>NC_089683.1:38433034-39832196 GCF_031753505.1 Anomalospiza imberbis
GGGGCAGGTATGACATAAAAGTTTTGGGAGACTAGAGACCTGGAAGAGTAGCTGCAGGTATCCCAAATGTCACTGGATGCCTGTGTCTGGACAACTGGAACAACTCTGCTGCTCCCTTGAGTGTCTCTCTGATGAATAAGCTGATGATTGAGGATCAGCTTTACCTCAATCATGCAATATATTTAATACCTGAGTCAGTCACCTTATCTGATTTAGCCAATTAGATACTCCCTACAAGATTTCAAATTATACTAGGCCTGTGAATTCAATGAATGGTGTCACCAGTCATAAAAACTATTAAGTGCTAGATGCAGATCCAAATGTGCATGGCACCTGCATGTGTCCAGTCCAAGATTTAGCTTTGGTTACAGATAAAGCAAACCAAGTCAGGCAGAAACACTGGATCTGAACTGAAACATTCCAAAATCTAAAGGTAGGTGATTTTCAGGTTTTCATCCATGTTTGCTGTCAGTTTGATATCTTCTGTTATAAAAATCAGTGTAGGTGGGTGGAGGTGTTTGCACAGTGAGGCAAGAGCCAAAGGAGAGCAGTGCAGCAGACCCAGGGCATGTCTGCACTAAGTAATGCTTCAGTGATGTGGCACCCGCTGGCAATCTCTCAGCTGTTTGCTGCTGGGCAGATGCACCAACTTGCTCAAAGACAGCACAGAGATCATTGCACAACACTTCACTGTCTGAGGCAGACATGCCTCTTGGGAAATATTTTGAGCAGATATAAATAGCTTTTGTGTGCAGCTGATGAAGTCTGTATCCAAGCGATTTTGGATTTTGTATATTTAACATTTTAACACAGAGAAAATGTAGGATAAACATTCTACGCTTTTTGCTCTTCTTTTTCTACATTGTGAGGTGAAGATGAAAGGATGTATATTCACTCGGATAACTTAAGAAGAGTTTTTCAAGAAGAAATGCCCATATTAACCCAGAAATCTTTGCCTGCAAATCAACTTTAGAATCGGAAATCTGGAAGTTTTATGGGTCATTACCTTGCCATATATCCTGTAATTTCTTTGCTATGGTGTGCATTATTTAAGGAAAATCCATCCACTGGGATTTATTAAATTTATTGAATCATCAATCTCTTTGTACATATATACACATTTTTGAAATTAGAGACTGGATTTTTACTTTGAAAAATCAAAGGACAGATACAAGTGAGATGAGAAAAAATCTTCACTGTTTACATTTTGTGGACCAAAAGCTGAGGCCCAAAGGGTTAAATTATTTCCTTAGAATTTACATCATTTTAAACAAATGCTGAAAATGCGATGTTCAGAGTGACTATTAAAAACCCAGGTATCTCTGCTGTTCCACTATAAAAGACATTTTCCAGAAAAAAGCCAAAACTTTCTCTTTTCGGTTATTTTCTCTTAAAACATAGAAGAAAGGTTCTTTTTTTCTTTATAAAGTATCAAAACTACCCATGATTAAAAGCATCTTATATGAACCAGAGGAAATATTTTTATTACTATTATTTTGTTCAATAGCCAACTGAGGAAAACTAAAAGCATAAAGAAACTGAGGCTACAGCCAGCTGAATAGGCAGTACCTTAATCCTGTGTAATCTCCCATTCAGTAGAGGATTTATACTGATTACACTGACAGAGATGCTGAATGGGTATCATACAGTAGAGGAGGAAAAGATCCCAGAAAAACTCAGTAAAAGCCTGACGGAGTCTTCATATGCCTTGATCCCTGGGTTTACAACTCCTTCACTGGTTTCATCATGGCTAAATCTTGATAGAAAATTTAAATGTTCTGGGAAGCATTCCTCACCTTTGGAGTCATATTAACCTCTGGTCATTTGCCCCATTACTTTCCTGAAGGGATAACTAGTCTGCTTCTGTCTTGAGACAGCTAGATCACTCAACCTACTTCCAGATACCTTCCAGAAAGTAGCATGGAATAGGAACAGTCAGTCCCAAAGAGGCAGTTCACACACGGCAACCTTAATAGTCAGGCTGTGCCACTGGATTTCTGGGCCATAAAAACAGTTTAGCAATAAAAATTATTACCTCTGTGGCTTTATTACAAAATTAAATCCATTAAAGATCCTATTAAAGAGTTCTTATTTTTAAATATATCTCTAATTTGAGGATTTATCATTTTCTGTGAAGATGGCTTTGGTGGTTCTTGCTTCTTTCTGCCCATGAATCACAATTTTCCTTGCATGTAGCAGCAACTTTGGGAAATAAGGATTTTTTTGTTGTTGTTGTTCTTATTTCTGCCTCTCTTGTAATATTTATCTTCCTAATGTCTATGTGGAGCTTTCTTAATATAACACTTTGTTTTAAAAATTGTATTCTTTCATGTCCAATGGTATGAATCCACCACTCAGTTATCAATCTAGCCATGGCAACTAGAAAGTACTGCAAACACTTTGTTTATGTTTAAAGTATACCATTTAAGAGAAATGCAGCAAAAGTTTTGATTAAGAAATTATAGTAATCCAGTGGTTGAATGGTGGTGTGAAAATCCAATATTGGACAATTTGCCTTTATTTTCGTGAATACTTCTTATATCATTGGGACTTTCAAGCATCTACATGCTAATAGACTTGAAATATATGGTGGGAATTCAGACTTTAAGAATTCAATATTTTAGATAGATTCATTTAATTTCTTTAGTGCACAATATGCTATAGATGTTTGCCTCAGGATAACAATTGTATGTTCCATGGAGCAAGAAAAAAGAGATTGTTGTGTCTGCTACATTTTCAAAAAAACATTTTATTTTGTTGGGCTTTACCCTCCACTGATTATGACTTTGTAATATATTTATGGCTGTTCTTGGCTTTGCCTCATCTTGGCTGAAAGAAAACCATGAGCTATTAGAATGAGTGGTCAATAGAAGCTCACAATTGATCATTTTCAGTGAAATAACTGTGAACATTGCATCTGGTATAGTAAATATGGTGTCTGTGCATACTTAATTGTTGAGTATTTTGGAGTACAGCTGAAAAACATTTTTCTTGTTACAGAAGGGGAAAAAAATCAACTTTTTGACAACATTAGTAGATCAAGGAGCCTCTTTTGGGGCCTAAAAACAATCAGCTCTCTTGGCTTTACTCTTATGATGCTTCGACTGTATATTTCAGCTGGTTTTTGGCTTAGACCAAAGTGTGTTTTGCCATTAAAGCAGGACTCCTTAGTCTAGTCTTTCTCGGGCCTCTGCTAATGACAATAAATAAATTGAACTACCAATTTAATGAAATCTTATTAATACTTGTGGAATAGATAGAAAGGAATAAATAGAAAAAAATAGAGTAGTTCTACATAAAGAGCAGAGGATAGTACTTTATTGCTTATATGTAAAGGGATCCTGAGCTCCTTTTTTTATTTATACACAATAATAACAGTCTACAATTGTTATCAAATTTTGTTTCCAATTTTTTTTGTCCCACTTTTCTGCAGGCTTAAGCTTCATCTGAAAAGAATATATCTTCTTGGTTACTTTTGCATTCACAAGTGTTTTAGTATTTAATCTCATCTGAAAACAAGACCTTAAGCCAGATAGTAGTAACAAAGATCCTGAGGATTTACCTGAAAGATTATATAAAAGAGGAAGTTCGGAAGTTCGGAAGTTCGGAAGTTCGGAAGTTCGGAAGGAAGTTCGGAAGGAAGTTCGGAAGGAAGGAAGTTTGGAAGGAAGGAAGTTTGGAAGCTCGGAAGGAAGTTCGGAAGGAAGTTTGGAAGGAAGTTCGGAAGTTCAGAAGTTCAGAAGTTCAGAAGTTTGGAAGGAAGGAAGTTTGGAAGGAAGTTTGGAAGTTTGGAAGTTTGGAAGTTTGGAAGTTTGGAAGTTTGGAAGTTTGGAAGTTTGGAAGAAAGGAAGAAAGGAAGAAAGGAAGAAAGGAAGAAAGGAAGAAAGGAAGAAGGAGATCTTAATCATAGAAGTATTTCAGAAGTAAATATTGATTTGACAAGTTCTAGGAGAATATGCACAGCCAATATATTTATGAACCCTATCCATAAGGGTTACATTCTACACAATCTGAAAACTTTAGCACTGGAAAAATTTCACTTTGATTTAAAATGAAAATATTAGTTGGCCTGCAGTAGGGTGACTGACCTAAATCAAATATAATTGTATGCACTTAGAACAGCTAGAGTCTAAATTATCTATGCTATAATGCACCAAAAGGCATTGAGAAAAGAAAAGGCTTGAGTTTTATTTTGTAACACTTTAAGTCTGCAATTTACATGTAAACCATTGCTGGGAATTATATCATAAAATGAATAATTAAGAATGAGCAGGATGGAAAAGCATACTTGGTTTCTTGTGATCTCATTTGGTATTTTTAAATTAGGCTGAAACAATGTCACAGATGACCTTCTGAAATAGCTAGTTGGTATTTTCATATACTTCTTTTATTTGTTGTTGTAGTTGTTGTTTTATTGCATAATATAGCATAAGCATGGTAGGGAATACACTGAAATTATTATCAGCAAAAAACTGAGGTTTTAATTTTAAAATGTTATCGCAAATTAATTTTTTTCCTTTTTTTAAATTTTTCCTCTTTGAGTTAGTGGATCTGTGTGCCTGAAATATTAACATTAAAATTTGGACAAACAAGGCACTAGATGAAATTTTGCTGAGTAATTTAGGTATGAAATAGGCTTTTTGTGTTGCAGATTTCTGGTGTCTTCCAAAAGTCAGAGGCCCTGGAACTAGGCAAGATTCACTATAGTTGTACATTCTGTCTTCCTCTATTGCCTAGAATTCCCTTGCTTTTGTGGTTTGGTTCATTGTTTTGGCCTTTTTCTTTAAGTCTTTGGCACACATATATTTATTTCTATATATCTTATTCAATCTGTGATTAGATATATTTTTCTTTTAAGCAGATTTATAAAGTTTTCAAATGTAAGCATGCATATATAACTGCGTATACCTCTTTACTTATCTGCAGCAATGTTCCTTTCACACATACACAAACCAAAACTGGAAGGAGAGGAGCTGAGGTCTTTCTCATCACTGGGAAATTTAAAGACTGTATTCATCATCTCACAATTGACTTAAGGGCTTGCAGTCCTCCCTAGTCAGAAATGTTCCCTCTTAGTTGAAAAAATTGTTTAATCAAAATTTAGAAAAAAAAAATGTAATGAGTCAGATAACAAGACTAAGTAAAAAACAGAATTTATCTTATATTTAAGCACTAGCAATTTTGCAACAATGTAATGAGTTGCATTTATTGCATTGCTTAATTAAAAATGTCCCTTCAGTGGTTAAAAAGGAAGTTTAACTTCTTAAGAAAAAATTGCATCGCATTAACTTGTAAAGTTGAAGGAACTGACAAGTTGTGTTTATTGTTTCAAAGAAAAGTGTTTCTTCCTACAGAGGGTACTTGAACGTACCCAGCAGCTTTCATAATAACAATTGCATAACACATTTGTTATTTAATTGAGGATATTTGATACATGCTATTAAAAACACAAAGCATCATGTTTAAAAAAAGTATTTTGAAACATAATTATAGCTTTAACCAACATTTGGAATTTTTTAAATGTGAGATCCAAGCTGATGCAGAACACCCACACACATCTTTTATTACATATTTTTAGTGTTAAAAGGAGGATTGTGTAGTGCTTTGTTCCAATGTTAGCTTTATCCTAATTTATTTACAATGTTCTTTTTCCAATTTCCTTTCCATCCCTTCATATATATATATATATGTATATATATAGGGGCATATGTGATCTATAGGGGAAAAGTATTTTCATTATAATCTAGGCACTAACAGGCATTTTGTGTGGCTTATGTGACTCTCCCATCTAAAGCAGAGTCAGATTTTGTTGCAATAGCCCAAAGCAAAACTGACTGGAGGGAAGGAGGATGGGCCTATGAGGCAAACAACACAGCCATGTCAGGTGAAACACTGTAATTTGGAAACCTGTGCCTGTGTGTAAGGTTGAACAGGAGGAAAGCCAGTTCATCCACACAGGAAGTGAGAGGGACTGAAGTTTCCATCTCTCTGCTTGCTCAGTCCATGCCCTAGAAGAGGAAATTTGCACCCTCCTTTTCCATCCCTGGTTTATAAAGCAACCTTGCAGGCAATTAACATAAATCAATTTAAAATACATTGACTAGGTAATATGAATGAGCCAGATTTTATCATTTTAGTCTAATTATTATTAGAATAAATTCTCATTCAGGTTAATTTGAGGAGTTTATGAAACCTACAGAAGACTTACACTGTACCAGAACAAGCATTTATCCTTGCTGGAAAAGATTATGTGTAGACATCACCTGTTTTTTTACTGAAAGTGGTTAAGACAAATTATGGGATCCTAAAATGGTAACCAATTGCCTGCTCATGATTACTTTCTCATAGAAGCAATAGATCACAAGTGTCTAACTCTTTGCATGAGGCATTCAAATTATGTAGTGGGACTGAGACCATACTGGACACCATGGCTACCATAACTTCATTAATAATCATTCATGCTGTGGTTGGGACTGACAGGACTGTCAAGAAAAGTAGTTGAATAAACAGCTTTATTTGTTGGCTTGTGAAGTAGTCAGATAACTTCTCAGGATTTTAAAATAATGCATTAATGTAAGTCATTACTAACAGTTATTTGACTCCATGTAACCATTGCTTAGTTTCAGCACAACACAAAGAGCCTGGAGTTTTGTGCTGCCTCGTTGCCGGATGTCAATCATTGTATATTTTAATCAGTTCTTTGTACACACTAGCACCAGTCATAATAAACACTCTCAGTCACCTATCTGAACATCTGCCTTTTAGAAACCACAAATCAGAATGCCATCTTCACAGAGCCTTCATATGGTAAAATACTCATATACCTGTATCTGTACATACATGTGCAGTTTTGAAAGCTCTATTTCCATATCTCTGCAATTTGGATAAATGGAGGAGGTATAAAGAAAAATTCCTAGGTGGGGAGGGGAGAAAGAGTGGAAAATTGAAAATAGAAGTTAAAGTGTATGGTGGAAAAATAAATATAGAGTGATAAGAATAGGAAAGGATAAAGAGATAAGTCACAGTATGTATGATTTACTAGGTTATCACCAATCCTGAAGCCAGACTTGCACTTCAATCAGCCTGTGTAATTGAGTGAATCACTTCAGATTGATAGTTTTTATTCAGACCAAGTATGCTAAAAATCTTAGACGCAGTGAAATATCTGTCTGGCATCCATATTATTGTTCATAAGGAGCATTTTGTTGGAAAGTAAATGTAGTTTGCGAAAAGATATGCTCTTGTTTTTTAGAATTTTCTGAGGATACTTTACATTCTTTCTTTCATCAGGCTTCAATATGGAGACCTAGTAGAGAAGGATTATCATAGTTTAACTTAGTGAAAAACTAATTGAATCATTAACTGACCATTCAGATTCAAATGTCTTCTTCTCATTTGCACTTGTGTTTATACTTCTGCTTTACTCCTGCACATCTCTCTTTAGTTTGCCTTGTTTATAAAACTCCTTAGTTTGTAGCTCTGTGCTGAAGAGGTCATGTGAAAATCCGTATCAAAATGCTAGTGAAAGTCAAGGTTTTCTATTTATTGTCATATATCTTTTTTCAGTGAGACTTTTGTTCTTAGTGATTAAAAACACACACAAAAAGTGCTTGAGATTTTACAGCTCTATTAATTTGTACAACTTTTTTTAAATACAGTTCTCAACTTCCCACGAATAATAGACATCATTAAGCAAAATGTATGATTAAACACAATATTCATAAGCAGCAAACAGATAATGATTAGTATTTTGCAAATTAAAAATGTTTCCTTTCACTGTAAATTAAATTCTTTTGTATCAGCTACCTTTGTTGTAGTGATAAATTGAAGAACAGTTTTCTCCTTCTATTCTGAATCATTCTTTAACAACAGTAACAAAAATAAAGGAAATTATGTATATAATTAAGGGATCTTACTGGTGAAGTCTAACATGTTTCTGCAAAGACCTGCCTGAATTTAAGTGTCTGAAGACAATTTTTGTTTCAAACGTTAGTTCTCTTGCCTGAATATCCTGTTAAATCTCACCCTTTAAATCACACTGTGGTCAAGGGATATTTTAGATTTCAAAGCAAAAATAAACTGGTTCTTTATTGTGACCATGGCTGAATGAATTAGCAGATGGTCAAACTTCATGGAAACTATTAACTCCAATTTTATGAATTGTAATAACAAAATTATGAACCAGAGGACATTTACCAGCTTAGGGTTAGCAGCAAACATTTGTGTAAGGTGAATGTTTGTTTGAATATAGCCACAAAAGCAGAAATTATGGTACAATTTCTCTCAGAAATGCAGTGTGATTTTTTCCATGTGTAATCAGCATTACTAGGAAAACCAAAAATTGATTGCATTTTCTTATTCATCTGTGTACAGAATGCATTTATACATATTTAAAATTTTGCTTTCTTAACTGTTATTCTTGTGTGAAAGAGACAGAAGCTATAGACACAAGATCAATGCCAGAACAGCAAACCAGTTCACACACAGGGATGCATGTTTTAATCCTGTTGACTTATTTTTGCTCTCTTTTGTAACCTTTCTGGAAGATCAAAGACAAGCTGTAAGTATACAGGTTAAAATGTACCATGCACTCAAACTTCACTAAGAAAAAAAAAACAACAAAACAAAATTCAGTCATATTTAAGTAAACTTTCAGTCTTTTTTGTTCTTTTTTATAGGAACAACTCTCTATAAAAAAGCTGTTTAAAATTTTTAAAAAGAGACCAAAAATCCAAGAAATTGATTAGACATCTGAGAAGAGGGAAAAGCACAACCACAGTATACACCTGAGTCTACTGCAGCCCCCTGAAAACTCAGTCCCCCTCTGGTCAAGCCACCTGTGTCTCTCCAACTCTCCTTGTAAACCTACCTAAAAAGTAACCAGCTTCATAGTAACATAGATTACACCTCTTCTGATTTCCTCCTGCTGCTCCCACCTACCCCTAGCCTCCTCTGACACAACTGACCACCCTCAGTACTTTAGAGGTCCTGCTACTGTATTGTAATTTTTTATTACAGGAACGAGTAGAGAAGGAAAAGACTTTAACTAGCCAAAATTAGAAATTTCATTAAAGGTGAAGGACAATTTGGTCACTCTTTCCAGTGTGATAATCTCCCTTTGACGCAGAACAGGCCCATAACAAGTGTCACAAAAAGTGTCACTCAAGCAGATGAGGACAGCTTGGCTGAGCTGTGCCTACTCATACCCAGCACAACGGGGCAGGCAGTTGTCATTGGTGATCTGAGGTGATCAGATCACAGGCTCATTGCTGACAACAGGGCTATGCTGGAAGAGGCAGTTTGGATCAGTAAAATCATTAATTATTCCTGATGGGACAGCAAAGAACGACTCACTTGCCCCATCACTTCCTGTTTTCCTTCCTCTCAGGAGCTGTACCATCTTTGTGCAAGCTGTGCACACACACACATGTACGAACACAGTCTGTGTCTCTCTCTCACACTCCCCATGTGGATTCCAGTTTCCCCAACCACATTTTGAACTTCTTGTTGTTGGTTCAGCACCAGGTTGGGTCAATGTAACAGCCATGTGAAAAGTCAATGCCAAAGCCTATTCTCTTGTATGAATTTGGGCCTTAGTGTAGACATTGTATCCATGGGCATTTTGTCACACTGCACACATTTTCCAGCTCATTTCTGTAGTAAGGTAATAATAGATAAAATAATGGGAATTTTTAGATATCAATATATTAAAAGTTCAGATCTATGTAACAGGAAAGTTGTATGGAAAATCTGTATCTACCCATTCCATCTATCTGTCCATCCACCTCTCCATCACAAATTTCAGTTTTTAAGAAGAAAAGATCAGGTGTTATAGCTGAGATTTTTAATTTCAGAGATTATTTTTTATACTTTTTATTTGATATTTTTAAGCCAAACTCATGATCGCTTAAATAAATCATGAAAGATAAGAAATTAAAAGTAAGGTTTTATTTCATGAGCTAATGAATATGATGTGAATGGCAGTTAATAGGTTCTTATTAACTAATTATACAGGAGTTTCAAATTTCTTAAAAAATTCATCAACAGAAGTAAGCAGCTACTCTAAGATGAGAAAAATTTCCTTTTGCCAGTGAACAATTAATCCTAAAATAAAATGAAAAGTTTGCGAAGTCTGAAACAGCTTATTCATAATGCTGTTTAAAAGTTTAAAAGTCTGTCACTTGATAACCTAGAAGGTTTAAGTTTGCTGTGTGGTTTTAAAATGAAGTCCTTCTGCAATGTAACATATTGATGATTTTTAATCCTCATGTGCCACTTAGAGTGGAAAACGAATTTTAAAGGAGAAATAATCTGCATGTTAGCTTGATACAACAAAACAAGTAGGAACTAGGACTGGACTAAAGCAAGAAGTTACATGAAAACTGTAAGTTACCTGTCATACCCATGCTTCAGGGGTACTTTCAGGGCAATATTTAATTCTGCCTGACTTGATTCTCATTCACTACAGTTTGTGCTTGAGGAAGGGCAAGGGCAGAGAATTTGGGAAGCAGATGAAAGAAGCAGTCCAATTCGTCCGAACTTCACTTCCTTGCAGTGCCTTCCAAAATTGCAATTGAAAACATACGGCTTTAAATAAAATAGATGAAGTAAAATTTTTCAGAAAATCAAAATATTTTTTCTTCAAGATGTCCTCAAGTCAAAACTCACTTTTTCATTACAGACCATCCTAAAAGAATAAAATTATCATTGTATAAAAGGTCATCCTGACTGGTAAATTTGTTTTAACCAACATAATAAATATTTTTGAGCTTCTCTTTAACTCATAGATTCATAGAATGTCTCAGACTGGAAGCTGTCTTCCAATCTAACAGCCATGCTAGAGATCATCTAGCTCCAATCTCTTTGCCATGGGCAGGGACAAATTCCACTACACCAGATTGCTCAAAGCCCCATCTAGCCTGGCCTTGAATATTCTCAGGGACGAGGCCTCCTAACTTCTCTCGTCAACCTGTTCCAGAACCTCACCACCCTCACAGTAAATAATTAATTCCTTATACCTAATCTAAACCTACTCTCTTTCAGTTTAAAGCTCTTCCCTTCATCCTATCACTAAATGCCCTCATAAAAATCCACTCTCCATCTTTCTTACAGGTTCCCTTCAGGTACATTGGGATGCTGAAATTAGGTCACCATGAAGTCTTCTCTATGCTGAACAATCCTAATTCTCTTAGCTTTTCCTCATAGCAGTGGTAATCCCTCCTTCTAATCAGCTCAATGGCCTCCTCTGGATTCACTCCAATAAATCAATGTCCTTCCTATATTGTGGACCCTGGAGCTGGACACAGCCCTCTGGGTGGGGTCTCACAGAGCAGAGCAGAGCAGCAGAATCTCTTCTCTCACCCAGCTGACCACGATGCTTTCCATGCAGCACAGGATACCATTGGCTTTCTGGGCTGTGAGTGCACATTACCAGGTCATGTTCAGCCTCTCATCCACCAACATCCCCAAGTCCTTCTCAGCAGGGCTGCTCTGATCTGTTCATCCCCAACTTGTGCTGCCCAGGTGCAGTTGCTTACACTTGGTCTTGTTAAATCATACAAGAGTCCATGGACCCAATTCTTGAGCTTGTCCAGATCCCTTGGGATGGCATCCTGTCCTTCAGGTGTATCAATTGCACCACCACTAAACTTGGTGTTATCTGCAAACTCTCTGAGAGTGCACTCAACCCTTCACCTACATCATTAATGGAGATAGGAAATAACACTGGTCCCAACACAGATCCCTGAGAGACACATTTAGCAGAAAAGAAAAAAAAAAATTAATTTCATTGTATCATCTGAGCTGACATCTGTTGCACAGACTCTGAAGTCAAAGAATTTTAAATGTTTTGTTTGCATTCTAAATTTCCTTTTTTCTAGAAAGTCCATTAACTTGAAAAAGATGAGAAAAATTATTTTAAAAGAGATGTTTTTCAAATAAAACTTTCCGAAAATAAATTCATCCTTAGTCATGTTACCACACCAATCTGACTGTCTGAATCTTTCCTACAAACTGTTCTAAATGGGAGAAAAAAGTTTTTTAGATCATTCTTATTACCATCATCTAAACCACAATAACACTTTGAATAGCATCAAACCATTCTTCCTAACAGCATACAAACAAATAACAAGGAAATTCTCCCCACCACAAAAAACTTGCAATCTCATTATAAGACAATAGACACCAGATGGATGCAACAAACAGATGGAGGAAGAATAAGGTAGCAATGAGATGATTATAATCAGCATGATAAGCAGTGATGCATACCAGCAAACCGGCTGCCTAGCCATTATCTATGTGTGTGCGCACGCCTGTAAAATTTACACGAATACCATTTACGTGATATTAACTAATTCAAAACGTCTGATATTGTCAGTTTATAACAACCAGAAATGCAGGCTCTGTCAGTGAGAGCTTGATACCCTCAGGTAACATTGGGAAGAAGTATTATACATGCCTGATAATATTAACTAAAGAAAGTGTGGAGAGTACTTTCAGTCAGCAACTGGTTTGCTGAACTTTAATAAAATTATCCTTTCCATATTACTTGGAGTTATAAGATGAGGAAGGGATTTCAGGTCAGGAAGATTCATCCTTCAAGGTTTTCTGTCCAAATCAAAGTAGAGACAATGAGTACTAGGGAGAAATATGTTTTGGATAGGAAATGTGCTTTGTGAGGAAGCACAATCTGAAAGGCTTTATTGCTAAACATCTAAGGCAATTTTGTTCAATGTTAGATCAGAATTTCAAACAGAAAATTCCACTCATAATAGCAGAATTACTTTAGAAGACAGTGTAAGATCCGTGGGAAGTATGTGGTTAATATTTTCTCTATAAAAAATATATTTTTTTAATTTCTTCCAACATTTATAACCTAAATTTCCTCCAGTATTTAGATAGCAAGTACTAGTGAAAAAATAACATTGTATCTAATTCTCTGTGTTGCAAATGGAGACATCTAAGGGTGAAAATATAAATTTAGATGTAAATGTATATTTAAATGTAAAACATATGAAGCAGATAATTCTGCATATTCATTTGTTTTCTGTTTGTTATAAAAATAACTGTGGGGAACATTGAGCTACAGCCACTTCTGGCCTCATAACAGATTTTTTATCACAGGATGGCTGAGCTTCACAAAATGTTAAGAAAATGACAAAATTCTGCAGACTGCAGCACATATTTTTGTAAATAATTAAACAGTGAAAAACTACATCTACTACACTGCAGAAATTGTTTGTAAAAAATGTCCCATGCCCAAGTAAACTTCATTCTTCCCAGTGTGACATTCAAGAAATAACTTTAAGGGTGCTACTTCTACCTTTTTTAAATACCTATACAAACATGAAGAATATGCAGTAATGTGAATTTGAAACAGATCTTCAGATGATGACAGTATTGCATTTGCATTTCCAAGAGGGATTACAATGAATAGAAAAAGTCTACTTTTAATTTTTCATGCAATTTTAGTTCTGACTGCTTAAAGAAGTATATATTTCTCATGGGTACTTTAGGACTGAGTGTTAATGCTGTTAAAATTCATTCAGTTTCTGAAATTAGTTCAGGATTTTTATTTTAAAACAATAATATAAGGAAATGGATTTTTAATCCATCGCAAACAAATTAAAAACAAAATTTTCAAATAGATTGTTATTAATATTCTGTTAATAATGTAATTTATTTCTGAAAATATTGTACATTTTCCTAAGCTACTTTACTGAACAAAATTCCTTTTTTTCACACAATCTTTTTCATTTTAGGTGTATATTTAGGTGTGTCTGTGGTCTAAAACACTGTAACTATGAAGAAAATATTGCCTTCAAAGGAAGGGACTCTATAGGTAAGTCACTTCATACTGAAGTCTTCCCAGACTGACATGATGAGGACATGTGAACACCTACTAAAAGCATATATGTATTAAGAATTTTTTCTTCTAAAAGTAAGTATATATAGTAACATTTTTACACATACACTTGACAGTAACTCAGTCATTCTGCCACTGTAATTTGATTTCATTGATTTAAGCAGATAATTTGTTTACCTTAGTAGCCATTATTCTGAAGGAGGGCAAGATGGAGATTGCAAAAGGCAGCCCAGATCTACCTTAGTGCCTTGAATGGTTCTTTGCCTATGACAGAACTGTATCCATTGGAGTCTTTGCATAAAGTGTCCATAGCACTTTAATGGATGAGTAGATTAATTAAGCAGTTTCTTCAGTGCAGCTTTCAGTTTCTTGTCTTGTAAGTTTACTAGATTATTATGTGAGTTGGCTTTAGATCTAGATGTTGGTCATAATTCAGGTAATGTTAAAAAAATAAAAAAATATTAAAAGTTAAGAAGATGTTAACACCAAAATTTTGTAATGTTCATGCAATTTCACTAAAATTAAAATTGCCTTATTTCTTTGATTTAGTATATCCAAAATAATGGGCTATATTAGAAAGCAGCAGCTTGGCTTTTATTTGAAAAATTAAAAAACTTCTACAACTTCATTGCTTTTAAATTTTACTTTCTTTCCATATTTATAACGTTTATAATGCTAAATATTATCATGCAAGTTTCTCTTCCACCCTAAAGTCAGCAAAAATAACCTAAGCACTAATAAAATAATTTAAAAAATAAGAGAGAGATAGATAATGAAAAACTATAAACAGGAGAAGAAGGTAGATAAATGAACAACAGTAGGGATAAAAAATATACACTGGAAAATTAATAACGGAAATCATCCTGATTATTCGATTATATAGAAATAATATATAGCAGATTATTTTTATCTGCAGGTTTTTAAATCCAGCTGCTGCTAGGATTTGAACAGCATTGCTGAAACAGGTGATTGTCTTTTCTGTGAAGGGGAGATCATGACATAAATCATGATTATGTTAGATTTGTTATGATTATGTTAAAGATTATGTTAAGATATGTTAAAGGAGGAAGAGTATTATATAAAGGAGAATTATATAAAAGAGTATTATATAAAGGTGGAAGAATATTTCTAGTTGAAGCAACACACCTTTGTACTGTTCAGGGCTGTTTCAGGAAGTTGTGAGTTTTTCGCCCTTCTCTGCCTGTCTAGTTCATGCCACAAGTAAAATAAATCCCAGATAGTTCCAGTACAAGGAAGTGAAGTGGAAAGGACCAGTGCCTTTGTTCACAATGTCGCGGACATATCTTTATGGATGAAGACCTCCAGTTCATTTCTTTGGGACTCTGATGAGAGACAGAGTAGAATCATCAGTGGCCTTTAGGATATACACGTAATTTCTGAGGTTATTCAGTTATAAATCCTTCATAACTTTGCCTGTCAGATATTTCTTATGCTAAATTTAATAAATTAATCAAAATATTTCATTTATTCATAACAGGCTGATATCAGTTGCAATTAATTCAAACCTTACTTTCAAATCTCTTGTAGAATTTTTCTTTTGTGTATCTGAAAAAAGATAGAAGAATATGAGAAAATTGTCAAGATTTTCTCACATTTCTCTTTCACATTTTTAAACTTATTTTACAAATTGCTCACCTTTTAAAATTCACCAGCTTTAACCAGTACAAATTAACTTATTTGGAAATATTTTAAAATTATTTTTTATTTACTGTTTTTCTGTCCACCTTGCTTATATGTCGTGTCTCTGGCTGATATAAATCTGGTAAAACCAGATCACCTAATGTGTCTGTTAATTACCATGGCTAACATAGTGCAAAGAAGAAAAAGTACCAAATGAAAGGAAGCAATTGCAGGCATTCACACATCAAGGAAAAATGTCTTTCAATATTCAGCCAGGGCTACAGGGATTTAATTTCCAAAGATAGACCTAAAACTGCTGTAAAATGTTAGTCTAATATTGCACATCTGTTTTAGTGCAATAAGCCACATATATCGTAGAATCAGGACCCTAAGATAGTAAATCATTTAATGGAAACCTAGAATGGAATCTAGAAACCCAGTTTTGAGTCTTGTTTGTTCAACTGTGTTTTCCATTTCTGTTTTTGTATTGTTCGTAATGACATACTCACAGTCTGTGGTATTCCATGATAATTTTCTTTCTATTTTTTAAATTTGAGAAGAATTTGCTTATTCTAGAATATTTTGAAATATGAATCCAATTTGCCCATAAGCAAGTAGCAACATGAGTTTTCTTTTGCTCTTGCATGTCAACAGTAAGCATATGACAACAGTAAAAATGGAACAGTTACACAAACAGGAAAGTATAACCCATTTTTTGTCAGGTCTGAATATTGACAGTCCACAAGTGCTTGGACATGTAACAGTTAAAAGCTTCAAATTATAAGCACTGAGTTAGTTTCTAGCTGCCTATATGTTGTAGGATTGTTTCTGGGTACCTAAGAGTGAAACATGCAGCTGATGATACATTAAGCAGAGAAATGAACAAGTGAGACCAAAAAGCACATCTATAACTCTGTCTTTTCTGGACTCTTCTGTAGCTGTAGCTTTCAATAAGACAACCATGGGAAACTGAAAATCCCTTCTGAAAATGCAGGTCTCGTCTCAGCTCAGACATTTAAATCATGCCCCTGAGCAGAATCGGCCAACACGTACTTCTTATGGAAAAACAGTATGAGAAAAGGAGTGACAACTACTGCCTGATAGGTTAATACAGAGAAAACTCTCAGTGAAAGCAGGGAGTTGCAATATTCCACGGTGCTTGGCCTGAGGATATGAAACCAGCTGCAGAAGGATAATTTAGCATATGCTACCTAGTTCGCCATACTCTGCACACTGTCAACTAAAACCCTCCAGTTAAGGAAGGAAGGGTCACAGGAGAGAGCAGGGAAGGGAGGACATAGCTCTACATCCCATAACCAGGACTTTAGACTGAATAGAGATTGGAAAACTCTGGAATTTGCCAGAAATATTCCTTCACCAATAAATCCTGAGCTGAAAAAGTCATGTCTTATCTTTGCATGCACTGTGCTGCAGGTATGGTAAGGCAAAGGCTCTAATGGGACTGTCCCTTCCCATCCCATCTCAAGGGCTGTCCCACCCTACTCATGATCCAGGAGCCCACTTAAGCCAGCCTGGACTGTCAGCCCCTGGCCCTGAAATGCCACAGTAAAACTGGTCTCCAGCTCCTCATAGGTTTTCCTTGCCCACCCACAGGCCCTGCTGAGCCAGTTCCATCTTCAGACCCTCAGCCCAGACCATTCTCAGCCCACTCTGACCTCACGTAAATGGATGGTAACTATGGCTGTGGCTGTTCTGGTGCCATTAGCTTCCTTGTTCCTGGCTGGAGTGGTGGGGCAGGTCCTGGTTGGTGTCCCCTGGAGAGGTCCCAGGCTCTACCGGCACTGATGGGGAGCGCATTTGGACTTCACTTGAAGTGAAACAGCTGTCAAACACAAGCTGGGCTTGGAATGTCTATAAAATCGGATATTGGTAACTCATTTTAATGTCATTTTTGCACTGTTTTGAAAATGAAAGTTGAGAATTTGTAATCCCATATGCCAAGGAAGGATCTGATTTATTCTTGCATCCCAGGGGATCATGTCAGCTGCTAGACAGGTACACAGAGTTCCTACACTGACAACAGGCTTCCTCCTCTGGACTTGTCCTTTTGGTGAAATTGACCATTGCAGCTGCATTTTGTATTGCTGGAGTGTGTTAGTCCTGCTAGTGTGTGCTGGGCACAAGGCTGAAGAACTTGTAAATCTTAGGCAGCTTAAAGCAGCTGGTGAACACCTAGGTACTCACATCAGATAAGAGGCAAATGCTTCAGGGTCTGATTTGTAGCAGAATCTTAAGTGCCTGAGCAATTTGTGAGGCAAAAAATACACTCCCTGAACAGGATAAGTGTTGGTTTAACAGACTTAGAGATCTAAATCTTGTTTTGGATCCTGCCTTCCATTCATACCTTTAAAACATTAAATGGTCTGTATCCAGGATAGCTATTCTTCAAGAGGCACATCACTCCTGACAACTGTAATCCTCATGTCCTGACAAAAATTGCCAAAGAGAAAACCCTCCTCTCCTACAGAGACATAACTTTAACAAAGCTGGCCATGTTAATCACTGTAATTATTCTTCAAAAAGAGTTTACTAGAACAACTTCCCATGGGAAAGAAAAGCCGCTACTTCAATCTTCTCTATCTTAACATAAATAAGCAGACTGATAATATACTTATTAAATAGGAAATGTGTTCCAACATATTTGGGTTTTGAGAGGCAAATAGAGAAACAATTTCTAACAGTGCTGTTAGAGAAGTTTCACAGGTTTTGAGCTAAGTCTGCATAGCTGCCTAGGGAGGTTGCAACTAATGATTTGTCTGCACTGAGCAGTGATCTGAATCAAGCCTCTCTGGCAAATTTATTTATACATAGCCAAGTAGAGGGATGTACAAGGATAACTCTCTGGATGGGTCTGGCAGATTGGTAGAGTTAGGATCACAGAGGATACTGAGTACTCTTTCAGAAAATTAATTGTTTCAGCAACTATTGAATCCTGAGGACACTTTTTGGAAATTTGTAGGTCTTAGATTATTTCAGGTTTGAATAAGAGGACAGGACTCAGTCCAATCCATGTGGCAGTCAAAGAGAAACCTGTCAAAGCAATGTATAAGGCATGGACACACAGAGAATGGAGCAGAGGAAGGAAATAAATCACTACAGGATTTAGAGAGAGAAAGATCCTAGCTGTTATACAAAATGAAACTTCAAGCCTTTTAGTACTTGTTTATTGCTGTTATTGGTGACAGGATAGGGACTGGAAGGAGAAGAGGAATCAGTAAGGGAAAACATTCCTAACTGAAATATTTGATTTAAAGATATGAAGATAGATCTAAATGAGAATTCTCTTTCATGCACACTCCACATAGTTTATATTTTTGCTAAAGAAGAAAGATTTTCTTCAAGTAATCTTTTCTTACTCATAACCAATTTTTACCCTTTTAGAGAGAGCATCAGCAAAATAAAAGTTTCCTTCTCAAGCTCCTAATGTTTTCTTTTTTCTTATTAAAACAAATAAGAAAATAAAAAAAAACCAACCACAAACAAGAAAAAAAAAACATTAAAAGCTGGAATTCTTAAACAATACAGAAGGATTTTGTTATAGTAATAACCTCGTGTAAATGCAGACTTGTGTGCAAGAAAGCCCATTTAGAGGGTGAGTGCTTAGAAGATTTGTGATCAACTCCATTTACTCTTGAAGGATAGATGATCCTCCACAGAATACATTGACCCCTTCTAGGCTCCAGAAGCTCATTCAATGGTCTTATGCCTGTTTGGAAGTTCCTTCCCACCAATATAACTTAGGGGTTGAGAGGGAAAAGGCAAGGTATCTTTTTCTAAGGCTTCGATGCTCTTAGACTTACCACAATTATTTTCCCATTTAGTTTGTTCAGTTGTTGGATAGCTCAGTATGTAAAGCCAAGGATTAAAAAGCAAGAAAGAAAATAAGAGGTGGTCTGAGATAGGCTGAGCTGTAATCTAAACAAGGAGAGAGTGACTGTGCATTATCTTCATGTGAATGGGGATTCCTGGGATAATGCTTTTGGCTCTTAACTGCAAGAAAAAGACTTTACCAATAGCCACCCATTATCCTCCTTTTGTCAAGACTGAAATAAGAGAAGACAGGCTTTTCAGGTCCAGTCTGTGAGGATGGCAGGGTGGAATGCAGTGGGATTCCAGCTGAGTGTTTGATGTCTTCATTTTTGAGGCCTCTTCTGAAAAAGAGCTGGCAGGAAAGTGTGGCCTTACATAGAAAAAGGGCAAGTCCTGGAGCAAGTCGCTTCCCTAGTAATGAGTAGACATCCAATTCTATTATAATAATGTTCTTTCATTGCCACAGTGGAGCTAATAGAGTTGTGGTGACTTCACACCTGCTGCAGCCTGGAAAAAAAAAGTTACCATGAAATCTCCCAGAAGGCTACTGCTGTCTACAGGCAAGAGTGCAAGTGACAGATAAAGTGTCTGACAATGGCATATTGCTTTAGGACTGCCATGAAATTACTAAAATGCTGTAATATAATCTCCATATTCCCTGCCTCTGAATAATATAAGAAAGGCAAAGAAATTATACATACAATTAAATGTTACCATTTCTTTTCCTGAATATCTGTGGAAGCACTAGTACTCCATCTGAGAAGTTTGAGATTTAAACTCCTCAAGACCACATATGCCTATTCAATCCCATACTGCTTTTATTACTGTTAGAAAAGAACAGTTACCATCTTACTGTTTACATTTACTTTCAAATGACATTTTGTTTTAAAAAATGTCAAGATCAATGGAAATGTTTCCAATGGCACAAGACTGTGTTATTGCTTTTCTCCAGATTCCACTGATAAACACAAGCTTGGTTTTCTTAAACAGCAAGATGCCATCTTTTTGACAGATACAGTATGTAGTTATGTCACAGCATTATGATAAACCTTATAGGGAAGACACAGCAGGGTCAGAGAGCGTCTATGTTCCCAGCACAGTTTCCTTGAAAGGAATGTTTACATGACCTACAGCGCAAGGTTTAAATATATGCAGCAGTTTTGCTGTTAACTCCCTGAACTCGCTTGCTGAGCAGCCTGTGGCCAACAATATTCTACCGGACTTGTTACAGTTTTAGTGTTAACATTTTCTTGTCTTGTCAGCTGTTTTGGACATCTGTTGTTCTCTATAAAATGACTGCAGAAGGGTGGTTGGGAGGTTTTGTTTGGTCTGTTTGATCGTTTGAGGAACGTAAATATTAGTCTGTCCTTTTGTTTATATTGGTTGAGAGCAGATGAGAGAAGAGAAGGAAATCTTGGATATCAAGCCAATGAAAATGAGTAAGACTCTTGCTTGACAAGTGCTGTATTTGCTTTATTTGCTTTTTGTGATTGCTTTTCAAAGCTGCAACATGTACATAGAGAAAGCACAGGCTACATATGACATCATGTTTTGTTAACATGTTTTTACAGGACTGATTCAGAACTCGTAGTCATATAGGGTTTTCATAATCTTTGTTAATATCTTTTGGCTGAGATGGGATTGCTTTATACATCAGACACGTCCTATAACACTGGAGAAATGAAATTGTCTAAAATGCCTCGAATACTTAAAGAGTACTTTATGTTATTCTCAACAAGGCCTAATTAAAGCAAGAAGGCAGATCAGATAGGGTGCTAACCAGTGACTGGTTGAAATTTATGTTACAGAACATAGTCCAGGTTGAAATTTATGTTTCAGAACATAGTCCAGACCCAGTTGTGTTTGCTCCTTGTGCTACAAAATATTATACGCATAACATTTAAAGCAATTTTACAGTGGCTACTATTGGTTCTAGACTAGAAAGGCAAGGAGATTCATGGAGAAAAGCAGTTATTTCCCAAATCCCAGTGGTAGACCAAAGAGAGTAATTCAAGACAATGTCTGAAGCGTTAGCCACAGTAAGATCAAGTCCATATTCACTTACTAGTTTAAAACTAGTTAGAGCATGAGATGAGAGTGTGCTTCAAAACTGCCCATAAATTATGACTGTAAGCTCACAATAGTTTCTTTAATGCCATGGTTAAACTGTTAGAGATGCCTGCCCTACCCTGTTTAAAGCTAACTTGATTATGCTTATAACATAATACCCCTGCTTTTTGTGACTGACATTCCAATTACTATCCACAAAAGAATGCTGCTTGCTTAGGAACTCTAATTAGTTTGCAAGTTTTGAAAGACTTTCTGAACAAAACTCAAAACTCTAGGGAACTGCTCATCACAGCCTTAATTTTATGTCATTGTTCAAAACTTTCAAAAGTTCTTTAAAAGAAAGACTGATTAAGATTGCAAATAACTAACAGTGCATACTTGGAGATTAAAATATTATGGCTTTGATTTATTAGAAGTTACTCAGTTGAAGCGTTTGACCTTGCTTAGAGTCTTTTTTTTCTCTTTTTTTTTAATCTTATTGGCCTGCAGTTAAGTCCAAGTATGCTTCTTGCCTTTACAAAGAATGAAATTGTTGGGGTTGTATTCATAATGTGATGTCTAATATCTTAGCTGTATTAAAGTGTTACGTCTTTAAAATATTTTGTTTTCCAATATGAAATAAATCCTTCTGGTTTATTTTTCCTTTGCATGAGCATATGAGACAACTATCTCAAAAAAGACAGGCTACATGTATTTTTTCACCTTTGCAATGAGTGTAATTGAAACGTCTTCAGTAGTTGTAAAGAAATTTCAACGCAGCTATACAAACAAACTGTGCTGATCTTTCTCTCCAAATACAAATTTAACTAGCATTGTATCTTTAGTCAGTGGAAACTCTCTCTTTAGTATTATTACTTCTTTGCAGACTTGAGATCTTCAACAACTTCAAAAAATGTTCTATGACTAATTTTTTAAGGCTTTCTGCAGTAAATCAACCATATCTGAAGACAGAAAAATTAAACAAACATGTTTCCATCTGAATGTAAATTCTTAATGAATGTCAATGTACACCTTCTTTTACACAGTAAAAAATCCTAAGATAGCAACTCAGTCAAGCTGAGATGGGCAGAAAGCTCAGGAGTCAGATATGAGGGGAAGGAGGCAAAGGATAAGTCTTAGTCTTAACTGTCCTGCATTAATTTGCTTAGCAACAATAGGAAGGGACTGGGTATGCTTTATGACAAAAATGTCAGAGATGGTCAAAGGAGTGCTGCCAAGGAGCATTCCTATGGACGGACGGCACAGCGCAACAGCAGTGACACCAACACAACTGCCTGGCCAGTTGCTAAAGGTGAACAGAAAGCACAACAGGAAAATGAACATATTTGACACTCACTTTTGAGAGAAAAGCATAAATGTTCCTCTTGCCCTGCAATATTTCCTGACATACACCTATCTCAGACCTGCCAAATTACCTGGACTCACCCTGTGCTCACTAAGATTTGTTCATTTAGATCTCTGGTGCTTCAGGGACTGTTAAACCTGGAAACTCGCAGAGAATCTCAGGTTTTGATCTCTCCACCCTTTCAGCATGTCCCACAGATGGATATGACAGCTGTTTGCATCTGACAGATTAAATCTGGTAAGTGAACTTGCTGTGTGTGCACTCAGCCAGTCCTCGAACCAGAACCCTGGGGATGTATAGAAAGCAGGTTTACTGAGTGAGTCAAAAGGGAGCTTGCCACTAATAGCTGTGCTAAGCTTCTCTCAGTTTGAAGTCAGTTATTTTCAAGTCTTACAGCAGTTCTTTAACAGGGGAGATTTTTTTCCTGTGATGAAACAAGAAAAAGAGCTGATGTTAATAAGAAGAGATCTGCTATACATTGCCACACTGAAATGATGTGTCTGGTTTATTGCAGCAGGCTCATGGCTGTGAATTATATCATTAGTGCCTCACCATAGATTTGTAACAGGACTTGAGAGGAAGAGAAGAGCTTGAAGAGTTGCTTTTTTTTCCTTCAATTTAATTAAATGGACTTAGTCCTGATAGAATTTTAAAACATGACAAAGAGCTTCTGTCTTTGTCACCTGATAAAATCTGGTCAAAGCTGCATGAAGCCCATACTATTGATTACAAAGGTATATCTATGTACCTTGATAGTAGAAATATTGGGGTTTAATAATTTTTTAAAATCGATCTGAATGTTAATTTCCTAAAATTGTCCCTTCATGCAGGTTTCAGCATCTCTGCCAGAGCTACAAAGGGAAATGTTTCCTCTGACCTTAAAATAAATGTCAGTGTTTTGTTCTAAGACCCTCAGTCATGAAATCTGTTGGGTTATCCATCCTATTCTCACATTTTTTTGTACACTGAAAAGCATCTGAAATATGATTGTGTTGCTTAAATTATTCAAAAAATATACATACCAAATTCGCATTGAAGCCAAGTTCCTTTTTTTCTTTTTTGTCTTTGTACTCACCTCTCTGACTAGGAAGTTACATTTTTGAGAAAAGTAGAGAACCCAAAAGATTTTTCTCTTTTTGTTCTTCTGGCAGCTGATGCAAACTCAGAGCAGGCGTATCTGAACCAGGCAGCTGTGGCAGCCGTGGAGTCATGAGCCTAGTCTCTCCTTAAAGGACTTGCTGTGCCTCACAAAATCTGCAGAAACTAAACCGTGCTTCTAAACAGATTTATGGCAAATAGTAAGGTGGACTTTTGTGACTATTTTGATGTTTTCTACTTATTTGCTTAGGAAAATTTCATAGGGGTTTGACTTTTGTGTTATACAATGCCAAAACACTAAACTAGTGAATGGACTAATATTTTTTTGAGGATTTCTTTTTTACTGATATCAAAAAAAAAAAAAAAATTAAATAGAAAATACATCTCCCTAAGGATCAATAGTCAAATACAACTTAGTTAAGCCTGATATTAGAGAAATGTGTAAAGTTTTATTATTCACGACCTTGAAAGGAGGTTAAGAGTTGGAGATGAGGTAGCTAAATCCACAGAAATTATGTGCAGGCTAGAAAAAAATATCTTAGAGTGAGAGATGTAAAGGTTTTCATGTGTTTTTTTTTTTTTTTAATGGCTTTAAACTTATCATTGTCATCGTAGATGGAAGATAAAGGATATGGAGGATTTTAAAATCTAGTAAAGAAAGCCATAACAAGATTTATGGCTGCAAGAAGAAGCCAGATTTCAGATTAGCAATAGAGCACTATTTTAAAACAAGTGGGCATGATTAATGAATGTAAAAGCCCAACAAAGAAATTAATTCTCTGTCTCTCAACATCTTCAAATCAAGACAGGCTGCTTTTCTGAAAGCTCTGCTTTTCCTAAATACAAGGCCAGTTTTAGTCAAACAAGGACTGTTGGCTTCAGTGCTTCATGAAATTTTATGTCCTATAAATGAGTAAGGCTTGGTAATCCAGTGTTCCCTCTGGCCTACTTTTTATTAACTTTTTATTCACTTAAATACGTGTTTAACAAAAAGAAAATAAAAAGACTGAAATCTTCATATAGAAATCATTCTTTTTTTTTTCTTTTATTGTATCATCTTGAACGAGATGAACATATTTTTCTTGGGTCTTTCTGAAAATATGCATGCACACTTTATTTCAGTAGGTGCAACAGAATAAAACTCAGGTTTTATTTCCTCAAACCAAAATCAAAATCAGAAAATCCTGCAACTCTTTGTTGACATGTAGTGTCTTTTATCTGAAATTTATGGACAATTATTGTCTGTAACAATAAATGCAAAAAAATATATATGCAAGGTTGGGGGGAATTTCTGTATTTTGTGAAATGATAGGTGCTTGCTATTATTATTATTGCACTGGAAGACCAGTGCAGATGTGAGTTCAATATCAGATTACAGCTTGAGCTACAGCTGACTTTCCTGTACTGGTTTGAAGGTAAACCAGCAGAGGGAAATTACAAATCAATAGGAAAACTACAATAAAGGCAATAGTATAGAAACATTGTCTTAAACTGACAAAGTCAGAGCACAACCTGGCCCCTGTTGGTCAGGGATGGCGGTCACAGCCCAATTAAGCAGTGGTTGCAGTGCTTGTTGAAGTGATGATTGTGCCCTTGTTGAAAGCAATGGTCCTCTGGAAAATTGGGTTCCCCTCCGGATGTCCAGTTGTGGTGGTTGTCCAAGTCCAGGTTGTCCAAGTCCAGGTTGTCCAAACCTCCAGGTTACATACCCCCAAAATCCAGGTGAGAATGTTCAGTACCTCCCCCAGGGCAGGGAGTTTCACAATTAAATTATGTAATCCTTTAAGTCATAGGATATTCTGGGGCGTCCTTGATGGCCATTGACAGAAATGACCCCCCTCAGTCTGGGTGTAGTTGTCAGGTGAAGACCAGAAGAAAACTGCACTGAGCTCACAGCCGTTACACATGACCCACCATTAAGAGTTCATCAGGAATAATGTGGATGGGTGTGAAATACATGGTTTGGCTACACCCATACTGGTACTCTTTCTCCTGTAACCATGACACTCGACATGTCATTACGTTTGCACAATCGTGCAGAGGATTCAAAAAGATGAAGACAAGGTATGATGGCCCGGTTTTTCTGAAGTACATTTTGGCATTGGCGTAACCATGGTTTGTTGGAAATCAGTTAAAGTTGTGCTCTTTATTTCACAGGCAGTATCTTCAGGCTGATGTTGAGTGCTTGTTATAATCTTAAAATGCAACTCTGCAGTATCGTTCCTATTTTTGAACTGTAGAGTATTAAATGACAACAATATATTAGAGGGAAACTATGAGTAATTGAAAATGAGAACATTTATTGGAAGGAACTAGAGACTACTGATACGTTGGCAAGCATATATGTAAACCTATAACTTCACACTGAAGCCTTATTTCAGAAGAGTGTAGAAGAATGTTTCCCTTTCAGCTGAGTTTTAAGTGGGAGGAAACTGAGAAATCAATGCCATTAATTCAAAAACTCCTTATTTTTTTCTTTCCCCTCTGTTGTTCTAATATACAGTGAACAGGGGAGATAATAACATGGAAACTTGTCACCATGACAAGAAATCCAAATGCTTTTAAAGACAGTTAATAACTGATGATACAAGTCAAGACATGAACATTGTCTTATTCCTCTCAACTTTGTTATAGATAACTCTTATTAGAAGCTTACCATATCACAAAGCTCTGATTTTCCCCTGTTTTCTAGGTCAGACATTTTTTCCTGTGCTTCTCTATTAATTTTATTATTCCCCAGTACAATTCCATTGATTCATCAGTCTTGCCAAATTTAATAAGAAACAATTATTGGCAATGAGTAAAGTTTGTTCTGTGTTGGTGAACATGCTTTTTGCTGCCCTCATCTTGCTAAATGGAGTTTGCCTTTTACATCAGTTTTGATCCCAGGAAATACTGATAAGAATGGTGATATAAAAAAGAGAAATTTAAGAAGAAAATATATACAAAATCTGAATCAACAATGACAAAAATGCAACAGCAAGAAGCAAAAAAAAAAAGAGCTACTTGTATCTGCTTTTAAAGTGTAATGAAGGGTGAAATCTTAATGTTTTTCAGTTCACTTACACAGGTGAAGATATTCTGATCAACTATGGTTCAATAGGGCATAAAAGTATAAAAAGAAATTAGTCTGTAGACAAAAAGATAATGTGCAATCTATTTAGGAAGAGAAATTAGTTGCGTAAGGTCTTGATCATTGACCATGATTCAGCTAAAATCTAAGTATTTCATTTGAAGACCAAATGAAGTATTTAATTTGAAGTCCATATTTCTTTCAAAATTTTCTGTGAAATTAAATTTTTGGAAATTACCAAATCAGCTATGACACTAAATCTCTTTGTGATGTTACCAAACAACCTCCAGGAGTCTGAAAATCTTATCCAGGGATATCCAGAGTGTTTTCTGTATTTGTTATGCATTTCAATTCAGGTTTTTTTTTCTTTACTATGTCCATACTGACAGCCAAGTACAGAATTCTATAAGCCTTCTGTGATTGTCAGGGCAAATATAAGAGACATTTAATAGTACTTGAAAAACAATTTTTATATATCTGGGGCAGTATAAGAAAGCATTTTGTTTTCAGAAAAGGCATGTTTAAAATAAAATGAAAATAATAAGGATATACTATAATAAAATGTCTGGAGGGAAAGAGGCTTCCTTCTGAGCACTGTTTAGATGAGCCTAAGCTCTGAATCCCAAGTAAAAATATCTGAAGTGGTATTCTGTATTCCTTTTTCACTGGAATCATGGGAAAATTTAAATATTTCAATCTCTTGTCAACACTTCAGCTCAACACTTCTCTTGCATCTGCAAACAGAAAGGATAATAATAATTTACTTACATGCCCTACCAAGAGAAAAAAAGAATCAAGCATTTCCCTGCATCTGGGGTAAGGGACACAAGGGAACTATGTATGCTACTTTCTGTTGATGATGTCGAGCTGGGATTAATGATAAATGATTAATGAATAGATTAGTTAAGCACCCATTGGGAGTGGGGTAAATACATTTGGAGCAGAAAGATAGTGTAGGTGACTCCTCAAGGCTCTTTCCAGATCTATCTTCTATTGTTCTATGATAACATGTAAGTCCATCCTCTCTTGTTGTTGAAGGCTTTTCTCTAAGGGGATGTCTCTATTCAAGGTCACTTCTCTAGAATGATATGACACAAAATTAATTGCCCTAAAATAGTTCTAGGGTGGCTTAAAGTGAAAATATGAAGGCAAAAAGTTCAACTGCTTAGTAAAGTGTTTCTGCTCATTACCCCAGAGCTGCTACAGCTCACAGGAGATGAGTATATGGCTCCCTTTCTTCAACTTTCATGTCCAAAATGTAGTGAGCTCATTCTCAATATTTAAAGTACCACTGTGGATGAATTCCAGCACTGGAAGCACATTTGAACTGGCAAACAGTAAATGGCTGCCATCAGGCATAAGCACTTGTTATATCAAAGCTTTGGCACATTATTTATGGAAGTCTTATTCTAATGAATTCCATCCACACCCACCAGATGTGCAATCCAGGATTATTCCAGCTGTTTACCAGAATGCTTGATGTCCAATAATATCATGAGTATAACATGACATTCAATTTTAATGTTGCTGAATAAGGAAACTGTCTTAATATCTTTGTTGAAAATGAATAAACAATGTTCTCACATATCCTGATTCAAAATGTTGGCAATCCAGCCCCTCTGCAAACACAGGCACTTCTGTGAAAGTGGACAGCCCCAACAGAATCTGCACAAGGCTCTCCAGTGTTCATAACAAATTAACCTCATACATAAAATCTGCAGAACAATAAAATATCAAGTGAATGATAAAGGAATCTAAATAGGTAAATAGCATTCAGCATTGTCTGTTTTTTCAAAGGTATGTGCAGGAAGAAAAACACTCTTTCTAATAATACCCTCCTTCAGAAGTCTCACTAAAATTAGTGGTATCTTTGACAAATTCAGGCATTAACAAACATATATGAGGACAGAAGAAATTAGCTCTGCTTTTTCATTGTGTTAGACTTACAGAAATGTGATTGAAATGGTATTCCATCATGGAACATTGAAATAATTTAATATTAATCATTCCACTTCTTGGGTAGGAGGATTTAATCTTCAGATTTATATTTTTACAAGATTTCTAACTTGTAATACATTGGCTTCATGGTAATTGTATTTAAAAATATAATAATTTACCAGTGTAAAGAATAACTCATACTTTTAAGCAAGGAAGGCAACAAACACTTCTTAACAGCACTAGGTTTTCCAGGATGATATATGTTTTTGATAACCTGCTTGGTTTTATAACCCGTATTTCCCACCATGGGTTCACAATCTCCTCTCAGGCATCCACACGCTCCAGTATGAGTATCTTCCACTGGCTGCAGGTGAACCTCTGCATCCATGTGGATCTGCATAGCCTGCAGGGGCACAGCTGCCTCACCATGGTCTTCACCATGCGCTGCAGGGGAACCTCAGCTCCAGAACCTGTCGCACGTCCTCCCTCTCCTCCACTGATCTTGGTGTCTGCAGGACTGTTCTTCTTATATGTTCTCACTCTGCTCTTCTCTGGTTCTGTGGTTACAGTTAGATCTGAATAACATTTTTTTTAACTTCTTCTGAAATATGATATCAGAGAAGCATTACAACAATTTCTAAATGGCCCAGCCTTGGCCAGCAGTGGGTCCATCCTGCAGCTGGGTGGCCTTGGCTCTGCTGGACTTGGGGAAGCTTCTGGCAGCTTTCACAGAAGCCATCCCTGTAGCTGCCCCCTGCTACCAAAACCTGTCCATGGAAACCCAGTACACTACATAAGCCACTGACATATCAAGTTAGGAAGAAATAAAATGTGCTGATAGCAACCCAAATACCCACATAAGTCAAAAATTCACAACCTTTTTTTTTTAATTGTTTATAGATCTTTATTTAGATAATGAAAACTACAAACAATTCACACAATAACTGTTTCTGCAGGAAAAAAAAGTTTGCCACTAGTTTACTGTACCTCTTTTATAAAAGAGATTTTTTTTTTAAATGATGAGGTCAACCTTTTAAAACTTCCTTTTCCTCCAAATTGCTCATCAAATTAGGACTTACTAGGTCTTGATCTCAGAAAATCATCACACGATTCTTTTTTTTTTGGTTCAAATAGTGCTATATGTGCAAACATTTCCTACACAGGTCTTTGATTTGTTAAATTACCTACTTCTCTGTACACATTTTTCTAATCAGAAAGAGTAACTCTGCTGCTAATGTCACTGCATTAAAAATTCTAGTTTCTGACATCCCAGCTTGCTACTCCTACAAGTAAAGCACCACAAAATGATGTAAAAACATAGCCACATGCTGGGGATTTGTGTACTCTGGTTGTTCAAAATAGGGCATGAAGACAGTTATAAAATATTACTTTGTTTATCTTTTCCTGTAGAATGGTAGTAATACTTGTAATCTATTTTTCAAGTCTTCTTTATTTCCCCTGTGGGCTTGATTCTATATCAAACCCATAGGTTGCTATATTGAAAACAACTTTAGATTAACATTTCCGTGTTGTAATACACCATTCTTAGGCTTTTATCTCTAAAAGCATTGTTAGAATTCCTGCATTTCAATGCTGTTTGATAGATAATACAATGCTGTTTGATAGACAATACTTGGGAATGTGTATAAACATCTTTTATTCTGCTTCTGCCTGCAAATATATACATGGAAAAAAGTGAGAGATCTTGGCATGAAAAATATCTTTCACTGTTAGAATTTCCTCACCTAATTCTGAAAAAGCTTTATTCACTGATCTTCTCCGATTGTTTCATTGACATCTCCGGCCTAAAACTTACTGAGGCCAGTAGGTTTTTAAATGATTCTTCATGTTCCAAAGTCATGGATGTATTTTCTGGTTTTGAATCTCATTAGAAAAATGAACATTGCATATTAAAAAACACCTTAAACAAAACGAAAAGTTTGGAGGTAAAAGTAAATCCACTCATCAGAAAATTTAGTTAAATTGTACTTAATACTTCATTCTTCTGTGTTATCAACCTAGAACAAGTAGTCACTTCTATCCCATAAGTACCTGTTTGTCATAAAATCATAATCATAAAATCACAGAATGTTTGGGGTTGGAAGGGACCTCTGGAGATCATCTAGTCCTATGCCCATACTCAAGCAGACTCACCCAGAGTAGACTGCACCAGATGGTGTCCAGGGGTATTTTGAATATCTCCTGAGAAGGGCAGCCTTTCCCAGTGCTCAATTATCCTTACACTAAAGAAGATCTTCCTCATAATCAGCCTGAAATTGCTCTGTTCCCATTTCTGCCTACTGCCTCTTGTACTGTTGCTTGGCACTACCAACAAAGAGCCTGACTCCATCTTCTTGGCACTCTCCCTTCAGATATTTGTAGAGAGTGATAAAGTCCCAACTCAGTTATTTCTTCTCAAGGCTGAGCGGGCCCAGCTCCCTCAACTTTTTCTCATAAGAGAGATGCTCTAGTCCCTTAATCAACTTTGAAGCCCTTTGCTGGACTCAATCTTAGAGTTCCATGTGTCTCCTGTACTGGGGAGGCCAGAAGTGGGCACAGCACTCCATACATGGTCTCACCAAGGCTGAATAGAGTGGTAGGATCATTTCCCTTGATCTGCTGGCAGTGGTCTTCCTGATGCATCTTTGGGTACCATTGGCCTTCTTGGCCACAAGGACACAGTGCTGGTTCATGAAAAATTTGTTGCCCACCAGGACCTCCAGGTTCTACTCTGCAGAGATTCTTTCCAGCAGGTCAGCCCCCAGCCTGTTCTGGTACTTGGGATTATTCTTCTCCAGGTGTAGAACCCTTAATTTTTCTTTGCTGAATTACATAAAATGTTCAGCTCTCCAGTCTGTTCAGGTCTCGATAAATGGCAGCAAAGCCTTCAAGGTAGCCACTCCTGCCCATTTTTTATCCTCAGCAAACCTGCTGAGGATACATTCTGTCTCTTCACCTAGGTCATTGACTGAACGAGGCTTGACCCAGACCTGACCCATGGGGAACACTACTATCCAAAAGTCATCAACTAGACTCTGTACCACTGATCACAATCCACCTCACTGTTTTCTCATCTAACTCACAACTTCTGACCTTACCTATGAGGATGTTATGGGAGACAGTGTCAAAAGTGTCACAGATTTCAAGGTAGACAGAATCCACTGCTCGTCTCATGTACTTGGCCAGTTATATCATTGCAGAAGGCTATTGTTCTGGTGAAGCATGATTTCCCCTGGCTTAAATCAGTGTTGACTGCTCCTGGTAACATACTTTTCTTTTACATGCTTGGCAATGACCTCCAGAATGATCTTACCAGGGATGAAGGTGGAGCTGACTGGCTTATAGTTTCTTGGGCCCTACTTCTTGCCCTTTTTGAAGACTGGAATGACAATCTTCTCCCAGTCCTAGACATTTCTCCTGTTCTACATGACCTTTCAAATATGGCTTCAAAGCCTTCATGTTAGTGCAGAATGTTTCGTTTTTGGTCAACATAACTGGCCTTTTAAGAAGAAGATGAGGCCCAGAATAATTAAAATCTGAATAAAATCAGGGGGGTAGGTTGCACATCATCTTCCATAGATTTGGAGAATAGAAAATGAATGAATGAATGAATGAATGAATGAATGAATGAATGAATGAATGAATGAATTCACGAAGATAATAGCAGGGTTGGAGCAACCCTTCTGTGAAGACGGGCTAAAAGTGTTGGGATTGTTCAGCCAGGAGAAGACTCCAGCCTTTCAGTGCTGAAAGGGGGCCTAAAAACAAGCCAGAGGAGGCATAAAGTGATAGGAATGGCTTTAAACTGGAAGAGGGTAGACTTAGATTAGGTATTAGGAAGAAATTCTTTACTGGGAGGGCAGTAAGCCACTGGAACATGTTGTCCAGAGAAGTTGTGTATGCCCCATCCTTGAAGTGTTCAAGACCTGGCTGGAAGGGTCTTTGGGCAGCCTGGTCCATTGAAGGGAGACAGAAACTAAATTATCTTAAAGGTCCCCTCCTGCCCAAACTATTATGTGATTCTGTGATTCTAATGATGATTAGGAGCAAGGGCAGGGGGAAGAGAATCTGGTTTGCAAGATATTTCCTATTGCTATTAGTAGTGTACTCATCTAATGAGTTCCTGGTTGTCTCTATCTATTTCAGCATTTTGCCTGGAGAAAACTTAACCCATCCTAAAGACTATATATGATCTGTGTCCAAACACAAAAGCCTCAAACTCACTTTAAACTCTCCAGGATTGCTGGCAGATAGTCCTTTTTCGCTAATCATGCCATATGTAGGTAAAAAGGTGCCAAGAGTCAGACCAGACCTGAATCATCTCCCACTCAATTATTTGTTTGCACATAACTTTTAGAAGCCAAATTTTAATAAACAAATTATTTTGCCATTAGTCCCCGTCATCTTTGCTCAGTCCTTACAATACAAAAGCTATCCATTTCCCAAAACCTCTCTTTGGACACATGTCCAAACCTATGATATTTAATGGCAACTCATTACTCATTCTTGTTTCATTGGCAAGTACACCTGCTGACAGTGGCCAGGCAAAACTAGAGCTTCCTGTACTCATAAACTTTCCAAGAGTCTCCTAGAAAGAGGGCATACTCTCCCTTATTGAGATATTACAAATCATATCCAAGAACATAATAAAAAATATTTAGTGTAAAAACAACAATAAAAAAAAAGAAAATATAGAACCTTATGGGACCAGACTTAAAAATTATTTTGCTTTCTTTTTTAAGGTGAATGCAATTTAATAGACCTGGATTTTTTTTTTGTCACTTCATGGTGAAGAGAAAGTTGATTTAATCAGGGAGAGGGAGGTGTATCATGGTGCATTCAACCTGACACAAAATTGTTGTAATCAATAGAAAAACATCTACCCTTTTGACAGTAAGATACATAGTATGGACATAAATTTAATGCACTTGAAACTTGAAACCAGACTCAGAGTTTTATGGCATATCTACATGGATACAAGCAGTGCTTCTAGGAATTATTACCAATACCCTGTTTATACATGCTTGTATCTTGCGTTTATCTTATGTTTATAATATATTTATCTTTATATATACATGTATGTGTGTGGTATGTGAATAGAGAGGAAGAGAAAGAGAAAGAACATGCTGTAAGCTTACACAGTTACAGTGAAATTACATAATCTTTTATTAATATCATTTGCATCTTTTACAAATGTAGGTGTATGCCAGATAAAACAGCATCAAAAAATGAAGCAAGCAGACACAGTGACAATTTTAGAAAAACTTAGAGGAGAATTCGTCTTCCATAAAAATGAAACAGTAATTTTATAGAAAATGTGTGTCTGTTGACACTTAACATTCCCAGGGAAGTATTTATTGTACAGTTGCTGGGAAACCAGCCCTTCATTTGTATATTCATTTGCTCTGTTATGAGAGTGAGCTGCAGTTTACTATAGAAAAGAAACATTGTCTGGTCATTTATATAGATTATATTATGTCCCCTTTGTATGAAATGTTGTCACATAAATATCATAATGCTACAGTTAAAGTATTGCCAAAAATTACGGATTGCATCACTTCTAATGAAGAAGGTTAATCTTTTTTAAAAGAAAGAATGTACTCAGCCCTCCATGAAATCAATTTTAAACACAATAAGCAAAATAATATACCTGGAAGTGGCCTCCCAACATGGGGATGGATCAGGGCTTAGTTGGTGCTTTTTCTATCTCAATCACCACCCACTCACAAGTGGGATATATGTGATTAAAAATTACCATTTACTATTTTCTTTATTATTCTTCCTTTTTTTACTCACATGGGGCGAAAGAGTTGTACACAATTTGTTCTGGTTTTTAGGTTCACGGGTGAAGAGGATTGCAGATTTTTTATTACCATCTAAACACTTTACTACCATCACCTTTTACTAGCATCACCTCTTTTATTAAATGTACAGCTGATTGGAGAAATGAGCAACTGATTTAGGAATGCATCAATAAGAAAGTATTTATTTATTTTTTATTTTTGCTGTTGCCAGAGGAGAAATTTTGAACAGAGAATCCTGAAAGTGATTCAAAAGGAAAAACATTTTTCTTGTGTGATGAAATTTTAAGCTGTAAAAAATGTCCTTTATCATGCAGGTTGACACCCAGACTGCCTAATTCTCTTTAACCTGATACTCAGATAGAATTTAAATAATTTATGTCTCAGACTGATCGTTTTCACTTGAGACAGTGGTATGAAAATCTGGACACCTTTGGTTTGGAAGATAAAGTTCGTAATATGCTTAAATCTAAGCTGTAACATATGTTTGAAAGTAGCACCTGGTTCCCACCTAAACCATTTTAAGATTCACAGATGGGCTGGGAAGCAACAACACATTTGGAATTCCCAATATGTAAAATATGATCTTAGCAAGACAATACACTCAGACAGTCTACAATTTTAATTAAAATCTACAGCCAGATGAAGAATCTTACTGCAGTTAATTCTAATAATTCAAATGCTTACACTGAGGAATATGGATGCAGATACTAGAGCTTCAGTCCTGTAAGAGCTATGCATCCTGCAACCAGGAAGGAAATTTAAGCACCAAATAACAAGCTAGACTGGAGCAGCTTGAGCTCCTCTGGGTTGAATTGAGAGAACAAGAAAAAGTGTGGTTGAACTGTCTGTAAACCTTAAGGCAATTTCTCCAGGTTATAGATACCTGGACTACATTTCTAAAAAACATTAATTTTTTTAAAGAATGAGCCATAATGCAAGAAAATAATGATTCCTTAAATAATTAATTTCTTAAATTCCTTAAATTTTAAGTCCTAACTTTCCTTCCTTATCCCACTAAAGTGGTCTCTTTAATGTTTTCACACTCATGTCTAGATTTATACCTTTACTACTGTTCAGATAAAGTTATTGCAAAAGGGCAGCCTCCTTGGTTTTCTCGTCCTGTGACTGGGTTTTAAAAGGAAATGACAGCCACATCTGTGATCTTTGTAGTGCTGGTTGCCTAATATATGTGTGCAGGTGACTAAATTGGAGTAAAACTTGCTTTCCAGATTTTGACTGGGAGATTTACAGCAGCCCTGGCACATAAGAATAGAACCTATACTGGGAATGCAGAGGCACCTGAAGAATGTTCATTTCAAATGCTAACAAGTCTATATGCTTTGGTACTCCTACAATCAGGTATCCAGTAAATATGTATTTTCAGGATCATAAATTTGAACCTAGACACACCATTTCCATTTTATAAACCTTTGAATTTTTTGCCTTGTGAAAAAGTTGCCAACGTCTGTAAGGAAATAATATGTATCTTCCCTTACATTTAAACCACTGTATTATTAGAAATGTTGATTAAAGTGATTTTTTAGTTTGTATTTTCAACTCTTTCTTTTAATTAATTAAACACATTAACCTTTTTTATTTTAAATCATATATTTTTTTTCATCCTAGCTAAATAACATGATGTCTTACATATTTATTTACAAAAAGATATTGCTGGCCATCTCTGTTTTTGTTATTGAACATTGTTATGTAGTAAAATCTGCAAATAGCAGAATTACTTCAAACCAATAGTCCAATTTTGTGTCCAATATCACATTGTGTTTAATTTCACTACTGTGAAAATGTCTTTGATGTAAAGCATTTTGCTTTCTGAAAGAAAAATGCATAATCCTAAATCTTCAATCACTGAAAAGTAGTACAATTCCATTTAATGCACTTAGTTTCAAAGCTGAAAAAATTAAAGAGACTCCTTTTGGCACATTCTATTCTAAGTTAAAAGACATTCCAATTTAGAAAGCATGAGCATACCTTCAGAAAGAAAAAAGGAATTCAGAGAAAAAGCCCAACATATGCTAGGCACTACTCTCTTAATACCATCAAAATAACAGCAGAAGCCACTTGAGGATTCTCTGCTGAACTGCACAGGCTTGTTCACCAATCACTAGACATTCAAATGGAAGTAAGAAATCCCCTGTAAGACCAGCTAAAAGGCTGTGAATTATTCCTCCTTTCATCTGACACACTTGTCTTGACCATAGAATGGCAAAATTGATCTGCAAAATAACAAAAATTGCACCTTAACTTTGAAAGTTACATATATACATCTATATTATATGTGCATGTATATGGATATAGTGTATATAGTTATATATATATGGAACCTTGGTCAGGTGTCACACTGAACTGCCCCTCTGCCTGCCTCACTTTAACTGCTGAGCTAGAATAGATTTTGGTGAACTTCACTAGTGCTACAGGCTTGCTTAAAGATCTTGTTTGTGCAAACACAGAGAGAAAAGGATTTATCAAAAACATGATCTGAAAGCACACTGGCATTTTCTGTGCAGATAAAACTTGGTCTCTGCTGCCAACCAGGTGAGAAGATTTGAAGCCAATATTTCCAGCAAATCAGTCAGCACACAGTGCCTTCTTCATCAGCTCACATGCCATCATTTTGCCCTTGGCTTTGTTTACTAGAGGCTGGGGATTAGGGCAGCTGGAGATCTACAGCTTCTGCTTTCCAGCCTGGAAGCAGTCAAGATGTGGGTAAGTTTGTGGGGAAAAGTGCTATGGTTTCTTATTTCACTGCAAGACATGATACAGCTATGCATTTTGGACTTTAGATGATGTGTGTGTCACACACATTTGTAAGGATGCCTTCACAACTCACTTGACAAGTTAAGAGCTGCTTGATGCCTGTAGATGGGATACCTTTTGTTCATTATTTGTGCCATTGGCCTTAATACAGTTCCCTGCTGCTGACTTTCTTTTCCCTTCCTGCCTGTTGGACAGATATTTTCAGATAATGTCTTCTGATAACATACCATACCAGCTCTTGCAGTTCATTCAAAGGCTGAGCTTATGAATCCTTGACCATACAAGCAGTAAAAACTGTGATAAGGGCAGAGAGTGGATACAGAACGTGGAAATACTTATGCCTACAACACCACCTGATTGGTTTTGTATGATGAAATTGCTTTTTTACATTTTTTCCCCCAGTAATCCCCTGGTGAACTTATAATGGAATAATTTTCTGAAGTCACTTCAGACTTGCAAATATTTGTCAGCTGTAAGTTGTTTTAATGAAATTTACCCAGTCTAAAAGTCTATGTTATTAGTCGGGATTTTTTTCCCCCACAATCACATTTTTATGGGAGCTAAGACTTAGAAGCAGTGATAGAGAAAGCTTTTATTTTTTATGAGAAGTGGAAGAAATGAATAAATTGAATGAATTAGCTTTGCAAACAGATCTCTGATTACAGTTGTTGCTCGGGGACTATCACTAGTGTTACAACCAATAAACAATTTGCTAATACTAAGCCAAGTTCTAACTCTCTAGCTGCTAATTTAAGGTAGAAAAATTGTTTTCATTCTTAATATGCTTTTCTTTCACTTATGTATTTTTCATATTCTTTTCTGAACGAAAAGGTAAAATTGTGCCCCATTTAAGTCTAAATAACTAGTTTTATTGTATTTTTTCATACTTCGCTAAGTATTTAGCGCCTAATTTTCACCTTAATTATCTTTTTCTCATATTTCAATAAGAGAAGAAGTGAGAAAAAAATCTCGCATTAAGACTTGAGTTATCTTATATGATCCTAAAGGAAAAGACTTTTTGTATATCTCTTTTTTTTTTTTTTACTATGTGTCCATCTGCTTTTTGACTGGAGTTCAATAATTATTTTTTTTTAATAATATGTTTTCAGTTAGTTGGATTTGTACTTTGGGGAAAAAAGAGAAAAAGAAACTCATTAACAACAGTTTTCCAATTTTTCTTCTTCAATTTTTCAATGCCTCTCATGAAATCTTAGTTATTTTTCAACATGCTGAGCTTCCAACTAACAAAGAAAAAACTTTATAAAACTTTGTTGTCTTTCACCTTTAAAAGAAAGGAATAATGATATAAAAATGAAAATAACAAAAAAAAAACCACTTGCAGTAACTAGAAGGTGTTGTTTATATTTAGAATAAGAAATACCCTTGTACCTAGATTGTAAACTTTTCAATTATATCTCCACAGGGGTGTCAGGAAGATTGGTTAGATTATAGTTGTGAAGCTCAATGCAGTTGTAAGTTATCTAATTATTCCTCGTCATATAGAAGAATTACTGGATTTAAAAAAAAATACAAAAGATTTATTAATGAGTCAGCTATCTATTCTAGCAGAGACACTGGAAAGTAGACCTAGAGAAGAATGATCTTCTGACGTACTTTATGTGGACTGGGAAGAATGACAAACCTCTATAAGGAAATGTGTAACCAGGGAAGGGGGTGCTGTTGTAGGTTGTGTTGGTTTAGTCAGGGATTTTATTAATGTTAGTTAGGCTTGTTCCTTGTACCCCTATCTTTCCCTCACAGTGGTTTGATCCAAGTTGTTTACGCCAAGATTTCCTGCCGCATGGACCCACAGTTACCTGTCAATCTTCTCACTCCTCCCGAGTTTTCTCCTTATTTGGTTCTGTCAGTCAAGGTTTGTTCACTCCTTGTTGAGTGTCAATCATGTAACTACCCCCAGAAAATTCTGTGTCAATCACCCCACCTTAGCCTTTCTATTCGTCCCAAAACGCTGTACCCACCTCTGTTATGCTAACATTGGTTGTTATAATCCATGTCACTCCAACGTTTGTCCCCATAGGGCGAGGCAGGTTTCCACCCCTGTCCACCCACCCCCTATTTAATCTGCTGTAATCTTTTGTCCCATCGCCATTTTGCCTTGCATTAAGCTGACTGCAATTCGCTCTGACCACGCATGGGGAAATAAAAGTTCTCAGGCTTGCAGGCAAAGTGTCCTCTCATCCCTTCGCTTCCTCTCAGCATGAAGCTACCAAAGCTGCTTACCCACACTGGGGCACTCTGCAACCCTGGAGTGCACATAAACGTGGCAGCTACGGCCTCACAAGGCAGCACTAGCCGGCGCTTTTACTGCTTGAGGTCATAACGGGCAACTGCCGCAGGTGTAGTGGAAAAAGAAAAGACAAAATCACAGAGCTGTTCCTCATTGCATTGCCTCCACCAGCCTGCACTGCTGCCCCTGTTTGTGGGAATATCATTGTGCATGGTGACAGCTGCAAAACTGGAAAACGCAACAGTCCAGGATATTTTCCTGCAGATAAGCATCCAGAACCATTAGACAATCCATATTTTTGCATCTACCTGGCTTCCATTCATTGATGCAGGAATGCACATCTTCCATTGAGCCTGTGTCAGACCTGTCAGCTTATGTAAATGTCTCAGTTTTCAGAGAGTAACAGAGTACTACATATCTAATGCATTTGCATGTGCTGGCAATTGTGACATGAGACCTATGGATTATCATCTACCTGGATGGATACTAGGTATTCCAGTGCTCCTAAAGTGCCTCTGAACACCTGTGTTTAAACAATACCTAGAAATTTAATCTAAACTAAGCAGAACCATCCATCTCCACCTAGTATACTGACAAGATGTGCAATGAGTGTCCTACTCGTGATAGAGAGACCTTAAGATAAACACTCAGGTGCTTTGGTCTCAAACTGAATCCCACCCAAGAAGGTTTTCTCTTGACTAAATGGTGGCATTGCATACCCAGTACACAATATTCACACAGATATAGATTGTTTGCCTCATCCTCATTGTTGAATTGCGATAAAAGGTGTTATTAATAGAACTTTTCCTGCTGGCTGCTGGCAGAGCTGTCCTGCACAGCATTTTCTGTTTAGCTGACCACCTAAGGTTTCTGTGCAATCTCCAAATTTGCTGGGTAATAGAGTTCTTGGCTGGCCTGTGTGAATCTTTTCTTGGTTGAACACCAGGACATGCATGAACTCAAAGGATCTCACAATGGGTTCTTGGGCACCAGCCATGCTAGCTTATTTTCTCAACACATTATTATGATTTGTTTTTTTTAAATACTGTGTGAAAAATTATCAGATGTGGTAACCTTTAGTAAGAGTCAAATTTCTCTCAAAAATACTGTTCATATTCTTATAGTATTTTTACAAATATTAAAAGTATTTCTATAGGTTCCATTTTTCTCCTGTATTTTACTATTATTTTGTAATCTCTTCTGAGCTTTACCTTGTACACTGGGAGGGCTTTCAATCTATTTTTATGCTTCCACTATTCAGATAATATTTTATAGAATTCTGTCTTCTAATTATTCTCAAGACATGCCAGAGCATGATGGCAATTTGGATAATTCTAAAACTATATATCTAAAACTACTTGGCAGAATGCAGCTGACAGAATTTTGAAGTCCTATATTATTCACTCATGTCATATATTATAAGGGACTTTTCTGGCCATCCTCAATGTAAAAATAAAATGCAATGTGGACAGAGAAATTTGGAAGCAAAGGAACTATGTAAAAAAATTTAGGATAAAGTGAGATATAAAGTGTGAAATGGGAGAGTCTGGAGGTTTGAAAGAAGTTGAGTAGTTAGGAATACATTTTCACATATCTTAGAACAATCAATTCATTCTGAGGTGCCCATGCTCCTACTCCAGTATATAAAGTCTTAGGAAAAAAAATAAAAGTGTGTCATAAAAGATAAAATCCAAAAAGCACTTAAACGTTTTAAAAAATAATCCTACCCATCCTACTTTTCTTTGCACAAATATAATTTCTTCTTATATTTTTGTTGCGTATCTGTAAATAAGAAGGAAAAAATCTCCTTTATTTTTGAATTTAGATCATTAGAAATCATCTTTTGTGTGCAGTAGAAGAAGCAGAAGACATATAGATGAGAAAGATGAATCTACCAGAAACAGAAATACAACTAAAGAATTATGTGTAGAGGAATAAATTTAGAAATGTTAGGAAAATGAAAAGTGAAAGAACAGAGGAATTTTGTTTTCTTCTTTTTTGCTAAGTAAAAAAAACCCAAAACACCTTTAATTAACTGGAAGAGGGATACAGCATCTAAAAGCTAAAATACCTCAAACTTCAAACCAGAAAATAACTTCACCATAGCAGTGAGCAATTCACTTTTCCACTCTGAGTTTTTCCATACGTAATTTGAAGAAAAATATTTATTCACCTCATAAGAACTGTATAAGGAAAATAAGTAAATGCATGTGTGTAGCTTCCTTTTGAATAAGATTTTAATTTTTAAACAGGATTTGTTAATTTCCTTTTATGTATTTCGAAGGCTTTTACTGCCATTGGTGTAAACATGGTTGTGGTGTCAGACATTCTGATCCACAACCCTCCCACAAGAATATTTAAATGAGATTTAAATTAACCAAAGGGGATCAAACATTGTCTTCTGAATGTAATAATCTCTGCCTTGTAGAATGATGTAAAAGTAATTAAAAAGCTGAATAAAGGAATCCCACATAATATTTCCCAGTTCATTCTTGCATGTAACATTTCATGCAAATCAGATTATGTTGTTTTAACTTAAAAATTCCTGGGCCAGATTCTCAGCTGAACTGGAATCAGTGGAGTGGAGCTGATTTACACAAGCTGTGGGTCTGATCTATGACATTTATTTAACCTATTAAAGTTGTTAAAAAAAAAAAAAAAACAACAGAACAACAAAAAACAGAAAAAAGAAGATTTTTTCGATATATTTTTTTCTTTTTGCCCTTAAGTGTAAGATATAGTTATGGTTCATGGTAAGCAGCATTAACCGATGAGATCCATGCAAGTTTACAAAGGAACAGAGTCTGAATTTAATCATGACTGTCGGTGAACAGTGTGCCTACTCCCACCACAACAATTGGAGAAAATATATGTTTACTCAATTCCTTCTCTGTTTCCCTTTACAACCAAGGAGTTAAAACTTACAACTGGGGAGGCTCAACACTGCATACCTATGCTCCCACTGTGAGTTGGCTCAGTTGTTTTGGCTAGGGAAAAGGAGAAGTGAATCACTGCTGTGATTGTTCTTCCATTTCGTATAAAACATCCTGGCCCCACACAAGGCTTATCAGGTTCAGCAGGTAAAGAGCAATACAGATAACAATGCCATCTATATGCTTTGGAGGTGAAGCAGAGGTAAATGAATAATGTTGTAGGTTGGGCTGGTTTAGTCAGGGATTTTATTAATGTTAGTTAGGCTTGCTCCTTGTACCCCTATCTTTCCCTCACAGTGGTTTAATTCAGGTTGTTTACTCCAAGATTTCCCGCCGCGTGGACCCACAGTTACCTGTCAATCTTCTCACTCCTCCCAAGTTTTCTCCTTACATGGTTCTGTCAATCAGGGTTTGTTCACTCCTTGTTGGGGTGTCAACCTTGTAACCACTCCCTGCTTCTTCGCAGAAAGTTCTGTGTCAGTCACCATACCTTTTCATTTCTATTTGTTCCCAGAACACTGTACACTCCTCTGTTATGTCACCATTGGTTGTGAAACCCTATTTCAGTTAACCCCAATTGGACGAGCCAGGTTTCCACCCCTGTCTGCCCACCCCCTATTTAATCTGCTGTAATCTTTTGTCTTGCCGCCATTTTGCCTTGCAATGCTCTGAGGACGACTCACTCAGACCACACATGGGTGAATAAAAGTTCTCAGTTTCACAGGCAAAGTGTCCTTCTTTCATCCCTTTGCTTCCTCTCAGCGTGAAGCTACCAAAGCTGCTTACCCACACCAGGGCACTCCGCAACCCTGGGGTGCCTGTAAATGCGGCGGCTATGGCCCCACAAGGCAGTGCCAGCCGACGCTTTTACTGCTTGAGGTCGTAACAGGCAACCGCCACAGAATAAAGCATAGTAACGTCCTCAACTTCAACATGCTCTCATCATATATCAGTAATTGAGAACCAGAACCAGAAATAGTATATAGGAATCAGTTGTAAAAAGATAATTTGATCCTGACTTTTCTTCAGATTTTGTGGGCTTTCTTGTTTTCAGATTCTACTGGAATTGAAGTATCATTTTTGTAAATATTTCGGAGGGAAATAACAAAACACGGTAAGTTCCCTTTATGTTTGTAGAATTTTGATTCTATTTCCAATTTTTCTTTCATAGTTACTGTGTGTTTAATTATCATAATTTAATGGCAAAATCAAAGAAATATTAGGTGGGTTAGAGAGATAGTGGAAAATCATACTGTTTTCTGGAAAATTATTACATTAATCATTGGATAGATGTATTTTTACCTCACTTAACTAACTCATATCTGGTATATCATAAATATCAAAAATCACTTTTAATAAAATGTTTGTCATCCACTCATCCATTACTTTTTCTTTTTTTTTTCCTGTAATGAAAAGGAATGGCTTTTTCTACATTAGTCTATGTTGCAGTAGCTAATAGTTTGACAGAAGCCCAAAAGTTGGTGTGAGCAAATTTTATTATGTGAAACATCATGTAAGTATTATTTTTGCTTTGCTTCTGCATAAAGGTTACATGACAATACATCTTTATTAAATTGCAGTGAGAAGCTTGTACATTTCTTCATCACACGACAGTGAAATGCAGGGGTGACTTCAAATCATTAACTGAAGAACTGAATGAATAAAATTTACTCACAAACTACTGACTCTTTTTTGGATCCAATTAAGGAATACTTACATAAGCAGATCCTTCTTGCTCTGGAGCAATGGCACCAAAGGAAATATATATAAGATGCAGAGATAGGAATTAATAAATTCTAATCCATATTTTGTTGAGACAAATTGAAGAAGGTTAAATAGGTATCTGTCCAGACCTCGTTTGAAAAATATATCTTTGAAGATTCTAGGGCTTCTTGTGTGTTCCACTTACTCTGTCATATTGAAATTAAGACAAATAGAAAATCTGTTGTTCCAGACTAGTCAACATATCCCCATGATTGCTCCACAAAAACTTAGCATTTCTTCAATTTACTATAGTGGTAAAACTTTGCTGGAAAGGGAACTTCACCAGACAAGGAAATCAATACATATGGATACGAACCTTCACATAGATCTGTTGAAATAGAGAACAATTTGCATGGAGAGAGCACATTGAGTGCCATGGAGTTTACAGAGCTAAGGGGAATGCCTCTGGAATGCATTTATAAACAAACCTATTTTTTTATGACCTGTATGTAAAGTAGTAGTTTTAATGTAATTATACTGATTGCAACCTCATTTCCCTCAAATATAATTTTTATTGTGGTAGAGCATGAACAGAGAGATACAGAACCCATAACCGATCATTTCTGGACCGTGTTTGGACTGGGAGATCCACAAGTTTGTCTGAGCTCATGGTGCAGGTTCTGGCCATGTCCACACCTACTTTCTGTATTCTGTCTTTTGCAGGAAAGAAACCTGGATATACAACACCTTGGTATGTTCTAAGCAGATCCTCACAGACAAACAGTCTGATACATCAGGAAAGATTTCATGATTGTTCCTGTAATGTGGAGATCAATGAAAATCTCAAATCCACCAGATAGGTATAGAATAGTTCTAATTGTTCAGATTTTCTGTGGTACATCACTTAAGGAACAATAACATCTTCATGTCTCTAAGTTCAATTCAGAAAGAGAGATAACAGCAAAAGTTTTCTCTCAGTTTAATGTTTTCTCTGTATTTAAACTGTTAATATATGGTTTTTGTATAGAGAAGAGTGTATGTGTTTGTGGGTGTACATGTGCATGCATAGGGATAGAGAAAAAAATGCTGCAGTACACATTTTTAGAAACAGAAATAGAGAGAAATATTTACTAGTAAAAGAAACAAATAATTTTTATCCAGTTGTAAAAAATGCTTATGTACAGGCTGTTGCTACTCTGGCTACATTAGCTAGATCCATGTTAACAAGCTGAACAGGGCAGAGACTAGTGCAGTGGTGCTCAATCATGCATACAGATTTCTAAAAGGCCTTGTAAAGATTCATCTTTACATGCCTGTGGAACTGTATACCCTTCTAATGGTGCTCATCTTTGCTTTAGACAAAAACAGTAGAAAAATATCTTTTGAAGGTTCTTTATTGTCTTGTTTGTTTTCTAAAGCATTTTTCCATACAGCCATCACACTTAAAAAATAGCTAATTCCTGTATTCATAACACCTTCTAGAGGTGTCAGATATAAACATTACAGAGATTTTTGCACCCCAGGTCAAACTGAGAATGAGAATTTTGGATCATCTTGGCTAATATTTGCATACCTGGCAAGCTCTACTATCAGTGCAAAGAAAAAAAACCTCAATACCTAAATTTCACAAACAGCAAACAGCTTACTTTGGGACTCTAACTTAAATACAACACTTGTTCTTTCCATTGACTCCAAAGTCAGTAGGTAAGCCAAGCTGAAAGATTTTTTTTCGGGAAATCTCTCATCATGATGCTTAACTGGAGTACCTCTGGAAGACTAAATACCACCTACGACACTTTTTTCTTCCTGCATAAGGTCTTTTTGAGTTATGTTTGAACTTATCCTCAGGAACAAAGCACCACTATGCACAAGAAATAACATTACATTTATTTTTTTATTTTTAGTAAAGCAAAAATTTTATTCAGTACAGAATAATTTGCATTTAACTAGATATGTTTAAAAATATGTAAATGTCACCAACATCTCTCTTCTTATTTTTGGTGTAAAAATCTTATTTTTAGGAGATTCATATAGCTCTTATGCCCTAATTTTTTAGAGAGCACAATAGTATTTGCTACTAAAAAATTGGCAATCTAAAAAGAGGTTGAATGGCTGATACAGCTGTTAAATCATGTCTACAATGTACATTAAAAAGCCAAAAGATATAAAGCAAGAATTTAATTGACCAATTCTTGGGTAGTGTGTGACATTATGTAGCTGTTTTAGCTGGCTTTGTAACATCACACAAATCTATAACTTCATACTTCATGAGTCAGAATCAATAAACCTGCCATTACAGACTCCAAAATCAATCTTGCCTTACATGCTTCCCCGCCTTTACTTCTTCCTATTTTCCTTTTACTTCCCAGCAAAACAAAACAAACTGCTCTGAGAATTTATAATCTTTTGAGCTAAGTAAAACAGATGAATTAGGAACATGGATTCTATGGGAAAAATCACTTACCATACTCTTCAGGGTCGAGTGCATCCAAGCTGGTATTTCAATGTAGCCATAGTCCCTTGCTCCTCTCCTATTATTTTAGATTATTGTGACTTAAGTTTAACATAATCAGCCTTAGGTAAATGAAGATCTTCAGTTAAATTGAGAAGCAAAGCCCTCATTTATCCTTCAATGTCTGAAATTCCTCTATTCTTTCTGAGAGCTCATTTTACAGTCCTGATCTCCAATATTGTGATTTACATATTTTCCACCCTAGTGTACTTTTCACCTCCCCAGTTGTGGACACCAACATTTTAGGTGCTAAACTTCATCTACTTACATACTTAACACCACATTCAGATGGCTTGAAGCCTCTACCCTATAAATATCATGGATGTCCCAGAAATTTCATAAGCTTAGTCATTGAAAAAGCAATGTAGCACACTCTTGTCATTCAATTTGACTACAGCAGTTGTGACACAAGAAAAATTTATATAATGACTCTTTGACCTTTTAATACATGCTGGATCATTTGAAATGCTTATCCTGTCAAGAAGGAGGAACAAGATCCTTCAGATATCCTACAGAGAAAGTGGATGTTCCTGGAGTGAGTATCCCTGTTTTTTGAAAGTCCAAGAAATCACTTACCTTCATTTTAGTGTTAGTTATCAGAGAAAAATGGAAAGATAATGAATTTGAATATTATTAATATTTGAATGACCAAAATAATTGCACAAGTTTCCCCTACATTTCTTTTCTAGGGGGTTTGGTACAGTAAAAAAATATTCTATAAAAATACATTTATTTTGATGATAAAGTCTTGTCTTGATATTTAAATGTCTGGAGGTTTCATCTCCAAAGAAGCATATGAATAATATATGAAAAAATTTCAACAGGTTTAAGTATGGTAAAAAAAAAATAACCTCCTTGAACAGGCTAGGCCAAATCTCAAAAGCAGAAAAGAGTGATATGATCTTTGATTTGGTTCATTATTGTTCACCAAGGCAAGTCTGCTAATGGATCTAAGATTTTTTTTCTTGCAAAATGAATATATAAATGCTATGTTTTGTGCATCATATACTCCTGGCAGTAATTGAACTCCAACAATCTGAATACTAATCTCTTCTGAGCACAGATTTCCTGTATTTTCATTATTTATTAATATTTCCAAATAGCCCAGACATTGCTCAGGATGTGGTTTAATAACCCTGGCTCACACTGTTAAGCTATTAGTACTCTTGTAGGGAGAAGCTTTTGGCATGAGTTTTGCTGTGTCAACCCACTGGAGCACTTAACAAAGGTTGGTAAATGAGAAGTTTGAGAAGAGAACAACAGTGAGCAGGTGTCATGCATTTGCTTGCAGAGCTGCACTTGTTACACTGATTGTGTAATCTGGCCAAGATATTGGCTTGAAATGGCAGAGAAGAATGAAAGAAAAAAATGTATAGCACAATTATTTTTCCTGGTATTTGTTTCAGAGGTTCTAACATTCTGGCACAGTTTTTGCCATTTATAGGAAAGGCAGTGCAGTTCCTCCACACAAGATGCCATGTCATCCTTAATTAGCTTCTCTGATCTTTCTGAAAAGGGGATGTGGATTCTTTCCAAGATAAATAACTGTGCATCTGTTAGTGTAACAGTGAGGCAGATTTGTGATCAATAGACCTACACATGTATCTGAAGAGATCAGTGGCACTGAATGAATCTAATCATGTAATTACGAAAATTAGGCCATTCTACAAGTCATCTGTGTCTCTTTATTTTGACGGTATTTGATTCTCTTATGGTATTTTAAATGATCAAAGTATCACCCTTCCCTTCCCTTCCCTTCCCTTCCCTTCCCTTCCCTTCCCTTCCCTTCCCTTCCCTTCCCTTCCCTTCCCTTCCCTTCCCTTCCCTTCCCTTCCCTTCCCTTCCCTTCCCTTCCCTTCCCAAGAGGAAGAATGATCCTAGTCAAATTAAATTTAAAACCCATAATTAATTGCAATAGAACATGGAGGAGAATTATGACCTACCAGTAATCAGTAGACCAATACCACATTCCCGTTCAACCTCTTCAGAAACTGTTAAAATTATAGAACTTTTTGGTACAGACCAAATTTATTCTATTTTTGGTTGCGCTATCAAATACTGGTAATACAAACACAGAAAGGGAAGAAAGAGTGTAAAAGTGTTTCTACATTTTAACAGCAGCATATGCACCAATACTAACTTTAAAAACTGACCAGAGGGTTTGTTCGCCTGTATTTGATACTATGGTCTCTATGTGGATAAAATTGTCACTAAAGTACATGACCTGAGGAAAAATTGCAAAGGACTTCACAGCCAACACACACCATTTAGTATGAATCATTCCTTTCCTGCGGAGGAGAGGAAAGTGCTGTCAATAAAATGAGGTTTTGTCCAAATTCTGTAGGAATTAACTACTTGTTTCATTTGGAAAAGAAAATAAAGAAGCTTGTAGATTTCAGTATTTATTCTTCACACCAGTGTACAAACCATCACCAGTTATTATCACCAGACTTCAAAAATTTTAGATTTTTTTCCACTCTGTTAGGAATCTGAAAGCAACTCTCCAACCTTACATACATGTAGAGAAAGCAATGAACCAATATGGGCAATCAATAGGCATTTAGTTTCTGAGATCTTCAGTTTTTGGGAAAAAATATTATCATGACCTCCTTTTGCACAGAGGTAATTATGTCTTTCAGTCAATGAATGCAAGATAAACTGCAAATGGATATGAATTCTTATATTCCTTGTGAGTAATTTTGGCCTTGGAAAAGGGTAAATTTAGGCTTACATGAATTTGCTATGGCACTATCTGACTTGTCTGCTTGCAAGAAACAGTAGTTATTCAAAAGAGGTAAAGAACAGGTCTACCTGGGGATTCTGAAGCTGTTATCATTAATTAAATAATAGTATTGAGCTCGAGATATTTGTCAAACTAGAAAAAAACAGACAACCAATAAGAAAAGGATCTATGGGATAACTAAAGTTGAATTATAAGGGAGTTATTTGGGTTTTTTTACAGTATTACACAGGGAGGCTTCACAGTAAAGTCTAATCTTTATAATCTTTTCACAACATGAGAAACCTTTTGTTTTTATGCCAGCTCTACTGATACCTTGTGCCTTGATAAAGCCATAACTACTTTCAGTAACAGCAAGCGTTTGGCCTCTGCACATTGGTTTTTTTGACCCTTTGTGGTGGCCTGCTTTTAACTTTTAACCACGGTTCTTCAAAGCAGCATATCAGTTCTCCTGTGTTTGGGGAAGAATTTTGATGAGAGTGAAGTTTCATCACTTCTCCCTGAGGATCTGGCTTCTTTTCAAAAATGTAAACTGGAATGCTTCACGTGCTGTCCCTGGCAGGACCTTTTCTAAGCAAAAATGGAAGATTTGCAATATGAAAACTATTTCCTACCTATTGAAATTGCAGTGGGGAAGACATGAAAATTATTTCAGTTGTCACAGAAATCATACAGAAATATTCCCTTTCCAGTGGTAGATTCAGATTTGTAAGCAGGCGAGCAACTGCTGCTGACTTTTTCCAGTCTGCTCTGGAATTAAAGGTCAGCATGGGTTTATGCACTACACGATACAACTGACACCTACCAAGCTAACTATAGTGTCTTGTTTTTTTACTTAATACCTACAACTTGTAATTTCCATCTTCTTCTTTATTTTTTTTTCCAAAAGATCCCTGAACAACATTATCAATAGAGGAATGATCTCTCTTTCTGATTCTTATCTGGAAGAAGTTATTTTTTTTGCGCTTCCCCCCACATAATTTTGTCAATGAGCCATTAAAATGACATACAAGAGCTTGAAGTTAGAAGTGCTCTAAATTATGTATTTCTAGTGCAGCACAGCTGCCTGGGAGATATGAGCTTGATTTCACATCCAAATCTCATATTCCTGCACATTTAAACAGAAAACCCATGAATAGTAACTGGTAATTAATAACCCTCTCCAAATTGTCATCTCCCTCAATCCCTGAGAGTGATAGTGCTTTCCCCATCGGCACAATAGAAAATGCAAGGAAATAGCAATAAGAGATGCGGATGGCACTACTTTTTGTGCCATGTTCCTTAACAGCAAGTTACTGCTTGAAGTCCAAGAAACAGCTCTGAACATAAAATTAGTTAATATGTCCACACCCTTGCCTTGTTAGGACCCCCACTGGGTCTGAAGAATGATTACAGAACTTTACATATTTTCCCCCAAGGAAGCAGCTTTTATGGACCATATATAAGAAGAGACCAGGTCTTGGTCTCATTGATCTGTCAGTTCTTTAGTTACAGTATTGGCACTAGCCTCAAAGGCTGTGGTATTCTGCACCCATGCAATTAGGTTATCACAGGAGAAACTGTATTCCAGAAGTCAAAATAGGCCTGGAATAGACCCAATACTTCCTGTCGCTCCAGAATGGAAAAACCACAACTGAAAATATGCCAAAACCTGTCCTGCTTTTCTGAAGACAAAAAGATCCAAAGGAAGCTCGAATTGATATTTCTAGTTCACTACCAAACAATTTGTTACACTGAATATTTATTCTTCGTAAATAAATATATTTGCACATCGAAACCTGATTATTACTTTTGTTTTAAGGAAAAGAAAAACTTTGCTTTACATAGAGAGGTTATTATTACATATATTAGCTTTATATATATAAATATTTATTCTTGTGAATACAGATCACAAGATGCTGGTTTATGTTATTATCAGGCTCATTCTTACTGCATTGTCCCCTAACATCCAAATTTTGAATACATTTCTCTGCTGAACTATTTAAGCCATATACTGCAGGGTTTCCACATGTATACAACAGTCTGCCATTGCGCATAGAATTGCAGATTTTGGAATTTAATAAGAGCATCATGAAAATAAGGAAATATTAAATGAAAAATTAGTCTTTTCAGAACTGTATCATGCCCGCAATATTTTATATTTCTGGGAAAAAAATGGTGATTTGAGTATGAAAATACATAATGGTGTAACATTTTTAAGAATTCTGAGTGTGAAAAGAGTATGAATGAAATAGATAATGCTAAAATTAGCAATAACACATAGATTTTTGGCAAAAACTGGAGCAAAGAAAGCAGGTATACCTTTAAGAATATTTATCACTTCTGTCTTATTTTTCATTATGAGGTCTCAAAAAGCTTTATAAACATCAATTAGATCATACTTGTCTCCTCATCTACTTCAAATGACTAAACTGAAGTTCAGGGAGATTAAAGGGCTTCTCTATTATAAAATAGTAAATCAGTGGAAGAGCTAAAAACAGAATTTGAGACTTGTTTGAGGAGACCATGTTATGCAAAATTTTCATAATGCAATTAAAAATGACTTAAATATCATGGAAATTGTTTGTTATAGAGATATAATTGGACCTAATCTAGTGAAAACTACATTTATATTCTAGTGTAAACAAAATTTAACTTTGTGATGGAAGTATTCAAATCACATTTGGGACTGTTTTCCAGTAATAACATGCCTGTTTGTGGGTGAAAATAGATTCTTGAGAATTGTTTGTACATCAAAGAATGAGTGAGAATTTATGGTTTTATATACTAGTATCTATGTATATGTATACCAGTATGTTTATTTTTATATATACATATAGCCAATAAAATCACATTATTAAAACTACAAATGCAGGAGGAATGGTGGGACTGAATATGTTACCAGACCGTGATCATTTTCATGCAAAACTACACAAAATAAAACCAACAAATTTAATCCAGTTCTAATCCTAACCATGAACACAGAGCCAGAAATTAATGTTATATTATAAACTGAAAACTCATTCCAGACACATGAGCAGTTGTTTTGTAATATCAATGATTTCTTTTTTAGTATGCATATTATTTCTGTAAGTAATGGCAAATAATGGCTGAAGCTAAGACAATGAGATATATTTAGGATATTTATTGTTTTCTATACTGACAACAGTAAGATCGACTGAAACCTTTGATGAACTTAAAACAAAGGTTTCAACACTTCAAAAGGTTCATGATGTTTTTGTTCTTGGAGATTTATTTGACTATATTATATCTGGCACTAGCTGGTGAACAACTAACATAACACAGTGGTGACTGCATGATGCTGTCTCTGCTCTCACTGTGAGCTGGGCAAAGATTCCTAATTTATATATCCTTAACAATTTGTTCTAGTGGTGGAAAAAAAATCTGAACTTGTCATATACTGGCAACAACAAAAGTAGTATGCATCCAGGAATGTTTCTGTCTTTCTGTTCGTTTTGGAAAGTTAGCTGTGAGGCTGCATCTGTAAAGCACGTGTCTCGGTGACTGTGTGGGTTTATCTCATTGAGGCCTCCCAGAGCCAGCTCAACGCCCAAGTGTCACTGGCCTTAGCTGCAGATACCAGTTAAGGATTTTGGTGTGTTATATTGCAATCTCCTTTACACCTTGTCATTTCTATCTTTCACACATTTTGCTTGTTTCATAGCTCAGTAAAATTCCAGATTCCCAGGCAACTGCCAGCTGCAGCTGCAGTATGGCTGGCACCTTCTCTCTGATCCCACAGCAGTCAGTGAAAAGTTTCTCACTGATTTTATCAAGAACTGGACTAAGAGTTTTGTATGGAAAAAAGTTCCTTTGAGACTATAGTCTGTAATACTCCAAGTAAATTCCTCTGTTATACTCTTGGCCAGATAACAACCTTAAAATCAAATTCCTGCTTGCCAAACCCAAACAGTTGAACACAGGCCATTTCTGATCCACCTGCAAAACTCAGAAGAAGTCAGTAAAATTGCACTGTTAGTAGAGGAGAACTAACAGATGTGTTGTTTTTTCATTTTGTTTCTCTTTGCAGTTGGCTGCAAGTCTTTGCCTATTTAATCAATAGTACTATAGGTTATCTCATAATATCCAGAGGAAAAGGTTGGTTTATTCAGGATTCTCAGGTGAGCCTTTTTCTACACAATGCAGAAAATACATTTATATAAACACATACATAACACTTCTGTAGCAGTTCTTCCATTTGCAAAGAACAGGGAGGTAATTTCATAGGAAAGTATTGGAAATTCTCATTCAGAAATTTACTATTTCTTTTGTTCATGTGGCTATAGTCTGATCAAACTCTAAACCAGCTGCAAGCTTAGCCATATCACCTGGACTTCATCTATAGCCAGGAGAAAGAAAAGCAATTAATCTAATTCTAAAACAAGCACGTCAGGTAATAGGAATGACTCACTTTCTAATGAACCTTGTCTCTCTGCATTAATTATAGTATCTAAATAATTAATTTAAGTTAGACATATATATATTCTCTATCCCACTACTAATTTTTTCTTCAAAAGGTAAATATGATGTATTTTAAAGACAAACTTTATTCACTCTTTAAATACATAAATTTATGCATATGACTAAAACGCACATAACATGAAATACATAATACAAAACCACATACATAGATGTGCAAATTCACATAAATTCATATATGCATAGATTTATGCACAGACTACTACCATAACTCTTGCCTCTATATACATGTAATCTGGTTCCTTAGATATCTTCCTAAAGCCAGTCATTCTGTTTCTTTAAATATCACTACATAACCTAATCACATCTCCCTGTGGTCTCCAAGGTATTTCATTAAGAAAATTACATCAATAATTACGAAATAATGTGGCCAGTCCGAATCTGTTTCTCTTTTATTTGATCTTCCTTAAAAAAAAACCCAAAACAACTCAAACCACTACATTTAACACATTTGTTTGCCTGTCACTGTGTTTTATTGAAAAATAAAATCTTAGAAAGATTTCCTTTCAGATATACGTTTTTCAGTACATTGAAAAAATAATTAGTTGCTTCATTTAATAGGGATTTTAATAGCTGAAATGTAATTTTTATGACACCTGTGTTTTAAAACATCCATAATAAGGTTTTTAAATTCATCTTTTGTGGAAAAAATTCTCATGAGAGTGGAAGAAACATCTTATTATTAGGAAGTTAGAGAAGGACAGTAAATGCACTGTAAGATTGGAGTTATCTTCATTTTCAAATTGATGTTAATGTTGCACCAGAGAAACATGATTCAATTGAAAATTATTTTATTCAGTTATATATTTGAGTTAGATTTGAATCTGACAAACCAAAGAGGTGATGAGACACTACAGTTAAAATCTCCTATAAATGTATTTAGATTCAATCTTGCATCTTTTTTGGCTTACATTTCTCCTCCAGATAAATGCTAACCTTTTAAGAGATTTTTATCATTTCGCGTAATTGTTAACAATAATATTGTTAATACTAATTAGCAAAAATGCTGCTACACACAGAGAAAAAATAGGCATAGCTAAAAATACAGAGGAGGTGCTTGTTAGGAAACTGATCAAACAAGCTTAATTATGACCCCTAGATAAAGGGACTGCCATTAAACCATTAAATTATCACAGATAAAACAGACGCTCAGGCACTGTCTGATGATTAATCACAGCTAAAAACAGCAAGGAAATCAGAGCTTGAACTGCTAATCCTTCTGAGGTTTGTGATGAGCACCAACTCCCCTACTGTTTTGCATCTATTTATATTGCACTTTGAACCCCCAAATGGCCTCTGCTAATCTGCAGCTCTAGATAATTTATGTATATCGGTGTGTCATCTCACAGCAGAGGCTGTTATCAGAAAAGAGGAGTTTAGGAAATCTGATCCCTTGAAATGCTAATCCTCTGGAGATTACTGAACATAAACGAGTTTTCTGCCATGATTTACTTTTGTTTATTAGTAGCAGAGATTAGCACTTGAGGATTGCCATTTCAGACAACTGTTTAGTTTGGGAATAAATGATCACTTAATGTGCACGATTTTCACATAGGAAGTTGTCCTGAGTATGGCAGTCAAAGGAAAGATAGTAATTTTACTTTATATGTCATCTCTTAAAAAGATTAGTAAATGTTTTTTAGCACATGAAAGGCTGATCTTAAATGCCTCATTCCTTGGACCCTAATACAGAAAAGCACCTACATATTCTGTGCAATTTTAATCACATGGGTAATCATATAGTAACTTTGATGGGATATTCTTGTCCTTATATTTCAGCTCTACTTAAGCACTTTGCTGGATCACATCCCGTTCAGAAATATTGGCTACACTCCATGCTGAAATGGTTAATGATGAGAAAGGATATGTGAGTAGGAATTTTATTTAAATGCTTTTTTTCCCTATCTTAAAGCTGTTGAACTGCTAAGAAATCTTATCTTTCAGCATTTGATGGGGTTATTTGGTTGGTAGCTAAATGCCATGGCTTTTAGTGCTACAGATTTTTCCTATATTAAATACTCCCAAAACCATCAAATCCAAACATGCTTATTAACGTAGTATAATGAAAGCTGGAACTGCAGGCATATGATGCTGAAAATACGTTGGCTAAACATATAGCTGCTAAGAGTTTTCAATTTCCTTTTTTGTTGTTGCACTAAGGTTCAATTGTCAGACTGGATGAGATCACACCAAGTGACATGACTGATTACCAATTAGCCAAGCACACCAATGGTAGCTGTTGGTGGCAGCTACTGAGATACAGTACTATGTGTCAAAGAGATAAGGAGATGCAGGAAATTAAGTTGACCTTGAGATTTCATTACATTTAACATCACCTAATTGCACTTGATATTTTTAAATCCTGGTTACATTAATCTCACCAACTCCATTCCATCTGGTAATTATTAAAAAAATAAAAGTTTCAGAACTTGTACATTGTTTATTTCCAAGGGAATACTTCACTATAAAATGCATATGAGAGCAGTTTGGAGGGAAGGAAGTGGTGAAACTAGTCCCTGCTATTTTCAAGGGTGACAGAGGGACTATTTCATTACTTTAAAGCACACATTGTATAATTTTGAGGTTATTTCTTAGGTCCCTTGTAGGAATGCAGTTAGTCATTAGTTCTGTTACCTTCTCCAAAAGCATGGAAGTGAAGAGGTGGAAAATAGCGCCATCACCAAAAACAAAAGCAAAGAACGGACACAAAAAGGCAAGTAAGAATGCAGATTATATCTCTCAGTGTTTGTTTTTGTTGGATTTCATAAAATTACATCTTTATACACAGGAAGGTTTCTGTGAAATTTTGATTCAGATATTGCAGAAAGGCAAAGGTTTGCTTAAATTATTTTATTCTTAACAGATCTCTAGTTTCTGAGAAAACAAACAAAGGTAAGACATTTTGACAAGTTTCACATCTATTTGTGAGTGTGTGCTTGAATATCTGTGTGCACCCATGGGTAGATAGATAATATTTATGGTAAACTTAGAGACAGCTTTTAAGCTTTTGCCCAAGAATTTTGTCTAGTTGTACATAAGAAATTATGCATAGCTCTGGTGATAATTAAATTGTGATTAAAAAAATATCCAAATATTTAATTTTTATTCACCATCAAAATGAATGTACAGTTTTCATACCTGTACAGATAAAATATAATTCTGAATGGACCAATGTGACAATTTCTACATTTTTATTTGGCTGAGATGAATAATATTAATATGTTCAACTAGTTTTAAATTGAATTTGAATGATCTACAAAAGCCTACACTTATCTTATTCAATGAGCCTTGCTTATTTTTTCTATAAGTTAGAAGCCAAAGCTATATGTTGTGGTTTCAACATACATGAGAAAACATTAAAACATGACATTTTCAGAAAGAACGTGGTCCATATATTTTTACCGATTAATTGGCAAATTCTTGACAATATAAATAGTAAGGAATTTATAATAAGAAAACTGTATATCTTGAACTGCCTAAAGAAACTTCTGCTGTCTGTAGCAACCAAGACCTACTACAGTAGTGTTTGAAATATTCCTGCCCAAATTGGTATTAATTATGGTTGACAACAATGCATTTTCTAAGTTTCACTTAGCTGAAATATTTAATGATGCATATAACCAACTCCTTGTATTTATTAGAAAAACCTGCCTCCAAACTGACCATCTCAATTTGTTTTCCTTGATATTTCAGCTTTGATTAGAATGGCTGTCCACTGGTTAAAAGTTCATTTGTAATATTAAAGTTGAGAGACCTCCCTGCCTATTCATCTACACCAATGCATGCAGCATGAGCAACAAACAGAAGCTGGAAGTCATGGTGCAGCAGGAAAACTATGACATAATTGCCATCACAGAAATAAGGTGGGAAGACCCACACAACTGGAGTGCTGCAATGGATGGCAAAAAAAAAAAAACAAAAAAACAAAAAAAAACAAAAAACAAAAAACAACCTCTTCAGAAGGGGTAGACAAGGATGGGAACATTTTGATTGCCTAGAATTTAATGATGGTGATGTCAGGGTTGAGTCTTTACAAGTGAGGATTGGAAGAAAGGCCAACAAGGAATATGTCATGGGAATCTCTTAGAAACCACCCAGCCAAAATGAAGAGGTGGATGAAATACTCTGCAAGCAGCTAAGAGAAGTCTCATATGGCTTTTGCTCTCATGAGGGACTTCGACTTACCAGATGTCTGCTGGAAATGCAGCACAAGAGAGAAGATGGTCTAGGAGGTTACTGGAGCGTGTGGAAGATACTTTCCTGACACAACTTCTGAAGGACTCAAAAAGGGTCCTGTTAGGCCTGTTGTTTGTGAACAGAGAATGACTTTAGGGTGATGTGATGGTCAGAGGGCTTCTTGGGTGCAGACATCATGAAATAATATAGTTTGCAATTCTTGGAGAAGTAAAGAGTGGTATCAGCAGAGTTTGGATTTCTGGAGACTTTGGCCTTCTTTGGAGCCTGGCTGACAAAGTCCCTTGGGAGGCAGTCCTGAAGGAGAAAGAAATCCAGGAAGGCTGGATGTGCTTTGAGAGGGAAATCTTAAAAGTACAGGAGCAGACTGCTGCCACCTGCCGTAAGTTTTGGAGGTGAGGAAGAAGACCACCCTGGATTTAGCTCAAAGAGAGCTTTGAGTGGAAGTCAGGAAAGAAAGAGAGTTTTTGACCTTTAGAAGAAGGGGCAGGTTATTCAAGAAAACTACAAGGATGTAATGAGGTTATAAAGGAGGACAACTTGGAGGGCTGAAGCCCAACTAGAATTTAATCTGCCTTCTGCCATAAAAGATAATATAAAATGTTTCTGTAAACACATCAGCAACAAAAAGGAGGCTGCAGAGAATTTCCATCCTTTAATGGATGCAAGGGGGAATATAGTAACAAAGGATGATAAAAAGTCAGAGGTAGTGCCTCAGTCTTTAATAATAATAACAGTAGTAACTTTTAAGACACTGGGGGATAACCAGCCCTCTGAGCTGAAAGAAAGGGATGGGGAGCAGAGTGAAGCCCCCATAACACATGGGGAAATTTTAAGTGTCCTGCTACACCACTTGGTGAACACAAGTGTTACAGGGCCTGGATGGGATTCACCTGAGGGTACAGAGGAGCTACTAGAAGAGCCACTAGAAAATGGCTTAGACTTCACTAAGCCATTTTCCATCATTTTTCAACACTCCTGGCTTGGCAGGGGAGTCCCAAATGACTGCAGATTAACAAATGGGACGCCCATCTACAAGAAGGCCTGACCTTAGTGCTGGGGAAGGTCTTGGAGCAGATCCACATGAGTGAGATCACATGGCACATGCAAGACAATGAATGGATCAGGCCCAGCCATCAGGGGTTCAGGGAAGGCAGGTCTACCTTAACCAAGCTGATTGCCTTCCATGATAGGGTGACCAGTTTAGTGGGTGAGGAAAAGGCTGTGGATGGTATCTACTGGGACTTTAGCAAGGCCTTTGACACAATTTCCCACAGGATTCTCTTGGGGCAACTGGCTGCTCATGGTGTGGAAGGTGTTTGCAGAGTAAAAATTGCCTGGATAGCTGGCCCAGAAAGTGGTGGTGAATGGAGTTAAATTTCATTGGTGGACAGTTACTAGTGACATTCCCTGGGGCTCAGTGCTGGGGTCAGCTCTGTTTAATCTTTATCAATGATCTTAATGAGGAAATTGAGTGCACCGTTAGTCACTTTGAAAATCACACAAAGTTGGGCAGGACTGTTTATCTGATGCAGGGTAGGAAGGTGCTACAGAAGGATCTGGACAGAGTGGATCCAATGGGCAAGGCCAGCTGTATGAGGTTCAACAAGGCAAAGTGCTGGTTCCTGCATTTCAGTCACAACAAACCCATGCAGCACTACAGGCTGCGGCAGACTGTCAGGCAAAGTGCCCAGCAGAAAAGGACAGGAGGGTGCTGGTCAACAGCCAGCTGATCATGAGCCAGACGTGTGCCCAGGTGACCAAGAAGGCCAATGGCATCCTGGCTTTTATCAAAAGTAATGCGGCCAGAAGGACTGTGGCAATGATTTTCCTCCTGCCCCTGTCACTTGTGAGGCGCCACATTGAGTACTGTGTCCAGTTCTGGGTGCCTCACCACAAGTACATTGAGGAGCTGAAGTGCATCCAGAATAAGGCAACGAAGTTGGTCAAGTCAAAAGAACAATTCTAATGAGGAACAGCTGCGGGAGCTGGGGTTGTTTGGCTGGGAAAAGGAGGGTCAGGGGGACCTTGTTGTTCTCTACAACTACCTGAAAAAAGGTTGTAGTGACAGGGAGGCTGGTCTCTTCTCCTGGGTAACAACTGGTAGGACAAGATGAAATGGCTTCTGGTTGTGCCAGAGGAGGTTTAGTTTGGGTACTGGGAAAAATTTCTTAATGGAAAAGGTTCTCAAGCATTTGAAAAGGGAAGTGGTATCATCATCCCTGGAGGTATTAAAAATTGTGTTGATGTGGTGCTTAAGGACATAATCTCTTGGTGGACTTGGCAGTAATACATTAAGGGTTAGACTCAATCTAACCCTTTTCCAAACTAAATTATTCTCATTCTATGATTCTTTTCTGTGAAAGTGCAAACATATGTGTATGAATTTATAAGAAAGAGAGAACTCGAGCATAATATAAATCAAGGCCCTAAAATGTCAAAGAAAATTCACTAACTAAGGCTTTTACTTTTAAAGATGTCATTTTATATTTTTTTAGTTTGTAATAAATTGAGAATTATGGTATTTCAGAGGTTTGGAAATCAGTACTTTCAAAAAAGTTAGAGTCCCATAAATGGCTTCAAACTGAGATCCCAATAGAGCGAAGGTATGTTATAGGAAATGTTTTTCTTTAAGAGAAGTAGGTGGTTTGTTTTTTTTTTCCCCGAAGAATCAATCAGTAATCTATCACTTCCTAAATCTGGGTTTTGGAATAGAAAAAAAGATTGAAACAGGTCTTTCAATAATTTAAGTGTAGTTTACAGTCAAAACACAACTAAAAAGACATTTTTCATGAGTAAGCCTGCAACCAACAACCAATGAAGTCTTCAGTCATGTACTACATAGAAAGAAATGAGCTAGAAAGGGCTGGTGGCATGGGCTTTGAACAAGGAAGGGGAATTTTTCTAAGATCTGGTGTGAACACACAATATGAGAACTGGCACAAAATTATCACTTAGATGTTTTGGAGACGTTTAAAAACAGAGGCTTCTATGAGTTCCTTCATGTCTCTAAGTATATGAGGCCTCAAAAGAGCTTTACTGTTATTTGGTGTCAGTGCATAAAAATCTACTTTCTGTGCCATTTTGGCGCTATATACAAAAAGCATTGTGCCAGCCCAGTACACACGAGGAAGGACAGGCTGACCTGGGATTTGTTATGAATTTTTCCCTAATCCCAAATTCCTGTTCATTCTCTTTTATTTTATTGCTACCTTATATCCTTACTCAATTAATAACTAACAATTAAAAAGTAGAACCCATTAATGTTAATATCAGCAAAACAAAAAATGCTAAAGCACAGGAAAGACTGTGCCAACATACATATCTAACAAACTGAGAAAGAAAATAATTACAAATGTGTGAACTAGCCTGTATTGATACATAGAAATAGATGACAAAAGCTTGTATTAATGTAGATGCATAGATATAGATGACAGAGATAAAGATAGCAGTAATTCAGAGCTTGTTCTTTTTTAAAAAATCACAGGGCAGATTGATTTGATAGTTTGCAGAGTCTTAATTTTTGGCTTATTATTTCTCAGAGTTTTACTAGTTCAGAGAAGGATTTACAGGCACCTAAGATGTAATGGAACAGATGGAAATTCATTATCACAAACCTCCTCTGGCAGTTGGTTCACTTTTGTCACTGGCTAGATTAGTATAGATATATGTTTTGATAGAATTGCTTTTATAACTACAGAAAAATAAGCACAGTACTTAACTATTGTGTGGGTTTTTTTTTTTTTTTGGTTGTTGTTGTTTGGTTTAGGTTTTTTTTTTATATTGGCAAGTGGAGATGTTTCTAAAACATTAAATAAATGAATAAATAAATATGCTCTCAGTTCTTTCTCTCAAATATTCAGCATACAACTCAGCTTGAGAAACACTAAATGTCAGTCATGGTTCACTTATGTTGCTCACTTCTTTTCCCCACTATCTATGATTTTTTTGTATGTTATAACTCATAGGGTCTACTCACCTGTCTACACTTACGTACTGTCAGTATTCACATGGTAATATGGGTCATGGCACATCACTTGAGTAGACCAAGCATAGGTTTTTGGAGGATTGCAAGAATGCCATTTGAGTGAAGGTTATATATGGTTTATATAAAGTGAGTCCTTTCTCACAAGCAAGTTTAATGGGTCTGCAAGACTGGGATTCAAATTCTTTTCACTGCTTTCACCGGTGCTGTAACTTAGACCCCAGTTTAAACTTGCACTTAAACACGAGTGGCTAAATACAGCTTTGAGTGCTCATGCTGACAGGGTAGTTCCCCAAAGTCTACTAAGTTGTTGCCTAACCCTGAAAGTTCAACATTCACTGTGCTAGAGAGAGGGAAGGATTATGACCTCAGCATTGTAGTTTGGTTCTACAGCTCACTGCAGGAAACAGTGGGATCAACAGAGAAACAGCTGCTGTGGGAGAAATGCTGAAAGTCTTACTTCACAGCACCTTACAGTCCCATGAGTAAGGCAGTGTTGAAAAATATACTAATATCAGTACACCACTCCCTGGTTTAATTTACCCCATCTGGATGTTTCTTCTGTTCACTCAGACTGTTCCGTGCTCAGTATGAAAGAGTTGGTGGAGGTTGTTGCTTAACACCCAGGTTTTCCCTTTCAGTGTAGAGGGATGTGACTAATCTGGGTTTGTATCTTTTGCAAGGAGACAGGAGACCTAAGAGGCTAAAGGCATTCCTAGATGCAGTTTATGGATCTAGCCCTAAGCAATTTTTCACTCTGAAGGTTGTATAACTACTCTGTCAGAAATGGGAAGGAATAAGAAGGTCTAAAATCTACTTTTAAGGTTTCCAGTTAATAAAACACAAATGACAATAGTTTGAAGTTCTCCCTCCCCCAATCTTAAAAACATAGAAGTGAAATATAGCAATTGGGCACTTAAGTGTATGCAAAGATTCCTGGACTGAAGCATGAAATAAAACAAAGGATTTAAGCAAAAGTACTTTTATTAGTAGTAAAGGGAAATATGATATCTAAGAACTGTCAGATGAGAAAGTTTGATACAAAATGTTTTTTGTAAGTTAAATCAGTAAGGAACTGCCTGGAAAGAACTGTAAAATTATTTCACAATTTTCAATGCCCTTGGCCATGAAGGAGTGATGAAATCTGATAAAACAGAAAGAACTGAACAAGGGGTAAATAAGTCTAACTATACACACACAGGCAGGGACTACAAATTAACTATTGCTTAAGAAGAAAAAAATAAGGAATTAACATCAGATATCTCTCTGAAAACATCAAGTCAAGCACCCAGTATCAAGTAAAAATGTGAAACAGCATATTTGGATGATTAGGAAAGAAACTGTAAACAAAATAGAAAACATATATATATATATCTCACAGTATAAATACACCGTATCGCTATATCACTGTATAAATACATCATACACTCTTATTTTGAATAATTCATGCAGCCCTGGTCATTCTACTTCAGGAGAAAGAAGGGCAAGACAGAGAGAGAAGACTGACAGAAGAAAGAAGTAAATTCACAGAATATAGGACAAATTCAGACTACTCATCATAGTGCACCGCCCTGATTTGGGAAGCATTTGAACTGTACATATTGGATATAGAGCCCTGAAGATGTCTGGAAGTCAAAAGCTGAAGGTTTCCCTAATCTGTAGGGAGGCTTTATAACAAGACTGTACCCCTACCAAGGCACACAGCCAGGTACACACAGCTATGTGGGCTCGTGGCTTGAGTCAGTGCAGCTATTCCTACTTTATGCACAACCAAGTGTTTTCTTGAAAGAGCTGACAGACAATATCGGAAGGATTGTGAGGAGAAGTATAGGCAAGGTTAGAAATTAATATATAGGCAAAATAACCATGCTGTCCTTCAGTCTCAGGATACATTACAATAGTTTGGGTATTTTTCAGTCTCTTTCCTGTAACACCTTGTGGCTACTGAGGTAGCTGGTATTAAATCCCTTCCCAAAATCATGCATCCAATTCAGTGTCGGAACCCAGAAGGTAGGTCAAATGTCATTTCCCAGAGGTTATGCCACATTTCCCACTGGAATTTTTTTTTTTTTTTGGTAGAAGAGGGTGTTAAGGTGCCACACAGCTGAATCCTCTCTCAGCACCAAAAGTTAGGCAGGTATGGATAACCTCCATATCTGCTGTCATGCCAGAAGCAGTGGCAAAATTAAGCAAAATCTAGAGCTTGGCTAAATAAAATTAGTAGAAATATTACCTGTGTTTTGATATTGCTTTATGTTGTGCCTCTTATTGCAAAATGTTGGATGCAACTGAGTAAATGGAGTTCTTTCAAATATGTAAAAATTATATGCAAAAAAATCTGTATTATGGGGTGATACTATGACACTACTTTGCAATCCCATTTTTTTTAATGATAGGTGGATTGTTATAAAACTTTGAGCTACATTTAATTGAAGAATTTACATTAATTGAAGAATAATTGAAGAATAATTTAGGCAGAGAAGATTTTGGTAAATTGACACCTTGGCTACAGGATTTAAATCCAGTATTATTTTGATAACAGTGGAGAGAAATTACTGAGGTGGGAATTATTCTTCAAGCACTGCTGAGCATTGGGTTTACTCTCTGTACCTCATACGTTCTTAAGTAGAAGAAGATTTTACATTGAGAGAGAAGGTCTTGTAAACCTCATTGCTAAAATGGAACCCTGAGATGACAAAAGCTTAATTAACTTAAGCAAAGTCCAAATTGAAGAAAATTAAAAGAAAGTGCTTGGCCATTGCTGGCATTTGGTAACCTAGTAAACCACCATTTACCAAAATCTTCAAGCAAATGATGGAGAAATCCAACCAGTTAAGAATTTTTTGGCAATATTTCAGCTATGACTTTCAGTTGCCTCCTCCTCACTCAGACAAATTATTTGAATCTTATCCAGAGTCGCCATTCTTAAATGAGGCCGTTGTCTCCATGAGACAATACTTAAATCATTCTACTGCTAGAAGAAACGAAAAATGGGCATCATATTGATAAGGTGTCACAACAACCAACTTGATATCACTCTGGTGTACATTCAAGATGAAAGACTCATGAAAAGCTGTATTACCCTGAAGAGAAGAAATATTTACCCAGTTCTGTCCTCTAAAACTTACCAAAAAAAACCCATAATGCACAAGTACTTATAATAGCCTAAACATCAATACTTTGCAGTTAGAAGTACCAAGTGAAAAGTGTCTATATATGCCAAGGTAATAGACTACTTCATTAACAGCAGTAGTCTCTCAACTGTCATACCAGTACATCTGCTAATCTATAACTATGTTCAGAAACAGTTTCACTGGAGACGGAAAGATTTGAGCCTTTCCAGCATGCTTTCTGATAAACCTTTCCAGGCAAAATGGAAGAGCTTTGAGGAGGATTTAAGTGGACACATAGTCTGCAGCAAAAAAGCGACTTCCTGTAGGTAGATCCAGTGAAAAATCCTTAAAGTTGGCAAAATGCCTTTTCTCAGGGAGACATAGAAACTGGCTTTGCTCTTTGCAGACTAATCATTAGACACATCTGATCACAGAAGCAGAGGAGAAGGAAGTGAGGAAGAGATTAGACTGGCCACTTTTCAGCTTTCTTACTCTTGAAGAATTCTTACCTTGGAAATCAGGGTATTTTAAAATGTCTGACAGAACGAACATAGCAATTTTCCTGTTTCCTTCTAAAAATACCAATTTTCTAAAAAAAAACACAACAGAAAAAACAGTCCTACATAATTAAAATAATTCCCAATTTTGTAATAAATTTCATGAAAAGTTTTAATATGTATTTTTTTTTCACAATGAGCAAAATCCCCCTTATATTTTTCTGTAATACTGAAATTATTATTTTCAGCATTAAAAAAAAAAAAAAACCCTGTTAAAATATTCTTCTTTCCTGTTTCCCTTTCACAGTGAGTGGTGTAATTTCTTTCTGTTCTAGAATGAAAGGACATTTTAAAATGTCCCAGATTGGCTGGAGTATTATAATTTTGCTGAATATTTCTCAACAAGGCCTATTTGTAAGCAAAGGCAAAGACTCACATAGATTCATCTGCAGGAGTATGACTAACAGAATGCTTTCTGCCTCTCACTGCCATGAGCAGTATCAGTAGGAATAAATCTGTATCATCCCAGCTTAAACTTCTTCCCCAGCAGGATCTTTGGAAAAGTTTATTTAGCTGCTTCTCCTTCTCCTTTGCTCTTCTATATACATATTTTATGTATAAGAGGGGAGCCAGAAAGAAGATGGGGAAGCAGGGTTATCTTAGTGCGAGGAGCTTCCAGGGCAGGCTTCCAGGGCAGCTTTGCCGGCTCTTCTCTCCCTAGCAGCATCGCCATGTCCTACTTCGCCATCCTCCTGAAATCATCATGCTCTTCAGATGTGGTCTTTCATTCTTGTCATTAGTCATAATCCTCAGTTTGTCAGATGTGTGTTCTGGCCTCTCCCATACACCTCTGTTTACTCTTCCTCCTGTTGCCAGTCTGTTCCTCCCTTCTTCTCCATTCCTTTCCATGCTTCTTTTCTACATTTCCATTCTCTAATCCCAACTACAGTCCTTATGGGCTTTAAAAAAATGCCTCATAGCGTTCACTGTGCCTCCAAACCAATCTCATGATCTTATGGTTATAACTCTTGTTTTGCTTCCCCTTTCTGCTTCCTTTGTTTCCTGCCATTATGCCATTTCTATTCAGGCTGTCATCTCTTCTGGAAAGGGATTTTTCTTGTTCTCTGTTTTGCAAAGCACCTGGCAAGTTTTTGATTCTGTCAAACAAATAATAACAACAGATATGAAATTTGCAGTGCAGCAGAATCCTGATATCAGGAAGTAATAGAGGCATATTACACTATCATTTTCATTGCCATGTATACACCACTATTTGACAAAAATTCTCATTGCCTGGGTAGGTAAACATCAATAAACTCAAAAATTCTCAAGCAAACACTTCTAACATGAAGGAAATGTAGTTGTGTTTCACGTTGGATCTCAATGAGCCACAGGTTATACTTGACAATTTCAGTATTGGAAAAAAAGGAAATAAATGAATGAGGTGCAGTTTTTCAGATGGGGATTAGGGTATAAAATCAAGTACCGGGAGAAGATGTAAACAACTGTTTAAAACAGAGAAGCAGGACAAGGGTGGAATGGGTGTGTTCAATTTAACTCTGCTTAATTAAAAAAAGCATATACAAGGTAGATAGATTCTAGCATGTAAGCTAATGAAAGTAGACTTTCCCTCAGCCCAATATTGTCAGAAGCTCTTAGTATGGCTGAAGAATCTTATAAAACAATTCAACTGACTTATCTCAGTCATTATATGATATTAGGCACCTGAAGACAATGTTTATGTTACTTGTGCTGCTAAAAAAGCTCCAACAAAACAAACCCAGAGCTTAAATAAAGAAAAGGAAAAAATAAGATGTGGATTTTACTGTACATTTAGTGACAGACTAGTCATATGAAATTTCTAAACTATATAGCTTTAGCACTAATGGATGCAGGCCAGTACTGAATGGAAATTATTTTACATATGGCTAGAAATCTCTTAACTAAATTAGCTGAAAATTCCTGGGAGAAAAGCAATTTGTTAGAGACATTGAGACAAGCCAATGTAACACTAATACTAAAGAAAAATAAACCAGCAGAGGAATGTCCCCCTGCTATACCAACCAATATTCTTATAGCTGATTCCAAAGTAGTATCTGTCATTCCAGCATATGGATTACATTATTTAACAGTGTGAATCAAAGGGAAGAGACTCATTCAAGAGAAGAGTGATTAACACATCGTTGCATGCCATACATCTCTGTCACCAAACTGGAAAAAAATGGGAGCAAGATGTTTTATGATAAACTGAGAAGAGGATCTGATATTATTAACAGTCATAATATCTGAGGCTTAACAAACAAAACAAGAGCTAGAGGAAGCAATCTGATGGAGGGACAGAAGGTTTTCTTCTGTCTCTAGTAAAGTGTCCTAGGGACTAATTTTACATGAAGGGAAGGTATTAACTAAGCTAAATCTCATTTCTATTAGATTTTTTTGCACCTGCCCTTTGAGGCCCTAGTAATGCATGGAATGCATGAGAAAATAATTCATTAAAAAAGGACTCTGAGAAGAAATCTTTTCTAAAAGGAAGAACTTTTTTACTCTGATAGGTCCTTTTAGTATTTTGAAGACAAGAAAGCCTTTGAATTAGTAAAAATGATTGACATGTGAATTTATTCAAAGCTAAAGGTAAATGGTAGTCAAAAATGTCACTTTGATGCATAGGTATTTAAAACCTCAGGTTATATTGAGGTTCTCTCTCTCCTGATATTTTTTGGGTAGCACCAACACAAAGGTCTCCAGATCAAGAGATTAATGAAATAGGGTACAGGGCCACCCTGGACTGTGGCACAGCTTTACTCTGGGATGCCAGTAGTTCTAACTGCCCAGGTGCAAGAATAGCATGAATGAAAAAAGAATGAAACATCAACAAATGGGAGATGAGGATCCCTGTACAACACACGGCAAATCAATGAGATAATTTCCTTGCATCTCTAGGACCCAGCTACTCATTACTATAATGGTTCCTTTCTAGCTGCCATGCTGTCCCATATCATTCCAGATTTGAATTTACACGGTCTATCTCCCTGGAAAGAGATGGAAACTAGGGCTTCAGTTCTTGGTTGCTACATCTGTATGGCTGGATTTACCACTAATTTATCCAGTTTCTGGTACATGCCAAGGCCACATCTGAAATCAATAATGAGAGAAAATGCGCAGAAGTTACCACCCACACTGTAACTTCCACATAAAGGAAACCCCATGAGAGCTCGTTCTCCAAGTGTCCTGGGTAAGTTATCATGTATCCCAACACTAAATCAGGATGCGTCAGGGATTCACAGCGCCTAACATTCTCTGAAATTAGATCCCTAAATTCATCCTTTCAACAGGAGATACATGTAAAGAAGGATCAAAGAGATCACATGCACTTTATCTAATAGTTGAACAGTGTCAGAATGATATGGCAAAGTGTGGTGCCCACAGACTGAGATACTATCTCTTCTGGGAAAAGAAGGCCACTCAATGTCTTCCAAGAAAATCTCCATTTTACTCAGAAAAAACAGTCCCCTCATTCCCACAGAAGTGTCATAAACAAGATTTTCAGAGGAAGAATGAGGGGATTTCTGAAAAGGAAAGGTGCATCAGGAAGGGAAGGGATTGTAGAGTACAGGAAGTAACTTCGGAGGTAATTTTGGACTAGTCTTATCCTAACCAACCTTTTCCCAGGCAAGCAGCTGCAACTCAAAGTGTCTGGTAACATATGAACACCAATATACAAGTCTCTCCTTTCCCACACCGACCATTTTTAGAGGTTGAAAATATCATGTTGGCCTAATTGTAATACTTTCCTACAGCCCAGTAGTGTAGAGTCAGTCTTTCTATGCCTTTCTCACCCAAGAGATACGTAACATTTCCACAAGTTCCAGAAAAGTAGGCCATTCATCAAAACACAGGAAAATAAGGTGACCCTTATCCATAAGGATGCCAGACAGGTATTACATGTCCATCCATCAGCATCCTGAACCATGGATAGCCATGATTCAGCTATCAATAAGCATGAGGGGAGTCAGTCTGTTGTCTTGTTCTGGCATTTACGCTAAAAAAGGAAAGAGACTGAGCCCAGTAACAGCTGGATGTCATCTCTGTGAGATATTTCCCTACTTGTAGCAAACGGCTTCTACCAATTTACATCATATTCAATTGCTTAGTAATGCTCACTGACCTTAGGCTAACAAGGACTTCTGTCACCAAAAGGTGCTTTTAAATTAGAAACAAAACAAGAACACAATAGAACTTAGGCCTAAGAACTGCCAAATATAACACACTGTTTTGCAAACGTATGCTACAATGGTTCAATGACACATTTGCACATACATAAGTCTTTGCTAAGATATCTGGCTTCTGTGTATATATATTCTGTATGTGTATATAGATGCAATCTTAAATTTAAATAACTTGACAGCATCTGATGTTAAAAAAAAGATAAATTCAGCTTTGCAAAATCTTATTACAAATATACAAGTGTAAAAATGGTATTAGCTACTTTAAAGGCTTACTTTATACAGATTTTTCTTCCCTTTTCAATAACTATTAAGACACTTTGCTATACTGAAAGCAGGTAATATTTCTAAGGTGTATCTTCTTGCTTTTTCAGCAAATAATTCAGAAGTAGATAACACTGGTCAAGCATTAAGTTTTCATATGATTTTCAACAATCCAGATATATTAACGTCATAAACTACAAAAGAAATGTTTATAACAGTACAAATGAATGCGAAGAGACTTTCCCCACATTCATTGTGAGGAGGTAACTCTTTTCTCCTTCTTCCCTGATATAATCCCTTCACCAGGTGTTTTGGGTTTTTTTCTGCCATTCAACTCCCCCTTAGATTCCACTGCCAACAGAAAGATGTTGACATTATTTTAAATACACTCCATTAGCTTGTATCACTGGTGTTAATTGGGCATTCCATGTAAGCCTGACATTCTGTATTCAACAATTCCCCCCACTGTAAACACACTTCTTTTTCTTGTTTGTTTTGATTTGTTTTGACCAACACTAATTACTTCTGCACTTAAGAGTGGTCTCCCTGACTCGTAGTTTGTTGGTTTTTGTTGGTTTGTTGGTTGTAGATAGACATTGCTTTTGTTGTTCCTTCCTCAAGATCATTTGCTGCTTACCCTGCAGGGAAGAATGGGTGCTGCTAGGTAAGTGTTAATGGCAGACGCCAGCTGGGGAGAAATTGAAGTAGAGCATAGTGCTACAAATAGCTTCCTACCTCATGGCTGGGAAAATATCCCTCAAAGGCAGCTCTGCACGAGGCAAAAACCACAGACAACTGAAGAGGGAATTTGGTGTTGGGACACTCAAGTAACTACTGCAAGAAAGGTACTGCCTGGGAGTCATCCTACTGTGAGGAAAGCAGTTTCATGGGATAGGAGGCAGCTTGTGGCTGAGACTTGCAACAAAGAGCACACAGCCTAATTGGGATGCTTTTGCCAGCAAGTAAAAGGCATAAAAGAGGATTCGCCTCTTGCACAAATTTAGGTAATGTAGGCATTGAGACAATTTTTTCTCTTGAAAAGAGCACTACAAAGAAATGCCTGAAGGCTATTTTTTATTCTCCTGCCCTGCCTCCATTCCTACTATTGGCAGTGGATGGACTGAAGTGTAGGGAAGCTATGTAATAAAGAGCAGCTTTTCCCTCCACAACAGCAATGAATCATTTCTCCACAAAACTAAGTGGTTAAGGCCCAGTAATATTAAAGGAGAATCCTCATTAGGAATACCTCTCAGTGCCTTGCTGGCCCAATATCTTCAGGTAGGCATATCAGCCTGGATTTTATTCTAACCCTGCCTTTTTCTCCAGCAGCCCATGAGGGTACAAATATTGTCTAGAGGCAAAGGAGTCACTGCTATTTTGTATAGATTAATATAAGGGAGGACTTATGGGCTCCTCCAGTAAACAAATCAGGAGAGAGACCTGGAATGAAATGGCCTGAAGGCAAGAGCTCTGCAACTCTTTCATTTTCTGAACAAAATCCTAATCACCCAATTACTTTAAAAATGCCATTTTTGAGTGGCCTTCAGAAGGTATCTGGGTGATTTTACTAAGTTTCTTCCAGGCAAATCAGATTTCTCATGCAATGTACTATGTGAAGCATCAGGGGAATAACACATTTAAGTTATGACTATGACTAAAAAGAACATGCTGGAGAGAGCAAATCTGAGATTCCTGCACCTTCTTGCTGTTAAGCTACACATGTGTTCTTGGCAAAGGCTGTTTGTCCCTGAGAAAAAGAAATGAAAACATTTTACACCAGACATGTTAAAATGAACATGCAGCCCTTCAGGAAGCCAGGGGAAGTTGGCAAAGTAACACAGGTTGAACAACAGTCAAGAAATTGCCTGAGTAATGTTTCTACAGACATGAAATGAAAGGCATAAATGTGGATACATTCTGTCTATTTATCTATCTATCTATCATCTATCATCTATCTATCATTCAGTCTATCCTCTTGCAAGCCAGGTTTGAATGTTTGAGTAAAAATAATGGATGATTTTTTTCTTCTCAATGAGACAGTATCTTTGGATCAGGAAGTTTGTTCCTTAATGTAAATTCACGGTTTTCTTCATAGTTCTAAGGAAGTAATCACAGAATGGGTCAGGTTGGAAGGGACCACAGGGGGTCATCTGGTCCAATCTCACTGCTCAAGTAGGGTCATCCTAGAGCATACAGAACAGGATTGCATACAGATGGTTCTTGAATATCTCCAGTGAGGGAGACTCTACATCTCTGGGCAATACAATTACAAGATAAATTCTATTGCATTTGATCGATCCCACAGATTCTCATTATTCCTTCTGTTTTGTTTTAGCACAAAAGAGGAAGGCTTTAGATATGGGCTTGGGGCTATAAAGTCTCCAGCTCATAAATGACTCGACATACTCAGAGTCATGGAACTCTAATACCAGTAGCATACGTAAGTCTTTGGGCATAGCTATGGCTCAAAGCACTCTGTGTGTTTTTCAGTGTTAGCCATGTTATGATTCATCAGATGACCTCTAAGTTGTAGTTTTTTATTATTAATTATTATTAGCAGCACAGCTCTACAATTGGTTATTTGGTTCAATTAAATGCAGAAGCCTTGGTCCATGGATGAATAGATTTTCTATTCCTGATTTAGCTCTTCTGGCACCAGGCATTATGTCTTGTTTTGTCCAAGATTCATTTGGCTGGCTACACAAGTTTTGCCTGGCCGTTATCACATCTTTTTTCATAGTCTATTAAGACATCAGTTATTTTTTAACTTGTGGTTCTTTTTTAGTCACTCTAATTAGACATTAATTTCACCCAATTTGTAGGGTATAAATGCTAAAATCTGCTATCATTATACAATACTTAAAGAGAGCTACTCTAAAATAATCTTAGAGTAAATACCATCACAGTTAATGTGTTATTTTCAGACTTTTATTGTAAAATTCTCCTTTCATGTCTTGATTTCAAGTCTGCTTGAATGAGTTGTGTATTACCAGTTGCTTTCCCATCTGTCTCAATTTAGTCTCTTTCACAAATTCCAATCTGACCTGAGGAAAAATCAGAGTACTGAAACCACTCCACACTACATTATTAGGTATATTATATTAACAGTGTCTCTTTACTTAAAAAATCTTCACACTCCTTAACTCCCCTGCCAGAAATGTCTTGTGGATCCTTACAGCTTAGACTCAGACACTGTGAATGACTTCACAACTCTCTTTTCACTCCCTCCCATCTTCTGACTTCTCATTATGTACCAAAGCGAGGATTTTCCTCCATAATTTTCAACCTTTCATAATCTTGTTGGATGTAACCTACAGGGTGTACATATCACTGCTTTTACTTTCAAACTGCCTAACCCTTACCCACCCTGAAAGTGATCTGAGAATTTCATGGATATTACAGACACGCAAATTTTATTCCTTGGCCTGTCCCAACAGATTTGGGTCTAAATGCATGTGTCAATTATTGTAACTTAAAAGTCTCAAAAAACCAAATCCAGAGGAAAAACTCTCACAAAATTATCCTGTATTCTGCCACAACTCTTTCATCAGGATACTGCAGTTTGTATGCCTGTGTTTTAATCTTTTATATTTTTCAAATCCCTATATGGAATGTGTTACAAAAATGGGGAGCCCTGTTATACTTTGGGTTTCACAGGCCATTAGTTAGATGAGGTTTTTCTTTTTTTTTTTTTTCCCCTAAACCATTGTATTCCCTCCCCAATCAATTTTTGCAGGAACTTTAATTGCAGAACTGCCTATTTCCTAGTAAATAGAGGACCGCACTATGCAAACAGTAAATATCTCTGTTTAAAAGTAATTGTTGGCTACATTTGAAACCCTTATGGGAATACAAGAAAAAATATAGGCTGCAGCCCAGGATTTCTTGTTTTACTAGAAATTTGTTTAAGACTAAGGCTTTTGAGTAGTCTCAGAAATGTCAAATCTACTAAATGTAGGTCCATTACAAGTTAGTGGGGAAAAAATTCACCTGTTTCCATATATCAGTTAATTGATCAGAAGTACAATCCTAACAGGTCCTGAAGATGGAGAAAACCTGTTGTGATAGTTGCTCAGCAAATCATAGCACCAACTCTCTGAATACCCCTGCAGCACCTGCTGCCAGAATGGCTCCTGGGCAAGAATTTGTATTACACTTTACTAAAACAGCACTTGTCATTCTGTATGGGATCTGTTCTCTTCCATGAAAAACTCAAATGTCACTTGTTTAAAAAAAAACGAATACAAGAAACAGCCCAACCAACAAACAAAATCCACCAAAGACCAAATGTATATCATGAGAACATCAATTTTAAACCACATGCAGGGAAGCAATGAATTAAGGATGTTTTAGCTCTAACATGTCACAAACATCATTTTAAAAGGTGAAATGACCATTTTTTGACTGAGTTGCCCTTCACTCCTTTCACACAGCCAGTGAACTTCTTCATGTCATTACTGGGCAACAGAATGTTGACTGAACCTGCCCTTGTGGTAGGGTTTTTCTGCATCGCCTGGAATTATGGCTGTAGTGACATGATCATCCTCCCAGCAGTAACCCAAAAGTCATGGAATTTAAATCACTCTCAAAATTACTATATATGAATTACTTAGAAAGTTAAGGACAAATTATTATTTTTTTATTTCAACTACTAACGAATAAATGTAAAAAAATACCAACAACAAAACAAAAATAAACCCCGTTCATCCCCCACATTAAAGCAATAGATTTTTAACATTCAAAACAGTGGAAACTATTCATCGTATATTACTATTAGTGGAAAAAAGCAAATTTAATTTAAAATCACTTTTTCAAACTCCCTCAGTGGATGCCAGATAATTCAAGCTTAAACAAATATAAAAAACCTCATTTTAAATTGAAAATAATACAGACAGAGCTCAATTATTGAGATATTAAGGGCAACATTCAATTTGAGATACATTTAAGCATCTTTGCCTCCTGGAGATTTTACATGACAAGGCTTTAGATAAACATGGTTTTGCAAACAGCAACTATCATATCTGATCACATAACCTCTGGACTAAAGCAGTATGTCAGCAAATATTTCTGATTATTTAAAATATTAAATAAGTGTAATTTACTAGGCAGGTCTTCCTCATAACAATCACAAAAAATTTCAAGAATTCATATCCACATACAAAAAGCATTTAGATGGCCTATTACAAGTCTCTGAAGAATAATAATAATAAAAAATCACCTCTCTCTGTAATAAAACCCAGTTTAAATACATTCTGGGATATACCAGTGGTGGAGGAGCTGCCTTTCTATGACACTCGGCTTACAAGGAAAACTGTAGCAGCCAAGGACAGATAGGGTAGGAATTGCTTCACCTAACTTTAACTATATAGATATTAGACACCTAATTTAAGCCAATCATCTGGCTTGCCTCTACATCTAATGGAGATAAGCATTCCCAGAGGGAGATTCATCCTGCTTTTTTTAGGCATCTCTCTTCTAGATGCTTGCAGACGAATAAAGTCAAGAAATATGAGTCTCACTGACAGCCTGATAATCTGTCATTAGCAATGCACAATGTCCAAATTCTTTGAAATAAAGCCAGAACTGATTTTTTTTCCATCATTTAGCCTTTCATTCTCCCTGTGACCCAACTTTTTCTTCAGTGCCTCCCATGAACATCAACTTTCTCAGGCACTTTTTTTTTTTTACCCTGGACTGTGTTTTCTGAAACCTGGAGAACTGCAACCGATGTCAATATTTTGCTGCTCTACCAGTTAAAAATCCATTTACATGCATGTGCTCTAAATTGCAGTAATGATCTGAACATGTAGATAAGTTATCTGATTGATTGCAGCTGATCGCGATTGTGCTTTCTGGGTCTACTCTACCACTTTCAAATGTGTAAAAATCTGTGGCAACATTAAGGCAGTCAAGGTATATAGATGAATGCTAAAATATATTTACTATTCAAAGAAGATGGCTTAAATCAAACTGAGAAAATTAAGGAAGAAATACCATTAGGGCCCTCACCTGTACATGTGTGAGCCCAAATCACCACACATGCTTCGAGGACTCTGTGCTTCAGAATATTGAACAAGTCCTAAAGGTGAAGACTGGCCTCAATTATTTTGCATTTAGGGTTTGTAGGTTCTCAGCAATACCAGCATTGCTGCATCGCACCTTTGATGACCAAGCCCTTAGAAACAGTAGCCGACATTTATAAGGAAGCAGGTGTCTGAACTTAAAGACTCCTAAATTCCTAGCTGGGTGCCTAAACAGCAACAAGACTGTCAAGCACCCTGCCCAGCTGCCCACAGATGCTCACCCCAGTAGTGAGGTTTTAGCATTTGTTATAACACAAAATGGATGTTTATCAATTGTGTATTTTTCAATTGTGTTCTAATAGCTACTTTAAGTGCCTTGGCCAAGTGCTTCTGTGCACTAATTCCAATATTGGGTGTGCAGTCTACTCTGCGTCTTACTCCTACATACTTTTTAGAAATTTAATTTTAATAGTTAAAAAACCAGCTTGAGCTGCATACGTGAAAATAACTCCATTACTACTGAATGACAATCTAATATGAAATAAGAATAGTCACCATTTTTTCTTACTCTGCCCAAATCCAGGCAATAAATTAGGCTTCTCCGCATGACTGTAAAGTGCTGTGAATTGTATAAACAATCATATATGGACACTGAAAAATAACCCTTATGCACATTGCATTATAGTTCCAAAAATATATTTACAGTCTATTACAAAGATTACAAATGGAAGTGTCTATGTATCGGGATTATGCTAGTTAAAAGCTTTTTACAGATTTTCTTCAATAAAGGTGGGTGGGAACAAAAAATTAGTATAACCAAACTGATTTTTCTAGTGAAACAAATAAATAAAATGACAAATATAACACTGTACAGTGATCTAAAAAGGGGGAGAAAAAAGGGGGAGTGGGGGAAAGGATGCATTTAAGCTTTTGATAACTATCTTTGGTCCTAAATGTGGGAAAACACATTATGTAGCACTGAATATACATGTTTGTTTGTGATGCTCTGCAAGTAAAATAGAAAAATATAGTGCATTTTCAATGTATTCAGAGCTCACTACACATAAATGTGTGTACAAAACAAGACAGTATAAATAAAATTTACAAGTTTTACAAAGGAACATTTACAAGGTTTTTCTTTTGTTGTTTTTTTTTTTTTTTTTTTTTTTTTTTTTTTTTGTGTGGATGCCCACATTATCAAACCAGACCAATTTATGACTGATCCCTGGGATCTTTCTCTATCAATATCAATAGAAGCAGCCCAATTCTCTTTGGAAGTACAGCATTTCATTGCTGGGGTAGTTCACAATTTTCAGATTTTTTTAAAGCATTTCTCTCTGGTTCATGTACATTCTTGCAATATCTGTAAAGACTCTGTTCATTATTGCTTATGGTAATTAAACATTTTAATCAAACAAAATGTATATATAAGTAAATGGTGTAAAAAGATATTCCATTGAGCAACTACCTTTGCACCTCTGTTCCTAATGAATGACTGTTGTGTCCGTGTGACCACGCACACGCATGTTCATCAGAGCAGCAAAAGCTTGTAAAAAAATTGAAAATTTTGAACTGCCCTTTGTCTCATGCTCTACAGTTCTCATATAAAAGCTATGTCCTTATTCTGACAGCTGGACTGCATACGGCTTAAACTCATAGAAAATATACACCAGCTATTTCTCTTAGATTTGCTAATGCAGAGTACTGAAAAAAATGTGATGTGCTCAGATTAAATGGTTTAGGTAACACTGGAGAACTGCACCCATACTCTGAGACACTCTTACAATCACTTGTCCATTCAATGCTGTGTCTCAGCAGGTTTACAGTTGTAGATCTACATCTTAGACTATATCTCAGTTTAACTCTAGTCCATTAAAATCATCTTGCAAACAATTTGCTAAAAGTGCCTAGAACTACTTAGGGGTCATTATTGCTTTTCTTTTTTCTTACTTTTTTTTTTTCTCTTTTATTTTCTTTTAAAAGATAGCATATGTATAACCTTAAAAAATTCTTTAAAAAATATCAGAGCTCTTGGCAACTTACATTTTCCTGATTCCCTGCCAATTAGCTAGCCATGTCAATACGGTGTTGATTTAACAAAAGGAAATGGCACAAAGGGATACCAAAGTTCAGATAGATATACATTGCTTGGTCATGCTTCTTAAATCTCTAGGAACTCAAATAATCCTTCAGAGGTACCCAGTGTAGTAATGTGTCATTGAATTAGCACTAAAAATGTCCAAAGATATAAACATCATACTAAAAGAAAGTCTTTATGAAGAATAAACACAAATGATTAAAAAAAGATTCAGAAATCACAGATTTAAGGAAAATATTTTGTTGAATTCAACAATAATATCATGATTTTATCTGACAAATATATTCTTTTTTAAATTTTTATGTACATTTAAAAAGTCTATTAGATAAAAAGGAGGTTAGAGAGCTCAAGGTGTTTGTATGTTTATTCAGGTAGTACTTTGTTTATTGTCACTGCTGTTTTCCTTGCCACCACTGGTGGATCCTAATTCCCTTTTCATAAATTCTGGTGGCACTTAGGAGTTCAAGTCTGTAGGTGCTTCTTGTAGCTCTTCTATTCACTGCAGGAAGGACCCAGGAAATCAAGTGTCTTCTAGCAGCACTTCATATATACTGAAGGCCAGTGCTGTTCTCTCAGTCTGTCACCTCCCTCATAAGGGAGAAATGTCTATCACACTTGGATGCCAGTGCCGTGTAAATGTAGCATTTGTGCTCTCATAGTCTGAATGCTGCTCATGATTTTCTTTTGATGACCAACCAACGTGATCCCTAAACTCATCACATCCCTGGGGAAGATAAATGCGTACATTGTTAATTTTTCAACTTAGACTGCTATTGTATGGTATTCAACCGTGAGTCAAGGCTACACAGTGGTTTGGACTAAAGGGTTCTGACATGGAAGCTGTGCCGTAACCTCAGCTCAGTACTGGGAAGTTCATACAGGCACTGTTCAACCTCTCAGTGTCGAGTGCAATTACATGACAGCTGTCATGCAATTACACTGCGTGAGTCTCCACGTCTGAGAAGTAGGTCAGTATGTTTTACATTATGATAACCTTGTAGAGTGTCTTTTAAGGACACCCGAAGACAAGGATACTTCTCTTGTAAAATACTTCGGGTGGTTTTCAGGACCAAGTTATGTATAAATACAAGATTTTGGGGATCACAGTCTGTTTCCTAAAGAGATGCCTAGATGCCTCTGCATAAGGACACATACCCATCATGCAAATGAATGAGGAGCAGCAGTTTCAACTCCACCCCTACTAATGCTAGAAGCTTGTGGACTCTGATGACAGTTCCCAAGCTATAGGCTGAGACCCCTGGTGAATCCAGGCAGATAAGAATAGGGTTGAAATCTTGAGAATATTGGGTTAGAAACTTTTTTAGAAACCCACAGCTCTCTAAGAGGAATTACACGTGTTTGGCAACCACCAGGACAAGAAAGTTGTTTGCAGGGTGCCAAGAAGACGTGTTTTAAGATGACAGTACTGATACAGGCCATGTCTGCCTTAGAAAATTGTTTTGCTTCTACAGACTTATCCTGATGCAAAGTCCTGTCCTGCAGGACACAGACAGCCCTCAGCCAATTAGAAGAAAATTCCACATCTTCTTAGAGCACATCGGAAAAAAGATACCAATTAGGTGGTGGAGGCAAAGTGGTTATTTTTCTATGCACACATACTTTGGAAGGGGTCACATTCTCCCTCAAATTCTAGTCCCTTCATGTTATTTCAATTGGTCTGAAAAGCAGGGAAAAAAGTGATGCCACACAGAGGTAGCAGGGTATTTGCCCTTTCATGAGATGCTCTAATACAACATCATCAGCTGCTAAAATGGATGGCTTGACCCCAAGTACAATGTTTGTACTCAGGATAAAGTTTTAGAGTTGAACATTGTGTATTATTGTACCTAGAAATTCCCTAAATGCAAGTTAAACATGCCCAGTACTAACTTACTCAATAGTCATCCTGGCAACTGATTCAAGAGAGTTGTAGCCTGCTGCTGTGAAATTATCCTTATATCTTTCCATCTTAATAGCTTGTAACCATTCGCCTACGGAGCAGAAAGTGGTAAAATCGGGAGTGTTCTGGTCCAGAAGAGGGCTAATTGGTCTATGGAGAAGGAAAAAGGAAAGTAAGTTGTTTCCAAAGAGAGTAAAACATCAGGGAGTATTTAGCAAGGTGAGAGTCAAATAAGTTTTGGGTATTAAAAATGTCGAGAGTAGAAAGTAATAGGCCTTTATACACAGTTTAGATTATTCTTATGAATAGCTCTTGACTGCTCTGTAGCTCACAATATGTACTTCCTAAGCTTATTCACATAAAAGATGAAAGGTCAGAGTCAGCAAAATCAGCCTAATGGACTACTGTTACCCATAGAAAATCAACCTTATTACCTAGCATGACAGCAGCTGTCTCTGTGTTGCTGAGTAAAATAAAGATGCTATTCTTTTATGCATCTTAGAAAATATATTAGTAGCTACTCCCATTTTTCAATTGGATGGGACAAAACAAAGACAAGGGAAGAGCAAAGACAGAAAGTCTTAAGGTCACACAGCAAATCAATCAGTAGAAGAATCAGGAGCAGAACACAGGCCAGTTGATTCCCTAGTACAGTGGTCTAGCTAGCAGATCAAAAGATTACCATGATTAAATAATTCACCTGAAATTTATGAAGAAGCCATTAAAAACTACATAATGAAATACAATGAGATGCAATCACTGAAAGGAGTAAAAGCCAGAAAATGAAAGATAAAAATCTTGAGTGTAGCATGTAGAGGTACATTGGCCAAGCATGAGTATTGTTAATTACTATTTCTACTGTAGCAGTTCCTAGGGCAAGGGATGCATCATATAAACATACAATAGGCAATGATCCTTGCCCTCCAGACTTTATGATTTTAAGAAACAAGGAAAACACAGACTAGTGGTGAGAGTGTGGAAAGAGTGATGAGCAGGCAGTAGTTTACTGAGAAATGTGTTAGTTACACGATATTTACTTTATTTTGGTTGATTTTTTTTCTAAGAAAGTCCTTTTTTGGCTTTGTTTAGCATGGTAAAAAAGAAGGGCAAACGAGGGAAGAGAAGAACAGGGAACAGAAAGAAGGGAGAACTGAAAGACAGATGAAATAAGTGTGAACTGGAACCAGCCACCAAGCAGAACATCCAGAGCCCAGCCATGTGCACCGTCATAAGAACACACACTAAAGCTTTTCTTACCTGCTACAGGTTCCCAGTGGGGTTTTCAAGCTGTTTGGATTTCTAATCATTTTGTCCAGAATGCCAACTATCTGCTCAAACTTTGGCCTTTCACCGCGTTCCTTCTGCCAACAATCCAGCATCAGCTGGTGTAGTCCTGCTGGGCAATCCATGGGTGCTGGCAAACGATAGCCTTCTTCGATTGCTTTTATAACCTAGTAGCCAAAATAGTTAATCATTTTTCATCAACAGTAATTTAAAGAATATGCGTTGCTACCCAGTTCAAATATGTAAGAAAAAATAAAATAAAATAGAGTAAAATAAAATAAAATAATCAATAAACTAGAATTTGCCATTGGTGTTGCAAAAATGTGAGTCTGTTGTTTTGACACTAGCCTTCAGGTTTTCAAATAATTTCCCCAGCTTCATCTTTAGGCTTATTAAGCATATTGTTCTATATGTGCAGAACATAGCTATATTACCTAGACAAGTGAGTAGCAGGAAACAACAATTAAATTCACAGAGAGAGCAGCAGATAGATTGATAAATTGAGTTATTTCAGAAAGCATTATTACTAGCCCCAAGGTTTTTATGAAAGAGTATGTGGTAGAAGCAATGACTTTTAAATGGATGGATATCTGTGCATGCACATATAAAATACAAGAAGCCTGAAGGTATTATAAAAGGATCCAAGAAAAATGTTTAGCAGATAGAAACTGCTAGGGAAAAAAGTTGCATTCTATGTCTAGCCATGTTATATTAATGATAAAGCAGCAGAACTGTGTCATGTGAGAGAGAAAGACCTGGGTAAATGCTATTTTAATATATCACAGAAAGTTAGATTTAATAAGAGATGCTGCTAGATGATGATATGATCAAAGGACAGCATAAATGTCTGAACCAAGAATTACACCCACCCGTTGACTTCCTTAGCCAAGTCCATTTGGATTTAAGTAAAAAATAAAAATGGATAAAGTAAAATCACAGCAAACTGCTGTAAACCTTGAGGGCAAAATAAAAAAGCACATCAGGAAGCAAGGCAGATAAGAAAAGCTGGTGAAAAAGGGCTAAAACACTGTTCATGGGGGATTTCAAGTATACTGACATTGACTGACACAGCAGCATTAGAATTGCTAAGGAAGGGTGCTTGTTCCTGAAGGGGAGTGCATAGGACTGTCTTCGCCCTCATTTTGTATAGAAAGCAAGATCAGAAGCTCTTCTAGAAGTAGTTCTGGGATGTAGATCTGGTATGATAAACAAAGTTGGTCAATATCCAGGTTTTAGTAAAAATAATAACCTCAGAAAGAAAATATTCTGTAGGTTGTATGAGAAAACGCAGAAGTAGTGGACTGCAAAGTAGACAGAACTGCAGACAATACAGAATGACCTTCAAAAAGCTGGCTGAAATCCAGCCAGGTTTTGTATCAAAACCTTTTGCATAAAAGAAATTTTGTGAAAAAAGAAGGCATAGCCCAGTGGTAAAGCACGGACTGCAGTTTTGTGACACAGAATGTCCTTCTGACCTCAGGGAAGTTGCCTCATCTCCCTAGGCCTCAGCTTTCTCTCTGAACTTTTAGAATGACAGTACTGTCCTACAGCTCAAAAATGACTGAGAAATATTCAATTCCTGCAGAAACATCCATACCTTGAAGAATGAGTGCAGTGACCTTTTACAAACATTAATGTTGTCTGTCAGAGAGGGTGTGGAGAGAGGTTTTCTGCAGAAGAACAGGGAAATTGGAAGAACAGAGCTATACAGTAAAGAAAATATTAAAAGTAAAATGTAAGATCCTTTAGAGCTATATTAAGAGGAAAAAGATAAGAAAAGCTCCTTATGCTTAAAAGTAGTAGTGGAATGAAAGTGAAAAATAATCTACAGTGTGTACTAGACAATTGCTGTGCTGTGGAAAGTAATGCAGAAATTTCTGACCCTCTAAATGGCAAAAGGTATTAAACACTTTGGGCATGCTACATATGATTTACTACAAATGAAGTAGTTGCTTAAGAGGACAGAAGACAGAGATCACCCATGAGGATCTGGGTGCCAGCAAAGTAGGTGTCAGCAAAACGGTGCAACCAGCAAAATATCTAATACCCTTAGAACTGGCAAACTATCTACATAGGACTCTATCCAAGAATGCAAGGGAGAGAGAAAACATGAATGAAGGGATCAGAACAGGACTTTTCCCCATTCACTACGAATTTCAGAGAAACCTGAAAAGAACTGGAAAGCAAGATGATGTTGTTTTTGAAAGGCTTTGGTGATACTTCAGAATCAGCTTCTCTGATGCGTATTCTGAGCAAGAAGGGTGAAACTGGGAAATATGAAATAATGAGTCAGCTAGAGATGGATGGAATTGCTGTGAATGTCCAAAACATTGAAAAAATATTCTAAAATATTGATAAGTAAAGTATGAAAAATGTCCACTCTGCTAAGAAAGGAGGAGGTGGGAGTCAAAACATCAGTACTCAAAGACAATGAAATAGATGCCTTCTTTTTTTTTTTAATAAGCAAACCTACAAAGAGAAACCAGCTGGAGTTCTCACTAATAGAATAGATTTATATTATCTACACTTCCCACAATTTGGTTTTGAAATTCTGCTTTTGCTGCAAAAAGAGTAAAAGGGAATACTGTTAAGACTATGCTTTTACCATAAGCAGGCTATCTGAGGATGTAAAGCAAGATAGAGGAGGACCAGGTCTGGTTACATTATATACTAAATGCCTACAAGGAAGTATTAAATATGGGTAACTGGACAATGTATTGTTGTAACTCTGTCTAATGTTATACAACAATAATACAAATTAATGATTATAATAATGTTAAGAAATCCAGAAGTATAGCATTGCCCTTTTCTAATCTGCACTGAGGTCAGAAACAAAATGGGAGCAAGAACATTAGCAGTCCAATAGGGGAATGGGGGTTTGAGGCTACTGTTACTAGCAAGGATTAAGCTGAGGTGAGCCCACTGCTCAGGGAAGTTGGGACCTCTGTCTATCATCTGTGCTCAGCCTGCTGTGCATCTGCAGGGACTTTGTAGGATGAGTGTTCTTTTGGTGCACCCTAGCCCCAGGCCATTGCTAAAAGGAGGGTTTTGCTTGAAAAGAGTTCACAATGCAAATATGTATCCTCCATCAGTCTAAAGCAATGACTTAAAGGAGGAAGGGCAGGATTAAAGAAAGGCTATCTAAAGATCCAAAGTCAGGGAGGCCTATTATTTAGGAGATCTGGTCTGCTCTATGACTACAGCCACATCCACTTTTAGGCAAAATGACATACTTAAAATATAAAAGTTGAGTGGAAAAAATAAGAACACATTTAGAATTTTTCATTACTGTTAAATACTCCAACTGGTGACTTTGAAGGAGAATAAATAACAAATCATTAGATGATTCTAAATTTTTGCAGCATAGAATATCTAGGGATTGGTATGATGTGTGTATGGTATGGGAGAACATGCCTGAAGATCACAACACACAAGAATATTTGGAATTATTTTACCAAACAATTGATGCATCTTTTAACTATGTGGTATTGAAGATTATCATGAAAGATGCTAAAAAGGGATAAAACTGTAAGAAGTGGCAAGTAGCTATTTTCTGAAAGAGGCTCACTCGTGCTTTACATGCAGTTTTCAATAGAAGGAATACTTTTCAAAATCTAATAAGAAGGAAAGATATCAAAATTTCTCCTCTATTTAAAAGTTTTTCCTTATTGTTCCCTGTAAGATAGGTAAGGTTTGCCTTTGAGGCATCTTATATTCCTGTCAGACTTCTTTTATGTTTGAATCTAGTGCAGAAGGAAGGTGTCAAAAGAAATGAAACTCTACTGGGTGTCTGGGGAATGTAAATATTTCTCTTTCTCTGCCCCAAGGACTTGTTTGCCCATATTTTGACAGTCCATGAAATCTTTGACACTGAGACCTGTCAAATATTAACAACTTTGCGCTGTGCCAAACTGACTCATCATCTACACTTTTATCTTTTTTTTTTTCAACTTTGATGTTGATCATTCAATCAAAAATTAAAATAACAATTAGAAAAACCACTCAAGCTCCAACCTGAAGAACTTTAAATGAGACTCTTTGTGATATCTTTCACACCTGTATGGCTTTTTCCTGTGTAATTTCTACATTAATAGATACTCCTGTCAGAAGTCAAGATTAACACCCATCTGTTCTATTACTGCTGACCTGTTGCTCTGGATCATATTTTATGCAAACAAGGGTACTTTTAAATCAGCATAATTAACTTAAAAAAGCCAAAGTAGGTCATTAACTGCCACTCAGATTTTTAACAACGTTTTTCAAACGATTAATCATTGCTCTAAGGTCAAAAACTTCAGAATTATTTTTTATTGGAAAAAAAAAATTCTTTCCATGCTTAAGCACAGTAAAGCGAAGACCCCATATTACTATTTTTGATGTTCCAGTTTTAATTGATACTTAGGACAGACACCTACAATATCCATGTGGCAAAAAAGAAGATTCTGATTTTGATAAAAAGTGAAAGCTCTGTAACTTTTTCATTTTGTGACAACCACACAGTACTTTGGTAAGTCTTATTTCTAAACCAACATTTTAAGCATTTATAGTGAAATACATATGTAAGTGTTTACAATATGTAGTTTTGGTTTTACTAACACACATGCACACTCACGAACAAACAAACCTACATCTTGATTTGACATGTCCCAGTAAGGCCGTTCTCCATAAGACATTACTTCCCACATAACTATTCCATAACTCCAGACATCACTGGCTGATGTAAATTTGCGGTACTGAATGGCCTCTGGAGCTGTCCATCTCACTGGAATTTTTCCACCCTATGAACAAAAAAAAAAAAAAAAAAAAAAAGGAAGAAATTTCTCTTTTTCACCCATGGAATTTTCATATCATCTTCCCTAGAAGGCATTTATAATTATTTCCATCAACATCAAGAGCAGCTCTTACATGATGTGCTATGGTGGTGGACCGATTGCAGAATTTTGAAAGGGGTGCTTATTAAATTTAGTATCTTAAAACACTTGGAACATAGATACTTAGATACATATATAAGCCATGTGGAATGAATTTCTCTGGAAGTGCTTATCCCTCCACTGATTTTAAAGGGCTGCTTATATGTCTGATTTACACTAGCCATTTAATTCCTGGCTGGCTGAAGCTAGGTGAGGGGAATCCCAACCTGTGCACATAAATCCCACTGACTTGTCATATGGCTCCTCTGAAATCTTGGTCTGACATTTTTAATCCAGGATCCCACTTAGAGCCCAACAGCAGCAGTGACAGCTGTGAACACCGGTGTGGTTTCCTGGATCCCTGTGCCTGTCGGAGCAGATTCCAGGGGCCCCTCCTTCCCTCAGCATGGGAAAACAAGTACAGGGAGGCCCCATGGGTGGGAAAGTGGATCTGGCTCAACAAAAGAATAAAGAGCATAGTGTATCTGATGAATGCATATTTAAGAAAAGCATCCCACCCAAAAGCAAGGGAAAATATAGGAGTTGAGCTTTGTCACAGACTAGCCTCCAGCTAGTCAACCCTTTGGTAAGATAAAATCTAGCCTGAAAAACAGTAACAGCCTACAAATATTTTAATTGACTCATAGTAAATTAGATGTTTAAAATTTTTGTGGGTAAAACTTCCTTATTTGTTCAATCAGAAAATCATGAGAAATGGAATAAACAAGATACTATACAAAATGTTTAGAACTTTGTCAAATAAAAATGTATATTCTTACAAAAATATTATCTCCTAATTAGAGACAGTTTTCTGCAGAGATTCTTCCTTTTGACTGACTGGCTAAAACCCCCCATCAATTAATGTATTTGTCTTATCTGTACTCTCCAGAAGATACACTTCTTCTAAATAAACATATCGCAAAACTATTAAAACCCATTGATTTATCTTACGGTTGTAGTGTAGACAGCCTCTGGATCATCTTCTATAACTCTGGAAAGGCCAAAGTCTGATACTTTACAAACAAGGTTGCTGTTGACAAGAATATTGCGTGCTGCAAGATCCCTGTGTACATATCCCATATCGGCCAAATATCTCATTCCAGCAGCAATTCCTCTCAACATTCCCACTAGCTGAATGACAGTAAATTGCCCATCATGTTTCTGGAGGGAAGAAAGGAGCAGCAATTCTTGTTAGTGTAGCTGAGAAAAGAAATAAGAATTAATTTTATGACTTCAGCTTTCCATCTCTTTACTCCTTCTGTGGCAAAGAAACTCACCTCAAACACACTTTCTTCAGAGATAAGGCAGTGCATCCAGTTAAGAAATGTGTGAGTAATTAGTGTACTGATGCTAACAATACTTGCTAGCCACTGTATATTTTTCGCTAACTCATGGCAAGTCACTTCCAGGAAAGATTAGCTAATGATTTCCTAATGTTCTTGCTTCTATGCTGTTCATCTCTCAGAACAATTATTGCATCAAGAAAATAAGAACTATCACATTTTGGTAACCCTAGCTACTGATAATTTTTATTCACAGCTTGGAGTTTATTAAAAAAAAAAAAATCTGTTCTCTATAGAGTGTTTACATATCATCTCACACTGACATGCATACCTGGTAAGGAGTCAGAACTGGCGAGTTCAGAACACACTTAAAAACCACTTAATTGTTCTGAATTCACATTTATTTTTATTTTGTTCATCTATTAAACAGAATCATATTTCATTTAGGGATTCTTTAATGCTGATTTCCACCATGCTGACACAGTAAAATTCTGCTCCCAAAAAGCCGAAGATTGGACTTCAGGTATCAGTGGTTTTAATTTCAACTGGTGGCTATAATAAAACCCACCATGTCTATGCCACTCTAAATCACATAAATTCCAGAATGTTCCCACATGATCCTGTCTGATCTTCTCATTTCTGATCTGGTTTTGCTGAAACAACATAGAGAACCTGCTACTATTTATCAAAACTCCATTTCAACCTGAAAACCATTTTAATTATACTTAATTAAATATAATAAAGATAATATAAATATAATTAATATTTTAATTGTATTTAATTATATATGCATCTGTACATATATATATGCACAGGTATAAGACATTTTTTAATGTGTCAATATACAATATATGTCACTCTAAATATGTTTATATAAGTTTTCATTTTGGTACTCACCCTAAGAAATGCATCTAAGGCCCCATTCTCCATGTATTCTATTACAATCATGACTGGTTTCCCTGAAAGAAAAGAAGACAGATATTTGAGAACAGTAAAACAAATGGAGTGCCTTTTTTTGATAAAACACATGCTATTCCTTTGAAAGACTGAATCATTCAGACACTGAACATTTCTGAGCCCTCCAGCACTGTTACAGAGCTCTAATTTCTTAAATATCTGCATGGAAAGTGGTCATGATTCATAAAATCGAACCATACAAATCAAAAAGTCAGTGTGTTCTCCTAACTCCTGCTGTGTGAACAGGACTCTGGAATAATGACACTTCAGAATATATGAAAAGACACGAGAAACCTTATCTCTCTGCATGGTCTTTGAGGCTCATGAAACTAGAAAAATAATATGTTTCAAAGTACTTCATCTTTTAATCATGCGTGCATCTAAATTTTTTTCCTCAGGTTGTAGCATAAAGTAAGTATTGTTTTAGTTAGTTACGCATCAGGAGAAAATCCATTAGGAGTGTGCAGTCTGTTTATAATTTCAATCTTTGACCATGAATAAGGCAGAGTAATTTCTGCCATCATGTTGTTATTTGACTGACAGACCGAGCTGCTGCTTACCTCTGGTAACAACTCCTTCTAGGTGAACCACGTTGGGATGGTCAAACTGTCCCATGATGCTTGCTTCACACAGAAAATCTCTCCTCTGCTTTTCAGTGTAGCCAACTTTCAGAGTTTTTATGGCTACTGCAACGTCTCTCTTGCCAGGAAGCTTTAGACGCCCACTGCACACTTCACCAAACTCTCCTAAAATGAAGTAGATCAATGCTGAATTACTCTAAATACCAGTATTTTTCTTAGGCCTTGATTCAAATAGCCACCTAAGTGTGTGTTTAAATTTAATGTGTTCATATTTGAAATGGATTACTTCAGCATGCGCCTTAAATGAATTGCTCACCCCTATGGAATAAACACTTCAGTTAAGCCAACTGACAGGACTATTATTTGAATATTTTAAGAGACTTGTTAATAATTTCTTGCATTTTTTCAAAAACAGAAAATAAAAAATGAAGTGGCTTTCATAAGAAAACACTATTCTTGAAATAGTAATACCATTCCTAAGTAAAAATGTCATTCTTCTCTACATGGTTTCCTTGCTATCTTTGGTTTCAATGGGCTTTTTTCTTTCAAAAGGCAGGTCTTGCAGAGCTGCTTTTAATTTAGCATCCTTATGGTGTTAAATGAAGCACTACATTATTACCGTCAAGCAGCATAATTTACTTTACAGATAATGAAATTAAAGGTGTGACTTAAAACAATTTTGTTACATTGAACAAACACAAGCAAATACTGCAAGTTTGTAAAAGGTTCTAAACTAACAGACAACTGGAACTTGAAGAAGCCTGCGATAAAAAAGACCAAACAGCCACAAGAACACCAAAAAAAAAAAAAAAAAAAAAGCCCCAACAACCAAATCTGGAAGAGAAGTAATTGAACTCCATCAGGAAACAGGATGGAAGCATGTGAGATGTGGAGCTGAATGGCAATATATCTGCCTCACTATTAACGAGATTATGAAAGATTTGAGAATTGTCCCTTGTCTCACACCTTTGTCAGCAGAGAACAAAAGTGAGATCTCCAATTCTGCAGGCAGGAAGAAAAATCTCCTTGTATACACAGAAGAAGAGGGTAGTAACAGACGTTACTGAATAAAAGGTGACAGTTCTTTAAAAAGAAATATTAACCACAAAAATATTTAATAATCTGGTACTTCATAAACTCATCTGCAGTTTGAGAGATATGGTTCCAAGTCCCTCCCCCAAATCAAATCAAGTCAGAAATTTCTCTCCTGCATACCTGTGGAGTGTCTTAACATTAAACTGTTACGTATACACAAGTATGCAGACACACCTACATCTAAGACATGTTTTAGGACGAGTGCTGAAAAAAATGACTGAACTAGACCTACACAAAGAGTATGATTAGAGAATCCTTTTGTGAGAAACTTTATGAGATCAGGACTTAGGGGGACATACACACTGGCAAGGTGTCTGGCTGTCAGTGGAGAGAAGCATGCTCAAAGTTGGGCTGAATGCTTGAAGAGCTAGATGTTGGGGAGTTTTAATGGATGGGCTGCAAAAAATCTTTTTTATGTCACCATCAGTATTTGAACACTTCTGTTCTCCTATTAGTCCTAAATCAAGCTTTGGGAAAGAAAAAAGCAGTACCTGGGTCTTGGCTTCACAGTTCATCCAGAAGGGCAGAACTTTGACCATGCCTCTGACCATTTTTAACTGACTTGTTTGAGCAAGCCTCCTCTCAGCATGGCTCTTTTCACGACCCTTACAGGAGATGACTGCACATAGAATCAAATTCCTGTCCCTCACATTCTATGCTAGCTGAACCAAGGCTAGCTCAGATGAATTCCATACACCTCGTGCTGTACCTAAGCTAACTGACCACACAAGTGTTCCTGCCTGCATATTATCCTCAACCATCCTTGGGCACTGAGCTAAGAATGCCATGAGGTATAGCTGTTACATGCACAACAACTAGCTGCTCATGCCCCTAGCTTGGTGCCTTAACCTCCCTCCTGCACTTCATTAGCAATGTGGATGACTATTAATGAATTCACCACTCACTCACTCACAGCTCCTAGCTGCAAGAACTTCCTAAAGGATAACAATTTTCTCTAGCAGTACTTTCCAAAATTGTTTCTTTCCATGCCGAAAACAAGACGTGAGTATAGGAGTGTGTCTGTGTGTCTGTGATATTTCAGAGCCAGGTAATTAGGATACTTGGCACAGGAGACAATAAGGCTTAACTCCTTTCCAGCTCTCTGTGATCTGATTTTGATTGATTTCCAAAGGCAGATCACACACACTTGGGCAAACCAGAAACTTCAACTTGCATGTTATGCATTTCAGGCCAGGATGCTAGCCAATGAACTACTTTTATTCCCAAGAAAATAGTACATTCAGCTGAAATGATGCCCAAAAATAAACTGGAAAATATGACAACAAGAGAGGGAATACTGCACAGCCACACAGCCACTAGCTTAGCATGTCAACAAAGCAGAGGCTAAAACAAAGGATGTGTGGTATGAACAACTTAACATAGTGGACACCATATTCTGTATCTGACAGGTGGCCACAGCGGGATGGTAATGAAAATGTTGGCGAGGAAAGCACATATCCCTCATGCAAATTGAGTGCAAACATACTTGCACCCTGTTTGTGTCTGACAGACGTGGTACTACTCAATAGTTGATGTGGCCAGCATTGCTGATGCATATTGAGATTGCTAATTGGCTTTTCTGGTGCTGTCACTAGCAGAAATTCCATATTCTTCTTTGATGCATGGGTTTCAACTGCTGCTTTGGGTCTGTTTGCTTCTGTTGTTGCTGGACTACATTTCATTTCACTCCTGTTTGCTATTTACATCAACAGGTTAAAGCCATAGCTAAACATGACACACAGTATGCTTCCACCACTGCACTCCTAATTCACTTTCTTCAGACTGACTACTGATATGTTAGTTGTTTTTGCTATCAATTATACTCATTAAAACCAAGAATAAATTCATCTGCAGTCAAGAAAATTAACACTCTGGAATTTGTCATAACAGTGAAAATGAATTTTAAACTGTATACTCTGCAGCACAAGTGTTTTTCAGCATTTTTCTCAGAAGGCATTAGCAAAATCCAACTGAATATATCTTTGTGCTCTGAACTGTTGCTATGCTGGTAGCTTTTTAACTCAAAGCAAAAGATAAAGCTCAGCAATTTTTCTTTGCTAATCTTGCATACTGTGTATCTATTAGAAGAAATGCTGCCATTCTGGCATCACAAAAATTACTAGTTAGCAAGAGCTGGATTCTTATGCTCTTACTCATTGAAGGAATAATTTGCTCAGCAGTGTGGTTAATTTCAATGGTACTACTCCTTGATTAAGACATGATTCAACATGACTGAGGTTACTTTAAAAAAGGTGTTGTACTTTAAAATTCTAAGTGTAAAGATTTTTTTACAGGTAAAACAACTTATTCTAGAGAAATTTCTTCTTCTGTTTTTAAAAAATAGCACAACATGTAATTTACAGTACCAAACTACAGAGTGATTTTAAAAGAATTCTATTAATACTTATATAAAACAACAGGAAAGCAAAAGAACATTTCCTCCAGGAATCCGAAGTATTTTATATTTTTCTTACTCATGGAAACTTAATTTCACTACATGGAGTAGTGCAATAAAAATGTCACGTATCTTATTAATGCAAACAAATGAAACTGCCTTTTTAGAGCATGAACACCATGGCTTAAGTAGGTGGTAGACAGCTCAAAGGAAAAAAAACAATGTAGTGCTGGTGCAATTACAATCAGTCATAAGAAGTTAAACAATAACTTTTTGTATTCATAGAATATCAAAAAGAAAAATGGTAGAAGAAAAAACAACCTTAGGGAAGACTTTGTTATACAGAAACAAGACCTTCCTACTCTCTACTTAGGATTTTGTGCTGCAGCCAGTATTCCTTACATGAACAAGCTGCAGAGGTCAAAAAGCCCACTTGCAAAAGGCAAGCAAGCAGAATTTGCACAAATGCCTAATGCCTTTACTCTGACAGTAAATAATAGGCAGCACAACTGGCCCAGTCCCCCCAGTTCCAATTTTAACAGCAGATACTTGATTAAAAACCCATAAGCTTTCAATGTCAAGCAAGACTTTTAATTTACTCATTTATTTTGGTTTTTTTAGTTGTAGTTGGGCTTTTCCCCTGTTTGTTTTACATTTTAGAAGCAAGTACGGCTTCATTGCTCTTAACCACTCTGGCAAATTCAAAAAGTTCTTCTATACCTGAGGTATAATTATTTGAATTATTTGCCTGTCATTATGATGAATGAGTTTCGATCCCGGCTAAATGGAACAGTTGAATCAGGAAGCCACAGCAGCCTTACCTGCGCCAATCACACGCTCAATTTTAATACAAGAGGCATCTAGCTCCTTGGCGAATTGATGGACAGCTCTATTTGGGTCCTCGTAGGTTTCAGGGTCAATGTAGGTTTTGGTGCCTGGAAATTTAACTGTAATGATGTAAGAAAGCATGACTGTGATGAAGCAAAAGCACTTATTGTGCAGTCAGCCCAGGAATTTCATTATGCAGAGTGCTCCTTGGAAGAGTGAACCTGTTTCCATGCTGCCTGAGCCAGAGCCACTCTGAGAGGCAACCTCAGTTTTAGGCATCATCTGCAAGCATGCTGACACAAGTATACACAATCCCATCTCTAGAAAATGACTAACATTAGCATCTGCATCTCCTCTTGAACTGAAAGAAATAATAAATATTAAATAGTACTTAATGGAATAAAATGCAAGGGTTGAGAGGGAGTAAAAACAAAGCGGGCAAAGGGTATAATGCCAGCAGAGGAGGTGAAAGCTTCCTTTCCGTGTAAGGACATCTTATCCTCAACGCCCAGGATGCATAAACAGCATTTCCTTATGTTATTTCTCTCCTCTAGAGGGATTTGAAAGGCTTCTTCACCCCCCTGAATTTGCTTAAACTACTGAATATAATATTGCTTGTAGACTGTGGCAACAGTCAAACTATCCACAGCACTCAGAAATTACATCCTCAGGTGTATTTCTTGCACTATAATATAAACATGAGAAACACCTGTAGCCAAGTTGTAAAGGCACAGGAAGGGAAAGTGGCCTCTGTGGCACAATTATCTCCCCTCTCAAGCACCTAAGTGAATAATATGCAGCAACTTTTTTTTTTGCTCATTCTTTCTCCATGCTTAGTACAGCTCAGGCAGCATAGTGCTCTGGTCAGCATGCAGGTTTTTTCCTTAGTTTGCTGATAATTCAGGTAAATTATCTTTTGCTATTCTGGTCAAAGTACAAACTCCTGGTGATAGTAGAGCAACCCTGGAAATCTATTAATCAATCGATTTTTATGAAATAAATTTGTTGACAAGGATTATACTCTCGAGCTTTAATTAAATCAGTGAATTAAAACTCAATATGAAAATGCAAAAATGTTCTTCTCTTAATTGATATACTCATAATCAAGAACAGGATCAAAAGTCAATAAAAAACATAAATAATTTTCAGTTGCTTTGTATTCTTTGAATTTAACATAAAATATATTAAATTTGAAATTATATTGAAAAACAGCTTAGTAATCATGGGTATTTATGTTTTAGATGGTATTAATGACCTAAATACAAAAACCATAAGAAAAATAAAAACAAACCTAAATTGTTTCAGTAATAAAATGAATTTACAGCCAGGGAAATTATTTGAAATGTTGCCCAGATGTTGTTATCTGTCACATAATATATTTAAATGGATGTTCTTTTGGTTGCATTGGAAATTTGAATGCTGATTTTTTTTTAAATTAAATATTTATTTCTTAAAACCAAAAGAGACTGGACAAAATGAGAATTAAGCAGTAGGTTGACCTCTGGTAGTAGTGCTTTAAGGCAAGGAGATGGAGAAGGAGACATCCTCTTGTGCTTGTGATGAAGGGCCTGGATTGGAAGTAACCTTGCAAATCTTAAGTGGGCCTCTGATGGGTCTTTGTTCAAGCCGTCATAAAACATTTTGACAGGCCAAGGCTATCCTGGCATAGCAACATGAAGTAATGCTGGCCTGCATTTGCAGACATTGTTAGATGAAAAAGGGAGGAGGAAACCAAATATAAATCTGAATTGCTTGACTAAACTCCTTCATTGTACTTGTATCTTCAAGTGTAGCACTTGAGGTCAAAGAGAGATGAAGGGAACTGAAATGAAATATATGATGGTCCATTAAATTCACTACTTAAAAATCTGCTTTAAAGAATGTTTGCTTGTAAGTTTTTGTTCTAAGTAAAGAACAGAAATGTTACTTGCTTGTTGTAAGTTACTTTTTTGAAAATCCAGTCTGGTACTTCAGAGCAGAAGAATGTTGTCTAGCTATTACAGAGCAAAAGGCCACCAAACTGGTGTTCACAGCTCTGTGACCAAGCTAGTGACCACAGCATTGGGTTCCATCTCACTCTGTAAACGGCTATCAAATGGTATTGAATGCTACACCTACAATCAACAGATGAAGGAAAACTAGTTTGGCAAGAAGTGACTTTATCTGGTGCCATGATTTAAGAAAGACTCTGTATGCTCAATAATCAGGCTAATTTTCTAGATAATCAGATTTCTTGAAAGTAAAATAAGGGAAAGGAACACTTATAAAATGTCACCATTTCTGGATCAACTATCAATTATTAGGTAACAGCTTCCAAATTAGTTAATTTACACTTTTACTGAAATAAAAAAGAAAACATGTCACCAACAATGGAGGTAAGAAATTATTTTGTTAGCGTATCCCTTTTGTTTATATACTGACAAACAAGAATACATAGTTGATCTTTTCCTTCAAGGACATAACAGGGTTTTAAAAGTAAAAGTAATAGCTCTTCTGGAGATGTGAAATGCTTATAATGCATTTTAAAGGCAAATTTCAAATCCATCACTCCCAGAAGAGTAGCATTTAAGTAAAATGAGATTTTTGACAAATTCTTTAAAATCACTTGCACTGCAAAGTGCATGATACATAATTCTTATCTCATTATTATTTTCCACCTTTCTGGCACAGTTTATGAATTGATTGACTAACGCTGCAATGATGTCACTACTCAGTTTGACACTCACTGCATTTAAACAATTTAGATAGCCACAGACCCAAACTTAGGAAATGCGATAAATTTCCAGCTTTTTTTTTTCAGGGAAGAACGGTAAAACAGAACCTTGATCTGATTTTGAGTGGAGCTTTGGCTAGAACTATTCATTTAAAGAGGAATGCATTGAGAAAATACTTAGAATTTATGACTAGTGGCTACTTAATTTTCCATGTGACATTACTTTTAGATAATACTTCATGATTTTAACATACCTAATACAAGTCCTATTGCTTTCATAAAAAAAAAAAAGAACTGATGAATTTAAATACAACTGCAATTACTGGTAGACAACAAAGGCTAAATACAGCATAGCATGACTGAATAGCATGTACTAGTATGAGAGTGACCAGGTATGGGAGAAGATTGGAAAGACTAGCATTGTTCTGCATCAGAACTTATGTTCATTTTAATTCTGTGATTTTTTTTTTCAATTATGGTTGCTCAAAATAATTTTGCAATTTAGTTTAACACACTTCTTGAGTTAATGACTAATTCTAAAACAGATCAAAACATTCCTCTCCCCTTATATATTCAGTTGTCATTAACCCAAGAAAGATGTGTTTTATTGAGTTTTCCCAGGGTTCTAGTTTAAGTTCAAATGGTAGATGTGATTTTAACAAGAGAGGCTTTGGGTACTATTCTTAGCTAGGCAAGTGATTGTAGATCACACAACAGTAATGAAGTGGCTGACCTTTCTTTTCATATTAAATACTCTATTTTTAAGGACATTATGTTTTGTAAATATTGATGGTGCTACTGTATTCACAGTAGCAGAACACAGCTTTTGAGCAGAACAGCTTCATTTTAGGGTGATGTAGTAACTCACACTTTCTTAATCTGAAGTTTGCCTGAGGTAAAGTTCAAAAAGTCACTTAGGCAAAGTAGGAGTGAATACTCCACCTCAGAGGGATCATTAGGACAACGTGAAACATGTATTCAAAGCAATCAAAAGAAACTAAAAAATGCAGAATGAAAACAGCAGTATATCATAGATATATATAGAAATAAAACCACCTGTGTGAGCAATGTTGACTTTAATCTGCATTCTTTTTGTGTAGGTCACATTTTTAGTGTTTAACTTGCTATTTACACAGCATTTTTGAATTTCCTATGGCATTATCTTTCACGGAGTCTTGGTTTAGTATTGTCTACACTATTGTAATTTTGAATTTTTGAAAGGGGGGGAAAAAAGCAAAACACTTACAATGAAAGTAAAGTTCTTCATCCCCTTCTTGATCCGCTTTGCTATAGCCACAATGCCTGAAAAGAAAGGAAAATACCAGTTTTACTAGTAAATAATGATTTACTTATCACATCTAAAGTCCTGACAAAATCAGTTCTGCAGGCTGGGATTTTCAGGCACTGAGCACCTAACTGCTGTAGGCCCTTTGAAACATCCACCTATAATTCTATTGACAGCAGAGTTTTAAATAAATAATGAACAGCTGCAATCAAAAGGCTTTTGTATCAAATACCAGATGGGACAGGTCTTGGAGAAAGAATTCTAGTTCTGGTGAAAGGCTTCTACAGATAAAACAGAGGATTAAAGAACTTGAAAGTAGAACACTGTTTTACATGAGGTTATTCTTAAACTTACTGCTGTGTCTCATTTTTTTGAATGTAAAGTCATTTAAAGGCTGATCAGATAAAGTGTCAGACTTCTCCATGTGAGAAAACTGAACAGAAAGAGAGACTTTGAGGAGTAGAGGTAAAGCACCTGTTAGGGGTTCCTTTTACAGCACATTTACGTAGGACAAAAAGAACATCTTGATACAAGTATCTTGCCAAAGTAAGAGGATAAACGATATAATTGGTAAAAGGATTTAAATGAAAACTGCCCTTACTAAGAATTATTTCTATTTCAGTTTTGCAAATTGCGATCCCAGGTTCGACTGTGTCTCAAGAGTTCACAAGAGTGGTGTCAGATGTGCTTATGTCCATCAAAGATGCAATACCTTCGTCCGATGATGAATCCAAACACCATGAAGACCAGGATGATAGTTCCTGCCACAGCAACCACAGCTATGATAATAACAGGATTCTGTTCACTGGAAACAGCTGTGGCTACAAACAGAGCACAGAGCTGAGATTAGTTAAAATTAATCCCAACTAAGGGACTTCAAAAATTTAAGTCAATCATCATGAATTGTAGACTCTCTACTGTTGTAGACTGCCTTTGTCTGAAACAATTACATTGATAAAGTTAGTCTAAAGAAGGGCCTCTATTGGAAATTCAACTAAATGCTGTATGAGTTAATGATTGTCTACACTGAATAAAAAGAAGCCAAGCTGGAATTTCCATGGCCAAAGTGATACAGCCATTACCTGAAAGCCAGTCACTTCCACTTCCGACTACTGCTTTGCTGCATTTGTTTTGACTCTCTCCTACAAGAGGAGTCCTGGATATCCCTGTAAGGAGGGACAGTAGGAGGGTAATCCCTAACTCTGCTCCTAGCCTCCCCTCTAAAACTCATTGATACGACTTTGAGGGCTTCCAAGGAAAGTGTCTTTAAGAAAAACGTTTGTGCTGAAGCACTATTAACACAGATTTCCTAGGTAGCATATTTCAATCTCTTACTGCTATTAATCATTGTAAATGGCTATTATTACTTACCATTTGTTTCTGTTAGAAACAAAAAGGTGCTTCCACATTAATACAAAATAGAATTCTCCATGCTTCAGAGAATTTACATGCTAAAATATCCCCACATTATTGCTCTTTTTATTCAGATATGCCAATTCTATTAATATATGTAAATGTATACATGTCACATTAATGTAAACTGAGGATGTAATACTTAGCCTGAGAAACCTTGAAGCTTGTTAAAAACATTGCTTGCCTGACATCTAATAAGGGTGGCCATGTACTCTGATACATTAAGTAAGCACAGCTCTCCTGAACTCTGGAGATGCACTGGTTTGTAACAGTGAGGATCTGAACCAGAAGATGAATAGAGGATGAGACATGAGGGACTGTGTAAGTGACAGTCAGCTGGAATAAAAAAACCACAGAATAATAGAATCATTTAGGTTGTAAAAGTCCTCCAAGATCATCAAGTCCAACCTTTGACCGAATACCACCATAACAAACGACATGAAGTAAATGCAGCTTACAGTGGCACTTCGAACACCTCCCCTGGGTGGCCCATTCCAATGACTAAACACTTGTTTAGTGACAAAATTCTTCCTGATATCCCCTGGTGCATCTTGAGGCTCTGTCTTCTTTTCCTTGCGAAGAGACCGATCGCCACCTTACAACAAGCTCCATTCAGGTACTTTTAGAGAGTGGCTCCTCTCTGAGCCTCCATTTCTCCAGGCTAAACAACCCCAGCTCCCTCATTTTCTCCTCATCAGACTTGTGCTGCTGCAAACTCTGTTCCCTTCTCTGGACATGCTTCAGCAACTCAATGTCCTTTCCAAAGTGAAGGGCCCAGAAGTGGATACAGGACTCAAGGTGTGGCCTCACCAGTGCCAAATCAAGAGTGATGATCACTCTCCTAATCCTGCTGGTCACAGTATTCCTGAAACAAGCAAGGATGCCATTGGCCTTCTTGGCCACCTGGGCACACACTGGTTTATGTTCAGCCAGCTGTTGATCAGCATCCCCAGGTTCTTTTTCACTGGGCCACTTTTCAGGTACTCCTCCCCTGACCTGTAGTGTTGCATGAGGTTGTTATGACCCATGTGCAGGACTCAACACTTTACCTTACAAACCTCATACAGTATTCTTTGGCCCATCAATTCAGACTGTTCAGATCCCTCTACAGAACTTTCCTATCCTCCAGCAGATCAACACTCTGGTCTAATTTAGTGTTGCCTGAGAGCTTACTGAGGGAGTCCAAGCCATCAATTATAATATTAAACAGCACTAGCTCCACTACTGAGTTTAGGGGAACCCCACTAGTGACCATCCACCAACTGGATGTAGCACCATACATTACCACCCTTTGGGCCTGGCCATCCAGCCATTTTTTAACCAGCAAAGAGTGCACCTGTCTAAGCCATGGGCTGCCAGTCTCTCCAGAAGAATGGTGTGGGAGTCAGTATTGAATGCTTTACTGAAGTCCAGGTAAACTACATCCCCTAAGCAGGTAACTTGGTAATAAAAGGAGATGAGGTTTATCTAGCAAGACCTGTCTTTCCAAAGGCCAAGCTGGCTCTACCTGATCCATTTGTTGTCCTGTATGTGACGTGGGATCACACTCAAAATTATTTGATCCATGACCTTCCCTGGCACCAAGGTCAGGCTGACCTCTGTGGTTCTCCAGACCCTCCTTCCAGCCCTTCTCATAGATGGGTGTCACATTGTCCAATTGCAGTTATCTGGGACCTCAGCCTTTTCCTCATCCTTGGCTACACTCCTCCACATCAAGAAAATGATGGATATTTTCCTTGACCCTCTTTTTGTTGGTAATTTATTTATAAAAATACATATTATATTTCACAACTGTGGCCAGATTGAGTTCTAACTGAGCTCTCACCTTCCTAGGTTTCTCTCTACATGACCTAATAACATCCTTACATGCTTCCTGAGTTGCCTGTCCCTTTCTTCCAAAGGTCATAAACTCTTTTTTCCCTGAGTTCCAGTGAAAGCTCCCTATTCAGTCACGCCAGTTTTCTTCCACACTGGCTCACCTTTCAGCACACAGGGATGGCCTGTTTCTGCGCCTGTAAGACTTCCTTCAATCTCCTCCTGTTTGTTACCTATACTGTGTGCATTGGTGTAGATGTACTTCAGTTGGGTTGATTTCACCCCTAACACTGGCATGCCACCCCTAGACTCTCCTCTAGTGAGCCTGGTCTTACCCCTTTCACCTTTCAAACTTAGTTTAAAGTCCTATCAATCAGCTCTTCAAACTCATGGGTTAGAATCCTTTTCCCCTTTTAAGATAGGTGAACCCCATCTGTCTCCAGCAGGCCTGGGACCGTGTAAACTGTCCCATGACTTGAAATGCAGCCAACAGATGAAAGAGGCAAAGGAAAAAAAGGAGACCAAACTGATAGCAGACTAACTAAATTAATGGTATGCTAATATGGTTTTCTGCTGGTACTGGTAACTTAACTGGAATGTCTACACCAGGTTTTATGAACTCCACAGAATTGGGCTTGTGTTACAGACTTCAGAGGTTCCCACAGAAACAAATAACCCAGAATTTTCTTGGGAGAAGTAAGCCAATCAACATGATTTATTTTTTCACTGACACTGACCTGTACCAACTGTTTCCCCCCAAAATAGCAAATCCCTTGTTATACTACACAGATTTAGAATACTCTGCACTGGAGGGAAATTACACACACCCCCCTAATTTTATTTCCTGAAGAAACTTGTGATCTTTCTATATTGTCTCTAACGCACATGAGGAAGATCACACTATTAAAAATGCTGGTGTTGGAGTAGTAGTTGCCGCTGCCTATAATCTGTCCCCAACAAGCCTCTCCACAGCTGGCTCAGTGATGGAGACGAGAAAGGCTCTTTTTGCAGGGTTTTATTCCAGCGAAAGATATCACATGTGGTTGAAGGGAACCCAGCGAGGTAAAAAAGAGACCGACCACGTGGAGGAGACAGCTTAAGAAGGGGAAGGGGTGGGGGGCGGAGCTAAGGGTTGGGCAGAGGGGTTTGGTGTCCAGGGAAAGGGGGGGTGGCCACCAGGGATACCAGTCCAGTGAGGGGACAAGGAAAGGAGAAACCAGGGGAAGTTACACAGGGGAAGTTGCGGCACAAAAGCCCCAATGGGAGACCGCTTTTCCCCCCAGGAGGACTCTATGGTGAGTAGTTACTGCCGTTGCCAGGGCAGAGGACTTGGGAATTGACCAAGGTGGGAGAGTTCATGGGTGCTACACACTATTCCTGTAACTCTTTAACTAAAAAAGAATGCTTATCTTTAAGTAACTATAACTTTCTGAGATACACAAGTCAGTAGGATGCTACTGTAGATTTGCCTATATTCCACTCATACAGCTTTTAAGAAATCAGTGGTGACTGTCTTGTGCAAGAGCATAGGGGCATAAGTCATACAACTCAGTTTCTGCAACTCATCTGGGCCATCAAAACAGACAATCCCAAGGAATGTAAAATTTCTGTAAAATACAGCATTTTCTTGAACTATTCCCATCTGTCTTTGAACTTCACTGCAAACCTCACTTGGAAGGGAAGAAGAGGCAGCATCCTGTCATAATGGCCAGGGTGTGAAGCTTCATCCATCCAAAAAAGTTTGGAAAAATCCCCAGCCTTGCCTGTCACCTAGTCCAGTAGCCAAGATAAGTGCATAGAGGCTGACATATGTGAGTGGGTTGCTCTATCTAAGTGCCTCACAGATTTTGGGTACTCGCACATTCTGGAAGCAAGCAGACAATGTTTTTTGGGCTCTGGAAAATGTTGGGGACATGGTACACTGGCCAACTGGTAAGACAGGTGGGATGCAATGTATGATTTATTTTTATATCTTCAAAAAAAAGAGATGAGGGGGCTGATAGTGGACATGGTCTGGTATAAATTCAGTGACAGCAGTGTAAGACATCTGCCTCTGTTCAGGTACTCTGCTGCTTCTCCTGTGTGAGGAACTCAGTCTGCTGGTGTAAGGGTGAATCAGAACACAGCTTCTGGAATGATCCCTGTGGCTTGGCAGAAACAAAGATGCTAGAGTGTTCTTAGAGGAATGATTTTGGGATGCAGAGGGTCTTTTCAGAGGGTGCATGCCTGACTACCTGTCATTGGTGATGCCACAACAGCAGTGACAGGGAATCAGCACCAGGACAGGAAAGCTCTTACCTCTGCTTAAGCTGTGCTCAGAGGTTGACACAGGGAGCTGGTACTTGGGCATTCAGCTACAGCTGACACCTGATCTGAGCTATGAGATGTACACAGCCAATGCACAATGCTTAATTTAAAGGAGTTAAATTTAAACCAGCTTTTAAATACATGGTTGTAGGGATGGGGAATGCATATCTAAACACCCTGGAGGATTTAAAAAAGGATATCAGCTGAAAATGCTGTGCTGATGCTCCAACAACCTTTTCTCATGTAAGCAACTTCAAATGCACAATTTCTAGAAAAGAATTCTTGGTGAAGTTAACCATGAAAGATTCAATGATAACTGGATCCATGTATGCCAAATACTACTTTCTTAAGTATTTCTTAAGTATGTGCTTTATGCCTTCTATAAAAATTTGTAGTATTGGTATTTCAGACTTTGGAGATAAATTTTTGGTATGCAAAATGCTTCAATCTTGTTCGATTTACTCGGATTCATGGAAAAAGGAAAAAGCAGAGACTTAATTCCAGGTTTTGTCAAGTGCTTCTACTTTAACAGTAAGAGCTGTAAATAAGTCAAAGATTGGACTCGATGACCTCAGAGGTCTTTTCCTACCTAATTGATTCTGTGATTCTGTAAATGAAAAGATCTGCTTCCATTACAAAAAGCAGAGGATTGTCTTTAGGTCCACTGGCTATAAACCACTAAACTTGACTTTTAAATACGTCAGTGAACCAAGAGATAGAATTGACACTTGAGTGATATTTTATACATTTGAGTGTTTTTCCAGAAGGACTTCTGTTTCTAATAACTAGCCAACAAAAAATACGACTAGAACTATTGATTGAGCTGTGGCAAACACAGTTTAGAGTAGAAATGGTCTGCCTTTATAAAGCATGTTTACTTCATAAATATCTATGCAATACTCAACATGTATGATATGATCTAATACATGTATAATATATGTATATTTTACATATTAGATAATATTAATATAGTGGTTATAGTGCCTCAAATATTGAAAAGTGGCTATACAGTTTCTATCACAATTCAGAAAACAGCACACTATTCAAAAATCTACTTAATTAACAACACCAACCAAACAGTGCCAACCAGAGGAAGTGCCAGGACAAATCCACATAGGCAACATGACTAACTGAATGTGGTGATCATTATATATATTCTTACACAATTATATACATGTGTATTTTTTTTTTTAAATACTTTGACATTTTTAAAAGCTGAATACAGAAATCCACTGGAATGATGAGAAGAAGCCAAAGCTTCTAAACTGTAGCATAACACGATTTCGTGTTCACCTGCATGGTACGTCCCTTGAGGTATATTTCCCAAAACCAATCCAGTAAAGGTCTTCCTTTCAAATGCTAACAATAGACCAATTTGATGAGCCTGTAAGTTCTGATAAAATTATAAATAAAATATAAGAAACTAATACTTTAATGTAAAACAATTTTGGAAGAGTTTAATGGAATTTGCTATCTTTTTACCAACATTTTAATTATTTCTGAAAACCCTATATGGGAAATCTTGGATGCTTACCCTTGCTGGGAATTTTATTTTATAATATCGTCTCAAGATAATGGAAAATATGTTACTTCTAGAATTTTCTTTAATGAAAACACAGAACATTTTTCATGGCATCTCAAAGCATACAGCTGGCCTGTGACAAAAGAAACCTGCTGTGCATCCTGGCCAAGAATCTCTGTGGTTTATATGCATTTTTTCATCATCTGAGTCAGAAAAGGAGTACAGGAGAGTGGTCAGTGATGCATTTATTATAGGATTTTCTAATCTCCCATATGTTGACCAAACTCCAGTCAAAACTGTTTATCTTTGAAACCATCTTTGCTAATCTTAGCAGCTACCAGTCTGCTTACATTCCGTATGTAAAAAAATACTCAGATAATTAGAGAAATGTTGGGGAAATATTTTGATATAATAATTTTAAACCACTATGGACAATAAATTATCTAATTAGCAGGAACTTATTATGACAGACTTCTAATTTGTTTTCCAGAAAACTATTCAAAATAAGAAATTACTTCTGGCTGTACCTCAGGTTCCCATTCTACAAAATGGGGATTCTGCTACTGACTTTTTCTACAGATGGGAAGTATGCTATTAGACACAGAGCTAATAATATTAGTAATAACAGTTTACTGCTGTTATTATGATAATTACTGTTTCAATTATGTCTATTAGATATGTGGTATTATGCATTATTTATAGTTTTTATATTCTGTGTGGAACTAAGGCGGAATCAAGACCTAACTACCATATATTAAGAATAACCACAAGTTGTCCAGGCAACAGCTGGCTGCAATTAATAGGATGCAATAATGTCGGTCTGCACTCAGACTGCTGCATAGGGTGCATGAAGGGTATGGCATCCATACCCTTTGAATTCAAAGACTACATATTCCTGTATTTCCAGTTCCCAATCCAGCTGACCTGACGCAGCTCCTGTGAAGGAGCTCAGGGCTTCCAGGTCTCAATGATGGAAGAAGTTTTTTGGTTACACAGTTTACAACTTATTATACAAGCCTGAAAAGAGCTCGTATAATTAGTATAATTGAGATTTCATTTCTTTACTAAACTAAATTGCCAATGAATTCAAAATACACTAAAGATGGAATAACAGCTGAAGACACACATATAAACTAAAATACCAAGTTGTTGAGTTTTTCTTCAGAAAATCAGATGAAAAAAATAGCTTGGAGAAGTCTCTGTGGGTTGAAATCTCCTCCTTCCTTCTCTCCCCAGTTACAGAAGAATCTAGTTGAGTTATTCCGCTCATCACTACTCACTTCTTTTGTGGGGAAAAATAAAAGTGTGTTTGAATTTAAAATAAAAAAAGTCTTTGTGTATTAGAAGGAGAGCAAAGGAGAAGAACCTAATATGTAACAAATCTCCTCCAGCAAACTGTACGACTCATTTTCACTTCTATGGTAAAATAAATTATGGAAGCTCATCCTTCAAAAGACAATGACAAAAAGTTCTTTGGTTCTTCTTCATGTAGAACCAAATTCTTTTTAATTGTAATTATGTTGCTTATGACACTTTCCTTTCTTGCTTTACTTACTACCTCTACAGAAAGGGTTAATTTCCTGTAAACCTAATTCCTTACCTGTGGCTTCTTCCAGTGTGGCAACATCCAGTCTGGGGCTATAATTTCCATAACCAGCAGCAGTAAAAGCACGAATCTGGAAAACATACACTGTTCCTGGCTTTAGGTTATTAATAGAAGCTGAAGTGGACTTGGTTTTCACTGTTGAATAGGTCCTCTCCCTTTGATCCTGGAAACAAAAAGACAAAAGATTAAATGACATTTACAGATCAGATTTTACCATGATTGCACAACAGCAACTGACAGCCAGCCTGGGTAGTTTATTTCTATTTGCTGAATGCTCTTTTCCCCCAACAACAAAAATAAAGCATACTCTGTGGAGTATTACAAAACATTGTCAATGCAATGAAGAGCTCTAAGTGTAACATAAAATTCAAATGGCATGCTCGTGTTGTTACTCAGAAAACATCCAAAAAATAAAAAAAAAAAAAGATTTTTTTTTGGCTCTGATTAAATTTTGTGAAATTTTGATGAGAAATAACTCAACCACAGCTTTCTGGGGGAATCTGTGATGTCTACAGTTCAAGGACAGAGAAATTTTTCTTTCATGGTCAGAACATGACAAACATAGGGCTGCACAATCTGCCTTCATTCTGCATTAATTCAGTTTATAGCTGTCAGAATTCTGAATGGAAAAACTCTGACATCATTACTTTGACATCGTACCCTTCTATGACCTCTAAAAAAATATCACCAACTTATAATTGGCTGGATTTTGCATAATTTCTGAGGTCCTTAACTCAGTTTTCATTCAGATTTTCATCTCTGGTTTTTAGTCTTTTCTCAGTTTTAGACTCTAAGGCCTAAAGAAGAACCTAGTGAAAGAAGCTCAGTATGACACTCCACAAATTTGAAGCTGTAAGATTACAAACCCTAAGAGTAATAACTCACTTTCAAATAGTACAAAAGCTATATCACAGATCATTAGAGTATTCAAAAAGCTATACTTATTCATCACATTTACTGACACAGATTATGTTTCAGCATAGATATGTGAAGCCCTGTTGATTTTTGGTGGCAGATGCAACCCTGATTTGAAGGGCAGAAGAGATGAATTAACCAACCATCTGAATGCACCACATGACCAGACAAGCATGAGCCGAACGCAGCAGTGCTAATGAGATGGATACAGAGGTAAAAAATAAATCTGTAACTCATTTCAATAATATTTCACTAGCTAAAAGTGATGGAGAGCCTTCCCTGTCACAGTCAGTAAAGCAACAAAGGCTTTTGCTGAAATACCACACAGAACATACAGGGCTATAAAGAACATATATGATTTCTCAGATTCAGTAAGGGTTTCTCTTGGTTCTTGCCCAGTCTGTTACTTGAGCAAGCCTACAGTCTTAGCTAGCAACAATTTTCCATATCTTCTCCAAAAGAGTTTTATTCATCAGGAAGTGACGACCTCGGCAGAATGTATATTGGCATGTGAGAAAGAACAGGAATGCTTGAGAAATGAGACAAGAGTGTAAGGAAACCATAAACAGCAAGGTTCAGGACTGTAAGCCACAGTGGAATTTCAGTTTAGGTTTTGATACATAAACGAGGCTTATTTGAATTGCCAACAGTCCTTGTATTCAAAACTAAATAAATAACAAAAAAATAAAAATAACCTGCACTAGAAATCTCACAGAACAGGCTTACTTTGGAGATTTCCGGCCGTTTCCGTTCCAGCCCTAGCCAAAAGTGAGAGGTGAAAAAAACACTTATCGGAGTATTTCAGAATGACAAAAAATGTTTGATTTAATTTGGGTCTAAAAGGAGCTGAAAGTTCAAATCCTTTTATCTTTCTTTTCTTTTAAACTAGTGAAACAAAACTTACATGGCCTCTCTCATTCTGAGCAAGAAGACTGTGAATTAATTTTAAAGCTGAAATGCATTTTTTGGAAGGAAAACAATGATTTCAGTATTTGTGCAAAAATTACTTCAGTTAAAGTTACATAGTCCAGTTAAAGTTACATAGTTCAGTTAAAGTTACATAAAAAGTTACATTCAACATAACTGTCTGAATGAGCTTTTAATTCTCTTATTAATTTCACTGTACTAAGTATAATACTGGAATATGTCCTTCCATTAAATAAAACAACTTTAACATCAGTTTTTCTCTTTGCAAACACAGAGAAAACTGGCAATGAAATTCTGCTGGTTATTTAAAATGAATATATAGGGAAAATAATAAAAGCCACATTCTAAAAGCTATCATTATATAAAAAGCTGGGTCTCTTGGTAATTTTTCTGTCATTTTACATTACCCATTGATTTTTTTTATTTTATTTGAACAGATTAGAAACTGTTCTGCACATTAAAGTAATGCAAGGTTTTTGGGTTCTCAAGTTTTTAAGTTTTTTTTTTGGTTCAGGGGACAGTTTTGCCCTTGATAAATATGCAACATTTAAAAAATACTTGGACTTTATTTGCATGTGTATGTACACACACATGCTCGAGGGACAAAAATCATCTGCTAAAATTAGTAAAATTTCTTCCAAAGAATTATTCAGCTATCTGTATCTATCTGTTAGATTTTGTTATAAGAATCATTAGAATGAACAACTTAAACTCTAAGTTAGCCTCAAAAAATAAAAATTTTATTCCTTTCCCAAATCATATAAAGATCTTTTGATAAGTGTATTTGTGATGCACTGAAAATGAAATATGACACTTGATATTACATCCAATCTGGGCTGAATTTACCTAATTTTGTGTTACCTAGTAAGATGACATGCTCTTTTTGATATAGGGGTACTGTTACCTTGCCTGCAGAAATGTCTTCATGAGTGACCACAAAGGAGTCCCTTTATTCATTTTTTTTTCATTTTAATTCAATTTTTTTTTTTCACAGAATGTTTTATAAAGATTAGGAATATGTTATGTTATGCAATTTCCCAGGGAATCTGGAGCAGCCAAACTTAGTCTGAGTCCCATGACAAATGTCGAACTGCACAACCTGCCTTCACTCTGCTTTCATCCAGTTTACGGTTGTCAGAAATTTTTTATTCTGCAGTACTTCAAAGTTATCATGAATGAAGCCCTGGACATGCTGAAATGAATGGCAAAACTCCGACTGACATCAGTAAGATTGCAATTTCACTCTACTAGAAACAGAGATCACTTCATCTACTACTGAAAAGCAGCCTTCAATTCATTATTGCATTGAGAGAAAAAGTGAAAGATAAATTTCACAGTCCTGGTCCTTTTTAAAAGGACAAATAAGGAATATTTATTTCCTAAAAGTCTAGGAAGTGTTTTGAAAATTTTCAGACATCAAGTAGGAGCTGCCCAGCTCATAACAAAATACAAAATGCAGTAGGGAGTTGTACTTGATACATCATTTCAAGACTAGAATTACATTGGTACAGAAGGAAATGAAAAAAGCTTCAAGCACAATGTAGAATAGATGTGAAAACAGGAATTTAAGGATAAAAAATATCCAAGTACAATTTAACAATAAAAAAGGAAAGAAAGGCAGATTTCAAGTGTATATTTCATTTTTAGTATGCCAAAATGCAGTATTTGAGACATATGATAGCAATAATAATGGCAGGATTTAGCTAGTTATTAAAAACAAGAAAAATCACTGACTTTGGAGAGATGAGGTAGTTGATAGCTGATGATTTTAACACTGTTCCACAATGCAGCAAGACAACATAAAGCAAACAACACATTGTTGCACATTACAGATAATCTTAGCACTTACTTTCTCATAATATTTGATTTCATATTCAGTAATGACTCCATTGGGATGTTCTGGCTCCTGCCAGGAAAGCTCCACGCTCCTCTGCAGCACTCTTTCTTTCATTACGCCACTAACTTGCGAGGGAGCTGTTTGGACAAGATGTGTCAATAAATAAAAAGCAAATTCGTTGGATGGCTAAAATCAAATGTCATTACTGATCCACCTCATGCTGAGCAACTTTCATTAAGGTAAAAGAAAGCACCTTTTCATAGCTCACAATTCAAAGCTAATGAATATTCTAGCAGATCCATATTACTGTTCATAAACTTATAAATCTAACTAAAGTGCAAAGAGCAAAAGGTGTCATTGTTCGAGTTAGTGCAAAACTGAGATTGATGGGATAGGAAAAACAATTAAGGAAATTAATTCTGATGATGACAGCAAATAAATTTTTAGACTGATGTGTGGTAAATTAAGAGTCTAAATATTTATTGCGTATGTTTCTGAAATGCACATAAAAAGAGAAATAATATTTTAGAAGCAAAATCACATTTTAGGCTGATTTGATATGACTAATTCTAGTTCTGCTTAGAAATAATCTCTCACATTATTTGATTATGACATGACAGTGATGAAAACGACTTTGCTAAGAGACTAAGCCCACTCTTTTTCACTTGTTCCAACCTCTCCAGGACATTTACTCTTTAGAGATAAGTTTCTGTATTTGGTCTTAGCATTTTTGAAAGTGCAAGACAATTTAAGGAGTAGATCTCATGGAACAAAGGTGACACTGTCTTCCTCTTAGTCACTCTAGGGAGATATAAATAAATGCATGCTTCATGCACACACATGTACACACACTGAGTTTCCTAATAAATATTGCCCGCAAACAAGCACTTTTTGAAATTAAAAAACCCCAAACCCAATATAAAAGCATTATAGAGACATTGACTCTCATATAAAAATATTTAATGGAGAATGTAATAAACTGTGAGAAACTGAAAAAATAACTCACTTTCTCAACTTATTTTTAATGAGAAGGACAGCAGATATTTTTCAGATGTGCAGCATCATAGGAGGTCAAATATCACAGTCTTCCTCAAATATACACACTGAATTTAGAACAGAAGTCCTATAAAACTATAGCACTTCGAAAAACAACTCTGGTATTGGAACCATGAAGAACTTGATCTTGTTCTCATTCAGTTTAGTGGAAATCAATTTTGCTCATGCAAAAGATAAAGAACAAGAGGACCTGACCCTCAGCCCCCTACAGTTAAAAGCTAGATGCCATTTACATGGATAAGGACCTGGTCTTGGGGCAGACTCAGACACAGGATAGGTGTCTGAGATAAATTTATTAGAAATAATATACTAGAGATAATACTAAAGATATTAGAGATAAATTTATATATTTTTCTAACACAGAATCTAATACTGATTTTATTTTGAAATTTTTGCTTAAAAAACCTGAAAACTTTAAATCTTTTAGGTAAAAAAACACCACCTTATTTCAGAACTGTATATAAAGCTTTCATTATGTAAAAATTATATATTCTTCAGATAAAATCAGATTCTTATCCCAAGCAACAAGGTTTTCTTCACTTTCTCTAGTTTTCTAAAATAACATAAAACATCTATAATCCACGCTGCTGTATCAATTATAAAAACATGATGACAAAATTATTATTATATATTATAAAAATTATTATATAATTATAAAATTATTATATATTATAAAATACCTAAAGCTCAATAAAGAAAACAATCCTCTGAAAAAATAAATTGGATTGTTAACTTCTTACTGCAGTTTTGAAGTTTCTAGGATTTAAAAAAAATTATAACATGTATGTTCATGTAAGTTGCATATTGTAGGCTCCAAGAATACGTGAAAATTAGAGTTTGAAGCCATGCATGATAATCTTCATTATGAACTATTATGCTGTATATAATCAATATAATCAAAGTTGAAGATCTCTTACTTTAGGCTGCCTAAATGATAAAATCATAAAATTGTATCAGACCAGCAACATGGGTTGCTGCAAAAAGCCAGGATCAGTCTCACTCTCCTTGCATTCTCTTTCTAAAAGCTGAGAGTATTTTCACTCTTTAATTATTGAAATATATTATTTTGCATTGCTAGGACTCCAGAATGCAGCAAACTAATTTACTGTCTAGTTTTCTTTGACATGATTAACTAGTTGTCTTCTTTGCCTAAATAAGTACCTCTGCATCCTGAATGAATTTCAGAGAGGTCATTATGTTTCATGTGTAACTTTCTATCTCATCCAGATAAATGTACCTCAAATTGCTAATCCTACATTTCTAGATGTCTGATATTGATGTTGGTACTTATCATTGAACAATTTTATATTACCTAGGTCACTGGAATTTGTTTTCCCTGTTTCCTGCTTTTTGTTTTTGCTTATCAAATTTTTTCATTCCGTTGGCCACAGCATTCATTTTTCTTAAAGCAGTGAAGCAAAATAAAGTTGATATTAGTTAACTCTGTGTATGTGGGAAAGGAACAGGAATGTGAAGGAGAAGGGACTGAGAGAGGGGAAAGATTTTAATCTAGGTAATGAAATACACTGTGCAACATTCCTGCTTATCACCTGTACAAAGTACGTAATAAACAGGCATATTCCATTCTTAAAGAATTTCCATTCAAACTAAAATCCCAGTGATTTATCAACATTGCAAGATTATCAACATTGCAATTCAAATTGGTTTGGTTTGGTTTGGGGTTTGTGTGTAGGATTTTTGGTAATTTGTTTTTGTTTTGGGTTTTTTGCAACCAAAACTAAAAAAATGTTGTACTACCTTCCACTGTTGGAAGAACCACATGAGGAAGAAGAGAAAATCCAAACCTACAGTCCAACCTTGCATATGTTAGCAGCTCTGAAGACAATTATGTTGTATATAATTCCCATACCACGTGAGATTCCTAAAATGCAGCATGCTATCTAACCTTGTTTTGAGTCCCCATGTTTTTCAGGGGAAGAAGGGAATCATTAAATTGACTGAAGCCAGAGAATCCTCCTCTGGCAAGGAACACCAGTTTGTTTTCACTGCACAGAAATCTCTTCAAACTAGATCAGCCACATAAGCCAATCCATTGAGAGAGCAGGCTATCTTTATCCCGCCTTTTGGGCTGCATTTCTTGATCTCTGCTTAATGAGAGTATACAGGTCAGAAGCATTTTGTTCTTTATTCTAGTATAATAATTTCCTCTGTATTCAGTCTGTGGCCTTCTTACAGATTGTTTTACATTCATGTTTTATTTTTATGACTTCCTGACATATCCTTTTAAACCTTCAGCCAACTTCTCATTGCCTATCTATGCTAATCAATTAACAACTTTTTATGGTTTTGAAACAACTATATTTGAGCAAGCTTGAAAATGAGTTAAAGAATACAATTCATCCTTAAGTACAAGATAAATTAGGGAAGTAAATTAAAAAAAAAAAACAAACAAAAAGCAAACAAAAAAACAACTCCATAACAACAGGATTAAAAATAACATATTTGTTCCCATTTCTAGGTAAACCAATAATGATAATAACAATAATAATAATAAACTACTTCAGGGTGTTTTTCTTCTAGTAATCTACCTTTGCCACTGCATCTTTAACAAAGTCTTTCATGGCAAAGACACTTCTTACAGAATTTCTAGACAACTATATACCCAGTCCTGAATGACTTGAGCATGCATAATCCCTACTGTATCACTTCAGGTTGCAATGAAGCATCACTTGACAGAATTATTATTTCCATAATATATTACATGAGAGATACAGACTGTTCAAAACACCATTTGCTATCAACTTTCTTTCTGATATACCTCATCTCTTCTTTTTCTCCTTCCTGCTGACACAACATCCAATGCATCAAACACACACAGCCTCTCAGGGCTAACAGGCAGATGTACCTACACACGCAGCATAAGAAAGTACTTTGAGAATGACAGGCCCTCAGCACTCTCATTCACCTTTTTGAAATGCTTCAAATATACCATTCAGCAAAAGAAAAAATTGATTTTCCCCAGGTTTCAACATCACAGCCACTGAGAAATATAACTGTGCTGGGTTTTACTGATAAAGCCTTTAAGTTATATAGATTTCAAGCTGGTCATCATTTTCAGATCAAGTTATAGAAAAAGTTAAAACTGAGGTGACAAAAAGAGCAGGATATTCCAAGGATATATTCTCTTCCAGAGAGAATGTTGCATCTGGTAGACTGATGTGCTCCATCCATACTGCTAAGCCAAGCATGTGGTACATTATTAATATGGGCAAATATTAAGGTATAGAAAACTGTAGCAATTGTTTTGGAAATTGCTACTTTTAGTCCAGAGTAATTTGAAAATTTTATAATATAATACTGCTCACGCCTTTAGTCCCAATCCTTAGCTATTCTCCAATTCTCAAGACTAACATTTTCCTTGATCCATAGTGTGTTTTCTAGAAGGCAAAGACAGGTGTATCTTAACATATCACCACCAAAAAAAAACAAAGCAAAGCAACAAACTCCCAAACAAACAAAACCAATCAAACAAAAATGCCAAGCAAACAACAACAACAAACCAATAGAAACTGAAAAATTAAAATATGTGAAGCTGGACTTTAACATATAAGAGGAATTAGGCATAATATACCAATTGCTAGCACAAAATGAGTAAAAATCTTTTTACTGAAAAAAGATAAGTCAGCAAAAGGAACATACCTATCCATTTCTCAGTGATTTCCTAAAGTCCTGAATATTGAATGTGTCTCAATTCCACCAACAGCGTCAGTCATGAAGACTTTTAATTTGATACTTTTTAAACAGTGTCTCTAGAAGCAGCATCCTGTGCATTTAGTAGTTCATGTATACAAAACAAAATACTTAAAATTCTTAGAAAGAAGGGTTTACAATCCTGCAGTCACACTTCATACAGAAAATTTCATAAATGAGCAGGAGTACATGCTCCTTGTGCAGGACAAATCCTATATTAACAAATGCTACCAAATCTACGCTTGCAACTCCAGTTTCATGACTTGCCATACAAATTCTAAAGAATGAATGGGCTGTCAGACTTCCTTAACCTTTTTTTTTAATGATTTCCTTATCTTACAACAGCAATAATGTGCTGAAGTCAATCTGAGCTTCCTCTTGTACCTGCTGAAGTCTAACAATAACACTGTCACTTCGATAGCACCCTTACGACATTTCCTAAAGGACAACAACTTGGCTTTTGGCATCTTTTATTTTCACATCATGAAGATATACAAGAATCACTCAAACCCACCATCTTTTCCTACAGCAGCAATGAGATCAATTTTACATCCTTGTAAAACAGTATCTTAGGGCCCAATATAAGTTTTACATGACATAAAGGGTTTTTCTGCAACAGTGTTCTACAGCAGTTGAAGGGTGTTTTGAGTATTGAGCCTGAAGGGGACATTGCTAACAGATGAAAAACATAGGAAAACAGAGATATTGGCATCCCAATTTTATTTCTTTTTAACATGTCTTTGCTGTGTCTTTTTTTAGCAGAAATTCTTGGATAACAGAGTTGTTTTTCCTCTACATCTATTTTAAGTGAGACTGTAATCTGGCATTTTATCCATAACAAATGTAAAATGAACCCATGTATATATATAGTGTATATATATATATATGCATATGGAAATAGTAGCAGAAAATTATACTGTTGTTAGCTCTTAAATGGCTGTTCAGGAAGAGAATACAAAACTCCCCATATTCCATTATAGTCCTGCACCCAGATTACCCAAAAGGCACCTTTCTGCACTGATTTGCTCCTGGGAGAAAGAGTTAAAGTGAAGTCATAACCTGGCCTCCAACCATACTCTGGTTTGCTCTTAAGGGAAACAGGCATCAGAATTGCTAAAATTACTAAATAAAAGTGGAAGGCAAACAGATTATACACCTTGAAGAATTGTAGCTGCTGCTGTCAGGGATCTGGGGGTCAGCATGTGGAACCACACTGTTTTTTTGTGCTGGTCTGAAACAGGATACCTCAGGATACATGCCCTCCCTTGCTTCGGGACATATGCCTTTACTTACTTCTATGGAACTGTCTGATGCAAAAAGAGCCTTGACCAGGTTTCTGGTACTGGTCAAATTTTAACAATTTACTGTGTAGCTATTTCCCTTACTTATATATTCTGTTTCTTAGAAAGATACAAAATCTTTTTTGTGGGAAAGAAAAAAAATTTGTTTATTATATTAATTATTCAAATTACGAAAAATTTCACAGCAGTTTAACATAGCATTCACTCAAGTGCTACTAAAGCCATAATAGAAAACTGACACAGCTTGTCCTTGAAATGCGTAGAAAAAAATGCTTACATTTCACCTCATGTTTACACTAATGTGCACAATAATTTTCATGTTATTTTATATCTTTATTCATGCAAAAAGATAACAGAAAAGATCACGATAGCGCTTAAACTGAAAATTATTAAATGTATTGATAGACATTCACAAGATTTTCTGTTTTGTTACACCGTGTTTCTCTCCCCTCAGTTAAGCCTCCACATGACAAAGCAGCCCATGATAAAAGGTTATTGAGTACCACAGTATTATGCCATTAGTACCCATTGCTTTGGATCAATGGCAGAGAAATTCCCCACTGTGTTTACAAGCTGCAGCATTCAAAAAAAGACCCAAATAAATCAGATATTTTACACTAACAATATCCTACAGAGAAACCATTTTAACTTCCTTGCTGACACACTTTACTTTCCAGCTCATAAATATAACAGTGTGCTTACAGTGCTGGGTAAGTCATCAGCAGAGGCACACACAGTTTCTCTGAGCCACCTGGGGATGTCATGAGTACATGGGAACAGGCAAGGTAGTCAAGTAATACTTGACTGCATTACTCCATCACATGTTTTGCCATTATTTTATGGCTGAGAAATTCTCAAAATACTTGCTGATCTACAGAAAGGAAGAGAAGCAGTAGTTGCTCAAACTGTCGAATATCAATTAAAAAATGAGAATCATAAAATATGCTGAGTGGAATGGGATCCATGAGGAAAAAAACAATAAATACATTCCAATCTCCCCTAATATGACTAGCAAATTTCTAAGAATGCTTATGCTCCAATAGCATTATTACCAAATATGTAGTGATTTACTAATAGTCTATAGCTTTTAAACATCTGATGCATTTAAAATACATAATGGTTTGGTAATTTCTTCATCAAACTCAAAACTTGGCTGCCAGATCAGTTCTGTAAGCTGTCTATTCTGGCAAAATTCTGAGGAAGGAAGCCCATAGAAAGAAAGAAAAAGAATCTACCAGAAAGAAATGAAACAGTTAAGAAATATCGGGCTGACAGCTTGTCTATCATGTTTCAATTTTTTTTCTGGTCACAGTCTACATCTAGACCTATCCTATGAACTCCCCTGTTTCTTCTGCCTGACATTTGGTACAAATATTACTGTTATGTCTGCATCTCATTTCTTTGAAAACTGGCAACTTGGGCATCAATCAGTGCTGAACGGATGCTGAGTTGCGTAACAAGTGACAACGTCGTCTCCCAAGATATCCACAACTCTTGTTTTGTGAATAAGTTTTGACATGTCAGGCACAAACCTGATTCTTACAAATGTGTTAGAGTAACAAACCAGCCTTACAAATAACAGAAAGGGGCTTTTGTTCTCCTGAAGCATTTGTTTTCCTTTGCAGAAGAAATATTTCTATGTTAATTAGCTTTTTCTTTTGTCCTGTGTTATTTTGTGATTCATCTTTCATAACTTTTTCTATTTTTTTTAGAGAAACATCTGCCACCAGCCTTGCAGTAAATCCTTGGCACACAGATATTATTCTTCATTAAAGAAAACAAAACACCACAAAACTCTCCAAAGATGAGGATACTCTTTTCCCTGGTGGGGTACTCAGACACATAATGTTCTCCTTCTGTCTCCAGTCATCTCTGCTAGCAAGTGTCAATTACAGACATAGGTTTTAGGGAACAGAAGGATAAAAACCAATTTACAAATACTTTTCTCTGGAAGCAGACAGGTGTAATGACTGAGACTGTTTGCTGTAATTGAATTTCATGCTGTCATCTATTCAGCCACAAATAGATGTCAGCTTCAAGGATGCTACACATGGGGAAAAAATGATAACAAAACCCCCTTATAACATTCTTATTGCGACTGCATAGCTAAGTTTGCCAGTCTAGTTGTACTTCAGCAAAACAAATTTTTAGTTTTATAGAAGAGTATGAGGTGACTTGCAATAGTGGCTTTGGAGGCCTATGGAGTAGTTAGATTATGTTTATTTAGTGTAAGATGTCCAAGACACAACTGAGTGAATTCCAGTCTCCAAGCAAAGCATTTTGCTTCAGACATAGCCAACCAAAATCTGAAATCAAAGCACCATGCCAAAAAAATTAAAAACAATTGTTCAAATATTAACAAAAAAACATATAAATATTCTATAAAGATGTCAGCACAAAACAATAATTATGTGCCAGAGGTTTGATCAAATTGATTCTTCCAAAAATATAATTGTTCTGTGGGGAAAAAAAAATCACTCTACCAACATTTCTCAAATATATAACAACTTCTGTTTCAGCCTTCCAAATTCCTGTGAAATGCATCATAATGTCACTGCTAAAAATGGGCATATTTCTGAAAGCAGCATGGGTAATATTCACAGGGAATACAGGAAGAACTCCATGCAAGAACAGTTTGCATTTTCTCTCATGCTATGGGCTGGTTTTCTCCCAAATAGCAATAAATCTCTAGAATTTAAGAAGATAGATAAATATCTGTCTGGGAATCTCTGCTACAGAATATCAGAAGCTTACTTCTTCAGATAAATATCAGAAGCAGTAAAGCTGAAGATGTTGACTATGCACAGGAGGGAAAGTCATGTCCATGAGAAGAAGGCCAGGCACAGCAGACAGCCCATGTTTCCCTAGGTCAGGACTTGTAGATGAAGCAGTTTCACTGGCCAGGGCAACATCACCGCTGTGGAGAACAGCCACTGACATAAACACAATATTCAAAATTTCTCCTGATGTACAAAAATTCATATACATTCTGTCAGCTGAGAAAAAAAATCCATTTGATACAATGTTGATTGTCCCAAATGATGTAAGTTTGGATGTTTGCACTAGCTGTTCAAAAAATACTCTTGTGCAAAAGCAGGAGAACCCCTTATCTTCAGGGGAATGCATTTTGCAAAGTAAAGCTATTTGATTGACTTGACTATACAACAAAAATTAACATCTCACTATTCAACAGCAAAAACTGATTTAGGTATAATGTGCATATTTGCTTAAAATTAAAGTGAACAAATTTTATATGAAAATATCTTTAATATTTTTATTTTATTTTTTACACCGAAAAAATAAAACTTGTAATATATTTATAGGGCTTATGCAACTACATATGATAAAAATATGATTTAAAAAAAACTTATCCCTACCATCTATTACAGAAAGAGTAAACTCTGTACATAATTTCAAAAATATCTTAAATATTCTTCCCTTTGAGTAGACATTAGTTCCTAAAACTTCTTACTGCTTACAGGAACTTTGGATTTGGGGGAATTTTTTTTTGTTGTTATTTGAGAACATGCTATGGTTAAATGCTTCTCCAGGTTCTGCTCACCAGAAATTTTTGTTTAAAGATTTGTCTCAAGAAGAAATGTATTAAGCTGGAAACACATCAATCATTTAATGAAAGAATATTTTTTTTTTAAACAGGCTTTCTAGTGGCTTCACTTCCCTGAATACTATGAGATTCTAAAGGAAAGCAAAGTTCTGTATCCAAAGGTTAACTTCTTGGAGATTTAGAACAGGAAAATGTCAATTGCAAAAATTATAAACCCATTTAGCTATCTGATAGTTCCACTTTTAGCATACCATTTAGGGCTCAATTCTGACCTCTCATCAATTATATTTTAGTTTAGCTGCATTGATTTTATCTAAGTTATCCTTGCTTTATACCAATGGAAACAAGATCAGAATCAGGTCCTAAGGGTAAAGTAATTAAAAATATAATTACCACAACTGATTATGCAACATAGCTACATCATTAATTTACTACAATTTTTAATATATTTTTTAACAGAAAGATTACAATTACTTTGCCAATTTCACAAAGATTGAGCATTACTTTTTTTATTTCAGAAGTAATTCTTTATGAGATACAGACAATCTAAGTTAGGCACCTGGGTGCACCTCCCCTTTAGGTGACTACAGCACACATAAATTAAGTGCTTAAGTTCACCCAAAAGGTTTGCTTCCTGTAACAGGAAGGTAAGATTTAAACACTGGAAAGATTTAAAAAGAGAGCCTGCCTGTTTAAACTGAGACCTGTGAATTTTAAAACATCACTTTAAGACCTTTGAAAAACTTTTCCCACTGGCTACACAGCAAATTTAGGCATTAATTTCAGAAGAAACAGATAACCTAGAAAAGCAAATAAAACTGACACATAACATTTATGTACTTTTTAGGTGAGGTAGACCCCATCTTTCTCACACACTATGTACAACTTTTTTCTTCCTCCTAAATTTTCCATTGCATTTAAGGAGGAATTCCATTATTCTTAAAGCTCTTGAAGGTAATTAGTCAGGAGTCTGCTTAGATTCACCTCTCATGCAAATCCTGTAGGATCCAGGTTTCTACATACAATAGTGTAAGACTAATTCCTGGTGAGCTTGGGGTATTTTAGCAAACTGATATTTAAATACTGTGACAACTTATATGACTACTTATATACTGTGACTACTTATATACTTTGCAGTTTTTTAAAATTTCACAGTTTCACAACTGCATAGAATAAATTTAATGATGAAAATATTCCTATGTAGTATTGAAGTCTGAACTAATATTTTTTAAGGAAAAAAAAATCCACAAAACAAGACCAGAATAGCTTCTGGATTGGATTCTATTTCAATTTTTAATGGTGTGAACAAGTAGTGACTGCATTGACTCCTTTCATCCTGAATGTTTAGCTTCAATCAATATCCAGGATGAAGGAGATGAAAATGGAGCTCTTTGCAGTAACCCAAAACCATGCAACAATATGTCAAAAAGGCTAAACTTAAAAAAACCCAACCAAACAAAGCTGGTTCTGTTTTATTGCACATTTACTCAATATATTGGAAAAATAAGTAAAATTGAATAAGTATCTTGAATAGTTTATTATGGTTCTATTTATCTCAAATAAAAAACTTTAGATCTGATTCTCTATTCTCTCACTCGGTTAGGGTATTGGGAGAGAGTAGGGTTGGTCTGTCTTTCAGACTGTGTCCAATGTAAGCTGTTCTGCTAAATGAAAGTCTGGAAAATGGTGTCTACATATCTAAGAAGTCCTCCCAGATTGTAAAGGAGACAGCAAAAAGACCATAAAACTGGAATGTCACAAAAGCAATTAAACTTTAATCTTAACAACAGCACAATCTTGTGTTTTTAATAAAAAATTACTGTTTTCCTACACAGACTGTGCAGATCATTTTTCAATTACTATTTCCCTGTGAAAGCCTCCAGGTCTTAGAAATTAAGTAGAAATTATTGCTACATACATGTACGAATAGCACAAAAGTTGCACTTGGCATCAACAGCAAGAGACTCAAATTTAGTGATTCCAAGGCCCCTCACTAGCACAGCAACTGAGCTGACATGAGTGAGCACAATGTACAATATGTGTCATATTTAGATCAGTCAAACGATACAACATAACTTAGACAAACAGTGTATTAAATAACAGAATGTGCAAGGTTGCACAATAAGTAAACAGGAACAGAAATATAACTACATCCTGTGAACAACAGTCTAATATCTTATTCATCTAATATCTTATTCATTTCAAAAAGCTCCACTGTAATTATTTAGACTCATGAATGCATTATAATACCCATATTAATATGGATATACATCGGAATTATAAACATCAATAGCTGGTTTCCTTAATGAATATGGTCTCAGCACTGCTCACTTTAAGAAAGGAAAAAAAAATTATTGGTACTGGAATTTCCCACGATAATAAATATATTGAATGTTTATTACTCTCCGTTATATGTTCAAGTAAAAACCCTGACTTAAAAAATAGCTGTGCTAAACCACTTAGAAACTCCTTTCTAAATATTCAATGATAAAAGAAGTCAATCTACTCATTACCTAGCTATGAGTTTTTGAAGATCTTCATGTGAGCACTGCTAGAAAAAGGAAAATAGTAGAGATGCACACATGCTCAAGCATAATAAAACCAGCAAAAAAAAAAAAAATCCTCCTTTTTTCTGTCTAGCTAACAGTGTTGAATTAGTCATAAAAAAAAAAAAAACTGGCAATGATATGCCCAAGTTTTATTTTAAATCTTGACTTGAAAGCTTTTTTATTTTTTTAACCTTGTAATTTCTCTAATCCAAACTAATGGTTTATGAAATACACATATCAGATAATATAGAGACTCATTGATTTTTTTTAATAACATCTGCATCCACAGGAACCAATCAGATCTTTACACATGCAGTATGTGTGCAGATCAAATAGAATAACTATCTTCAGAAAGACATGACTGCAAACTTATTTTAAAACTGAAACACACAACTGGCTTATCTTTATTAATTGAACTGTTACTGCATATATTACAGTCCTAAAGACAATGTACAATTCACTATTAATATAATTCTCCTTATCTGGACTCAAATTTCACACACCAGTGTGTAATACCTGCTTGGACTGATCCCATCTAATTTTTTCGCAGACATACTAAAATACAAATCCAGTGTCTTTAAGGTCCTTTGAATTAGTGGAGCAGGAGATCCTGCTGGTCATCCAGATCCCAAGTAAGCAAGGCTTAGATATGCCTTTAAGCTAGATTGTCTCTACAGGTGTGTCCTAAAATGGCACCTACATCACTTGACAGGTAGGACTGTTTTCTCATTCTACATCTTTCATAAGGTTTGTGGTTTTTTATAATTTCATTATCATTATTAAATTTTAAGTCATTAATCTAATATTTGTTTTCTCTGATAGAAATACAGAGATGCTAATTTTTGGTATTTGTCTCAATTTATTACCCACAGCTGGGAACTAGCCTTCCCAATTTAAACCTCTGAGTCTATTTAGTAAATGCCTAAAAACTTTCCGAATAAGAAATCTAATCAAGGAAAGGGGCTGCCCTAAAAGACCTACAAAGAAGCATCCTCTCTGGTACAGCTCAGGCACCCAGCTCGGCACCCAGCTCTGAGGGATGGTGGAAACATCTGCCACTCTTCAAGAGGTAAATGAGGCATATCCTGTAAAGAGTCTGACTTACTCAGAGCTTAAAATTTGTGTTGATATGCAACACACAACCAAGTTTGGCAGACAGAGTCTACCACCTACCCACCTTTCTGCTGCAGTCATTAACTTTTCTCCAGAGTGCCTAGAAACCACTCTCACCCTCTAGATACAAACAGACTTTTGAGTTTTTGCAAGCAATATCCACAAGATTGTATTCTATGAAACACATGTTAAAAAAATACACGATAAATTAGGATTGTGACTAACGCAGATTTATGAGGTTTAACATGTGAGCAGCTGGCCAGCTGACCTAGAGCACAACAGCCACATGCATGTGTCTTAAGTGACTCAGCATGGCCTGAAATTACAGTATCACTCCAAATTCTGTTTGAACTCTACACTTCACTATACAGCCAGGCCACCCAGATTACATACTCTAGTGTTACGTATGTACTTCTCCCCTTTTCAACTCTGTGCTAAACTGCTTGCCAAAGAATTTAAAAGAAAAAAAGAGATAATCAATTTGGTTTCTAAAATACTTAGAATGTATTTTTATATTTGGATTTTGTTAATATATATATATTTAATATCAAGGTAGGTCTCAAACTACCCCACTCCCCCGCCACTGCCCCCCCCCCCAAAAAAAAAACAAAGTGGCAAAGAAATTCCAAATCTGCAACACTTTTGAAGAAGATGGATTAGATTATTGTGAAATTATCCCATTTGATCTTTTCCTTTAGTTTTCATACTAGCCCACAGCTCAGGGCATACGGTTCAAAAAGGGAATATGGAACCAAGAAAGGAAAGGGAAAGGGAAAGGGAAAGGGAAAGGGAAAGGGAAAGGGAAAGGGAAAGGGAAAGGGAAAGGGAAAGGGAAAGGGAAAGGGAAAGGGAAAAGGAAAGGGAAAGGGAAAGGGAAAGGGAAAGGGAAAGGGAAAGGTTGTGGCTTTTTTAATCAGTACATTCTTCCTGAAAATTCAGATGCCTGCAATTCTTTCATTAAATTTAACATAAAGAAAGAAAAATCTGGAAAAAAATTTGGCCCAGTCCAGACTGTGTAACAGTAGGTGAGGCACCATGACTGGTCTTAAGTACTAGTTCAGAAGTTCCAGAAGGTCAGGAATGCAAGCAGCTGGCTAGAGTTTAAAGGAAGCTTAACTGTTGTGGGAGAAAGCCATTTTAATGACTTACGAGAGGCTTACAGAAGGTTAAGCTGTCTGAATAGATACAAACAATGACAATAAAAACATTAGACAAAAGAAATTCTCCTTTCCTATAGAATATCAATGTTTATCAGAGGAGTTTTATCTTGTTCTTAACAAGCTGAATCATGCAAAAACAAGATCAATAAGGCAGGATGCCTTTAAAGCTCCACTGTTGCATAATGAAAATTACTTTGAAGAGTTAGCTGTGTGTTCATGGAGAGTTAGCAAACTGTCCCTGCAGGCGCTGGTGACATTAGGCAGCTCAAAATACAGTTCAAAATTCACTTGAAGCACATCTGACTCATTCTATTGGCATAAACATCACATGTTTAGCATTAACTGCTTTTAAAACCAGCTTTATAAATATAGTTTGCTTCCCTTTCCAACGGCTGTCTTCTCCTTTCCTTTATTGGAAATATTTTTGCTTGTTACTTTTGCCTCTGACAGTTTGACAGTTATTACCTTAAGACATTGCAGGTGTTCTTTAGTTCTTTCCAAAGAATAATCTAGGTACCCAAAACCTTCAGAACATTAACTGGTGACTAATTTTTAATGGTACCCATGAAAGAATAAAGCTCAAAGGCATAAAATACAAATAAATACCAAAGGATGACAGGAGTGCCTCATGTTTTTTAAAAATCCAGTGGTATTATTTTATGGCGCAATGAAGAAAAATCTAACCACTAGCACTTTATAACATGGCACTGTAACACTCAGGTTATAACAAATGGAACACACTACACTCTTAATTAGGCTATTAATCAGCAGAGTGAAAAGGGGATCGACACTGTTGCCATTTCCTCAAGATACAGATTTCCAGATTGTCACTGGTTATCCAGAGAGGGGCAGTTTTGCTGGAATGCTGGTTTTCCTTAAACAGCATCCTTTGCCCCAGTCATTCTGGGACTGAAAATAAATCTCCCTTATTTCCTTTTTTTCCACAAAGTCCCCTTGACAGGAATCAGGATGTAGGAAGACAATCCAGAAATGTCCCCTAGCCTGTATCAGCTTTCCTAGACAGAGCCACAGGGTTCTCTGAATAGAAGCTGATATGGGCAAAATTGTTTCTCCTCCCAGAATAAAGCAGACAAGAAAAGAAAGGTCAACCTTCCTTCTATATATCTGTTATCCTATTATTTCCTTCTTGTAAATGTATGATGAGACTGATTTGAACTTTTTTTTCCTCTACAGAATTCCTATCTTTCTTCCACATTCTCATTTTGTTTTTATTGAAATGTAACAACAAAGTCCTTCTTAACTCAACTATGATTTATGTTGTTTCATGTATTTAAATGCATTCAGAGTTTTCAAAAGAAGTTGTGATGTTTAAATAACAAAATGGTGATGTTTAAATAACAAAATGGTAAGGTCTAATGAAGACTTTAAGCATCTCTACTGTAGAAGAACCAAAGAGAAAGGAAAAGACAAGCCTCTTAAATATAGCAAAATAGAGATGTTGTAAGGAAGGCATCCAGTCATCAAAAGGATGGGTAAGAGAGGTGACCCAAATTTGCATAGAGTTTAGAGCTACCTCAGGAAGTTATACTTCTAGGACTCCTCTAGTATTATTACAGAAAATCTTTACTTAACTGTAATTTAACTGAAACTTACATTACTTAAAACAGGAAATCTCACTACAGCAGACTGTGATGTTTGCTGTGGTGTTTGCCCATGGCAGATGAAGAGGAGGAATAAAAGTTACATATGTAAATCAGGGATGTACTAGCGTTGAGTGGTTTGTTTAAGAGACAATTATGTTTAAACAGAGATTGTTAAAATTGGGCTCTTTTGTATATCCTACAATTATCTTCTACCCTTTAAATTGGAAATGGCAAATTCTCTTCAAAATAATAAACAGGATATGGTACCCCTTTCCATCCCTCTTTGTTTTGGAAAAATGATCTAAATCGAGTCAGTAGAAAGCATCCATATTACCTAGCCTGCATCCCCCAAAGGACTGGAAGAGATGTGATGCAGTGTGTACCACTTGAGAAAGAGGCCCCAAGAGTAAAATGCTGCTAAGAGCTGGAAAAACAAATTATGTCTTTGCATCATTGGAATCATCCAGCCTCGTGTCAGATCACATATATAATTTAAAAAAAAAAAATTATGTGAGAAGAATAAAGAAGAAACCTTAATGAAATTAATTTTTGTCTTCTTTCTTCCTGACTCTTTTGTCATGGTATTCAAACACAGTTTTCTTCTAAATAAAATTAATGTGTCTTTTTTCAAATTCTCAAAAGATTTGTTTTTACAAGGTAGCTATTTTGAAACAGCAGTCTTAAAAATGGTTTATTTAATGTACTTTATAAAACTACTTCTCTCTTAGACATATACTTTTATGCACTAACTTAGTGCTTCCATCTTTCTTTTTAACTTTCTAAGTTTATTTTACTACTTGCATTTTTTACAGCTTTGAGAAAAACAATATTACCTGTACATCAACGTACATCAGGATACAGCTCTTTAACTCAAAGTCTCTGCACAATGAAGGCTGCACTACGATCTTTCAGTCAAGATGTATCACCTGGCACTTTTTTGTTTGAATGGTTTATGCATCTTCTGGTCTACCTGATCCATTGCAGCATCAGCTGCAAATAGATGCTAATCCACCTGCTTTGTTTTCACTGCTCACAAGTTAAGTCTGCTCACCAGAAACAATCAATACTACAAATGACTTGTGCATTAATGACATAAAGTAAACCAAAAAAGTGTTGAACTGATGAACTTCTAATCATCACATCTTTATTGTGGCATTGTCTGCATATTTATAAATGCTGTTGGACTTTTGTATTGCCAGGACATTGTTTTTTCCCTATTAATGAATCTCTGCATCCTGAAAGAATACTGTTCTTTCTTATGCCAGATACAGATCTCTGATCACACAGAGAAGTTCTTGGGAAAACACTGTAATTTTTCTTTTTAATGTTCTTCTATTTGTGAGAAACAGCAAACTGAATTCGCTTGGAAAATTATCATGCCCAAACCAACCAACAAAAAATATCACAAAATAAAAAACCAAATAAAATCCACCAAAGTGGTGCTGATGATAAAATAAATCACATCATGTTTCCCTGACTAAAAATAAATAAATAAATAAATAAAAAGATAGTATGCTCATGCAAAGGCAATCCTGATTTTTGCAAGACAGGTTTTATAGCAAGTAGGAGCTACCATAGCAAGTATTGATTTATTTTTAATAGGTTCTCTCGTTTCACTTGAAACATGTATTGCTTATTAGCATTTAATTAAACATTGGGAAAATACAATTTTTAAAGCATGTTGATTTAAAAGTACAGAAAATAAGGAATTCCATTACTAACAGCTGCCTTAGGTGTTAGAAATTTTCATCTAAAATGAAGTTGGGGGACTAAAGTACCTTACGCTTCAGCGTCTGGCCCAGTGACTGGAAGGTGTCTGGATGCCTCATGCTCTAATGGTGATTTCAGACCAGAAAACCCAGGTTCACCACCATGCTTTTGGCACTAAGTGGCACACCAAAGTTAAAAAAAAAATCTCCAAGACTCAGAGCAAAGTCACCTTTTGATTTAACATCCCTATGTTATGCTGCTGGATTCATGAGAGTTTTTAAAAAAACCCTCAACTCTATAATTAAAAAACAGTCTTCTGGGTAGGTGTTAAACCTGATAAGGATTAAAATTAGGCCTGCGTCCTTATCTAGAAAGTGTATGTGACTGAACTTACAAGGATATATTGTCCCAGGGGAGTCTGGAAAAACAGTTCTTTTGTCAAAATATGATCTACTAAACAAATAGAATCTCAGTTGGCCAAAGCATGCCCAAAAGGTCAGCAAAGCTAGAAGATAGCATGAAAAAAACACTAAACAGCCTAACAAAATTATGTTTCAACTGAAAATAACAACCCTTACTACTTCATTATTTTTTAAAACTTTCTTCCTCCTTTGTTCTTACTTGTGGAAATGGTGGCATCACTTTCTAAAGCAAGGTGAGAGGAGAATTCAGGGTACTCAGTTCCCAGTGACATTCCTGCTTTAAAAGCTGCATCTGTTAAGTGTAAACATCAATCTAGTGATCTATGCTAACAAAATGTAGGAAAACAAAATCATGTGCTCACTGCATCTCTCTTTCAAATAGGGTTTCCCTGTGTATATCTAGGACTTGGTCACAGCTCAAGAAGAAATCTTCCTGCCACTCAAAGGAAGTTGTCTCAGAAATGCCATTCAAACACTTGCTGCTTGTACCACTTTAGACTATACAATGCTGAATATTAAACATTCAGTTTTCATTTATTGATTACACCAATGTATTCTTCCTCTTTCTTTGTACAGGTTAAAGTCAATTTATATAAAAGTCACTACAAGTCCTGCATTGCAATAAAAAAATTTTGGACATATTTTTGCAACTACTAGTACTGTCTGTGAGAACTACTCTGGAAAAGAACAGAGTATACGGTGCTGGAGTATCTCAGGAATGAGCAAGTGAGTGGGCGAGATTCCCTGATACTTCTGTATCACAGATGTGTATGATATACCTTCCCTTAACTATGGTCATTACAACCCTTCTTATTCACCAAAAATGAATTTTGCTCTTAAGATCTGGCCACCTGAGAAGAGGCTTTCAAAGGCAGACAAAAAAGCAGGTGCCATAATTTTATTTTAAGAATGATGGCGTAAGGGATACTTTTGGTGCTGCTCTTTTAATTTATCTTTTTTTTATTTTTAAAATATAGACATTTCCATGGGGATATAAGGCTAGGTTTTTAGCTGAAATGAATCACTAGAGAGCCAGAGAATGTTATAATTTAATTTCTATTTCTGTATTACATATGTAAATTGTTTTGGTTTTGTGCATAGTGAAAAAAATTAAACTCACTGTTATTCAACCTAACAATTCTGACCAAATTTAAATTCATGTGTTCTGATATTACACATAAGACTTTTCTTCATTACAACAGGATTTTTTATTTGGTTGGTTTGGGTATTGGTTTTTTTCCCCCCTTATGTGTGTTTCTGTTATTAGCAGAGTAATATAGCTTATACCTGTCTAGAAGTGACTTAGTGTTTGGTTCATAAGACACATACCTGTTACACATGAACACATTGAAACATTATGGTATTCATTGACAAAAAAATTCTGCACTAATGTAAGTCACATAGTTCATAATACTAAGATTAAAAAATGAGCACTTTAGAAAATTATTATACAGCAATGATTATCTATTCTAATATATAGTATTGTCTCAATGTAATATAACTTGTAATGTATCATACATATATATGTAATGAATAATAAATCTTTAGAATACAGGAATGAATAACCTAGTTACAAATACTTTGACAAAAATATCTATTAGATCTAATTAGATAAATAATGTTTTACTTACTTATTTATTTGGATTTAGCTCCCTCACCAAAATAACACCAAACACAAATACAAACAAAAGCACCAATAAGAGTCAATATTTTGCAATATCTGAATTCAACTAAGTTCTCATTGTCAAAAGAATCTTCCCTGGTAATTATTTACATTATTTTAATATTAAAACAATTTCTAATATTAAAACTTTCTTGAAAAAAACCTACAACAATCAAAAATGACTATCACAATTATTCATTTTTAAAAGCACAAATATAATTTTTTCTGTGCTTTACTGTGAGTTTTTTTAATCTGAATTCTGGTTAAATGTGTATTTCATCAGTCTTTAAGAGAACTGATATTTTGAATACTCTGTAACACGAACTTTTCCAAGTCCCAAAGTTTGCAGACTCTCACTAACTTCTGACTTAATGCAAACTTCCACTAACTTTCGACTTAATTTCCTAATCTGAAGTTCAAAAGCTATGCAATGTTCTTTCTGTCATGTCTAATTAAAAAAAAAAAAAGTCCATGTCAGAGAGTTTGGAGAGAAGACATGGGAAATGTGTGTCAAACCAGCAGATAAAGATTTTAATTTAAAATGGTGGAAAGAAATTTGAAGAATCTGCATTGTTATCTAGACAGAACCATTGTAAATTGGCATAATAAATGAGCATGTCTTAATTACTCAGGAAGTTCCAGAAATCAGAATCATAAAGCTGTCCTTCAGAGTAAGGACTTTTGTCTATTCCACCATGCAGACTGTTGGAAGGAGGTAAACAGGACATTAGCATTTCACCTTGTCCTTGGCATAGCATGCCATTGTTACTTAGAGTAAAAAGCTTTTACGGTTAGACAATGCATTTTTATATGTGGATCTAATGACTAATGTAGTCAGCCTGAATCTGATGGGAGCTGTTTAATGCTATTGCAAAAGAAATGAAAAATAGCAGGAAAAAAGCCCCAAAAAACAACAAACCAACCCTGATAATGACACTGTCTTTCAGCTAGTTTGGTAGCAGAGCTTATATGGCTCTGCAGATAAGAGATAATTTTAAGTATACTTAAAAAAAAAGGCAAAAAGAACAGTGATTTCATGGAATTAATAAGACATATTCGTAGCAGAAAAGTAACTGAATTATGTCTATTTTCCCCTGCCTTACACATAACTCACTGCCATCCTCCTCCTTTATCAGAAATACCTGCAAGAAACAAGATAGGGTACCTCTATTTCTATCTTGGTTAGCAGGGCTCAGTCCTGCAGAAAAACCATAAGTTGATTTGTGACATCACAAATAATATTCCGTGTAACAGTTTTTATCAGATTTTGGAGTAAAGAGTCTTTGAAAAATAAATCAGAAAAAGATGGGTCATCAGCAGAAAAAGCTTAAAAATATCTGGAAAAATGTAAAAATGGAGCATCAAATGGGATAAAGAATTATTTAAAGCTAGTTTCAGTAAAGGCCTGTTTTCCCAAACTGTGTACCACAAATATGCAATGAGAATGCATATTCCATTTCTCTGAATATTTATAATGCAGTGGCAGAATCCTCTTTCTTATTCTGCCATTAATAATCAATAATGCTAGTGGCATATCCAGACAGCAATAATACCAGTAGGGCATGGTAATGGCAATAGTGAAGGAATAAATCTTTTAATATTACAGTAATGATTGTTTCCAGTGGCTCCTAAAGTGTATTTAATATTATATAAAAATATAAAGAGAATGGTAACATATGTGCAAAATTTAAAACTTTCCATTATCTCATATTTGCCAGAATTCATCAAAATGAATGTTTATGAGCATCTCCATAACACTCAATAAGGCATAAGTCCACAAAAGGTGCATTCAAAGTGTGTACTGTTCAAAGATGGGCAATTGTGCCAGATCAAAAAGGAATTTCTTAAAAAAATTAAAAAGGCAAAATAGTAATCAATAATCGCTGTTTCCTTGCCAGAATTCCAACTGAGTTATTTTGCTGTAAGTGTGGCTCAAATAAAAATGCCTATATAAATAAGTAATTAAATCCCCTACATTCCACCCTTTCTCTTCTCACTTAACATGAAAGATGAGTATTGTGTTTCAAAAGCCTGGTATTCTTTTTTCACAAACTACTAAGCAGAAAAACCACAAAACCCATCAGTCTGAAAAATTCTAGCCAAAAATTAAGAGCTTGGTTCTATCTGTAACCACATTTAGGCTAGGATTATCACAAAAGTAAATACATTTAAGGAAGCTTTGACTTCATACAACCAGTTTTATTAGGAGATGTTTGGCATTCATCCTGCAACAACGAATAGTTTGAACTTTTGCCATTTGAGGACTATACATGTCTATGGTCATAGCTTATTGTAAATACAGTACTGAGGTACAGAAAGAAAACTTTTCTTCTTAGTACAGAGAATATAGAAAAACAAAACAAAACAAAAAATTACCATAACTTATTTAAACAGAAATATTAAGAATAGGTGGCAATTTTCACAAACCATATCTAGTAATACTTGACAATGAGTCAGGTGTATGTAAAATTACACAAAACCATGTAAATCTGAAGTAAAAGGGATAGCGTTTGTTAGCTAATGAGCTTTACTTTTTAATCTGCAGAACTGTTGAAAGGAGAGGCATTTCAGAGCAAAGAAAAGTCCACCATATGGTGCAAGGAAAGACGCATAATAATTAACCCTTAACAAGAGAAGCGCTGCATGCAATCAGCTTATGAATTCTCTCCACATTAGCTAGATTTCAAATGGTGACATACTTTTAAACAAAGAGAAATCTGGAGGCTCCCCAGCAGCCATCCTCAGGAGTGCTGTGGCTCAGATATGTCTCCGTGCATCAACAGCTCACTTCCAGACTTTAAGGCTGTGGCGAAATATTTTGATTTTTATACATCCAAGACTTCTATGTAAATATTTTTTCTTGATTCTGTAGCATAGATGAGTGAAAAAGAGGAGCACAGTGTAGAAGTAGAATGCTTAATGGGCCTTTTGGAGCATGCTGCAGCTCAATGGTTGCATCTACATGTAGACAGAGGGGCAAGAACAGGAGCCCAGATCCTGGGCTGCCAATGGGCCACACATTCTTCTGCTAATGATCTTACTGAAGATCTGTACCATTAAAGCAATATACACTTGTTTGCATGGGAACACAGAGGATTAAATGATAGCTCTACTCCTTGTCTCAGGATGACATCTAGGGTAAAGCACAAAAGAGGGGGGAAAAAACCCTGAAGAACTTTTCACAATACAAATTAAGTATTGCATCCTCACTTCACTCAAACACTTCAAGTATGATGAATTACCAGGATTTCTCTGAGCTTTCAATATTGCAAGCAAGACCCTAAGAGTAGGAAATCTCTATGTGCCAAGGTATCAAAATTAAAACAACTGCAATAACATTAGATGTTTAAACGTTATTAAATTTTTCTAGGCATGTCTGAATTGTAAGTGCAAATAAAATGTCATGCTAGTCAGCTCTACCAAACACTGTAAAATTATTGCTATTAAGAGATACGCATAATTTCTAACTAGTTTTCTAGTGCCTACAATCATGGATATGCTTTCAGGTTTATGTACTTTGACAGATGGGAAGGATAAAATTTCTTTTTTTATTTTTAAGAGGATAAAAATTCTTTGTATTCATATGAAAATGTTGAAAACCTGTTTGCAGCTCTTAAATTTCAGCATATTTCCTTATGAAAATTGAAGAGGATTTGGGGGGAGAAGGAGGATCTCATTTCAGACAGCATAAACAGATGAAGTGCGCAAGAAGCTTTCTAAAGATATTTTTTAAAAGAGACAAAAAACCAGGATTGAAGCACAATGAAAGTTGAAGGGATGCAAGCATACAATATATTCTTTATCTTCCATGAAATGGTCACTGTTTTGCAGCCTTTGAGGCTTAATCACTAACGAGTGATGTGCCATATGATAACTCAAAGCTCCATCTCAGGATCTACCCACACCAAACCTTTATTACTCCTGGAAACTACAACCTATTTCTCAATGGCTCACTGAACTGAACTCACATACACTCTGCTCTGGCAAGTGGGAGAGCTTTGTATAAACCCAAAGACAGAGCTATCCAAGCACTGCCCTTCATTAGCAGAAAGCTTAAGAAAGAAAAATGTGACTTCCATTACCCCTTCAAACTAATTCAGAATTAATCTAGTTTATTTTGAAGCTGAAGAGGAAAAAACCAAACACATATGAGGGGAAAAAGGAAATGAAAAGGGGCAACGGAAGATATGAAAGAGATGAAAGAAGAGAGAGGCGGAATCAACAAACTTCTAGCTGTGAAATCCTGGCCTGCAGATTAACATGGCCCAATCTGCAATAAATTCAGGATATGATTTGCTCCAGCCTCAACAATTAAATCAATCTGAATGCTATTTTATAAATTGTTCAGTCATTTTTTTAATAAGATGAGCTTCTGGCAAGATCCTTTCCCTCACTGCCCCCTGGAAGAGATTACATTTAAAAAATCTTTAATTTCTGAAAGTCTTCAATATGCTAAAGTATGGGCTGCTCCAAAAAGCAGCTTTAGCTCTGTATGTCAACAAATGAAATGAGACTGAATACACAAAGAGAAAGATGATTTACACCTACTGTCTCTCACAGATTAGTGTGGGGAAAAAAACACCAAACCACTCTTTTTCTACATAAGCCTTCTTACTTTGCTGAAAGGCTGATTCTAACACAAACTATCAGAGAGATTGTTGAATTAATGCTTTTTTAACTCATGCTTCCAGGAATGGGTGATACTTTAAAGCCAAATTCACCCTGATACAACTGGGTCATACTAGATTAGATTCTGAGCTACCCTGAATCAATAATTTACCTGAAATGAGTCACAAAGACACAGAAAGGGTTTTCTGCTTATGATTTTCTTCCTTGTAATTTTTTCCCTGAAAGATAGCACTGAGAGAAAATAAATCATATATTTAGAATTTATGCTATTCTAAACAAATAATTTCATTTTCTGATTCTGAAATTGTTTAATCTGATGCAAGATAATGGCAAAGTAAGCATATTTTTAATCTCGTAGTAAATAAGTTCAGCTCTGTAAATTTTGAAAACCTGTGCTTAAACTTTCAGTCAAGTGAAGTTAATGATGTTCAAGAATATTCTGACTTTTGGTTACTTATTTTGTTAAAAATTATTGTTTTGTGGGATCAAGTCCAAATTAATTAATCCATCTATAGCCACCTGCCGGCTTTAGATCTAAACTACTACATTCCCATACTCTATTTAAGAGGAACACAAAGTAGATATAGTTGTCCTCTATATTTGAAACATTGCAGGCAAAGGACGAAAAACTCCATGTAACTATGTGTAATATACATTAGGCAAACTTTGCTCAGGGAAACACTAAGCTAAGTTACTCTGGGTTTACACACGGATGCCAGTGCACTTGGTGGAAAGATCTCTGCCAAGCATTTCTAGATTCTGCTGCATTCTTCCTTTCAGAGTCCACTTCTTGCAGTTTGCTTCATGTCTCATCAATCTCATTCATGCCACAGAGAGAAGAGTATAGAGGGAATCCATCCAGAAATTAATACACCTGTTGCACATCAACTTCAAGGTGAATTTTACTACGGTTTGTCCTTCCTTAGCTTTCCTTTTCAAGCCTCTGGCTTTGGACAGAAAAAGAGTGAACTCTTGAAGGCATCTGCCTTTGTATGTTTACATACAAATTCTTAGGAAGAAAGGATTAGGCCAAAGCAGAAATCCTACAAACATGGTTATTAACTTTTCATTAAATAGTTTCACATTTAAAAATCTCACCTAAAAAAATGAGATACTATGTGTAACTTTATATATAGCCTGGGCATACTGCTCTTCTTTTGGCAAGATCTATTCTGCAGACAAAAGCAGTCAATCCTACAAGACTTATATATATTATCAAGGATTCACAGATAAGAAACACATTAATCCATCTCAGGTCCTAGTATCAGTCTGAGGTCTAAGATGCTTCAAATTATATATATCAAGTTAGTGGACTGTTCTTTTTTTTCAGTTGACTTTTAAATTAATAGGAAGACTTAATCTCTATATGTTCTCAAGGAGTCTCAATATGTTTAAAGACACAAAATAACCACCACCAGAAAAAAAAAATCTAAAACTGGTGCTACATTAATGACTTACAATGAGTTGTTTCAATGTAAATCAAACCTGTCTGGATTCCATTCAGTTGGATTTACATTAAGAAAGCTTCTTTTGTAATAGCCACAAAGGGATACATAATGGTACATATATGCTTATCAGCAAAATGTTAGTTATAGTTACAGAGCCACACCATGAAAATCCTATGGGTTAGTGATTTAACTTAAGCAAACCTTTGGGATTCCCGGTTCACACTGCAGAAATGTGTGGACAAATGCTCTTTATCTCCTTTTCCTTTACTATACAGACTTTTTTGGTGTGAAACTGCATCAAGCACAATACTTTAAGAAAATGTGGAATGCATTGTCTAAGTTCTCACAACAAACTCACAGAGGATATTGTTGTCCACAAAAATCGGATTCATTACCCAGTGTGCAACAAGCGAAAAATTAGACACTCAAGAGAGACATTGATTATTTCAGAGTTGCACAAGCCTGGCTGCTCGGTGGTATTCCCCAAATCAAGCAGATCCACTGTCAAAACTTTCTACTACTCATAACTTCAGCAAACAAAGGAATTAGTGTTCACTGGCTACAAGTTACATAGTTTTCTTAATAATTAGTATTCTATCTTCTATTGGTTGATGATTCTCTAATTTCTCATGGTAATTAGTCTACATGCTCAGTCTTTCTCTCCTTTTGAGACAGTAGGTTTCTTGGGTCAGTGGTCCATGACTCAGTGGTCACAATCTCCCCCTGCCAGAATTACTTTTTACCCAGCTGGAGCTGATTCCAGCACAGTTGCTGAGTGGGCCTTGTTAGTTTCTTCCTTATCTTGGGAGTTCTGCCAAATGTCCTTGTGGCCTGTAAATTCTGCATTCTTTGTGTCTACCATCAGTGGGCATCCTTCTTCCCCAGCTTTTTTAACCTCCTCCTAGGTCTGAGATCACTGAACAGATCAAGCCCTAAACCTTAACAAGGCAAATCTACCAACAATTAGTTTTTCTGGACATCACTTACGGTTTGTTAGCTGGTATTTAATAGATTAAATCTCCCTTCTTCTTGATTAGTATTGAAAGTATACAAAGATCAGACACTAAAGAACATCTTTCTTATCTCTGCTGTGATGCAGCCAGTGGATTCCAGCAGCAGGACAACAAGAAGCCCCCAACAAGATATGCAACTAAGTCCTGAGACCCTAACAAGGCCTCCATGATTGTTACCGCCAGTAATATTTCAAGACTAATTCAACAGTTAGAATATTGTACCCAGATAGTTTTATTAAGTCAACGCTATGTATTTTTATAATGTGAAATTGCCATTCTGCAGTCATCATCTTACAGATTTTTTATTCTGAACAACCTGACCAAAATTCATAACTGATATTCAGACTCAGAAGGGAGTAGGTACAGGCAATGGAACATTCCTGAAGCAGCAGGCTATCATTTTCTTAATTCATTATATGTGCTATATAAGAAGACCTTGTCTAGAGACAACAGGGCTACCACCCCTGAGAACTGCTTGACTGAATTCATCGGAAGATTCAGACCAATCTTTAAATTCTCTCATCCTTCTTCTTCAGGGGAATAAAAGCTATTCAAGAAGGAATTCAATTGTTAAGATTCTTTCTTCTGTGCTTTTCAAAGGAAAAAGCTCAACTATTAAAATACCAGGTTGCCTCTCACAAGATGAGTCTTCAGTTGTTTGCACACAGAAGAGATGAGTCATGAGCTGAACTAGCTAAACACTTACACATATTTGGTTATTTACTTCTAATTAACTGTTCCTTTATCCCTCCTCCTCAATGTCCCCAGAATATTAAGAAGAATGAAATAAAAATTTGCTAAAGTTCTCTTGATTATAATTTCCTCCTTAGTTTCAGGAAAAAGAGATTGGTCATAGCTGCAATATCCTAGACAAAATTTCCGCAGTATAAGAATTGGAAATGGGACAAAGAAGGGACACAGACACATTTTAAAATTTCTTACTACTGAATAGGGAAAGTGACACTCATATATCAGCTCCTTGTGGCACTCCATGAAATATACAACTCATTTGCAGCTGAAACTGCATGCTTCTTGTCTTCCTCCACCCACCAAGCTTTTATACACTCAGCCTCCCTTTTCATTATGCAAGCCCAGACACTATACCAAACCCCAAATTGTTAAAAATTTCTACACTATTAGTTCAAAAAGCTGCATACGATGCAAACATTTTAAGAGGCAATCATGTTGTTCCATCCCTTAAATTGCTGTATTTGTATAGGAAGAATGGATGGTTGCATATCAGAAAAACTATGTTGTTACTATGACTGGAACCTTCTGATATCTGAGCATGATGTTCTTAGGATGTTATTTGGAATGAAGTTATTTTGCTGTGATGGCCAATAAAAATTGGCCAATAAAAATTATCTGTCTCCTGATTGCTGCTGCTACAAGACTTTAACACCCAGGGACTTTGAGTTTCTCCACCCTCTCTTTCACTTCTTGAGAAACTGTCTTTTAGATCAGTGTTTAAAAAGAAGCTTCAGAAACTTCCCTTGCAACCACGTAATTTTTATGGAGTGAGCATTTATCTTTTTGACAAAAAGCATGAATTTACCTTCTTTGCTATCAAGTTCACATAACCTGACCAATAACATGATTATCAATCTTTGCTTAGTTCTTAATCATAAGCTATTTCCTCTGAAATGCTGAAAATCTGATTTAAAATAGATTTATTTTGCTCCTCTTTTTTATTTTGTTAGGTTTTAATCCTCTAAAATCCAGGGAATATTGATATTTCTGAACACAATGGATAAACATTTTAAGAAATGCCACTGCCATTAAGTGACAGCTTGATCCACATATTCTGTTTTGGGAAGTTCTCCATCTCTAATGGAACAGGCTAAAATAATCTGAAGATATGTCTGCTTGGCTGACACACTTTCTAGATACTTCCTCCATTTGGTAATACATTGTTTAATTTCTGAAATTTCTTGGAATCAGTATATAAATCCTGACAAGTCATCATACTTCTATGACTGGAAAGAGATATCTGTGTCAGAAAATTTAATTCTCTGTTAACATTGCAGACAACATTATGTTGTCACGATATGAAGATCAAAAATACTGTGGGGTTGCTGCTATTTTGGCTGGAAGATTGTTCTAGAATAAGATGCATGCATTTTTAACTTAAGGACCATTTCCTATCTGCCTTTCTCTTGCTAAACAAACTAGGTACTTTAATTTCTTCTCACTTAGGGGAGGCAAACTGCTTACATCTAACTCTGCTAAAGTGTTTGGGAGGAGTCACTAAACAATCTTTGAGGTAGGAGAGAAATTTGAGTGGGAGAGAACTGTTGCCTAGGAAGCCTGATGCCGAGAGTGCCGTGGTGAAGGGGTAGGAGGTAGAAGTGACAATAGGAGGGGAAGGAAGTGGAGGAAGCAGTATAACACAAACTCCTATCCCTCTCTCTCCCTTACTAGACCCAAACCCCTGTGCTATGTGATAAAACCCAAACAGAAGTGTTCTCATAAGGCTGCTTTCTGGACAGCACACTGATAGATACAGTTCTGCTGAAAAAAAGTCTAGAGTAGTACATCACAAAGAAGTGAATTAGGTCTCACTCCTTTTGTCTTCTTACTGCTTTGGATTATTGCAGCCCAGCCTTTTCCAATGGTGCAGAGAGGTGGAATATATCCAGGCAAGTTATGATTCCCTTTTTCTGCACAGCCTGCCAGCTGCAGAGCAGAAATGCCAGGATGCTCCTGAAGTTTGTTCAAGCCCTGAGAGCTCCCCTTGGAGAATCTGACCTATAAGAAGAACTAATATCTGCCAACATTAATGCAGTGATAGAGGTGATAATTCTGCTTTGGCTTTGCATGTAATGTTTTCTCTCTGGTTTTGACCTGATCTTGGCTGCCACATGACTCTTTATGCACTTTTTGAAGGTGAAAATATATAGACTATTTAAGCAGGTGATAAAAAGAGAGAGGAAAAAAAAATTAGAAGGGAAAATAGGAATTGAGATGGAGGGAATTTTGCTGAAAGATAATGTATGGCATTTCCAGGTGTCTATCCAAAATATGAACCATATAGCAGCCAGATTTTCTTCTATTTCTAATACCTTATGTGAATGCAGTCTACATGTGTAGCCTAACCAGACCATTTTATAAGAAAAAATAATTACATTATAAATTACCAAAAAAAGCTTACATCAAGTAATCACTCTTCTTAAATGATTAAGGAATAAAACTTGGAGTTGAGATGCTTGGATTCTTTACTACACTCTGCCAATGACTTCCTTTCATATCTTCAGCAACATTTGATATCTCTCCATGAGAAGTTTACAGCGCAACACTGGATAAAAATTCTTATCCTTACTTGTGACAGATATAAAGATTGGAAAATAATCAGTACATCACACTTTCCTAGAGATTTTCCTACACTTAGGACATGAACCCTACAAGGCATATTTCTGTGAAAACATAATGTAATTACTGCATTAAACAAAAAGGTCATTGACTGACCCTGATGTATATATTTAATAAGAACATTTCTAAAAGACAAGACCATTATGACTATTTGTATTTAGCAACAGTCTGTGAGGCAGTGAGATCTTCCTTGCTTCTTCACACCCACCATCAATTTTTCTTCTCCCAAAGATGACAACCATGAAAAATACTTGCTTTGTTATACAAGGCATCTTCTTTATTTAGGTATTTTAAAAAATTATTATTATTATTATTATTATTATTTTTTTATTATCATTATCATTATTATTACTTTGCCTTTGGAAAAATGTATTAGCTATGAGTTCTACTATGACTGGTAGAGAATAATAACATAAATCTGAAAACATGAGATTTATTAAGTTCATTATATCTTTACAGACTGATTTTCTAATTGCAGCAGCACACAGGAGCAGCAGGTTTTAGAATCTGAAAATGAATGAATCCATCAAGCCACAATTGGTAGTTTGTGAAAAGGATGTTTAGTACTATAAAAAAATCTTTGGTTATCAAAACAAAGCTAATTATGCTAATCAGGGTGAAGATGAAACTTCCTTCAATTTTGTCCTAACTTACTCAAACTATTAAGTTTTTATTTTATGTAAATAGCTATACTTTACAACTGAGTGTGCTGACACATACAAGAAAAATAAACACAGCAAAGGCTTTCCATTTTTAAGTTATTTATGCCTATTTCCTCTTCAAAATACATAAAAGGAGATAAACAAGTTGATTTGATTTGGCAAGCAGAGAGAAAGATGAGGAATGAAAAAAAACCTCTAATCTACAAAGTGGTAACATGAAAGATCAACTATATATGTACTAAAGCTATCCATAAGTTTGGCTTCCTGAAACACAAGGAAACACACAGCCTTGACTTTTTAAGCAAGTCAAAATGTGAAGGCAGCAATACATAGCAAGTCTAAATCAGTACCCTATCTCCTGCTTTCAAACAAAGTACATTTAAACTCTTGTTGCCTTGAAGAAAGCAAACAATAAGGAAACAATCATGTCTCAGGGGTCAAGCAACAGGAGAAAAATGTGCAATTTCTGTTTCAGTTGTAACATTTTCAAATATACATTAAGACTTTTATGCAGCAGACTGGTTTACTTTATCCACTGACAACTATTGTTCTTTTCAGGTATAGCCCATTGTTGTAGCATTAATGTCCCCTTACCAAAGGTAAGTCAAATGTATCAGGATATGTTTGGAAAATTAAAATAAACTGGTGTCTTTGCTAGGGCTTACAACACCCTGTCCAATAGTATTCTTTATGTAAAGCACTTTCTTGCTCAGAACATATCCATACTAATTTCCTTATGGATTGCTGTATTAAATTTTAATTTTCAGCTCCTAACGGTAACAAATAGATTATGCAAGGACTTTTATTCTTTCTCTGTTTATAGCAGCTGAACTGTCATCCAATATTTCTGCCTCTTTATAGAACACAGCTTAAATATGACCATTTTCCTAATTCAGATAATTCCTATTGTCTCTGTTATCAACTATTTTGGAATACACTTCTGATTTCAATATCCTTCTGAAAAGCCTAAATCCTTCTGGCACACTTTATAGAAAAACTTGTGTGAAGAAAGATATGGTGTGAAGCCACATATATATACTTTCTTATCTATTTATACTTTAATATTCACCACCGGTTGTTGGTAAGAACTGTACCTGGATTTAGCACAAAGTCCACCTGCTAAATTTTAGTTTCACGTATGCCATGAAAAAAAAAGAAATGCAGCTGAGATCAGACAATTCCCTCCTTTTCACACCTGCTCTTAAAAACTACTCCTTTATTAAATGCTGGGTTTCACTAGAAATTAAGACACAGTGTGGTTTTAATATCATGACATTTTAGTAAAATTATATATTAATTTTAGAGAAAATGTATGTATGTATGTTATAATTTTCTCCACTGCAAAAGGAGCTCTTAAAGATGAGCTTTATAGTTCTTTGCTATACCCCAGAGAAGAACAGTTATATTAGCTTTTTTAAAAGGAGAGCAGCCATTAGTGTACAAAGCTTTTTTGTCAAAGTTCATTGCACAAAGTAAGAACATATCCTCTAAATTTTCATTCTAATTAGATGTCATGGAACATAATTTTCATAATTAGGTGATAAAATGGCTACATGTTCTTGAAAAATCAACATAGAGCTCAAATTGAAAAATAATAAAAAGAAAAAAAAATGTGGCATATCCTTTCATTTATCAGATTTATCTATAATATATTAAACTGCATGAATGCCAGTGTAAAAATAATTTTTGACCAAAGGTTCTAAATTAGTGGCAGTAAAATGGTCCAGCACAATCAGTAAAGCCCTGAGACAGCACTAAAATATAAAAGGTGAGATGAAAATAAACTTACTGCCTCATAGGTCCCCGAAAGAATCTGGACACAGATAATAGAAGATAATCCCATTTGTAAGAGGTTCCCCATGTCCCTCACACCTACTACAGAAACTGTCTTCTGTCCTGTGGAATTGGCATAATGGAAATATGTGTAAGAAACCCACTCCCTTATAAAACATCATGTCTCTTTATCTCTCATACCATTGTTTCACCATCATTAAGTTTGCATAATTATGCCATTGCCCTGCCGAGGGGAAGTGCATTGGAGTGCATAAATGCATATGTGGTTTAAAAATGGACATGGCCATAATATAAAAAGGGACATCAACAATTTGAATGTTCGTGCAATTTTTATTTACACGTACAGTCTGTGACTGAAACATCTTTAAATGCTGCTACATAATAATTTTCTTATGCAACTTTCCTAAAAGGAAGAAACATGGCATTAGTATTCTTTACAAGCTTATATTTTCAGAGAGCCTAGTTCAGTGAAATGCAGGATTAGGATGCCTTTCTGGCACTTTTTCATGTTTCCCAGGCTGGATTATGATGGAAATTGGAACAGTCCTCAGGAGATGACAGCTGAGGGAGGGCAGGAGGATTTCTGTATTATAGCAAACTCCAAGGATGCCCTAAGGTAAGCAGAATTGCTCAGAGTTTGCACAATGCCACATGCTGTTATTCTGTTATTGAAGGCACCATTACATTTCGGTGCACTGTACTCTCACAACCCACCGGCAAAGAGGTGACAGGCGTCACTGGTCATCTAGCAAAGCAGTTCAGCTCCCCTTAGACTGTCATTTATAATGCAGCCATTTTATATGCCTGGAGAGATACTTTTCTCTGCTACCTGTGCAATGACAACAAACAAAAGAGTATGCTTCAGAATATCACATGTCAAAAATGAGGGAAAATTTCTTGGCTGCATACAGGATAGTAATGTGCATGAATAAATCTCACTTCCCTGTATGTTACGGCATTTGTACGGGAATGCCACTGGAACAGATCTCTGCCATGCCAGTGTTATCAAATGTTGTGTATTATAGAAAAAAATAACATGTTTCACTTTTCTTTACAGGCAAAGGTGCATCTACAACATTTGGGAAAAACCTGCACAGGAAGAACAATTGTTCTGGGAAAAATAATAGTATGGTGAAGAGAAAAAAAATATGAAATGTTTTCAAATTTAGTTAAAAATTCTAGTTCTAGAAATAACACTGAACTCAAATTAATCCCTGGTATAAATGTATGGTATACTATTAACCTAAAGAGAATAATATCCCACAATGTCATAAGACTGCTGCATGGCCAGGACCATAGTGTACTTCTGTCCCTCATTCATATTAAGCTTGTTCTAAGGAGATTTAATCTGATATGCTTGTTTGAAATGAAGATTTTTGGTCTCTGAATCCACATTCTTCCTTTAAGTCTCCCTGGCAGCCGGATTCTCTCCCACTCTTTGCATAGTGCCTGGCACAACAGGACATCAAACCTCATTGTGTGCATTAGACACAACTGTAAAATCATTAGTATCTGCACATATCTGTTCCATCTTGGTTCCTCACTACCATTCATATGCCCTCTCCTCTCTCAAACCTCCAGCTGAATGTTCTCATGTGTGAAACAAGAGACTACAGTGGTAAATATGAACTATACAGACTCTGAAATCTGCCAGCAAAGCATACATGGTAATTAAACATCAGCAGATGCGTGTTATTTGCTAACTAGGCCTTAAACATCAATACGTTCTGGGTTACATTCTACACTCCTCAGGCTATTTATTAAAGCATAGTAATAGCAAATGTTTACCTGTTTTGACATATTTATTTTTAGATTTATTTTTAAACTTTTAACTTCCTGCTGGATTAAATCTATTCTTACAAGGCCAAAGTAATAAAAATTAAAGAAATTTGCTGCTAGATGATATGATGAAGCACCCTCTTCACTTCCAGTCATTCCCGCTTTTTAGCATCTTCAAGCCTGACATCAGTTTTGGATGCAGCTAAATGCCAACTATCCCGATAAACATGTACACTACCAGCTGTGGCTCCATCTGCTCAACTAAACATTTTCACACCAAATCTGCCGGGGAAAAAAAATATTGTTTTTGGAGTTGGTTTGTAACAACTGAAATATTAAAATCTTAACTCCAGGTGGCCCCTTACTTTCCTATTTCCTCTGATGAATATATTTAGAAGAAACACAACCATCTATTTATAGTCTGCCTCACACCCACAAAATCCAATGGAATGAAGATGGTGCAAAAAGGACAGATAAATAAAATGTAAATTCAGAGCTGATAAACCTTCATATTGCGTTTTGCAGAGCTCTTGCAAATGCCTCTCTGACTGCATGGCCTGACCAATGTGCAGCAGCAGCTATAAATAGCTCCTGGTCCCTCTGCCCTAGCCTGGAGGCAGGCAAGGTTGGTGTCTTTGTCAGGCTGCTCCCAAAGCACTGCTTTGCAAACCCAGAGTGGCAATTGTCCCTTCAGTACATTGGGATGACAGCTGTAGTATTTCAGAGCCTTTCATGAAAATAAACTTTTTTTTTTTTTTAATGAGGAGGAATACCTGTAGGATCAGTGCAAACAACATGCTACCAGAATCTTGGATGTGCCACCAGTCTGCACTGACTTTCACCTGTACAGCACACTCTCAACTTATAGCTGTGTATATATATCCCTTTATATCTTTATATCAGGCAGAGATCTAGCTACTGATCTGTTAAACTCTTCTTGCTTTTAAACAGTCAGATCTTCTTTAGCAAAGAAATAAAGTCCTCAAGAAATGGCTCTAAGAAAAGTCCTCAAGAAAAACACTGTGAATGTGGCTCTTGCTTGAACTGTCAAAATCATGTTAGAAAGTTCACGTGGTAATGAGAAGGCACTGGGAACAGCACCTGCCACTGTGCAATAAGCAATATAATGTACCAAGTCTGAAATAGGAACAAGGTTTGAACTGCACAAAGCCAATGCTTATCACTTTCCCCTCCTCCACTGGGAACATGACAGAAGGTGCAGGGCAGTCCAGTTCTGTCACCATGAAAGCTTGAGTGGCTGTTGTGAAACATGGGTAGCACAACGGCTGAGCCAGAGGAGAAGAATAACACTAACCACAAGAAGTTCAAGTACGTGTTTCCTGCTATACCTGCTAGGGCCTGTACACTGCTCCTTCTAAGTCCTCAACTGCCCATGCCAGACTCCTGAGGTAATCTTACACCTTCAGGAACAACAGTTTGAAAATAATGGATACAAGTCTATTTAACTTGAAAGACCAGCTGATTCAGTCCATCAGCTGGTTTGTACAGTGTCATCTTAAAGGCAAGACCAGAAAATCCCCCCACCCCAGTTAAGTTTTTTAAACAGTTGTAGTAATATAAGAAGTCAGAAAACAGCAAAATAATCCATTAATAGACTGGGGTTTCAAATTCAAAAAAATCCTCGTGGAAACTCAAGAAGGATGAAAAGGTATGGTGCTTCTCTTAATTTTTGTTGAAATCCCAAGACTACTTTTATTGAAGTGAATGGAGTAATGCAAAAATTTTCATACTAAAGAGATATCAGACCTATTTAGGTACAAAATGCTCCTTGACAACTAAGTATCTTTCTGTTCAGGAAAGTTAAATTTTATTTTTCATATTACACCTTCTTCTTTTCTGCTACATATATTCCTTACAGAAACGAAAAAAAAATCTTTATACATCTAATAATTCCTACTAATTAAAAAGAAAGTTACCCAGGAATTTGCTTTAAGTAAATATGGCAAGCAATTAACAGCATAGACACTACATCAGAGACTTTTAAGCTTTTTTGATACAGCCTTCTCATGATTTTGGTCTGAGTTGATTCTTACTATTAAAGCCTAGTACAAAAGAAAGCCAGAAAGTTTATTCAGCTGGTGAAATTAAAAAATACAAATCAAAATAGTCATGAGAAAGATACCCAGATTCTGCAGAAAGATGTAGGTTTTTCTATTTTATTTCTTTCTGTTCCACTTAGTAATGACTTGTCTATCTGCAGAAATACAAACCTGTCAGTGGAAAATGCATCTATCAACTAAATTAATCACCTAATAGCTCTTACTAGAGATTACACGTTGCAATCTACTACTTCCTGTTGCTGTATCTAAAAAGTTAATACAACTAAACTGTGAAAAATACCTTTCTTTCCTTTCACATTTTTGACTGAAGAAACATTACAAAAAAATCTCAATAATAACACTAATTGTGAGACATGAGTGCCAGAAATAAACCAAGTATTATGAAGTTACATGCAGAGGCACATATACATAAATCACTTTACTACCTTCTGTGGTTTCGGTTTCTCCAAAAGAAGTACTACTAGCATCAGTCACAGAATAATGAAGAAACATGTTTTTGTAAAACAAAACAAACACAAAAAATTATGTAGAATTTAAAAACCAAGATCAATATTCAGCACTGTACACAAATAAATTGGGTTTTCTGTTTTTTAGTAGCCAGCATCGCTGCCTGCTGGCTAACAGTAAGGAATAATACTTAAAAAAATTAATAACATTTATTTTATAATATTAGTATTTAACTTTGGTGTAGATATTGCACTATTATCTATGTGACTTAGAAAAAACCTAATCTAGCAGCTTCTTTAGAAGTAAAGCCTATGATATATCAAGTTCTCATAATAATGATTTCCCACCTATATATAATTTGTTATAATTTGGCTTATATTCACTGGAATTCTTTGAGTTCTGTTAGTTTATAAGCCAGGGATATTTACAAACACAGAAGCATATAAATATAATATACATCCCTCATCCTTTCTTAAGGAGGAGGGGAATGAGTAACTGAACACCTATGCTTCAAAGTGCTTTTTTTGTTTCTGCTCATGGCTGTTTCTGTGCAACTATCAAGATAGAAGCAAGTCCAAGAAATTTGCATCACACAGAGAAATAAAGCAATATTTCGATAGTCATCAGATTCCTTGGGAATTAACTCAGAGACTTTGATGCAAACTGTACTGCTGTATGCTCCCTTCTACAGATAAGCTTTATATTTTCTGTGAAGAAAGCTACTGAAGAACTTCCAGCAGTGAAACTATCAAGCACTGAGACTTTAGATAGCCTTTTAGATATCTGGGCCCAGGCCAGAGAGTCTTGAAGATAAGAGTGGAGACTGCAGTTAAGCCTAATTCTCTGAAAAGTCAATGTAAGGCAGTCTCATGTGTTCCTGGTGGTCTGAGCTGCTGCAACCTTTCATACCAGATAACTTTCCCTAGCTGGTAAGAGCTTTATGCTCAGGTATACTGTGCTCCTGTCATCCAAGAGAGAAGAAGAAATGCAAGAATAACTACATACAGTGCAGCATCCAGCAGGATGAGGTCAAATCTCTTACTCAGAGATGGAGTTTTATTTACCAGATGACACTCAGTAGCAGCTTTACTGTCAGCACAGAATACAGAAGTACTCCTAAATTATGGAATGCATTGATGAAAAAACAATATATTAACTTGCACCAGAGCTCCTACTTCCAGAAGGCCTGGAATCTCACTGACTTGTCCCTTTATTCTATCTGCCTCATTTAGGTTCAGTTTCAAAACAACTATTCTTTATTTCTGTGATGGTTTTTGCAATCAGTTGCCACTGCAGTGAAACTGGAATGGTTACAGGCCTCCAAGGACAAAAGGAAATGTATGTGATCTGCGTATTTCTCAAGCATACCATCCGACCTGTTCGCACAGTAGCTGAATATAGATGCCAAAAAGAGTTAGCAATAAAACTGATTCTTGAAAGACACCGGAATGAAGAACAGAAAGGCAGTCTGCCCTGACTGCTGGTTGGATGTGTTTGTCTGGGAATAATGCCAACCATTTTAGTGTATTACTTTGGATCCTGCTACCTCTCTCAAGCAAGAAAGTACTATCTCATGATCAACTGTGTTAAATGATTCAGGTATGTCTAAAGTGATGAGAATAGATGTCTGTACTGTCTCCACTGACAGGAGCAGATTACATATACCACTAAAACCATTTCAAGTCCTGCTTTAAATTCAGATTGTGCTGGATCTAGAATTTTATCTTAATTTAGTCAATGCAGTTGGCCTTTGGCTAGCTTCTCTATGAGCCTGCAAAGAGTTTCACAATTATTCTGTGTCTGTATGTGGGGACAGACAAAGAAAGACGATTACAGTTTGCTCTAGGGTGAAATGTGGAACCTCTTACAGAGCACATGGAAATGCTACACAAAGATTTGGGCCAGGAAATGAATAGCTAATCCAACTGAAGCTACAAGGGGAGTGACATGGATGCGAGACATAATTATTCAAACTGGAATTTGCTTAGGACACTGAGGTTAACGCCTCTCCTCTAGAAAATTGTGTCAAGGCTACAGCTAACAGGACTTCAGGGGTTTTAATTCATTTGAAAAGCAACAAATCCAATTGCAAAATTCTTTTTTCCCACAAGGGACAATGGGTTCTGCATAATAGAGTGAGAAAGAGCTATCTTCTGAATCATCCTTAGCACTCCTTTCAACATTTGGATTCACACTGCAGGTATCCATTTCCAGTAATAATACTCCCCATTATAACTCAGTATGATAGGTGAAAAGAAACAGTATAAAGAAGTGCAGCTACAGTGACCACGAGTCAAATACTTGTGTAATTTAACATTGCCAACTAACTAACAAACAAAGTAACAACACACAGCAAACTAAACACTGGAGAATTTGTCTACTGGAAAATTTCTAGGTTGTTACTTTAAATTTAAATAAGAGTACGTGTACTAGGAAGTAGGTGAATGAAGGTTATTAAACCACATATATATCTGTGCACTCACACATATAAAAGAATCAATTTCATGATGTTCAAAGCTGTACAAAAACTACTATGTCTTTGTGGGATTTTGCTGATCTTTCAAGAATGACACATCAATTTGTTCAAGGAAGAAAAATGGATTCAAAACCCACAATGTTTTAAAAGCAATTCCTTTCAGAGCTCTACTTTTTTGATAAATTAACTGTGATCAGAAATGAATAAATCCCTTTTCCTTTCTATCTAAGCTTCAAGTAATGATATACAATAATAATAATAATAAAGAATGCATATAAGCAATTCATGCCAATGCCCAAATTTTTAGAAGCAGCCTCTAATTTTCAATTACTTGGTTTTTGTAACTCACATAATGATTTTCAGAGATGTCAATTGCCTACAAGTCTAGTGGCATTTCAGTAATGCAATCAAATAATTTTGACAAGAAGTCTGGTAGGTGTCTGCTTTGTTGTGTCCCTGAAGCCTGACTGAGCAACTTGGTGCAACATGAACTTGTGTTCTATCACCAAAACTTCTTTTCTGACCCCTTGAAAGAAGCAGCTCCTCACAATAATCACTGCTGAAAATCAGACTGTGGGAATCAATCAGTGGGCATCCACCACCTGAAGCATTCAGAGAAAGCACACTTTAAAACCCTGATCATATTTCTACATAATCAGGCAATTATGTCATTACTTATAATCTGTAATCCTGAAGACCCTCCTTCAGGGGTTTCATTCCATAGAGCAAGTTAATGATCCATTGCAAGGCACCTCCTTATAATACGATTTCAAACTTCATTTTCACACCTTGATTATGACTGGCATCTTCTTGTTTCACCTCCAGAAAGGTGCTGAGTCATTAGCAGCACAGGTTATGAGAGCGTAAGTTTTACCATTAACAAAGCAAGGATAAACACAATCTTCCAGAGTCCCTTGAACTTAGACACTACCTAAGACTATACTATCATTATCTGTAGCAGAAAAATCTTTGAGCGACTAGCTTTTGTGCAACACAAAGGCAAAACTTGTTTAAAATGCATTATAAGACCAGTTACTATTAAGGATCATAAATTTTTCTTCGAGTTTGAACCACTGATGGCATACTATCAAAAAAAAAATCTAACTTGAACTCATTTAATTGTAGTACCAATGTAAAGCAGTATTTCCAAGTACTCATTTTGCTGACTACAACATGATTTGTCCTCACACAAATTGCAAAGAAGTGTTTTGATGAAAAAATGGTGAGGTCAGATTACAGTCAAATGGATTTCTAGCACCAATGATGTAGAACTTACAGATTCTAAAACGTTAACAAATCCAACATTCATTTAAAAGTAAACAAACTGGGGAAAAGTCTTTGCTCGCCTTCTAAATTTACACTATCCAATGAAACAACACTTTATGCTTTATCAGTCTTGACGTCAATATCAAAACAGATATTACAAAGTTCCATAATTGTTTATACATCCGTTCCAGCCATTTCAATGTGAACAGTGTCCTCCTTGTTTCTCTACCTTACACACAGCGATTTCATCATCTCCAGTTCACATATCAATTACCAGACTTGTGCAATCTAAACGAAATTTTTTCTTTTCTATGTCCAGCCTCTCTTAAGCAATAAAAAAAATACCACCATCAAATTACAGGTGAAATGTTTCTGAGAAACCAGAGAACATAAAAAAATATATTTTCCTAATTAAGAAGGTAGGAGTGGAAGGGGACTTTGGGATCACGGTGTCCAGTCACCTGCCATCTAAAGCAACCACATGATGTCATTCCTTCCAAAAGAATATCCACACTCCATCTTAAAATCAGATTATGTCTCTCACTACTTCCATCAAAAGGCTGTTTCAGAATCTCACTGGTCTGATGGATAGAAAAGTTAAAATTTCCAGCCTAAATATCTCATGGTACAAAGCCAACCATTTGTTTTCACATCTGCAGCAGTCATTTCATTAAGTTGGAATGTCACTCCTGATTGTTCCTCAGCATTCAATCCCAGTGCATTTCTGAACACTAGTGAAAACTGAGGCAGTGTAGCCCCTCTCTGTGATTCCTGTTGAATCTCTATCAGATAAAATAAAGGCAACAGAAGAAGAAAATTAGGCAGTATACATAAACATGGCTCTGTGGACTAAGAAAAAGGATATTCCTAAAGACATGGAAGGAGCACAGTAAACTCAACAGTTAAAGAAGAGACTTGACTCTCCTATTTCACAGTTTATGGTGTAGTGCTGGAACAGCCTTTCTGAGTCACAGCACCCTATTCTAACAGAAAGCTTAGCATGTTCTTTTCTCAAAAAAAACCATGAACACTGGCACACTCACCTCAGGACAGGATTTTTGGCTCTCAAACCCATATACACTCCAGTGCCAAATTAGAGGCAGATGAAAGGAGCTATGTGTTCAGCTAAGCAGGTCCAACAGCTTTTTTTACAGCATGTTTCTCCTGAAACCTTCTAAGTCACCTGACTTTCTAAAAGCAGAGGGTAAAATTTCATACCCTTCTTGATCCCCTCCTAATAAGGGGCTGCTGATAAAATATTCTGGTTCTACTCTGTGCTCGAAGCCACACTACTCCATCATTTCCTTTACATGAGATCTTTGAAACAAGACCTGAGAGTAAGAGGAAACTTTTCTCTTGCTTCCTTCCCATTGGAGTCATGAGTAGTAATGCAGGACCCAGCACTCAGCACACGGGCACCTTCAAGCACTTTGTTTCTTTTTCAACTGTGAAACAGAGCTGATTATCACTCCTTAATGTAGCGTAAAACTACCTGTTTCTCCATGCTCAAAGAGATGATCACAGTGTAGATGCAATAAAAAGAGGGTCAGGTCTGATGAAGTTCATGTTGAATTCATATTGAAGAATAAGTTATGTTTTACAACTGGTAACTCTTGGACTTTTCGGAAGGAAACAAATTTGTCAAACCCCAAAATATAAATTATTTGTTAGAAAGAAAAAAAAATATATTTTTAACTAAATCTAAAGTATAGATGGTTTCATGAATATTTTAAAAAACTGATCTGAAGTTCATTGTCATTAATCATACAGCCATTACCATGCTTCTGCTTTCAAAGTGATGTTTTTAAAATCAGTTGAAGACAAGAAAGCAATAACAATACAGCACCTGATGTCACAAAAGTGAAGAATTTGCTTTCAACTCTTATAGGAATCTAAGCCTCATCTGTTACATTTTTCATCACAGTTAATCTCTACAGATCTTACACTATATTAAATCTGTACCACAGCCATATATATCTTCAGTTCTTCTGTTATTTGTATGTTCATGACAAAAACAAAAAAGACCTCAAATCAAATTCCCCAAGATGTCTCATGTGAAGAGATTTCTTTTAATTCATAACTAGTTACCAAAATCTAACTATTCTTACATATAGCAGTATTAGATCTGCCTGGCTATATTTTAATTTATAAACTCCAACAACAACAAAAATATCATCATTTTACCCACTGTAACACTTGTAATCATCTTATATTACTACTTTTTTTTTGCCCTTCATATCCCTCCCCCAAAATGGGCTTAATAATACAATTAGTGTTGAATGCTAAAAGGTTGATTTCCCAAAAGGTTAAAATGTATTTTAGAACTACATTTTCAGCTGTTCCTGGTATGAAATTACACTTGCGACAATTCGATACAATAATCTATAAATCTGTGTAACAGGTCCGTGGCCATATTTTCCAACACTGGCTTGCATTTCAGTGAAATCTGTAGGCAGCAGCAACTGAGAGCTACAGAATATAATAAAAAATTACTATTCTAACTCAAAATGGATGCAAGTTACAAAAAAAAAAACCAAAACAAAACAAAACAAAAAAACCTCAGAAAATTCCCTTGGGCAAAAGGGAAATAATAATATGCAACACAAGCTTCTCTGAGATTTTTAATATTTCATGTATACGCAAATAATAATTACTGATGTCTATGAAGTCATTAATAATATTTTCAAAGAAAAAACATTGTTTGTAGTTGAACACATTTTTCTTTAAAAAATTAAAAAATTCTATCACCTACTCATTTCAAGGTTAACAGGATAATGCAAATTCATATGGGTCCCTGATGATCAAGGTAGGATTAACATATTTTCACCTTCTCTAATAGAACTGCTTTGGTACAAAAACATTGTTTTGCACTGTCATGATGTATGGCTCATATTTAGAAATCTGACAGTTTAGGAGTACATTATGGCATTCCATTAAACTGAATCCATTTTTGTGCTGCACAGGAAAAGATAAAGAGGCCACAATTCCTGTCTTCTTTTTAAAGAATAATGGCTTTTCTCACTACCGTAGTGAAAATTTTAGAAAATGTGATATTTAGTGGACTGCTAAGTTCTACTCTACCGTGTCTCAAAAACCATGAGGATAACTCTTTATTTCTTATAAATTCTATTTTTTTACAAGAACATGAACCATATTAATTGACAGAGATGTCAGCTAAAGCCCCCATTTACAACTGCTGCAACAGTAATTCTGAAAAACTTTGGAATTCACCCTGTAAATGGATAGTGATGTTTCATCTTCTGAGCAATATTTATGACTTCCGTAATTGTGAAATTCCAGAAACACTAGTGATGCACTGTTATTTCACTAAACAATGCTGTCACTGTCATAAGAAATAAGGGAAAGAAAAGAGAACTAGAAAAACACATGAAACTTCAGGTTAAAACAGATGTATACAAGGGCACCTTATTCCCATGGTGACAGGACAGTGCTAAGTTGCCTACAATACCCTGAAATGTAGACAAGGTGTTAAAGAGATTTATCTATCCTTCAGATATTTGGGGTTGCACCACTACAAAGCCAGCTATATCATAAATGTTAACAGCCCACTGCTCAAATGCAAAACATTACCTCAACAAGAATCTGGAGAATGCTTTAAAAACAATTTATAAGTTGACTTTTTTTCCCTAACAGTATGCACTTTACCTCCCCTTCAGTCTTTTGCCCAAAGTTTTCAAAATCAAGATTAATAAAGAAACAGCTTTCAGAAGATCCCTGTTACCCCTAGTGAGAATCATAATTTAGCTGATCATTAAGAAAAGCAAAATGTTTGTGCATGGCCAGAAGAGGGGAATATACCATTGGGTGGGAGTTCTTCCATCACAGGACCCAAAAAGGCAGAAGTCCCAAAGCTTCAGCTGAGTATTTGAGTTTCTTTCTTCCTCTTATGGCTGAGTCAACAAAATGCAATGTGGAGCAAGAAGGTGGCAAAAAATCACAGCTTCACACAGCAAACGTGTGAGGAGGAATGGTGGCCTTGAGAATGTGTTGAAAGAGGAACCAGGAGGCTGAGGCTTGATGGTACTGCCTTTGCTCACCCTCAGCTGGAGATGTGGGAAATTGTCCTTTGTGTTTGCATCTAAAATTTACTCTGTGATTATCTCCTAATATTAGTGGCTTGGATTTGCTGACTATTCATGACTTTATCTATATGTCAAAAAAAACCCAAAAATTACAAAATTGATCCCCAAAGTTTAGTATCCTCTTTTGCCCAAGGGAATTCTCCGAAGTTTGTTTCCTTTTTTGTTTTGTTTTGTTTTTGTTTTTTTTTGTTTGTAACTTACATCCCTTTTGAGTTAGAATCAGCTGTTCTTTACACCTACTTTTGTGTGATCTTAGAGACAATCAGGTTTAAAATTGCCTGCCCTGCAGCCATTGGAACAGAAGCTTATGCTCATAAGTTGAACAAATTCTTGAGCTTTAACGGTGCTGCAATGTGGCAGAAAGGTGACACCTAAGCTTTATAACTCTTCCAATTTAAAACAAACCCAAGATCTTTCCACATGAAAGATACAAGAGCAATGGTGCCGCCTCCATAAAATTATTCTTCTCACTTGGAGTAGTGGGGTGAGAAAAAACATTAGCCATGAAAATGCAGTTTAATGTGACCAATCTTGTTATTTTAGAGTACTGGGTGAACAGCTTATTAACTGCACAACGTCCAGATCTTCCCAGGTGCAATTAGGGAATGAAGGAACGCCTCGGTGTTACAGTTTAAAAACTGCTGTATTAAAGACCTGGTTTTATCCAATGGAAGACTTTCCTAGAACACTGCAGAAAGATTCACAAGGGTCGGGATGCCAAGAAAAGTCACAATTACTAGTTATTAAAAGCAAAGTCCCAGAAATAACAAACTCTTTCAGAAAGCTCACAATCTCAGGACATTTTTTTTTTAATAAGTAAATGTATTATTAAAATATCCTGAAGGCTTTACTCTGCTACCTGCTCTGTCTGTCTAAAAGCTTCAGGATTCCTGGGGAGATTTGTTTCTTTCTTATGCACAGCTCACAGCTACCCAGTCCATCCAGCAGAGCTGCAGAAGATGCAAGCTTTCTCAAAAAGCTGGTGACACACTGGACTAGTCCTGTTTAAAATCTCTCTTTAAAATGTACAAGGATTTAGATATAGAGGGATGAAAAAGTCTGTTTAGGGAGGTTTAGAAGAATTCCAGCCAAAAAGGATTTGGCCATTACTGAACAAAAAATAACAATACCTCTAGATTAACATGAAAACAAGGGCTTAATTCTATTTTACATTTTAACAAGAAAAGGATAAAACCCAAAAAAAAACCAAATCATGGAAGATAGATAACTTTAACCTATCTTTGTATTTATAAAGCCACTAGCAAAACAGTATCTCAATGCCTCATGGTCATTAATGGATTTTTCCTCACAATGCTTCTTTGATGCAACGTTCTATTATCCTTATTCTTCTCGTGAAGAACAGTGTCATGGAGAGATTAAGTCATTTATCCAAAGTAACACAAGATGCCTATGGGAATGACTATGTAATTTATCACGGATCTCAAGAGCTGCAGTCCACTGCCTGAACCAGTAGACCATTCCCTTCTTAACAGACAAGAGCTCTTGTACAGTACCTTAAATGACCTTTCAAAATGGCTATTTTGTGCATGGCTTTTGCTCTATCACTATTCTGAAGAAAGCTGTTAAAGCAACATACTTTGAGAGAGCTTAATTAAGCACCCTGTATCTTGTCTCAACAGCAGCTGTGAAACTTGGGAACACATATACTTTCAGACCAAACATTACAGATCTCTTGGAAGTCAGCAGCAAAGGTAAAGCTCAGCAGCTTGGCAGCTGGAAAAGATCCTTCATGATCTGCAAATGACCATACTTTATTCAAGTCTTTGAAAGTTTTTTTTCAAGGCTTTTTATGTTCCTGTGACTGAAAAGAACTACTATACTCACAATATATCTCTGAATATAGGACCTATTTGGTAACTACCAAAATATGGTCTTTCCCAGTGCACTGAAGAGCTCTGTTTATCATTTGGTAAAGCTGCTTAAAAAGAAAAGGCAGTCAATTGTTTTCTTTTTATATTCAGCGAATGCTTTCGGTTTGAATGTAATTCAAGCTACAGGAGCACCCATGAGACTGGTAGTCTAAAACACTGGGTCAGTATCTGCCTCTGAAAACACTAATTAATTAAAATACTATTTAAAGAAAAAAACTACTTAAGTTTTGTCTTTATCCAAAGAATAAGTACAATTGACATCAGCAATCTAAAATTCTCCTGCCACTATGTTCACCTGAAGGGATCATGACCAGGAGTGAAAAGTTTACTGGGTCACGCTCCTTTAATCTTACCGTCTCTTTTGAGTGACTGCCAAAACCCTTGCTTATGATGAAGTTTATGAAGAAGAAAATGAACTGAGATCATAATTTAAATTCCACACTGCTCACAAACAACTTTCATATGGTAACAATTTTTGGTCACTGGTTTACTGAATTTGAATTGGATTGGTGACCTAAAGGTGAAAGGAATTCTGCATTCCAGTATCAATCTCCATGCTGTTTATTGTTTCAATTTTCTGAAGTTCAAAGTGGTAGAAGTGAGAGTTACATGGTTAAACACAGTTGTCTCCACTTTAGAACCACTTCAATACTTTCAGATTTTTTTCCTTTAAAATAATTCTAAGCATAACCCAGAATTATATGAAATTTTCCAGTGTATGAAGCACTTTTGATTTTTAAAAAAAAGTACCTCCACTAAATAGGAAAATAATCTGTCACATAATAAAACAATGATATTTAAGAAGTCCTATTATAAAAAAAAACTGTGTTACAAGTTCAATTGTGCCTTTGTAAAACTGTCTGCTTCATTCAAGGGCTTTTAGTTATAAGAATCATTGAGATTTCTCTGGCTAACTTAAAATTATAAAAACAAAAAAAATCCTATGATTTTAAGATTTCATAATTTCCCTCAGAAATCCTCATATTTTATTAATTCCTATTTCTATTTTTTTTCCTAATCCATCAATTCTGTTCTGTACTTAAAACATGAAACTTAATTAACATACTACTTTATCAGCTTCAGTGATAAAGTGAATAAATTTATTTCCAGGCAATGGATTTGGGAAAATTCTCAAGGAATTCTCAGCTGCATCTGATGTTTTTCTTCTGTCAAAACCTTTGAATTTTTTTTCATTAGGGAAGGGGAAAGAAACTGAGAGGAAAGGGAGAAGGAAAAAAACACTTTCAGAAAAATTAGACAGGAATTTCCAAAATACTCAGTGTGTCTAAACTATAAGGAACCAAATGAAAGATTTGCACCATGCAATTATTTAACCAGTGAGGCAATTTTTTTTTCAGTTTTCTCAATACCTTAGCGCTTCACCACTTTTTAATGAGAAAGACATAAGAAAAAAAATAGCCTCACATACCAATTTATAACCATGCCATTTAATCTTCTGTTTCAATAGTACATTTTTTAAAGGTCTATCTTTTACCCACAGAGCAATGAAACACAAATCTGAACACAATTTGAAATCCTTAATCTGATATTGGGAGGAGGACTTCTAATTTATCCTGTGAAAGCATCAGCTCTACAAAGTAACTGTTCGGCATACAGAGCTCATACTGTGAGAGTTATACATTATTCACGAGGAAAAAAAAGATTATTTTTGGTACCTAGTTTCACAACCTGGTAACTATTTCTTCAGAGACTGATTGACTTTTATGATCTGTGCTTTTAATTATTATTTTATCAGCCACCGTTTTCTACCATTGCCCTTTCCTGCCTTACATTATGCAAATCTCAACTATATCAACAAAAGCAACTAGACCACAACATCTGTACAAACCCATTAAGCTAAGGGGGAAAAAAAAAAGACAGAAAAAAATAAAGGACCCAAAATTTGTTTCATGGCCTATTTGGTTTAACAACAGACCCAATGCCCATTCAAGCACATATAATTCAGAAGGCCTGCCTGCCAGCAATAAAGACTGAAATTGGATACTTTGTGAGATTAATTACCTAGATAGGGCATGATAATGCTAGTCAAATGGGAAGGTAATTAAAGTGCACCTTCCATGAAAATTATTCATTGCTGATGGATCAGGTGACAGATAAATCAAAAGGCACTTAAAAAAGCTACAGGTTAACTTTATGGAAGGCCGTTCATCCCTGGAAGTCCCTGCAACCATGCTCCTATTGCAAGACAAAAGGAGGGTAGCGTGGCCTCCGAGAAAGAGGAGCCCAGGGAAAAGTTACCAGCATTGTGCCTGCACACAAAGGGGCAGCTAGAGTGGAACCAGCCGGCCAGCAGCCTTCAGATTCCAGGATCTCTCTGCTTGTATGCCATAAAGGGCTATTGCACCATGAAAGGCAGCAAGTGATGAATTAATAAGTTGACTAGTCCCCCGGGCGCAATCCTTACAGGCAGAGGACATGCCGCGGTAATCAAACGGGGCAATAAATTGTGTACATTGAATGGCACAAAACGCATCTCACTTCATCACCATTAAGACAAGACTTCCTGAATTTGTCATTAACTCTTTGGCTTCAATATATTTATTTAAACAGTAAAAGTAAGAGAAAGAGCTTACAATAACAAAAGGGCAACTGATACTACCCAGCGGGACATAGAGTCTAATGGAGATCACTGACTTTTACTTTCTACAGCTACATGGGTCAAAATCCACTCCTTTTACACCAAAGCTCCCCCTGAGATACACCGATTAAGTTCAAACCATTACACTACATGCACTTCTGAACACAGAAAAAATCCCCAAAACCACAGGATCAAGTTATTTTTTACAGCTAGTTTATGCAAATTCCTAAGTATTTATTCTATATTTGAAGAAAATGGAGCTTTCACATGGGTAAGCATTTCCCAAATCCCAGAGTTTTACAGAAAATTTCTAAACAACTTTATATTAGATATAACATCTGAGATTATTAAAATGTATGAAAAAGGAGCAATGTATGAAAAAAGTTCAATAATTACCACCTTCTCTTTACACTTTTTTTTTTAATGTGTGTTAGCTCTCTAGGTTGCGATAGTGAATAATACTGGCTGTTCAGAGGTAGTTCAATGGAAAGCAATTTTGTGCCACCCTATTTGTCCTTAGTAGTCATTTTAAATGGCTTAAATACCTATGAGAATTAAAGAGAATCTTACCACTGTCTCTGAATCAGAGCATAAACAGGTAAGAAAACATTTTTCAGAAATTCTTTACTAAATTTCTCCTACCAAAAATACACTTGAGGTCTTCCCACATTTTGAAACAACAGTTCTGTGTGTTTTATCAATAGCTTCAAAACTATTTTGCACATTCCCTGAATATTTTTACCTTCCCTAGGTTTCAGAGTGAGTAGAGGAAAGGAAGATTGAAGTCAGTATTGAAACATAATGCAAACTTTAAAAATAGGAACTACAAACTGAAGTTCTTTCTGTGGGTCCAATGGAAAGCATAACCTTTTTTCAAAACAGAATTTATGAAACAAGCTATGATTGCTCCCAGGAGTGTTCTACATTCACAGAAATTTATACGACCATGTGACCAAGCCAGGCATGGTACCAGTTTTCCAACTTCACTGCAGTTGGCAGCTGCGGTATTTCCCCCAGAAAAGGAGTTGTGCTGATTTTATGAATAGATTTATCACTTTGAGATTAGCTCATTACAATATTTTGCAAGAAGTCAAATTTTATAGACCTGCTGATCTATAAATTTACCTCAGGATACTTGGTAAACTTAATCTGGCAAAGTAAATGGTGCTAGAGTTGAGAATGGAGCATGAACACATACTTGTCCATACTGAAACTTTGCTAGCATGCTTATCTAGTTGGGCATAATTCTGACAATCTCAACATGGGAACACTGTTCTAAGAAACAAAGAAGTTAATTTTGCAAGCATGAGCCCTGACATGCCAGGAACAGAGGATGAATCCTGATCTCTTTTGAGCAGACTTAGCTTTGGTAACAGGAAACATCCATTAGTTTCTTGAAGAGTCCCACTGCCTGTCTGCTGGTATCCGAGTGGTGTTTGAGCTATCAATTTTGGATCTACAGATTGCTAAATGGGATGGGACATGTCTGCCTGAGAGATCACCACCAACATCTCAGTATAGGTCTGAAAGGTAGTCTCTTTGGTGTACAGAATTTACCCTCCAAAGCACTGTGAATGTGACAATGTTCTGAGAGCCTGGGGTACCTGCTAGGGAAAACACTGAGAAACAACTCCCAAGAATTTGGTGAAGGAGTTCACTTTCTCTACTTACTACTCATTGAAGGTTATCTGACTGTAATTTTTCTGTGCTACTGCATGGCTGATCAAATTAATTTTTTTAATGGAAGGTTGTAACACTGATGGATGGCCATCACTGCATTATTGTAGGCAAAATAAGCTGAAAGGGACCTGCTGCTGTCCTAATGGGGACTCTTAACTAGCATTACAGTAAAAAAAAATAGAACAAGTATTTTATATTTTTAAAGCACTTTTAACATTGAAGCTATAAACTGTAATCAAGTGAAATATCCCTATTTTCAGGCTACACCTGTATATTAATATCGTCACTAAGCACCTTGGTTAATTCAGTCCTTGGTAAACAGCTTCAAAGAGTCTTAATAATATGAATTACTAATAAGAAAAACAAATTATTTTCTAGATTTTTAAAATCCCACAGACAATAAACTATTTTAAAAGTTGCTTGCTTCCTTAATATATTCTTGAAAATAAATAAAATCATGTAAAAATTTAATGCTAACATTGTGGAAGAAATTAACATTTGTGTATGTGGGGTGTGGGAGGAAGAGGACATTCAAGTCATCAACTTTTGCCAGCTAATTTAGGTGGCTAAATAGGGAAGGTAATCTAACGCTTCCTCTGTAATTAAGGACGAGTCGATGCACAATTCCTAAACTTGGCTCCTGTTCCAAATCACTCCCTAAAGAAACCTATCAATCTCCACTGACTAGAACAATGTAAATATCCACCAAATATTTAAATGCTAATGTTTAATGCCAACATCAAAGAGCAGAACATTTAGCCCTGAAATACTTCATGTGATTAACTCTACAAAATATAAAGTGCAATGACACTTTTCCCTCTTCATTACCAGTTAAGCTGCAATACAAAAAATTAGAACTAAGGGTGAAATTTTGATCTCAGCTACACAAGGGAATATTTGGAATAATTCCACAGGAGGTCCACAGAGACACATCATTACTGTATTGGCTCTGAAATATTATCATCCAATTCCTCATTTCACAGCCATGATTAGAGGCTGTATGAACTTAAATAGACTTTAGCGAAATAAATGGCATTTCTCCACATAAGCATCAGGGTTTGCTAGCTTTGAATCTGCTCTGCTGACTCAGCCACTACTGCCTGATAAGAGTTTGGGTATTATGGAAAAAAAAGAGCTCTCCATGATGCATTAGGAAATGGAATTTTCAAAAAAAAGAAACGTTTACATGACAGACAGACAGAAAAGGTCAAAAGGAGAGATGTCAAATAGATCCATCAGCAGACATGAGATGGCAGATACAGAAACTGAAGGGTCTGCTGCTGCAAATAGACACATATGAGAAAAAACACTGGATTCAATGGATAATTTTGTACCAGCAGTTGAAACGCTGTTAAGAATTTAGGAGGGGTCATACAAAGCAAAGCTAAGAATCAAAGTGACAAGACCTCATTCCTAATCTTAAACTTACTTAAGGGGAAGTGAGATCTTTCTGGAAAATTCTGAAAAATATGCTAACAGGATAGAAGAGAGTGATTATAAGAATGAGCTACACGTAGGCATGTGCGTGCATGTACACCTGTGTATCTGTCTCTCAGTCTCCTTTTCTTATATAGCAGAAACAAGATGGAAGTAAGATATGAAACATCCCATTCTGCACTTCTAAGATTTCTTGCATTAACATTGGAAAAATTCAAGCAGTTCTGTGAATATTTTTTCTTAAGATTTACTGTGTTTCTGCACATATGGATTCTATTGTGTCTGACACATGATTTACCTCATTCAGCAAGGAATGAGGTCTTTATTGGCCCACTGACTACAGGTAAGATCCTAAGATTTCTACCTCTCTGTCAAGCATAGTTAAAAATGGTCAAAAACCATTGACAGAGGATAAAGGAGCTGAAGGAAAATTTTCCAAAGAGATGTGCATTTAGCATGCTCACAGAGCCTTGGATGTTTAGAAAACTGAGCTAGAAATGACCTCTTCTTAATTAGCATTAATATTAAAATGGCCTGAGTCAAACAGCTTAAGACAGTGTGCTATGAAAATTTAAATGTACAAATGAAAAGCAACAAGTCAGGGAGTTTAAAATTACAGCTATCACTAAAGTCTTATTTATTTGGTAGGCTGGCAACACAAACTACCTTATGGAAACATAAAAAGCAGCTTGTTATAAGCTCGAATTTAGGATGTTTATATTGGTCACACAGTAGGAAGATTTCTGTGTCATTACCATGAGCATGATTTAGTTGTATTATGTTCACATGTAGACACCATTATGGAACACTTAGCTCAGACAAATGGCTCCATTCTTGATCTTTCTTATTCTACTGTAGTTAATGACCAAATATTGTTAAAAATTGGGACACTAATTATCTGATGTCAACATGTTATGGATAATTAAGAATTGCTCACTCTGAAGCCATGCTAATTGTTTTTCACATGTCTCCTTCTCTTGTCCTTGTGTCCTCAATAAGGCAAGTAGCTACAGGTTTATACGTACATCTCTGTCACGTTCTTTGTCACAGAACATACATCATCCTTTCTGGCTCATCCCCGATTAATTTTGCTGGCTTGCAGCAATTATCTCTCCCTTTGTGACTGACCTCTTGGTAAATGGAGTGCATGATCACTGGGCAATTTTTTCCTGCATATTTTACCACTTAATTGATCCTTGTTGGCTGACCACAATAGGATACACTAAATTTAAGTCATAAAATAGTTGAAGTTCAGAGGAAGTGGTAATCATGTTTTAGCAATTCTAGTTGACAGCTGTAAAAATCAGATCTTGATAATGTTCTCTCATTTACCCTATTACTTGGATCAGTTGGTTAAAACTGTTAATGATCCTCTTGGATCAATGTCGTTTGCTTGTAGCTATAATTTACTGCATTGGTGGGTTAGTACAGATGTTTTCATAGATAGCTCTGCATCATTCCACCAGATTGCTGTCTGCATCAAATTTGCTTCCATTCATCACTAACGAAGCAAAGAAAAAGATAATCAGCATCTCCTATCTTAACATTAACTATTGAACTTGGGATAACACTTTTATTGTTGTCAATTTGCAGCCTTCAACCATGGCTTCCTCAGTAAATTGCCCTGAGAGTTCTCTCTAGAAACAGAACCAATTAGATATTTTGACTGTTACTGGGAAAGACTAAAGAAATGCTTAACTGTAAAAAAAAATACATACACTAAAGAGTACTAGATAAAACTGTTCCGTTAGGAATATGCCCTATGGAGTGAGGGCTGGTTCTATCACATACAAAGCAGAAGAAACTTCATATGGTAGCGATGTGTCAAAGTTGGCAAAAATCATCCAGTCTATTAATTACTGAGACTATGCCAGCACCTGAAAAATCTGCTGATACCCATGGGTTGTCATAGTGGGTAAGTCAGCAATGGTACATTAAGGGAGATGCATCCCTTTCTTATTATCCCACAAGCATTAGAAAGATCATACCCAACTCTTAACAGAATTTGTCTATTTTCACCCTTGCCAGAGGTGAACCATTTATTCTTGGGCCATTAATACTTCCTAAACTGCCAGAAGACCATGAGCCAGAAGAGGAAGACTTCTCCACTGAGGGCTCATTTACCCAAATCTGTTTTTCCTTCTAAAAAAAGGAGGCTTATTGGCACAGGCAACAAATATAAAATAAGTAACTGAATAAAATATGATGTGCTCCAAAAGAGATGCAGCAAAATCTCTGACTATATTTCTAAAGAGAATACTTATTAAAAAAGGAAACTGGAAATACACTATCTTACATTGCTGGACAATTCTACATGGCGTCATTTAAGCTTAATGAACAAACTTCTTTAGCTCTCCCTATAAAAGCTACCTTCTCTCTTCTAAAGATTTCCACAGGAGTCATTACAGTAGGTTGGCTCCATGCCATGCTGTCATCAAATGCTTCACTACATAGAGACGTTACAGTCTAAGAATTTTTTAATTCACTACATTCAAGCTTAATTAGGAGCTCACATTTGGTAGCACTTATACACTTGCAATAGTGCCTTTCAACAGTGATGTTCATTTCTCATTGAAAAAGCTTCTGAGCACTTAAAAGGTTTTGTTTGTTCTAATGACAATGGCACTTTAGTTCTTCAAAAGTCTGAAACAAATAAACAGCACTGAGTTCAGAGTTCCTACTGATGATATCCTGCACTTATTTATATCCTGCATCCAGTTACCATACTACAGTTCACAAGAAGCAGTAAAAGGAAGATCGGGGGATGTTGTTCTGCTGTGAAAATCCATGGTCTGTGAAGCTGTATATTCTTCGCACATAAGTTAATTAGCTGCTCTAGAATGTGTATCACCAAGTATAAATATATCAAGTGATTTCTTGTCTTTGTAGTGCAGCTATCCTGGAAGTCTTTGACACTAGCTGGGTCTTCACAGAACTATGTATTAAAACTCCCAGAAAGTATAAAAAAGTGCAAAGAGTTTCTACATTGCTGAAAAAAACTTGTTGACATGAGAAAAAAAAATCTAACTATGGATGAAGGGAAAGAAGAAGGGATTTTTGAGGGTTTAAAAATTCACCCAGCAGGTGTCACAAGTAGAGCTCTTTAATCATAGAGACCTTTCAAAGATTGTTCATAGACAGTGTGATATTAATACTTGCTTTTTCAGATCAGGGTTAATTTTTCATCACTGTTTTTATGAACACAGTTGGTTTAACTCATAAATATTGAGGAGATAGCTGGTCCATGTTTTTAAAAGAAAAAAGGGGCTCCTAGTCCTTTGTGCCACACCAGTAAAGTAATCCCTCCATTCCATGGCTAAATTGTACTTTACGTTGCTCATTTTCTTCTTCAAGTACATAGTTTTTTATTGTGCAGCTGGTGAAATTATTCTTGAGTAGTATACATTAGACCATGGTGACATAACCTGCTTTTTCAATAGCTCAGTGCCCAGGAATGTCAATAGCCCTGCGGCTTTCATGCTTCTCTGAGCAGGTTGCCACCAAACATTCAACATACATAGCTTAACCAGACCATTTCTAATTTGGAGCTCTGTTTCTGTGAAGCTGAAGCTTTACTTCACCTTTGTGTAGTTACACTAGAGTGTAGCTTCCCATTCTTTTCACTTGTAGCTATTGTAAAATTCGTATAGTCTTTATTAAAAAAAAATGAGTTTCTTAGCAAAAATTATTACATCCCTTCCAAAATAGTTTTTATAATAGAGCTGGACAGGCAAGAGTTCTGATATCGATTAAAAAAAAAAAACTGACCACCACCAATTTTTAGTATACTATACAAAAAATCCAAATTACATTCAGTCACAAACTGATGTGCAAAACCCTGACATAGAGGTATCACTCAAAATGTGATATGAAGTTAAAGTTTCCTTTGAGGATGACAGAGCGCCCATTGCTTTTGTTCCTGTGTGTTCTGATAGAGCATAAGGTTCAAATCCTGCTCCTATTGAAGTCAATGACAAAGCTTCCATTGACTTCAGCGGTGCAGGATCAGACCCTAAGCAACACAGCTAGCATCTGCTTGCTTTTTATCTCTCTTATCTTTCATTGAAAAATATTGAAACAAATTAGAACTAAATAGTAGGGGGAAAAAAGGAATTAATATCAATTAGCTACTTTGGGGTACATTTTCTTATAAAACATTCTGCTTGTCATTGTAAAATTTTTGTGAATATACATGTTCTGTGTATATATATAAAATATCATTGAAACTCTCAAATATATGTGCCGTACCATATTATATCCCAGACAGATGTTTCCTTCTTTGTGAAACTCCTGAAGAAAAATCTAATTTTTAATAATCTAATAATAATGCCCCAACCTTGCAATTCTGTAATATCGCTATAACCTTGTGGATGTCACAATATTAAATATGACCTGATACAATCAGCGAATAAACAAACTGCTTTTCTTGATCTGATGCTATTTGCTATACAGAGACTGGAATTCTTATCAAGTTTTTATCCATCAGTTTAATTCAGGTATAAACTCAGTTATCACCTCCTGTAAAAAAATCTGTGATATTAGTTCAGGGTAATGTGATTGCAGATCAATAGGCACTCTTACCTCCACAGAAATAACCCAATCCATTCTTTTAATGTACTGAAAAGACATCTAAAAAAGTTCAAGAATAATAACTATCATATGCAACTAATTTCTATTCTAATTTTTCCCTTTTTAGTTGGTAACCATGAAGTGCAGAACACTTGGACTGCTACGCTCTCTGCCTACCGGTCCAGGAAAATTTTTAAAATATTAAAGTATATTTTAAAAATTATTAAGAATAAGCACAGACATCCATATAGCTCCCATTAAGAACATAAGCACAACGGTAAACCAAATGAAGTCATCATCACATATGTTTCTAAAAAACCTCAGTTTAATGAAAGCATTTAGTGATTATTACATTTTAAAAGTGACTTTTTGTAAAATAATTCCACCAGCTCAACAGGTGAAACACTTTTTGGTAAAAAGAAAACATTATTTTTTGTAATCTGAATTATTTTTACATGAGGCATTGCTTTAAAAAATATATTGATGATGTAGCCATATCAATGTGCAAAAACTGATCTACAGTTGGATGTTAGGAGATGAAGCCAAAAAGTAAAGTCATTAGCAGGAAATAGCCAAGGAAACCAATAGCTAAAGGAAGTCCACTGAAATGGGAAAACATTGAATTTAAGTTGAACTCTGAAGCTATTTGTAATAAGCTGTCATGTAGCACTAGAAGTGAACATTGGATGGAAGATGTAGATGGAGGGAGATTAAAACAACTTGGTGGCACTATGGGAAGAAACCAAAATGGCCTGGGGAAGGCGGGAAGTGAGAATAGGACTAGAACACTGAAGTAACAGTGACTGGGAAAGCTGCAGACATCAATCTTCTTGATTGCTGCCTCTGCTGGGGGACAGTTCATCGCTGAAGAAAAGTCAGGCTTAAGTGAGACTGACAGGAACAGGAAACAAATAGATGGTCAGTAGTGTAGAGGCTATGAAAGAAGAGACTTTAAAAAATGAGTAGGGATAATTGAGAGCTGGGGGAAAAGAGTAAAGAAATAACAAAACGAAAAATTATAAGCAGCAAGAATGAAAGGAGAATGTAACATGAGAGAATGTGAAGTGTCTCTCTCATTTAGAAAGACTTCAGAATTACCTAAGAAAGGCAGAACCCTTTGCAAAATGCAAACCCAAATGCAAAATGCATTTGCATTTATGCATTCAGCCATTTCTTTTGTCATGTAAATCAACGGTGCTGCTGCTAACAGTCATGATTTTATAGCATGTAATGTTTTTTTTCAGTTCAAGTTGCTGGGATAATGCCAATTTGACAAATTCGGCTTCCTTTTTTTTTTTAACTGTGAAATTTGGGATCTGCTTTTTTTGTAGGAAAAGGTCTTAAAATTGAACTCTAAGATGTAAAAATGGAATAGCATCAAATCAACATATACAAAGGAAATTGTTACTAAAAAAAATGCTTTTCAAGAGTAAGCCTTGATGATGGAACTGAATCTGAGTTTTTTAACCACTCGAAGTTGTCAGCATTAAGGGCATCTCAAGGCACAGCATGACCTAAGAGTGCTATAGGGCACCTTTCTCTTGCTGTGAAGAAGCAGCAAGCATTAGCAAGTGTTCCATGCACAAGAGCAATGAGTACATTTAGGGGCAGTTACTGGCATTACATTTTAACTTCTGTTTGTCTTAGTTATGGTAATAAGGAATTATGAGTGTCCCATTGGATGTGATTTTTTTCTTTTCAATGACTATAAAAACAATTTAAACTGGCTCAAGACACACACTTAAATTTTCTCAAACCCTAATAAATTTTGGTATTCATTCAAAATATCCTAAGTTTTTTCAAGGCCAGGGTAGGTTGGGTATATATAACCCTTTACTAGAGATAAGTCCATTGTTCATTCAGAAAAATTCTAGAAGAAAGGATGCAGAAAGATAGTTTCAAAAACACACTATCTTTGCAAAAATGTCAACAGAAAAATTATAAAATTGTTATTGAAGCATATTTTGTAAAATGAAAATGCATGAATGCCAAAATACAGCAAATATTAATCTGCAGTGAAATCTACCCAGTTTCCATTCACCTTCTGGGTGTTGTATGGAAAAAAATGTAAACTTTGGTAAGGAATTTGATGGATCCAAAGGAACTTTAAGTACAACTGAAAGGGGAATATCTTATCAGGGAAGTGGTCAATTTCATCTTTGGTAAAAGCCTATTCTTGCAAAGATAGTGCTTGTCAGGTGTTCACCAGGTACAGCTCTTTATTTGTTTATTGTAACATGAGCTTAGTCACATTCAAATCAGAATTCTACAAGGATGCAGGGGTTCTCATAGATCAGCTTGCAGTACTGGGATGACATCCTATATTCTTTATATGATGCTGGATAGGCAAGATATGAAGCAAGAGGGTTTAGTCCTGGGGGACTTTGTGTACTTAATCTTAAAAAAAAAAAAAAAAAAAAAAACAAAGAAAGAAAACAAAGCAAAACCAAAAGCCTCATGGTCCTTGGTTGAAGCACAAAAATATGCCACATGACAACTGATAGCCTAGTCACAAAGTCTTTTTTAAACAAGGAATGAACAGCAATGTGTCATACGTGTATATATATAAGAGATGTGAAATGATACCTACACACTTGCAGTCATTTTATTGTGTTATTTCTACAAATATAAATAGGTTTTTGTCCACCATCTGGTTCTTTTATGTGGCATGCTCTCTTTGTCTCATCAGAAGCTTGTTACATGTGGGCGAGGAAACACTGAATATATTCTATAACCCCATTCTTTTATCAATAATTTCCTGTTATCATTACACAATGATTTGAATTTTGTGACTATGGCCACAAAGGAGCAATTCAATTAAACCAAAACTACAAAGGGAAAATCTCATTGCAATCCTCTGTGCAACTGGTGAACCCAGTAATTATATATAGCCACCTATTGTGTTAGCATAATAACATGTGAAGAAGGTTTAGTTAGACACATTTACACACATAAAAAGCAATACGGGCATAGAAAAAGTCAGTTTTTCCAGAAACACAGAACAGTCACACAGGAACAAATGAGAGCTGCATGAATCCTAGTTTACTTGGCTATAAATAAATCCAACATTTTCTTTCTCTCCATAGTAAAATAAAAGAGAAACACAGAAGCATAACAGTTTCCTTTGAACAACCAGTCTCTTTCTGTTCAATTATAGTCATCAACCTGTTCCACCTAAAATATTTTCCTCCTTGAGAAACCAAAGAAACCAGTATTAGGATCCAAAACATGCTGTTGCAAAAATAATGTAGAAGAGGTCTTTCCTTCTGCTAAATGCATTTGTTCTGAACATCTATCTTTTCTTCAACACAAATTATGTAATTCTGTGAAAAAAAAAGCTGCATTTATGTGGCACTTCTAATCAGAAAATCTTGAAAAGCTTGGTAAGGAAACGTGAAGGTTACCTTCATTTTACAGACAAAACTGCAAGAAAAAGAGCTTAAAGCCATTTTTTTTTCTTTCAAAATCTGTCCCCCACATATATTTCTTTTAGATGCCAAATTGGAAGCTTTTAAATCTTTATGTTCAGAAATGCTAAACAGGCAAAGCTTCAGTCATACCCTTTCTCTAAACAGTGTCAAATTCTGGGAAATGCTGGTCTATGCATAATCCCACAGGAAACTAGAAAGTAGGGAAGGAACAGAGTCAGATCTCCTGCTTCATGGTCTTACAAAGCTTGTCTAGGAGGTTGAAGATCTTTGATTACTTTAAATTTTTAGTAAAGTGTAGGTGCTGCTTCTAATATATAAGCAAGCTATAGTTTCACTAACATCTCTGGGCTTGATGTGAGGATCATTTCATAAAATCACATAACTTGTGTTATGTATAAGATAGCACAGGATAATCATATTATATCTTCTGGCCTAATAAAAGCCCTGTAAATCCATGACTATGACAACACAAAATAATGAACTATAATGAGCTATCATGGAGAAAACACAACAAACTTCTGATTAAGGCTTTTTCATCTTCTTGAGATGTGATTCTAGTCACTAAATTGCCTTGTTTCTTCCTTTACCCTGTGTGCCAATGAACCATTAAAGCACATAAAGTAAAGCCAGTTTGATTCAGCTAAATAGGAAAAAGTCCAAATCCTCTCCTTCAAGTTATAGTTCTGTACAGTCATCTACAAAGAGCAGAACACTGTCCACCTGTGCATGTTTGGAGAATTATTTTGAAGATGAAAAATCAAGGTGCCAAAATAATATCATCTGTGGTACAAAAATAGTCTCAGGGTAAGTTTTCTGTGCTGAAAATCTCATCATAAACTTCAAGAACTGAATGAACCGAGAGACCCAATCCTTTCAGCCACAGAGATGGCTCCAAAATAATATAAAATGTGCACTTGGAATCCATAAAAGCACTATAAGGAGATTATATATTCCAGCCTAACTTTTACAACCATATCAACTGTCCTAAATTTGGGGAGAAGGAAGGTTTTGAACTAAATTTCTTGTCCCTAATTTTTTTTTTTTTGAGATTACGATCTTTAAAGTACAAAATAACTACAGTTTTTCCTGTTTGTTTGTTTACCCTGTTTGGTGTGTTTGTTCTTAGCTCAAAACATTACTTTAGGGGATCATTCTAACCTCACTAAAAAAATAAAAAACCCCACCATGATCCACAGAAATTTGCTCCAAAATATAAGTATGAATTATCCTTTAAAATATTACTCAGCTGTTCTTACAAGAAGCATCACATCAGTTATTCACTTTATATTTTCTTTTACAATATTTCTTTGAAAGCCAAATCTTGCAAATAATACTGGTTTAAGATTGTTCAAATTACAAAAGGTTAGCTTTACTATCCTCTCTTTAAGACCATAGCACACTATTGTCTGTAATTTTATCAACAAGCAACTGGCCAGTACAGAAACCTAAATTCGAGAGTTCTTTTTTTTTTTTTTTTTCATTCAGCAGAAAACGAAAGCCCTTTTTTTCCCTGGGGTGATATGCTATTTTGATTTTATTTCCCCTGACATTTCACCTGTCAGATTATGACAAATAGAAGAAACAAAGAATAATCATCGCATTCTCATTGCTTCTCATAATCAAATATCTGGAAATATAAGATAAATCAGAAATATTGTCCTGAGGGAAAACATTAACACTGAAAACACCATCAGAAATCTAAATCATCTTCCAGTGACCTAGGACTCCCATACATGTTTAAAAAACTCAAAAAGGAAGTCTGTATAAAACTGTCACATCTATTATCTTCAAATACTAGGGAATTAACTACAATGAAGTAAGAACAAAACAAAAAAAAAGTTCCTAAGTTAAGAAATTCTATTTAATAACAAAGCTATGCATCTTCTTTAACTCTTTTGTGAATGCTTTGTGAAAGCAATCCTGAGGCCAAGAAACAGAACAGGTTATCCTGAAATAGTATAAGCTCAAATTAAATAGCTGACAAGGTAAAAAGATTAATGACCCAGAACACACTAAACATGCTCCTGATTTACTGCATCTCTAGTTTGCATGTTCCAAATTTCTCTCAGTCTCACAGTGTTGAGATTCATAAGTGATGAAAACTTACCTGCTTGGCCAGTGGTAATACTGACAGCTGCAAAAAGCCTCTGGGAACGACTTAAGTCAGAAACCCCATTCACAGCTTCAACTTCAAACGTGTAGTTAGCGTGAGCTAGCAGGTCCATGACAGTGACATAGTTATCTACTAATCCAGTTTGCTGGGGCATATATCCAATGTTACTCCCACAGGGAACACACTCGCCCTGCTCCCAGCTGCACCTCTTGCACAAAATGCGGTAGGTCACATCACTTCTTCCCCCATTGTCAGCAGGAGGACTCCACTCCAAACTCACGGTAGTCTGGTTGATATTGAAAATTAGGTTCTGTGGTGCAGATGGAGGTCCTACATAATACACAAAGAAGTCCAGGATAATTACACAAAGCCACAGTGGGACACAAAGGTAGCATTTTAATTACTGTGATAGAAAACATTTGAAGCATTTTTCTTCACATAAACATTTCATTATTTTTAGTACAGGCTGCATAAAAGCTTTCTTGAACTCATATGGAAGGAGCTTTACTTATTTTCCATTAAGACATCAGAATAACAATTGTCTGTATATTTACTGCAACTGATTTTAGCTGTTTCTCTTCTGTGTAATTAAAATGAATGATTAATATACCTCAAAAGTTCTCTTTTACAGGTTTTCCACATATGGGATTTGTTCATCTCTTCTAAACATGTTGCACATGATGCATGCAGTCGTCTGTTATCAGCTCTGATATGATTTACAGAGACATTTAGTGATGTTTGGGATTTAGGAGACTTCCACTATTTTAACCACCAATCTGTGTACGCCAATCTATTTGCAGTTAGAAGGTTAAGTCAGATCCAATTACAGTTCAATCAAAGTGCAGTTCCACAGAGGCTACTTTTCATTTTTCACATTACTAATTTTGCTATTATATGACATAACGTACATTGTCTGCGACAATTTAGGTAGAACTGGGCCTGTATTATATCTATTACAGTGAGTTATGCACTTATGCAACATGCAATGTCTTCCAAAGCTGTACTAAGCAAACTTGAAAATTATATTTATGCTGATTCTGTATTCACTGTCAACCCTTTTTTCTGCCTTTCAGTTTCTTTTACCATTGCAAATGTACTTTTTAAACACAGGAAAAGCCAGACAAAACTACTCACTGCAAGTGGCTGCACCTGGTTGGTTAAACAACGTCCTTTACTATTAAATTCATGACTCACTCACTTGTGCATGCGACATATGGTGGATCAGAAGGTGCTCTATAATAGCTATCTTCACAGTCGCATCTGGAAGATCCTTCCTTGTCAGAGAAGCTGTGAGTAGGGCAGCGGGAGCACTGCAGATCTTGTGAGGAGGATTTGTAGAACCCACGGCCACAAGCTGAAGTAGAGCAAAACAAATTAAGATTTAGATTTGCAAGGACTTCTATCCTGTCTTTTTTTTGTTTCTGTCACATGAGGTGCACATTTCTTTAAACATCTAAACTGCCCACTCTGTTATGTTGGCTCAAGCAAGATATGCTCACAATTTCTTTTTATTCAGATGACGTTGTTAATGATTTTGTGGCATTTTTATGAGTTCAAGTATATACTATATATAGCTCAACAGCTGGCAGTACAGTATTTTAAAACAGAAGGCCACATAAATACAAAAGGCATCTGTTTTTCACCAAAGAAGAGTACAATAATGGTGTGAAATATCTGGATGACTGCAATAGGCCTAAACAGAATGAAAACACTCTAGAGACCTCCTGTAAGGCCACTGAAGTGTTTATGGTATCTGAACTGGTTGTTTTGCAGCAAAATTTATTCTTCCCTGATCTCAGAAACCCAAAGAATTTGTAACCCACCAGCAAACCCTGATCCTGAGGAAAGAATGAGGCATGAACATTTGTTTAAAAGATGACTCTGGTAAGAACATTAAGAAAGAGGAGGAGAGCAGACAGCATAAACTGCTCAATCGGTTTTCCCAGTTTCACAAAAAGAGACAAGTAGGTTGAAATTAACTTATTAAAACATTCAAGGAAAAGACAAAAGATAGACAATAGGTAATATGCATACAAGAGAACTTCTTACTTTGGTTTGCTCACTGTGAGCCCATGAAATTAAAAAATGTGTTATGTTACAACGCTGATGTTTAGAAAAACTTCTTGCTGCTACTGCCACAGTTCACAAGGCAGAAACACACATGAAACAGGTCAGCCACCGCAACAGGTCAGAGCACTGCAACCTAGACAGACAACTTAAGAATGTATAAACTATGAAAACTGTAGGGAATGAGGAAGAGGGAAGTGGGTATCAGACAACACTAAAACTGAAAACAGATTAAGATTCAATTTCAGCATTGAGGTTACAGACAAACCTACAAACACCGTCAACACGCAAAACAAAACACAAAAGTACTCCAGAATCTTCTAATAAAGCAAAAATATTTTCAATTAGATTATTTAACTCTTTTTTTTTCTTCCAACCCTAACAGACAGTCTAACCCTCTAAAGCCATCACCTGTATGCAAAGGAAAGGGACAGCGCATGAAACTTTGTACTGGGTATCAAAATATTAAAGCTAGTTAAATAGTCATTCTGTATTCAGAGAGAGAGAATTTACTTTGGTTACATTCATATTTGCTTGGATATTTTCTCAGAACAGAAATGCAAAGTATCAAAAGACACTGATATTTGGAACAGTTATTTCAGTTGTCTGGTACGGCACTGATGGAAAGAGCATGAAAACAATGAACTTTATCTAAAGTTCACTAAGTCAGTGAGGAGTACCTTTGACTTTAATAGCCTTTGGACTAGACCCATAGTGTTGCTAAAGCAACATGAGTCATATTAGTCTGATTAATTTTATGCAACAGAGAAAAAAAAAAATAAATGCAGCAATACTTAAGACAACAATAGATGAAGGCTGATGAATTACGTAAATCAATAGTGGATCACACCAGTAGGAAATTCGGGCTATTACTCTATCAATATACTAAGTTTTTAAAGAAAAATATGCTTAAAATAGCCATAACATTTAGAGTTTGCTGTGCTAAAAAAAACCCCAGTTGATGGAAGCTAAATTATTTGGCAGAGCCAATTAGCATGCAAAGCTTGTAGGCTTTGATTTTGACAAAGGGGCACAAGTTTGCATTAGAAGAAAATCTAGTCCTACTTGTAAAATCTGCTATAGCTTGATTGTGCCACAGGAGCTGTTATATGTGCTATTTAGAAAAGACAACAAAAAGAATTTTGGAGAAGCACTTTAGATAAACATGACCTGTGAATTTATAGTTGTGGAAAATTCAACTCAATTCAACTTTTATACCTTCATCCAAGGTTGTTTCAGAATTTTCTAACCAAAGCGCACAAAAGCTGAATGAATTTGTATACATGTACCTTAAGATGTACATTTAAACTTCTGTCTACTTTTTTAGTACTTGCAATAGAAATGTAGCTAAAATGACTAAATAATAGTCTCCTGCCTTTCTTAAATTGGCGTGTTCCTCTTATACCAAACAAAACACTGGACAAATGCACCGGAACTTCCAACATGTAGTCCTCTGCAAAGCAAAGAGTAACTTAAAAGGCAAAGATCCCCACTGTGTTTCCAGTCTGTCCTTCTCAGCAGGAAACATTACACGGCAAAGATGCAGAGAGTAAAATAAAGATTTCAGACAGAAATAACAAAATTTAAACAGAAAACTCCTTTTCAGTTTTTTTTTTTTTTGCTTATGACTTGATCAAGACATTTATATGCTTAGTCACTCACTATTTAAAGTAAGTGTGCATTTTTTATTAGAGTTCAAAGGATCTGAGTGTCTGTGACTACTTTACATGACTGAAAGCCAATTATTCTCCTGCACAGCATAACACAGGCAGCAGGTTCAGGCATTCATATCATGCTACCATTCCATTAGCTTTTTGTCCACTAAGAGGCTTCTCACCACATTTAATAGCCACCACTTTTACTTATAAATCCTAGAGACGTAATTCCAGAACTGAATTTTTTAACAGTATGAAAACAGTACTTTTAAATAAGATTTTTTAAAACTTTGTAGTTCTTCAGAAAGGAGGGTATGCAGATCTGTGCACTATAATTAAAGGTACTCATTGGAGGAATACAATTAAATTATTCTCCCATCTTTCTTCATAAAATTAAATTCCTCAAAAAATTGTTCTTTTTAAGACTAGCAGTAGAATATTTCTGTTGCTTCAAAACTGGGGACCTATGGGTCCTTATCTGTTCTTAATATATACCATTGTCTTTGCAAAGAAAATTACAACTGAAAACTCTACCAACATGGTGTTGCACAGACCACTTACGAAGGTGTGAGAACTTGCCAGTCAGTTACACAGATAACAGATGGGAAAGAATCATTCAAAAACACTGTTTTGATTCTTTTTTCCATTCCCTTTTGTCTTCCCTTGCCAAATTGCCATGGTGGATTTTTTTTTATTTTATGAGTAATTTACATAGATTGTTTTTTTCTACACTATTTTAATTCTACATATTTTGATTCAATTTAGTGCTTCATGTAATATTTTTAAGATTACAGGGACAGGTGGCAAAAATCCCCACTGCTGCTACCTCCATAAGGAACATTAAAAAATGTTAATTGCAAAAAAACCAAAAACAAACACAGTAGCCAAACAACACTCAGAGCTCCGTACATGCAAATCTAAAGGTGATAAATTACAGCTGCTGTCTCACAAAAGTATCTCATGGCAAAGCTTCAGGCAACTCAAATGACATTTGATCACATCCATTTTAATATTTAATTTCTTTAGTACAGAAAAGCACTCATTAGCTGCACTTCTTCCCTATAAAGGGAGCCTAAAACATAAGTCAAGGCACAGAACTCAAGCAATGACAGAATATATGCAGGGGGATATAACTGGTGAGATGGCACTCTGATGTTGTAGTTCTAATCCTCATCATTGCTGATCTGATTAAAATGTGAACTCATTTGATGTTCCTCAAGCAATTTAAGATCCAGCATAGTTTTGCAACTGAAGGGCTTCTGGGGTATAACAAAAGGCAGCACAGGGGTGGGGAGAAAGGCAGCACAAAATGCAACTCTCTTCATTCACTCTGTTGTGTCATTTACGGCTGCTAATTTAATAGAACAGCTCTTCCTAGATGAAGCTCCCAATTTGTTCTAACAGCTGCTCCAAAGTCTTACATTACTGACAGCACAAAGACAGAATAGCACCTACCTGCCTGACCCTAACCAGCTTAAAACAACACAATCAGGTTTTAATTCTTTCCCCATATACTACACAATCAACAATAAATAGAGAAGGAAGTCTTGCTTCAGCCAAGGCACAATTCTTTGCTTAGTATCTTAGCCTCAGAACATTTTAATGACTGTCCATCATTGACCCTCCCAGAGCTGACCAGCTCCACGGACTTGTTCACTTATCTGCAATAGCCATGGCTGCTCCTCAGAGAAAATCTTCTCAACTCCTCCATGAAACTGAGATTTTTCTTGTTGGGAAGCTGGCAGAGTTTCAGTGTGAACTACAAAGACAATGTGAAGAAAATCTCTCGGACAAGAGAGCTTTCCTGGAGTTGGGGTTTGAGACTGAGGAAGCCCTGGATAAAGCAGTACACTATTCTGGTTGTATACAATGAAAGACCCTCCAGAAAATCATACCAGCAGTCTTTCTGGGCTTGGATTAAGTTGCTTTCTTCTGGTACATCCAGTAGCACTAAACCGTAACAAGGATGTATGGTGACAGTAGGGGCTGACACAGCTGGGCACGGCTGCAGCATCAGGGCGCAGTGCCCAGTTGGAAACGTGTTTAGAATATGCTGAAGTCAGGGCATTCACAAATATTTTTAGCCAGTATGTTTGGTATCCCTTAAGAGGCTACACAAATACCGTAAAGTATGGAATTTTGCAAAGCGAAAAGTAAATACTGAGGAATTAACACACACTAACAAGAACTATGATGCCACACCTGTGGCATAAGATGCTTACAGCACCTAATGGAGAAAAATAGCAGCTTCTCTACTGTGAGCTCATCACATGCTTTAGTGTCCTGCTAGAGATGAAATATGTATGTTTCTTTTCATATTTATTAAAAAAAAAGTCCAAGGACCTCTGGAGAAGGGAATGAAAGCAGATGTAGAAGGCAACAATCAGCAGTCTGGCGTTCCACTTGTGGGACAGGAGAAAGGAAAACAAGGATGTGTTAAGTACTATTCATTTTTATGTAGCCTTTTCACTATAAAACACTATGATATTCATTTTGTGTCTAGGATAGCTAGGGAACTTAAATTGGAAGCAATGATGAAATACGGTGAGGGCTATGAATGACATACATAACAATTGATATTTATATAAGCAAAGGAGAAAGAATAAACAGTTATAGAGCACTGACACATTAATCAAGAAAATTATTTGCTACTACAATAAACAATTTAAAAAAAATCTCCATTTTTCAAAAAGCAAAGCTTCCAGGTGGCATATCAGCTTAAGACTTAAAGGCCCCACAATTGTTTCAGCATCTCAGACACTTGACTGAACATGGCTTTTGATAATAACTTTTGAGTTTATATGAAAATAATTAAAGAGGTGAATGCACTAATTACTGCTTGATCCCATTATAAACAAGTAAACTGGTGTAAGAGGATAAGAATAAAGATGACATACTGTGCTAGCAGAGCAAGACAGCTCATCTATTTACTCTGGGTTTCACACCATTTCCTGAGTTTGCCATCACTAGTAAGCCTTGATGGTGTTACAGTTTTATGCACGTTAAGATGAAACTAAATTTGTTTTTCCAGAGCCAATGTCAAGGGATGACAAAGAAGTAATCACAGATTTTCAACATCAGTATTACCTACGAACTTGGGGTACCAGGCTGGAGAACCATGGCAAATTGACTGCCCATCCTGGAAGTGCTCAGGTTTTCCCCTGGGTCCCTTTCTCTCTTCACTTGAATAAGTTGACTCTAAGTTGTCCTATGCATTGTATTTTTTCTTACAAGCAGTGAGTAGAATTTGTTTAATATCTGTGTGGGCATAACTCACCATTCTTTTGATTTGTTTTCCATTATCTTAATCAACTCCTTACCTTTCTACCTTCTCCAAGCCTGAGAAAATTAAAGAGAATTCAGCTAACCCTCTTTTCACAGAAGTGATGTATACACAAAGAGTGCATGCAGATGTTTCCTGGATGAAGTTATGCAGCTGCAAAGACTTTATTAATTATAAAATGCAAAATGGATTGTTCTGTAATTGAAACTCTCTGGGGTTCAGATACATTTGAAAATTAATATACATATATGTATGGCCAGGACATAGAGGGATGCTGTTAGATTACTTATTACAGATGGATATATTAGCTAATGCAGAAAAAAAAAAAAAAAAAAAAAAAGTGCTGGTCTTTCTCCACTGGAGCTTTCAAATATTTGCTTCATATTAATGTCTATGGTTCCATAACTCAGGACTAAAAGCACAGCTTGCAGAAACAGTACTCCCACTGCTAGTGTTGCTGACCTCATCTACGGTGGACAGGTCTAGAATCTTTATTTTAATCCTATTGACAGTGCCTCAGTGGGAGTAATTATAACAGTAAGCCACAAATCCAGACCTCCTGTCACTGATATATTAGGGTTTTTCACAACCAAAATGAGCAGCAGACGAGGATAAAAGCAACATGGGGTAGTGATTATAGCAAGATTTGTCAACCCCCTTCTGTATTAACCTGCTACAAACACATGACAATTTGGCATGGGAGACATTAGAAATGCAAAAGGTTTAACCTTTCACAGTGTCAAAAAAATTTTTTTTTTAAACATTTGGGGGGCATTGTTCTCTGGTGGGATACTTGGCTGGTAGATCACACTGGCCAAAGGCACTTTGTAGCTGAAGTCTCTGAAAAGTTTAGATAAACTGAAAGCAGACCATTACAAAACAATTCCCAACTGCAGATTTCAATGTGAAATATTAGACACAAGAAATCTAGTAACAAAAAGAGACTTCATAACCTCTGATCCCCTTTTCCAATAATTTGTATATGTTCCAGTCATGGCTATGTTTGAAACTGTAAATTACTTTTATAGTGAGAGATGGCATCTGTTATGCCTTCTCTGGCACCTAATATATATTGTTTTATAAGGAGCTCAGACTGTAGTATTTTGTCTAACTACTATGCAATGCTAAATGTCTAACTGAAAAAGAAGTTTATTTTAGCTTGATTTTTAAACTGCAATAACATCTGAAGATTATTCATGTTTCAACAAAGGAACTATGTGGTATGTTTTATTCAGAGTAAACTCATGATTTTTAATGGTGCCTAAGCTATAGTGTGAATGACATATCTAAATAGGGTTGTCCCATGGCTGCATACCATCATTCACTGAATGTATGTTGTTGCCTGTCAGGAATCTCTCAGATCTCATATTCATTTTCCAAGCCTACAATGCTCTTGTTTTCCAAAATCCTTCTAATGTCTTTTGAGAGATGTTCACATACTGCTGGTCACAAAAACAGAGATCCAGAAGGAGAATGCTTGCTAGGTAATAGTAACTTGCTCTGATTTTTCTACATAATGAAGTGAAAGCTTCATCTCTCTATAAATCTGTTAAAAAAAAAAAACCCTAAAACCAAACAAAACAAAGCCCCCAAAGCAATCATGGCACCATACGTGTCTTTTTAACTTATCTAGCTGCAAAGAAACATAGGCACCAAGTAGTACTCTGCTGTTTTCCTGGCTAATTTATAGACAAGGTAAATTGAAGAACATATCCTACAAATCAAAGAATACCTAATGTCACTATACTGTAACAGCAAAATCACTTTGAATCTAATAATTGCAAATCAGTACATAAAAGACTACATCTAAATGGCAATTAAAAACACGCTATAATATTCTGAGGAGAATTAATTAACTGGGTGAGTTAAAAGTTGTGCATTGAGGCTATGACATAATGTTTCTCTAAATTTTCAGTTTACAAGGGTAAGGCGTGTGCCTCTCATTAACTTTCTTGGAAATGATAAATATAAAACCACCATGAAAACTGGGGGAAATTACCATGTAAGAGATACAAACACACTAAAAATGCAGAGGTATGTAATTCTGTTACTCTGTTACAGGGTTCAAAACTGAAAGGTGAGTTAGAAAATTAAAGGAGAAGAGATATTCTAGCTTTCCTGTTCATTCTTTTCCTATTTCTCCTCTTTTGTTCAACCTTATCCTTCCCTCAAGATTAGGTTTGCAAGGTGCTTGAGTAGCTTCTGCTCAGAGTTGAGTGACAGCTCAACTCATTAGCCAGTTTGAGAGCAAATGCTCCACACTTTGAAGGACATGGTATAAGTTCATCACAAAAAAAAAAAAAAAAAAAAAAAAAAAAAAAGGGATACAAGCCTGAAATATTGTCAACAGTAAAAATTTTATCTGTCTTCCTCAGAAGGTTCTCAACCTGTCAGAAAACTAATGAGGAAATTCACTTGATTTGCTTATAACTTCTGCATCTTTAGGTTTTGGTTATTGTTCCTTCCTTTTATATTAAAATATTAATACTCTCTTTAAAACTTTTAGAAATCTTTACAAAATAAGAATCTGGTAAAACTACAGTGACTAAGAATTCAGCAAATCTAAAACTACAAACCAACTTATGTTGTGAAGGTTATGATGGTCTGATAGGAAATTTGTATGATTATCCAACTGAACAGAATAACACATCCCTGGATGGCACAGTAGACAACAGAGAACTGCTGTAACAAAATGAAATTTGCTGTGCAAACTTGGATGTAAGTGGTGCTTTTTTTCTATACAGATGCATGAAAAATTCATACTAAATTTGTCACATTCCTGTAATGACTTTTTGTTGGGTTTTGTTTTTATTTTTTTTTAACTCATATAAAATTCAGCCCTAACAGCTGTAAGGAAATAAAAAAACAAAAACAAAAAAACAAACAAAACCCCACCTCAACCAGTGGTGATGAAATTAATACAATAGATTGTTTTAATGAGATTTTTCTTTGACTTTTTTGCTTTCCTATTCGCTGGCATAGCACAAACAATGAAGCTTATACAATATTGCCACTTAAATAATAAACAACTCACTGAGTTCATCAGGGACTTTTGACCAGGGAGATTCTGTGACTAAACTCCTCTGATTTCACACAGGTTCTGTACAGCCATACCTTGTCTGGCCATACACAAATTAACATTTCAAAGTATCTAATGCATGCTTGGCATTTGGTACTGCCTTGTTTCTTAAGTAAGGTTTCCTGGGTTTTTTTTTTGTTGGTTTTTTTTTTTTTTTTTTTTTTTGGTAAAGACAATGAAAAACATCAAAACAGTAATGAAAACAATAGAATTTGGTAAGGGGAGGGGCATGTATTTTGGGTTTGCTTGTTTTCTAAATAAAAATACAGTAAAATCTGATCACTGACAAATCATTTGGAAAATAATTTAAAAATAATTTGAAAACAAATCTTTGAATTTCAAGCCAACAAGATTTCTATGATATTCTGGGTCTTCTTACCTGACTTTCCAATGTACCAAAGGCCTTTGGATTTAACAAAAAATTCTTTAAGCTCTGCTACTGTGTTCAATCCTGGGTCCCTCACTACAAGAACACTGAGGTGCTGAAACAGGTCCAGAGAAAAGTAACAGAGTTGGTGAAGCGTCTGGAGTACAAGTCTCATAAGAAGCAGCTGAGGGAACTACAGGTGTTTACCCTGGAGAAAAGGAGATTCAGGGAAGACCTTATCGCTCTCCGTAACTGCCTAAATGTTACAGGAGGTTATAAAGAGGTGTGGGTCAGCCTCTTCTCCTAAGTAACAATCAACAGGACAAGAGGAAATGGCCTCAACGTGTGCTAGAGGAGGTTTAATTTGGCTTAAAGAAAAAAATTTCTTCACTGAAAGGGCTGCAAGTGTTAGAATAGGCAGCCCAGGGAAGGAGTTGACTCATCATCCCCAGTGGTATTTAAAAGATGTGTAGATGTGGCACTTATGAACATGGTTAAGTGGTAGATTTGGCTGTGTTGTGGTACCAGTTAGAGATGATGATCTCAAGGGTCTGTTCCAACCTAAATAATTACATGATTCCTGGATATTAAAGGTAAAAATTTACAGTGGAATGCAAAAGTACTGAGTACTAGGTAGGACTGAGTTTTTTTTTTCACTCTCTTATTGATTTTTTTAAGAAACTCCATTATTTTAGAATCTTTTAGCCTCATTACCTCAAATCAAATAAACAAAGAGCGACGGTCACACTCTAAATAGCAACCTTATTACACAGCACCACTCCAACAAAACTACGATATGACAACCTTTTATACAGAGCAGTGAACACATCCCCTGACGTGAGCATCTCTAATGCCTAGTAAGCCCCTCAAAGGCTCTCATTTCCCTTGCCAAATGAACACCCATAGTCTTGCCAGTACAGCTGTCAGAATCTTCTAATCAGAGTCACTGTTTTTTCACCAAACCTTACAAAAACAGTTTAAAAATATGTGAAAAACCCTCCCACTCCCTGGCTACCCCTATTCTAGCTTCCTGTGAGCAGCAGAGAAACTTCTAGGAGAAGAAACATGAAATGGTGAAGGGAAGATGCAATGAAAGCTTTTCTGACAGTTGCTTCTAAGTTACCATCAGAAGGATAACAGAAAGAGGGGAAAGTTTTGGTCTATCATTGAAATATGTCAACAACATCTACAACTCTAGGAGATCTAAGTGTGCAGTACCACGGTTTGCAACTTGCCTTTCATCCTTCAGAGCTGTTCCTCAATCAACAAGAGTTGGCTTGCAGGGGATAGATGGCTTATGCTGCCCCAGGAACTGCACGTGCCTGCAGGTGGGTGTTTCTCAGGCTGTCTCAGACTGGATCCGCCCATCTCCAACCTTCCCAGAGAATCTATACCTTGACCTGCCTGCTTGACCCCATCCATGGACAGGTATGGGTGGGACAGTGTTGGCTCAGGCCAGCTGGAGGATACTAGGCTAAGTTTTCCTTACCAGGATGCCATGAACTTCACCTAACATTTGCCTCTAAAAGCCAGAACACTCAGACAGTCTGTTTTGCTCAAATGCTCAACACTGATGTCCAAAAGACAATGTAGACACACCTACACTGACAAAGGAGTTCCCCAACAGCAACCTACCTCTGCAAAACATAAAAATTTATTATATGGGCAAGATAATTCATATGTCACTAAAGCCTTATGTATAAAACATTGTGATATACTACTGTAAAACTAACTTAAACTAACTTTTGTGCCGCTTTATTGGTTCCCCAATCCAGTTTACTCTACAGCCATTAAGAGTCTGTGAAGTCACCAACACGGGGCAGAGGGCTACAAAATGGAGCAGAAAGGGGAAAAGGAGTAGAAACACTCCTTACAGCAATAATGTTTAATCAATGCATTAATAAAATATAAAGGTAGTAAAAATATAACCTGAATAGCTTCTTGTACTTCTGTGGAGAAAACAGCTCTAAGCTTAATCATTCTATCTTTATGCCAGACTCCCTCTTCACACAGATGATTCCCTCCAAAAACCCCAAAAATCCTCTCCTACAGTTCTCCAGATACAAATAAAATCAAAGAGTTTCTTATGAAAGCCTCAGATAATCTGAAATATTTTCATTAAATCATTTTGGGCCCTGTGAAATAATGAACGTCTTTTTGTGGAGTCTCAGATCTCTCCCAGACATATCCTTGTCTTTATCCTCAGACAAGGATAAAGTTCTCTGTAAAGCAAGTGGTGCAAATGAATCTGTTCTGTTTCTTCCTGAAGCTTTGAGACAGTCAACTTGTTGTGGATGTTTAATTTAATTTAATTGTAATGGTGCTTAATAATTGGCTGGCAAGAAATAAATCTGAAGTGCTTTATTGTGAAATAGAGTAGAAGCAGGCATCTCTATAAGCTTTCCAATTGAAATGAAGTTAAAATAACTTAATAACACATTTTTGTTTCCTTTGGACAATGACCTACTATTACCATTCCAGGCCTCAATCCAGAAAAAAAATTTCACAGGTTTTTGTAACACATTCCTCAAGGCCATCATTATACAGCAGGCAAATCCAACCAAACAAAAGACCAACTTCTAAAAACCCACAAGAGAGAAATTACTCCACTTCAGCACAACAGTGCTATAGAATCTAAAAATAACTTTACTTGCATATCTTGGTCTCAGATATTTCTACATTTAATGCTGATTGTCCTACTTACTCAGAAAAAAAGTATGCTCATGCCTTTCAATCCATTGTGGTGCTTTTGAAGGAACTTTAATGCAAAAAGAAACTGCTCTCCACAGTTACATTTGGCTTGGAATGGGAAAAAACAGAAATGCTGCCAGAAAGGAAACAAAAAATACACTCTAATTTCTTTAAGAAAGAATTCCCTTCCAGGTTCACAGAAGACAATAAAAAAATTACCAGTGCATAGACTGGAAATGTAACTGTCTTTGTAAGAATTTAACTATAATCCTTTAAAATAAAAATGGATTTAACCTCTTTATCTAAAAATTAGAGTGTCAGTTTATTAAGAGATTACAAACACACAACTTCCCTTTAATGAAAAAACAATATAAAGGAAAAGCATTACTATAGTAATTCACTGACATGAAACTGAACTGGAACAAAACATGAAGAAACTTCTGGGTTTCAGTAAGCATGTGGTAAGAAAAGCATTGCTAATTCTGATAGATTTATCTGTACCAGTTTTTATGATAAAACTCCTTGGATTCACAATGCTTTAATTCCAAATAGTACAGCATGAGTTGTGATACTGTGAAATGAAGTTGTCTTTACTAATTGCATACTCTGAACAGAAGTGTGTCTTATAGCAGAGAGCATATCAAATCTGCCTGGCTGATCCTTGTGATTTGAAAATGTCACTTTCTACTAAGCACAGAGAAAATAGGGAGGAGCAATAACGTTGCTCAAAGATAGCAGCCATCCAAAAAGATAAAGAACACGCTGAGGAAAAGCAGACAACAGATTGCAGAGACAGAACAATCACAGATGGAGGCCAGGTGGGCGGGTCAAACAATTTTTTTATAAAAGGTTTATTTTCGTATTTAAACAGTACCCCGTTGTGTAAATGTTCAGCAAAGAACTGATAAGAAAATGGATTTGTAAGTGCGTTTGAACAAACAACATGTCTTACAGTCAAGAGGGGCTTAGTCATGTATAATTAAGGGATAATGTGCATGGCTGAAGAGTGTATGATATTGCAAGTGATTAAACACCACTGCAAAACAAAGGAGTTAGATATCGAAGGAAGCATTATGGAACCAGCATGATGCAATCTCAAAACATGAACTTTATTTTTGTTGAAGAAGACAAGAAGATATTTATCTGACAAAAGATTTTTTTTCACTGAAAATGCTGTGCACTTCCAAGCTGCTTCTGCCCAGTAGGCAAGCTAACTAAGATTATCACACTTTCTGTTTCAGTGTACACTACTATTACATTTAATCCTTTAAAACCCCTAAGAGAACAGCTCTCTGTACATGCAAGGCCCAGGCACTCTGGAACTGTGCAATCATAGTTCTCTGCAAATTTCCAAAAATTTACTGGCATTAGTCAGCCGAGTAATTACAGACTCTGAGGGCTTGAACCAAACCCACTGAAGTAATAGGTGTCTTGGACAATGGATGACCTGAATCATGCAATAAAGAAAAGGCAAACAAGGAAGATCAAAGGTCCACTGAGACCACTGGTATTTCATAGCAAAGACTGCAGTATAGACACTTGAACAATCTCCATTGCATCTGCCCAGCTGTCATGTATATTTTCAAGGATACCAATATTCTAAAACATTTACAAAACTTTTAAAGGTTTGGAAACACAGAATTTCTATTTTTGGGATTTTGTTGTTATAATTTTTTATATTTGTGTTTTGGGTTTCAACTTGTGAAAAGCAAAAAGGAATAGAAAGAATGCCAATATAACACTAATGCATCCACAGTTACGTTTTTGTCTGGATGCAGAGTGCAGTTTTGTAGGGATTTCCCAGTCATCCATGCTTACTGTGTTTTGGTTCCCACCACATAATCTCAGAACAAGTGAACAGCTTTGTTTTCAGAGGAAATTAACCAGAAGATGTGCTCCAAGAGTGAAACTTATGTGTTCCAACTACAATTGGATCAGACTAGACCTACAACAAATAACACCTCCCTGAAATTTATTTAGTGTGAATATCAAGTCCTCAGGTCAAACTGTTTTGCTCTAGGTTCACTCCTATTGCTGTATTCTCCTTGCTAGTGACACCATCATGAGGGGAAAACATGAATTCTTTATTTAGAGAAGCTTTAGTTGTTGGCTTTGATTGACAAATCACTATTTAAAGTATCTAATAGATGTAGAAGTGACTCAGCATCCCAATTGTGAACAATTTGTATCTCAAATGATTTTTTTGTGCAAGCAATTCTTCAAACATCTCTGTGCAGTTTGTTAGAAAGGCAAATTTCTAGATGTTCATTCCCCAGTGCTCAAGAAACTACAATTCCTTGAAAAAAGAGCAAGACACTGGAAGAAAAACAATGAAGAAAGTAAGTTGTTATAGTCACAAACAGAAAGAAAACAGAAAAAGAAAACAAAAGCTGGTTTATATAAGTGAGGGGGGAGAAAAAGCAAATTTTTATAAAGTTCAATAACAGGCAAGGAGGCCCAGTTTATCCTTGCCTAACACATTTGCAGCTCCTAGTAGAAACCATCCATGTTACAGAAGTGCCCTCACAGCCCATGGCAAAACTCAGTTTTCCACTTAAGGTGGAATCTAGGGCTTTTAATTAGGCAGCTCTATTCAAAAATCATTCATTTATTCATTCTCAAAAGGATGGACTGCCAAGTAAGAAATAAAACATATACCACAAAGGCGTGAAAGTCATGGCAATGGCCCAGGGGACAGCAGATCCTGTCACTGATGAAAAGCATTCCCTGGTATCTCCGTGGCCTCTAATGCATTTCCATCTTCATTTCTGCTATGCTACCCTAAAGCATACTGGCTCCCTAGTATTGCTCTCCTTCTTCCCCAGTCTTGCAATTTTCTGCATTAAATATTTAAATAGTGGGGTTTTTTTTCTGAATTATAAAAGATACAAGTAAACTTTAACTGAAGTTAATTTAATAAGAATAACAAAGATGGAACAAATTCAGAGACTAGAGTGGCTGTAGAGAAACCAAGTAAAAGGGCTGAGCAAGGGGAAACAGAACAGGCATGCAGTCCTCACGCAGGGTGCTCAGTTCCTCCCCTTCCCAACTTTTTCTAATCACACAGCCAGACACATTTCCATTGCACAACCCACCTCCTTATCACCAGCAAGCACACCAGTCCAGCAGACCCACTGATCTCAAATGGGTCTCCTCTGAGACAGTGACAGGAAAGCTACACAAAGGAAAAAGGTTGGCCAATTCTGACACTGGATTTAAATACAAAGTCAGACTGGGACCTGAGTATCCTGAGTCTGCCCTGAGGGCTTCTGCAGGAAAAAAAAGGGGCTGTTGGGAGGGAAACATCAACAGAAACTGCAGCAATGTAATAGAGTGTGAATATTTTTAGAGAAGTTGTCCCTTGATCTCTACTGCCCATCTGACAACAGGCCACAGATTAAACATTTGGGATGTGAATTCTCCCAAGATTTTACAATGCATAAATTTCAGTTAGTATTTACACATGTAATGTGCAGCTCAGTTCTCACTATAGTCTGTGGAGACCCAGGACTCAGTGCCCAGTTGCCAAAGGCTATCCTGCCAGATCCTCAAGCTAATGGCCCAAAAGAATATGGGTCTTTTGTGTCTCCTGTATCACATTTGTCAACCTACACCCTGTACACTATACCGCACCTCAAACAAGACCAGACAAACAATGCTTACAAACCCAACCCAAGCCTCTTGCAAACGGTCAGTGGAACTGCTCTCCAGGCGACAGCTTCAAATAAATCCTTCTCTTGCTTACCTGTCCTGGCATGCTAACATAAAGTATCCAGTCATAAGAAATACCAGTAATCCTCAAATGGCACCCAGCTTCATAGCCTCATAAAATATCTCCTGTTTTCATATGCATCTAGCTTCCTATGAGGCTAGGTAGCGATGAGAAATTAGAACAGTGGATTGTCCAAAATTCTTTAATAATAGCTGGATCCACCTAGATCCATACACATAGCATTGTAGAGCTTTTTATAGCTTGTCACACAAAATCTTGGTGATTGAGCCAAAATGAGTAATGTATGCCTACAGGGAATGAGATATCAAGCTGAGGTTGGCATATTTGAGCTTTTGAGCAAAGAACTGGTGTACTGTAACTAGTACTCTAAATTCAAAATAAAATACGGTGCAGTCAAGTTTATGACTGTATTAGGCTATTATGACATTTATGTGGATGGTGATGAAAACCAATTTGCTATGAATACAAATGCTAGCTGGCAATTTCCTGCACTACAGCAGCAGTACAGATAGGACACACACCTGAAGAATCTTAATTTGTGGGCATGTGTGTACACATGTGCATGCTTCACAATCATTCATATTTCAGTGACACAACCCTCTCTACTGGCCTATCATTCAGCCAAAGATGAATGGTATGAGTAGCAAATAGTTTGGGAGCACCAAAGAGCAAGTAAACATACTCAGTTATTAGTGACTGCCAAGAGTTGCACTGTTAAAGACTTTATCAAGTACACTTTTGTTATGAAGTGAAATTAAAAAAACCCTCTATTTGTCCTTACATGTCTCATCCTTCTTCTTCCTTTGGAACAAACTAACCTATGTAATCACTGAAATAGCAGATGCAGAAGCCATTTATTAGGTTTTTTGCCAATATATGTATAAAGCTACAATTATTAATTATGAACTTTTCTGAGGGATCTGGGAAACCCTGAAAACATGCTATTTCCTGCACTACAAAGTGAGCCCACCCCTTTGCCTAGCAACTAATTCTCACACTGAATTAATAAAGCACCTCTGTGCACTTTTGTGCCCTTTTGGTTTCCATGTCCTGTAAGGCCCATAAGTGCTTGAAACTCTCGTCTGAATTTACATCGCAGCTTTTAAGATATGTTATAAGTACTGTGAATTTTGTGAAATCAAAATGTTATTCAGAATAAGGAGTTATAAGATGCAAAAAGAATGCAAAGGTCACTAGAATCTGTTTCAAATGCAGTGAGAGGTTTTAACTATGTGTGCAAACACAATTGATGTTAAGAGTGACTTTACTGGACATATTTGCAAGAATGAGCCCAAATGTATATCAGCACTGCAGGAATACTGGTTTTCAACCAGCAACATTCCCAACAAGAACCTTAGGATGGACTTAAGCCAATATATCCACCAATTTGTGCTTTGCACTTACGTTTTTCCAGTAGTACCAGAGATTTCAAACAGCCCCTACTTTGTGCTGGATTTTCACTCATTCTCCTTCAGTCCTGAACATAGCACGTATTGTGGATTAGCAGTCAAAAAAACCTGTTTCATCAAAGTCTGATAATAGGAGCTTGTGAAAAAGAAATGGAATTTAATGTGAAAATAGGTATTGCTAGGATTGCAGTACTGATTGCTTTTTTTTTGCTTTTTTTTTTAACTGCATTCACTTACAGCATCTGCTTTGTGTTTGCAGTGAAGCTGCTATAAAATTTTCTGTCAGCCGTAACTGGTCTGCAGAACTAAGGGTTTCTGCTGTACAGTTTAGAAATACAGATACTTGACCTTTTCCGTGATTATGTTTCTACAACATCCTTTGGCAGCAAAGCTCACAGTCTAATCAATCGTATAGTAATTGTCCTAAAAATTAATATAAATTATTCCTGACACTGCGTAAGTACATAGCACTTTTATTTATGTCCATTGGAATATCAAAATAAAATACTCCTTTTTTCTTTGTAGCATTTGTATCAGGTTGGCAGAATTAAGATTTTACATAGAAATAAAAGAATTTGTGTACACTGACCTGCTTTAAAAAAATCCAAATAAACAAAGCCCAAAAAAAAATCCAGAAAAAATACCACAATCTTTCAAATGAAGACAACAAATACCAAGTTATACTGGTAGATGAGCAGTTTCCACATAAAGCAGCTCCTTCAGATGAGAAAGTCAGAAGAGAACAGGGGACAAAGCAAAACCTCAGACAGACCCAGAATTCAAGAAGATTAAGTGGGGTTTATGTGGTTTTACTATAAATCAAATCCAATAACACAAAACTTGAGGAAGAGATTGACTTGTGGTATTATCTCAGTCTATATTGTCCAGCTAAAGATTTGACAGGTATATAGCCCATTTACATGCAGCTTTTTGCATATGCAGCAAAATTTATGTCTCCTCCTCAAATTTTATACCACTTCTGTTAAACTTAAAAGATTGATAGCACTGCTGTTCTCATGAAGGTCAAACAGGCAATGCAAACTTCTGTTCCTTTTAGTTCCTAATTTTCTGTAGAGTTACCCTAATTTTGTAGGGCTTAGGTTTACTTTATTAAGGCTGTAGCTATACTTAAATATGTCAGTAGAGTGGGAAAAGGCAATTTTTCTGTATAAAAGAATAGCATAAAATTTGGCAATCCATATATCTGCATTATCTCCCTAATTTTCTTTTTGCATAAAAAGCATTTTAAAGCTGCAGTCATTTTCTCTAAATAAAATAATTTTACATTTCAATGAACTTGGGCAAATATTCCCTTGAAGTACCTATTTCTTGAAAGAATAATGGAATTATAGAATGGTTTGAGTGGGAAGGGACCTTAAAGATCGCTTAGCTCCAAACTCCCATTCCCACCCCCCGCCATGGGTAGGGACACCTTCCACTAGACTAGGTTGCTCAGGACCCCATCCAGCCTGGTTTTGAACACTTTCAGGGATGGGGAATCCACACCTTCTCTGGGCAACAGATATGTTACCTAGAAGAAGATGAGCCCAGTAACTCATCATCATGGCAACTCAGCTCTTCTAGTGTGTAATTTTTATTTCAGAGAATGTGTATGCTATTCTTCCAGGCATGTTGACACATTATTGCCTTGTCTTCTTCAGTTTGAATTCCTGACACTGAGTACATCAAACCTGTTTGTCAATTCTGAATTCCTATTCCCTCATTAGGGAACTTAACATACTTTTTCACTGGGTCTGTCTTCATAGGTCCTAATTCTGAAGCGACCAAGTCAACAATATATGCACAATGTCCTAATGTCACATCATAAAAAGTGTTTAAAATCAGAAGTTTAGTCATTGTTTTAGCCATTATTCCAGTTGGTTTCAGAAAAGAAAAATGCAAAATATTGTTTTTTCTTCAAAATTATTTTATTCAAGTACCTCTAAGACTAATGTATATTTTTGTACCTTTCTCTTTGTGGTAATAGGCATTAAACTAGATTTCACATGAAGAGTTTCAGAAAGATGGTTACTCTGCTCTGTTTCAAATTTCATTACTCATGATAAGCTAGAGTACAGCCTGAAAATTTAGGGTTTATGGCCTCTATTCTGTTTTAAGCAGAAGTATAAAGTACAAGTGGAACAAACCCTCATTTGGTTTTATTTTGAGATTTCATCCTACTTCTGTTACCTACAATAGGTATTTGTCCAGTTTTTCAGGCTAAGCAGTCTTCTTCATAGGAGAAAATTATGTAGAAGGATGCTCAGTAACAAGACCACTAAAATTTGTGTTTGGGATCCATTCCCCACAAGTCAAAATTTGGGTTTGGGATCCATTCCCCACACTGGCGCCTTACAATTTTGTTACCAGACCCAACTCAAGTTCTCTATCTTCTCTGGTTAATTAATGAAAAATAGGAGCAAAGAAGGGATATATTCCCATTAAGTACATGTAGAGGAGCACCCTAGAAGCAACTGATTCCTCTTCTTGGGTCTGGCTGAAACACACTAAACAGCAACAACAGCCTTCAGTAAAATCTGTGCCATTTCAGAAGAATTTAAACTGCTCAAAGGAAAATATCATTAGAATAGAGAGTACTTCCTAACAGCTGATAGAATTAAATAGAATAACTGACTCTCTTCTCCACCAAAACAAGCATGAAATGATAAAGTGGAAAAGAGCCTTGCTGTCAGCCATAGGATGTACCTAACAGACAGGCACATTGAAGATAAATGCTTTATTCCTGCATCTTTTTTTCTTGTGGGTTTCAGGAGAGGGCTGTGGAGGTAAGAAGGTAGACAAGGAGCTTTTATTGATTTTCTCTGCTATACTTGCTCTTGCTACTTATTAAGAGCTGTGGAAATTGCCCATAGCTATCTTTTCCCATGTTTTTTCTAGATGCAATACTGTCACTCCTCTCTTTGTTCATGTCCTGGAAAAGTAGCTCCTCTAAGGACCACTGCTACAACAGCAGCAAACACCTAAGTCATATAAATGACTCAGTAAGAGATGTGCAAACACCTCACAATATACCAAATTCTCCTATTAATACCACAGTCATTTAAAGAGGTGAAGACCTTCAACCTGCCACCTGCAGTTAAGACCATCCAAAAGCTCTTGACACCAAGAGAGACCCCACAGGATCAGGCTGTAAAAGGCTACCTTGTTTTTAACTGTGGGTCTTCTTTTTAAACTAGAGTAAGTCTCTCTGCAACTTTCCTTTAAGAATTTGCAATGGTGTCAACAACAGCGGCAGTAGGGACAGCAGCTTTCCAAGCACCTGTCATGTCAGTGCTAGGGCCATCAGCAGAAACAGATTGTGCTAGAGACAGTTGTCCCACGTGAACCAGTAAGACTCAGCCAAGTCTCTCCATTCTGCACCGATCACTGATGAAGATGATTTTCTATGAATTGAAGGATAAATAAGTTCCTTGCAAAAGAAAAACAAACAAACAAACACAAACAAAAAATCTCACACACCAAAAAAAAAGAAACCCACAAAAAAACCACCAAATCAAAAAGCCCTCAGCATGTTTTATGACTTATTTTCCCTGAATTTCTTCCAATAAATGCACACTCCAATCTGATAAATATTCCCTGAGAAGCACTATGCATTCTGCTGTCCAGACATGGGGGGAAGGGGAGAATTTAAAAAAATCAACCTATGGATGACTAAATACTGATGAATAGGGCATGAATTCTGAGGCAGGTTGCCCCCCCTCTGTCTCCCACTGACTAATTTACAGAATCTGCAGTATTTAGAGTCACAATGTCAACCAAAGTCAGAAGAAATAGAATTCTAGAAAGCATTACAACCATGATTAGTACTCTCTATCCTGACTACTTATCAGACACATATAAATCTTGATGCCTATGTGACTCACTATGATGAAATTAAATGAGAGCAAGCAGAGCAAATTAATGTCTACTGCTTTTATCTCTAACCCAGTCAGAGAGTCATCAATATATTTGAGTTACTGCAATATATTCTGCACTATTTCAGAATATTGTTATCACTTTATTAACCCAAGTATCTTCAGTATTTTCTTCTATATCTCCACCGTTTTGTAAAGAATAGCCCCTCTCCAGCCCTGACTGCATTATCCAGCATTTTATACAACATGCTCTATGTTATAAAAAAAAAGAAAATATTTTCGAATATACATTTAATTTATGCCTAATATAGTGAAAGGAGAACTAAAATCAGCATGCACAAAGGCAAGGAAGGAAAGCAGCTAAGAGTCCGTAAGGACATTAAAGTCTGTGGTATCCCTGTTCATAACTGCATGTATTGTAAAAGCACAGAAGCTGCACATTCACACCAAATCAATCCTCTGTTTACCCCCAGACATTTTAATCTGTTTCCTTAAAAGGACAGGTGCTGATAAAGATCTGAAACAGAGACCAAATTAAGAAAATGACAGGAAAAAAGAATCCCTGCTGCTACAAAACAGCATTCTCACCGGGATCGCATTTCTTGAATATTCTCCTTCAAGGAGAAGAGTGTATAATTTTTTATATTTAGCCAGGGAAGGTGACAGACTGAAATCAGAGTTGCTAAAACCAAAGCAGGTAGTGTGAAATTTAAGAAAGTACAGAACTGGGAACCTAAAATGGGGAAAGGGCTTAATTTGTTTTTCTTTTTCATCTTTAGAAAATCAGCACATTATTCCAACTGAGCTAACATGCTGAACTCTGCTGCAGGATTACAAGGAAGCTGAAGACAAAGGTTTCATTCAAAACTCTACTCTTTTACAAGGGGTAACCTCCTGTGCAGATGTAAAGTCAAGTCACGTCAGATGAAGTTCGCTTCTCTTGGGACAGTGGACAACATTTATGGAATCAAAATAGAAAGAGAAGCCTTCATCCTGTATCGTTCAGTGTCCTGCACATTGTTCAGATCAAAATTTACTATAGGAGGTAGTGCATGTAGATAGTCATTACAATTATGCTAAAAAACAGAAAGAAGTTCCTTTTCATTTTCACCACTATACAATAAAAACATTAATTCTTTCTAACAGCAAGGTGTGAAATATCTTTAAACATCAGTGATTTTACACCACTTATTTTCTCTTACTACAGGTAATTTAAAATAAATCACTGTCTGTGAGGCTTAGAAATGTACCTCCTCTAGATGTCTGTTTTACCCACGATGTCTCTGCTGTGTGACATCGCAACTATCTGTCATGAAAATTAATATAAGATAATAAGCAGAATACTTTAGGTCAATTCCTGATCCAATTAAACTAAGACTCACACCATTCACATCACCAAGGCCAAAATTACACCTTCTAACTTCTACCAGTGAAAACCCAGTGGGAATAGCTAAACAGAAAATGGCATCCAGTCTTTATGCAATTCTTGATAAATAAATTCAGCAGGAGGTTTACCATTTGTTTTCATAGAAACATGGATGAACCTATCTTATGCAAATAAGATGTAGTGGCAGAAAAACATGCATAAATTGGAATATTTCATTGAAAGTGATATTTTCCACACAAAGCTTATGATTTTTAGGAACTTATAGTTGCTCCAGAGGCCAAATTAAAAGAGATCATTTTACAAATAGGAAGAAAATTATTTTGCTTGTCCATGATGTAGACATCATTTTGTTTTGTTTTGAATTTCTACCAGTGTACTGTGAGATTCTATTATATCTTTGTGCTTACTGAGGCTGCAAGGGAGAGCTTGAGACTCCTGGTCATATTAGAGAATTATCTTTTACTACAGAATTTTATAAGTTTGTCAAACTATGTTTAATCATTTTTTCAAATTGAAAACAATAATGTAAAATTATCTATATGATACACTAATTACCTACCTCAGTATGGCAGGAACGTGAAAAAAAGTGAAATGTAAGACAGAAAGCTGACACTAGAAATATTTTATATCTATTTCTGGCTTAATATGTTAATATTCCTCATCATAGAAAAGAAGGATGTGTGCTGACCTGGCACTGCAACTTTTTGCAAATGCACAGTAGCCAGATACTGATGCCTTTGAATATTATTAGCACACTGTGGTGAGAATAAATGCATCAATGACTTTTTAATGACTTTAAATGAGATACCTCTGTGAAAGCAGACAAGACAGGCACAAACATAATACACGGTGTTTTATTAATAAAAGAACAACCATTTTTAACGCCGTTGAGATGATCCCCTTCAGGCCTCAGCTGCACCATAGGTGATAGCTTTGTGACAAAAATAGAAAGGCATTCTCTTAGTCCTAAAATAATACTGTGCAGAAGGCATTACTTTCTTCCTTTGAAGCAAACAGATTATTTTGGACTTTCACACAGCCTTAAATAGCCCGTAACTGGAAAACACATCTGAACAAAAAATTTAAACTCCCTGGCTAATGAATGATATGCATACAGAAGGGTTAACTGCAGGAGGGTCACCTCTAATTATCTGCATTGGAGACTTTAAAATATGAGCATTTCCATTTTTCTGTTTTGATTACCCCTTATCATTTATTATCTCCTTTTGATATCCTTAACTACACAACATTTGTCAAACATCAGAAGTGCTTGACAGCTGACCCTTAAAAAATTCAAGAATAGAAACTGAAATATATTTCTGCAGAAGCTGAAACTGTACAGCAGCAAATAGTCATAAAGCTTGTGACAACACTACAAGAGCTGGCAAGAGGCACTTCATGCAAATTCACACGTATTTTATTGTCCAGCATAACTTCACAAAATTCCTGCACTTTATTTTTAGCATAGTATTAAGTGTTACCTCTCAGTGATGCAAAGAAACTCAGTGAATGATGGGGTATTTCAGTTAATTTAGCAGAGCAGGAGTTGATCATTCCAGGAATGCAGATGTCATAACATAAATGGGCAGCAAACTTCTGGGGGTGCATACTGAGAGTGAATTACTTCAGTGGAAGTCAAAAACACATGCAAAGTAGAAAACTGCAGAGGAATACAGTTCTGAAATAACCAGACTGTTATTGCATATCCAGTAGTTTATCCCCATTTAGCCTTCAGTGTTAAAGAAGCTAGACACTGGAACTCATAGTTAAACATCTGATTTGCAAGCTAAGGTTCACTGAAGTCTTCACATCCAGTTGTTCCTGATTATATCCATGCAAACAGAGTAAGACTTGCTCCTGTTTAGTTTAAACCACTTTAAAACCTGGATTCTCCTTGACATGCTTGTTCTGCACCAACAATTCCTGTTTCATCCTGCACTCTTCAGCACAGAGGAACAGGTGTGCTCTGACTAGAAGCCTTCTGCTGCTCAGCATAGAAGGATATTTCCTCACTTTTAACCTAAATTTTACCCATAGGGAGACTCTAATTACACAGACATTGGAATGTAAGTCCTGTGCTCCCTGATGTGCTGCAAGGGAGAGGCTGTGAAAGAGCAAGAACTCATGTACTCAAAGTCCTCTGCAGTCTCGCTGTAGAGAGTATTTTACACACATAAGCTGCAGTAAAGATTTCAATCCACAAGGGCCTCTACAGTCATATGGAAGAGAGACAACCATTCATGCTTATGGTCTGCTTGGTAAATTCTGTAGGAAATATGCTTAGTTTGCAAGAAAAAGGATGGGTTTTCTATTCATCAGCAATACAAACCCAGTTTTTACTTTGGATCTTTCAAAGCCCCCAAGGTGTTTCTCTCCTCCCCATTCCTCATCAGTGGTAACAGTGTTTCCACAAGTTAAATTACATCCTCCTTTACACCTATGCAACAAATAAATGTTCTCCCACACTTGGAGACACTTTGCCCATGATGATTACATACAGGTAAAAGCTGCTCAAATTTATTATGATTAGACTGTCACTTCCTAAGCAGTCCTGTCACTGGTATATGACATGAATTAAGATTCCTGGTTTAGTCCTTCAAGATACACTGGTTCGTCATAAATAAAAGAATATTAAACACAAAACAAAACCAAAAAAAAACCACAGAAAAAGAATCCCAAACCAACCAAATACAAAAAGAAAATAACTTTGCGGTTATTTTAAATGAGGTTTTTAAAATGGGCTTCAAAATCGAAGTATGCTTGAGCATATGAAGTTGCTAATTTCTTACTTTTTTAAAAAAATCTTAATTCTAAAGCAATTGGTAATCTATTTTATATTCCAGTGCCAAGAATCACATGGCTTTGTTGTTATTCTTTCTGAATGACCATCTAATTTCTAACTTGAGGAAAAAAAAAATGGCTTCTTATCCTCCCAGCTGTAGAAAATATTTTGAAAAGATGACCCAATTACATTCAGAGACTGAACAGATGCATACAGAAGGATTAAAGAATAATTTTTATTTCAGACATTACTGATATTGTGGGGACCCAATTAATTTCAGCTACATGAGTTATGTGTGTTTGTCTAAAGCTAAAGAAGTTTAAAAAAACCAAACAAACAATAAATTCTCAGCTTCAGAACCATTCTTCTTCTACTCAGCTCATCTTTAATTTCCAGTTTTGCAGGCACTTGGGTTGGTGCATTGAGAAAAGAGACATTCCAACCTGCATAATGAAAAACACAGAGCCCAATCACCTTAGGCTGATTCAAATTCAAATTTCATCATGCTTTTGGGTTTTTTTAGTGGTATTTTTCCTGTCTCTTTGCCATGTGGATAAAACACAAAGAGGTCTTTTGCATGGGTAATATAAAAACCTAACTTTTGTCACACCCTCTGCCATTTGAGGAGAAAGAGGAGCAGGAAGGAAGAGGAAGAATGTACCTTATTCTCCTTCACTAAGTAAGGATATGGCTGTGCTTACAAATGAGCCCTTCATTTTTTTATTACTTATGAAAAGTATTTCCACAATGTTTACCATTGATATTCCATCTATTAAAATGGATACTTCATCCATTAAAAATTATATTTTCTCTGTGTGTGAAAGGCACTTTGAAAACTGTTACCATAAACAAAACCCCAAAAAACAAAAGAGAGGCAGCAAATAGACCTTAGTGCTTATGAAAGGCAAAGACAATCTCCCAGTCATTTCAAAGGGGCAAGTTCAGGCCTCACCTTCATTCTTGTACATTTGCATTATTGACGTTACGAAACAAAGGCAGAGCTCTAAGTAAAGAACTGGTGGAGCAGAGCAAGGGTGGCTGTGTGGTGCTGTGACATTAGTGACAGTGGCTCCTCAGCACACCCCCCGCTGGCTGAGGCGCTGGTTATGTGCAAATAACGAATGCCGTTCAAAGCATTCAGACACCACTTTGCCATGCTATGCCAGCCATCAGATGAAATGCCTTCCACGGCGAGGAGAGCTCCTGCTTTCCCTTTGTGCTCATCACCTTTTGACATATCCACTGCCTGGCACACTGAAGTATAGGGTAGAAGCTGAGAAACATCAACTGACTTACCCTCTCCTTCCTTCTCCCCAGTGATATATTCCCGGGCTTCAATCTGACAGCAGGTGCTTTACACCATTCATTTGATCCTTTTTTCATCCATATGGCATATTTTGTTCGTTGTAAATCATGTATTTCATTATTGGTAGGTTATTTAGAATATTTTTGATCTGTTCAACAAAATGGTACATGGTTTAACTGTTCTCTTGGAGGTGATTCTTTATTAGTCATATAATCCATTTTTCTACTGATTAGGGAAGATGAGTCAGTACTAAATATTCTATCTCCTCACACAATTGATTTTTCTGTGCTTTTTTTCTCCCAATATTATTTTCTCCAACAGAGTTTTGCTGGCTATTTTTTATTAGTACAAATCATCTGCAGATGCGCTAGAGATTTCACAGTACAGCTTCAAAGATGTTTTCTAGAAACTCTGGAGAACAAAGCAATTTTTCATATCTAATTCCATTCTTCTCTTCCCAGCTGATGTAACTGTCAAAGAAAATCACAGCCATACTAACAACGCAATGCAAATTAACTCAGATCCATACAGATTATTTCTGTGGAGACCCAGAGTCCAAAAAATTATATATTAACATAAGCAATAGAAACAGCCAAAAAAATCTGCTGTTGAAGACCTCACCTCTTACAGATAAGAATAATCGGGAGCAAAAACAACCTAGTTCCAAGCAAGAACATCGGGATCACAGTCCCTGACAGGTTGCCTCCATCAGAATCCCAGACAAAGCACCAATGCCACCAGCAAACCCACTGCTGGTAGTGCCTTCCATCAGCTGGAGAGACCCAGCCACCTCCCCACACCCCTGCACTCCTCAGCTACCTGTGTCCCTATCCCCTAATGAATCTTCTGCTGACATTTACTCCAAAGCATTTCTTGTTTTGTTCTGTTTTGTTTAAGAAAAAAAAAAAAAAACCACAAACAAATAAAAAAGTACATTAAACCAAACACTTTCAATTTATATTATTTTTGGATCACTTCCTCAGTGGCCTGCCCATGGAAAGCTAGCATTTTGCAAACTTTCAACTAAAATAAGAACAATATTCAATACCAACAGGATGAAATGAATCAATCTGTCCATGGGTTAATTCACAAAGGCAAATTTCTCTTTCACAGTCTCCTACCAGAAATAGGAAATAAACTTCTGTAGTTCAGTATCCATTTCTGCTGGAGGAGAGGGCAGAACTGGGTCAGTTTGATGTTTCCTTTGGCATTCTACATTTTTCATAGGATAAAGCATGACAAAGGGACAGACTAACAAAACTGAGCCAGAAATGAACCGATTTACGGGAGAGTAGTAAAACGAAAATGTGACTCAATCTGCTTATTACTCAATATAACTTACAGAAGAAATGGGTCTTTGTAAAGTCTTAAACAAATTAATTTGCTTGCTTAGCAGACTTAGGGCTTGTTAAAGGCCCACTAAGGTCCCTCATTACTTTCAGTGCTCTCTGGCTCATTGCTCTTTCCACACTGTTCAGTAGCTGGCTCTAATTCTGTATTTCAGAAATTTTCAGCTAAATTCATGTATTTTCAGAATAATTGTAGAATAAACTGAATATAAGATTGGGGCAGGCAGGGAGGGGGAATCTGATTTAGTATGTCTGGAAAAATTAGTCCTATCAGATACCCCATTAAAATCAGTTCTAAACTAAAATTAGCCTTTTAATCATCTGAGCTATATGACTGAGCCATCATATGTCACAGACATCACACAAATAACCAGAAGCTAATGAAATACAATGTTGTACTTCAAACAAAATCAATCACCAATTCCTTAAAATTTCATCCAGGAACCTAGCGAATTTATTTCTCTCTTTTTTTTTTTTTTTTTGTTAAATCCCATCTGATGTGAGTTAATATTGAGCGAAGACATAGCGAGAAATCTCTAGCTGATGAGTTTCTAAGGAAATCTGTTACTACAGGAAACATGTTCACTTCTCTAACAGGTACAAACAAACATAACTGATGGGAAGAACACAATCAATAACACAGTTTCCAAAAATACTGTGACTGTTTATCTTAAGATCAGATTTGAGTGATTTCAATTAGATGCAGATCTGTTCTGGTATTTCTCATCTTTGCCAGCTTGTCAGATAATTGCCTCCCGAGCAACTGTGATTATCGGGATTTCTCTGTTCAACTATTAACTCATTCTTTGACAAAAAAAAAAAAAAGTCATGATATTTTGAGTTCTTTTTCAAAAGGACAGGAATGGATCACAGCCTGAAAGGTGCTATCTATACTATCATTATTCAAACATATTTTTAACACCAATACCATGGCATAATAGAGAATTGTCTAGATTTCTGTTACCTGCTGCTGCATTTTGTACAGAGGGGAAAAACATGGTTGTGCCAAGTTCATTGGTTGATACAGCTGAAATTTTTATTAATAATGACTACTCATCCTGCATCTGCACTTTATTACCATATGTTATTATGCTCATCTCATTTAAGAGAAGGACACATGAGCCAGAATTATAGCTAATTTACAAGAAAAATAAACCAAATCAAATACTTTTCACCTCCCATGTGTGGTACATGTTTATAACTTTCCTCGAATCAGAACCACAGGCTGCTGAGAAATAGCACTGTGCTTTAAAAAGAACCATAATGTTTCACCCTAGAGTTACAACATATGTTTGATACTGGCTTTTACACAAGAGGATATGTTCTGTTTCTAGAAGTCTGCAGAAGGTTTGGGGATCTGTCTGGATGAAATGCGCTGTACAAATATGCAGATATCACCAGTACGTTTCTGTCTTAGACAAATTTCTGGCAAAGTGGAATCTGTAAGAATTATTTTACTTTCTGTAATTAAAATATTAGAATAATCATGTTTCACCATGACAAATATTACTGGGGACAGAGGAAGACATTAATAGTTGCTTGCAATAGGCTTTTTAAAATAAAAGCTGCCTGTACCTCTGTACTTTTTTTTTTTTTTACTTCTGTTATATATTTCCTTTCATGGAGGTATATTGCAAAATAAAATGCTATTCTTCATTTTGTTCTAAAAATGTCTGCTTTGAACTATTTAAACTATTTTAATTACTCACTGTTTTTTCAGCATAAATACATTTTGCTCACTGACCCATATATATTTCTTATCTAAGTGAACCAAGCTACTTCTTCCTGACCACTTAGTGCAAGTTAGCCAGGCTTTGTGAGCAGCATATAACGATATGCAAACTAAAACCATAACTATGTCAATTTCAGGTCAAAAAGGCCTATTTGTGGTTATTATGGAAATCAGTTTAAATGCAAGGTGCCTAAACAATGCGTCTTTGCGTACTGGCTCAGCAAAAAACCACAAACAACCTGCCAACATCTGCTTTTTGAAGTGTCAGATAACATTATTTCCAGGATGACATCAAGGGCCTTCATTGGCTATGCATAAGGTCAGTGAATATTAACTTCATTTACACTTGGCTGAGAATTGGCTGGTGCCAACAATAGGGGTTTAGATCCTCTGCTGAGCAGGGTTAAAAACTGACAGAAAGCTGCCATTGAGGAAGATGGATGATCGTACTGGCTGACCCTATTCCTCCCCAAGTGTCACAGCTTCGGCCTCTTTTCTATCTTCGCAACAAAAGACCCTCCCTGAGCTTCCCAGTGGCCTTCAGCTTTATTGGTGCTAACAGGCCCAGACATTTTCATCGATTGGATTCTATACCTCTTAAACACAAGAGCTTGCCCTCCCTGGCTAGCCAAACCCTGGCACAGATGTCTTTTTTTGTAATTGCTTCTCTGCTGTCTGTTGGGAAGGATGCAATCGGACAGGCGAACATCATGTCAACACAGAAAATGCTTCACCATTTATCTCGGTTTCCCAATGGCATTTTAAGGAAAGTGATACCCTGCTTGCCTGGGGGGGGGGGGGGGGGTAGGGGGGGTGAGGGTTAACCCTTCAATGGCCCAAAGTGACTATAAATACAGAAACAGAAGTTGCCATAAAGTCCCTGTAATCTACTGTATTTGTCCTACACATCATTTTACAAATTATGAATTTAGTTCTCCCCATCAAACTGTTAAAAATCTACATCTCTAAATGCACAGAAATCAGTTTAGTGTTGTTACTGTGTATGTTTTTACATCAGATCCTCAAGGGCCTTTTCAGTCAAGTTCAAAGTATACATTCAAGGCTTGAATAGTTAATAATAAAAACACCTGTAGAATTTCCAATGTGTTTCAATCTGAGGGCACACACTAAAGAAATACCATAAAAATACACTAGGAGCTTATATGGAATATATCTGTTACATGAAATGAAAACAATTATTCTAACAGTTGAATGACAAAATAACTGGAGAAAGGATATAAAGGAGACATAACAGAGCTGTAGAGAATGCTTTCGGGTTGAAGAAAAGCAAAACTGATGTTCCTTCATAATTTTTTTTTTCCAAACATCTGCTACTGGACATTTGCTGGCAAAAGAGTAATGGATTTGACAAGCCACTTGTTTGATCCAATACAGCAATTCCTGTCTTTCTGCATACACCATGGAAACACGCAGCCTCCTATCATAATTTATATATTTTCCCAGATTCTGGGCTGTGCTGCATGTGCTCTGTGCCAGACCAATAGTTCAAAGGCACCCTTAAAGGCACTACAGCCTGCCAGGGGACTGGCCTGCCACTGAGGTGCAATCAACAGGATTATAGCAACCCATGTTCTGCCTAACAGATTTATAGCCAGAAGTGAAGGAGCGTGGATTAAATGCTCCTATTAACACTCATGGCTCAAGTTACCTTGCCGGGACTGGGCATAATTCTCAGGGCTAGTGATGAATTGATGGAAAAACAAATGGACAGGAAGACATCAAGCTGATCCTTTACAGAGATACGGGGTTTGTATTGAATAGTATGGAATAATCCTCTCAAATATGAAGATAGAAATATAAAATATAGGGGAGGTCACAAAGTTGGGAAAAAAAACGCAATCCAACCTAGCAGTTCATCCTACAGGTGAATGGAAGTAACAGCCACCAAAACTACCTCTCTGCCATGATGTGCCATAGCAAGATGGATCAAATTATTTCAGTTCTCTAGTAACGCTTGTAGTTATAATTGGGGGAGGGGATTGGGGAGTGTGTGTGTCTGGGGCAGGGGAGTAAAAAGCCAAATATTTTCTGCTAAAGGAGAGAGAAAAATTTTCAAACTAGCTGCTATAAAAAACAAAAAAATAATAATAAGTTTACCTTAGTCATAAAAACAGTAGAAAAGAAAACCCAGTCATAATTCAGCCATAAAGTAAAAAGATGTACTATGAAAAACATATGTGTGAAAGTAGCTGAAGTGATTTTTTGAAAATACTGCAATACATATATTTCTTGGAATGAGATGTTTATTGTATACGGCCCAGCCTACCACAATATAAAATAATGCAATTGTGTGATTGTACACCAAGATTCATGATGACTTATTTTTTTCAATACTGGAGGGGAATATTGTCACAGTAATGAGGAAAACACACATTTTTCATATTTGTAGTAATTCCTATTAAACAAACTGCTTTTAGCAAGGACTGCAAGACTGGGCCCTTGCTCTTTGTGTTAATAACAGATGGTTATGACATGGGGCCAATTCCTGTTTTTCTTACTTTCACAAGCCGTCCCAAGGGACTCATTATTTTTTTTTTTTTATGAATAAAGCAAGGAAGATTTTACCCAAGGGAAAATAAGCAGTTTTGCAACAGAAACGTTTGGGGTGCCCTTTTCCACTGGGTAAAAGCAGAGAGCTCTGCCTCATTGCAGGAACACCCTGCCAGCCCCAAAGAAGCTTTAAGAAACCCCAGTAGCAGGTATTTGGAAGAAACAGAGAAAGAGAAAACTGGCACACAAGTATGAAATTATAACAGCTCTCAACAGATTTCCCCAATATGCTTCAGAAACTGTTATCAGGGACAGAGATTGGCAAGGGATTCCCAGCAGCACGCTTCTTCCATCTGGAGTGGGTAGAACTGCAATGTCTCCCAAAGCTGAAAGTTGTGGGGATTTTAAAGAAGACACGACAGATCCAATTTTTAACCTACAGAGTCATGAAACACATGGGGCACAGGAGTTTTGCCCCCATGGATAATCACTGGAAAAGGGCTCCATTCATATGCTCTCCTTTTCAATCACCTTAATGAGCAGCCCTCTTAGTTAATAAATCCAAGTCAACCATGATATATATGGAAGCATATTCAAAAATTAAGATTGAGAAAAATGACAAGAAATAAGTATCTGTGAAGCAGGTTCTTATCATATGTTTATGACCAGGCTGTTCACTTACACAGGCAAGTGTCACCTCCCTGAAAGTCTCTACAGCCCATAAACTACCATACTCTGTTCCTTTAGCTAAGAACTACCACCGTTGTAAGAGCAGGTGCCCACCACAAGAAGCAGGAGGAGTTCAGACACTCTTTCCACAGCACACAGGCTACTCAGCTTAGGGTACGTGGAATTGGTATATGACACACTAAGAGCTTGCTTATACCTTCCTTTAAAAGGAGATGTGAGGATGCCATAAGGGTGTCTCCATTTAACTGACTCTGAATACATTTCTGATTCCAGGAGATGCATGCAACTGGTATCACTGCAGATATTTAAAACCCACTTCTGAAGAGACCATAGAGATGGCAAGATTGAAAGACCTCTTCCACCATTTCAAAGTAATATAAATTAGGGGCTGGGGATTTTCTCCTGCCCATAGAAAAAATTCCATTAGTATATATCCATTAGGTAAGTACATATAGCACTCCAAAAAGCAACATAAAAAATATTGCTTCTAGCTGAACGCTTAAGCACCTCACAATCACAAACAGCTAGAAACAGAACAGGGACATTTTTTACCAATATGTACCACACAAAACTGAAGTTTTCTTAACTGGTGACCACAGTGCAGGAAAGTGAAGACTTAACTTAAAAATCAAGTGAGTCTAGGATACCTGGAAGGATATCCTCCCTTCGGAAAGGACAGCCCAAGCTTTTTGTGTATGGGGAGCTGATCTGTAATGTTTCTATGTATTCAGATGACCTGAGCAGGTTGTTTGTGCACAGTCCCTGAATAATGTCCATCAATCAATGTCAACATTCTTCCAAGCTCCACTCTGACTGGCAACTGACAGTCAGTTATCTCCTGAATGTTAATTAATAATGAATACCCTTGTCACTACTTAAACACACAAAATGTCTTTAAATGGTGGAATTATAAAAGTGGGGTTTGTTTTGTGAGAAGAGGTATTGCATTTTCATTTAATCCTTGTATTAAGGAGAGAAATAAAATCCCTTTCTCAGATACTGCACATCATTTGTGCTATGAGCCTGAGCTTTATTTTCTAAAAAACATTCATCTCTACTTGTCATGGAATTTTGAATCTTTTCTTCTTGGATACATGATTTTTTACAACAATAATACACAATACAATGACTGCAGCTCTAAATATGACAAAAAATCTTTAAGATAAAAGATCAAAAGAAGGTATGTCATTGTCTCCTCCTATGTCGCATTTGCCCAAGGAAAAGAAAAACTGTTTTAAAAAAAAGATGCCATTTTTCTCCCTTGTTTACCAGTATTATTCACTAGCAATTCCACTGACAGGACTTTTTCAATAATAGGACAAGTAGAGACTTATTTTAACTGACAAACAAAAGCAGACAGACAAGCATATGCATCATAAAGAAAAAAAATTATGCCTTTTATTCAGAAAAAATAAGTGATATGCAACTAATTATAAGTGTTAAGTTAAGAGAAGAGACAGTCAGAGATCACAGATTGAAAATTCTATTCCATCTGCACAAGGGGACATGATTTTCAATCCCGCTTATGATTTTAAGCACATGATACTTTCACACTTCCCAGAATCAGACTGCAGATGAAATGCGGCTGAGATGCCCACAGGTGAGATAATTAGGTGACAATGTGGAGCTTTGGGATTTGCTAACAGTTAAGACAATATCCATTTCCTTTAGTTATCATTTGGAAGGACTTTATCACTACTCTTTTTTTCTAGTTAGTGCCAATAAAACTGGCCACACTTTGAAAAATGTCCATTTGTCTGTATAACAGACAAATGTATTCTTGCATAATCAGCACAGAACAATGTCACAATAATATACTCAGTAAATATAATGAATGTTATTTTTTCCTGAAGAGCTACAGATACGGAACAAACCTTTTCAATAAATTGAACAAAAAAAATTAAATGGAGAGTTTTTTAATTTCTTTACTGTGCAAATAAATCAATCACGAAAAAAATATGTTGACATTTTGAAACATGAGAAATCAAATATCCAAGATTCAATGCTTGATTTCAGCTAAGAGGCTGTATAGTGGGCCTGATCCAAGACAATAAAATCAAGGAAGAATACCCTCTCTTTGAAAGTATTCCAGTCACATTCCAAAACTATCTCTATGTAGAAATTAAAAACAAAATACTAAATATTATCTTAAAAAAAAAATCTGCTCCATACAAATTTTTTTCTTCCTAGTTACATTTTTTACTTGATATTTTAAGACTTCAAACAAAACTATACATTCTAACAGAAACAAGGGAACAGATCAATACATCTCCATTTGCTTTGACATACAAACACATCACTCTTTTAAGCAAAAAAAAAAAAATCCGTAGAACTTTTTCTCCAATTCTACTATTCACCTAATAAATATATACATATGTACACAATGCAAATAATTAGTCAAAACAAAATAATGTCAATTTTTGGAATCACTAGTGCACAAATAGAAAACTTTAAATAGTTTATATTTTATATGCATGTCTGTGTGTTTTATATATTATATATATATCAACATAAATAAATATTTGAAAAAGAAAATTCATAACCTAAGGCATTGGAATCTGTCACTCTGTATGAATGGTTCTAACTGCTACACTATGAGAACAACAAGTTTCAGCAGTAGCTAATAAAACCTTCTAACAGTGACTGCATGTTGGTTAAGAGACATGCCCTATTTGAAGCAAGAGATCCAAGCTCAAATTCTCCTCAGCAAGAAAAATAATTGACCTAAGCCTGGATAACATGATGTGAGTGAGATCATGTAAATATGGCCAGTGATCACAGCCACATGTTGCCCACTCAGACCGTGTCCCACAAAAAAATTTTTGAACATGTAATTTGTTCCAGCATTAATAGAGCTGGCCATTTGGCACACAAACTGCCAAACTTTTAGGAATACAATAAACTTCACTTACAAAGCATCAATTGCCAACATTCTTTAAGAATTTTCATGGTAGCTAAGCAAGGGTTCCAGTACTTTATATAAGAGATTTAACTAATTTCTCAACATCAACTATATCCCTCTGTGGACACAAATTGATTGATTCAAATAGGCACCACACACACTTTTATTAAAGGTATCATTTTTTATCAAAATCTAACCATATAATAATTTAAATAATTTAGTGTAAAAAAAAAAAGCTGGTACACTCAGGAAGTTAAAAAAATACTATGTTTACTACCCATAAATTAACATTAGCTCATAAACTGAGAAACTGTGGGATTTGGAGGCCCCATGCCATTTTAACTTTTCAGGTCAAGTGGATCAGGTCATTAATACAAGCTCCATACAATTCCTGAGTTTTGTTTTGATGGTCCATCACAAGTGGATGAAGGACGTTCTGCCCTCTCCTATACATGGGTTTAGACTTCCATAGGAAAATATGCACATGTACACTATAAGACTGTAAATAAAGCATATACGTGGTCATTTGAAAAAATTAGCTCTAGCAACTCTCAGGGGACATTTGCACTTTAGTCACATTATGAGGACACGTGCAGTAAAACAAAGAAAGGGAATGTACAGCAGGTCACATGCATATGGCTACATAAGGCCACTACATTAGTCACCTGCCAGAAGACCGCCAAACATCACCTGACCCTCCCCACACAATGGAGTTTAATCCACTGTGTTCCATCCACTGCAAAATGAACAGTCATCTACAATCCATGGTATATCATACTCACTACATGCAAGGAAAGAATAATAACAAGTCATAGCTACTAATTTTGCTAGAGATTATACATCTCACCAGTGGGAGATGTACCATCAGGGGAATTTTAGGGTGCTGTTTATATTCACTTCTCTGTATACATTTATAGCAGCACAATATTGCAATTCTTAAAATTCTAATAAAGCATGCATTTAAATATGTTTCATCAACCTAAAAGTTTCAAGTTTAAGCATATGCTTACACTTACCTAAAACTTTAGCACTTTCCTCAGTAGGAAAACATCAACACATGATGTTACTCTCATTAAGTTAATAGGATTCTTTCCATTAAGTTCTGGGGATGGTGCCTCAGCCTGCAGTTCTACAGATAGTTTCCTGCATTAGGCATTACCTCCTTAAAACACTTATAACTTGTTTAGTGAAAAGTAGAAACATCATTTTTACACTTTCTCAGCGCATTTATTTATGGTAATACATAGCGTCAGATTTTTTTTTTTGTTAAAAAAAAAATATCAGCAGCCAGTCTGCTGTAGACTTACTCCAGCCTCTCTAAAGCCTTAGTATATTTCACAATTACAACGAGAAATAATTTCTGCATTTATGTATACTAAATATATTGCAAAATATTAACAGTAATTGTATTCCTCAATCATGTACTTCCTTTTTTTTCCCATCAATCGCACACATTTGAGGTATGTACTGATATCAGATGATAATAACAATTGGAGTTAATTAGACTTTTACTGGAGAAATGTTTGGTACTATTATTGCAGCAGAGCCATGTCTTGCCAAGAGACACAAGTAACTAATTCAAATCATAAAAATTAAGAGGTTAAAGTATCAAATTACCCTGGGTAAAAAACCCTGATGTTTGTTAGAGATCTGAGCAACTTTATCCTCCTTAAGACAAGCAGTGGGGCCACCCAGCTAAATAAAAATGTACAGATACATGCCCTGACAGGATCTAAACTCAAGAAATACAGTATTTGAGCCCAATTCTTATTGCACTCAAGTTTTATACTTTCTTGCATTTGCTACTCTCAATTAGACTTATAAATTAGCTTGATATTAAGCAATTTTTTCCAAAGAGCATATACATTCAAAGAAATATTTTTTTCCTAAATGGAAAATCTTTTCTTAATGAAGAAAAATAGAAGGAAAAAAGTGTTAAATACTTAACAGACACTCTCCTTTTTGTTGGTGTGTTGTGTTTATTAGGGAGACTGTGAAGTCAGAAACAGTCATTAATGGAAAAATATACAAAAATACTTTCACCAGAGCCACCAGGCACACATTGCTGATGTGTCTGAAAGCAAGAAATGAAACACAAGATTACCACAGTTTCTGCTGTGAACTATTAACTGGATACTATTCACTTTCACACGTAGCATATATTTTTCATTAATATTAGGGACAAGAGAACTCACTGTGACAGACAGCAGCAGCACAAAGATTAGGAAGTGCACAGGGATAAAAGCTTCTCTGAGTAAGGAGAAGCGTGTTCATAAAATTGTCTTAAATCCATTTGCTACTGTTGCTGTTCTCACAATAACGCTATGTTATAGAAGAAATTAGACACACCATTCTGTAAAAATTGGCTTCTTTTTATGAAATTAAAGACAGGTAATGCTGACTTAAATAGTCAAGCTTCTCTTTTTTTGGTCCTCTGATGCCACAATACTGTGAAGGATTACAGCACAAATCATCTACATATTTTTTCTGTCAAGTCCTTGGCTTTTAACAAGCTCCCTGAATACACTTTTCTAATTCTTTGAAGGAAATTCCTACAAACTGTTTTACTCTCAATTTGGTTCCAGCCTTAAGTTTTTTATAAAAGTACCTCTAGGAGAGGCAAAAAACAACACAATTAAATTATATGTATATAACTTATACAGCTTATTATAAAATTTCAAAAGATCCATTTTGACTTTGCAGATATTAATTTGAACGTGTTTTATTTGTTTTCAATCTAAAAAGTGTCAATCCACAATAAACTGTGTAAAGCTTACCGTTTTTAATAACTAAATTAGCATTGCAGACAGAGCTTGCACAGTATAGGGCAAGCCAGCTGAAAAGTCAAGAAGCAAGAATTAACTTTTAGTTCATAGTTCAAGTAATAATAAGCATATTAACTGAAAACCTACACTAAAACTTTCAAGTAATAATAAGCATATTAACTGAAAACCTACACTAAAACTATCTCCACAGTTTCCCAAGTGAAAACAGAAAGACATTCTTAAGGATTTAATACTACTTAATATATAGGAATTGTTGCCGAGGAGCAAATATTTTCACAATAACAGAGGAAGTTTGGGATGCATCAAAAATCAAAACCTAATTCAAAACCTAATCTAGTTAACCAAACATTTTGCCCACATAATTTTCTTTTTTTTTTTTTTTTCAGCTTCAGTACCAAATATAGATCACACCATATGGTTATCTCACTTCTTAAATAAAAACATCAAATTCAGCCCTTTACTTAAATTTCCTTATTTTCAGAGAAAAATTTATACTGTGAACTGCAGCTTTCTTGGAAACTTCCAAAAGCATTTCAGCATAGAGATAATTGATGTTTTACAGATATATGAAGTAGATTAGGTTAATAGTTATTAACATGTTCTTCACCAGTTCTTCTATTAATTGATCCCTACTTTCAGTTTCTCTGTAAACTACTAACTCTTTTTTCAGTTCCTGAAATCTTGTTTTCTGGATGGGTTTTGTTTCGTTTTTTTCTTAAAAAGCTAATAGTCATATTTAACAGAATGCACGTACACTTATGATATATAATGAGGATTTTATATGACTTCTCCCATTTTCACTCAGAAATGAAAGAATACTTAGATTTATTTTACTAGCCTAATTCTGAGAGGTTAACAGAAAACCTGGACAAAACCAAAAAAAAACACACCAAAACAAACCAAAAAACCCTCTGAGAATTTCTAAGTAAGCAGCTTCTTTTTCATGTAGGAAAATTTGTTTATACTTAGAAACATAGCAAACTTAGAAAATGATAGCAAAGCCATTAGATGCCTATTTCACCCTTCACAAAAGATTTCTGGGCAGGAAAGTTTGTTTCAGAAGCAAAATGTATGGTTTTGGGCAGCAGACTCGACAGGATGAAATTCCATTTCTAAATACCAAGTAAAGCTTCATTTAGAGCAAACAGCAGATACACTTTATGACTAAGGAGTTAATGGCCCAGCTGTTGGGCAACCATAGCTAATTCAGTAGTGGCATCCCAGACCCGTAAAACAGACAGTTTTAGTGCTTTCCCTGTAACTAAAGGAGATATTACTAAAATTCTCTTAGATTTCATTGCTGGTTTTCTTTTAATTTCAAAATCTGTGCACAGTAGTGGATCTGACCAAAAAACATCCGAACAACAACCATGCAGAAAATTTAGTTGAAGAAATTCGAATTCATCAAACCTCAAGTAAAATGCAAAACTAAAATTAATTCTTGGAGACAGCAGAAGCAAGGGGCAGGCCAGAGGGCAGAGGAGAAGAGGCTGGAGAGGGAAAGAGCTCTGCATTATCCAACAACCCCACTTCTAGGATCTGGGCTCCTGATTGCCCATTTGCATGTGCAATTTCACTTCTTTCAGCTGTTCTGGAGCAAAACTACTAGTTTATTGGGAACTAAATCTGTCAGTAGCTCTGCAGTTGATTCATTTTAGGGATCACTCTGATGGCATTATCAATGAAAAGTAATATCACTTTGACTTCCCATCATTTTACTTCTCTCAACTCTTTATGCCACATTTGGGACAGGATGCTGTATCACCAAAACTATGACGACTTATAATCAGACTTATCAAATTAATTCAGATATTTCAGGCAGATCAGCACTACAGAAAATCAATTGTATCTTCAGGCAAAAAAACAACACAGAAGAGACCTGAAACAGATTTTATGAAGCATGAAGGCATCAGTTTGTTTCAGGAAATAGCTAGCCCTGACCAGTGAGAATACCAACCATTTTGTGTTACTTCATTTGGAAAACACTTTCAAAGAGGTCATATTTAACAGTGGACATAGCTCTTTTCCCTTTCTTTTCCCTTTCTATTCCCTGTGTTTTCACATCTAGAAAGCTGAAGAACATGAACAAAGTAGGTCAAAGAAATTCAAATTACTTAGAGAGATAAATAAATTTGTAAAAATCATTCTCTTTATGAACACTAGACTGTTTTGAAAGGGAGATATAGCAAGAAAATCTATCTTTGTACCACACCTCCGTGACAAGAAGGGAATTCAGAAGACTACAGGGTGAATGATAGCCAAAACATTCAACGTTCTACAAATTCCAAAGGGGACTTGAAGCAAAAATTAAAGCTCTATATTTCATGCTAGAAACTCCTCCAGTAATTCTTGACCATGTAGCTAAGAGGTCTTACTTTCACTTTAAAGTATCTAGTTTATTTTCCTGAACCCTGCTAGGATCCTTTGCAAAGATACCTACCTTTTAAACTTTTCCTTTCTTTTTTTAGTCAAATAGTTCATACTCAGCTGTATGTGATGCCTGATATCAGATCCCACTGGCCTTTCTTTAAAAAGGAACAGAATAGTTATTTAATATGTTAGGGAATAAAAAGAGAAGGAGATAGATGCTCTGCTGTTGAACTTCTATGGGCTTCTGAGAAAATGACAAGATACAGTGACACAGAGATATACCCTCATTCTCTGCTCAGGTCCAATTAGCTGAAACTAATTACATTCTCTTCCCTAGAGTAATTCTGGAAGCAAACGGAAGAAAGGTAACTCTTCTTCAAAAGAGGAAACATTTAAAGTCTTGATGATATAAATGCCATTGAAAAGTTGTCTACCATTTTTCCCATCTTCACTAAGCAAAAAAATTTCAAGTTGAAAATACAGACATGTCAGCATAAGTTACTTAAGTTGCAGGTCATCCACATCTTCTGTGACGCACTCCCTGAGCTGAACCCTACACCCAAAGCATAAGCAACTTGGGCTTTTGGGAAGCATAGTAATATTTGTTTTAATTACAACTTATTCACATTCCCATCTTAATTCATTGTCCTCTATTAACAAACATGTGGCACATCAGCTTCTAAATGGAGTAACATTAAAAAAACAAAACACACAAGAAAGGAAAAAAAAACCACAACCACACATACTTTACCACAAATATGCTGCACATAAGGCAAATTCACTTTCTGAATCTGTTATCAAGTAATATCTCACCAAGCAAAGAGATAAAATGTTTGTCCCAAGAAGAAAAAAGAAAAGGAACAGATGCAGCTTGCTCTTTGGCACAGTGTATAGCACTTGACAAAGTCTGGAAAGAAAAGCCTGTAGCTCCCTTTTTACCTCACCAAGACAAAATGTGCAAATAGCTATAATCCCTTCCTCATTTGGAGGCCAATAAAACAACTGTTAATGCATACAGTATTATAATATGTTTGACAGTAAAATGCACCCATTTGGCTTTCCCTAGGAATGGGATTTTTTGGACTTCGTGCCCAGAGATCTATGTAATTTCTCAGTTCAGTAATATTAAGAGAAGCTTCATACCTTCTGAAATATCACTCTACTGCTCTGATTGAATAAATTTAGTTCTCTCCCTCTCCACCCCCAACTAACATGAAACATATGGAAAATACATTACAGTAGAAGCTCTTATAGAATTATTTTCACCTTAAAATATCAATCACTGATCACAGTGTATTCCTTTATATGCATAACACATCAAATGAACTCCACTCTCAGAAAAGTCCAAGTTAGACCTATTGGGAGTCCACTACAGTTACTGAGAAGTCCATTGGGTTTTGTGGTTGGGGCTTTTTTTTTTTGGTTGGATGATGGTTTTTTGGTTGGTCGGATGGTCTTTTTTCCGTAACAGATGTAATGCATAGTGTTAAACAAACTGAATATGTCTAAGTATCTTTCTGGTACTGCTGCTAGGTACCCTTCAAGATAATCCTTTAAAATGCACAGTTTCCACACCTAAGCATAGTGCTACACACCAGCAGACCTAAGATCAACACTGAAGGAAAAGTCTCCTTGCGCATAAGCAAAACAATCTGCAGCTGAAAGTTCAGAGGCTCACCTAGTTTCCTTATGTTTGTTTCATACAGCTTTAAGATTTTGCTTTAAATTGCATTTGTGATCTCTCTGAAATTTGGCTCTCTTATGTATGTTTTAGACCACTGAGGTCGCAAGGATTCTTTGGCACTCGTATAGTGAGAAGTAATCGGTGTACATCCAAACTCAGTTTGAAAGATCAAGCAATTAAGAGGTGTGACAGCACAAAGAGGGAACACAGGGAACCTTATTTTCCAGGTTATGTGTTTCACCACTCATGATTGTTTTCTTCCTTATCCTTCCCAGCACTACAAGTTACTTACATTCATAAAAAAAAAAAGAAAAAAAAAAGAAATGTATCCACTGCAGAGTTGTATATAAATCAAAATTCAATTGTTTTAGTATCTTAACTCAGTAAATTTCACAAACAGGAGAGGAGCTGTATGCAAAAGGCACACATTATTAAATCACAGACAGCCAATCAAGCGAGTGTAACACAAATGAAAATCCCTGCTGAGTTATAGGCTGAAGAGATATTTGGAACTACAATGTGGTCATCTACTCCTACCATTGCTGTAACACAGCCAGATAAGGTATTATTCTGTATCTTTAAAAGACAATCCTATTGTGTTAAGTTAATTCAGCAGAGTTTTAGCAAGTGTGAGAGAAGAATCACAGATGTCTGTGCATCCTGACAGAGCACAATACTTTCTGCCCTGAGTAGTCCCAAAGAAGTCACACAGCATGCCAGGTACAAAGTATTTGCAGAAGTGAGCCCTCAGACAGGGCTACAAAAGCTCTGGGTTAAGGAAGTACACAGAAACTTGGTTCCACTTGATCTGTTACACAGCTTGACAGTAACAGATAGCCAGTTGCATTAGTGTCAATGTAGAGATAAGTTTCTCTCAATATCTGTCACAAAAAACAGACACAGTATCAGTGTGCCAGCTGCATTATCGGTCACTGCATAGTTGATCATACTTAATAACATCCTCAAGCCCAGAGAGGACACACAGACAGCAATTACAAGTGTGTGCCACAGTCATCCAGATCACTCTGACTTGGAGCTGCCGACTCAGCATGCACTCAACGAGTGCCTGCCCACCACTTTTTCCCTCTCAAACACATTAACTTGCCTCAATATGGGGCCAGAGTTTGTTTTGAAACTCTTAACAGGATCACTGAAAGAAAAGAGGAAAAATACCATAAATGATCCTCTGGACTGCTTCCAGAGTAGCGTGTTCTCCCAGCGATTGCTTTGGAAGCAAGCCAAAAATGGGAAATGTTCTTGCAAATGAGCACGCCACCAGGCTCAAGTACAAGTTATCATTTAATTCTTTTGTCAGCATCAGCGCAGTTAGAAATTAAGAAGCCTGTTCAATAAACAGGTTACTTGAATTCCAGTCATCAAACATAAATTTTTTCTCTATCCATCCCTGCCATGCTCACTCAGGTTATGTCCCCCACCCCCTTCCTAACATACACTGGGGGTTTTTTGGATATTTTCTCTCCCTTATTGAAAGTCAAATAAAATTAGTATATTAATTACATTAACGATAACTAGGTCTGTAATCAAGAGCAAATTAACTAAAAAAGGGAAAAAAATCAGTCACTCAGAAAAAAATTCTAAAACCTCAACACAGACTTCTGTGGGACACAACACTTAATATTTTTAACAGACCTCTAATACAGTCTACTGAACAGTTTTGCCGGGGCAGTTTTTCACATTACAATTACTCCTAATGAGATCACCCTCTGCAGTGTTTAAGACTTCATCCTGTCCCAACAGAACAATGAAAGATTTGTGTGGAGTTACAAAGCCCTGAGATCAACTCCACTCATTTCACCTTCTACTGAATTTCCTCATAGAAACTTGCCAAAAGCAGAACTGTGTTTTTACATTTGTACAAACTATTAATCAAGAGATTCATTTACATTTTTTAGGATGCCCCAAAACCTCTACAGTTTTTGAAGTCCTCATCAGACTAAGACACCTCAGACTCAATGAGTGCCACCAGCTTTGTTTTTGAGATTATGTACATTTCTCCTCTCCATAGATTTGTGGGGTTTTTTCCTCTTTTTCATTTACAATATTTTTCATCAACAAATGTCTGCCTACATTGCAATAAACATATGTTAATATAGAACTTCTTGTGTTATCTTGTGATAAAAAATGATAGACCTTGTATTAAATGTACATTAAAATACCTGTCTCCAAACAAACTGCAGATTCTCTTGTTCTTATTGGAAGCAAAGATAATAAAATATTCTTTCTCATGCTAAGCAGAAATGCCTTATGCCGGTAGCCCCAGTGACAGCAATGTTAATGGTAAGTATAATTCTAAGAACATGGTTAACTGAATCAGTCTTGAATCAGGAAGTACAACTCAGTAGTCTCTGATCTTCTAGTATTTTAAAATAATTACAATGATTCATTTGCAAGCCAAAAGTTTAGAGTTAGTTTTGTGCAAAAAAAAATTATAGAAAGGATATTATACTTTATTCTGAAAATTTGATACTCTAATTGAAATATCTGTCTTACATTTAGAGGTTTTACACACTTGACACAAATCTCTAGCTCGGTTTTGATTTTGCGTGTATTTTTCCCATTACTAACCACACCCATTCTGTTTACTACATCCATTTTAGCTTTCTTATGTCAGAGATCACGTGAAAGAACAAACTGTTTACCTACTCATACCTGACATTATTGCTACAATGTTCTGTGATAGGTATGACTTACTCAGCCTTACCAAAAGTTGCAAGAAACAGTCTATAATTTTAGTCCTGAACCTATCTTTATACTTACGACTTCAACCTTTTTCTTTAAATTCAAAACAGCACTGAGCAACCACTGATTTTCATAATCAGACAGACAGACTGATTTAGATTAACCAGTAATAACTTCAGATTCAGTGTGAACTACAGATTGAGGATCTGAAAACTTTAAAAGCAGACTGATGATGCATTTCTCTTTAAAAAAGGTGAAAAAAAGAAAAAAAAAAGAAAAATCTGGTAAAACATGACCTAAAATTTACAGCAAGTTGTGTGTTTACTTACGTTCACATGTGTCTCCTTTCTGCTGGTATCCTGCTTTGCAGATACATTTTCCAATAGGCACTAACCATTCTCCCTCCGCACTACAGTGCATCTTCGGCGAGTTCTCTGCCTCCTCCTCCGCACTGCTGACACAAGTTCCTCTCACTTCAACTAAAGAGGAAAACTCTGAGCCAGTCACTGTGTCAGGAAAAATAGCTAAGTTCTCAATGATGGACCAGCACTTCTTGTAGTAGACTTTGACAGAGACCAAAGCAATGCAGGCCCCTACGTCCTGAAACGCAAGATAGAATCCTTTTTTGGACAAAGGTCCAATTTCTCTCACCTCTGTGTTAAGTTTCATTTTTCTCTCCCCAAGATCACCCTGGGTAAAGCTTTCATCTGCTGCAATAGTGTCTATTTTTACATATTGGTTTTCTCGGATATTCCTGCCAGTGTCGTAGTCTGTTTCATAATAATACAAGTTAAAAGTTTCTTTACAAGTCCCCAGAACTCCAGGAAGACTGTTACAATCCCTCAGAGTGAATTTCAGTTCTACAAAAATCCTTTGTGCATTGCTTTTTGCAATCCAGTTAGTCCGAAGCCAGTTGTTTTGGTTTGACTCCATCACCTGGCATACCTGGTATGTTCGTATAGGAGTGTAGTTTTCATCCAGTCCACTAATTTCTTCCCACTAAAATGATAACAAACAGTTAGTAATAAACAAGAAGTATGTCACCAGATGTAAATACTGAGTATTTTAAAAAACTTCACACAACTCACGTTTCCCTTCTTTTTAACAGTAAGTTGTTAAAAATACTGTTAAGCACCCAAAAGAAGAAAATATATATTAATTATATATATTAATGTAGGAGTAGGGTCTCTCCTTTCATGTCTTTCCCACATACAACTTCTAAAAATCACTGTCATATCATGGGCACAGTTGCAAAGGGGTAGGTAGCTTCAGAAAAGGCTGTTTAGCATAGAAGGTTCTGATTTCACCCTGAGCTCACACACATTTCTTTAAAGTCACAATGGTTTTGAGTGAGCAAAGACCAAAAGGAGGGAGGCAGCTTCTCTTCCAAAGAAACTTAAAATCAGTGAAGTCTTAGAAACTGAAATTGCTTAGCATTAGAGTACATAAAACTTGTGCATGTAAAACTTCCAATGAAACTTGCAGCTGTATAGAAAGCATGGGATGAAGTCCTGAAACTCATGAGCCAGATGATTCCCACCCCTATGTGATCAAAATGGCATAGAGAAAGAGCAAGAGAAAATTGATAGAATTAAAAATCTGAAAGCAAGAAAACATTTTAGTTGTCTCCCTTTCTTTCAGTCTACCTTCTGTTTCATTTACAAACTGAAAGAGTAAGTAGCAGCTCCTCCTCACCTCACCTTTTGTCCAGTGGCTGCACCCATATTAGAAGGGGCAAACTTCATTTAGCTGAGAGTTCAAATGAACCATGAGACTGCATATAGAATTAAAAACAACCCATATGACTGAAAGCTCTCTGGTTCAAAGGCTGAGTTTTGTTGATTCTCTCTCTTTGGGTTACCAACTGTGTAATGAGCTGGTAAGCCTTTAACAATCCCAGAGTCTTTAACAGCCTTCAGCAGCGTGGGAATTTGCACCTCCAGCAATGGCAAACCTGCCAGATCTGCCCAGGTGTAACCAAAACAATCCTTGTCTCTCACCTTTTTTCACATTTCTTGTAACATTTCAGTGCCTGCAGAAACTGCAGCTGTAGTAAATTAGAGGAGAGGGGGTGAGCTATCGTCACCCCAGGATAAAGGCAAACATGACTTCTCAGGATGGCACTCAGCCCTCTGGCCCTGTGTCAATAATGCACTTAAGCTCATGCTTAAGATCAGTGACTGTACTTATGAGCTTAATGGTGAGCACATGCTTAAGTGCTTCGTGGGACTCGTATAGTCGGCACCTCTGCAGGATGGAGCTTCCACTGACATTCCTCATGCCGGCAACCAAACATGGAAGGCATTGGTTTCTCAGATCAGGAGCCACATAGTGCACATTACTCTGCAAGCCTATTTGACAGCAAATGAGACCATTTTAATGTTGTCTGTTTCAGGAAAAAACAGATGTGGCTGAATCATCACAAAATATATCACAGCTGCAGATGCTGAAATGCACAGAAGTAAATATCAAAGCGCATTTCAAGGACCTATAGCTAATATAGATGAGATATATAAAGTATTATGTATTATATGCATATGGTATTAAATGATTGAAATAGATTATTAAATGCTCATGGAGTTAACTGAAGTGATTTCATATGGAACAGTATTAACCTCTGAACAAAAGAATGTCTATCTTCATAACAGATTTATTAGAGCTGAATGAATAATTTTTTTTCACCTCCACAAGAGCTAGAAAAAACAAGAAAAAGAAAAAAGGGGCCCTGGACTGAGAGAGTTTTGGCTATACTATGATAACAAAAAACATCTCCCCATTAAAAAAAAATTCCCATCAAGATGACAAAAAAGACATAAAGCCTAAAATGTTGCCAGGTAATGCTATCTCCTTTGGCATTCGTTTGAGATGGTTTGGGGGTTTTTTGGTTTTTTGTTTGTTTGGTTTTTTGGTTTTTTTTATATTTTATCTTGTGTAAGCATTCTTCCTTTAAGACACCAAGCCAGATTCTGAAAGAAGATATTCAGTAAGATAATGCATTCCATCTTTGACATGAAAGTAACTCTCACGCACCACACAACAGAATCTGCCTCCTTGAGTTGTTATGTGGATTGCTCCATCAAAACAAATCACTATTGCTCCTCAAAAAAACCAACAAACTAAAACAAAAAAAAAAAAGCAATAAACAAAATACATTTTACAAAATCAACTTACTCTTCATAATATAACACAAATGAGTATTCTCAGAGTCAAAATCCCACTACATGAGACTAGCTAGCATCAAAGAGATTTTTATGTTAGTGTCAAGGAAAATAATACAGAAAAACTGAATTCACACAATAAACACTACTTTTTGTCATCTCCAGCATTAAGCAGTGGAGTTATTTTTCCATATTTTGACAAAGCCAAAAAATTAGGGAAATGTGATTTATGATGTAATTATGTAATCAGAGTATCTGCAAGGGAAAAATATATAGCAGTACTTCAAGAAGTTTTCACCTATGGCAGCTGAGGTTACCATTCATTGACGTTTTCTTATAGTGAACAATTTCACAGAAAGAAAACTCACTTTTCTTTGTCCTAGTGCAAAATATGGTGCTATACATGCTATACATGTTTGAATATGCCTTGTTCTATTGGTTTCAATTTATGGTATTTTAACTTCTTAGTTATCTTGACAGCATTAAATGTAGCATTTGCAGTTGAATGAGGCATTTAATGAGTGTCTAACTGATATATTCTCTACTGTGATGATGCAGTAGTTTCTCTCAAAATTTTCTGTGTTCATTCCCATGAAGTCTTTATTGCATAGTTAATAATTCAGTAATTAAAATTAGAAAAACATTTATTTTCAAAATTACATTACTAAAATGGTACTTTTATGTTAATTTACAGACAACTTTTTCTGAACATTTTCACACATACAAATCTAGCCATTAGTTTTGATTCACTTTTAATTTGTGATTGAAATTTGCTTCTACCTCTGAAACTCACTTTTCACTATTTGTTGAATTGGACTCTACTTTCATCTTTCAGTATGCCGATGTGCAACATGTGTTGACATGTCTTTCATTATCTACAGGTTAGCTTAATATAAATGCCACCAAGCTAATCTTTCAAACACCTCTGGTATAGGCTTCAATCAGCACAAAACACTAATGCTGAGGTTATTGGCCATCATACGCATTGAGCCCGCATTACATTCCCTCCGAAGTCCTTAGATTTAGTTTCCAGTTTATGCTTGTATTGATACTACAATCTTACTTCCAAAGAAAGACACTTCCACATTTTCATTCTTCTTATATAAAGGATTTGTTACACTTTTATATCCCTACTCACACTTCACGCTCTTCTGGCTCCAGATTTCTTAATGAACTGAAGATTAAGGGACTGATCCCCCAAGTTCTTGCTCGTGCAAGGGGTCACAATAGATTCAGCGAGACTGTTTCCATGAGCAAGAACTGTCCATGTAATTTATGATTTGTCAGACTAAGTTCATGTAGGACTGAGTTAAGATAGGACAATATATCCATTATATGTCTCTGAAAATGTTCTTCCTCAAAGCTTGAGGAAGAAGAGGTTTTATAACACTTTTAATTCAGACTGAAAGCAGCATTTCCCAACTTTACATATATAAGACAATAACAATGATGTTTCTAAACATCTCATTTTTATAATGATGTAATTTACAATGATACATTTCATAGAATGCCAAGACATTAATTTGTACGCAAGCTGGAGGTGGCCTTAACCACATAATTCGTGCCTAGTTCCAGATATCAAGCTCCTCAAGGCTTGGGGATGTTTCAAGTTTGGAATGTCATTTCAAACACATCTGCAATATAAATGTTTTTATTTTAGAGCACTTCAATCTGTGCTATTCAATTACAAAGAAAACATTGTAAACAAATTTATGATCACCCATTCTACAGAAAATGAAAAACATATTTTTAGAAAGTTTCCACACAGAAGCAGATCTGTTGTTTCTAAAGGAAGAAAAAAAAGGGATTTAAAATACTGTGTTATAAATATACAGTGTAATCCTTTATACAGCACAAAGAAATACACTACAAAACATAAAAGTAACAAAATTTTCCAAAGAGCCACTTGCTTTTAATTGGCTTGTACATTTGTACACCGTAATCTGAGGTTTCATTCTAAAAATGAAGAAGCTATAAACACTTGGTATGATTACTGAGAGAAATATGAGGGCGAACGAGTTTAAAGCAGGTCTTTCAACTGCTTCGATAAACTAACTACTCATCTTTAGGAACTTAAGTTTTGCCTGCAGTACTTACCCCATTGGGAGGAGAGGAAATCCATTCCAACTCTGTCTGTTGTGCTTTAGAGTCCAGCAGTATTACTAAAAAAAAGGGAAAAAAGAAGAAATTCCACAGCTTGTTAAAAATAACAAAGGGGGATTTAAAATAAGGAACAAAATATGAATTTTAAAAAGTGGTAGAATTAATATAATTTTTGTACAGATTAACATGTCTTCTTCATATTATTAAAAAAAATTATCTGCAACCACAACTAGCTATTTATTTGCAAACAGACAAATTATTATGTATCATTCACATATAAGCAGATATACATATCTGCTTATACGTGAGCATAAATACATAAATCTTTACAATTTCATTGCTTAAAACAAAGTGAGGGGTTTTTAGTTCTCTGAAATGCTATTAATCAGTCATTAAGATGCATGCTCCCTCCCTCTCCTTTTTCATAAGGACATTTTCCATATGCTGGTCATTACAATCAGCTTAAAGCACACAGACATTTCAACACGTTTCCAAACTGATTTATACAAGACTGGTCTATACCTCGCCGAGAGTCGCATTGAAAAACAATGATCTTTTTCGAGTGTCAAAGTGAAAAATACTTCCCTTTGGTGATAAAGCAATAATTCTGCAAATAAATGACAACCAGGAATACAGATAAAAAAGACTCTGCAATTACCTCACACCTCGCATACACAAAATCAGACTAATTCACTTTATGGTAACAGCTTCCTAAAATCTTCACATCGTGGTGACATTTATATACAGAAAGGCATCAGTTCTAGCAGCACCACAATTATTTTCAGCTAAATGTAACCCTACCTCCAAAAGTGGTTAATCACAGCCTAATAAACCAACTCTTTAGTAGCATCCATAATTTGAACCTATTCCATATATGTTTAGCTATAAAGCTATTTATAACTTTATACACAGAATTTCTGTACTGTCTAAGATATTTAGACGTGTGACTTAAGGCTGTAAATTGAAGCAACTTCTGCCAGTTCTAACAAAACAGTTTTAGTTCTAACTTTGGCCCTTTCTCCAAGGAGAATTTAACGTAAAATTTCAGTGAATTACTAAAAAGATGCCTAAAAATTCATACAGTAATACATGGAATGTTAGCTGAACACAAAACAGTAGCTTCCAGGCCTGTATTTCAGTAATGAAGTGGAACTACTCATTAAGGAAGTTTGATAGTCTCCCTCTAGAAAGATTACCTGCTTATGTCATTAAGGCTGGATTCAAGGGGCTTTACTTTGTAACACTTTCTATAGAAAAGCAGGTGGTGTATGCGGCGGCTTGTTAAATAAGAACATTTATAATGGTCCTGGGAAAAAAGGTACCACCAAAAATTTAACCGTTTAAGCACCAGCACACTACGGCTGTAATTCATTATACTTTTTATTTGGCAGTAATTCTCCATCACGTAGCAACGGGTGAGCACATCAGAGAGAGAAAAGATAACAAGCAAACAAAACAAACAAAAAGAAAAGCCACAAAGAAACAAAAAAACCCTAACACAGAAACCCCTGCTCTGCAAACAACCCTTTCAAAGAAATCGTGGCGTTCCTTCTGGCATCCCAAGTTACCGGGGAAGAGCTTTCCAAGCCAGCGGCTGCTGCCCTGCTCCCTGCGCGGGGAGACCCGTGGCTGTCACGGCTCTTTCAGCAACGCGGGAAAGTGATGCGGAGGAACGGCGCCGCGCCCCGCGCCCCCCGCCGGCAGCCGCAGGGGGTCCGCAGCTTCCCGCGCCGGGAGCGCACCGGCGCTTCAGCGCGGTCCCTCCGCGGAGGAGCTGCGCAGCGCGCTCCGCGGCGCGGCGCGACGGAGAGTGAAAGGAGGAGGAGAGGCGGCGAGCGAAGCGCGGGGGCGCGGCCGCGGGAAACAGGCTCAGCGGGGCTCCGCGCAGGGGGGGAGCAGTGGCCTCTCGCCTCCGCGGGGAGCCGCAGTCGCGCTCCGGGCTCTGCGCGGAGTTGCGCGCAGGCGGACGCGCCCCCGCGCCGAAGAGCGGGGCTTGGCGGCCGAGCCGCAGGGGAGCTCCGGTCCCGCGGCCGCCTCCACCACACCCCCGACAGCCGCGGTGTTGGGAGGAAGCGCCCGGGACAGCGGCCCCAGAACGGAGCCCCGAAGTCTCGCAGCCACGGAGCGAAGGGATAGTCCGCTCCCCGTGTGTGCGCTGGACCCGAGGGTCTTGGCGGCTGGCAGAGGGCTCCGCAGGTAACGCGGTCGCTTTCTGGCTTAGAGAGACAGAGGGACCCTGCCCCGTTCCTCCCCAGCATCTCACCGCGGCTTCTATTGAGCTACAGAAAGAAAACTCGGAAAACTTTTTAGCCTTTTACCCCCCCCATCCCTTTTCCGTACCCAGCGGGGAGGGGTAGGAAACCACGCGGGGCTGCTGCCGCCACCGGCCTTCGGCGGGGCCGGCGGTGAATCTGTAAAGTTACTTTTTTGTTGTTCTTGTTTATTTTTTTTTTAACTCGCTCTTTCTTCTGACAGAGTTTTCTGCGCTTGCAGCAGGTAGCCGCTATCAATCCCTGTCTGCCGCTCGCCCCCTCCTGACCCTCCTTTGGCTAGGTGATTTCCCCCGAATATACAGCCATTATACACGCACACTCATAGGTACAGATGCATATATAACCACCCACGTATAACAGAGAAAAAACCGGGATAGGCTACCACTGGGAAGCATCGGCGTAGCTCCGATCACGGAGCAATCCGTAGGGCAGAGTGGGGCAGGCAGTCCGCACCCTCCCCGCCTGCCTCCCCGTCCGACTGCTCGGCCCTTCTCCTCTCCCCCACCCCACGGCTACGGGTTAGTGCTCCCCGCGGGAGGGTTTCTGTGCTTTACAGCCCCTCCAAATAAACTTTCGAAATGCTGCTACGGAAAGGCTCCTTCTTCTCTCCCTCTCTAATCTCGCCATCGACTTCGTCTTTTAAGGGCAGAGTACATTTTAATTGAGGCATTTTTTAAAGCTCCAAATGGTATCTTACTGCATGCCAGAGGTTTGATGAAAAATACTGACGCATCCATCTGAGGCGGAGGGGGGAAACCCCAAACGCATACATATGCAGAGGCACCGAAAATGCCCTGCCTCCCCCTTCCCATGTCATGTCGTGTGTGTCTTCGTCCCCCCCTCCCGAAGATGGAGACGGACCTTCGCCTTCGGCTGTCAAGCCCGAGCAGGGCACTCCTTTAAATAATTTCGGATTTTCTCAGCGTGAAAAAAGAGGTTCCCAGATGGGCTTTGTGAATTGATTTTAAACACCTCCATCAGTCTCTGATACAAAACTGCCTGATTTGTCTCCTTGCGCGGGGGAAACAAATGTGCGGGGTGCGCCTTACACAGATACCAGTATTGGACTGATGAAAACGAAGAAGCTCCGTTGTGCTACGCAGATGGTGTAAAACCCCTAAACCTCTCTCCAGCGATACCAGGGGAGAGCACACACATTTCAGGCACACGACACCGGCCCGTATGTATCCTCTCAATACATGTCCAGCCTGCACAGCTGGGACGTGCAAAACTGCACCCCGATACTCCTTCCCGCAGTCTGTGCCCAGCCCCGCTGGGCCGGAGCGCTGCAGGGCCCCGGTGGGGAGCGGCGAGGACTGCCCCGCAGCCCCAGCCAAGCGCTGTGCCTTGCCTCCCACCAAGCGTCCCGAGCCCTAAAACTCGGCCCTCAGCCCCTGCCCAGAGAGCAGCGAGGTAACCCGCCCTCCCTGCACCTCCTCGGGAGGATCAGGGCTGGCACGGGAGAGCGACGCTCTCCAGCACGGACACCCGGGCCGGGGGCTCTCCCAGCCCCATTCCTCCTCATCACGTGCGAATGCCTCGCAAACCTCATTCCTGGGAGCAAAGGCAGTTGTCCCGGTCCCTCATACATACACACGCACAGCCCCCAGTGAATACCGTGCTTTTTCCTCTCTCCCACCTCAACTAAAAAGTCTTTTTTTAATTTTTTTTTTTTTTTTCCTGAGAGGGGGGCTGATAAGCAGCTGGCAGGGACAGGAAGATCCCCTACTAAGCCACCAAACAGACTCCGTGGGCAAAAGCAATAAATAAGCTCAAACTTTTTGTTTTCCGCATCACCTTACCTTCTTTTGCAGCCTGTGCCTCCCCCGTGTGTGCAAAGCGGAACAGCCAGACGGAGCACAAAATAATCCAAGAAGGGAGCCTACTTTGGAAAGCCATGGTGCAGGAGCGGGGTGATTCTATATTTCTAGCTCTCTATTCCTAGACACTGCCACTGCCGCCGCTTGGTGGGTGCTAGAGGTCGGTGGAGAATTTGCTGTGCTAGTGTGTGGCTCGGCGCTCCCTCCCTCCAGGCTGCTTTTCTCTTTCGCCTCCTTCTCCTCCGCCTCCGCGCCGCTGCCCGGCTCCCGCACCGGGCCGGCCGCCCGCCAGCCCCGACTGCAGCCCGGCCGCCCGCGCCGCGCGCCGATAATATCAATGAGGGCAAGGGGGCGGGGCCTCGGCCGTGGAGCGGCCCGTCCCTCAACGTGACTGACAGCCCTTTCTGACCAATCAACAGCACCTGTCGGCGGCCGGCGGGCCGAACCGCCCCCTGAGTCGCCGCGGCCAGGGGGGCGGGGCCGGCGGCGCCGGCCAATGAGCGCGCGGCGGTGTCGGGTGTCTGCCGGTGCCGGGGAGCTGCGGGCTGCGCGCGGGGCGCAGCGCCGGGACGGAGGCGCTGAGCCACGAACGGGGTGCCGAGCCCGGGCGGCTCCCGGCGCTGTCCCGCACGCCTGGAGGCGACTGCCCGGAGCGTCTTGCGAGCGAGGGGACGTCTGTGCATCCCTCCCCCAGGGTTCCCTGTGGTCTCCCCGTGTCGCAGCCGCCGGGGTACCGAGAGAGAGGGGTCCCGGCCAGGGTCCGGCCTCTGCCCGAAGCCGAGCAGCCGCCGGCGGGTCCCCGCGCGGTGCCCGCTCGGAGCCGGACTGAGCGCGCACCTGGGTTGATGCCACCGAAAGGGAAACTTCGGCAGAAGCTGCGGGATGGCTCCCCGAGACAGCCCTGCCACAACAGCCAAGTTCCTCGGGGCTGACATCACTTGGGATCCCTTCCCTCTGTTGCGTTCGTGTTTTCCGCCCCGCGTCTCTGGTTTGCCCCAAATATGAAGAACAGGTTAATGGCAATATAGATATTATGTGGAGAGGGAAAGGAGTGGCTGCTTCCCCCTGCCCTCTCCGGGTGTAACCTGAAGCGCCTGCAATCCTCTAACAATGAGACAATTTAAATAGTAGAGGGAGGGGAAAAAAAAAGTGAAACCCGAGGGAGAGAGAAACTTGCCAAATCTCTGTTGTCAGCTCTCATCCTGCGGACCGGGAGAGCTTTTGCCGGGGATCCATCCCCACCCCTCCGCTTTCCTTTCTCCAAACTCACCCCTCGCTCCTTCGGAGTGAAACAGCTGCGGGACGGACACAAAAACTTACTGCTCCCCGAATGAGGCCGCGGAGCGGAGCGCGCTGCGCGGGGCACGGTGGCTCGGGGCGAGCGCTCCTCTCCCGGGCCGCGCCGGGGCTGGGGCCGCGCAGCCCCCGCGGCGAGAGGCGGCGCCCCCGGCTGCGGTCCCCGCTCCGCGCCCCCTGCTCGGCCCCTGCCTCCTCCACCTCTGTCCCGCTCAACCTTCCCGGGACCGATGCCGAGCGGCATGGACCGGGTTTTGTACTGCTCGGCTAAAAGTGCATGGTCGTGTCCTTTCGAAGAATAGATACTGCGATGTAAACAGAATAAGTGACTATCGTCTTTCGGAAGCAAGCAAAGGCAGCGAAGAGCGAGAGGTGTAATTGCAATTCGGTGGCAAGACTGTGCGAGAATCTGAAACGCCTTGCGCAGATGCGGATCTTGATATAGAAAATGTTATGCCATAAATGGGAATTTAAACTGGGGGGGAGGTTTGTTTGTGGAACCTTTAGGTAGACAAGACAAAATTAGAATTAGTACTACTAATAATGACAATATTGTAATCCTCAGCATTGACGGATAAACAGCCACCATACTCCAGGCTTTGAGCACTTTCCCTGTGGGCTCCTTGTGACTTCCGAGAAGGGTGTAGAGAGAGGCTCCAAAATGCACTGTATTTCTTTCACTTGCTGAATAATTAATATGGCTTAGAATATGACAGTTTTTGTGTTTCATTCATAATGCTCTGTTGATACTTTGGATACCATGAGAAGTGTAGGCATAGTGCAGACTCTTGGTTTTCTCATCCTCTGCCGTCTGTCATACCCATCCTCATGCATGTGTATTTAGAAAGGGGAGCTGTGCAAAACAGTGAGTAGGCTTATCTTCTTTTTAAAAGGCTGTTTTAAAAACACACAGGGATTTTGTGACTTCTTGGCAAATTTTCACGGGTGAAGTTAGTTTTCATGTTGCATATATTGTAACAGTAATTAACGAAGATGTAGGAAGTCTTCAACCTAGTTAGTCCTCCACAGTTTCCTAGCATGAAGTGCTAGGATTTATTATGTCACTAAGCCAAGAAGACATTTTTTACCCCAAAGAATGTACTAAAAAAATTGCATTGAAATTTTGAATGACTATGTTTATAAAAATGTAGAAACTTGCTAAATGGAAATATTTACAGGAGAAAGGCTTAAATGGTAGCAAGGTGTCTTCCTGTCCTGCATATAGTATTAGGCCAGACGTTTATTTTTAAAATCACCTGCATTTATACAGATTATACTGTACTATTTTATACAATCTAATATTGTATGTGTATGATATATGTGTCAGATCATACACATATCCAAGTAGTCTCAAAGTTATGTAAATGTATTAACCACACAAACGATGTGTGTGTACATGAGTGAGTGTACAACGAAGTTAAATAAGAGATTAAAAAAAAAAGGAAGTGTATATTCTTCTTCTTGATCGACCCATTTTAAATGCCCTATCTTCCTGATAATTGTAAATGAAGATAAAGACGACATATTATATGTACTGCTTTGTTAGAACAGTCATGGATGTATTCACTGTTATACCAAAACATTCGATATACATCGAGAGTGTCTATTAATGTTGGGGGTGTTTTTTTGTTCTTCTCACACATTAAATCTTTGTGAAATTGATGAAGAATTTGAAATCTTTTTTTAGTGAATTTGATGATTTCATTTTCTCTGTTTATTTGTAGTGTTTTCTAATACTTCATTGTATTCTGTAGGATACACATCCTTTATTGCATTTCGTCCAGCTGTGTTAGATCTGCAAAGAAAAACAGAAAAGAGATATAATACAACTGAACAAAAATACTCAAGCTAAATGGACTACCATCCTGAGATTTGGTAAAAAAACCTCTGAGAGAAGAAGAAAGAAAAAAGGTGGGGAAAAAAAGGAACTGGGAATTTCATTCAATTCAATATTTACTATTCAGGTACCACCAAAAGAAATGGTTAATGGAAAAAGAACAATGTAATCCAAGATTGTCTCTTTATTCTGTTTTGTTGTTTTTCTCCTGTAGGCCAGATTCTGTCTTTTATTTTTACTTGTAGTTAGAATGATTTTCTTTACATTACCAAGCTTCCCTATGCTTCTACTAACTTCATGCTAGCTGAGCTTCTCTACGCTGAATTGCAAAGCTCTAACCAGACTTTGGAAAAATACTTAAATAATTTCCTCCTTAAAGCTGACTAACTCTATCTTCACCAAAACCCGATCTGAAATTGTGGCACAAGAAATATAGGATGAATTCTAGGGCTACACAAGCATATGTAAGGAAATGAGCATAATTTGAAAGTAGTGTTACTTTCATAAATTGAAAATAGTGGTTACAAAGGTCTGCTTTCACTAATTTTCTTCTTGCAGGATTCATTCATCCTTTCTTTCCAACTTTGTGCTGGGCTGAAGTGAAATTTCAGTACTTTCAGAAAGCTGTTGAAGGTTAGCCTCAGACACCATTTCTGTAAATCATGTTGAGTCTTGGTTCTGCCTACAGAACAGTGATCCTAAAGACTAGTTTTGGAAAAAAAAAACAACCCTTGAACTCTGTTTTACAGTAGCAAAAGAAGAAATTAGTTTTATGTAATAAAATAAGGTCTTCTAAACTGAAATCTAAGCAATCCCTGAACTGTTTTTATCCATGCACAAGATTTTCTATGAAATACATAATACACATTTTTGTGCAATTTTTGTCAATTTCTTGTATACTTTTTAATATAAAATTCAGTGTCTTTGTGACACTTCACTTGTAAGTCATGTATGTATAATAATTCATTATATCAGACTTTGCATTTAGTTTTACAGATCTAATGGCACTTACTTTCCAAATCTGGACCAGAGATGGATTTTCCATACACTGTCAATTTCAGATAATCTGGTGGATTTATAAGTCAGAGTAGCTCTATTATAGTAAATAAGGCAATGTATTAAATACATTTTATTAGTTCATAAAGAAATTGTAGAGAATCAGGACTGGCTTGTTTGAAAAGCATGCTCATATAAAAAGTTCTTTTTCTAGTTAAACTGCCAGTTTGATTTTGGGTTTTTAAAAACTATTTTAGATAACAGTAATCAAAAATGGTGCTGTAAAACTTCACACTTTAAAGTCTTTACTTATATCAGAATGGTAATAAAAATTCACTGTCAAATTTTCTCTTGGGAGATTTAAAGATGTACTGTGCTAAATAGATACATAGATCATGTTTTCCAAATCTATGAATTTTCAATACACTTTGAGAGACACTACAGAAAGAGGTAGGATGGTGTGTCATCTTGCCATTTAATGGAAATGAAATACATTCTATAGAACAGCACAAATTAAATTCATATTAAATATACAGTGAACAAAAAAAGTCTTTGCCTTTCCCAAGGAACAAGAGCAGAGTTGTGAAGGGTCCAAAAGCATGCTGCATTTGGCTCCTGTGAGACTGCTTCCCCTGATAAACCTGAATTTGGAAACTGCTTTACCGAGGAACAAGAGCTTTGGAGAACATACTATCTCTTTGTTGATCATTCTTCAGAGTCTGTTAGTATATCACATTGTGCTGCTGACCTTCCCCTGGGAAGCTTGAGCAGGACAAGCCAGTGCCATCATCCTGTGATAACATCTGGAGATATTCTGAAAGGAGATAATTTGCCTTTCTCACCTATGAATTAAAGGAGTGCCTTTGTGTCCGGATGCAACAACAAGTATCCACACATATAAGCTCCTTGTTGACTTTGATTCTTTGTAAGATTTAAAGCTTCAATTTTTCATAGGATGTTTGTCATACTAAAAATTGTGCACAGAAGAGCCTGACCATAAGGGCAGCTAATTTATATTTTAGTTAATTAGTTGTAAGTGACAGATAAACTCTAGCAATATGCTCCAGTGAGGTTAGTATCTTCCTGTTCTTATTCAGCACAAGTGACATATGATCACTTCCATCTGTGACAGTCCTAGATTCTTCTTTCAGCCCAGCTGAGGTGAAAAATCAGACCCAGTAAATTTCCTGTTTCCGTATATTACCTCCTCTTACAGTCAGTCTCAATCTCTCAGCTTTCTTCTGTGAAAGAGCATGAAAGCATCTCTTCTCTCAATCTCCCTTCTGTGTTAGGAGGTAGGAGGGGAAAGGATAAAAGAACAGATGCAATAACCCTTATTTAGTTCTGAAAGAGAAACTACAGATTGCAATGGCAGGAGTTCCCATGCTTTCACCTCTAGATCCAGGAAGTGTAGTGATGTGGAGCATCACTACTGACAGGAAAGCTGCCAAAGTGTATGGGAGAAGGTGTTCCTTGAAGTAGAATAATTTAAGAATTGCACCTCTCAGGAGTACAACCCTCTGCAGATTTCCCTCTTTGTCATCTTTCACGTATTCTCATACTCTTGTCAAGTTTCCATGCAGATATACTGCCACTTCTGTCCTGGTCTGTGGATTTACCTCTCCCAAAACTGATCTCTCATTATCCACTGCAAGTAAACCAGATTTCTGGCAAGTAATACACATACTAATTTGTAGAAGCTTGTTTTGTTCTCAGATACTTGATACTTGCCAGATACACTTAATCACAAGACCTTGCAGATTTTATCCCCTTTAAATATGAAAGTGCACATGATAGTGTGTTTCATGGGTAAGTAATGCTTTATTCAGAATGCATCTCCTTTTGGCTTGAATTTGCCAACTATACTTTCAGGATGTGATTTCTTTCATATTTACCATATTGTGACGAAGGTAATAGAAGTACCTAACCAACTGTCTTTCTACAGCCAATTCTGGTTTGTGTAGAGTAATAATCTTCTCATACAAATGCAGGGATGATGCAAATCCTCTATGAAATTAAGCTACATGGCTGTATAATGAAGAAAAAAGGCTTTGCTGTAGTAGACCCTAAAGGGCAAGCTAACCCCTGCTTGGATCAGTAAATATGACAAATATAAGTCACAGTATTGCAATATTGCCTCTAGTTCCCTTCTGTCCTTCATGCAACCAGATTAGCTATCTCTATCCCCATGAAAACATTCATCACAAATGGATAATCTCACCCCCTACACCACTGACTAGTTTATTTTTCTTTTCATTAATATAATTTCACATGCATTTGCCAAGCAAACTCTTAGTTGTTTCCCATCTAAGGCCTCACTTCACATAATGTTTTCCTCATGTAAGTGGTTCCATTGATCTAGATGAGAGCTAGGAGATACTCCAAATGCATGAGAGTGACACTCTTGACAATAAGTATCTTTCATGCTCTTTCAGGTGAAAAGCACTTATTTTCAAGAAATACTTTATTTGTCCTTTTGCACTTTTTTTTTTTTTTTTTGTCAAGGTGATTTGAACTGTAGTGATAAAAAGAGCTAAATGGTGTAGTGGGGTGTGCTTTCTTTTACATCGTTTTTTTTTGTGTCTTACTTCTTTCTCATGAATAATATGGCAGCTGACTACAATAATTCATCTGTCATTGCACTGCCCAGTTGCTTAGAGTTAGGGTTTCTAATCCAATGCATAAACTTTCTTAATTCTGGCTACCCTGAATAATCTTTTGCTACATTGTTGTCTACAATTTATCTGATAGGTAACAAATATATTTTCATAGTACATATCTTGGAGCATCCTATAATTTCCTTTGGTTTATGATTAAATTAACCATTTATTTTCTAATACACTTTGTTTTCTGTCTCAAAGCTAGACTGTAACTTTAGACAGGTGTCTGCTTTGCACTCTGTAATTATTTTGGTCTTAACAGTCTTCTTTGGGTAGACTAAAAATACTATCTTGTATCAATTTATTCAAAACTTTTTTTTCCCTTCTAATAGTGCAATTCAAAACATTAAAATCCTGTGTGATATGTGAATTACCAACATCTTCTATTGTGATACATGAATTAACATGTTCTATTTCCTTTCACCTTTAAAGTTCTTTCTTTATTCCATTTTCAAATATAACCAAATATATAAACAATGTTACAGGAATGGAAATTAATAAGTATATCTGGCAGATTGAACCTTAAAACCAAAGAATTCAGATCTATGCTCTGAGATAATATGATTTTGTATTTCTTTAACTTATTTAATTTGTACACTACCAGAAAATTTTTTATAACTGCTGTATTACTGTAGTAAGCCCCACAGTAAGAAATCCACTTACCTAAGTGAACTTCCAGTATTAAAAAAAAAAAAAAAAAAAAAAAAAAAAAAAAAAAAAAAAAAAAAAAAAAAAAAAGTAGTCTACCAGACCCAGGACATCTGCCAAGGATCTTTTAGAAGAAATCTACCTCCTGAATTCCAGGAGAAAAGATCTACACTTCTTTTCCCTTCTTCACTGTTAACATCTATCTTCCTAATCATCCCATATGGGTAGTGGGAGTTTGTTTTTCCCCCAAATGGTCACAGGCTTGTCAATGAATGTTGCTACACAACAAGCAAACAAACAAACAAACAGCAAACAGAAATACCAAAACAAAACCACCCAAAAATTTGCCATTGTGTGCCTCTTAACATTTACAGTCAAATGATATGGCAGGCTGAAAGAGAATTAAGTCACCTTCTCATCTGGTAAGCTGAAAATGCCCTCACTGTATTCCAAAATGCTCAGAGGTCCTGTGAAATTATGGCACACTTGTAAGGCTGGCTGGTGCACTGCACGACCAGTTTCAGCCTTTGCTGTCTGGAGCCCTGTCCCAAACCACTCTTTCCCAACCTGGCCTTAGCTTTGCCCCTCGCTGTGATTTGCAAGTCAGTGCTCTGAAGGTTTTCTTGTGGCACTCCTATGCAAAGACTTTCCTCTCTCAGAGAGAAACAGGGAGGCTTTACTGCTATTCCTGCCTATTTGTCCTGCCATATAATGTGCCTTGCAGATAGCCAGCTGTAGTATAATTAAGCTAGATTTTAGGTGCTTAATCAGGCTCAGCAAAATACCCTAGGTTATCACATTCCTTCCTGCTGAAATCAGAGCATAGCTTTAAGTCTGCACTGCCTCTACTGTACCTGTTAGTAACTGCTGGCAGCTGGCAAGAGCTTCATCTGAATTTGGATTCACTAGGAGATTATTTAAGATACTTTTCTTTCAAAACAAGTACTGTACCGTATCTGTTCATACTGAGACTTTTCAGTACATTTATTTGTCAAATATGCATATGTATGTGTCTACATACATAATTTCCTCATAAATTCAGTAGTCTTAGATAAATGGAATGTAGAGATAATACAGCTTCGTGCACGAAACACTGTTTACAGAGGGCCAGTCTCTTATCTCCTCTGAATTGACATAATTGCAACAATATTATGCTAGTTGGGGCTTTTTGGCAAGAATTCATGACAGTTACATAATTCATTACAGCCTATTCTAACCTACTGTAATCTATGCATGTTTTTAGGCGTAGCTTATGCATTCTCACTGATTTCTGCTCTGAATTCCCTATTGATTTGCCTTCAGGTTCCCCCTTGGTATGCTTCTGTCACTGTGTCACTTTGAGAGTCACTGTTGCAATTCTTCCACCTATACAATTCTCATAGAAGTCAGTGCAGTGTTTAGATGCACATATGTAATAGGGCTGGATGTTGGTCAAAGCACAGTAGGTCCTGAGCTCTCTTAACAGTCCTCCACACACGCTTCCAATTAGCAAGTGTTCTGAGCCTAAGCCTTACCTGATGTGAACCCCTGGAGTTAGTGTTTTTATGCACCTGCTAAGATTTCTATCTGCTAAGACATCAAATTTATGATGAGTTACACCACTTAAAGTTTTCAAAAATTTTTTATCTGGATGTTAAAAAATATCAAGTATCTGTATAATATTAGATTTTAAAAGGAACAAAAATTCTGGTTTCTTTTGTGAGGATGGAGAGGTCTTTCTCCACCTCTTCCCCCATTAGCTTGCCACCTGATTTTTCTATGAGGCTGGGAGTTGTTCCTGAGGAAGTTTGACTTACAGTTGAGACAGTAACCTACAGTCAGGTAGGAGATGTTTGAACTGCCTTCTTCTGCACATCCTCTCTGAACTATGCCTGTCCTCGGGAAGCATCCTCTCTCACCTGAGGGCATGGCAGATCTACATGACTGCTCTCTCACTGTTTCAGTTCTGATTCAAGACTGTGCTGGAGGAACAAGAGGAGTGAGGGAAGATTAAGTGTACAGCTTGCCTCCTCCTCTGCCCTGCTGAACTAGGGAGAGGGGCAGCTCGGGGAAGCAGAGTAGCAGGAGTAAAGACGCAAAAAGGGGAGGTTGCTATGCTGTGCAGGGGATGTACTGGATTATCACAGTGGGTACTGTCATAGTCACTTTACAGTTTTGTTGCTGTTTGGTGCAATTACTGATGGTGCCATCGGATATGATGTATTATCTATACCCTACCTTTTTTTCTCACCTTCAGTTTTGCTGTTCATAGGGAATTATACAATTCTCAGAAAGGTGTAGCTTTGATTTTAAATGGTGTCTGTCTGTATCCAAATGATGAAAAGCCAGAAGAGTTGATAAGGAGGCTAAAATAATAAGATTGTTTTAAAATTACATTTGCTTGTGTTTTTTTTGCTGCTACATCTGTCTAGCATGCAGATGTGTGTGATAACCCCACTTCACTGGCAGGTCACATTAATCAGGCTGCTTCTATAACTGCTTCTTTTTACATGCAGCTGCATACAGTAGTCCAAAGGAATTCCACATACTTCTGACCAGTGAGGAGACAGCTTTGCTTGGCTAAATTTTGTTTTGCTATATGGAAAGAAATTAGTTCACATCAAAGTTACACTAACTTCAGTGACAGGGAAGATTGGTGTGTAGCAGTGTGAGCTGATATAAAACTCTAGAACCTGGCTTTCAATGGATGTCTTAGCACAGCTCAGAAAAACAAATCCAAGCATAGTATAGCTCACAGAATTGATACAAAGGAAATAAATGAATGAAAACTGCATGATTAAATGCTTTCATCTGGAAATTTTGGTGCAATATTCAGAAACTCTACAAAATCTTCTAATTCATCATACTCTTTGTTTATTACTAATAAATTATTGTGGTGATGGAAGGAATTCATTACCCTTTCTACACACTTCACTAGTTGCAGGTCATTTATTAATCTGTGTTATCTGGTAAGACTAAAACCAGCTGTAATTACATTGTTAAACATTGATTAATAAGCAGCCCACATCACTAATATAAGCAAGAAGCAAGATAAAAAATATTTTTAAAGATTTAGAGTAAAATTTGAGCATTCCTTTGGGAATAAGGAAATCTGTATCTTCATAAATATTCATTTTTGTAAGATTCCATTTGCTTGCACAGCTGTATTTTTGAACACCTTTTGGAAAGAGATTAACAAGCAAATTCAATTACACTAGAGTAAACGAACTGCATCCACAAAGTGGTATTAATGCACTAAATGAAACATTTAGAATGAAACATTTTTTTAGATAGTCTTCAACTTACCATACTTTGCATTCTTAATTTAATCATATCATTAGGCATACATTTGTTTTAAATCCATTTCTATTTCACAGATTTTAAAACAATATTGCAATTAGAAACACATTATTAAAAACACTGCAGATTCCTAAGCCTTGCTTTTGTAGATTTTCAATAAAATCAGTTTGATTGAAGTGACACAGATGAAATTATTAGTTGTCAGAAACTTGGATTATTATTAAGGGTAAATAAGCAGAATGTCTCTGGCACTTGACAAAATTGGGGAACTGATTTTTATGATATAGTTTCATGGGGAATAAATTCAATAGAGAGAAGACGCTTTTAGAAAAGATGTTTTAAGGCTATCTTCAATTAATCATAAATGACAAATCTCATTATGGCAGCACTATTGTTAAGGGTCTGTCAGTATTTCCATTACAAACCTGTATTTCAAAGATTTATAAATGGGCTACAGAAATTAACTCTGGGATGAAATTTGCTGTTCACACTCTTCACTATTGGATTATACTTTCCTCATGAAACTTTAAGGAAATCTGTTTTACCTTTTTCAGCTGGTCAGCTTCAAAAGAAACAGAAATGAGAAGTTCTGTTGATTACTTCTTTGTTTATATAATTTTTAAAAAGGACACAAATTAATAAATCAGGAGAACCGTGATTCTATAGCATAAAGGATCAAGCTTGCCTTTTTCTTTCTTTCTGTCCCTGAAAGCATTACCTATTTTAGTGTGAGTTCAGCTTGTAATAGGGCTGCAATAGGACTGCTGAAATTCATATTCAGTATTCATATCCTTTTAGGTTATGCCTTTCAATTTAATTTTTAATCAGGGATTTGAGACCTGTTGTCCAGTTCATCTAAATTTGTTCTAGTCCACAACATGTTTGACCACTGGAATCTCATAGGATTTTGAAGCAGAGCCTACTATTTCTGCAGAACTGATTCTCTAGGGTGCAAAAATAAGTATTGCTTGAATGTACAACCAGTGTAAAGGGCAGTAGTGTTGTGGCTCTTCAGAATTATGCCTTAGGAAGGCAGATGTCCTGTCAGGCTTTTGAAGCCTCTGACAGAGGTGAAGAATTCCTTAAGGGCATTTTGAAGAGGACCAGAACCATGCTTTGAGATGTCTAAGTACATTCTCTGTACTCAAGGATGTTAGAGGTGATGCAGTTTTTCTTTCATATTGTTCCGTACTTGGGAGACAGGACTACCCACATACATATGTCCAGAAAGGTGGTAAGTGCCCCATTCCTAGAAACACTCAATTTCCTGTTGGATAAGGCTCTTAGCAACCTGGTTTAGTTAGAGATGTTTCTGCTTATAGCAAGGGATTGGACTAGATGACCTTTAAATGTCCCTTCCAACCCAAACTCTTGTATGATTATATGATATTGAGATGATAATAAGGAAACCCTGTTTTCTGGCATCTGGCCATGTTTCTTTTTACCTACTTTGGTCAAATCTGTCTTGGAAAGCCATGTCTGGTCATGTTGTCTCACTCTGGTAGCCTGGTAGAGGACTTTCTGTATCCCACTACTCAACTTTTTGAGCCACCCACTTCCAGGCTCCCCATGGGGAATTTCATCTGCTCATGCCTGGGGATCATTTAGGAAAGTACTAACTGATCTGGCCACCTTCTGCTCTAACAGCACAAATAGTTGATGTTTGGCAACATTCCACGCTGTTCTTTTATTTACTAGCGCAGACAGAGATTTTGAGGTTATTCAAACTGACAAGACAGCTAGAGGTTGGTTTGGACAGAACTGAAATATGTAATCAAGATGAAGTTTGCCAGTTCAAAATGGGGTAATCCAGCTTGAGAGGGCCAGACCTTCAAGCTGACAAAAACTGGGTTACCTCTAGAGCTGGTAGCCTTGAATGACCAGTGTATAGATGTACACTGATACCTGCACATCATATATCTAAAAAAAATTCCTGGTTTATAAGGTGGGATAGGCTGTGTTCCTGAAGAGATACAGTATTTGGCTGGCTGTCCTGGATGTGCTCTTTAGTAAGAGAAAAGTAAAATACTCTTTTATCCACTATTGCTGAAAAATTATTTTCTTAATAGTAACCTTGGAATAGGCATGCACTAAAGATCACAGCCTGCTACCTGGCAAATCAACCTGCAAATGAACCTACCAATTACAAGTGAACCTTGCAGTGACTGAACAAGAGGCTGGCATGTGTGATCTATATGTGCAACCAGACCGCAAGTGTCTCTATTAACCACATCTCTCACTTCATCTTAGATGGCAAACTTGACTGGCTGAGGAGAGATAGTACCCTAGAGCCAAAACTCAAGCTGAATTAACAAGACACTAGATTTGAATAAGTAGATTGAAAAAAGATAACAAAGTTCATGGAAGGAAGATATTCAATGTACAATGGCAAGTTTATTGATGACATAGTAATTGTGCTGAAAATAACAAACCTCGTGTTTGTGTAGAAGACAGAATTTATGGATAACAAAATGCATGATCTTGTGTTTTACTCTCTTTAGAAAACAGCATTTATGATAGTTAAAATCGAGGCTGATAGCTTGATTAATTTAGACCGTTGATGCTTAAGCTATTGTGGAGAAAAAAACCTTTCTATTTTATTCAAGAATAAGTTACCTAATATTTCAGGTGGAGAGTAATTTTGTTGTGTCACTTTTTACCCATTTGCTGTTTTTCTGTATACAATGTTTGCCATGCTGAGGACAGTAGAAACTTTACAAAATATGATGTTATCTTCTAAGAATATAAAAACAAATTCTAAAAGGGGTGAAACCAAAGCAAATGGTAATAAAGGGAAGTGGGTTGAGTGAACAGAAATAAAAAGTATTTAATGAAATTTTCTTTCAACAATATTCTCTTTTCCAGGTATTTAAACAGTGGTATTTTATTTTAAAAATAAACTTACTGAACATCGGTAAAAGTTAATATCTGTTAAAAGTGAAAGTGGTACAGACCTCTCTGCAGTATGCAGTGGGTCTCTTCTGCATTTTAGTGTGGTATAACCAGAATTAATGTGGCTAAACAGTAAATTTTTTTAGACATTCATAGGTAAGTGTATGCTAACTTGTGTTTGCTGATGATTTTTGAGACTGAAAGATGTGATATGTGAAAAATGTAAAGGTTATTTGTGCAGATAATTACTGTTTTTAAAAGTTCCATATTTTTCAACACATATAAGTATTTTTAAAAAGAGGATTATTTCCCTTTATTCCATTATATCTGTGCCTGTCGTGGACTAGAATCTCCACTGTAGAACTTAAAAAATCATCCACTTTCTGTCAATAGAAATAATTTCATAACATGGGTGAGGATGAAGCACATCACTTCTGGCCTAAAAATTATTGATCTATTCAAACTTTAACAAAAGCAGTCAGTGATTCATTACTCAAAGTATACATAAATGTTTGCAGACTATTGTTAACCAATAGCCTAATCAACAAAAAATGAAGAGGAGTAACTGAGCAATGTTCAATCTAAGCATTGCATCTGCTTAATGAGTCACATGCAAATGTTATCAAAAAGGTCTTTTAGCTCTGTCTTTCACTGCAGAGTTCATTTGAATATGCTGCATTTGAATTATTCTATTTTGATTAGCCTAGCTTGGCTGAAGGTGTATATTACACAGTGGTAGCATGTGAGTGGTCAGGGCTGGCCCAGTGCTTGGTGTAGGCAATAGGAAGTCTTTGGGGTCAGAAGCATAAGCACAAAAAATACTGATGTAGAAATTCCTTATTTCTTATACAAAAGAAATCACAAGATCCTGGAAACTGAGCAGAGAACCACATCTGACTGTGTTGTACCTAGCCTGCTTGTATGAGTAGCTGCTGAGTTGTGTTTGTTTAAATCTTTACCTGTATTGTTTCTCATGCTCACTGCCTAAAACTGAAAGCCTCCATGTATGCACATTAAAGGATTTCTTGCTATGAATAGGACTGAAGTTAGGAGAAGAACTGGAATGGAAACAGCACTATAGGATACTTTGGTATGATTGGAAAGCATGATATCAACTTGTGAGAATGTGTGGTGTCAGCTGATTTTGATGCACAGCCAGCAGGCGGTGGCCACTCTTCTCCCATATGCACACTTGTGACTTCTGTGGGTACAGCACTGTACCAGGCAGGCTGAAGTTTAGTGAAGAGAGAAGCTCTGGTGTGCTTTTGAGGAAAATACAGAAAATTGTCCACTTGTGCCTTCTGTTGCACATTTTGAACAAGTGTGTTGAAATCACCACAGCTTTTAGGTGAATTTCACCAGCCAAGTGATGTACCTGGAAATGTTATGGTGTAAATTCTGCCTGTTTGGTTGTCTCACACTGTCTGTTTCTTTCTACTAAAATTATATCCTGTCCTCTGTAACAGATCATGGATCTAAGCACAAACATGTATTTGGCATCTTATGGGGGTATATTTGTAGAGAACCTGGTAGTCTGCAGGATTTTCTGCATCCTAAGGCACCTGACTGATAGTTGTGCATAAAAAATGAAGCTGTAGATTGTGCTGAAAAATCTGAATTTTTTTTTCCTGTAGGAAATCCCAAAAGAAAAAAGAAAATATTTTTCTATTTGAAGGTTTTAGGTCATGGTGGAATTTTGTTCTCTTTCAAAGAGAAATTAGAAAAATTAAATCAGATTTTTCTTTTTAGAGAAATACCTTAGGTAGAAACTGTATATTTGCTTATTCATTAATTTTAATAAAGAGGGTTTGTTTCAAAAAATCTCCCTAATCAACTGTAATTATCTATTGAGCATTATTATGAGGAATATACTGCAAAAATCTGCTAAATACCTATAAAAGTGATTTAAAAAGTGAAACAACATCATGAAATATAAATGAAGCTTTTACATATGACAGAAAGCAAACAAAAGCTATATGCACATAAATAAATAAGATATCATGATCTGCTCTTTACTCCTGTTTACATCCCCTTACTCCTAAAGGAGGTACTGCTCCTGCAACCAGTCCTTTTGCCTTGTCCCCCACCTGAGCTGGTACTGGCCACTCTAGGCAGTTCCACGTCTGAGCCTCAGCTTACAATTACAAGTGTGGGTGGGATAAACCACAGATGGTCCCTGTTTAGAGCTGTGCTCTGCTCCTGCTTAGTTTATTAGTGAAAGTGTAAGAAAAAGAGTAATTTTCATTAAAAATTTGGCAGCCGTTTAGTTTACCTGCTCGACTTGATCCTCAGGGACTACAGAGCTTTTCTCATGTGGGAGGGCCTTACCACAGATGAGCAGAGCACAAGGAGAAACTTTTGACCTGAATTAAGAATGGCCTGTATTAGATGATAATTTTTAATAGAATGTGGATCACCACCATGTCATCAAGAATACAGCAAAAATGCATGAGAAAATTCTGTCAATAGAATGCTATTTCCATGGTATATTTTGTATGATTACAAATTGCATTTGCTGTAATAAGTTACAAATGTAATTTATTACATGTTAAAATCAGGACTGAGACAAGTCATTAAAAATGTATCATATACAAAATTTTGTTTCTCCTGATGAATGTGAAGTTTCTGAGCTCAACTTGCCTCATTAGTATGTGACAGTTCCAGAAGATACTTTGATCCAGAAGGCTAGATATACATGCTGTATGCCATAAACACAGTTTTAATAACAATCCAAGAGGTTCAGCATATTGCTTAATAAAAGATCAATGCAGTAATATGATTAACCACTCTGTGTTGCATTCTTTCCATTTGTGAGAAAAGATAGTTCAGGAGCTGCAATGCAGTGAATAGCAAAATGACTAATTGACAGGCAAGATGAAGGTTTTCCTAAGGGTTTTTTCTTCCTCCCCGCCCTCAAGGCTTTCTTTGTTTTTAGAATGCTGTTAACTCTTTTGTTTAGGGCCTCTTACCTTTAAACAGGCTTGTGGAAGAGCTTTTCATATTTTTTAGCCGTAGATTTACTTGCTGAGTAAATATAGCTGATGAAAGAAAAGCTGGTGATCCATAAAAGACCAGGCTGCAGGGATCCTCATTAATCTTCCAATAGTTTTTGCTGTCATTCCTCTTTAAAGTTCCTCCTTGACTTGTAAAGTGTTTGTGGAAAACGTAGGAGCACTTTTGCCTTCCACTAAGCAGTGATTTTCAGCCAGATCCCAACAAAAGCTCTCTCTCCCTTTTAACTGATTTTAACTTCAACTGTGTCATTGGGCAGGGTTCTCAGCTGTGAAAGGGGGAACATAGTTTAACTGAGTTTTACAAAAGGAAGACAAAAAGACAATTTTCTTGTTATCTGATGATGGTAATGTGACTACATCACTAAATGCATAAGATAAGTAGGATACAATGATAAAATAAATTGAAAAAAATAGAATATATTCAAATTTAAAGAAGAGACTGTCCTTTGGAAATCTTGACTTCTCTTGCAGAGATAATGAAGCATATGGCATGAAATTGAGAAAGTTAATATAATTAGCTGTGATGGATTATGGTAAAATCATGAGAATATTAGGATGGAGGCCTGCAGTTTAGAAGCTATTTCAGCTTTGGGATTACTGAGCTGATAGTCTCTCAGCAGGGCTCAAAACTTGGTCTGCTTCTCCCAAGGACTGGTTAACTGACTCGTGTTCAGATTACCTCTCCTGTCCTGTCCAGCGTTTTAGTGCATCCATCAGACATGATACCAGTAAGTCTTTAGCCTAGGGAGTCACTAAATCATGGTTTGGGGTGGAAGGGACCTTAAAGATCTTCTAGTTACAATCCTCTTCCCAAGGACAGGGGAACCTTCCATTGGACCACTTCGCTCAAAGCCCCTTCAAACCTGGCCTGGAACACTTCCAATGATAGGGCATCCACAACTTCCCAGGGGAACCTGTTCAAGTGTCTCATCACCCTCACAGTGAAGAATTTCTTCCAGATATATAATCTAAATCTACCCTCTTTCAGTTTAAAGCCATTCCTTCCTTGTCCCATCACTATTTAAAAGACATTACTTAACAAGTGTCTCAACAGCTTGCTTGTAGGTCCCCTTTACTTACTGGAAGGCTACTATAATGTCTCTCTGGAGTCTTTTCTTCATGCTAAATAACTCCAAACCAGTGCTTTCTCTTGGTCTTCATAGGAGAGAGAGAGGTGCTTCAGCCCTCTGATCATCTTTGTGGCCTTCCTCTGGGCTCACTCCAGCAGGTCTATGTCCTTCTTGTATTGTGGATCCCAGAGCTGGTCACAGCACTGTGGGTGGGTTCTCACAAAAGCAGAGTAGATGGGCAGGATCCCTCCCTCACCCTGCTGGCCATGCTGCTTTTGATGCAGTCCAGGACACATTTGGCTTTCTGGGCTGCAAAATACAGACTGCTGCGTCATATCCATCCCCTCATCCACCAACACCCCTAGTCCTACTCAACAGGACTGTCCCCAGAAGTCATATAGAATAATTCAAGCTCTTTCATGGACAAGAGAATCAAATTATTTAAAAGCTTCTTTGGTTCAAAAGGTAAGAAAAAATACAAACCACCAAAATTCAACTGGTTTGCATCAGACCAAGGGGAAATAATTTTTGCTTAAGGTAGGGAAAGAGAGATAAAACCTTAGATAGTGTCTCCGCACTTTCATTCAGATAGTGCAAAGGCTCTGAGACAGAACATATTTTTGGTCCTCTTTCAGCTGTATTGGGCACAATTGTTTTCAGAGCTCTGTGAAAGTATTTTAGTGGATCAATTTTTCTAACAAAATATAAAGCCTTAGGGAGCTGGAAAAGACTTCATCTTGGATTAAGTTTAATAAATATTTTTGGTTAAGCAACAAAAAATTTAAAAAGAAAAAAGATAATAAGAAACATTGTAATATTCTGGTTCAGCATCCCCAACAATCTTTTCTTTTGATGTGAGCTTCACTAAGAAGATCAAGAAAGTTCCCTTACAGTATAAGTGGGGATACTTCTGGTAACCCTGGTCCTGAAACCTTCTCTGGAACCACAGAGGCCAAATTTTTGTCTTTTCTTTTTGAATTGAAACAGAAACACAATTTTGTGAATATTGGCAGTCAACTGCTCTTTCTCCAACCTCCCACATTACAGCTTTTCTGGTTTTTGTGTAGTGCTGAAATTATCATCAGAGTACAATCTAAAATTTAAGAGGCAGTTTTAGCTGGCTTAGATTTATACCACTAAATGATAGTAATTTTGTTTAAAACATCTTCTAGAATTTGTCTATAGTTAAGGTCAGGTCAGCAAAACAGGTCCTTAAGACCTATATAAGGATTAGTTTGCGCTCTGAATATTTCTCTGCTCTTGGTAAAGGGAATTAAGATTATTACCTAAAACTTTGTGTCTTTATGGAAGTGGGCCAAGGTTGGTTGATATGAATCCCTGATGGAGCATCTGCTCTTCTAGAAAATCCTAGACTTACTTTCATTTTTATTCTGTGACCTAGTGAATAGTTATTTAATTATACAATTGGAAATAATTTTTAAAAAGCCATAGAAAAACATAGCTCTAAATGAAGAACTTAGATTCTTCTAGGAGAATGAAGATGTTAAGAGGAAAAGACTACCAAATACCATGAAGGAAATATTTGTTCTTCTAGAAAATACTAAGTGCTAATTTGTCTCTGAAATTTGATTTTATTTTCATTTAATTACTTTTACAAGCTATCTATCATTATCCCCAATGCTACAAAATGAGGTTATATAATAAACAAACCAAGATAATAATGTGTTCAAGAGATGCTTAATAGATGTATCTCTCTTTGGTAACATAAAATAATGAGGGTCTTTTCTATTATTTGGCCTCAAAGTGATCTGGAAACTAAAATTTCTCGTATAGAAAAGAAGTCAGATCAGTTAGATTCTAAAAATGCAGGTGTTGGAGTAGTGGTTGCTGCTGCCTATAATCTGTCCCCAACAAGCCCCTCCTGTGGAAAAGCAAGTTGAGATAACCTTTAGGCAACACAGTCAGACCCTCACTCAACACTCACCACAGCTGGCTCAGTGACAGAGGCAAGAAAGGCTCTTTTTGCGGGGTTTTATTCCAGCGAAGGATATCACATGTGGCTGAAGGGAACCCAGCGAGGTAAAAGAGGGCAACCACATGGAGAAGGCAACTTAAGAAGGAGAAGGGGTGGGGGGCGGATCTAAGGGTTGGGCAGAGGGGTTTGGTGTCCAGGGAAAGGGGGGGTGGCCACCAGGGATAACAATCCAGTGAGGGGACAGGGAAAGGAGAAACCAGGGGAAGTTACGCAGGGGAAGTTGCGGCACAGAAGCCCCAATGGGAGACCGCTTTTCCCCCCAGGAGGACTCTATGGTGAGTAGTTACTGCCGTTGCCAGGGCAGAGGACTTGGGAATTGACCGAGGTGGAAGAGTTCATGGATGCTACACAATATTCCTGTAACTCTTTAACTAAAAAAGAATGCTTATCTTTAAGTAACTATAACTTTCTGAGATACACAAGTCAGTAGGATGCTACTGTAGATTTGCCTATATTCGACTCATACTGCCAGCAGAATAAATGAGACCAGATACATTAACTGTTATTTGCAACAATCAACAGTACTGTGGTGCAGGACCTCCATAGTAAGGCAATTATGACATAAGTGGAAATCTGTGCCTCGAAGACCTGTAATCTATAGAACCACAGAATGGTAAATAATACCCACTGGTATAACTTTAAAGGAATGGATAGGCTCAGAAAATTAGGAATGTTAATATAATCCAGTCACTAGTGAGCAGGTAATGTTTAGCAAAGACCTAAAACCTCTTGATTCGTATTTTAAAAATCATCAGCTCAATAAGGCCATTCTATCTTCTGGCTCTCTGAGACAGAAAATAACACAAGACAAAACCAAAATATTCATATAATGAAAATAACCCAACCCCACACAAAACAAAAGAAGAATATAATTGCCTTTTTCACTCTTTAGTTCCAAGGTATAACAAATAGGACCTACAGGCAATTCAGACTGTGTTGTGTTCTGTGAACAAGACCAGTCCACTCTAGAGGAAGCTACCTTTGAGCTGGTGGATATGAGGCACCTGGCATGACTTGGCTTGCAGGTCACCAATTGCTCTCTGAGGTGACTATCTTCAGCAAGTCCACTGAAGCCTCATTCTCCCATGGTGCAAAGCACAGCACTACCTCTGCTGGTGAATGTTGAGATAATCAGTGTGTTAAGTCCTATTTTCCTGTTTTAAAAACACACAAGTGAAAATAGAAATGGGAGGGTGAAAGATGAGTGAAATAGATCTTCTAGAGGTTTTCAGGAGAAACAGTCAGTTCTAATAGCATGGTTTCTGTTCTGTGCTTTCACTAGATACTCTGTAATGTTGTGTGATTGATCTGACCAGCTCCATCCCATTCACTGCTCTTGCTGAGGCTAGGCTGAAACATCTGGGCTGTTCTGCTATTCTGATTGCTCTCAGGATTGAAAAACAGAAAGGAAGAGAGCAAGAAAAGGAGTGACAGCAACAAGAATCTGAAGAAAACACAGAAATGTGCTGAAGGATTGAAAGAGGATAAAGATCTCTTTTTCTGTGTTTGTAACTCTGTGGACTAATGATCAGGTGTCCTTTGTGGGTACATCCTGCTGATCATGAGTGCTTAATGGAAGTGTTTTGATGACAGCGGTGATAACAATAACAGAAACAACAGTAACAGCACCTTTTTTTTTTTTTTTTTTTTTTTTTTTTTTTTCCCTCAGACTCACTACTGAGGCCATTTGAGAGGAAAAGATTTTCTTTTAAAGCTTCGAGAAGTAAGACTACAGATGGAATACAATATCCAAGACTATTTCATCCAAATTTTAGCTCCTTTTCTGTAATATTGATTTTGGTTCCTTTTTTTTTTCAGTCTAGCCCAATCTTCACATAGGTGTTGAGCTTTATTAAGATTCTTGTCACGTGAATAAATTATTTTTTTCCCATTTTCATACAGCTTTCTTCAAACAGTGGGCATATTGTTTTATGAATTTTTGGGTACTTTTAACAACTGAATTCAGCATTAGGCAAAATTTTCAAGCTCATATTTTTACAATAGGAAAATAAGGAAACAGTAAGGCACATTGGTCAGCATTGCAGGCTTAGCACTTGCAGCCAGATAGTTGGGAAGTATTTTGAAGGCATCAGGGAAAAAGTTGAAAGGAAGACAGTGAGTTAGGATTGCAAATGTTTATAAGGATACCTTTCCAAATGCAAGTTAAAAAAAAAAAAAAAAAGAAAAACACAAAGAGAAAAAGAACATAAGGGCTTGACATAAAAATTAAGGAACTGCATTTAACAGAATGAAATTGGCTAAGATAAGCCATGAAAGGCTCTTCCTTGAATGTGAAAGCAGGAGTCAGGGTTCAGTGCAAGAAAGAGGGAAAGAAAATTCAGGAGAAAGACAAAGAGGGATGGATTGAATTGGTCAAAGTGCCAAACTATAAAAAAAGATCTTTACAGAACCATTTTGAATGTATTGAAAGAGAAAAATTAACTGTCTTAGGTCGTGTGAGAAGGATGCTATGCTAACTGAAATGACCAATGACAGGAACCAGCTGAAATAGACAGAAAGGATAGAAAAGGCTTCAACCAAGAGATATTTCAGAATATTTAGACACATTCTGGAAATAAAGATCTAGGGAAAAGTCTAAAAAGGCCTAAAACTAATAATCTTCATTAACCATTAAGCAAGTCTAAATGATTGTTTAGCTTTAATTGTTCATACTGATTTCTGTGATGGTTAGGGGATAGATGTGATTGACAGATAGTCTTTGTTTTTTTCAGCAAAAAGGAAAAAATGGAGGAAGTCTTTAAGAAAAAGATTCTATTTTAGCCACATGGAATCTGAGCCAACAACTAGATATATTCAGGAATGTATGAGAGATGAAACAGTATTTTGATTTCTACAGGAGAAAACAGATTTGGATGAAGTAGAAGTATGATTAGTCATACTAGACGAAGAATAAAATTGGTTTGCATCTGAAGATAAAATTACCTATAGATAATGAAAAAGAAGACAGTAATCTAGAACACAGTTTGTAGTTCCACCACACTGTCGTTTCTCCTTTGATGAATGCACTGAAAGGAGCATTCATCAGAAGCAAGAGATGATCCAAGAAAGTATCACAGAATCTAACTGAGACAAGAGTTAGGAGAGGTCAGTAATATCAAACACAGCTGATAGATTAAGATGAAATAGTGTCTGGCAAAATAAAGTGTAATTAGACACTGTAGTAAGAATAGTCCCACTGTACACACGAAGATATGTTGGAAAATAGCTCAAGTTAGAGAAAAAAATAAGGAAGATTTTATAAACAATGATCAATTAGCTCTAAAGTAGAAAGATGTGAGTTGTTTTTTTTTCAGTGGCAGTTAATGTTTGTGTCATTGGGAGGAAAGGAGCAGGCATTGAGAGCTTATGGATAAGAGAAAGAAATAAAAATGAACAAGAGGTTTATGGGATTAGAGGGTACGTAGGATTCAAAAGGAGCAAGAAGAAAAGAATTTCTTCTGAGACAGGATAGTAGAATGAAGGGTAGGGTAGAAAAGCATGTTTATTATCAAATGATATCTTGTATGAATACTGGTTCAAAATGATACATACATTTTCTTCAAACACAGATCACCTTAAAATACTCTAGTGAATTCTAACAATTTTCTTGTATGGTGCCATGAATTATTCTTGAGAAATTCTACAAAAATTAAAAAGCCTAAAAAAACCAGGTTTTATTTCCCACTCATTATATTTAACACATAACAATGTAATTCTTAAGAAAAAAGATCTCTTAATAGCAAAGGGCTTCAACATTTCTCAGCATGCTATGGTGGCACCAAGAATGTAGTGACACAGAAGTAGTTAGAAAAATTAGAGTATACAGCATTTCTTAAAATCATCTCTTGAATTTTCAACCATGACTTCACTGAGTTTAGATTTACATAACAGAAAACAGTCAGGCACAGCAATGGTTCAAGGGATTTTTACCAACCAGGCAGTCCCCACGACAAGCAATATGCACACCTATATTTCTGGTCTGCATTCTCAATCACTTTTGGAGCAAGGAAATTATAGCAAAGTGCTCCTCAGGACTGGGAATGAATCCTGCCTCACCATCTGTTACTAATTTTGGAGCTGAAGACCCCATGCATTCTTAAATCACTGAGTTTAAAAAGTTGAATATAACTGGTGTTAACCCTCTACAGTTAGAAATGTTAGTGTTAATGCCTATGTTTGGGGCAGGATGTCACTGATTAATAGATTCCTAACCATATATATCACCTGACCTGGATTTCTTTGGGACAGAAGATGACATATTTTGTAAAGAATTGTTTCATACTGTGGTGACTGAGTACTGACATGGTCTTGAATAGTAATATATTGTAATCAGTCTTTGTTGTAATACCATGAAGCAGCTAAACACTGAATTACCAGTTAAGCGTATGCTCTCAGCTGTGTCTGATATATGGTGCTATCTGATCTGTGTCCTCACTGTGTGATGGCTTTAAAAGGCCATCCATTGCTTTACAAAGGTCAGCTTTTTTGGCCCTGCATTACTCTCTTCATCTTTTTGTGAACAGCTCAACAGGACTGCTGAGACAACGGGGACAACAGAGCAGGAGATGACAATTTCAATTTCATTTGGTGTAGAGTTCCATAGCATGGCAATAGTACAGAGCATTGCTTGGGGCTGAGTCCTTCATTCTAAAGTTCTCTAACTTAGTAAAAATGGAGGTACGCTTTCAGTCTGAGTAATTTCTAGCTTTACCTTCCTTTTCTGCAGGATTTCCCAGGAGAAATACATCCACAAAACACTGGGCTTGCTGCACCTGAGCTGTACAGATGGTCTGCATGTACACATAAAATCAGATGGATTGACCTGCCCATATGTAGCCTATGTCTCTACTGCTCCTCCAACTGAGCTCTGCCAGGCATCTGGAATTCTCAAAAAAAAAAAAAAAAAAAAAAATCTCCAAAATACTCAAATTCCACCTGGACACCATTTCCAGGAGGAAAAAGAGGACATATCAGGAAAAACCTGGACATATGGCAGCCCTAGTACAATCAGAATTATTAACTAAGAAAGCAGCCAAATAAAATAAATTGTGTATTCTGTATTCTCTGTCTTGTGCTGAAAAAGTAGCATACCTGTCAATGTGATTTTAGGGTAATTCTTTATTTTTTATCTCTTTTATCATGGAAATTAAGAAAAAAAAGACACAGATCTTCTACAGTGCATTGGGTTTGCAGTCTTATTCAATGTCTATATTTTCTATAACATGAAGTTATATTTTTCCTGCTCTTCCCAAGGGTCACTATCATATGCAGTATGAATGTGTATCCACAATAATTTAAAATAGCTACAGGGGATCTGCAGCTCCTACTGCAGTTACAAAGCAAGCTCACTGAACACTTTTTCGACATCTTTATTTTTTATATGTGTAAAACACAGTCACTACTTTTGTTACTTTGCAGCATTAAGGTAATGACTGCTTTAAACATGGAAACATTGTGTTGTAACAATGGTACAGATTGCACATTATGAACATACAGCACTCAGTTCAGAGCAAATATCCCAATGGCAAGTAACTACTGAGGGTGTGCAATAGTTGCTTTTAAACTACAACATATTGCCCAATTTAAATTACTTAAACTGATTATTCTACATTCCAGGCTAATTGCCTGCAAAATTTCATTATAAAAATCACAGCTGTTTCCTTGTGCATGTGTGCATGGGATTTTGTTCGTTTGGTTGGGTTTATTCATTTGAGAGAAGAGAAATATGTGTCTGAAATAAATCTTTTTTCTGTGTTCAGGGCAACATTTTATTATAAATGTTTAACACAAAATCAGTTTAAGCCTATTAAGCCTTAGTGCCTAAGCTTCCATCCACACCAACTCTGCATATGGATACTCACCAACATGTTGCTAAGGAGGATGCACCAGTGCATCAATGCCTAAAGACACATATGGCTTCAAAGCATATTGACTGAATCTGGGCATAATTTTTATTAAAAAATGGACAATGCTTATCCTTATTTGCATATAAAAAGCCACAGACATCTTCAGATATCAATCAGAAAATCCATTTGGCCTCAGTGGAAGTACATGATCTAAAACTAACATATGGTCAACAGTTTGTGGAAAACAAGTGTTCTGGTCACACCTTTCTTAAAAGACACACACATAAGGCTCATGTGTTGTACTTTCACTGAGTGCAAATGGAATATCTGTAATTATCAAATAATTTTTTAATATTCTTTTTTTGGTCTATATGTCTGTTCAGAAAGATTAAGTTATGTTTTAAATGAGCATTTAGGAAGACTAATAACTGATGTTTTGCATACAATAAATCACTGATAAGGAGCTAAATTTACCAAATCAAAATATGACTGATGCCTTAGAAGTCTACATCTGTTACCTATATAGACAAGGGTAAATGTTGCTGCCTTACAAGAATACCATTAGCTGCAATAGTAAAAATAGTGATCATGGCATGTGAGCAAGATAAGACTGGGAGTCATGCCTCATATAGTAATTACATCCAATCAATTAATCACTGACTTCTGTGCCATCTCTCCAACTGCAGGCAGTATCAGCTCTCTCCATAAAAGGCTGAGAGTATTCACACTGTAAATACAGCTACTACTCTCACCCACTGACTGGAGAGGGTTTTCTGGCAGACATTATTTAGTGACTTTTCAAAAACACCTGCGTGACTCAGAAGTTTGAAAGTGGCTTAGACACTTAGGAAAGTCAATAGAAATTATGCACCTCAGGGCCAGATTTTTAAAGGCTACTATCTTCCATTGATTACAGGAATTAGGAACCTAAATACCTTTACAAATCTGGCACAAGAGGCTAAATCACATTTGAAAGTCAATAGGAATTAGTCTTCTAAGTGCCTAAATCAAATGAAAAAAAGACGTGTTTTAGGAGTGAGACTCTTTATAATTGTATTCCCGCTAGTGTAACGGCAAATTATGGGTTCAATTATTCCACTTAGGCACAGCTCAGAGGAAGAAAATGGTATGAAGTTGCAATACCCCAGAGGAAAGCAGCCATTCCTAAACTCTTTCAGGAGATGCAGAATACTGCTTCATGAATTTTAGGCTTGTGAGAGAAAGAAATCATGGCTTTGGTTTAGGCTGTTTTCCTTAATCAAGATAAGGACTAATGATACTACAGGTCTTTATTTCTATTTATAATATGTTGTAATTAAAAAAAAATATACTGTTTGTTGTTTCCTACAGTTCTGAAAACTGATATGATACTGAATAAAAATAAAACAATACTCAAACAAGGTTTGTTTGAGCCCAAGAGCTTACAGTATAGGGAGCAAATGACATCATTATTTGAATGCTCACATGTGTGCTCTAATGATGTAAATCAGTGGGATTAAGAAGTAAAATTTTACTTAAGTACTAATTGTGAACAAATGTAGCAAAATTTCACCGTAAGTAAATAGAGACAAATGATATATAAAACAAGAGTACAAAGAAGTGAACCAAAGAAAGGAAAAGAGTGATAAGAAGGTAAAAATATGTTTTCTAATGCCTTGAAAGACAACTGTATAATGGTGACACTGTATAATGGTGACACAGAATTATTTTGTTTATAATTTTATCATAATTGCATAGGAGAGAAAACCTACCACTACCAATAGGGCAGCGATTATATGCAAAGGTCATCTCTCTTCACATTAATCAAGGAGTTAATATTGATTGAAATTATTTGAGAAAATCCTAGAATGCAAAGGGGGTAATTATTCAGAAAAAGGAAGAAAACAGGAAATATCATGTGTTGAAAAAATTAATAATGAGACTCCAAAATGAATACCACAAAAATTTTTAACATTGTCATTTGGGGAGAAAAAAAAAACAACAAAAAAGAGAGAAAAATAAAGGTACCATTTGTTCTATCAATCACATCAATCAATTATCACATGCAATAATCTAAATATTTTTTAATTCCTCATTTGGAAGACTAATAATGGGAACTGAGGATGACATGTAAAGAAAATTATGTAAAGGAGGCCTATAAAATCACATCTCATACAGCAAAAGCAGATTGGGAACTATTATACAGCAGGTCTCACCATGCACAAGATAGGGGCAACCCAATGAAATTAACAATTAGATAGTATAAAGCAAAGAAAATGAAGATCAATTGTTTTTCACACAAAATATTTTTATATTTCATTAATTTTTGATATATGTTGTTGTAGAGCTGAAGTATAAGGTTGGTCAAAAGGAAGAAGAAGACAACTGGCAATTTTAATCCTGTTAGCATAGAGGTTAAGTCTGAAAATTTCTAACTTCGGTGACTTCTAGAATCTGGGTAACAGGTAGAGGAGGAATCCTTTTATTACATTCTTCCCTTAACATACATTAGCTACTTGTGTTCTTGTTTTTTTTTCTTGTGGACAGATTCATGCCTGGCTAAAATGTCTTTCCCTGGAACCTGATCTGAGGAAGACAAATAGGGAGAGTAAACCCACCCTGGAGCAAACAGAAGGATTGTGTGATAAATAATAAACAGGAAAGGGAGGAGGATAGCAATTTAGGGGTCACAAACATAAGAGCAGGGAAACAGCAGGAGACACCAAATAGAGTGCCCCCAAAAGCACTCATCATTTTGTGGAAGTATCATCCAAGGACAGGTAGGCATTGCCTGCTGCTGTGATGTATGGAAATGTGACAGGACAAGGCAACAGTTATAGTGTCTGCAATTGCTCCCTGTCCCCATGCACGTTTTCCTCATTCCAGGAATGACCAGGGCCAACAGGAAGGTAATGAGATGCTAGGGCATGGTGTGTCCTCAAGCATCACAGATATAAAGAAAAAGAAATGGTGAAAAACAAACATCAAAAAGGGGTTCATGAGGAGGCAGAAGAGCAACTGTAGATGGTGTTCATGATATACCTGCTCACCTGGGTGTGCCTCTTGCTGCAGGAATCATGGGGACACTAAGAACTGCTCCATGTCCATGAACATACCCACATGTGGACAAATTTCCAATAATTCACTAGTCAAATGTAGAGTGTGCTGCTCCACAGTCATATTTTACCAACGTGATAATTACAGAACCTATCAATTGGTCTAGATGGAGTGCAAATGCAAGGAAAGAGAGTAAAAGATGTGTATGTGTGTGAGGAGTTGTTTTCACGGGGCAGTTGAGAGTCCGACGTGAGGCAATAGGGGCCCACACATACCCATGGACTATAGTCCAGTCGGTTTCCAACCTTGCTGACACCCTTCCTCCATACACCAAGAGGATCTCTACCACCTACACACCTGTAGTGAAGGGATCAGCAAGACTTGCCTTTTTTGATAGCAACAGAGAGCACAGTTACTGCATATAACCTACTGCATATAACCTATTGTCATATTCTGTTGGAAACAATAATGTTGGTTAGACAAAGCTTTAGTCTAAGCCTGGCAATCCTTATTCTTTCTTGAAGTTCTCACCCTTTTATACAATAAGTCCAAGCTCCCTTTATGGCCAGTGTAGAGAGAGACACCTTCAAATAGTGATTTATTTAATTCTGGAAATGGCTTTCTCTCATCATAGGGTGATTAACCTAGGTGTCTAGAAAAATATTGTGTAGGAAGAAGCAGTACAAATATATTGAATATTGAAGGAAAAAATTTCTTGTTGCCCGACTTGGTGCTGATCTGAAGGTGGATAGCTTTCATAATGTCAAATCTAACTTTCTGATTGTAATCATAAAAATAAGTTTTCTTCAGCATTTGGTATAAAGAAACATTTAGAACCCTTTCAGGCTCATTTTTTGCAGGGTATAGAACAGTAAACAATTTAAACTTTATTTGTACTGCTCCATTAATAGAATAAAGCCACCCTTTGAGAATTTCCAGTATTGAAACACTTCCACAGCAAGGGCTTCGTTTCCCATACAAAATAAATCAGAAGTCATATAATGCTGCAACAGAGCCCTGTCAATACCAGTTAGGAATACAACGGGATTTATGAGGTGACAGCCTTCTGATTCCTCAAGACAAGGTAACTCAAATTGCTCCAAGGTTTGATTTAAAATCTGTGACCCTTGAAGTTTACTCCTTAAATATTATAAAAACTTGCTGCTAATTATCAGGGCCATTACTGTCAACAAATCATGACTTAGAAAACTGAACCTCTGACTGTCTACTATCCTATTCATATAGAGAAGATTTATAGTTGCAATTCACATCCTGTCAAACCCTTTCATCTGTAAAATGACAGGTGTGATTTACGCATGTCACTTATCTATTAAATTCAATGAAATTCCAGGGCTGAATTCCTTCATCTTTTTTTAACAAGAAAAAGTAATTTCAAAGAATTTTTTCCAGCGAAATGAGCTCTCCACATTAATTGAGAAAAATATTGCTTGTGGATCCCACAGTTCTAAATAGAAAAGTAATTAGTGTTTGAAAATTATATGGCTTCAATTCTTGTAATTTTGAATACTTAATTGAGTGTTGATCTTGCAAATATTTGTGTATGTGAGTAAAGTTATCAGTTAAGGTTAACAATGCATCTACATCTTGGTAGATTGGATCTTTTTGTGGTTTATCCTAGCATTTCCTTTTGTCAATTATGGGATACATAAAATAAGAAAAAGGACAGTTTGTAAAATCAATTGCTTTCAGTTGCTGCTCATTAAATGATCTCAAGGTATAATCAGTGATAAGAGGACTTTTTTCTTTCATAAATCTCTAAGAGAAGATTTGTAAATTTTTAAATGATCACGTATCACTGAAGAGCTAAACTGCTTCTTACAATTGATCTCTTATGTTGCTTATAATTATATTTTTCTTTCCATTATTATTTTGCTTTTCTATATAGGGCAAACAAGATTTCAAATGGTGTGGTAGAACTAATTGCTCCTATCTGTTAGTCTATGTTACGCAAGACTGCCATTGTATTCAGAATATGGTAATATTTCTGTCAACTTGCTTTTGTCTCCTTCTCCTATATCATGGCCTTTAAGTATTATAAGCTATAGATTGTTTCTGATTACGATAAACAGGAGTCATAAAAATTCTAATGGAGTACAAGGATTTTTCATGTACATGTTTATTCACTTAGTAAATTGAGCTTTTCCATGGCTTTCTAAAATGGATCTAAAAAAATCATACATCATTTTCTAAGAAATGCAAAAATAATGTCTTGAAAGATATGGAATCCTATTCCTCCTCATAGATTCACTACATTACCACATTGGATGAGTGACTATAACAAAGAGGTAAAATTTGCTAACATTAAAGGAAAACATCCCTTCCTTTTGTTCTTGAAATAGTTCATTTGTTTTAATAGAAGTTCAGTAACCTTCCTGCCTTGTGTGAAACAGACTTTCAAAAGTATGTGTTGTTTATACATGTTAACTCCCTTTAGTACTAATTAAAACACATAATTATGTGTACAGGATTTTCCCATGTGCCACCTGGTGAATTGTCTCTGATAGCAAGTTTCCAGTCTAGGGAGAATGTTGTATGCAGAGGACAGCATGGAAAAAACCCCAAAATAACAGAGAAAATGTAATGAAGCTATTAGGAAAAAAAAAAAAAGTGAATGGGCTTTTCTGGTTATAGAGGAGAAAGTATAGTGGGGTATGTCATGTTTTTGGGAAGTATTCACTAAACATTAAAGAAAACAGTAATGGGTTTTGCTTAGTTGTGTCATTAGTTTCTGCTGGGTAGCTATCAGTGAACCCTTGACAGCTCTCCACTACTGAGAGATAAATACCCATTTCTTCTCACTTCTCACTCAGCAACTGCAGCCAGCTGTGGCATTCACCAGATTCTTCTAGAGCCAGATCCAGTACACAAAGTCTGCAGAAAATTATCCCAAATAAAAACCACAGAAAGGTAGAATGAAAGAAAGAAAACAAACACAGAGAAAAGCAGTAAAGGAAGGAGGAAAAGAGAAATAAAAAAAAGAGAATGAGAAAGGGAAGGAAGGGCCTCTGAGAATATAATTTCTTTTGCTGACTAGAGAGATCCAAATAATTGATTAGTAGTAGATAACTAATTGGTAGACAGCTAAAAAAATAGAGAAAAATTTCAGTCTTAGTGAAATAGTGTTCAAACCAGATGTAAAATAAAAAAAACATGAGCTTATATCAATTATTTTGCATTGCAATAGACCACATGACCATTTGTTCTGGAACTGCTTGTTCTGTATAGCGAGATAAAGAGATGTGTATTTGCAATGGGCCACATAGCCCTGTAGAAAGGGCTATGATAGATAAGACAAGACACAGGCACAGTATTTGAGTCCTTCCCCACATCCTGACTCAAAGTATCTTTGTCAGCTGACAACACTGGACTCAGCTTCCTTATGGAAAAATATTTTTCCATACTAAGCATTGTCTGTACTCCCCCTCTGCAACGTTATCTCTTCCCTTCCCCATAGCTCCCATTCCCAAAACTCATCTCTGTGGGACTTCTCTCAGGATGTGATGCATTCAAGCACTTATCTCAAACTGCCTTTTATCCTTATTTAACATCTACCCTTTCTACTGATCCTACATGAAGCAGTAATTTGCTTCAATACTGTTTTAAGTTTCCTGAAACAACTTCTTCTTCTTCTTCTTCTTCTTCTTCTTCTTCTTCTTCTTCTTCTTCTTCTTCTTCTTCTTCTTCTTCTTCTTCTTCTTCTTCTTCTTCTTCTTCTTCTTCTTCTTCTTCTTCTTCTTTTCTTCTACTTCTCCCCAATATTATTATTATTATTATTATTATTATTATTATTATTATTATTATAATATTTGCAATGCTCTGGATTGCTCTGCTTCTGTTACACCTTTTACCCTGTTGATGTAAAGCCTTTCTCTACACATTGTGGCTCAAAAGGACTTACAGTATACCAGTTAATGCACTCTCTCCAAGGACACTCCCAGTAGCAATGAGATTCATGGTTCTGTTTCTAGCTTTTCTGCCAGGAGCGGCTGTGGCTTCTTCACAGACTACAGGCTTATGGTCCCAGGATTTCCAAACTATGTAGAAAAGGAATAATCTTCCTATTAAACCAACATAATGTGCCTATTTTGTTACACTGATTGGGGTTTCCTTGATTCAACTGGAAGCTATTTTCATTGCCAACTTGAAGACAAAGCTTTACAAAATATCCATTTTAATCCTTAAATTTAATCCTAAAACATTATGTTTATTTATGGTTAATATGCAAGGATAGTTGAGTCATAAAGTATTTACAGAATTAATTTATTTAATGTTTATTAAATCTGCATATTTTACTGTTTTTAAAACTCATGCACTTGAGAGTTTCTTGCAAATTTGATTAAATTGTTGCTTAGGAAAAGTACTTCAATTATTCTGCTTTTTTTCTGCACTTTTTTGAGGAGTAACTGGAACTGAAAATAGGACTCTAAAGTGCACTGATGTACTGCTAAGCAGTGCAGCATAATTGCCTAGCTTGTTTAACATGACACTCCTAATAATGCAACCCAGATAGCATTTATGGTATTTGAAATATGTCATGTTGTTGAGTCATTTAATTCATCATCTCCTAAAGTACCTAGATTTTTTTCTCTAACTGCAAAGTTACTAATTCTTATATTTTATATGTATGAATTTAATTGTTTCTCTTATTAGGAACAGTTTGCCTAATCTCACTGGATTCTGTATTCTTTTTCAGGAATTATATCCTATTTATCATTGTTAAAGTTATTTCTTATTATTGGCAAGACAAACATATTTATAATCCCTGGTCATGGTTACCAGAGTTCTGCAATGAAAAAAGAATGAGGTAGACACAGGCTCAGGCCTTTGCATGTGTCTTGTACCACCACAATATTTTGATTACTTTCAGTCCTGTATTCATCCACAAATGCAATTAACATATCCCCAACTTTAGTCTCCAAGTCATTATTGAAAATATTGAATGACACTGAAGCCAGAATGGATCCCTGAGAGACCCAACTTCAGATCTTCTGCCAAGATGATGTTGAGTCATTAATATTAGAATGGAAGAATAATTCATCCTGACTAATTTATTGGATAAGCCTTATTTTTTCAGGTTCTTCTTACTAGCAAACAGTAAACTTTCATTTAAATGGAAAATGTAGTTTTCATTAAAATCTACAGTAGAAATCTGTAATTACCACATTTCTCTTGAAATACAAGAAATCGCAGGTACAATATATGCTTTAAACTGTGTACACTATTTAGGATCTCTATACACAGAAGAGTCACAGAGCAAGAATCAAGCATTGAAATAATATTTGCTCTTCTTTAATTGCTATTATGGATGTAAACAATGATTTCTCTGACAGGGACCAGCTACTCCCTGTTCAAGATGGTGTAACTACTACAGACAGCATTTTTCAAAGTTCTCACTGTCTGTACTAGTGGATTATATGTGCATGAGAACACTTTTAGGTGCTGAGGCTAACTGGCATGATGTAGCCCACCTCTCTGGTAGCAAACTCTCCTAGCTCCACTTCAGGGTATAGCATGTAAAATGTTTATTTGGAATGAGCTAGTCTGTACAAGCTCTATCTCCAGGCATGGTCTGGACCGTGCTAGTTGGCACCGGCCGGGTTAGTGCCAAGGAACATTTAAGTATTTATTCACATAGACAGTTGTGTTCCAGCATCTGGAAACATTCCCAGACATGACTGAATTTAATGTGATAGGTACAGTTCAAAAGTCTGTACTGAATGTTTGTGTGGCAGACTGATCTGTTTTAAATTCATACCCCATTGTGCTGTTAATTATTTCTCTTATATTCTCTGTCTTTGTGTAGATACATGTAGTAACTACTTGGAACTGTTTCCCAGCACAGCTTTCAGCATTGGTTTTACCTTGGATCTTATTCCTTGAGGAAAATCAGGTCATTCAGTGGTAAATGACTCCCTGCTTTTCAGTCCATTTTGTTGCCTTTTCTGTTGAGGTCTTTTACTAAGACTGGATGTGAAGGCAGTCAGCTACTGTTAAAAGCATAAAAAAACCCTAGTAAATAACCAATATTTTCTGTTGAATCTCGAAAGCCATTACATATCTCTTGCACTAAAGAGGCAGAAGGTTCTGTTAGTGATTCATGGGAGTAACCAAACCTGTCACACCTTCAGTATTTATCCTCACAATATTGAAAAGGCTGGTTCCTTCTTAATTTTGGTCAACCTGATGTTTTCATCCTATAAACTATGACAGATTCAAACATGTTAAAATCATGTTTCAGTATCTCCATCCATGCGTGTCATCCTGAACATCAGTCTAGTTTGCATCTCTAATACTGTGCAATTTAATCTTTAAGAACTTTCCATAACTCATAGCAAAATTCACACACACAAAAAAAAAGCTCCTTATCTTGTACATCTTATTTGATGGTTGTTCTTTAGTAGCTTTTAAATGCACACTCCTCCTTCTCCTTAAAAAAAAAAAAGAAAAAAAAAGGAGAGACAAAAGATGAAGATGGGATTTAGCAAAAAAAAAAGTTTTGAAGGAAAAGGATAGTCAACAAATAATGGAAGCAGTATAGCTTTATTTCATTTGAATTTTGTTCCATAAATTTTATCTTTTATTCTTGCCATAGACACTGTTTCCCTCCTCTTAACACAATTTAGATGTTTTATTAATACTTGCTCTAGGTAGTTTTATGTTTTGTATGTGATGATTTCTTGCCAATATACAATTGCTGAATGACCAGATGTCTGATTCCTCTCAAAGGAGGTAAAGATATAAATTGTATTTGCTTTTCCCTTAGGGGAGACAATAATTTTGGGGTCTTTTCTGTATCCTGATTCCAATTATCATATGAACTTTGAAAAGTTATATTCTTTATTAAATTGGTTGAAACTGGGGAGTGACTTCAGAAGTTATTTGTAAGATAGACAGCATAGTAGCATAAACCTTACTGCAACAAGAAACCAGATTAAAATGATACATCTGGAATTGATATCAGAACTTCTGCTTATATATTCTTGTATTTTTGTAGATTTCAGCAAAATTCAAATTATAGATTTCAGCAAAGTTCAATAATTTCTAATTATTCAACCTTAAATTTCTCAGTTTTATGTGATGTGACATAAAAATCTTGTTATATGACTCTTTTAATGTTTTTCAGGATGTCTTACATTATTAGATCTTGACCACTAAATATTTATATGAAATGGCTCTAAGCCAATAATGTGCCTTTTGTTTAATAAAAATGCATTATGAATGGTTTAAAAGATGTCTATGTTAAATGATGAATAAAACACTGAATGTTCCTTTCTACGGCCAAGTTGCTGTCTAGCTTGAGGTGCTAAGAGTAAATTTTGTGGTCTCTGCTAAGCTTGGAACTGGAAACACCAGAGAAATTGCATGTTCAAGGAGTTTCAGAACAGGACATAGAAAATGGCTTAGTATGTGAATGAAGTAATAAGAGGAAGAGGTCCAAAGAATATTCAGGGTGACCAAGGATATTGACTCTCAGGAGGATTAAATTAAGGTTATTGTGCTATCCTGGTGCTTTGTGCCTTACCCTTTTTCCTGGGGGGTGCATTCCCCCAGGTGGATAGGACAGCTAGCTCCGTGTAAGACAGCTCATGGCTGGCATCACTTTAGAGCTGGCCTTTTGCCTTACTATGGCAGTGGTAGGCTGTTCAAGAAATAGCCTTCAAGTTGGTCCAGTCTTCCCAGCTGCCAGTGACCATGTCAGCGAGAAGCAAAGTGAGTAATAGCAGCAAATAGCTGCTTCAGCCAAACAAGTTTAATCTACTTGTGCTCATATGCCAGCACCAAGATGGAGTGAGGTGAGAGTCAAGGTAAAATTTAAGGTGAAATGTTGAGCAGCTTTTATCTCACTTGAATTTTGGGAGTGCAAGCCACTTAATCACAAAAAAATTTATTTTTTAATCTCCCCTGCTTAACTTTTCCAGTTAAAAAATTACAATGTGCTAGGTCCTGCTAGCCATAGGATCAAACCCCTTCACATCTCAGAGCTCTTCTATCACAGAAGCAATTTCTGAGGCAGTGGGACTTCTTCAGCTAGCAATGAATATTCATTTACACAATTATTTCTGAGATGTTTATATATATTTGTCTAGCAGCGTTAGTGGTTTGCTTGGCAAAGTTTTGGTAGTGGGGGTCTACAGGAGTGGCTTCTCCGAGAAGATGACAGAAGCTTTCCTTATGTCTGACAGAGCCAAATGGACAAGCTGTAAGCTAAGGCTGAGCCCTCAGAGATGGTGGTAGAACCACTGGGATAGCCTATTTAGGAAGGGGAAAAAGTTACTGTGGAAGAGCAAATCTCAGCCAAAGAGAGGAATGAGACTATGTTGAGAGAAACAGCTCTGCAGACACCAAGGTCAGTGAAAAGGGAGGAGGAGGAGGTGCTCAAGAAAGCTCAGTCACAGATTTCAGGCTAGTATTACTCTCTTAAAGCTATATGAGTCCAAAAATAAGGGGAGAAAGATTCTAGCTTGATTTCAGTTTGATTCCTACACATGTACTTTGTATACCTTCTATACATAAAACATGATAGATCATGAACATAAGATGCAACCAGATCCATTGCTTAAGGTTTTAAAATATGGAACTATACAGATTTGGCTTAAACACACACAGACACACACACACACACACACACAAAAGCACCACTTAAACAGCTGATCAATATTTTCTCAGCTGGGAACTGTCCAGGGCATGTGGGACAGATATTCAGCCAGCAGGAGAAGGCAGGGGGTAAGAAGAATGAAACACATATCATTCCTTCTTGTCTTGAACCATGCTTCCTCTCCAAAGTCTGCTTCAGCTGGGGGCCAGGGCAAAGAGCTGGATGGAAACCGGGGTGTAGCTGGGAAAACCATCTCTCTGTACTTCTACTAGGTGAGAGGGAAAAGAAAAATCTTTTTGGAGTGGGACAAAAGAAATGAGAGACATGCAGAGTCTCAGACATGGGATATATCGATAACTATTTCCAGAGCAGGATATATGGAGATATTTGAAGGGATAAGGTTGATAGGAGAGAAAGAGACAACTAAAGAATACCTGAGCTTTAACAAGTTGGCTACTGACATCAGTCTTTTCAGCAGAGAATCATAGTCTTCACTGCCTACCTTATTTTTCTGTTGGGATCTTTTCACAGCAGTGTCCAAATCTCCTTGGAGTTTTCTTTTCTCACCTGATTTCTTTGTAACTATTTGTAACTAAGGTGTTCTGACAAGAGTTGTTTCTGAAGGACTTGTAGCTTGGCCAGCTGTCCTCTATTTTGTGCCAGAGGAGAACCGATCACCTCAAATCTTTCCAGACCTCATTTCTGAAGCTGTAATTGCAATGTCTGAAAAGGAACTAAAGTGAGACTTGATGTTCCTGGATACCTTTTCATATTATATGTAAACATAAAAAGCAGTTTTCTGTCAAAAACTCAGATAAAGATGATCCCATGATCTACATCCTACTAAACCCTCCAGTCTTATCTTTCTGAACACTTATTTATCACAGGAACAGTAGGGAGCTCTGGCTCAGTGTAAGATTTTATAGCACTTGAAAGGACACTTAATCAGAGACTCATTTGTAATTTAATTTTATTATACTTAAAGATACTATAAATACAAATTTAGGGACTGAGGCTGCAAGTCTTTATTCATGCAAATAGCCCCGTTGCATTCAGAAAGACTATTTCTGTGATTACAGAATGAGCTCTTAGGTTATTGGGAAACTACACAGCTGTTAATCAGACAATATAATTTTCATAATAGTTATTCAGAAAAGGGATCTATAGCCATGTCAAGAGGGAACAAAAGAATATCGAAATGAAAGGTATGTATGAGAAAAATTACAACCACATAATAAAAACATCTATTATATTACAGTCTGTAAACAAACTCTGGTGTATGTCATTTGTCTACATACAAATCTACCTTAGAATTTATTTTTATTTTTGAAAAAAAGAATTGCTATTCATATTCAAACAGTCTACTACTGTTTAATCTTCTATAAGAGGAACTCTTTTAATTTTGTCCAAGATACAGATTTTTTTTTTTTCAATTCTTGCTTGTCAGTAAAACTAGGTCTATGTTAAAAAGTTACTGTGGAACCAGTGACAATCTTTGTATCTGGCATGATTACAGAGACAGATTTGATAACTGGCACAAATACAGTAGCAGAGACTGTTCTAGTATAGACCATACTCAGATAAGTAGCTTTTGGATAAATGTTCTGTAAGTGGTGTCTTTAGCACAGTGGGTGAATTGGTTAGTGATGTTTCAGTAATTCCTTTTTTTACACATTAAAAAAAAAGTTGTTTTCTTTACCACAATTTGGATTTTAATATAGAATTCTTTCAAGACTAGAATGTATATTAATTTGATTTATTTTTAGCTATACAGAAGCTAGATACACTAAACCACTTATACTGGGAAACTACAGAAGATGGAAGGTGGGTCTTACCACCAGCATGCACTTGCAGGATCACAGAAGGGTTTGGGTTGGAAGGAACCCACAAGGATCATCAAGTCCAACTTGTAAATGAACACTAGATACAGGTGTTGGGGAAGATGAAATAGGAAAACCTTATAAATATGATTGCCTGGCAAAAGATTTGGAAAATACAGACATTGAGATGAGAACTAGATTTGAAATAGCAAACCTTGACTACTGAATAACTAGAAAACAATAGTATAGCCAGGTTGAAAGCAATCCCCCTTTCTGATTAAACAATGCCCTTTACCTACAGACAGGTCCAAAGGTCAAATGGAATGCTCTGTCTCACCCCCCCAATGTATGGTTTATCCCACACCTGTAACTCTCCCCTGAAGTATCAGGTATCTGTGACGCCATTGGCCCAAGTCCTGTTCCAGCCCACCTTGAAGCCCCCTGAAAAGGTGTGCCCAAGGGACCGGACGCTCTCTTGGACCTTCCCCTGGGACCCTCACCTGGAACCCTCGCTCTCTCTCTCTGTCTCTCTCCCTCTTCCCCTGGGCCTGCCACGAGTTGCGCCTGGCAACTCCAAGCAGGGCCTTTCCCCCTTTTAATAAACCACATTTTCTAAGACCTGACTTCAGAGATATCTCATCCATCCAAACCGTCCTGGAGTCCCGCGCTCCCTACAACAGGGATCAAACTCACAACCTTGGTGTTTTTAACATCATGTTCCAACCAACTGAGCTAATCTCAGGCTCATGTGTCCAGCTCCCAGACAATATCCATGCACTGCTTGGGGACAGCCTAAGGCTGTATCATTCCAATAGAAGTTTAGGTGTAGCTCCCCTACTTTGGGAGACAAGTGGTTGTGTGTTATTGAATGGAGGACTCAAACCCATGTCCTGCTGATTTTTGGCTCAGGCCACAAAAATTCCTTGGTTTTTTTTGTACTAATATGCACATAATCTTGGCCTCCTCACCCAGTGCCTCTCTCATCTCAATAGAGAGACATAGGCATTGCCAGTAGGTTCAAACTGACTTAATATCTTAATTAGAATGATTTAATTACCCATGGACTTCAGAAGTATCTGTATTGATTAAGTTAGAGCAGATGTTACGTTAGACAAAGCTCAGTGAGCTAAATCTTAGGCTGAATCCCTCATGGAGGCAACAGTGAAGGAAGAGCATTTTCCAGCTGAAATCTCAGTAGCAGCAGCCTAGAAACTGCAGAATAAATGCGAAAAAAGGGCCACAGGCATTCATGCTACAGTGTGCTGCAGAGAGACTGCAAGATTTCACCAGAAGCTCTGAGGTATTTGAAATCTGAGAGCTAATAAATAGGCTTGGAGAAATAAAAATAAGTAATTATACATGTGTAGGTAATTGTATATTATTATGGCATTTTCTTACAAAGTAGTCCATTTAAAATATTATTTGGACATATTTTTATGAGGTTTTACCAGCAAGTCACTTGCACTGTTTTTGCACATGAATGATATTATGTTCTAGGTGAGGTATAGCTTTTTAAAAAGTAAAATGTGATATATCATTTCAGTCTCTTGTCATTTTGCAGTGTTTGAAGTGGACAGTTGTGTGACTGTAAAAGGTGGAAGTGTTAATTTTTCCAACAGGATATTGAACTTAATTCTTACATTTAAATGCCCCAAATATCAGACTACTGAGGAACTGGACCCAACAGATCACATTTCATCTGCACTACATTGTCTTCAATATATCCATGACTCCAACACCACAAGCCTACGTCCAGAGGACTCCCACCATATGTGATTCCTGTTCTTTATATGCTCTCTCTAGGGCTTTTCCTTTCTGTATCCATATTTCATATGTCAGACTTAAAGGACAGACTTCTCAAATCACCTGACAACAGTGAATGACTGCTATGTAAGCACACAGCTTGTAATTCATGCAAAAGCATCTTTGTGGTGACAGCAAATCTTTACGTGTCCTTCCTGAAGGAGCGTTGTTGACATGGAACCATCAAGATTTGTGGATGAGTCTGTGTGCAGTGATTGACAAAGTGCTTGTGCTGCTATTAGTAAATGTAGCTCCTCAATGGCTTCACAGGTACTATCAGAAATGCATTAATTCCCTGACATATTGCTGTCCGCTCTTAGAGCTATGATGTGCCTGACAGTTGCAGGATGGTAACTGAACTCTTTCCTCCCCAAACAATATAGTTAAGAGCTATTCCTCATAAACATCCCTCAGCCCCAAGCTAAGGGCAACAAGAGGACATCTCGCATGATGTGGAAAGTGACCATAATGCCTTGGATTCACCACAGAACTCGTGCACCTTGGGTAGGAGTCCAAAGATGTACAATACTTGACATCCATGTATTTAACTGAGCAAAGGAGCCTTCAGCCTGCTCTGAAGGCTGTCAACCCACAGTGCACATTATTAATCCAAGAAGCAACTTCTTCCATAAGATACTTATCTGAAGGAGTCTGTAGCAGTCATAACACAGTATCTTCACAGTAGCTAAAAAGAATCTGGGGTCCTTTAAAAATGCTTTATAACAAGAAAAATTAGGAAGCGTAAGAGTTCTACACAAACTACCCATGTACTCAGCAGAAATGAAGATGGCAGATACTCTGAATTAACTCTTTTGAGATATAAGGATTTGTTCATAGCTGATTGATATATTTAACATAATTATGAATTACTATGGCTTTTAACCAATGGCTGGAAATTTAAACCATGTGCATTTACACTAGAAATGTTTACAATAGAAAGCAGTTTTTAACAGTGACAGTGTCAGAATAATAAATCAATGGAGTAACTGACTGCTGCACGAACTTCTCAATTTTCTAGTAGATGCTGCATGACTGAATTTTCAAAGCAAGGCTTCTTTTTTTTTTTAACCATGATTCAGAAGTTACTGAGCGTTTATAGCCAAATAACAGGTTTCTTGTATTTTTCAGTAGGTTGCTATATATAGATTTATGTTTCTGCAAATACTATATATGGTCTGAAAATCATCTTTAAACATCCTGATTTAGCCTTGCTGACTGCTAGCACTTTTTAGACTACAGTTACTACCTGCTGTCCTAGTTCTAAAATTAATTCATGGAAGATGCCTTTCTTAAGGCCAGTTTGGATAATCTCAGTTATTCTTTATGATCTCATAATCTGGGAATATCAGTGTTGAGGACAGAAAGACTAGAATAAAGTTCAAGAGCATAATCAGAGAGCAGTTGTCAAATAGCCTTCTTTCTGAGAAAACTCGGTCCTAATTAATGATACCTTTGTATAACGATACCTTTGTATAAATATTAACAAAATTTCTTATCCCTGAGCTAAAGGATTTGATCCACTTGAAAGATGGATGGACAACTATGAAAAAGACGCCTGAACATACAGAACATAAAAGGCTCTCTAGAGACTTTGAAAATGGATTGGTTGGAAAGCAAAGTAATTTGGACAAGTGAATGGAGGATCCTGATGGCTACGATGTACTGAAAGTTAGATGGGCAATCTTTGTGGTGAAGGAGCTACTTTCATTCTTGAAGAGTTCCCATGCAGAATCAGTACAAAGTAGCCATGCTGTGAACAGGAATAAAAATTGTCTCTTTTTTTTCAGTCTGTAGCTCAAACTCTGTTTACTTCCTAAGTAATTTTAAATGTAATTACTTTTTTTTCTCAGAGACCTTGTGGTTTTTTAAAGAATGCTATTGCAGGAATAATTTCATGCAAATATTCTCAAAAAAAATAGAAAGAAAAATAAATCTTAAGAGAAGTAATGAAATTTAAAAAAGTATTGTTAGTTTCTTATTCTTGGCTTCAGGTCAGGGCTATAAGTGAAGGTGTGAATTACACTGTTGACAGATGAGAACCTAAAAGACAAATGTGGGTGGTTACAAGACCAAGCTCATGATGGTAAAAATAGTTTCATGACTAGTATCTTGAGTGGCCGTACAACAGTGGGTGGACAGACACACACCATTTCAGATCCACCATTACATCATTCAGATCAGTTAACTATGTTTTCCATTTGTTTGGGTTTGAGATCTAAGCATTTCTTTCAGAAATATGAAGCCTCCTTCTAAAAATCTGTACATATGTTTATCAGCTTCAAGCTGAAGAGTCTAAATTCTACCATCATTTGATGTTCTGAACACCCACTATAATTTATATTTTAAAATGGTTATTATACTTTATTTGTGGTTTTCTATGTATTCTCTGCCTGAACTGTAAGAAAATATTCCCATACATAAAAGAACCTTCATTGATATAATAACACATGGGGTATGCATATGAATCTTTCTATAAATTATAGTATCTCAAAGCACTTTACAAATGCCAATTGAGCCTTGTAGAGCATATCAGAAATTTGCAACTTACCATCTCATCTTATAGATATGAAGATAGGCAGTTGTGATTCATGAGCTATGAGCATTTAAATGCAGTAGCTCAGGATGCTCACCAGTGATTTGTCCTGATACACAGCCAGAAGTGAATACAAACAGCGAGTGCTGGTGACCATGGGATCGATGCCTCTGCTTCTGCCTGATGCCTGCAGGAAATGGCAGCAATAGAAACACATGGGTGTATGTGGGTGAGGGCTGAGGGAAGCCAGAGGAATCTCCAGTAGATCACCTCCTATGGCTAATTGAAGTACTGGGACTCTTTTTCATATTGTGTAAGATACCCATCCCACTTAATTGTGCCCCAGGCTCTCAATACAAATAATTCTATCTCTTTCTCCTAACTGAGGGTGAAGTCCAGATTATATGAAGATCATTTTCCTTTTCTTTGAACACACCATCTTCCTATTGACAATACAAATTTCAGTTGTACTGATCTGAAACGGACAAAAGTAGCATATTTTAATAATTAGATTCTAGGACAACTATGATCACAACAGCTAGGTTTTCAGATCAGGAGTTTCATCATAACACTCAGTAGAAAGTGTGTTGTCCTATACTTTGGCACTATTGATTTTGTACTCTGAAACATATTTTAATTTACTTGTTTAAGGAATTGTGTGTCATGTTTCTTTACTAGTGAGCACTAAGAAATGGTGGGAAAAGACATATAGTCTTTTAATTTTATGTTTTTCTTGGTTTTTTTTTTTTTTTTTTTTTTTTTTTTTTTTTTTTCTGAACAGAAAAACAATGAAGCATGAAGGTTCTCTAAAGATTATTCCAGCATGACAAATATTTATACTGGTGGTATAACTTGTATGTACTGAGAAAGCAGGTTCACCAAAGCAATTAATTTCTAACTACTTTGTTAGTGGCATTGGGCAAGTAACTAAGAAAATTCAGACATTAAAGCAAAAATGCTTTTAAAGAATCATATCAAGTGATTCTACAGTGCTAGAACTGCCTAACTGAAGAAGCAACAGAAAACCAAAATCCCAGAAGTAGTTTTGTATCAGAAATCACAGATTACATTCTTTAGAACAAAGTAATTCAGGTTTAAATCAAAATTATGGTTTTTTCAGGACTTCCTTATTTTTTTTATGGTCATTTATTCTGGTCAAATTTATTTTTAATTTTCTGACCATTTCTCTGGATTCTGTATCCTGTTTACATATTTAGTTAGGTGAAAAATATTTCTTGTCCTAAACTTCTGAGCAGCATTGTTTTATGACAGAGAACAGATGGGTTCTTCAGTCTTCACTTCCTTCTTTCACTGAGGTATTATGACCTAAGTTAAGTAATATTTCTAAGGCAGTATAGGATAATTTCAGCAGAATTACATAGCTAGCACAGAAATAACACTAGATCTGGATCCATCACATTTGCTGAAGTTCAGAACAATATTGTGGGTGTGATGAGCACAGTTTGTGACTAGCAACAGCGATGAGCATTTCCAAAGGACAACTTATCCTCCATATCTCGGAGACCAAATTTAGGACAGGATGTGTCATAAGATTACCTCCTCATTTCAACCTACTTCTTATCTTTTATTGTAGGAATAACATATGAAAATATCTTAGAGTAGCCTGAATTTCTCAACAGCTAACATTAGAGGAGAGAATGTGATGCTATGATCTAAATCTGCATCTTTAGAGTGATTTTAATGGAGCATCACAGAACTGTAGAATCCAAAGATTTCATCTGGGGGGAGAAAAGGTTTAAGAGAAAAATGGAAATTCACTTGGAAATTGCAAGTTACAGCTAAACAGAAATCTGAAGGAAGAAAAAAATATTTTGAATCAGTAATTAGCATAAGAAGAATTGATCAGTTAGCCATCAGGTTGGAAAGCTACTAAGAAAAACACCACTGAGAATACCAGAAATGTTATTGTCATTTGTACTCTTTACTCTCTTTTAGGTTAAACTGTTGGATATGACTTACAATTGGCACCAATCACATAAGAGTCAAAATTCAATTTATAATAGGAAAAATTTAAAATCTTTAATATCTTAGATAAACTAAAGATTTAATTGACTTTGCCTTTAGGAAATTAGTTGAAATAATTTCAGACTAGTTAATAGTTATGTTCAGTAAAGGAAGGACAACTGAATCATCATGAAACTGGAAAAAGATGTAGTGACTAATCTCAGGTGGTAAGATGAAATGTATATACTGAACTTCAGACTTTGGAATAAGAATCAAAGAATCTATTTGTAAGCATTTAGAAGATAATAAGGCAGTAAGTAACAGCTAGCACAGATTTGTTCAGAACAATCATGTTGAATCAATACAATTTCCAGCTATTCCTTGGGGAAGAGACATAAATGAATAATGTAGTTTTTCTTGGTTGTTAAACAGTTTTGGGTGACATCATAATCATAGTCAAAGTAGCTTAAATATGGTATAGATAAAACTATTTAAATTGGATGGACAGAGTACTAGAAAGGAAAGTATAGTTTTGTGCAGTTTGTTATCAAATAATTCAAGAAAATAGGCTGGCCAGATATCTGTTCTGAGTCTGATACCACATCTTTTTAAACAATAATTGGGAGTACATCTATTTAATGATAACAAGCTGAAAAAGATACAAGTACTTTAGAGAGCAGGGATATAATTCAAAATTACTAAGACAAGCTCCATAAATTTTTGAAAAATAGGAAAAACTTATTAAGAAAGAGAACGAAGTACTACATTTAGTATGAATAATCTGCACCTGCAACATGTGGAATGATTGTCCAGATCATTCTACAGAATACAGTCTGGGACATAACTTTATTCTTTAACTGATCACCAGTCAATAGTGTCACATATTTGTAAACCCCAATATTTTTCTGTCAGAAAAATATTGGGATTTAGAAAACAGAAACATTTCTGTTATTTCTCTCTACAGAAATGGGTAACTCAGATATATAAAATAAAATAATCCTTTCCGTGTCCCAAATGGTCTTAATTAGGCATGATACAGAAAACTCTGAAAATTATCAGAAGCTTAAAAAATACATGATATCGAAAGGAATGGATCATAAGTCTTGCAACAGACAAATAAACATAAAGTTGCCTAAGGCAATCTCCTGTCATCTGTACCCACAAGGACTGAAAAGTGAAAAACTTAATTGAGTAGTAAGAGGATTTTAGCTTATTGTCTGCAAGGATGGAAAGTCCAAAATCTCATCTCTGGACATCCTGTTCTCCTGTTTGGTCACCTGCAGAATAAAAATGTTTTGTTTGCTTTGTAAGTGGAATTTCCTGTATTTCAGTTTGTGTACTTTGACCATCTCTTAGATGCTTAAGGTCCTTTCACTTAATATTTAAGTCTATATTTTTCTCCATCAATTACAATATTTTTGAGGGAAATGCAGTATCCTTAGCTCCTGGCACATTGCAGGTAAGCAATAAAGAAGAGACAGTAGACAGAAATCTATGACTTTATTATATATATCTATCAGAAATCCTATTCCACATAGTAAAATTAAAATTATTTTATGATATTTTAGTCCCATCTTTCCATTTAAAGTCATTGACAACCCAATAAACTTTCACTGTTTACCAAATTTATTCTTTAATATTCATTTTATTTGTGTGTATGAGAACTTGGTAATACCTCAAATTGAAAGTTTAGTTATATTTTTTACATGAAGAAATAATCTCTATCTTACTTTCCAATAAAATCTTGAAATAAGCATTATTTACCCCTTGATAAAAAAGTCTATATTTTCTTCTTCTTAAATAATGTTCAATCAAAAAGTCCCTTAAGAAGACCTGCTTTTTAGACTGAAATAAAAGGTGAGCATATGCAAAATGCTAATTCCTGTTATCATTCTCACTGTTCCTTTAAAATGAATCAAAACTTTAAAAGCGTGAAAATTCATATGTGCAATATTTTGATTATAAATTGAATAAATATTGAAACTTGTTTTTAATGAATGAGTGAATGAATGGTCTTTAAAATTTATACATTTTAGAATATATTGATTACCTTAATTGTTTTAAATACTGAAAATTTTACGATGCAGTTTTACTATGGGATCAGTAAAATTAAAAAAAAATCAATCTATTAATTTTTACTGACAAAGAGTTTCTGGTTTGAATCAAACCGAAATCGAAATATTAAATATCTGAATTTTTATGATGTTCCCAACCTAAGTGATAAATTAATATAACTTCAGCTTTACGGCAAGACCACATGACTGAATTATCTTCCTTGTAAATTGAAAACAATTCAGACGTTCTTTTTACACTTCTTTTGCTCCTTGTTCCTCAAGATACAACCTTTCAGAGATCCCTAATTTCACTGAAAAGTAGATTCCCCCTTTTTCTTTTTAAAAACCTGTTTAATAAACAGAAGGATTTGATTCTTAGATGGAACTTGGCAATAAATTCCTTGTTAGTTTGCTTACAGTTTACTTTTCTGATTAAACCTCTTTGAACAATCTGCAAGCATACTCTTAACATAGGCTGTTAATTCAGAATGCAAATCATTTCCACATTTGTAATCTTTACCTCATACTTCTACCTCCTTCAGAAAAAATTCCATTCATTTCTGTATGGGGGATTTTTTTACAATTATTAAGCTAAATGATGGTTTCTGTCACAACTAGTTGTAACACCTTGCCTATTTGAACACATTTTTCTTCATCTTATGAAGAGGGGCCAATTAGGAAAGATTTGGTGCCTCCGAGCTTTGCTGGATCTAATTCTATGTGAATGTTAATGATTTATAAAATAATCTACTGTCTTGCACACAGAAGGCCTGCAGAAGGCTTAAGCTGTCTAAAGATTTAGACAGGTTTAAGTGGTTTATGTACTGCTTTTTTTGCAGGAGTCCTTTGCCTCACTTGGATATATAGCGATGTACTTTAAGTCGTGATGTTTAAGATGTGAGTCATAGATCTACTCTTACCTTTGAAGTACAGAGTTATTAGACTGTGAGCTTCTCAAGAAGAGGAAAAGAATAAAATTTATAGAACACTTGTACCTGAAATTAGATCTGTTCATCTAATGCATCCTTGAATAATTTATTTTGCAAAAAATGGTGAAGTTCATCAGATAATCTGATCTGCAATGATTAACTCTATTACCTTGACATGACATTACATGCAGCTCCAGTTCCTATAGTAAGGCTACAGGAGAAAAAATGCATAACTACCCACTTGCCTGATCTGCAGGAAGGAATGAATTTTGAATTTTGCCTTCAGGAGAGGTGGTTACATGTCTGGAACAAGTGCTCTGCACATCAGAGTAATAAAGTTTTCAGATGATTTCATCCCATTTGACTTCTGCAGACTACTACAGTAAAGACAACTTCTCTGATGAGAAAGCTGACACCTCTTATCACTAGTGGGCGTCTAACTCAGTAGCAGAAACAGATGGAGTCAGGGAAATCACAGCATCTGTCACATAGACAGCTATGAAATGCATAAACACTTACTGTGAAGGTGAAAATTGGCAGATTAGTCTTCTGGTTGTAGTATAAAACCATGAGATCTGGGCTCCAAAACTAGCTCCTGGATGGATCATCCTCACAGGTAAAAGTCACTCATTTTCACACCTCCACGTGCATTCATCCTGCTTACGGGTGGGCTAAGCACAAGACAGCCAATTAGCTGTGGTGAGAGTAGAGAGATGTTGGGGAGGCGGGCAGATAATGCTGACAAGTCTAAAGAACAGCAGGGGAGGTGGTCTGGTGTGCTGGAAGATGGAGACTGTTCAGAAAGTGCTTTTTTGGAAATTGCCAACACTAAGGGCTTTTGGTCATGCTACTGTTCATGCAATTTCTAGGCTTTTCCAGCAGCAAGAGATGTCGAGAAAGGAACAGGCAGTATAGGATTCGTATCACAGTGGACCACATGGCAGGAAAAAATGATGCCTACATCTGGTTTGAAGTGCATAAACATTCTGCCAAGATCTGTGAATGAGATATCTGTCAAACAAGATATGAGTTTGTTTGTAAAAGCTTCCTGATGCATACTATTTCATAAGCTGACAAAACTAATGAATTTCAGTGTTTTTATGCACTAGGATATAATACTTTCTACTGAACATGGGCAGGTAATAGTGGAAAAAAAATTAAAAGATGACAAAATTGATATAGCTGCCCCAATTCAGTGAGAGAAATTGTGAAATGAGAAAGAAAAAAAACAAACAAAAACCTAAAACCACACCCAAACCAACAAAGCAATAAAAACAAACAAACAAACAAACAAACAAACAAAACCAGCTGCCCTTTTCCCCCCAAAAAGAAATACATTACAAGGATATTTGAAATAACAACCACTTCAGGGCTTTGTCTGCAAATAAGCCAAGCTCTACAGGAAAAAGTCACTCAGTTTGGTCGAGGTGAGACAATTAACTTCATGGTGTCCACACTAGTAAGCCAGATATAAAAATTGGAGAATGACTAGAGATTCAGCTGAATCATTTCACTTAGGTAATGGGTAACCTAGTTGCTTGAGAAGTCAAAGGAAACTGGGACCTTGATGATAAACAAAATTTTACCATCAAGTGCTGTATGTAATTAAGCATTCTTAATAATTTTAGATATTTGCACATCATTGACTGCCATTGAAAAATTGTGTCTTTCTTGTAAAGATCAAGGGTACTGAAACCAGTGTGGTTTTGGTTATGGCAGAACCTACAATGTCCATTTCTACAGGCAGCTGTCATGTTGAGAGGCAATGAGTGTGGTATGATAAAAACTGTAAGTATTTAATAGTCCTTTGTCACTCCATCCCATAAGCCAAAAATGGCTTTCAGCTGTGTGTACAGCAGCATAAACGTTGGACTCAGATGTTACATTTTTTTGTTAGATTGCAAAAAAGGAAAATAAAGTACTTCAAAAGGAAAAATCAGTAAGACCTTGGTGAGTTTTCTTTTCTCTGCTGTAAACTCTTGGAATAATTTGAACTGTAGTATTTATAGAAAATTCAGGGTAAAAAAGTGAGGAATCAAATATCTGACACTCGCTACCACACTCTCCAGTTATTTCTCATTGAATTATCTAAGATATTAACTCCATGTAAAATGGGAAATGGGAATCACTGGCCTTCTCCTAAAATTCCATAATGTCAGATCTATGAAATAATTGAGTTTACAGCTTGTCGGCATCCAATCTTGCACTCTATCAATCACTGTTTAGTCTCTTCTTTAAGTAATATTTCTATAATTCTCATATTTTTATTTCTGTAAGCTGTGACTGAGGGTAGGTATACACTGGTGAAGAAATCCAAAATAGGGAATCTCAAGGAAGAAGATTGGAGATAAAGCCTCAGGGCAACAATGTACAAAAGAAGGACTATTCTGCAAGGAGATTACCTTGCCTTAGAACTGAATTCCCTTGCACAGGAATGAAATAAAGTTTCTTGATTTAAGGAAGATTTATCTCAGCTCTGTAGTCTTCATTAGGTAACTGGAACTGCTTCTTTTAATTAGCTGGGATTTCTCCATACCTTCCTATTTATATGCTTACGCCCTTATTTTACAAATTATATTTCTCTTCCTAAAGATATCTGGTTATTGAATTAGTAATTTTGTATCCACTTCTAAAATGTCAGTCTAAAATTATATAAAAAGTAATTCTCTGCACTTAGTATTTAACTATGCTTATACAAAATATGTTATCAATATTCATTGTGAATGTTATTTCTGCATTAATGACTGTGTGAAAATCATCACTTTTTGCTTCTAGAAAATTAGACTTTTACTCAAAATACATATATTCTGGTCATTCATTCTCCACTCACAAATATAATGGGATACAGAGGTGAAGCCTACATTATGTGAAATCAGAATTATGTTTTGTTTAGATGATCTTTCTAGACTGAAAGATCATTAAATTTAAGTAACACTTATTGTCCTTTACAGCATTTTGATAATTAACTGTTGATGAAAAATTGTGTGAAACCTGAACCACCTGAAATATTGACTGCTGAAAGAGCTGATACTGTTTTCTTGGAACAAGTATCCTCTGCTTGTAAGTCTGCCAGAAGCTGAAATAATTAAGTAGAAATATAGTGCCTTCACTAAAAGATTAACTATAATTGAGTAAAGATCTGTTAGGAGATGCTAAAAATATTGATATAGCTTTACATTTAAACTTGACAATTTCTTTCCTGATGTCTAAAAATTTTGAAATTTGTGTAAGACTAAGAGCAGTTGTCACATATAAGAACTGTTACTGAGCATCGTGGCTGTCCTACAGCACCATGACCCAATGAGTTTTGCTTTTTACTTGGTAGAATCACTTAGTGTACCTTGCAATGCACTCGGTGGAAATATGGCAGGTTAAATCCAGCAGAAGGGTGGTTAAGAGAGGGTATTTTCTGTTAAGGATATGTATGATCTTTGTTCTGATCCAGCATGTCTTCTGATTTGGCAATTGAGTGCTAAAAGCACTTTGTCCAAGTTTTGACTGAAATAAAATTGTTCTTCTTCCTAATAGCTGGTGCAGTGCCATGTTTGGAATTTATTATGAAAATAAGGTTGATAATACTCTGATATTTTAGCTGTTGCTAAGTACTGCTTACTCTAAATCAAGGACTTTCCAGCATCTCATGCTTTGCCAGTGAGGAGCTCCACAAGAAGCTGGAGGGAGCATGGCCGGGACAGCTGACCCAAACTGGCCAAAGGGATGTTCTGTACCATGGAATGTCACACCCCGTGTATAAACTGTGTAGAGGTGGCTGGGAAGGACCAATTGCTGCTCAGGGAAGGGCAGGGTATTGGTCAGTGTGTGGTGAAAAATTGTGTCATCATCATTTTCCTGACTTGGGTTAGTACATCATCTTCATCATCATCTTCATCATCATCGTCATCATCATCATCATGATGTTATAATTAGTGGTTTATATTTGACTTTGTTTCAACATTTCAACTGTTCTTATCTAAACCCATAAGTTTAACTTTTCTTTTGATTCTCCCCCCACTAGGCGGGGAAAGGGGAAAGTGTGAGTAAGTGGTTGCAGGGAATGCAATTGCTGGCAATTTGCTAAACCACAAAACATTGTCATTATCTAAAGACTCTGGTGCTTTCACATTCCTCTTTAAAACTTCTGTATTAGTTGTTAAGTCCAGTCCTCTTTTTTTAACAGCACACTCAAGTGTAACAGAATGTAGAAAAAGTTCCTGAATCTAGGAAAGCAAAGGATGTATAGCCAGGTATCTGCAACAAAATTTGACTCTGAGTCATTTGTCACACTGAAAACAAGTTAAACTTCTAAAATACCTCAAAGTCCATAATTGTTGCCCACAGTCCCTTCGGCAGAAGCACAAAATGAGTTGAGAAACACAGAAACACAGTTGAGTCAGTAAGGGAGATTTGGAGAACACTGGAGCATAACCGTCTTTCCTGGGCAAGGGAATCCTTTCCTAACCATTCGATAATCTCTCTAAACTCATGGTGCTTTCCTATGTGATCTGAGATTTCTGACATTAGTTTTTTTGGATATATTGGATGCTTCATTCTTGCAAATGCATACTTATTGTTGCTTATGCCTTATTGAAACCAGATACTAAAAAGAGTGGTGAAGATGTGCTATCAGAGCCTATTTGAAAAGACCAGGTCCTTTGTAACAATTTTGTTTTTATGGGAGTGATTGGTATCTTCTGTATAGTATGCTGGAAAGGAAATTAGAACATTTAAGATATATGCTCTTTTATTCATTGACACATTTATTACAGTAGTTAAAATACTTAAATTATCAGAAACAAAATTAAAATTATTAGCAAGTTTCTCAAGTTTTCATCTCACTGGTAAGATTCTATATTTACATTAGAAATATCACCTCTTCCTCTTTCCCTACTCTAGCCCAGTCTGAGATTTTTCTCTGAGTTGGAGAACTTTGCTGGGTTGCATGCATTTTCCCAGTTGAATGACAGTAAGCAGAGCACAGTGAATAACACTCTTCCATTTCATTGTCAATATGTCTGTTTGTGTCAGAATGATTTGAAATGAAATAGAATTTTGAAAGATAAAAATTTTTCCACTTCCATTGAGAGAGAGCAAATGTAAAACTTTTATAATTAGTTAATTCTATATTCTGGTAATACACTTAACTTAAAAAAAACCCAAACCAAAAAAAAAATCAACAAACTAAAACCAACCAACCAAACAAAAAACTAATCTTAAAAAGGAAAATATTTCCCTATTATTGTTTTTAATTAGGACTTCTGGTTTTGTAATTGAACAAACAAAATAGACTATAATTGTGTCTAGGTAGAGGCTAAAATGCTATATCAGGAAATGGCCACTCTCAGCCTGCCTAATTCTCATGCTCTTTCCCAGAACACTGATTACTGGACATTACTTGAAACAGCTTTCTGAGTTATATACGCTTTTCATTTGACCAGCTTAGCAATTATTGGTTCCTATTTATTTTCTGTTAATATGAGATTTTTGTACATACCTAGAATGCTATGCAGCCTTCAGACTATTTGCTGAAGGAAATTATACTGTTGCAAATGTATTTAGGATGACAATATAGGTATTTTAAGCTGGTAATACTTTGCACATATAGCTCTTGCTAACAGAGCAGAAATTAACGGAGAGAAGATAAGCCAATTTGTAAACTCACCCTCATGCATGTGAGCCATTGCTCACATGAATGATCACAGAGTTTTCACTCGCACTACTTCAGAGAATTGCTTGTGAAAACTCATTATTTTGCAATCAGAATACAGGGGAACAGGGTAAACTTTTGCTATAAGCATACCCTCGGTGTGAGATTCATCATATACCAATATATGGAAATCCTCATACAATCTTACCTCAGTACAGAATTATTTTCAGATGGCATTCAGCCACAAGGAAGAGTCTGTTTGACGTACTTGAGGCATTAAGGATAATATTGTAATTCCAGCTGAGTATTTCTGTAAATCTCTAAACATATGGCTTTGTGGTTGTGTTGGAAATTTTTGAGAAATGTGGAGGTGTGTATTTGAAGTTGGAAGCTGACCCGTAACACTGTGTAGTACAGTAAAACGGTTCTGTTTTTCTGTAATGTGCATGTAGATGAATACCTTTTTGTTTTTGTACTGGCTGATTAGAAAATGTGTCTCAGAAAAATTTTCTCAGCCAGATATCTGATAACCCCCTCTCCCTTCAAATCCTCTTTTAATGACACTCACAAGGATATTTGTTGAACAAAATGTAGCACATATATTTTCCTTTTGGGGGTTGGGGGTGGGAAATACAGTTCATTGCAACAAATATAGTTTTTCTCCTCTAAATCTCAGGCAGTGTGATCTTAAATGGCTCCAAAACAGACATTTTGTGCTGGGGTGAAGGTCAAGAGAAGAATGCAAGTGAGGAGGGGAAATAAGGAGGAACAGGATATTTCTGGATAAGCTGAGGGAACTGTGCCTGCTAAATGTAAAAGATCTATGGGAAATCAAGTCCTGATTGTAGGATATCTGTGAAAGGATTAGGTCTCATCCTTCCTTTACTCCTGGCAGAAGAAACTCAAGAGCTTTGCTGTTAATGGCTTCTCCGGCATTTAACTTAAGTGACTCTCCCTAGGCTCACTCCTTCTTCAAGCTGACAGCTTCTCAACCTGCTTAGTACCAGCCATGCTGCATTCATGACGACACACTCCTGGGGCCTTGTAACCTGCTATGTAAGCTCTGTTCCTATTCTGTTGTTCTCAGGGCCTCACTGATTTCTTCTCTGTTCCTACATTTCCCTCCAAGCAACACAGCAGAAAGAGCTTTTGACTAATTTCATTAAAGCTATTGAAATAACATAGAAAAATTCAAATAGAAGTAGGCAAAACACAGTGAAAATGGTTCTCCTCCCTTAAAGACAGTGTGCTATTTTTATTAATAGACTTAGCATATTTTGTCTAGAAAAAGTGATGATATTCAAATAGAAAAAGAATAGGTTTACCTAGATGCAAAAGAAAGAACATACATTTATTAATAAGCAATCATTGAGTACTATAAATTAGTGCTGTCTCAGAGGACATTAACTTACAGTCACACAATAGCTACTTTAGTCTCTGTCCTGGAAACAGCTTGGTACCTCTCATACTGCACTGTAATGCCAGAAGTTCTTTTCTTCCAGTATGCTAAAAAAGGACTTTTTAACTTCATGAATCATTCACGTTACAGACCAATTATTAATGTAAGTCAGTCCATAATCTTCTGTGCTTACACTAACTCAGAAAGGTATATTTAATTTTTCCTGTGACCTCTTCAGTTCTATTCTTGCAGAGTTCAGTCTTAAAGCACATCCTGGTCATTTGGACCTTCTTTCTGTTTCTTAGCCCTTAGCATTCAAATAGTTTCCCCCTGAGCTTTCCCCTTTTAGGGCTCCCTAGGAATGCCCTGCATTTTGGTTGTAAGTTCTGACATTAACATTCTGATTATAGCTGTTGTCTTAAAATATTTTTTGCCAAATTGATCTGGACTACTTCCAAACCAGTTCCTGTCATTTTCATGCACTGATGCTGCTGCCTGAAATGCCTCTAATGGCATTTTGCTACTCATACTCCTTTCTCTTTGTCCTCCCTGCTGGTTTTCAACATTCTTGCTCAGTCTTTTCTTACAATGGATGTCCTGTCCATATTTTTAACTCATTTGTCTTTTGGCTGAATGTCTATAAACATTTCTTTATTATTTGTTTCTGTGGACTACTTTCTTCATTATGCATGACATTCTCCAAATATCCTACACATTGCCAGATTTTTTTGGTGTTTTTGGGTGTGGGGGGCAGGGTAATGTCAAGTAATGATAATGCTAAGAAAGTACTTCCCATTTTTATCCCAATTTTATCACATTTTTGGCTTCTTGTGTCTCATCTGCTGTTCAAGATTGCATGGATTTAATCATATGGATTTAATTTCTAAATCTGTGTTATTCTGCTTCAGCAGTTTCCTGTTCTTATTGATGTCAATGCTATCACTCTGCAGCTGGTACCTACAACAGCAGGAGTGTTTGGTCTCTTGTGTCTCTCTTAACCATGATCCATGCTTGTACGTTTTGCCATCTGAATTATCACAAAATATGTGAAAATAATTGCACACTTCACAAAACTGTACAGTTCACATTTTCATAAGATGAGTAAAATAGCCAAAGTGATTATGAATTGAAACAAAGTTCTACTCTGTGTTGTCTGGGTATGCTTGCCAGAATAGTACTACTGTTATACATTTATTAGCAAATTTGGTACTGACATGCATTTTGTGTTAATATTTCTAAGTCTGATATTTTGTTTCATGTTCTCCCAGTCCAAAAGTTCTTGTTCAGGCTATTATCTCCTATGTAGAGCTCTCTCATTGGTTCCTGCAAAATTATAATTTTCCATGGTGGTTCTTTTTTCAATGTTATTCTTCATATTTTTCTTCTGTTGAACAAAATTCAATAATGTCATAGAAAATGTATATTTAGAGAACCAATGTACTGAAAACTGTGTCTGATAAAAACTCAAAGCAGTAACCCAACACAGCATTGCTGTTGCTCCATCCTCCCATGCTTTATGTGGTCTCTGTCCTGTCTCCCTTTACAACCACCATGTATAAAATTAGTCAAAGAAAAAAATACAAACTCAACAGCATGCACATGAAAAGGACATGACAAGACAGAAGAATCACAAAGAAAAGATTAATGGGGCAAACGCTGTGCAGGAGATGAAGCTGTTTTACAAGTTCATCAACAAACCTCAAGTTCAAAAGTCGCTGCTTCTGTAACCATCCTCACAGAGGTATTGGTCACCAAACAAACACTCCAGCAAGATCACCTTAGTGTAAACAGCATCAGAAAATCTGAGGATGGACAGTCTCTCTGCTCGGTAAGTGGCACATTCTTCTTCCTGAGAAATTTTCTCAAAGAATCTAGTTGTCTTAAAAGATGCTAGAAAATGTGCTTCACAACCTGACTTCAGGGATATTTTTCATGATTTCTACAATTGAACTAACACTGGAATAAAAATCAAACTGTGTTGTCTTTATTTGTTAATTTCTTTTATCAGAAGTAATAAAAAACATTCTTTCTATGAAAAAAAGGGCAACCCAGACACCATTGCTACTTTTGATTTGTGGGAATAGAATGCATACGTCACTTAAGAAACATCCAGTGAAAAACTTCCAGTTAAAAGATTCCCATCTATTTCATTATGTCCAAAATAAAAGTCATGTTCAGAGAAACCTTCTTGAGATGGAGAAATATCTAAATTCAGGTAATACTTACATAAATGTAGAGTCTATTTACAGAGTAGAACTCTGATGTATGAACTAGATATTTATATTACTTCATAGGTTTACTTTTGAGATGAGGTAACCTAATGTCAAATGCTTCGCCACGGGATGCAAGGGCTATGACTATGTCAATAAATTTACAGACCCAGGCACTTCAGTGCTGTCCTGGGAACATCAGTTCTGCTTAAAATCATGGCATGCTCCTTGGATCGCTTTCTGCTGCACACCAACAATGGCAATACTTGACCACTGTCCAGGAAATAGCATGGATCTTTCCAAAAAGGTCATAGAGAGTGGCTGATAAGACAGCTCAGCTGTGGGGCACTCCTGCTTAGAGACAGAAAATAGACCTAGGACATTTTATTAACTAATATATTTGCAACTGAATTTCTAACTTTGATATGTTAGTTTTGGCTCTTATGTCACTTTGCATGGAAAAATTCACTTGTTTAACTCTCTTTTTAGTTCCCTAAGGCTCATAAGCAATACTGGCACATCAAGATTTGATTACAATCACAGGAAAAAAAGAAGCAAAAGGTGGACTCATTTAAACATAACTTATGAGATTAGAAAACTTTTTGCTTCATAGCACCAAAGGAATCTTTTTGTACTCTTCTTGCTTTCACTTTAAAATTGTATTTCAAAATGCTGTTTAAAATTGTCTCCTCTTCAATGTTATTTTATTTATTTTAATACATGAGACATGACAGCTCTAGCTTTTGGTTTGTGATGGGAAGGAGGAGTATTTGGTAAATAGCAGTGAAGTCAGGAGATCAGCTTCCGGCCTCTATTATACATTTTTGTATTTTTGAAGTTTTAGTTGTCAGCATTTCCATGATGAAAGAAAAGCATTTCATAATAGTGAAAAAAATTAGTGACAATGCTTCCACTGTAATTTATGTGTTGTAAATTTTAGAGCTTCATCTGCTAGTGGGAGAAGAACCTTTCTCTCAAATAGATGGCAAAATGCTTTGCTTCTGGAGTGAAACCATCTCTTTAAGACCTACACAGCCAATGGGAATTCAAAAGAGTCACAGATGTAGCATTTAGGTGATGTAAAAGTTCCCTAATTAGAGAAACAAAAGTCAGATGAATGCACCCAACAGCCTTCCCTTGGCTCTCCTCTGGAGAAGACATATAAAAGAAAATGCCTAATCTCTACTAACTCACATGAATCCATCCATGAAAAAAATGTAAACCTGTGCTAAGCCTCATTGGATGACTGAGACACCAGACTACAGAGGGAAGATGAATATCTTCTTAATCAGTGCAAAGAATTGCATGAAAATAAACGTGGTGTGCACAAACATCTTTTACTGAAAAGGTTAATTAAACTTGATATATGCAAAAGCTGATGTATTCCTTACTCATCCTTTAAATAAATATAAGTAATTGCATTCTAATTTTGTGACTGTCTGAATTTCATGCTATTAACTATTTTATGTCTCAAAATAATATAGGTGAAACATAAAAATTTCTTCAACTGAAATATTGAGAGGCCAGATATGTTTTTAGCTGGCCTTTTCAATGGAAGAACACTTCAGGAAGCTGTTCCATTGTGTGTATCTTTTTTGTCTCTTTCCAGAAACTTTTAAATGAAAAGATTAGCTGTCAGTTGACAATCATAATATCATTTGAAATGTCAAATGGATTTGACATGGGAATACAGTCTCAGAAACATTACATTTACAGCTAAAAGTAAGAAGCAGAAAGGAGAAAAATATGTAGGGGATGGAAAAAAATGTTGAAAATTTCAAGTTTTGAGGAAAAATAAAAAAAGCCTGATTTTATTGACTGCTGAAGAATCAGATAACAATCAGAATTCTACAACTTTCCAACTTGAAGTATCTAAACTTTAAAATGACATATTCATAAGTGTAGAAATGTGATATCCTTGTACCTTGTTCTCACTCCCTCTTTTGTAGTGTGTATAGTGTATTAAAATTTTGTTAACTTATTTACCTTTATAACTTGTATTGAGGCCTATTTTAAGGCTCAAAACTTAACTTTAGATTTTATAAACAGAATTGTATTTTTTACACCGAAGTTCTTTTATTTCTGAATTTATTCATTTTTCTATTCCAAATAATTTTTTAAATCTGTTTGACGGAAAGATATACAGGACACTGTAACAATACATATTTTGTTGGGTTTGTTTTATTAATTTTTGGATAACAGAAAGTCATTAATTTTTCACTTCTGAAATGAAAATTTAATCCTAATAAGTGATTAATATTGCTAAAAAAATAAAAAACAAACTTGCGTAGGAACAGCCACACATCTGGTAGCAATAGAAAAATAGAGGGCATATCTAACTGCAGGCGTAAGCAGGTTTCTATGCTCAATAGAAGTGGGAGCCTTAAGAAACTCTATTTAATTTCCTCCCCAAGACTTAAATGATTAAGCCTATGTCAATCTGGAATATGTTTGCCCTACTTTTTTTTTTTTTTAAATGGCCTCTAATGGAGACTTAATAATATCACCAGACAGTCTATTTTTTATATTAACAGCATGACAATTTTTTACTTTACTTATTACTTGATATTTTTCTGCTGCATGACTTTTGGTCCTTTGGGCTGTGAAGGCAGAAGACTTATTTTTCCATTCTCTTTGCAGTGTCTTGTATCTGCATAGATATACACAAGTATTCTCATACATAAATAAATATAAGTGTATATAAATATGCATATATGCTTCCTCATCCCTTCTTCATTCACTTCATAAGCCTTCCTCTTGCCTTAAGATAAGCCAGGTCATTCAATATTTCCTTTCAAAGTAGTCCTGATTTTTAGATTTAAGATTGTTTTTGTTTGTCTCCCTTGTCCAATATTTTGCTTGACATACCCAATAGCCTACTCAGCATTCCATCTTGAGCTTGCCAACTTCAAACAGGACTGTTTTGTACTTTTACTTGCTCGTCACATTCTGAAACAATTTTTTGCCACAGACTAATACTTTTGGCACATATTCTGGTGAGGATCTCCTGTAGCCTTCAATTCTTTTCTATTATCTGTTCTACTTCTATTATTAACTATTTTTAACTGTCCTGTTACTAACATTTTTGTTTTACTCTTTATTTCCACAGCTGATTACCAATGCCCTATTTGTTGTCTTATGCACCTGTTCATACAGTTCCTCCTTAATGCTCCTTATTTTTTCCTCTACTAGTCATGAACATTTTGAAATCTAATCTTTCCCTCCAAAGCACTATCACGTTAACATCACCTGAAAATGTGATTAAATATTAAGGAAACCACTGATAGGCATTAGGCTGAGGACAAAGTCTGCACAGCCTCACTCAATATATTTTTCTATTTCAAAGTGAATTTATAGCTGGTCTTCAAGCAGGATAACCTGGATATTTTGGTACAAATTTTAATTTAATTTCATACAGTGCATGTGCCTCTATTTTGCTAATGAGGAGGTAACATGGAGAGCATCAAATATAAATGTCTACTGCTTCTCTCTTGTTATAAAGGAGATCCTGTCAGTTTTTCAATATCTTCTAGTGCCTTGTGCCAGTGGTCTCACACACATGGAGATATCTCACTTTTCTTAGTAGACTGTAATCGTGGCTGCACCTTACTTTTCTCAGCCCCGTCAGCTCTCGAGCACCTGGCTTGGGCGTCTCAGCTTTTTGTCGGGGCTGGGGCTCGCCACAGTTCCCGGGCTCTTTTGCTGCCGCGCTCCAGGGTGGGCTGTTGGCCGCGCTTCACCGTCGGCGCGAGGGAAGAAACAAAGAGGCAGGGAATTCATCCAAATCCGTCCACATGGCGGCTGGATGCTTTATTGGCTGCGAGAGCTGCGGTGGAAAAGCTGCAGCTGCTCCCAGCTTTGCACGGATGCAAATGGCCTCAAGCATGCCGAGGAGTGGGATCAAATAGGGAAGGGACAGGGTGGACGGGGAGCCCTCCCGCCCAATGGGTACAGACATCGCGGTGATGACGTGTACTACAGCGACCAATGGGAACACGGCAGGGGCGGACACGAGACTTTGGGGTGAGTGGCACCACGAGAACGGGAACACAGGCACGGAAATCGCAGGAGTAGGGGAAAACCCGGGGGATGCACGAGGGTACAAACCCCTAATTTGAACCCAAACCCAGGATGCAACATATAATCTCTCTTCTTTGTATCCTAGGATGTGATTCTTCCTCCCAGCTACTCATAATAACTGTCCCAACTGCCAGCTCATTGCTGACCTTTTCTCATGGAGCATCTTAACCCACTGAGAGTTATGTCTTGACCATTGCCGGGATATGGGTTGGCTGTTGGCAGGAATCACATGAAGTCATGGAACAACAGGGAATTGTATGCAGGAAGGCTGAAAATGCTTAATTCCTCATCCTTCATTTAGGGAAAGATAAAAGATCTTGAAAATATATGTTTTCACAGACTAGATAACAAGTTAATGTAGCTGGAGTGGCATTTTTAAATAGTGGTAGATGCAAAAATATTTACCTGACTGCTCAGGCACCCTGAAGTAATTAATGAGATGTGAACTTCCCTGTTTCTAATTAGCAGATTGGAATATCAGTTTTGAAGCCCAGTGATGGCATGTTGCTGTTGGCATTTACTATTTAGACACTGTTCAGGGAATGAGGGCCAAAAATTATATTTAAACCTCTTTGGGCTGTAAACTAAGGACTTGAAGTGTGAAAAAAAGCAAAAGAAATTGTAAAAAAGGTTAGAGACAAAAAAGAAACAAAGATTTAAAACAGCAGTGGGCAGAGGAGGTCCATTTTTTTTTTTCAGAGAGTAGCAAATGTGACAAAAAAAATTTGGACAATTAAATAAAAGTCTGTCTAGTATCACTACACCAGCTCTCTCCTGACGTCAGTGGGTGTTGTGGCCCCTGCACTGCAGACAGTATATAGTCCTGAATTTATACCTCCTGCTACAAATAATCATATTTTGATACTGCCAAAGCCAGTAAGTGTGTAAAACTTGTAAACCAGTCATGTAACAGAACCAGGAAGACTGATTTTTAACTTAAGATGATCAAAAACAAAAGGCCATTCTCCTCACCTGCGGCTTTTAAGCCCATAAGGTCAGCCTGGGTCGTGCTCTCAGACTGTGCTCTGAGTGGTTTTTGATTGAAGCTGAAATTCCCGCATGGACACTTGACTCCAGAAGGGGGAGCTTCAGCAGGCACAATTACAGTAAAGTCAATTTACAATGAAATATTTAAATAGTTGCTTTCTTACAAATAGATTTGAGGGTTTTATTCAGGGCAACAACAGAATTTAATTTGGTCAGAACATGAATAAATGCTTCAAATTTCTTCTGTCACCAAGCTCTATTAATAACAATTTTATTATTATTTTTCTTTAAATAAAAACAGTGGCAAATAAATAAAAAACTAAATCTTATCGAAAACAAATATCTTTAAAAGTAGTCACATATTTATGTAAATTATATCTAAAACTGTGATTGCTTACATTCTAATAAATTTCAGTGTGAGTGTCTGAAAATAAGCAAAGTGGCAGCTTTCCATTAGCACCAGGTAAGGAAAAAATACATGCTTTTTAATTTATTGATAGCTTAGATAATAAATAGGGACTAAAAGTTGAGATGTCTTCTAGGTAAGTTTGTTAATTGGGGTTTCTTGGAAAGCCAGTGTAACGGCATAGCTGTTAGGAATAAACTAACAATACACCTGCAGGGGTATTTATGTGTTTTTATGTGCAGAAGTGTGCTAAATCTGAAAGAAAAGAGTCTGAAGACAGAAGAGAGAAAAGTTACACTTATAATTAAGACCTTGGTGAAATCCAGTAACAAGTTTCTGAGAGCAGAGTGCTGATTAAAAATACAGGAGTCAAGAAAACAAATAGGAAATCACTTGTGCCAAGACCAAAACATTTTGAGTTTCTATATGTTTGCCTTAGGGTATGGATTGTCCAGGAGCTTTCAGAGCAACAAGATAACTCAAACTTACAGAACTGTTCTTAGATATTTTGCACAGATCCCCTAACTTCCTTGGAGAACTTAAAAAGTTGGCAATGAGTACCTGCAGACCTATCTTCCTCTGAAGCCATAACAACAATGTAGTGTGTTCTGAATGTGTCCCTCTCAGTTTGGATAGCTTAAATATTTATTACCTCAGTTAAAAGAATTTTGAAAATTTTATCCTAGAGAGCCTTGAAAAGCAGAAAGTCCAGACATTTATCTAAAGTTTCCTCTGTCCTGTCCACCAGTTCAGAATAGTTTTATAGGTAGTACTTGAGTTATCAAATATAGTTGAGTATTTTCTAGGGTTAACCAGATAGGCTGCAGCTTTCTTTTGCAGGCCAAATAAATAAAGCAAAAATTAATATAAAAATTATTGATAGAGAATATTTAGAAGAAGGTTTTAGTATCATACATACAATGATCTGTTTAAAAGTTCTCAGTCATTTAAACTTGTGATGGACTATAACACTCAGAAAGTATTCATTTATAAACTCAGGCACTGATACAATTTCCCCTATATACAATGGTTAAATTTACAATTCCTTCAATTCCATTTTTAAAGGTATTGAAAATTGGCAATAAGTAAAAGAGTGTCACTTTCCAAGGTATTACCTCAAATCATATTGGTTCATATTGGGTTATATTATGAAAAATTAGAAAATTGTAACTACATACAGTAAGAATTTAATAAAGAAATCACAGCTTGAGGGACCAAAAAACTCCTTTATAAACTAGATAGGGTACAGTTACAACTCTAGAAAAGACAATTCTTGTCAGAGGGAAATACGAAATTTTTTTGGTTTTAGATCTCTTTCTATCCTCATTGTACCTCTGCATAATGTATCCAACATAAAAGCCATCAAAGTTAATGTTATTTTTTGTGTTGGTTTGAAATGACTTTAAACCACATTTTTCTTTCCACTTTCAAGGTATAACTACATCTGTATTTTATTTGCTGTTATAAAACATATCCTTAACTTTCTGCTTCAGTTGCCAGATTTTTCACACTTTTTGCATAATCAATTTAAGCCTCTGGGAAATAAACTTTTTTTCCTTAGTTATTTTTTCATGGACTACTTTGATATATTCATTGTCCCTTGGAGTTCCCAGTTCGCATATTTTATATTCACCTGCATATTAAGAGGCCACTAATATTATCTATTTGCTCCAAGTAAAATGAGTAGCTCATGTTTGGCTTTCAGTAGAAGATCCATTCAGCAGTGAATGGAACAGAGAACAGTGAAGTTGTGACTTTCCCTTCTAGTTTGTTCTGTTAGTGCAACATAGACACTGGAAAAATGTGCCCACTTTCATGCCTCTGACTGTAATTTTGTAAAGTATCTAATTAAGTAATTTCAGGCTTCTAGGAAAAATATTCTAGGAAAAGAGATCAGGAATAGAGTGAGTAATCCAAAGATCATCCTAAGAATCAAGACTAAGACATGTATCACAATTTCAGAGTTCTTCAGATTCTCTGTAGTATATCCCCATGTTTCACACACAAATAATGCCAGTGCTTAAAAGAATGTAACCATATAAGAATTTTCTCAAACATCACTTATTAAAGGTATTATTTTTGACAGTTATGCCCCTTTTTAAACGTGTGATAATTTAAAATATCCAATGTAGGAGTTTTACTTCTTTGAGGAAGTTCATGGAAATATAAATTCAAAGTGGAAAAAAGGTTTACACTGATTTAAGCACCTAAACTCCATCACTTTAGCATGATTCAGAACCCAAACAACTTACAACTTACAACTTACAAACAACTGTGTTCTTTTCCTAGTATTTGTATTATTGCAAAATATCACATTTATTGTCAATGTGAAACAAATCTGCCTATTTTTTTAGGACTTTTTAATTTATTAATTTGGAAAATCAACTATGAAAATTATCAAAAATATAAAAACCAAGTTTTGATGACACTTTTTTCCTGTCACTGATGCATTCCACCAACCATTTCAAGTTGTCAAATTTAAAATAAAGTCAAAAAGAAAGGATGGTATTTGGAAGAGAGAGGGCAAAAGGGTTTATCAGGCTTAGAATATAAATTTGATTGCCTGTTATGTCAAAGACTGCAAAATTATTCTGCGATACATGCATCTGAAGCATGTGACAAATATACTTTCATCGATCTTAAAATCATACCAAAAATCAGTAATCATCAAGTATTCTTCCAAACTAATTTTCTAAAATCAAAAAGCTGATATTTTAAGCACAACTCACACAGGCGCAATCTGCAGGCTCACACACACTGCCTCCCTCTCCTCCTTTTAACTTGAAGTGTTATTTGGTTTTCAAATTTCTTTTTGTCTATTTTTTGCACAGTGGTGAAGTTAAATTAGGTGCTTCAGAAACATGTATGAAATACACCTTTTCCCAGGAAATGTTTTTATGGAAACCTAACAAAAATTGCAAACTTTGTTCCCCTTTCTTACTTTGTCCACACTCTATCCTGTCAAACATTTACAGTTTGTGGTGACAAGACACTGCTCAGCACCCAGGAAACATAAAATGCAGGATTATTGTACTCTATCAGCCCATGTGAGATCAGAATTCCGGGAATAATCCTGCGTTTGGTCATATGACATTGCAACAGGGAAACAAGATTTTAAACATAGTCAATTATTCTCACCCTACTAGGAATAATAATCTTTGACCTGTGTTAAGGGATAGCCTTCTCCCAAAGTGTGTGTATACTGAGCATACATGCAAAATCTTGAATATGCTGGCAGTTTTGTCCCAGAAAATAGATTGATCCCTCTCCCTAATACAAGGGGGCTCGATGAAACAGTAAAAAAAGGAAGTCTGGGTGGTTTAAGGTTTTTGATGATGGCCAACTGGCAAGTAATGAATGTCTGCATGTAAAAACCTTCTCCCTATAATTAATCTGAAATAGCTATCTTAAAATCACCTTATATCCTGAAAACTATAATATCCTGTATCATAAGTGTTTAGCCAAGGAATCTATAAAAAAATCTTAGAAAAGTATGCTGAAAGTATGCAGAGCTATGCATTATTACCAGTTTTATAATGAACAGCTCCCAGTACTGCTCTAGTTCTTAGTATCAAGTCTACTCAGGATAATTCACGTAACCCTCACTCAAAACTTTCTGGACAACCTGTTTTGCAGAAAATAGGTTAAAATAAAAACAACAAAAATGTTTCCCTATATGACATAATTTTCCCTTCCAACATATCCTACATCTCAAAATCTTAAACCAATTGCCTTAAATTGAACAATATTTCTGCTGCCTGAAAACTGCTCATAAAGCCTTTAAAATGGAAATTAAGTTTTCTGGAAGGACAGTCTAGGTTAAAAGACACAAAACTGGCTAATAAATAACAGAAAGCAGAAAGTTGGATAAAGGTGGAACGCCAAGGGTCTTAGACTTACTTGAAGACAGTAGAAAGTAAGCATAAAAGGTGTGAAAATGCCAGCCTTTTACAGCCACTTTACATTTTATGAAAATGTCAGCCTTTTATAGTCACTTTACATTTTCTTTGCACTGTTGCAAAATAACTGATTTATTACAGGGCAACTGTAAGCTAAACTTATAAAAAATATGGAAACCAACCCTGAAAATTGGTTTGACCTAATTCACTTTTCCTAATTCTGATTTTTTTATATTTGCTGAAACAGTTAAAAATCCTTTAGAGAAGAACTTAACTTTCAGGAGTTTAGAAACGTTTAGACAACATACGCTTCAATATTTCTGGAGTAGAACATTTTTGATCTTTTTATTGAGAAATAAAATGTTAAGCTTACTTGATGTAAAAAAGACCCACATTGTAACTAATGGCTGATTTTATGAAAATGAAACTTTCAATAAATCTGAAATGAATTCAAATATGATAAAAACAAGTCATGCAGATTCATAGCTGATCAAGAGACAGCAATTTTCTTATAATTTATTTTCAAAGGAAAATTCACACTGATCAGACACTTTATATGTTAACAAACATGCAGACACTGCACAGAGTTGGATTTACCTTTTTTTTTGATTTATACTTCATAATTTTTTCAAGGACTGTTTATGGAGCATGACTGATCAGTGTGCAATTGCACTCCCAAAAAAGTTACTGTGCACATGTTTAACGTGGAGAGGAGAGGAGAGGAGAGGAGAGGAGAGGAGAGGAGAGGAGAGGAGAGGAGAGGAGAGGAGAGGAGAGGGAGAGGGAGAGGGGAGGGGAGGGGAGGGGAGGGGAGGGGAGAGGAGGGGAGGGGAGGGGAGGGGAGGGGAGGGGAGGGGAGGGGAGAGGAGAGGAGGGGAGGGGAGAGGAGAGGAGGGGAGGGGAGGGGAGGGGAGGGGAGGGGAGGGGAGGGGAGGGGAGGGGAGGGGAGGGAAGAAAGAGAAGAGAAGAGAAGAGAAGAGAAGAGAAGAGAAGAGAAGAGAAGAGAAGAGAAGAGAAGAGAAGAGAAGAGAAGAGAAGAGAAGAGAAGAGAAGAGAAGAGAAGAGAAGAGAAGAGAAGAGAAGAGAAAAGGAAAAGGAAAAAAATTTGGTTCTGCTGGATAACAGGAAATGGTCTTGAACACCCTTGCTTTGTTATTGCTGAGCTCCAGTGGAAGTACAACAGTTACAGCAATGTTACTCAATCCCACAAGAGCCAAGGGTATCAATTTACTGTTTCCACAGCTGCAGGGTATTAAGTGCTGCCTGCACCAGTTCTGTGGTGCAGTCAAGTGTCAGATCTACCACTGACAAAGGGCTTGTTTTTACTCTAGGCTGTTGGATGCTGATGAGTACACATCCTCTTGCTCTGCTATCTGCCCATCAACCATAAGTTCCTCTTACTGACCATCACTAGCCCCTCTTAGACTTCTATCTCTCATTCACACCTAAACACAGTCACACATGCATGAAAGGTAATATCCTGTTGGGGATCTTCCTAAGGTCTTCCTTTTCTATTTTTTTTTTTTTCCTAAAGGCTCTTTCCTCTGAAACCTTCCAAATTTTGATCAGCAGTGAGGACAAAGGAAAATGCTTAAGTAGAAATGCTGAGCTCTAAATAGACATTAATGAATAATGGAGGAAGGGATTGATACACATTCTTAACCATTCTGTCTGACTGAGAAATTGCTGAAAAGTTATTCTGAGTTTTAGGTTTCTTCTTCCTTCATTACAAATTGCTGGAAGGGCCAAAAGCTATTCAGTTATTAGCAACAATTAAGGTTGTTCATTTGATACCCAATTACTTTGGTACTCAGGAAACCCTATTCATTGCAGGCAGTAAAGGGTGAAAACCTGACAAAAATAAAAAGTCGAGATTGTCATTATCCAGCAGTTTTTCAGACTTTGTAACACCATGTGAATATATCTTCAGCACTAGGATTAGGGCTCAATATCCACTGTTTGCTTTCTTCTGGGTTCCTTAATGCATTAATAAGGAAGCATAAAGTCAGCATACAGTATGTAGCTCACTTTTTTCAGCTAATGGTTTGCCTTACATGATTTCATCTATTCCCCCGATCCTTCCCTTTAAGAATTTCTGGGAAATAGCATGGAGGATATTGAGGCACTTTTGTGGCTTGCTGTTAGCATGCCACTAGACTAGTGGAACTACAGAGTAAATTGACCATACTGAAAATATTACATAAGATGGACAATTTCAGTTACTCTTTAAAAACCTGAGTCCATGGACAAGTAACATTTGTTTTTGACTTATTTTTCTATTTCATTATCAACTGTGTGTTTTAATCTATAAAAACATAAAGGCAGTCTTTAGAACAGAAACATAGCAAGAGTTACCTACAAAGGGAGTTCCTGTCAGTCTTTTTATTTAGGAGTTCTCATTCACGTTTTGTGGTCCTGATGGAAGGTATTTGTCCAAATGAAGAAAAATATTCTAGCATAAGAATAGAACTAAAATGAGGGGCACCTGTATTTGACAGTTTGGTGCATGTGCATAAAGTTCCTAAGTTTTTTTGGGAAATACTCATATCACAAAGTATTAATGCATATTGAAGCTGCTGCAACTGTCAGTATTGTGACACCTGTATCACAGATGAAAGATGGTAAAGGAGTGATAATCATAGCCATCATCCAACTGGGTGAGCAATATTTGCACTAGGAAAAATGACCATTTTGAACAAATTTGTTGGCAGAAAATAAATTTTCTTGGGGTAAGATGGGCATAGAAGAATGTAGCTAAGTGAAATAATATCAAGTTTTGACAGAAGTGATGACAGAACCATACTGTGCTTTCAGAAGAACAGTCTGGCTTGACTGCAAGGTAAGCCAAGTAAAATGTATTTGTCCTGTAAAGCTGCATAGCAATGTCAATGACATGTTGTGAAGATAGTCAACATATGTAAAAATGGAAATAATAAGTTATGACTATCTGACTCTACACTAAACAAGGCAGCCTAGAATTAAAGGAAAAATTTATGTGTAAATTAGTATTTTACCCGTGCATTATTTTTTTAGTTTAGGTAAAATCACATTGGTTGAGACTTTTGTATGATGCATGTTTATAAGGAATTTTGACTGTCAATGCCTTTGGGTATTCATATGGAATACTCATAAGGGTCCAGTTCTGGGAAAGTTTTCTTTAGCTTATTTGGAGGCCTGGGTAAAGAAGAAAATGTTGTTCTGGGCGGGGGGTGTCTCAGATGGTAAGGTTACAGCTCCTCTTCTACACAAGCCTCATACACAAGCTGCCCACAGAAAGGGTGTTGTAGCAAACAGGATCACTTGAGACACAGTAAAGGGAGAGCCATGCACACAATCTTGATGGACACAGATTTTATCCTGGCTGTGTCATGAAAAGTGTGTCTTACTTATAGTTCCTTATGAAAAAAGAAGGGCATAGAGATTGCATAGAAAGGAATAGAAATTGGGGAAAGAGACAAGTAAAATTTTGATGGCTCTTGAGGGGGCTGGGGTGATAAGATATGACATAGAGATTTAAAGTATAAAACATAGAGATTTAAATGGAATGGAAGGTATAGAAAAATTCCCTATTCAAGTCACAGAATGGCTGCCAGGGGCTTTCTGGGATTGCTTTCCTCTGGATCTCTGGATACACCATAAAAGGCTCTCTAGGCTGATATCCTAGGTATCAAATGTTCCAGTATTCCCAGTTTCATCAATCAGGACTTCATAATCTGAATGACTAGTCAGGCAAGGCAAGGAGATTTTCCTCAAGTAGAATTTAAGAAATAAATCCTCACAATGCCCTTTGTATAACTCTAAATGATGTCTGGTCTTCCTGGGTGAGGAAGAACTCATGGAGAGACCTTTGCAACTTTGTAGGAGTCTCTCTTAAGTGAGTTCGATTAATTGTGGGATTAGATTTCTACTCATTTGAAACCCATTGAAGAGCCAGGATCAATTCTCAACAGTGTTGACTCAGATTTCCCTAGGAAAAGGGAAGAAAGGACCATTTGAATCAATAGCTATGTCTGCATACTTGTTAATGGAAGGGCCGTTTATTACTTTGTGCCAGGAAGCCATCTCTGCCACTCAATTTTGATCATTTACAGAGGTAGATAGCCAGAATTGTCCCCAGCAACACTTTGGCTCACATCATGTATCACTTCTCCAAGCAGTGTTTGGGCACAGTACAGGAGTTAGGACAGCCCACTGGCTGCTCCTAGAAGGCAGTTCAGAAGCAGCTGCAGTATTCTAGAAGACAGGAAAATTTAAAAGTTCGAACGTGGGGCATTTCAAGTCAGATTTTTTTTTTTTTTAAGAACTAATAAGACCCCCTAACAAAATGTCATCAACCAATGAAACAAAGCCTGATTTTTCAAAGCAGAATTTTTCAAATTATCATTGTTTAGCAAATTTTGCTTCAGCTGTCTTTTCACAACTCTCCCAAGAGGAAAAGAAAATAATACTGGCCTTTGCCACGCTTCTGAAATTGTTATTCGGTATAAAGGGATGATCAGAACAGAGCTGATCAAACCACCACTTCTGGTTGCTCTCAGAATGTAACCGCAGTGATGCTTATTTTAAAATGGGCTTCTCATCCATTTCCTCTTACAAAATTCAGAATATCTGAGCCCTGCAATGAAATACATTTTACATCAGATGCACCATCTAAACAGTATCTGGAGATAAGAGAGATCTCATCCTTTCCAGTCCTAATTAACCTGTGGGTTTTCTCTTGTGGCATGACTCCAGTCTATTAAATCTTGCATTTCTTGCTGCAAAGTAGCACAAGTTCAATGGGAAACATAGAAAGTGTCTTTCTCTTCCAGAATACTGTATCTCAGCAACTAGGGAAATCTTCTGGGAGGTGGATGCAGTAGATTTGAATTACCTCCATCTGAAGTAAGAACTGAATCCAGTTCATTTCCCAAACCCTTAAGGACAAGAGGGTTGTAAAACAACTACATCCTTTGGTGATCTATTAGAAAAATGTAGATTTTTAGAAACCTCTGTCTTGCTAATATCCATGCAGATGGCTTTCATAAAGAAATCCCTAATTCCTGGTTTTCAGTGGATGGAGGCAGGAGAGATGGACTGTATTTTATATGCATTCCAGAGATTTAACAACCTAAATGTCAAACATGAACATATGGCAACTTTAGATGCTAGCAGTTACGGGGATGTTTGGGAAGAAGGGGATGGGGGAAATAGGAGAACATTTGTGAGATAAGATTGAAGACCGATAATTGAAATCCACTTTTGTCCAGTTATTAAAAGCCTGTGAGCCTTTTATTTATGCTGCTAGATTCGTGTCAGAACACAAGCAGAGACACTGAAAAATGATCATTCATATTCTTAAAAAGATACTCCAGTCTCTGGCACAATATCACTCTGTTCCAACTAGTGTGCTTGAACATAATTCTCAGGCATGCATTGGAAATTAGTACAGAGTGGGAATCATTCCCAACAGGCAGTTTGAATGTTGTTAGCTTGTTTTTGATGGCAAGAGAGCTTAATAGTAAGGACGTGCCAGTTGGCTTCAGTGTCAAAGAAAGCCCTAGGCTCTGTTTAGTTTGCTAGTGTAGATATAATCCTATTGGTTCTAACATCTAAATCTAACCTGAATCTTTTTCTATTTTGCAGTGAAGGTGGAGACTGTTTTGGGATGCTGCCCCTTGTGAATTGGAATTGACCTTGCAAACACCTATTCATATAAATTATTGTAAATCAAATAGTCCCACCGATCTTAAAAAGCTGCCTATAAAATCAGAACAAACATTTGTGAGTGAGGTTTTGCAGAATCAGCATGTGGCGGGACAGGTGCAAAATAGAAACTTAGAATCTGATTCCTGTGCGGTAGTGCATTCTGCTTCCAGAGAAACTGAAATCATAAACAACACAGCAATCTGTCTCACCTTTGAGTTGTTTGTCTATGCATAAGTTGATTCTGTGGCCTTTCCCCAAAACAGTAGTGTACCAGATGCTCAGTATGGTTTCTTCTTTTCATCCTTTCATCCTCAGTGAGGAAATTGAAGGAAATCTCACATTGTTGCCTATTTCCCCATCAAGGAATTTCGTCCTTGGAGAAAAAAAAAAACATTATGTACTATCTGCACTTGTCTTTAATATTAAAAACTAAGAAACAAAGTGTTATTAATTATTTAGAAATTACTGGCTGTGATCATTATACTAAATGACAATTATGGTTATTGTTTACATCAAGAAGTTACAGTGGGAAAATAGAACAAATTCCCTATATAATTGGAGCTGCACAAACACAAAGGAAAAAGATAGACTCTGTACTTTATTTTGGAAGGAAAGAAGTAATAATGGCCAGTTTTGAGAACCAAAGGGCTAAGAAATAAAATTGGTTTGATTTCTTTTCATTGGATTGTCCCTCCCTTTTGCAACCATGCCCAGGGACATCTATCATATCTCTCCATGCTTTCCACGCTTTCCTTACATTCCACTGCCTCCATCCCTTACATAGCTGTATGACCCATTTTACACCTCTCTTCACCTTTTTTTGTCATTTCTGGTACAGTCCTAAGAGAGAGTGCAGCCATTCTCATAAATAATTTTCTACAGCTAGCTCTCACAGAGTCGTGAGGATGCATCTGTCATCCATCTCAGCAGACTAAAGTATAGGAGACTTAATTTCTTTCATTTGAGGAAATATTTCATAGAAATCTTGGCTGGAAGGAGCCTCTGGAGGTTGTAAAGCCCAGAGTTTCTACTTTAGGTGGGACTATACCACCACTGGGTCATGTGGTTTGGTTATTTTTTATATATTTGGTTTGTTTTCGTTAAGTCCTTGGAAGAAATCCAAGGACAAAAGGTTCCCCCTTATGCCTTATTGGGTAAATGAGGTGACAGTGATGAATAAGCTTTCTGGAGAAGTCTTCCTCCCCTCTAATGGGAATGTTCCTAGCCATAGTTTATGGCCTTGTTATTTCTTCTGCCACTGCCACAAAGACATTGGGTTGGCCATCTTAAAAACTGACTTTCAAGCTGCTGTAGGCTGTTCAATTGGTCCTGATCTGTGTCCTCACCAGAATAATGAATCACAAATCTACAGACTCATAGAATCATTAAGGTTGGAAAAGATCTGTGAGATCATTAACCCAGGACCTCTGTGTTCACTACTAATACAGAGGGCTACAACTACGTGCCTTTTAAATACTTTCAGGGATGGGGATTCCACCACTTCACCAGGCAGACTATTGCAATGCTTGACAACTCTTTCAGTGGAGAATATTTTCTTAATATCTAATCTAAGTCTCCCCTGGTGCAATTGAAACCATTTCCTCTCATCCTGTCACTTGATACCTGGGAGAAGAGAATAGCCTTCAATATCTTCTCAGGTAGAGAGTCATAAGGTCTCCCCTGAGGCTCCTTTTCTCCAGGCTAAACAAACCCATCTCCTTAGCTGCTCCTCCTAAGACTTGTGCTCCAAATCCCTCACCAGCTTTTCTGCCCCTCTCTGGACATGGTCCAGTACCTCAGTGTCTGTCTTGCAAGGAGGGACCCAGAACTGAACGCACGATTTTAGATGTACCCTCACCAGTACAGAGGGAAAGCCACTTCCCTGGTTCTGCTGACCACATTACCTTTGATACAAACCAGGGTGTTTCTTGGCTATCTGGGCACACTGCTGGCTCATGTGCAGATGACTGTTGACTAACAGCCCTAGATCTTTTTCCACCAAGCAGTTTTACAGACAATCGTCCCCCAGCTTGTATCACCACATGGGGTTGCTGTGAACTAAGTGCAGAATCCAGTACTTTACCTTGTTGAACCTCATACAATTGGTTTTAACCCTTTGATGAAGCCTGTCCAGATCCCGCTGTAGAGCTTTCCTACCCTCCAGCAGATCAACACTTCTGCCCAGATTGGTGTCATCTGAAAACTGACTGAGGGTACACTCAATCACTCACCTGGTCCAGATCATCAGTAAAGATATTAAACAGGACTGGGACCACTACTGAGTCCTGAGGAACCTCACTAGTGACTGGCCACCAACTGGATGCAACTCCATACACCATCACTTTCTGGAATCAGCTATCCTGACAGTGTTCTATCCAGTGACCAGTGCACTCGTCCAAACCATCTGATGGTCTCCCAGTCCACCCTTAGAGGTGATGTGTGAACTGCTTGGCAGCCCCCATATGTGGCCTGGGAGACCCCCAACTGATGTTTTCAACCTTTCTATCTTCTCACTTTGTTATTTTTCTTCTTCACTTTTTTTTATTGCTCACGTTAACAGTGGACTGCATGAGACTGTCTCACTTTGCCTCCTTTACAAGCAACTCCTAATACTGTTCCCTTCACTCCTATTAATAGCAACAGTTCAAATTTCTTGTTAATGATATCTGATGAGGTGATATCTCCTCTAATATCTACTCTGCTTGCAAGTTAAGTTTCTCACTTCATATGCAAAAAAGGACATCGGTTTTGGGACATCTGTTATTCTTGTGCTGCTGGTACCCTCTTGTGTGATCATCACCTGGCTTCACTGCCAGGATCTGTTGCAGTCCTTTGTAGCTGGTCTCTTTAGTGACTTTCAGTTGATGAGTGATGTCTTCTTGTTTGTTTGCTGTGGGGCTTGAATTCTTCTCCTCCCAGGCTGTCTTGCCTCAGCAAAGTTGTTCCATGTGTCACTTCCATCTGTACCAGCTCTTTGCCTTTCTTTCCCATTCTTCAATGTAATGCATGGCATAACTGTCTGATTTGTTTGCTCACAGAATCTCTGTAGCATATTGAGTTTTGTTAAAAGCTTGTGACTATGCAAAAAGGTCTGCTGTTTTCCTTATCCTGTCGTACTACGACACAAAATAACTCATGTATTCACTCAAGATGTAAAAGGATAAAAGGAAGTTTTATTTCTGAGCTTGTAATACATAGAATTCTAAAAGTGACAGTGATTTGGAGGGTGAAATTGCCACCTCTCCAACCACACTGGCCAAACTAATAGTTTATCAATTTTCTCTTACAAAGAAGAATGCAAAACAATAATTATTTACATGACAGTGTGTGAGAAACTCTGGTAGAAATATGTGAACATCAGAAGGTATAGAAAACTTTTAAAAGAACTTTAAAAGTTTTAAAATAACATGGTGACATTACCCTGTGTGCTGGTTTTGCCTGAGATAATTTTTTTCTGAGTAGTTGCTTCAGTGCTGTCTTGGAATGTAGTATGAGAATAATGTAGATAACACATTGATGTTTTTGTTGTTGCTCAGTAGTACTTACCCTAAGTAGTACAACCCCTAAGTTGCTCAGTAGTACTTACCCTAAATCAGTTCCCATGCTCTGCCAATAAAAAGGCGCCCAAGAAGGTGGGAGGGAGCACAGACAGGACAGCTGATCTGAACTGGCCAAAAAGATATTCCATACCATACGACATCACATTCAGCAAATAAGGATAGGGGAAGAAGAAGGAAGTAGAGCGACACTAAGAGTGATAGCGTTTGTCTTCCCAAGTAATCATTAGACATGATGGAGCTCTGTTTTCCCAGGAATAGCTGAACACCTGCCTTCCCATTCACCCACAGGAAGTGGTGAATAAATTCCTTGTTCTTCTTTGCTTGCATGTGCAGCTTTTGCTTTACCTGTTAAACTGTCTTTATCTTAACCCAGGAGTTTTCCCAGTTTTGCTCTTCTGATCCTCTTCCCCATCCCAACAGGGAGGGGAAGATGGGGGGGAAATGAGTGAACTGTAACTAAGCAGTTGATATCGGCGTTTAAACAATGACACCCTGGTTACTACACTCTGAATTAGTGTAGAAATGGTCCAGCAGGGAGGGAGGTGATTCCCTCCTGGAGAAGATGCCTATGCTCAGCTGAGGGAAGTTCTAGAGTGTAAAGTGAGAAGGAAAAACAAAAGGTTTTAAAAACATGACAAATAGAGAAAATTCTGCATTAAAAAGGACCAACTGACTTCTAAAATAACTGAAGATTAGAAAAAAAAATCCAACAAATAAATTAACCAGAACCATACAACAATCTTTTTTATATTCATAGACTATTAGATGGCTTTGGTGCATTCATTTGTGAAGAACATGCAGCCAGATGGACTCAAAATTTTTGATGGCCCATCATCCTGCCCAAATGCCTTATGGAACTATTCACCCGGGAAAACCATCAGAATCTAGTTTCCCCACTGATGGAATGAAATTTGCTGGAGGAAATTCTTGGTGGAAGCTTGCTTCCTTACACCTTTTTTACATTCTTCAGTCAGTACTAACATTTTCTTTCTGAAACAAATCAGCTTCTCTAAATTAATTGATTTCTATATCTAAAATCACAGCTTCTATTTTCTTCAACTCATTCGTCACAACCTCCTTCTGCCCCTATTTTTTCTCTTCTCAGAGAACCTTGCCAATTTCTATTGAGAGAAAGGCAATAAAGTGTGAGTCTGTTCTCTTTCTTTTTTTTTTTCTTCTTTTCACTATCTCTTGTTTCTCCAACGTTGAGGATGAGGAAGCTTCTGCTCTCCTCTCCTCCACAAAGTAGCCTAAAGTGTCTCATACCTTCTCCTTACCTCACGTTGTGACACTTTCAAGCATTTTGACCTCTGCTTCGTGTCTCACATAACAAGCAAGTTCTATATTTTTCCATTCTTGCAAAGAGAACAACAATATGTTCAAACATACACTTGCATTTGCACCAGTCTTCTTATCCATTTCCTTTGATTTGTTTTACTAATTTCATTCACATTTCAATCAGAAACCTGTTCATGTGTGGCTGCTGTGAGCTGCAGTGTATAAAAGCCCTATTATCTTTTTCACTTCCAATGGCAAATATCAGAATCAATCTCACTCCCTGCTCTGACTGCCACCAACAGTCATCCATCTTCAACATTGCCAAGCTTGATTTCTTAAAAGTGCCCTCTTATTCTATGGTGACTGTCCTCTTCTAAGCCTCAGTTGCCATGTCCTTTAGAGAATGCCTCTTTGCGCCTTATTCTCCTCTCTGTGTATGTTTCATGCATCTGTCAGTGGTCCTTTCTTCTTCATCATCCAAACATGGTTGATCTTATCCATACTAATTCAACCAGAATACACCAATCTGCCACTTCACAGCAGAACAATTTCTTTCTGTCTAAGGCAAGTTTCTGATGTGTTTTTCCAGCATTACCTGGTGATTATCTAGTCACCTCATCTAGCTCAACTCATTTAAACAAATCTTTTAAGGAAAATTGAAAGTGCTTTTTTTCTTCCTTCCTTAATGTCTGTCCAGGGGAATTGTCTGTGTGTGCCATTCAAAATATCTGACTCAGATATCCTCTCTAGGTCCTCTGGTATAGGTTATGTTTAAATAGTGTGTCTTCCTTTTGTACACTACCTTTAATGCACAGCTTTTCTATTAATCTCTACCACCTGTAATATAATCCTTTTGGATGCTATTTGACTGATTTCAATTACCTGTATGCAGTGCAGACATTTGCATCTGTGCTCTTTTCTTTGGATTTCTCCTGATACAGTGTAGAAAAATAGCTTTTATAGAATGGAAATTTTGCTAAAATAGTCATCCAATCATTTTTTTTACATTTTTTTCCCAAAAGTTCCTGTATCTTGGAGGATTAGCTCCTATGCAAATATTCATGCTGAAGAAGTCTAAAATTAGCTGAAATCAATCTTGTCTCCTTTTTCCTTTTTCTCTTCAGATTTGTAATTTATTTCCTTTAGATCCTACCAAAGGCAAACTATCCCCACTTAGAGTCCATATGAAAATAGAATTCCAGGTTAATTTCCCCAGGCTGTAACTTTGACTCTATCATTCATAATTATTCATCCATGCAATAACTACACCTTTCATCTGAAATCAAGTTTGTGCCACTTATCTTTCTCACTGTTTTCCGTCTCTCATTTACTGTTCAGACTGACAGCCACATATGGCCACTGCTGTAACTTCATATTGTTTACTTAAAGACATTTTAGAGCAAACATATGTATAGTTCCTCCCTGGCTGTCCTGCATGTTTAAGGAAATATTCCCATATACATCTGCCATGCTGTAGAAATTAGATTTTTACAAAACCCCACCAAATATCATCCTTGCTGTGACACTCACAAAAAACTTGCCAAGTGTTTGCTTCTGATTCGCTGAGACCCCTGATCTGGATGTTCAATCATAATTCTGCTTCTTTTTCTCCTTAATCTAACTTCCATAAATATAATATTTTTGAGCAAGGACTGTTTATGACTCGTATTTACACAGTACCTGGCAAAAAGATAAGTCAGACTATGAATAAATATTCTAAATATTAAAAAAATTAAACAAATAGTAATAACAACAAGAGCAATATGTGATATTTTTGTATTTAGTATTTAAATTATCTCTAAGTCTCAAATGAACAGAATGTACCCTTTCTTTGTTACTTCAAAAATTCACCACAAATATAATTTTTATTGTACTTCAGAGGAAGGAAAAAAATATTATTTTTCAATAAGTATAGCCATATATGATATTCAATTCTTGTAGGATAAGAAGCATAAGCCTACATTTGAGACTGAATTTTGCACCTGTCTCTATTGGGAATGGCAAGCTATTTACAGTTATTCAGGAGCATTCCTACCAGAGAGCTTGGCAGTGACAGAACTGGATTTTTTGTTATACTGTAGGTCACAAAGATGCAAGAAAATTCATCCCAATAATTTTTTTCCAGTCAGCTCTAGTGTTCCCAGTTTGTGTACCCTGACTTTCATGTTTGCTTTGTTTATATAGCTTTTAATATTTTAAATGTAGATAGCAGTATTAATTTGTATTTGTTTCATATTTACATAGGTTTTGAACTGAGTTAAGTTAAAGCTGAGTTTTAAGAAAAAAAATCAAATTAATGGTATTGTGCAATTTCAGGTAAACTAAGGAAGTTATACTGCATTTTATATTTTTAATGCAATTTATATTTATAAGGATCTATTTTTTTCTTTAATCTATGTAATTAATAAGTTCATGTCTGATAGATAGTAATGAACAAAAAGAAATGTATAGAGTGTTATTACTTATATAATCAATTGTCAGAAGGACATTTATCTTAACCTAGTGTTTCCCTTTTCAGTTTATTTCTATAATCTCCAGACATATACAGAAATAAACTTTCCCATCAAGTTTGTACAACCTAGAATGCAATAAACTGTCACTTTATTTCAATAAGTTCGGATCCACCTCATAGAGTTGAGACATGAATTTTCAATGACTGAGTGCAGCAGAAAGAACATCACAAATTAGCCTAGCGAGCCAGTGCACATTTTTAATATGTATTTATTTCCATAAATGTAAGTGCTGAGCATCTGATTTCATTAAAATTATGGCATATTACAGTTAGGATCTCTATTTGCATATTTTCTGCAAGCTGAAGTATTAGTTTTTGAAGTACCTTTTTAGGCAATTTTTGCAGAGTGACAGATACAGATTTTCATTAGGATCACAGCAAGCTGTTGGCTAGGATTGAACTCTAGAGAACAAGACCCACTAGAACTACATAAAAATATGTTAAATTATTATCAGGGTTGTGGAAGCATGAATTCCACAAGAAAAATAAAATTAATATAGATATTCAAGGGTGTGACCCCCTGAGGTATAGTTCTTGGAGAAAATAAATAAACCCCAAAAACCTCAAATCTTCAAAGTTGAAAACTATTTCGTTTAAAAGGGAAAAAAGATCAGGAAATTTTTTTTTCTTTCTTTGATTTGATTGCGTGTTTATAAAAAAAAATCTGAGTAGGATGAAAAAATAGAAAACAATCACCTGAAATACTTGTGAGATTATGCTATGCTCTACTTTCTAAACTCATGAACCCCTGCTTTTCACTCAATGATATGACTTTTCATGCTTTGCCACATTCATATATTCTCATTAAGTCTCATAATCCAGGTGCATAGTTCTGTCTCAAGGGAGACCTCCACTCATGTTTTCTCTGCCCTCTTTTTTCAAATGGGGAAACGAGCATAATTGATAGTTGTGCTCAGTTTCCTTTGAAGCTCTTGAGTACAGAACCAAGTGGGAAAAAAAAGAACAACAACAAAAAAAGTGTTTTGTACGTTTATGGGGGAAAGGATACTGCAGAAGGACAAAGGAACACGGAAAGCTGGAAGATGAAGGAAAAAATGGAAGAAAATCATGAGGGAACTGCAGCTGAAGATAAAATGCGATATAGTATCAGATTGCAAGAACAGAGGGACAGAAGTATGAGTGAGTTCCAAAAGTCACTTCCTCTAGAGATCTTGTGTCACAGATGCTGCTGCTGCTGCTGCTGAAGAATAGGATTTAGACATCCATCAAAGGCCTGCTGTTGTCCTGGTGGGAAAATAAATAGTTCAACATATTGCTCGTCTAAACCAAAGTTACCCTGTAAAGACTTAGAAGGTTGGGAAACTTGGGACCCATCAAGGATTCTCTCCATTCTCTCACTCAATCAATTCTCTGCCTTTCTCTTTTCTTTGCTCTCTCTCTTTATAACTATAAATGTCAAATATATACAAAATTAAATATAATATAAATAGACACCACATATAGCATATGAATAGGTTTAAGGGGTGTGTGTATGTGTGTGGGTGTGTGTATTTACACACATATGTATCTATTATATTTATGTGTAAAATGTATGTTCAAAATTCTTCTTAAGCCTGAATGAAGCAAATATAAATCTTATTTAAGAGCTGGCTGAATTCCAAAGTGACATTGGATATAATAACTTCATGCTCTTGTGCACACATAAACACATTGTACATTCACAGTTTTAATGTTCAAATGCAAAGTATAGGTCAATGTTATAATTATTCACTATGTCAATCAGAACATTTCCAGAAGGTTAAAAAAACCCCATCAGGTAAGCCTGAAAGGTTTGGAATTCCAGTTGTATTCATAACCAATGTAATTAACAAGTATAGATATTCAACAGCTATTTTTAAATGAGATTTGATGTGAGTCTTTCTAGTGAGAAACAGAAGGATTAGATAGGCTTTGGAGAGAATTGCTAGAAAACACAACAGATAGGAGGTTTGCTCTTCCAACTTTGTCTCAGAAAATTTGTAGCCTAGACACAACTGAGAATTATAAGGAAAATAGTCCTTGTATATTAATCTGTTGAGCATGGCATGAAAAAACGGGCATCAAAGCCCAATACTCACTTTAACATTACTGTTGTTGGATTCTCTAGAAACAAATTAAGATCACTAGATTTAAGGCCAAGGTTTTATGCCTGCCCTAACAGTCTAAGAAAATCTGATTCTTAAACTGGATGCAGCTCATAAGGGAAATTGCACAGTTTAGCTGTGCAATTAAAGCAATTAATTTTCTTAGTTTCTGAATTTGTACAGCTGCTAAAACAGTAGACATTCACTTCATTCTTTTTCTCTTCTCTTTTATGATGCCATAAAGATTTTTTGAGTTATTAAAGAGGATCTAGACTTTTGACCTTCAGTACTTGGCTGAGGACAAATTTATCAATGCACAGCTATGATAGAGCCAATTGGAGTCTGTTGAGGTGTAAGAATCTATACTCTGTGTCATTGAATAGAAGCAATAGAAAGTATGCTCTTTGTGCCTTTGTTCTTAAAAGTATGTTGAAAAGTTTTCTGGGCTGACCTGGCAAAACCCAGACACTGGCAGAGCTGATACCATTGCTCACATCTAGTTCAAAGAAGGTTCTGTAATGTAACACAGAAGGAGGCAGAGGAGAGACTGTTTCACTCTTAAAAATATTCTTTCATTTTTTTCCCACAAAACATGTGAGGAGTACTTAGCCTAGACCCACAATTTTCTTCAGACCCGTAAACTGGGTTTGGCTTTATGACAAAACTGCTGACAAGAACCACATGAAGTTTAACAAGGGGAAGTGTATAGTCCAGCCGCTGAGGAGGACCAACCCAGCATAGCAAATTTATGCTGGAGGTTGACTGGCTACAAAACAACTTTGCAGAATATGACCTGGCTCCTGGTGGCCAGAAAGCTCAACATGAGCTGTAAAAGCATGATTGCAGATGAGCAGGCCAACAGCATCCCAGGATGCATGAAAATGAGCAGGTCAAGGGATGTGATCCTTTCCCCCTAATTTTTTGCTGGCAAAGCACAGCTGGAGTGCTCAGTCTATTGTTGGTTCCACAGCACAAGAGACACAGGCATAATGGAGCAAGTGGTCTGATAGATCTAGGACTGTTTAACCTGTAGACAAGGAGGGTCATGGTGGTCTTAGCAATGTTTATAAATATCTTTGCAGTCTTCGGTAACCTGGTCTGGCTCATCCTGCTTTGAGAGGGAGATTTGGACTAGGCAATCTCCAAAGGCCCTTTCCCATAAGAACTATTCTGTGATCCTGTGATACTATGAAGTAGACCATCTGTCCAAGGAGTCCTGATGGAAGCCCTCCTTGCATCCCTCTTGTGGGATGACTGCGGCATGCTGTCAATGAAGAAAATATTGCACAGTATTCTGACTTGGAAGAGACACACAAGGAACACTGATTCCACCTCTTGAAATGGACAGTACAGGGACTGAACCCACAATCTTGGCACTATTAGCACTGTGCTCCAGCCAGCTGAACTACTCCCAGGGTTACCCTTCCCTTGTTTCTCTTTCCCTCCCAGATGTAGACACTCCAGGGAGTAGTGTGTTTACCAGTGGCTTCCAGAGGTTAACAAAAATCTTATCATCACAGCAAGAGGATCACAGCTTCTTATTTATGCCTCAGCAATGTCAAAGGCCAGCTGGCTGTAGGGGTAAACTGGCCATGCTCAGAATAAAAGTATTCCCACAAAGTTAGGAGTACCACTTCCACCATGCAGGTAGCCACATCATTCCCAAAACAGTGCAACCCTCATAATTTTCTATATTTCTAGGGAGATAGAAGCATAGACACCGTGGTATAACGGTACAGATGTATTCCTTTACAGATATGCTAAAGTGAATAGTATGCTGTACAATAATTTATAGGTCAAAAATGTTAAACACCATTTTCCATCTTTGAATAAGTCAAAGTAATTTTACCAGACTGTCACAACTCTTTGAGATGAGGTGGCTTCTAAGATTCAACTAGTACAGTTTGGTGAGGAAATTGCCCAAGGGTTTGGAACTGGGATAGTAGAAGTGACTTTTCTCTTGTTCTTATTAGGTAGCTGGAAAGAGATTACAGTATATGGTGTAAATTTAATGTCACCCTGGCAGGAGGTGGTGGGTTAGGAATCTTGTCAGTCACTGATTTACTGCTTAACAGTAGAGAAAGGCTTCAGAACAAACCCCGTGGGAGCATTATATGCACTTTTTTTCTTGTCAAGGTGTCAGAACACAACACAGGGTAGCCACTAAGCTTAAAAGGGATTTATCAAAAAAAAAGACCACCTAGAGATTATCTTATTTTTGTCATTTTAAAAGGACATGAAAAGATCATTTTTGTCATATCTCTTTTCTGGTCAGTAAACAAATCCACAGAGGGCCGATTTATTCATAAACTGGCCATTAATGTTACGAAACTCTTCTAATTTCTAAAGTTTCATTTGTTGCTGTTACTTAAAATTATTTGTGATATATTTTTCTAAGTTACTGCATTTCTCCACTCTACAAACTTTTAAATTCCATGTTCAAAAAGCTGAATTTTCTCCAGGTTGCAGGAAGTATTCAGACTCTGTGAAATATTTTAATGCCGAGAGATGGAGACTTGTAAAGGAGAGCATTGTTAAAACTCTGACATTTTATTCTGATTTTCCATCAGTGGTTATGGTTCCAGAAAATTGCAATTTAAGACATTTTGAAATCCTAATACTAATCATATGAAATAATAGCACTTTATATATAGAACCAACAATAAAAATAACGTTTGTCAAGACTAAAAACCTAGTAGTAGAAGTAATAAATGGATAGTTTCAGTGTGACCAGATTAATAAAAAAAAAAAATTCCTCAAGACCCCAAAAAAACCTGTGTTTGATGTCAAGGTCAGGACTCAAACATAAAACAAAGCAGAGTATTATTTTAAGCAATAATAGTACCCTATCCAGAGTTGCAATTAAAGCTGGTGTGAGTACAACACAGACTGCTTACCTGTTTCCCTTCTTATGGTTAATTTGGGGGCTTTTTATGTTTTGTTTTTTTTTTTTTTTTTTTTTTTTTATTACTACCTGAAAAGTGCTGCTCAGCTTTGAGCTACTTTGTGTAGCACTTTTAAATGGTAGAGGCTCAGATTACCTTAGAAAGCATTTTGCAAATCTCCACCGTGGACAACTATTTCCAGAATCTAAAATATATGGGCTGAAACAAACACCATATAAATTTATGATTTCCATGGAAAAATGTCCTTGGGTTGCTGTTGGTATAAAGCAAGGCCTGGCTCAAGCTTCCCAGCAGTACATACCAAACAGAGTTTTCCAAAACCAGGGAGAAGAAGGGGGAGAGAGGCTGCTCAGAGGCTGTTCACAGTTGCCTAAAAAAAGCATCACGATGGGAGTCCACTCACAGAGTCTTGGTTTGGAAGGACCCAACAGACCACAGCTTGCTTTCATTCTGCACCCGAGAGGCTGGAAGAAATTGGGATCCAGTGCTGCTTCTCAAGTGCGGCAGCATTCCTACTACTTCCCCAGCAGTGCTGATGTTACTTTGGAAGTCAGCAAGGCTGAGTTTTCCAGGCTTAAAGAACAAAGAAAGTAGACATGTGACAGTCAGCTGTAGCCTTCGGGATAGTTGAAAAAGGCAATTTTCTTTTAATTGAGGAAATTTGCCTTTACTTTAGGACTTGGGCAGAATGATTGCTATCTTGGCTTTTGTACTTCCAGAAGAAATGCTTTTTTTCTTGTGATGCTCGATGGAGGGACTAGACCAATCATCATCAATGCATGTGAGAAAAACCTTGTCAAAATACCAGAAATAAGTGGATTGCTTGTTCCCAGGGTAATTTCTTCTTAGAAATGCAGATGCAGAGACTTGGACATTACAGGAGTGTGGACAGATTTTTATATGTATGCCTGATTTGAAGTCTAGATACAGAATTTTTCGGTTTTGTCGGTTCAAAGGCCACACACACTATGCATTAGGAAATCAGCACTACTCTGTGGGGAAGTCATGGGGAGCATGAGGTGCAGGGAAGGACTGTGGCAGCTGCTGCCTGCCCTGCTCTACGCAGGGACATGCTGCTATGGGAAACCAGCCAGGCAAGAAGGGGTGAGTGGCACTGCTCTTGTGGTCTCTGCCAAAGAACCTTGTAAGGGTTCTGTTATATTTCAGTCTTAGCTATTTTAATCTCTATCTGACATTAAAAGTAACAGGAGTTAAAAACTTTCCCTTGACTACTATTACTTTTTGTCACTTTTTCTTCTATAAGAAGAGTTTCTAAATTTTTCCTTCCTTATTATAACAAATATGCTGATTTTAAATATTTATGGAAGCAAGAAACTATTTTTTCTAGTGCAAGAAATAAGCAAAAACCAGTCTGCCTGATCTGCAGCTCTGTTGCTGGCTGAGGAAAGAGAATTCTCACTAGGCAGAGAATTATCTCCTTTGTACCAAGGGCATCGTATTTTGGTGGTCTTTTGGGACTCATGCTCAGGAACAGAAATTGAAACAGAGTGGGGAAATGTTCTGTCCACCAAATTTCCTTTCCCAATTGAATCTCTAAATTTTTGGAGTACCTTTTCTCAGTTTCTCAGTTTAGTATAAGCCCTTTTTAGCTTACTCTTTCTTTTCAGAAACAGCATTTCTTTCTGCCCTCCCTCCCTCCCTCTCTCCCCTATGTTTCCAGTCAAGTGAGATCATACAGTCAGCACAGGAGCAGACAAATGTTTTAAGGTGAAAAGCTACTAACAGGCGAGTTTTTGTCAGTGCTATAACTGTCCTCATTTAATTCACATTCCACTGAAGTTGTTAGTTTTTCTACGTTATTCAAAGTCCTAAGGAACATTTTAGACATCCAGTCACTTATCAAAGCAAAACCTAGAAAAGAGGTAGTCATGTAGCTTTAAAAGTGTTGAAAAAAAGAGGTTGCCTACTGGTTATGGGTATATGTCTGAAGTGGTACACAGTGTGTTTTTCCTTGTCATTTGTACCTCCAGTGACAGCAATATTTCATTTCCATTTCTACACAGGAGTATGGCTGCTGATTAGACTGGTATTTATCTCTGAAAGGCAATGCACCACAGCCATCAAGCAAATTCATCACAATGCAAGCACACATCAAGGTGGTCAGAATTGTCTTCTAAAGGTTGAGCACCTCTCCTATGAAGACAGTGTGAGGGAGTTGGGGTTTTCAGGATGGAAAAAAGAAGGCTCTGGGGAGACCTTAGAGCAGCTACCTAAAGGTACAAGAAAGCTGGAGACGGACTGTGTAAAACAGCATGTAGTGATAGAACAAGGGGGAACTTGTTTAATTGAGAGAATGTTTTTATTTGATGTTAGGAAGTTTTATTTAAACTGAGAAAATCCTAACTGATGTTAGGATGTTTTATTTAAACTGAGAGAATGTTTTATTTGATGTCAGGAAGATATCCTTCACTGAGAGGCACAAGACATTGGAATAGGTTGCCTAGAGAGGTTTTGGATGGCCCATCCTTGGGGGTGTTCAAGGCCAGTTTGTATGGGACTTCTGAGCAACCTCGTCTGTGGAAGGTGTCCCTTCCCATGGCAGAGGGGTTGGAACTCGGTGATCTTTAAGGTCCCTTCCAACTCAAACCCTCCTTATATTCTATGAATTCTTAAATCTCCTGACAGAGGTCTGTTTCTATACTTCACACATTATGGAAACAAACTTTTATAGTTAGAATTTTGTGGCATGTGTGATTACTTAGCATTCACCTGTTGTATGACTCTACACACAAAATTTAATCTAGCTATCTGATGTTCCTTAGTAAACTTGTATAAAGATTTTTTTTTTCATTACAGTATGAAGATTTGATCTCTAGAACTTTTGATATCTAGTCTTTTCTTGCCATTCAGCTACTGATTCACTGTGATCAAATTATCGCTTTATTACTTTTCAACTTAGGTTTTTTTTGTCAGCAAAAGGAACTCTTTGAGTATACCAGAATAGACCATTTTACAGTCCTCAAATAATATTTGTTGATTTTATACATACCAGGTGTGGGTATTATGGTAAGAATTCTTTGTAGAACTCATTTAAATGTCTTCCAGAAGAATATACACAATTATTCATTTTTTGTAGCAATACCAGTCATAATATAGTCTGACTATACTGAACACATGAAAACATACATTTGATCCCTACACTATGATGACATTTTTATCCTTCTAGTGAAGATTGAATTTTTTCATTACTCTTATTTTCAGTCTTGTTTCAGCTCAAGAAGTAAGAAGGCATTTTTAGAAGCTGTAATTAAGAAAGTATAAGGAGATTATGTGCGAAAAATTTCTTGCACATCAGTTCTCTAAATATATGGTCTAAATATACTGCAAGCTATTCGTAAAATATTGATGACACATTAGTTATTTTTCTGTGAATAAATATATCCTCTTCTTTGTCATATAACTCTCTTTGTAATATATTATATATTTTTGTTGTCAGAACAATTTTCTGGGAGTTAAGATAACTATAAAGCATCATAACAAGTATTAAAATAAAAAAAAAACATTAAAGATTTCATCTGTCTTATATTTCTCTGAAAAAAATCAGAAAGTCAACAGCATAACTGAAAACTAATCTGTCCAACTCACGTTAATTGTTAAGTTTATTATTTAAACTGGTAGACATAGCTATGAACACTACTTTCAGATTGTTAACAAGGGAAATGATTTTGAAGGAGGGGAAAAGCAGAGCAAAAGATGGGGTGTAAAGTATGCAAAGCAATAAAAAGAGGAAATAGCTCTCTGTCACAATAGTTACAGAGGCTCCAAAATGGTCCTGGAGATTGCACAGGCCCTGTCCAGGCTTAGTGTATCTTACACTTTGTCAGACAGTTATGTGGAAGCTACAACAGTTCTGTTATATATATAGTTCCTATATCAGAATATGCTTTATTCCACTGGATCAGATATCATCTCCTTAGAGATATTTCAGTTCTGAATTAGATTCAACACATATAAAAGAAAAATCAATCAATATGGTTCAAACTCCATGTACAAAGAGGATGGAGTAAGACACACAGAGACTTCAAGGATTAGAAAACTCAAATACAAAACTACTCACCTCACCATGCCTCTTCTCAGTTCTCTCAAATCAACTTGTCCTGTGATTATGCTTTCTCCTCTGTCTACTGGCAGCTGACCAGCACAGATATAGCTTCAATGACTTTACCATTAAAGCTTTTTTTGGCACTAAGTTTTTTCTCACCATTTTCTGTTCTTTAAAATGGAATGAGTGCTCATGCTAAATTATGCAATAAGGACATGCATTGAGCAAGTGTAATGCACATTTGCTCATGGAATTTGTCAAACCTATTTCAATTGATTGGGAAAAGATTGTGTGATTTTCTTCACTGTAGCTCTACAGCCAACTAGCTGGTAATCCAGAAAAAACTTTTTTTTTTTTCCTTTTTTTTTTTTTTTTATTCTGAGCCAAAAGCATTTGTACAGGAGAGGCAAGAATAAAGCATGAGCAATAGTTCAAATGCTGTTCCTGTTCCTTGCAGTGTGCTTAATTCTTCACATCTGCTGTTGATTCTAGCTGAGAGTTTTCATGTTAAAGTAAAAGAGCAAGGAGAAGAGACACAGGGCAGCTCTAGGGAAGGCAGAAAAGGCTTTGGTTCAGAAAAGGGGAGAAGGACTGACAGTGAGAACAAGACTGAAGATTTCATTTGACTTAATGCAACAAAAATCTTGTGATTGTTAGCTATGATCTGAGGTAATTTCTTCATCTTTCTTCTCTCAGCTACAGAAAATCGGCCTAGCCTGGTCAGGCCACTAAGTGTTTGAACTTAAATTGAAATATTTCTTACTCCTAATAGGTTTATCATTAGTCCTCATTAATACTATGGGATCCCCTAAGCTTCAGGATCCTCTTGTAGATATTTAGACCATGGAAATAAAAAACTCAACTGTCTTGCAAACATAGTTAAGTATTTAGCTGATAGCAGCTATTCACAGCCTCCAGCTGTCTTAATCAGAGTTATCTATTTATTTAAATAAAGGTGTCATTGTATAACACTGTCCTAGGCAGTCCAGACATAGGTTTTTTTGACAGATAAATAATTTCAGGTGGGTCACATTTTTAAATGACAGTGGTTTGGAATCACAGGTTAGCAAATACCAGGAAGTCTTTATTAATCTATGGCAAGATATAACACTGAGGAAAATGGTTCTTCCTAAAATACACAGTAAATCTTTTGCACAGTTAAGCTTGAAGCTATTTTTGAAGCAGTGGTCTATTAATGTAGGGGTAGTTCTCTATTTTACCTGGTCTGAAAATCTGACTTATAAGTTTCTTGCTGTATTGCAGTTACTTCATCAAATTTGGGTACCTAGGAAGGGTGAAGACTTGCAGCATGAAAGAGGAAAAGGAAAAGGAAAAGGAAAAGGAAAAGGAAAAGGAAAAGGAAAAGGAAAAGGAAAAGGAAAAGGAAAAGGAAGGAGAGGAGAAAGGAAAGGAGAAAGGAAAGGAGAAAGGGAAAAGGAGGTCCTGTGTTCTAGATTTGTGACAACAGACAAATGCCAGGAGAGGGATAGCTCTGTCCTTTGGGGGCATAAAGGGAATGAGGAATTTTTAAATTAAAAAAAATGTTGTGTGGTGACTGGTAATCTCAATTAACAACTTTTGTAGCTATTCTTGCTGTTGTTATATTCGAGGCAATTACTGTATTACATATTTAAATGTGTAGTGCTGAATTTTAGAGAAAACAGGTCACAATATTTTGCATTTACAACATATTTTCTTGAAAATCATTAGCTGGGAGAGGTAGATCATTTTAAAACATGCTGTTCTAGGCTCATTAAGTCTTTTGAAGCCAGACAGGAAGGAAACAAAACCTCAGAGACTATTAATGCTTTGGGGCCTACTTAACAGCACATTTCATAATGAAATGCTAAACCAGAATATTTTTTTTAATCTGCCTTGCTTTGTAGGTCTTTTCCCCCTCTCTTGAATTGTCTTTATCATACCAATAAATCAGTTGTTTTTAATGAAAACTAACAAAAAGGAATGGACAGGTTTATGTGAAGCTCAACTAAGAATGAGTGACTTGGGAGACAAATCTTATTTATAGATATGCTTTATCCTAGTGCTTCATATTCAGAATGAAGTAGCACTTTAAATATTTGAGATGGGGTTGGAGAGGTATGTAGGAAATATGAACACCCACTTGTACAAAAAGGGATTGCTGGTGATTATACTCTTAGCATGCAAATCTCTTATGCAGATCTGAAAATACTGTTTTGATGCTCTGCAATATTGTAAACATATTTTGGTATTTTTAAAGCTGTAACCCAATCTATTATTTTGGGGGGAAAAAAGTTAAAACAATATGACGGCAATTACATGCATCAGTCAAACTGACTTTGAGCACCTGGAGGTCCTTCTTTGGTATTATCTGTTTTCACTTTTTTCGTAATGAAGATTATCTGGTTATGAAAAGATAGTGTCAATTAAATGTGGGTGAGGTACAATGACAGTCAGGAAAGGGGAATCAAATGAAATGTTTCTGAAAATGTTACTGATCTGTGATCTACAAAACATCAGCGATGCTCTTCCAGAGTAATGCTGTTGACAAACTGTCTAGAAAGATTTTCTGTTGTAAGAAGTTGGTGTGTTCCAGATATTTTCCAATTTTGTTCTTCCTCTTTATCATAGTAATTCTTTAAAATATTTTCTCCCACTTAATCTTTCTTTCAGCTCCTTTCTGATTGTGGTGGTACCTGTGACCGTGTATTCTGTGCCTCTCTTTCTGCTAATGACAGAGCCTGCAGTCTCTGTCATCACACCTGCCCGGTCCTGCCCCTGCTCCCCCACCCTATGGATTCATGATGAGGTGGTGTGGCTCCCTCTCGGCAGACTCCCAGCTTTAGTGCAAGGCAGAAGTTGCTGGATCTTGCCAAGTTCAAGATTCAGAGAAACAGCTCGTTATTTATTGCAAGAAGCAGTTCCTGCCTGTTGCTGCTGAGCTCAGAGGAGGGGGATCAGCGCCATTCACTCTCTCAGGGGGAACTGTTGCTTCCCTCCATATCAATTTCTGGCAGCACTGACTGATTTCAGATCTCAGTGGGAGCTTTAAGGCAGGAGTGACTGCATTTCAGTGTGCTGAGATACTTCTCTAGACTTCCTCTGATAAAGTGTTGTAGGTGGATTTTTCCTCCCTTGCCTCTGTTTATAGTATCCATGAAAATACATGGTTAAGCTTAGGGGGAAAAAAATTGTGGACATAGGTAGCATGCTTGTACCTACTGCTGAGAATTTGCAGTGGTCAAAGATATGGCATGTAAGAAGCAATCTGCAAGATAAGTGAGAATTCTACAGGAAAACTGATAATTTCAGGAAAAAACCATGCAATTACTCTGATACCACCCCTCCTGTTACAAAAAGTGTGTATCGGGGTAATCAGAATCAGTTAAACACTGTGATTATAAGATGATTGCCAAGATTAAACCAATGCATGTGTTGGATTTCATCAGGCATGTCTCAAATGAATTTTGTTTTGTAGATATATTTAGAATTTTAAAAAAGTGTCCTATGGTGGACTGAAGATTAAATTACCCTTATGAAAAAATAAGTTCCTGTTTACAAAACAAAAAAGCTATGGCTGATGAGCAAACATCAGTAATCGTTTATTCAGCCTCAGCCCTCATAAGAGAGGCTTTCTCCAGAAAGCAGAAATTGTAGCTTATCCAAGTCCATCCTCTGCACATCCTCTGTGACTGTGGCTCTGGTGTGAACGACTGCCCACAGACATTTGTATCGGCCTTGAGTCTTGTAAAAATAATTAAATTAGTAAGAAATATGAAAAACCATCATTATCAAGGTATATTCAAAATAGTCAGAATACTTTCAAGGCGGTAAATAGAATTTTCAGTGAAGTTTTAAAAGGACAAGATGCTTCAAATGCCAGGCCATTAAAACCAGCTTGGGTATGTAAAAATGAAAATATGCTGCATATCACCCTGTAGGTAAGAATACACCTGTAAGACTCCTTACTCTAACTATCAGATTTATAAGATTCTCTAGGTAGTTAAAGCTCAAGAAAGGAAGCTTGAATGTGAAGAACATGTTAACAGTATTTGATTGGTAGAAACTTGCTGGATAAACATTCCTGTTTATTCTGAAATGAGAATTTTTTACCTGCTTTTTCAGAGTGAAGTGTGACAGACAACATTTGTGACTATACTCTAAAGCAGCATTTGAAAAGACACGTGTCCCAAAACACCCTGCTATGCTTCTGCACAGTGAATCTTCATAGGATGAGGAACACTGTTTCTTCTCAGGATTTGAAATATCAAATATATTATGTCGGTATATGTCTCAATTATGCAATTAAGGGCATCACATAAAATAAAAAATGCCACTGTAGCATTTAAATGGCTTCATTTCGTTTTCTCATTCCTTTTAATTTTCACAAGTAGTTTTCACCACCAATCATTTTCTCATGCAGTAACTAGCAATTTTTATTCTCTCATCCCTAAACCTCAAGAGGATAACAGCAAGGCTGATACCAGCATTTCTCTAAACTTTGTAGTGCTCAGACTCTTTAACTTCTGATATTAAGAATTACATGAACACCTGCTTCTGACCAATGATACTTTGCCTTGGGGCAGATTAGAGTGAAACAACACTGAATGATTGTAATATTGTTGTGCCTTAAAACTATGTAAACTGATAACCTGCTAACTGATTTAAAAGGCCTGGTTTTTGGCACGAAAGAACACTCAAAGGAGTGCTGAGGTCCCAATGTCACTCATTATTGCAACAAATTTTATATATGTTTAAATAAATAAATGTCTAAAAATAAAAATTAAAAAATATATGTAGGGTTTATTTTACAACAATTTGGTTGTGATGGAAAGGAGATGTAGCCATTTTTGCTATTATCTGTAGAAATATAGCAATATAGAAGCATAAAAATAACACTTCAGAAAATTTATAAGGAAAATAAAAAGAAAGAAAGGTTAAGAGTAGAGTGATAGCAGAGAGGAAAGGTATCACCACTCATGGAATAAGCAGTGAGACTTGCTTGTTGCAATTTTCAAGTCCATTTGTTAAAGTGATGGTCACAGTCTTGATCTGTTGGGTATGGGGGTCCAAACCACAAAGTTCAATGGGTTAATATAGCCTAGGTTTTAGAAACACCCAGGTACCTTCTCTGTGGTGGGGGTTTACACTATCTGCAGCAACACTGTGTGTCATGCCCAGTCTTCCTGTGGAAAGCCCTAGAAATGAGACTTTTCAGGTGTCTGGATGGTTTATGACACCTTCTCATGTCAGTGCAGTCAGTGCATGTCGGTGTAGCTGAGCCAGTTATGCCCCATCAGGAGTGAGGAAGATTTTCAGGCCTATGTGTGTATGTCCTGGTACTTCCCCCAAGGGGAGTTTTCACAGCTGAGCCAGTTGTGTAAGGGAAGACATTATCATGATACAACAGCACTATCCCACCTCACAGGATCTTCTTCTTATCAGTCTCTTCCAGATATGGCCCAAAATCCAGCTTGTAGCCCCAGTGGTGGGTGTTTTGTCCTCACCCCCTCTGCCCCTGAGCTGTGACCCTGCACATCCTCAGCAAAGCACTGCTGCTTTTGCAAATGGTCAATTGTTTGAGTCATTAACCATTAACATTTGTCTCTCCCAAGAGGGGACACAGCCAGGTTAGCTGACACCAGCTGAGCAAAGGGATAATCTATAGCATGTGGCATCATGCTCAACATACCAAGCTGAGGGAAGAAGCAGGAATGGGTGGGAAGCTTGAAGTGATGGCATTTGTCTTCACGAATAACCACTACATGTGAAGAAGCCCTTCTTTCCTGGGGATGGCTGAACACCTGCCTGCCCTTGAAAAAGAGTGAATTACTCCCTTGTTTTGATTTGCTTGTGTATACAGCTTTTGCTTTACTTGTTAAACTGTCTTTGTCTCAAAACACGTTTTCTCACTTTTACTCCTCCAATTTCCTCCCTCATCCCACTGTTGGTCAGTAAGTGAGTGGCTGTGGGGTACTTAGTTGCTGGCTGAATTTAAACCATGACAACCACCTTCTCGATGCTTCACTGATGCTATGGCACCATCTCCACTTGTGCATCTGGGCTATGAACAAAGTCAGGAAAGCCATGTTCAGCCAATTTGTTGGTATATTTTATAACAGTTTTCAAACTAGAATGATGCCCTGATCCAGATCACAAGGTCACCATACAACCAATTATTCTGTCATGAATTACAGTGATCACATACTACAGCAAAATACACGGAGAAGATGAGTGCAAGGAAAACTCTCAATGGCATATTGTTGGTGGAGACTTGGTCTCATGTAGCCGTAGAATCATAGTTTGATTTGGATGGGACCTTAAAGAGCATCTAGTCTAATATCCTTGCAATGAACAGTACATATTCCATCAGGTCAGCTTGCTCAAAGCTGTGTCCAACCTCATCTTCAGATTTTATAGGGGTGGAGTATCCACCACCTATCTGTGTAACCCGTTCCTGTGTTTCACCATCCTCATTGTAAAAATTCTTCCCTCTCTTTAATCTAAATCTACTCTCAAGTTAAACACATTACCTCTGGTCCTATTGCAACAGACCCTGCTTAAGAGTCTGCCCCCAACTTTTTTTCTTATAGGGTCTCTTTAATTACTGGAAGCCCTTCTCAGCCTTTTCCCATAGGAGAGGTGGTCCAGCCTTCTGACAATCTTTGTGGCCCTTATCTGCACCCAATCCAACAGGTCCATGTTGTTCCTGACCAGCTAAGCAGAGACAACAGGAAACACTCTGACCAGTATAAATACTTTTTGTTATAGAGACTGAAGTGCAGTGCCCAACCTCTTGTTCTGCTGAGGCTGTTAAGTGCTCTCATGGTAACTTAAGTAGAAATCAGAAATGGCAATGCTTTAGATTACCCTTAATCATTTAGCTGTGCAAAGAAGGATGTTTTCTTCCACATACTAAGTTCCTTTCCCAATAGTATATAGGCAGTGGTAGCATTTATTTTGCTACTGATTGCTTGATTATTATCATTAATTAGTATAATTTAATCATTAATTAATGCTTTTTTTCAAAGCTAGAAATTTGTATTCTTATGGCTAATCCTTGCCAGTCAAGCCTCTATTGAATCTGAAACTTCTTAATTTCTGTCAGTATGTTTGTTATTTACACTCATTTACTGAAAGCAGAGCATTGCAAGCTTGGGAGAACCCACCTGACAAACATAATTTCCTAAGCTTCTATACTTAAGATAGCTTAATTAGGAAGAATCTTCATTTGAAAGAAGGGAAAATTAGAGCAGCAAGATGATCAATAATTTTAAAAAAAAATCTTTGAAAATATTGCCTTGGCAATTTGAAAATAGTTCTGTTGATTCAATAAATAAAAATAAAGTTCTCTGAGAAAAGAAAAATGCTAATATCATTAGGTTCATCAAATTCTCTTTTTTTAATCTCTGCTTGGTTTGGGTGTTAATTAATAGAACTAATAAGCCTAATTCTAAAGCAAACCTTTGTAATATGTAATTGCATAATATAGATCATGAAATGAACTCCATTTTGTTAAACTGGAAAGCACTGGAAAGTTAATGCTTTTACATCTGGTTGTTTCCAGTGTGTGTTTGTGAGTACTGGATATAACACATTATGAATTGTTACTTCTTACTGAAATTTGGTTTCTCCATTACAAAGTACAGGATATGAGATATTTGCACCTTCCCTGATCCCTTTATAATGTATAAATGTATCAGACTACTACAGACCTCATGTTTTCTGTTTTGGGGGAGAGTTAATTTAATAAAAGCATGGTGACCAGCTTAGGGCTGCTTTCAATGGACCTTTTAGTGGCAGGAAAGAGAACTCATTAATACAACAAGATAAGAGATGTAAAGGTGTATGTATATCTAAATCAGCCAGACTTTCATGGGGGACTAAACTGCTTGCCTATCAATCTCCTGCAGCAGTCTGTAAAATAGAGGTACTGAGATAGTGCCCTTGACTCTCCCACAAAGAAATGCAGATGTTCATGTGCCCTATCAGGATCTTTGATCTGAACATTTTAAAGAATTGTACCTTTGCTGTTTTAGGAAGCAGCTCTCTTTTAGGTAGCAATAATCTCCCCCTCCCCTGTATTTTGTTTTAAGGTGGAAAAGGGAGGTCTGTGTATCAAGTGGGATTGAATGTTTATAGATTGAAGGATTATATGATTAGCATTAAAAAGTATACATGTGTTATATTTGTGTCTACCTTTGATGATGTGTGTTGGAATTCTCAAGTATACATTGTGTACATAAATGAATATGTGATGTAAACATACATCAAAATATGTATTATATGTACATTTAATCTTCAGCACATACATCATAGTTCACACTGACAAAGAAAAGGATTTTATGCAGACATTTTTCAGAAAATGGATGCATGTATTGTTTCCAGAGCTTTTCTGTAGAGCAGAAATATCTTTACATTGAATTTCTAAACTGAAATTCGACTACTGAAAATATAGACTGTCAAAACAAAGCCACTCTTTGAATATGTACATATTCAGCTTTCCACATTCATCTTAGTGAGTGAATAAATATACTTGTCTCTATATCTATGCACCTATATATTTATATACCTCTATATCTAAAACATTCTAGATTAGTGTAAAGGTAATATCACCTGCTACTTTTAAAGAAATTTTCAATATAAATATATATATATATGTGTGTGTTTTTTATTTTATATATAAACATATATAATCATGCATACATATTAAATCTTTTTTAGCTGTCTATGTATGACTCCTTGGAAACATATTACTCAAAAAATAAATTAAACTTAATTTTTTTTTCCTGTTATTTTATTTTCTCACTCCTTTCCACCCCCTTTTTTTTCAACAAGAGGAAAGGTTGTTGCATACATTTCCTTTGTCTTTTTCCTTTAGAAAATGTAGTAAACCAAGATGGTTTTTGATTTCATTTGTTTAGATCTTTTTTATTTGCCTCTTTTAATTTTTTTTTTAGTATTGAATGGACACAGTATCCTTGTATGGTTGAAAATTATGCTTTTGTGTGCTTTTGTAAAGCTCAGTTTTCTCTCTTCTTATGTTTCTTTTAATCTTTCTTCTTTTGTCAACATAATCTCGTGCTTAAAACTCAGATGATATTTTTTGAAATGATCCTAAAATAATTGTATTCAAAATGAGATCAGAATGAACAGATTATTCTAAAAATTACTTTTCACTTTCAGCTGATCTGATTTCCACCACATTTCAAAAACTGTAAAAGGTTTTTTGCAGGTCAGATGATGCAACTGAAAGTTCACACTTTCAATCCAGCGTGAACTTACTCTATGTAAGACAATTAAATATTTTATAGTCAAATATGTTATTCTGTATTTTTTTCATAAAATCATTGCAAATGTATGAGGCCAAATCATTCCAAACATCAATAGTTTGGCAAATTAGATTGGGCTTCACTTTTGCTTAGGGTAGGTTTAAACAGGTCTTTTTTTTTTCCTGAGGTTCTTAATATTTTATTTTCTGTATTCATTCACATGTTTCAGTGAACAATCCTTGATATAATATAAATGTCTTTTTGTTTGTTATCTTTGGTGGGAAGTTATTTAAGCTTGAAACACTTCTAGTTAATTTTTGTTACCAACTGAGCTTAGCAAAAAAGGAGATTTTGTGACAATTTTTTACAAAATCTCCTTATCTAGCACACTGTGTGCAGCATAAAACTTTCTTGCAAAGGTTTCAGTTAAGACATTATGAGATTCATAGACATCAGACAAAAATTGTGCTCTTTATTTAGGTCTTCTCTCTTAACAGTACTTCCTTCAGTTACATTTAATTGTCTGCTTATAAAGATATTTTTTGTTTATTCATCTTAATTGTGCTTTCTTTTCAATAATGGTGCTGGAGATTCCATTGCAAGCAACCATTTTAACTTGTGCTTCTGTCTTGTAACAACCTGGGGAAAAAGATTCGAAATTGTTCCACTGGGACTACATTCCTGCTTCTCAGGGGTCTTGTTATGAGATGACTTAAGCTTTACAGTAACTTTCGTGCAATAATATTGCATTGTTCCCAGAGGTTCAAACTCACTGAGACATTTTGCTTCTTATAAGGAAAACACCAGTTGAGCTCAGTATCTGTGAGGGCCAAAGGGAATTATTATGCAGGCGACTGTTCAGGTGGGGCTTTGCCATTTCTCACATGTCCACATCATGTTTCAAAATCCTACCCTTAAGCTGAGTAAACCTAAGATGCTGCAAATTTGAATGTCCCTTTTTTGAGAGGTGACAGTAAAAAGATTTTGTCTGTTGTTACTATTTCTTATTATGCATAAAATTTCCAAATGGTGTTATTTCACACTGCTGGTGTAATCAACATGATCCAGATTTTAGGTCTTCTTAGGACCTGGTATGTCTATGTCAAGGTTTCTTTTTTTTTTTTTTTTTTAATTGAGACAGGAAGATACAGATCTGCAATGATTTAGGACATAACCATTTTTTACATAAATGTTCTCACTCTATATTCAAAAAGAATTCATGGAGGAATAATTTGCTATATGTCAAAGTTACAGAAAATCTTTGGCATTTTTTGGATCACTGACCATGCAAAGAACTTTGTGACAGTTCATTTTTCATGTTTTTTATATTGTCAGCTTGAAGACAACGGATTGTTACTGATTATGGTCTAAAATATGTATTTTCCACATGACAAAAAGACTCAGCAAAGCCTGGCTTCAGAATAAAAAAAAAATCCTAGAAATAAAAATCTGTATCAGCTTGAAGGGCTAGCAATCACAATTAATGGATTACAATGGGAGAGTAATTTACCTGGCAGGCTGTCATTTTATGGGCTTTCTATATATTCCAATCCTCTGTGATATTTGAGAGGCCCTTGTGGCCTTAATGCTTCTGTGATACCTTTATTGTGGCTTCAGGATGTCTGCAAGACAGAGGAAAGATGATGGAAGAATCCGTATTCAGATGCATCATGAACTACTGTCATTCTAAGTCTTATTAGGAAGCTGAGATCTCCTGAAAATTCAGTGAAAACTCTGAAGTATACTTGGTGGAAACCCCATGTTTTTCTCCTCCTTGGTTTCAGTTATGTTCAGCATCTGTTCTTCTTCCTCGTCTCATGTACCTATGTTGAGCTCTGTTGACCCAGACTGTGCCTGGGGAAGGTCAGTGAGGGATTCCTGTACGAAACTCTGCGCTCTGGGTGTGTACTCAGAGTGACACGGTCCTGAAGGATTTGATCACAAACTGTTTTATCCAGATTCCCTCTTCTAATTCAGTGGGAAGAGCAGGCAACAGCTCCTCACAGATAGGCTTATCATGGTTTTGAGCTAAGTGTATATATACTTCGTGTACATTATTCAACCACTGCTGAGGAAAGAGAATTGCTAGCAATTATATTGGCTTTTTCTACACTGTTGATCATAGGTACCTGATGTTTTTTTATAAAAAGTAAATAACTTTTATCTAGCAGTCTCATTTAAATAATATTTAGACTATCTTTGAGATTAAATAAAATCATTACATATATTTTTTTAAAAAATGGACAAAAACACTATTTGAAAATTAGAGATAATTCAGACATGATTTTCCAATGCAACTAGCTATATCAAATGTTGTATGTTGAAAAAAATTCCTCTAAATGCCTTAAGCATTAGTAGCTTTTATCATTTCTGAAAATCAGGACTTGCATTGTTGAACAATCTAGAAAATGAGGAAAGCAGGATGTATAAGTAACTGTAAAAGCTACCAGTTACCTTTCTTCTCTTGAAACAGGTTACCATGGAAAAATCAAAGATAGAGTAAAAATCAGGCATAGAAATCAAATTAATTTTGTTTTCTTCTCATGAAAGTACCTGTTCTTTGCTTGAAATTCCCTATAATATTCTGTAAAATACTTTTTGCAGTATGTAAAGAAAAACTTCTACAAAATATAAAATTCATATAAAAAATGGATTCATTAAAATTTTTAATTCACATGTCACAGGTCCCTAAAGTTCATCCATCTGTAAATAAATTAAATCCTAGAAGTTCTATCTGACTACAGGATAAACCATCATATTGTGCCATGAATTCCTGAAGGGCATTCTATATTGGGCTGTTTTGCTTATTCTGTATAAACACGGGCATCAGTATGTCTAACATTAAAACATTTATTAAAATGTCATTCATCATTCAGTTGCACATTTTGTTTTTTAAGGCACTTGGATATTTTCTCTAGTGCATTTGATTTAAAGATGTTTATTCCTATGAGTCATTAGCATAAGTCTTGGTTACTAATGGACTGGAAACTCTACTTCATCATCTTATGCTTTACAAGAATATCAGCCAGAATCTCTTTTAAGTACATCCTAGGAACATTTATTAGAATCTATTGTCTCTGCATAATTTTGAAGTTTTTAAAAATTATTTAATTTTGTAAGTCTATTCTCAAATTGATAAGTTGTGTTGGCTTTTATTCTTAATAGTCTTCAAAAACCTGTGGATCTTTTATTCTCTTTGAACAACCACAAATAATTTGGTTAAGGATTTATCCTAATTGTATATATTTCACAAAATACCAATTTTGAACACATTCATTCAATTAATCTTTACTAATAACATGAAATCCAAAGTAAAATTACCAATTTTGGGGTACAAATTGTACAACAACAACAATAACTTTTACTTCAAAGAATCATTATCTAAAATTTTAACTACTCCAATATTTTATTACTGCCCTGTTTAGCACTTTCTGAATATCTGTTACACAATTCCCCCTTAACAACTTATTTTGTCTTCTACTTCAAAGACTGCTGCTCAAGATACAAACTAGGATTCTCACCATTGTTTCTTTGATTTATAGCAAGCATTGATTAAATAACTTCCTCAATCTTCTGGCTGTTTTGCCCTTTCATGAATGCCACCATGTCATTCTTAAAAATGCTCTAGAAGATTCCAATCTCCTAACAATATAAAATATTCCACCAATTTTCAGGTCATAGCAATTTAAGGAAGTGATAGCAATTTCCCATAATTAATTAAGATTTCTGCTGGTTGCACCTTTCCTTGGCACTAAGCACAAATGAAAATTTCAGCTAGGGTTAATTTTGTATCTTCCTGCCTCTCTTTGTCTCATTTATTATTGCAGCTAAACTCCATCTATGGATATTGTCTGTTGCAACTCAAGCCATTTCTTTTATATGGTCCTTTCAGGAACCTGGACCCACTTTTAACAAAATCAAAATCTTCAGCTTCACAGCTTTAACACAATAGGGTGAAAGGACAGGCAGGCTCTTTAGAGTCCAATTTGTCCCATCATAGAAGTGATGCAAGGAGATAAATCACACTTAAGAAATGTCTATATTTCTATTAGATGCAGAGATATTAAAAACCATGAAGCATACATTTGTTATTTTCTTTCTAAATTATTAAATTTAGGCATCTTGAATCTCACATTTAAAGATGAAATTTACTCTTTCTTTCATTTTACTCCTATGAATTTTGCCCAGACAGCAGAGTTATCAAAAGTTACAAACTTCTGAGACATTTCAAGTTCGGAGTTATGTTTTTAGAATATAACCATTTTTCAATTTATATTTTTAAGGATGATTTTTGCTTGTTTGCAATGGACATGAATTTCCAGGAGATCAGACTATCTTTCCTCAGAGCCTAATTTTAAATGAGAAAAATAATTAGATGATCTAATCTTTATAATTTTTAATAATTGCATTCTTTATTAGCCAGCAGTATTAATAATAAAACAACAGATACCATGAAAACCTATTTATTTCTTCTGTAATTCTTAGAACAGGTATTTGCATACTTTTTATGTTGCAAATATAGTTCTAATTTAAGTAAGGAAATAAACACAGAAAACATGGAAATTATGCTATTAAAACCTGTTTAACAGTTTTCTGAAGAATAAGACCGAAAAGTTAAGTTTAGAAGTCAAATAATTACCTCCTGGAAATTGTATCCCAGCACGGGCTTATTTTTAACAGCTTTTCTCTTCAATTTTCAGTTTTCAACATGGGATATGTGTATGCTTCTGAACTCAGAGCATCATACTCTTGTAAGTACTGGTATGGTCAGTTTTAGATTATTGGTTGCATAATTAAATATATGTATGGTCTTTAACTTGTATACATTTATAACATTGTATACATTTTAACCCATTGATTACCAGAAGCTTTGCCCAATTTATTTTGTTTAATACGAGCTTGTAGAATTGAAAACTCTATCTAGCCTAAAGTATGTATTGAGACTAAAAGGTTAAAAGTGTAGTGTCAAACCTAAGGGAGTTATCAAGAAATCTTGGTGGGAATTTGACACAAAGTGTTAATGAATCTTGCAGCGATTGTCACAGTATCTTGCACTTAAGGGTTGGGTGTATTGTATTTCTATACCATCCATATATTCTTTCAAGTATCGACTAACCATGCTTCACAAAGACACTTTTATATATTCAACACCATTTGATATGCATATTTTCAGTCAGCAGTGCTAGGTTCAGCAATAGCCAAAATTCTAGTCTCTGTTCCTGTTTATTGTTCATGTCTTTAGCTGCTTCTTACATTCACCAGAAGAACAAATTGTGTGGTGTGTTCTAGAATGGGGAACTGATCATGCTGAAAACAAATTATTTTTAATTCTGCTGGTTTACTTTTTAAATGCATCAGTTACACATTTTGATCACCCTAAGTCCTCACAAATAAAAGCCTAGTATTAAGACAGAAAGGAATGTTAGTATGGGATGAGAAATGAATTATGAGATGATTATGGGGTGAGAAATTATTATGGGATGAGAAATGAACCCTAATTCAGTGTTATAAATTTCTGAAATTATTTTCCACAGTGTTATCATGGAATACCTTCTGTGACCAGAGTGGTTTATCAGGCCTATTGAAAAGCAAACAGGATTTTGTGATAGAATATGGAGCAAAAGGGAGTGCAAGAAAGATGCTGGAAGAAAGACTGGGGAAAGAAAAGGAAGAGAAAAAACATGAACAGCAATGGTTGAATTGAAAAACAGAACATGATCCAGCAATGTGTGCTTGCAGCACAAAAAGCCAACCATATCCTGGGTGCAGCATAAGGGGGTTACCAGTAGGTTGAGGGAGGTGAATCTATGCTTCTGCTCTGGCGAGGACCCACCTGGAACACCATGTCCAGCTCTGGAGTCCTCAGCACATGAAAATTAAGGACGTGTTAGACCTGGGTCCACAGGAGGGCTGGAGCACTTATGCCATGAGAAAAAGCTGAGAGAGTTGGGCTTGTTCTTCCTGGAGAAAGGTGGCATCTGAGGAGACCTTATAGACACCTTCCAGTACATAAAGAGGGCTTACAAGAGAGATGAAAAAAAATTTTAGTAGGGCCTGTTGTGATAGGACAGTTATTAAATGTTTTAAACAAAAGTAGAGAAGATTAAGACTAGATAGATAGAAGAAAACTTTTACAATAAAGGTGGTGAAACACTAGAACAGGTTAGTCAGAGAAATAGCAGATAGCTCATCCATGGAAGAGTTCAAGGTCAGGTTAAATGGGGCTCTGAGCAACCTGTCTAGTGGAAGATATCTCTTCTTATTGAAGGGGGTTGGACTAGATGATCTTTAAAGATTTCCACCAACCAAAATCAAGATTCTAGGATCCTAAGATTCTCAATTAGTGATGCTTAAATAATGTTTTGCACAGCTGGAATATTTCTGTATTATCTCCTCCCTTCCTTCCTGTTCCCAGAAGTTCTAGATGGAGAAATCATGAAGATCTGTGTCGGAAGACCTGTGGATAAAAAATATCTGGTCCCTGCATTCCAGTGTGTAAACTCAAAATACTAGGCATTATACAGGTGAGGAGTGATAGCCCTGTTCCTTGTTTCCCCAGCCAGATTTTAAAATAAATAAAAACTTTGAAAAACAAATCCTTTTCCTTGTGAGTCACTGCAAGATATATGATCTGTGATTTCAGGAAGAATTTGTGCCAAAAACCTATAAACAAAAAAGAAAACTGATTTGGATGGTAGAAATATTTGAAACTATAATGAATATGCTCTATATTCTTGCTGGAGTACTTGTTTTGAGCAACACTGTGTGCCTTTGTATGTATGCATTTGTGTGTAGGAGACAAACTTTTCCCTGTGTACTAGCAAGTAAAGTATTGCTAAAGCTTTATGTGCCTCACAATTTAGCATTCAGAGTACACAATTTACATGAGACACTAATTTCATCCTTGCATTTCATTTCCTGAAGCTTCAATGACAGTAAAAACAAGAAAGCTGCTGAGCAGCCAGGGGCTGTAATCATGTCAGTTTTTATAAGCAAAGTAAGGCTCGGGCTCTGCAGTGGTGTCTGGAGGAACTTGGGGGAGAAAAAAGGGCAGTAGAGCATATTCATTATCGTACCTAAAGCTGCCAGCACTATACATTTTTTTAGATATTTCTGCCATATCTTACATTAGAATTATAATTTTTATAAAATTAAAGGCCAGCAGTATCCAGGCGAGAATAACTTTTGGGATTTATTCATGTAAAGTCCATTGCCAGATAAACATTACTTCCTTTCTTTCATATGACTCATGTAATACTTAACAGTTAAATTAGATATGAAGCAGTATTAAATCAATGTGTTTGAGATTCAACTTAAAGTCTTTGTGCAAGTTGCAATTTTTTACTAATTTATGTAGAGCTACTATTTCTAACCTGTTTATTGACTATTTATGTTTGGATATATTGGGATACATTATCCATTCCACATAAAGGAAAATCAAATTTGAGAGACATCACTTCATATTTTTTTTTTTCTAGTGCTAGACAGAGGTAGTAGGTAGGCATGAAATGCCTTTGTAACCCTCTTTCAAGGTCAAAAAGAAGTGTAATCCTGCAACCCCATGACCTTTCAGATGCATGCATGGCAGAGGTTTGTAAAGGCAAATGCGAAATGGTAAATGCATTTGTATGCTCACTGACACAGACTTATAAGTATGTCCTGGACACTTCTCAAGATATCCAATGCAGCACAAAAAGCCTGCAGAAGGCTGGACAATGCTAATGCCTGTTTGTATGATTACCAGCTGTCTTTGGTACACATCATGGACAGATGTTTAGTAGGGCCTGTTGCAGTAGAACAAGGTGTAATGATCTTAAACCAAAAAAAAAAAAAGGTAGATTCACATTAGATAGCAGGAAGACAGAAACTTTTTACAATGAGGGTATTGAAACACTGGAACAGGTTGCAGATTACTCATCTGCCAGAAAAAAACCCAAATCCCTGGAAATATTTGAGGTCATGTTGGATGAGGTTATGAGACACCTGATGTAGCTGAAGATATCCTTGCTCATTGCAGAGGTGTTGGAGTAGATGATTTTTTAAACGTCCCCTCCAACCCAAACTATTCAATGAAACCATCAGGAAGTTAAATGAGCTCTCACCAGGCTGTGCCAGGACTGTTTCTCTATTCAGACATCTGGACTCGCTGGACAGGACATGTCCCAGTCCTTCTGGGGCAAGCACGCTGGAATTCATGAGAAAGGGTATGCAGCATACAATACAGTGTACAGGGTGCACAATGATGCTGTATTCACAAAGCAACACGGTTCTGTAGCATTGTGTGCCCTTGTTTTACTTGCTAAATAGAGCTGCATGTTAGACAGATTTGCATGATGTTGTAATGATAGGCCCTTTGATTCTGAACTTATGCAAAATAGCAAGCTGTGGCTTAGCTGCACATGATTTGAATTTCACATTTCAAATGTATGTTACTTTCATACACTTTGTGCATTCAATTGGTAAAAGAGTGCATTTAGACAACATGGCACCTTTACCATATTGGCAGTTATCATTTAATCAGGTTAATGACTGATTTCTCTTTAAGATTAATTGAGTCTGGTTTTTTTAAGGTGTCTTGTTTTAAAGTGTCTCCTCTTGGTGTCTGCTGGAATTGTGCAATGTGTTGATTAACTTAGAAGGTTTGAGGAAAATAGGATAATTTGGCCAGAAAATAATAAAAATTTTAGATGAAGTAATTAATTTTGCAAAGCAACTGCCCAAATGGACTAATCTGAAACTGCCAAAACACTAAAGAGGAAATATTAAATTTCATTTAAACTATAGTTCACTGAAGTTATGCTAAAGCTAATATTTAATGCTGATGAAAATCACAGTCACAGGTTACATTCAAACTCAGTGGCAAAGTGGGTCATAGGTACCTCAGCCCCTCTGTGGAGGCCCTCTTTGCTCAATGCTAGGGAAAGCTGTGTGTGTATCATTTTAAGCACTTGCTAGAAAACACTTGGAGGTCAGCACTGGGGCAGGTTTGGCAGAACCTCAGCCTAACAAGGTTGGTGACCTTTCTGTGCTTGAACATATCAAAATACATACTCATATGCATCCAGAAGGTCATACCTGCAAGGGGGTGAGTCAAACCCCCTATCTAAAACTGACCCACTATTAATGAGTACCAGAAGAACAGGCAGGGCCTGAGTCTGGAGCCAAGGGGATAGATGACTCAACTGAAAATAGCCTTATTACCTTCTAAATCTTGCTTCAGAGTTCTACTTGTTCTGCTTTTGGCATCTGGTATAAAAGCACGTGCTTCATACATTGTATATGTTCTTTTTAGCTAGAAAACTGGTAGAATATATCTAAAAATTCTTCAAGATTTTAAAAGAACTTGAAAGATACCATTTCACAGCATGCATAGGAAAATCTCTTGGTTTGTATGGAGCATTTTTGGTCTTGTTGGGTTTTTTGCTTTTTGGGAGTTTGTTTCAATTTTTATGGATTTTTTTTTCCTCCTGCAGAACTGTAAGAGTATTTTTACATTTTCTTTCATTTTGTTTGCCAAGTCTTTTGCAACTCATCCACTCATAACAAGTAGTACAAGACTTTATTGAAAAATAAAACCTGCAGAAAGTGAGAGCACCACATTCCATTGTTCTAGTCCCTTAATATGCTATCCATTTAAACTTTCTCTATGGAGATCAACCAAAGTAGCCAGAACCAACAGCTGGCATAGTTACAGCATGTCTCAGATTGCATGGGATCTTCTTTTATTTTTTTGGCTATGTGGAGAGAATGTGTGAAATGCAATCCAGTTAGTATCAGAAATATGTCTGCCTGTAACAAATTACCAGTTTACAAAGGAGCTCCTTTATGCTTCAATAAGAGACAGAAATCTTTCTTTCAACTTCTAGCAGTTACTGATCTTTGTTTGGATACATTTAAAAAGAAGAAATCACAGCCTAAAAATAGCCCCAATGAAAAAGCAATAAGGAAGCCCTTTAACACAAAGTGTCTCCATTAATCATTACATACAGTGTGCTAAATTTTAGTTTAGATATAATTTCATTGACTTCAGGGAATATACCAGGGCCTAAGTCTAGAATTATCATGGCTACTGCTTAAGTATTCCTTCACTTAATTTTTACATATAGCTTTTTTTATTGAAAGAAAATCAAAATTTTAAACCTGTATCAAGAAAATGTTTCAATTGGAAAAATGGTATAAAAAATAAGCAATTTACTTTATCTTTACCAGATAGGTAGATATGCACCACTACTCCCATTTACTAGATGAAAAATATGTTCTGAGATATCAATATCAGTTAACGCAAAATTTTAGTGCAATCTGGGTATTAAACTCTTAATCTTGAATGCAAAATTTTGCTCATAAATCACAGATCATACTTGCAGTTTGTTTTTTTGGTGCTTTACTATTTTTCTTATTTATAAATGCTCCCATATTTCAAGGGTCTGTGACTGCATGATTTAAACATATGTAAAATATAGTTTGGAATGTTTAATATGAACTTACATTTCTTAGCACATGTTGGTGACTGAAAACTGAGTGATTTATATTCCTGCTGCCTAAAGAATACTGTGATAGCATGTTGGCATATAATGTTGAACTTAGGTGAAATTAAAACCTACATCTATACTCATAAATCAAATAGTTCGCAGAAATTTTCAGAGGCATCAGGACAAGATTGTGTGTTAGAAATCCTTTGCACATGTCATTTAGCAAACTCTTGGAGAATTCCCAGTCACAGTTCAAGATGTACAACATGCTAGAAACTGTTACTGCTATGCAGTTTTCAAGCTTTATAATGTTCATGGCCACCTTTTAATCTCTTCTATAGAACAGATGCTTTCCTTGACCCAAAATTGTGATCCAGAATATGCACACCATTTATACTCCAGAATTTGGGTTTTTTAAAGTTTCTATCACTGAGCACATTTCAGGTTTCACTACATCTACTTCTACTTTAAAATCACATGTTCATGGTGTGAACATGACTCATAGAGTTCTGGGGAGAGAAATACTCTACAATTATTTTTCTCATTTTTCTTTTCTCTTGAATAATTTTAAAAGTTGAGATAATAGGTGATAAGTTTGTTTTCCCTTTTTTCTTCCATAAATACAATTATTTTGGTGTTGTCTTGGAAGTGAAAAGAGTGCCTTGAATGCTTCTGAAAAGTCACATTTGGAAACCAAATTATTGAGTACTTACTTGCATAAGCGCTCCCATGACAGGTCAAAGAAATCAGCCTAAGTTGGTTAGTCAAGTGCTGCATGTTAAGTGACTACATGAAGACTTCTCTATATGATTAAATGTTCCTTTAAGAAGCCTAATTTTGTTAAGGGAATGAGAGTAATATCTTAATGTATTAAAGAATGAGATCTAGTAGTTAATCTACTAGACAATTAAAAAAATTAGTTAGCATTTACCTTTCCTCTGTAAAGAAAATATACCACTAATTATCTTTTCTGTAATAGTTGTTAAAGTCACATATTGGGAAAGGCTGTGGGGGCTGGCTTTAAATACAGTTCTATTCAAATTTTCACCACGTGCATTGTTTTCAGGTACTTTTAGTGGCTAATGAAGTTTTGTTTGTGCTAACCTTCCTGGTAATCACCACATGTTAAGTACCATGTAAAATGCTTGTGTACTTCTTTGATCCTGTTTTTTTCATCAAAGATATAAAAACACAATACAACAAGAAAGCACAAGAAAAGGCAGAATTTTGGCCTGCTGAAAAAAACTGACCCTTTATGTGTAAGCGAGATGAGAACTGACTTTAATTTCTGACACCAGGATGTTGCCTGATCATTCCAAGGAATCAAATTTGTCAAGTGAAGAGAGTGACCTTTTTTGTGTTGTAAGTTGTCACGTTATGTAGGTCTACACTGAAAACAAATTGGTTGATGCAACATCTAAAAGCGTACTAGTGACTTCCAGCAATATGAGGTTAACAGAGTATTTGTTGATAGTTTTTGCTTTTAAAATCTCAGTACTTAATGTTGACACAAAGGTTATGAGATTATCGACCATCCATCACTAAACATTTTTTTTCTCTTATCCTGATTCCATCTAGAGAGAAGCACTACATGACTTCTTCAAGTCCCTCAAAACATCAGAATTCCTTTAACTCTCTGTTTCAGTGATTTAAATATTATAAGTTTACTTGGTATTGCTATGGGTTCTGTTTAGTAGGTTGACTATTCTAAAAGATATCACATAAATGTGCATCTATATCTATAAACCAGCTAAAAGAAATCAATGTTTTTGAAGGGTAGTAAAGGTCTTAACACTGATTCAACAATACAGAAACCAGGTTTGAACGTGACTGTTTGCCTTTCTCTCCTATTATGCATTAATCTGTCAGTTTTGCTCAGCAGAATTGTAACATGGCACTGTGTGAAAATACATATTTCTCAGTTTTTTGTGGCACCAGCATTGAAGTAAGTTTAGCTTTTATTTTTTTTACATGTAAAACTCTTCACACACGTCCGTGGGAATCTATGCAATGTCATAATAAGAAATGATCCATGATACTTTAGGGAAATAAGAAATATAAGCAGAGTTAACAAACAAAACTGTTCCACTTCCTAGTCTTTTACAATGACTACCCAGTGATGTTTTGTGGTATATTCACTAGCTATCCTACCTAAGCTTTGATTAGAGACAAGCAGGTTAGTCAAAACAACAACATATCATTTTGCTACTTGCAGCCACTGATGTATAAGGGTTTACAGAATGTATTTTTTGAAGTAAAGGAATGTTTGTAAATTCTGTAATTTTTGTCTTATCTGCAGAAAGACAGCATTTTTTTAGCTTAAATGAAAAAAAGCGCCTATTGATGCGTTCTTTTTGGTCAGTCTATTCTTTTTTAAATCTGCATTTCATATCTTGGCCAGAAGAAAGGAACAAAAAGCAATGCCTTTAACAGATCAAGGCCAGAAATTTCCCAGCTGTTGGAAAGGCAATTATGCCTTGTGCTGGGCTTGTTTTTCTCCAGCAGTGATATTTTAACTCAGATCATCACAAGTAACTCTAGACTTATCTTCCAACATTACTGTTCTTCCTTTTGTTTGGCTTCATTTTGGTTTGTCCTGAGGACCCAGATTCAAACTTCAGCAACAGCTACAGGACCCACAACTGTTCACCTCAGCTTCTTTCTACTAAAAGAACAATGACATCCTCAATGTTGAATACCATTTAAAAACTGCTGACAGAAAATGTCCTTCGAAACACAAAGGACACAAGGCCTTGGGATAAAGGATGACATCATATGTGTAGACCTGAAATGTCTCTCCTTTTCCACTGTTTGATGCAGCACAATAGCAAAATCCTGCCAAATGCACTGACTGAACTCCATCAAAATGGAGTTATTCATATAGATATAACTTTAGGTTTATGATTTTTAGAACTGTTTTTGAAAAAGCCTCTTTTCTAAACATTGAAAAATCCATAAATATCATAAAATAAATCTAAAAGGTTTATGTTGTGCGTTTGAGTTCACTTCTTGTCTTTGCCCACACAAATAAATGTCTATGTCTATGTATGCATCTGTGTTAATATGTAATATGTAATATGAGTAATATTTCCTGCTAGGAGGTGAGATCTAAGCAGGAATGGTAGCTATGCCTTCTCTGGAAATTAACCGACAGCAGGAGATACAGAATCCTTTATACTGTGTAATAATAGCTAATAATTCCCCTAGCTTGAGCTGCTGAGGTGAGTCTTCTTGGATAACATGGTCATGCCATCTGTTCTCAATAGTATTGGTAGCAGTTTAGAGAAATAAGTTTGTGTATTTTAGAATTGGCCTCAAAGTATTATAAACTGTTGGTGGTGTATTTTGACTCCTACACAATCCCTAGTGGCATGATGTTGGTTATATATAGTGCTGTATTCTCAAGAACTGAGTTGCAACTGCAGAAGAGAAGAATTCAGACAGAAGACCCCTAATGAAAATTGATTGTAGAGAGTGGGGGATAGCGACACAGTATATCTGTTCAGCAGGAAACCTAGCTGTAGTCATTTTTTTTCCCCTTTTTCATATAACTTATAGGCCAGAAACAAAGATAAACCCAGATCTCTGGATCTAGAAGAAAACTAATACTCTATTTAGCGTGCCAAATTTTCTGGTGGTATATCTTGATATATCTCAATTGACTTTAATAGAGCTCAGCCATTTTTCACCAGCCATGAATTTAGTCTATAGTATCAGGAAATGTTCTCACTGAACTTGCTGTATGCTTTCATTTTTATTCTTTTCTATTATTGGAATTGACATATACCTTTATAAAAATCTAGGGAAAGTTTTGATGGTAAAAGGATGTCAGTTTTCTAGTTAGTCTCATGAAGGAGATAAATTTTCTGTAAAATATTTTTAAATTATTTTTAAATACATGTTAAAAGAAAATTGCATGTTGGGCGGTGTTTTTAAAGTGTTTTAAGTGATGTTGTTCTGAATACTCTTAAATTCTACTCTTCCATCTCAAGTGGCAATGTCTTTAATGTCCACATATATTGCTTGTGATTATCTAGGTGATGCTGCACTTTTACCTTCTGTAATAAAGCCACTCAATAGTAAATCCCTGACCAAATGCAAAGAAGTGCCAGTATACTTTATCATTGTTTAGATTAAAGAACCATCCTTTAAAATAGAGTCCTCAATATGTATAAATTTTGTGTAATGTGTAAAAGCCAGCATAGGGGTTGTATTGATTTGAATTGTTACAAAGTTATGCTCTTTCTTATAGCTACATGAAGTTGATTACTTTTTTGTCTTTCATAAATTTTAAAGAGAAGAAACACTTGAATATGCTTCTAGGTAGAAGAACGTATTCCTGAGTAGGTGGGCAGTACATATACAAGAAAGATTTCTAGCAGTGGAGTGCTGACAAGAAGCCAAATATACCCCTGTAGGTGGGGTGGGCTGAATCAATTGAACAGGAGAAGACAATTAGAGCAAGGGTATCCAGAGTTCTGAAAATATATAAAAAAACAATTTTGCGTTGTATTTCCAGAAGGAGAAAAAAATGGGATCATTATGTACCTATCACTGAATTTTGTGTATGTATTTGTGAAGAATAGATTGTTTCTGGCTCTTGATTTAGCTGACAAAATACTCAATAGAAGAACTTATTTTTCTATGTTCAGCACTGAGTTTTCACTTAAGGTAGGAGTATTTACAGAGTTTCTGACTCTTGTCAAGTCTGGATTGCATTTTGTACTTAAGAATAATGTGAAATCTCCAAAGATTTTTTAAGTAAACAGTCAAATGAAAAAACAGCTCATTAGTGTATCTACACAGTTTAGGCACCTCTCAGTCAGCAGTTGAAAGTGAGGTTTGAGGATCATTTTTTTGACACAAATGCTCTTCAACTATAATTTGTTCTCACTGAATGAAGATGTTTTCCAGGTTTTCAGCTGGAAATAGTAGGGAATTGTTGTATAAATAGAAAGGAAGGCCTTGGATGACTAGCTTTCCTCAGATGTTAAAAGACCTTCCTCAGATGCCAAAAAAAAAAGAAAATGTACTTTCATGTCATTTGTAATTGGACATCCAAAAAGTTTAAAGTATGAATGCCTTTAAAATTTAAAACTTAGAAAGTCAAAGCATGTAAATAGCTCTCAAATCTGCCACTTTGAGCAAAAGGAGGTAAAAAGTTATTGAAATTGGAGAGAAGAGGGCTACAGATATTTTGTTATTCAGAAACTGGAAAAGGGTGGTTACCTTCTACTCAAGTCAAGTCTGTTGTGGAGGATCATAAAGGAAGTAGAAAAAGCTTTGAGAAGTCTAAGGCAGAAGTCCAGTAGGAGAATTTGCACTGCCATGATCAAGGCTAAAATAATGATCCCTCTATAGCATAAAATTGTGTGGTGGAAAATTGAAAGAATTATTAGTGATTGAGCAGTAGATTTTGTCTTACCAGGAAATAATTATTAATGGGAGGGAAGAGATTAGAGGTTGTTTACTGTCACATTATCTGTTTTTTTTTTCATGTAAACAGAGTCAACTTTCTCATCTGAATCAAATTAAAAAAAAAAAACCCTTGTTTTGCAGAGTTAAATTTATTGAATATTTTGATTAAATTCAGGGTTGTTTTGGAAATGTATATAAGCTAAGTATGGTTTTCTGTAGACATGTTGTAACACTTAGTGACAGCTAAGCATCATGGTGAGTGGCATGTTAGAAAAGCTGGAGATAAATGGATTGCTGCAGGGATGCACAAACTATTAGTCGAACACAAGAATATTGACAAAGTGCATCTAGATTAATGCTCAAGCAGACAACTTTCTTCTATCCCCCTTTCCTCAAGGTCTGCCATCTAGTATCCCCTCTTCATGGAATCACAGAATCAATTTAGGCTGCAAATGACTTCTGAGATAATGGAGTCCAATTTATGACTGAACACCACTGTGAAAACTAGACCACAGCACTGAGTGCCATGGGCAGTCTCTCCTTAAACACTTCCAGGGACAGTGACTCCACCACCTCCCTCAGCAGCTCATTCCAATATCTAATCGCCCTTTCTGTGAAGAATTTCTTTCTATTGCCCAACCCAAACCTCCCCTGGTACAGCTTAAGACTATGTCTTCTTGTCCTATTGCTACTTGCCTCCTCACATGATGTATTCCAGGCCCTTCACCAGCTTCTTTGCCCTTCTCTGGATGTGCTCTAGCACCTCAGGGTCCTTCCTGAATTGAGGGGCCCAGAACCAGACACAGAGCTCAAAGCGCAGCCTCACCAGTGCTGAGTAAAGGGGAAGAATTAGGGAAGTGATGGCCACACTATTTCTAGTACAAGCCAGGGTGTCATAGTCCTCCTTAGCCACATGGGCACATGGCTAGCTCACGTTCAGCTGTCTACCAACCAGTAGGCCTAGATCCCTTTCCGCTGGGACACTTTTCAGTCACTCTTTCCCCAGCCTGTAGCTCTGCATGAGGTTATAGTGGCCAAAGTGCAGGACCTGGCACTTGGTCTTGTTGAACCTCATGCTGTTGGTCTCAGTCCATCAATCCAGGCCACCCAGGTCCCACTGCAGGCCTTCCTACTCCCCAGCAGATGGATATTCTAACTCAACTTGGTGTTGTATGCAAACTGACTAATGTTAGACTCAATCCCCTCATCTAGACCATCAATAAAGGTACTGGACAATACCTTCTCCTTTGACTCATACTGGGGAACAGTCTCAGAGCTCAGGAACAAGATTGCTTTTGCAGGTACTTAAATCAGATTATGTACTCCAGGACCAAATGTAATATCATCCAACTGTTGATTGAGTGCCCACACCCCAGATCAGACTTAAGCTATGCCAAAGTAACTCCCCCTCGTTATCAAATGTTTCACGCTGCAGATTCACTCCTGTTTGGCTGTACTACTTATTAATGTAGACCATACTCAACCATCAGCTTAGTAACGTGCCATATGCTTCTCTTTCACCACCCAGAAATGGATGAAACATGATTTATACAGATCAGATGGAGAAGAGAGTAAATCAGGATGAAGCCATTCAGTTGAATGTTTCATGCTAACAAAAATATTTATTCCAAGTGAATCCTTGTATTAATATTAGTATCAAAACAATTTTAAACATGGTCTTGTATTTGAGATCTTTTCTTCATGAAGCAGCAGATATTTGATACATCCTAAAAAGCATCTATAGGTCTAAAAATACATAAGTTTTTATAAAAACAAGAAAATAGTCAAGAGTCTGTAATATGGTAGAAATGCCAAATTATAACAAAATTTAAAGTTAATTAGTTATTGTACACTAAAAGATTTTTTTTTTCTTTTCAGGGCAGTAGAACTACCGGCTGTGCAGTGCTGTGCATGATTTATTTATAGGCTGCTAATGAAGACATATCTAATCATCATAATTAATTGGTATTTTAGTGCTTTGGGGTCTAATCACAGAAAATTTCATATGTTGGCTCAAACAGATCTTAGCTGTGAGGCAAAAATTCAGAAGAAAACTTGATTTTTCTTTGTTCAAATTTGCTTTTCCATTGAGAATAACTACTGCGTGGTGATTACAATTTAACCCTCTAAACACAGCATATGTGAAAATAAGCTAGTAGATGATAATTTGCAGGGATAGTGTTATATGACAAACATTTCCTATTTTCTTTAGGAATATGCTTTAGTCATGTCTGATACTAACCTTTTTCTATCAGCATTGCACCAATAAAACTGCCCACTAGTTTTTGTAACCATCCACACAATTTCCTGTTATTTCTTATTATTTTGTGTTCTAACTCATATATATTAAAAAAAACCCATAAAACATCATATAGTTCTGTAAACTTGCTCTTCGCTTGTGTATTTGTGCCTACATTCCCCATCACTCTAATAATGGTCTATAGATTTTTGTTATGAGTTAATAGTCTGGTTTAATTTTAACTAAAGCAAATAATTTACCTTTAATTTCATTATAAAAACACTTCTTCACAGGTATTATAGAATTAATGTATGTTCTTGGTTTTAAATAAATGTGTACTTATAAATATATATAGTGCAGTATGGATATGTATACATATATATATATATAAATATATATATATATATACACAGTCTTTGGTTCCATGAATATAACTCCCTATTCAATTTTTCAGATATGACTGATGAATATATTATTTCATACCCATGAAATGAATACTCCCACTTTCCTGTGTTGTCAATGATGTGGGTATGATAGGCCTTCATTATAGCAGCAATCGCACTTCCATTTTTTGGCTAAAATAGCTATTCCAAAAAGTAACTGCAATAATCATCTTCCATCTTGCCAGATATTGACTACTGGTCTAGAGAAACTGTATGCTCTTTGTAAATGTACATTATAATATAGAAAGTAATACATTGTATTGCTTTTTACTTTTTCTTTTTTTTTTTTTAATAATTTTAACTCCTATGTCTTCTGCTAAATATACTAACCTCTACTGGTACTAGAAGTGGTATGTAACAAAGTAATTCTACTAGATTATTTATTGGATGTTTATCTCTCAACCTTTGTCAGTTTTTATTTTCTACAGGTTCCAGAAGCAGCAATTTTATTTAACAGTTTCTCAGTGTATATCTCATGTCTCTATTACATTTCATGAATCTGAATTTTAGAGGATGACATTTTCCCAAGTATTTGTGATTGGCATAGGTTGTCTGTTTTCAAGTGTTAGGAAGCAATCTTGATAGCTGTAAAACACTTTGTCCTGTTTCGAATGCTCATGAATATATTATCAGAAGTAGCACACAGTGTAAGGAGTCTGGCAGAAACCCCTGTGTAAGGAATCCTGGAACCTGAAATCAAGACCCTCTCTTCCCAAAATGCTGACATTATGAAATGTATGAAAGAAGAATGTCCATTAGTTGTTAATTCTACTAGCAACAATTCTTATGAACCATTTCTAGGCTTCCAGATGAGGCAAAGGTCACTAAATACTTCCCTTACTTCCAGTAAAGTGCTTGAACTCAAACAAACCAATACAAACATGTTCCAGTGCAGTGCTTAAATGGCATGCATACCATTCCAGCTGGTGCACTTTAAGGGTATCATATGAAGCTAATTACGTGCCTCCATGAGTAATCTATCTCTGCTTGGACTTAAACAATTGGTTTCCTATTACAAAAGAAATAACTTTATTTCTCCTGTTCAAGGAGAAACACTTTTAGCTATTTTTAAATGTCTCATCTAAGTTCCAAGATAAAATTATTTAAATGATAAATACCAGTGCTACTTCATTCTTCAAGAGGAGGAATGGGAAAAGACTGCATGATTTAGCTGAGCCTACTAGCAGAATCAAAAAAAACCATACCAAAACAAAAAAATAAAACAAACAAAAAAATGGAGCACAACCCAAACCATTAAAAAAAAAAAAAAAAAAGAAACAAACACATCACAACCACAGGGACATGGTTAAAATAGCAACACTTATATCATCCTTTCAGGTTCCAGACATGAGCTGGTAAGGCCATTAATACTACAGTTTATAACAGATGGCCATTCTTGTTTGGACATACACATACATCATCAAATTTCCCTTTGAGTTTCACCCTTTTTAGTTCCCACCGAAGTCAATAGGAGCTTCATCTGTGTAAAGAAGAAAAGAAATGGACCTGCAGGGATATTTTTCCTTTGTCTTAAGTGATGTATTGTTAAATGTAGGGATAAACACAGAAAGAAAAAATGTCATCAGGAACAATTCACAAATAATTTTGTTTAAATCCTTGTGAGATAAAAGTCAATTAATATTTAACTTTCTGAAGGTTAAAAACTTCACCAAGTTTTCTAATGAAACCAGGAGCAAGAACGCGGCTGCACGTTACTTTTCTCGGCCCAGGTCAGCTCTTGAACGCCCGGCTTGGGCGTCTCAGCTTTTCGCCGGGGCCGGGGCTCGCCGCAGTTCTCGGGCACTTTTGCTGCCGCGCTCCGGGGTGGGCTGTTGGCTGCGCTTCACTGTCGGCACAAGGGAAGAAACAAAGAGGCAGAGAATTTGTCCAAATCCGTCCGCGTGGCGTCTGGACGCTTTATTGGCTGCGAGAGCTGCGGTGGAAAAGCTGCAGCCGCTCCCAGCTTCTCATGGACACAAATGGCCTCAAGCATGCCAAGAATTGGGATCAAATAGGGAAGGGACAGAGCGGACAGGGAGTCCTCCCGCCCAATGGGTACAGACATCGCGGTGATGACGTGTACTACAGTGACCAATGGGAACACGGCGGGGGGGACACAGGACTTTGGGGTGAGTGGGACCGCAAGAACGGGGAGATGGGCACGGAAACCGCAGGAGTAGGGGAAAACCTGGGGGATGCACGAGGGTACAGAGAACTGGAAAACTAACAAAGAAAAAACCCATAATTTGAACCCAAACACAGGATGAAACATAAGAAAATTTCAAGAGATATTCTATATGTACATTCCTTTGTCTAATGTTATATTCTTTGAGGATCCTCAAGGAACCAGGGGTCCATTATCTATTTTCCTGCCCTTCAGCATGCCAGGACACTCAAACTAAGTGTATCTATCCATGAATCTGAGGAAATAATAAATTTTGAGAATAAGTCTTCTGATAATTTCTTTTGTTGTTTAAACCAATTTACCACGAACCAAAAAACACAAACAAAACCTTACAAAACCATGAAAGAATGAAAAGTCTTTTCAGGAGGACCTAACTTCAGCTTTAGATGACCCTATAGAATACTTTTGATTTTTAACTAGCTTAGAAACACAGAAATAAATCTATTATTTCATGCATAGTTTACTTACCAAAGTCACAAAGGCAGAAATATTCCCCTGTGGAATTTGATATACCATGATCAGCATTGTAAACCTATTCTGACTAACCATGTTTATTCTGATTGATTGAGCTAATTGAAAAACAGCACAGATATTCCCTCTAGGTGCCTTTTGTTTCGTATTATATTTGTTTGATAATAAAAAAAGGATATTTTCAATAATAAAAAAAAAATTGTTTTGGTTCTTCTTAGCTTACCAGAACAGACTGCATGTCTGAATATTATTAGTCTAAAAGGTAATCAATCATTTTTCAGAGTTTGACTGTACTAAATTTAACCATTAAAGGACTAAATATATGTTTGGAATGACATGTTCATCACATCATTCTTAATGCTAATAAATTATTTTTTCCCCTGAGTGATGCTATCTGTATCCACTTTGGCAATATTGCCTGACCACAAAAATTGTTCTCAGCCTTCTCATCGGGGATGCCACTCACCTCATACATTTTGTGATGTTACCTACTCTTATTTCCTTGACCCTCAGAGTATACTGAAAGGCATCTGTTATAGTGACCATCACACTTAATGGCACCTATGCATCTATGCCAGAGAAATGAGGAAAAAGCTTTAAATAATAACATTTGATTCATGAAGCATCAAAAATTGCAGGCTGAAGGATTAGGCTTAACTCCAAAACTGGTGCAATGACTTCCTCAGAAACAGCAGAGCATTGCCTTCTTATTTATAAGATACTGCAATACTGAGAGCTATACTTATACAGAAAAAAAGAAAAAAGGAAAAATTGAAGTGGAGATTACTTTTTATTAAGTTTCCTTAGGTGTCCAATGCAGAGGTGAATGAACTTACATGTTTTAAAGGCCAGAGAAAATGAGAATCAGAACTTTTGGATGATTATCTAGCATGCACCTAACTGCAATTTAGATTTCAGGTTTCAGATATAAGTAGTTTGCCTCATAGAATTTTAAGTACTGGGTCTTCTTATTTTGATAAAATATACGGTATAGAAAGACATTTAAAATGTTAAAAATACTCAGAGTGTTAAATCTAACATTCAGAAACTACAGTAACTTCATGGGAAGATAACTGATTCATATCACTAAGGCTAGTAAACTAGTAAATGGAAAGTAAATGTATTTTTCTCCAAGGAGAAATGAAGATGAGTAATATCTATTGTTAAACTCCTATATAATAATTGGAAGGAAGGAGTCTATAGCTCCACATGGATAAACTTTTCATGATGATATAATTTTCAGTGCATTAAAGTTGTATCATGCTCAGTGGCTTAGTTTATAAAGATTTCAGGGGAAGCAAAAAGAACAACAAAATTATATGAAAACTTTCTGAGATCAACATTTACTTTACCATCTTGCAGAATTCTTGGAGAATTCTCCATACATTGGAGAGTTATTTTAGCTCTGCATTTCTTTCACAAAATTGGTCACTACAAATATTCTTAAGACACATAAGAACAAATGTGGTTATTTGTACTAACTGAGGAGGGCAAATATAAACATAATTCTGAATTGTAGCAAAATAGAAAACAATTATTTTTCAAAATTATGTCCTAGAATATGTCATATCTGAAGCTTTGCAAGATATTCTTGCAAAAGATTCCTATAAATCTATGTGTGTGCAAGAACTCACATCAGCAGTGTTCATACAGCTGTCTTGAAAGCTTCTGGGAACTTTTGGAATCATTCAGACATGGACTAGGAAGAAAATTGTGTCACATAAGTGATCAGAAGAAGAACATTAAGTGTAGCAAATAGCTGAGCTTTTCTTAACAGGTCACAAGTTGTCCCATTTCACAAAAACAAATAAATAGAACTCATAGAATCACCAGTATGAAACACTATTCTACCCAAAGCTTTGGTACTGTTCAGCATCAAAAAATATCATGATTGACAGAACCCTACTGTTTTACAATCCTTATAAATGTTTTCCTTTACCTGTGAGTATCACAAGGAGATTTGAACCAAATAGTGGGATATTTTGAACACCGAGAAGAAAACCATTTCCATTGTTTGAGGAAAAGTGCAATTTTAGAAGGATACTCGGTGGCTTGTCCCGTGACTTCACTGTATGCACACAAAAATCACAATCGATTCTGACACAATTATTGGTGAAAGAAATTTATTACTAAAAACCAGAAACTATTTGGTGGTACTCATATCACAATACTTTTCAAAGGAATATGGTTTTCATCCATCAAAAAGTTTATTGAATTGCTTCCTGATGATTATGATATAATGAGTAAATGTTGCCTCATCATAAACCATATTATTTTTTACTGCTTGTTAAACAGAAACTGTATTTGATCATGACCATCATTAGCTAGCATTTCTTGTTAGTTATAATGAGGAACTGTAGCAAGCTATGTTGCATAGTTCTAGAGAATGTTTTTCTGACTGAAAGGATACATAGAGCAATAAAAGTTAGGCTTTTATTTTCATTTTATCTGTTGATGTGGTGTTGGTGATTTGCTCTAAAATGTGTAGACTGCATTGTTTTTCCTATCTAAAATGTAGTTATAAGGACAAAGTTAGTCGCATCAGAGGATTTATCTGTCTTTCACCATTCTTTATGTACGTCCTGCATCTTCTCTCATGTGCAGTCTTTCCAAAGATTAAAGAGCTGGCTAAGCAAACTCCATCTATTTTCTATAACCACAGTTTCATGATGTTGGTTTTAGGTTTTTTTTTTTTTTTCTCCTGAAAGAAAACCACTCTGGGGAAGGTATTTTAAATTATTTGACTAAACAACAAAAAGTGTATAAAAAGGTAAAGAAAAAAAACATGCCTATGTAACAGGATATCTCACTACTAAAACAGACTGAAGGATGTCCATTTCTGGGCCCCTCACTACAGAAAGGACATTGAGGCACTGGAGGGTGTCCAAAGAGAAACAAAGCTGGTAAAGATCCTATGAGTGGCTGAGGGAGTTGGGGTTGTTCACCCTGGAGATAAGGAGGTTCAGGTGGACCTTATCACACTCTACAACTACGTGAAGGAAGATTGTGGCAAGGTGGGGTGGAGTCTCTTCTCCTAAATAAGGAATTATAGGATGAAAGGAAATGAACTCAAGTTGTGCCAGGGGAGGTTTAGATTGGATATTAGGGTTGTGAAGCACTGGAACAGGCTGACCAGGGAAGTGGTGGAATCACCATTCTTGTAGGTATTTAAAAGATGCGTAGATCTGGCACTGAGGGTTGTGATTTAGTGGTGTACTTGGCTATGTACGCAATGACCTTAAGGTTTGTTCTAACCTAAAAGGTTTCATGATAATATATACCTGAAGAGAGAAATACCAATGTAGAATCATCAGCTGTGCAAATTTTTAATTAGTTTGACACCTCCATGTCCATATTTCTTTAGTGGCTTCAATTCATCTTGTTTATCTATTAATGTCCTTCCTTTTCTTCCTAAAAGTGTTCTTGATTGCACCATTTCTTGATCATGATGGAAAAAGCCATATTTCTGCTACAACCTCAGTTTAAATTCAACTCAAGTACCACTATAGGTCTTCTTATTTACATTCTGTTTAATTGTGATGAAAATTACTATTCTTTATCCATTTGTAAAATAAAATAATTTCTCTTGATCTATAAAGCTAACCCATTTGTCCATTTTTCTTCTCACATCTCAATTACTTAAACATCCACTGCATCAAAAGCAACACTGTCCAACACCTGCTACTTCGGAATGCTGCAAAACCACTTTTTTTTTGTATATTTCTTTGCATTCACTGGCTTTATCTACTAATTTTGGTCAAAAATTATGCCTCTCTCTACTTTTCACATAATTTCATACTTTCTTGACCTCTCCCTAGCCAGCTGAAACATCCATTCTTGATTCAAAGTTTGATTTAAAATTTTATCACTGAAATTTAAATTTTTGGTTCATTTTTAAACAGTATGATCCATAATTTCTTCTGCCATACCCTCCATGCTTGAGAGAATCTCTTCATGTACAGCTGCCAAACAACAGCATTGTCTTCCTTCTGCTGCCTCAGTGATGTCACACTAACTTGACTGCTTCTATCATACTTTCTCTTTCCTTAGAACTCCCTCATTTAGCTGAACACATCTACTTTCTCTTGTTCTGCACTCCGGTTGGCAGTTTCTTGAAATAAGAAATGCCTCAATGTTGTCTCAATATAGTCTCATAATGCCTAATACAATGGTGTTTGAGATCTAAAAACTAAGGCTTGAAACTGCTGGACAGTGAACATGGCTAACAAGATGATGACTTGATGGTGGAAATCATCACTTGCACTTGACTTGAGAAAACTGCTGAAGGAATATTCACCTTAAACACTTGATATTTTGCACTGAAATCACTTGGTATTTTGCACTGAAGCTCACCAGAGAGCTAAGATTCACTTTGCATTAACAGGTATTTTTTTTCCTTTGGCAAAGGATATAAAGTTATGATAATATAGACTGTCATTTTAACATAAGAGTGTTTTTTGTTTTTTTCTTTTTTTTCTTACTCCACCATAGATGGAGCAAATCAATTTAATTATGACAAAGCTAAACATTCAGATATCCTTTCTGTGACCTTCAAAGGGGGAAATGTGTCTTCTCTTGCACATGATCCACTAAGATCAATTTTCAAAATCCACTGAAAGTTAAAAATATTTCAGGTTCTTTTTCCAGGCAAAGAGGCTGTGACAGAAGGTAAAAAGGAGCACCCTAGGAAGGTAATTCAGTTATGTGCAAAGAACCACTTTATCTTTCTGAAAAGCAGATAAGGTTCCTAGCAGGAGAGGACCACATACTCTACAAGCCTTATGGGCATATGCAAGATCTCATGCCACCAGAAAACGTCTTGATGAAGTGGAATGTGCTGTTCTGTTAATTAAACCAACATCTTAATTAAAATACATTCCTTCAACTATAAAACAGTTTATGTGAGTACCCCCCAGGATGTCTCTGTTATTTTTTTAAATCTATTTAGTGTTTAGCATTTTGAATTCAATGTATAATTAATTATAGGTGGAATTTAAAAATGCAGGTCTAGTGAGTTGATTCTGATTGTGTTAGCTATCACAGAGAATCCTGCAGGATCCTCCTTCAGAACTTCATGAGTCTTTCCACAGCATGAAGTCTGAGAACTTTTCTTTTCTTTATATGAAAGCTTCTAGAGCCTGGAACCCTTGTGTCACCTCTTTTGCTTTGGTAAGCTTTCTTCTGATTTCTTTTTTTTTTCTCCACAAAGTCACAATGTCTGCCAATCCATCAACAGCTTCCTGAGATATATCTCCCTAAGTTTAGATAATACATACCTTACCTTATGGACACAAGCAAGGTATCCAAGCTGTCAGAGAGAACTTCAGAAACAACGCAGCAATTCTCCTATGGGAAGCTTCTAAAGACAAGAAAATGTGCTCCCATACCCCGGAGATTTAAAGAGGTGATTCAATGTTACATCCTTATGTTGATATACATACTTTTTTTCAAAGTCTGATAATGCTTTAGGGAGATGGAATGAGGGGAATTTGAAGGGGCCAGTACACTCATCCAATGCATTTTAAAAATGGCTTTTATTTAGACTGTACAAATCAAAGTAGGTAAATAATGCTTAAAAGTTCACATTCATTTTCTTTAGCAGGAACCTTTGTATAGAAATCCTTTCTCCCTAATGCATTAATATCCTTTCATGTTTCATTGATATTGTTAGTGCATATTTATGACCATAGGCATGAATGTATTCTGTATTCTCTACTGCACCAATTTCTTCCTTTCTACAAATAAGGGGCAAAACCCCCCCAAACCTCCCCAAGCCCCCAAAACCAACCAAATAAAAAACCCTGAAAAAACCAAACCCCACCAACCCCCTCCCCAAAAAAAAAAACCAACCTAAAAATCCCCAAACCCACCAAAAACCCAAAAAACCAAAACAAATAAAAACCACAAAAGCAAAGACAAAAATGATAATTTCATTATAATATCCATTATAATTTCCATTATTTCCAAAGTCTTCCTTTCCCATCTACATTCTCCTAAGTCAAAGAGTACTTAACAACTCTTCCATAACAAAAGGAAGGCAGTTAGCTATTTTCAAAAACCTTGTGGAATTTTGTGGTTTTTGAGATATCTATCTCTCGGAATCAGTTTACACAGACCAATAATTCCAGAAGTTCCTGTTGAAATATTGTCTTTTATATACTTGCACATGAACCTGCATCTGAATATGGTCTCAATATTTGGTTACAGTTAGTTAATCTTTTTAGGAAAACAGACAAAAAAATTTCCCTGAAATAAAAATAAATAATTAGCAGTAATAAGGATTATAAAGATTTACATTTTAAGACAATATTTTAAAATATTTATATAATATAAATATATATCTATTAAAGACATAGATGTCATATAGATACATAATATATTTTTAAAGTTTTTAAACATACCTATAGATAAATAATATGTTATAAGATTTTTACATTAGCTATATTTGTTTACCAGATTTGCCATATAAAAAAGTCGTGAGAGTAACACAGAAGGGTGAGCAAATCAGCTGTCAATTCACATATTAATACAAAAAAAATAAGGAAACAAAAATAGATCCAATTAAACACCTCCGTGGCAATAGAATTCTTACCTCACAGGCAAAAGAGTAATTAAGTGTAGAGGCAATATCTAGTTCCATAAATAACTACCTATAATCATACACAATTGGAATGTCTTTATTCATATTACAGAAAGAACAAACAAGAATAGAAAGCAATAATAGTCTTATAGAACTGAGTTCCAAATAAGTTAAGCTTTGCAGTCTCTTCTTCCTCTCACTTTTCACAAGTATGTTCATTAAAACTATCTGACAACATCATGTGAAAATCATTTTTCTTCTGCCTGTTCTCCATAAGAACAACATGAAGCATAGGAATGAATAGAATGCCCACAATGCATAAGGCTCTAGTTAAAATTATCAGCTGAATAGCATGAGAATTATCAAGAAAAATAATGTAATTGTTTTGTTGTTAAAAAGAATTGGCCATTTTTCTACATCAGAAGTAAATCAGTCCTTGTTTTGAATTGAACTGAAATATGTGAAGCTGAGAGTGATAACATGAGCATTTACAAACAGTGGAGTGATCTAGTGTATTCTTGATGGATGTAACAATAAAAGGGAAACTAAAAAATGTCCCTGTCTGGCTAAAAATTGATTGATATTTTGCTGGAGAAAATGGGATTTTTCTTCACCGATGCTTTTTACTTAATTTTTCAATATTATAATTTTTTAATCTTCTTTAAGGTGCAAAATTTCACTGCATAACAATACAATACCAATGTCTTTTGATTTTATGTTTACCCACATCTTCCAAATCTGATTAAATTAGCTAGATTAGAGCTTGCAAAGGATGAATGGGAAATCTTTCAGGCTGTGTGTTCACTTAGAAAGCCCCCCAGGTCAGAAATATATTCTGTATTTTGTTGCAGTATGTTTCCTTAGTTTACTCAGATGCCTACAAATTCATATACTGAGGATGCAATATAGGCATCAGTGTTGGTAACTTGATCTACATTCATTTCAAAAGCTGGATTATGGGTCTTTTATCTCAGTGTTTTGAGGCTGAGTTCAGATCAGGTATTTTCTTGGCCCACTTCGTGCCGATGATGTCACCATCTAACAGTGTTTTATTTCTCTCAGCATAAGTACCCAGAATCTTGGGGCAGACATTAAGTCATGGTACATGGTAAGATCATAGCCTCTAAGCACTCAAAGATCTGATTAAAGCTCTTCAGAAGTTTTCAAAAAATGTGTAGATGTGGAGTCCGCAGTGCTGGGTTAGTGGTTGGACTTGATGGTCTTAGAGGTCTTTTCCAACTTAAACTACTCTATGATTCTATGATGAGGGTTAAGGCAAATAGACAGGGCTAGATTAGGGATATAAAATGGGTTTATGCATGTTTGGGTACATGTTCTTCTATGAACATAGGAGTTTGGTTTCCAGATCTGTCAGTCCTTTCTTCTCACATATTTAAAACCTTGACTAGAGTAAGTCTCAGGGTTGAGGGATTAATAATGTCTTTTCTATTTTAAAACATTAGAGGTGTTTAAAACTATTGTGCCTCTCATATGAGGGTATATTATGGACAAAAGTAGTCTGGTGCCAGGAAAAAGAGCAGTGACCAGTGGATGATGCATGATTACCATCTACTTTAACTTGGGATGTTAGATGCAGCCATCAAGGGGGCTGAACAGAAAATTAGGAAACCATAATGTGACAGGCTGCCTTTTCTTCACATTTCTGCTCTGTGAAAGAGTGAATTTGAGTCATTGGAAATACAGTCTTAATGGACTAAAATAACTTAGTGCCCAGTGATAGGCCTCCTCAGCCAACTAGTGGAGTTTTATAACATATTTCAACACCGCTCTAATTAACAGCAAATAGAACATATCAGTGAATTCAGTGTCTTGCAAACTGAGGCAATTCAATATAATGGGGAATTACTCTGTAAAATTTGTGTTTTGGGTTAATCCTCATGCTGACCAAAACCACTCTATTGTTCCCCTCCATACTTGCACAAGGGAGACAAAATACAATGAAAAGTTTAGGGGTTGAAATAAGGACAGGGGAGAGATCACTCAGCAACTACCATCACAGAGAAAACAGCCAACTTAGAGAAATAAATCTAATTTCTTGCCAATCAAAACAGAGTACCATAATGAGACCCTAAATCTTAAAATCACTTTTCCCCACCCCTCCCTTCTCCCTGGGCTCAACTTTAATGCCCAATTCTCTACCTCCTCTCCACCAGCGGGGAAGGGGGATGGGGATTGGGGGTTATGGACAGTGCATCACACCTTGTTGCGGCTTCTGCTTTCTCCTCAGAGGGAGAACTCCTCATGCTCTTCCCCTGCTCCAGCGTGGGGCTCCTCCCTTGTTGTGCAGTTCTTCAAGAACAGACTCTCCGGGTGTGGTCCTCCACAGGGTCACAAGTCCTGGCAGTAAATCTGCTCCAGCATGAGCTCCTTTTTCTATGGATCCATGCGTCCTGCCAGGAGCCTGCCAGGAGGCTTCCCACAGGGTCACAGCTGCCTTCATGCACATCTACCTGCTTTGGTGTTGGGGTCTCCACAAGCTGCAGGGGGATGTCTGCTTCATCATGGGGCTCCTTGGGCTGCAGGACCACAGCTGCCTCTCCATGTTCTGCAGGGGAATCTCTGCCCTGGCACCTGGAGCTTCTTCCCCTCTTTTCTTCCCTGACCTCCATGTCTGCAGAACTGTTTCTATCACATATTCTCACTCCTCCCTCTGGCTGCTATCACCACCAACCTTGGCCAATGAAGGTCCATCTTGGAGTTGACTGGCACTGGCTCTGTCAGACACAGGGGCATCTCCTAGCACCTTCACCCAAAAAGCCACCCCTATAAACCCTCTATTACCAAAATCTGGCCACACAAACAAATTTATTTCAAAGAAACTAAGAAAGAAAAAAATGAAATATCTCCTAATGTTAATTAATATGTGTGTTTTTAAATAATGAAATACATTTGTTGTCAGGAAAACAAGAATTTACTACATGTTCAGTCTGTAAGACATTTTTTCCTAGTCCATAATTTTCCTAGCTATTTATAGAGTATAAGCAAATGCTTACAGTCTTGTTCTTTCTATCCCTTAAATCAAAAGAATAACAAATTGAAATTATGCATTCTGGGCATGAATTATTTTGTATACTTTTTTTTTATTTTCAAGATGAATGATGAAGACATCGCCCTTTCCTTTCATTTACATAAAATATTGCAAAATTAAATACAAGTTGTTTGTTTGATGTTTGTTTTATAGTGGTTGAGGGTTTTTTTTTTCTTTTTTATTTTACTATTTCTGGAAGTAGTGCATTGTAAACAAAACAAGAATATATTTATTTTCATTTTTCCTTATACCGAGGGACATTATGACGCATTGCTTTAGAGATGCATCTGTCACATTGAGCCACATAAAGTGACATGATACAATGTGACATGTTGATGAACAGTGTGACACAAGGTACATATTTCAACGTATCATTCAAGGCAGAATTATAACAAGGCAAGTCCCAGATTTAAAAGGAACAGAGCTCCCTACATTCTAGTTTCATTTATTTTTCCTTTCTAGAAACTATAGAGATTGCCTGAAAAATACGTCCCTTGATAGAATCCTAGGATCTTAAAATCACAGACAATTCTAAATTGGAACGGACCCATCAGGGTCATTGTGTCCAACTCCTGATCCTGTACAGGACACCCCAAGAGTCACAGTATGTGCCTGAGAGTGTTGTCCAAATGCTTCTTGAACTCTGCCAATCTTGGTGCTGTGACCACTTCCCTGGTCCTGTTCCAGTGCCCAGCCACCCAGTGTGTTTCCAACATCCAACATAAACCTCCTTTGTCAGCGCTTCAAATCTTCAGTAGTACTCTTGGACTAGTAGTACTCTGTTTGCTAATGTTAATCACATGGGAAACAATTTTCTTAGCATTTTTAGTCTGGCTAAAAAAATACCCACTGTACCATTAAATAGGAAAGCTGTTTTTAAAAGTTATTGAATCTTGTTCTGGTTCTGTGTGATATCAAGTTGTGAATAATGTAGGCAGAAAGAAAAAGTAAATTTATTTCAGGAGAAAATTGTGAAGAATTTTAGCTGACAGCTGTTGCTTATGAGAATGCATTTCTGTACAGCAGTTATTGTACTGTTATTACTGGACTGTGTTAGACTCATGATATATGTAGGAGTTTGTATCCAGCAGGAACACAATATTGGTTACTTAAACAGAAAGATTTATTCACTTCTAAATTGCATGAACTGTGCTTTTGTGCTGTAAACAGGGCCATACTAGGAGTTAAAAGATATATAATGCAACTTTAAGAAGAAAAGTCTTTCTCATGTTTATATTTTAATTTATTTACTAGATTTTATAATTAAACAATAGAGTTGCAAGATAGAAATCATGAAGCAGAGGGTTGCTAAATGGGATACAGAGAGAATATGAACAAATATAAAATAAAAATAAAGAAAAACAGAGGAATCTTGCAATGAAAAGTTGCAGGAGCTGCAAAAGAAAATGATCATACTCAGTGCTCATAGAATCTTAAGAGAGGAAAAAGAGCACAGGACAAATTAAGATATCTCCATATGTTCATGTTGTATGTTTGGCACCTCATCGGAACCTACAATCCATCTCTTTATTCACATATAACTTCACATATAACAAAGGAGACAGCTTTCTTGGATATATTCAAGCCTCTCCCAAATATACTATCTGATAATGAAGGATGAAGGAAATCAGGTCACCGACAACTCCTCTGTATGATTACTAAGGCCTTGTACTAAGGCCAAGTACGAGTTTTGATGTAGTCCCAGGGGAGTCTCACCATTTACCTTCATTGGTTTCAAACAGAATTCTCTTCTGTAACTGGTTCAGATTAGTAATGCAGGCTTTCTAGAAAACAAATGAGTCCACACAGAAAGCTTTAAGATAGTTTTTAATGAGCACAAATACTGGTATACAGTGATTACAAAAACCAAAAGGAAATGAAATAACTTTTTTATTTTCTCCATTCTCCATTATCTCTAATATTGGTTCTGTAGTCTCAGGTGCAGGCAGAATGCTTTGGACTCTATTCTAAAAGCCAGCAACATAAAGAAAAAAACAAAACCAAAAGCAACCCCACAACCCCCCTGTGATCCTCTTTTTATACTCAAATTCAGTCCATGAGAGTGAAAACTCAGATCCATTGAAGTTAATGGGAAAACTTTTACTGACTATACTGAAGCCAAGAATTCATGCTCTGTATAAAGAAAAAAAAATACATTTTCCTTTTCCTTTCTCTAACATTATTAAACAAGGCATCATTATAAAAGCTTAGGGTTAATTTATGCAGTTGCAAGTGATGCAAAGCAGTACAGAATTTGACTCATTCGATAAATGGGAATCAAAATAGTGAATTGCATGTGAAATGGTGCTAGCCTTGAAGAATAGTTGATTATCAATAATTATGATGCCTGTGATGAGTACTTTGACTTTTACCGTTCCCTGCAATTTACATGATTTAGATGTATAGAAGGGAGAAAAATGAAACAAGAGCTTCAGCCTATTTGGGGAAAGATTTTTTTTTTAAAAAGAGTAAAACCAAACCTTCATTTCTCAAAAGAGCAACTAGATAGATTGCATTTGTGAGCCATCAACACTATCAGCATTTTAAAGACAATGAGACAGTGAGAGTAAAAATAGTTTGATAAAACAGTTCACAACTAATATTAGGAAAATTGAAATTTCAACACTGCTGTCACTCTGCTTACTGAGTTGAAGAGGTGAGCTGATGTAGGGCTTTTTTTTAAGCTGTGATTGGCCTGCCAGCATGGATTTGTGTTGTCATGCTGAGGGCCCCTCTAATAGCCCAGAGGTAGCAGGTGGTTGCTGACTTACAGAGGCTTGCATCTATTTTATTATTTGTTGGCTCTTTTATCCCTGACAGATTCAAACACAAATAAATTCAATCAAGGACCTCTACCTTTCTATGATTCCATTTGGTACCTGTAGAGAGCTGCAGCACATTTCTGAAATAACATGACAACTGTCCCAGTGATGTGACTAGAGGTAAACAAGATGTTTTATATCCTTGGTGGTGATGGCTGGGCATCTGAAACAGGGAAGAAAAGAAATGCAAGTTTCTTGTGGAGTTCACAATGGGGAAAACCAGTGCACTTTAGGTCAGAGGCCTTAGAAATTTTTCCTTAGATATCTAAAGGTGCAAAATAAAGAAAACTATTGTTTTGAGTGAAAGTTGAACAGTATTTTGAGAACTGCACACAAAATCTTTAAGTAAATTTGTCAAGAATATGATCGCTTGGTACAAAGTGGTTATACTGTAAGCATGCTCCTGAGTTTCCACACCCTTCACCATATGGAAATTGAAAGTAGCTTTCAATCACTTTAAGATTAATAAGAGATCATCTTCCCGATCTGTGGTGAAAAGTTGATTGTCATGTGATCCAAAGGAGTTTATTGAGTCAGTTGGTGAATGTCCTTGCCTCAGGTCTTTTGGTGAATGTTGGATATCTCTGTGGTTTGTCTTTCACAGGCTGTCCCAAATCCTGAGATCTACTGAAAAGTAATTCTCCTTTATAAGGCAGGTGTACAGGCATTCTGCTTTTATTCTACTCTGGTAACAGAGGCTTATTTTTATGAAGCATCTGCAGAATTGGTTGAATGTGAAGGTGAGAGTGTCCCAAGGTCTGGATTACTTTTACTTTGTAGAGGTAAATGTCCATAAATAAGAAGAAATTATCAACTAGTAAATATCTGTAAATTTTATTTTAGCTGTCCTTGTCACAGAAATCTTTGAGAATTCTGACAGTAACTATTGAATCAAGGTAAAGTTATCCTTCATCCCACATACATTTGACTTGGATGTAAATGGATGATATATATAACACGAAAGTATAATTTTCAAGAATTGTCTACTCAGTCTAAGTGAAGCAATCATTCTTCCACCATATGTCAGGGCTGAGAGATTTTAAGGCATTTTCATGTTCTGGTAAAAAGCATTTCTGATTAAGTGATTCTGCTAACTTTTATCCAGGAAGCAGTATTCTAAATTCCTATTCAGTCATTTCACCATATTGCTGAATTGCTCCCATTTTCCTTCAATTGAAAGGAATAGATAGATAGTACAACACTGATTCCACCTCACATGACCCTGACCCAGCTTTCCCTTTTCTCTCTTCATTCCTCTGCAAAGAGCAGGAGTGATGTTAGGACATTCACATAATTTCCGTACACTCTCCTACTCCACTAAATCTTCATGTTTCTCTCAAAAAAGCCCTCAGAAGATCAGAAGAGATGGAAGCAGAGAAAACTAGCAGAAATTTAAGCATGTGTCAAATGGCAAAAAGACTGAGTTTTCTCAGTGAGCCAAAGCACAAAACTTGGAAGTGTCCAGACACTGGGATTCAAGCACAAAACTCCCAAGAGTTACTTTTCTCTCTTTCTCAGCATTTTCCTCATAAATATCCTTAATCTATCTTAAAATTAAGCAAAAAGTTTATTCTACTTCCTTGCTATTTCAAACATGGAGTTAGTCATAGTCAACACCTCTCTAAGACTTTGTTTCTTGAAGTGTCATATTATTTTTCTGTAAATATTTTCCTTATCTTGTGGTGAAGGCTGCCAAGTTTTGTCGGTCTACAGTTTCACACTGTGATGTCCTGACAGTTCATGAGTCAGCACTTCTCTATGCTATCAAACCTTGCTGCATCAAAAATAAAGTTTCATATCATTTTGAACTAAACAGTAGAAATTCCTTGACAAACATTTTAGGCTCTGCAAATTATAAATTGAGTACCTCTTTTAGTTTTCTGTGTTAGTGGTCTGACCTATCAGTTACAATCATTGAAAGGTTTCAGGAGAAGACTCACCTGTGTCTCTATTGGGTGGAAATTACAGGCAAATGCAAGCACTAATACTCAAGTTTATCCAATTCAAACTCAATTTAGAATCCAGGAACAGATTACAGAGTAGAGGCTAAGCAGGTTTATGTTTTCCTTTTCACAGATAATTTCACAAAGTCCCAGGAATAGCTGTGGACCATTGCCGATACTCTGAGCTTTTTCCTTTAAATCAAAATATGTCTCTGAATAGAGAGGAATAGCACTGGGTAGTAGATGAGAAAATAACTGGATTTTGTGCTGCTTCTTCTACATGTAAAAGTTGCTTTTCCTATTTAGCCTTTTTTGACCTGTTTCTCAAAAAAAAAAAAAACCCACACACAGAACAAAACAAAGCAACAAAATACTCAAACATAACCCTCTCAAACAACCAGCACCCAAAACTGACATATAAATTTCATGACTCAGTGCAACCATACAACTATATATGAACAAAAATGACAACTGAGGATGAATTGTCTCAATGAGGAAAACAAGAATCAGAAAGACACACATGCATACACACACACACACACACATATATATATATATTTCTCTCAAAGAAAGATATAAGTTGGACAATGCTTCAGAAAAAAACCCAAAAAAACCAAAAATAAATAAAAAGAGAGATTATTGATGCAGAATACCTTTAAAATATTTAGAGAACTTTAGGAATGAGTCAGACTAAATGTACCAGTCCAGAAAAGAATAAGCTTATTTTAACAGTTCCTGTTACACAGCTGTGCTATAATGTCCATTGTTCTAACTAGTCTTCAAACAATTTGGTTCTTTCATATCTACACATTACAGCTATAAAGTACTGCTGAAGAGGAAATTGGAAAAGAGATTATTATTTCAGCTATACTTGATTCAAGGCACTTGGATTCAAGTTCCCAGACTTGGATAACTTTTGTTCATTGACTCTGGGCTTCAGACTTGCATCGGCAAAAAAGGAGGTGGTAAATCTGTAACTCACAGAAGCAGAATGCACATTAAATGTTCCCAGCATTTCACAAACATGCTAGATGCTAGCTCAATAAATGTCATGGAAGGCCTAGAAAGTAAGTGTTTAATGAATGAGTCATATCCTTGTCTTCTATGGTATCCTCTCTCTTTATCCCAAGCAGGAAATCTAACCCAATTAATTTGTTAATGTTTCCAAACACATCTGGGGAAATTATATTTGCTCTCTTTGCCCTCTTCTATAAAATAAATGCAGTTTGTGTACCAGTCACTTCCAATAGGATAAATTCAGACAGATGCCCTCAGAAAACTTTTCTGCCCACAGAAAAGTGTACTTAGTTCCTGTGTAATGAAAGAGATTCTGAGTGTTCACACTGTAACACATTTGAATGCAGCGTCTTGCTGTTTGCTGGGTTGTTTTTTCTTTCTTTTTGCAACCACATACTTAGGGTCCAACCAAAAAAATATTTAAACTAAAATGAACTGGAGACATAGTTTTATATGTAGACTGCATGATAAATGCTTCTAAGTATAATCATGTCTTCACAGAAGCATTTTTTCTAGTTTATTTGCAAGAGAAAAAGTAACCACACCAATGTATCAGGAACTTTGGCTAGTAAAGTTTGGCTATTTAAATTGATGTAATAGCATAAATTACATCACTGAGGGGAATTTCTACCTTCCTGAGGAAAGACTGCTGGGAAAATTTACTGATGACCTGCTGCAAAACTTCCAGGTTAGGTACATCCTTCAAACTGAATTCAATGTTGCAGGTCCGTTTTTAATTAGAAAAGTTGTTTAGTATATAGATCCTCCATATGTTAACGTCATATACGGTTTTTATATGCTGATATATCTATAAAGATTTTCAAAATATGAAGTTTTCTGCACATATGCAGAAGATGAATCACCACTGTTTGCACCTGCAAAAACTCCATTTAGCCTGTTTGTATACAAAATTCAGTGCTTGCCTAACCAAAGATTATTTGTGGGCATCCAATGGTTCTCAGACTTTTGAGCTTCCCAAACAAGTTTTCCACATCTGATAGTATTAAATATTTAGAGTTGAAAAGGGAATTACACTTTAAAAATAACTTCTTGAGTTGAAAACACAAGATTCAAGTTGTTCAGGAAAAAAGCCAAGGAACTATGAGTCAGGCAGTGTGTGAAATGCTTTAATTTTTCTAATAAGACAGCATAATGGCTGTCTTGTCATTGTTTTTACATGCCACCTTACTGTGCTCTCTGGACAAATTTTCTGTCAGATTTTCTTTTAGGCTCCATATATTACATTGGTATTGACCCGGGGCCCTTTCAAAATATTGTGTTAGAGAAATGTTGAAGTGTTTCACTAAAATTGTTCAAAGCCACATACAGCCTTCCAGTAAACATTGTGTTATTCATCTCTCCATTAGAGGTATTATATGCTGATTTATAGATATGTATTTGTATATTTATACCTATATGTATGCATATGTATCTATAGTTGTACTTTTATATGTATGCACATAAATACACACACATATATATGAAAATATACATATACACACTCGTATATAGGAATTTTAAAACCTAAATATTTATGACTAGAAACTTGCTGTTTTATATATATATATACAAAAGCACATTAAGAATTCACAGAAAAGTTGATAGATCAACTAGAGCAAAAGCAAGCTCTGCTGCTGGTACTTACGCATTTTAGAGTTGGCTTATCATTCAGAGGATTCTTTTGATCTATTTTCATTAATGGGTGCAAGAAAGACAAATTCAGTTTGAGCAGCCCTACAAAATGGTTGCATATAAATATACTAATTTTTATGTACTCTCTGGATTACAGAAGACACTAAATTAACCCTGAAACAATTTATGGTGTCAATGGTGAAGCACTGGAACAGGCTTCCCAGAGAAGCAGTAAATGTTGCATCCCTGGAAGAATGCAAGACCAAATTGGATGGGTCTCTGAGAAATGCAGTCTAGAGGAAGGTGTTCCTGCTCATGGCAGGGGGATTAGAACTTTAAACTTCCTTCCAATCCTACCTAAGCCATTTCATGATATATTATATGATTGATATCATGTGATATTGTCCTGGGTTGACAAGGAAGTGAGTTTTCTCAGGAAGTTGGGGTCAAACCAATCAGTGGTCAGATTTGAATATTGACACCTAGTGTGACCACTGAAGACATTGGATATGTCTCTGAGAACACAGGGGGTTAAAAGCAGAAAACTCCCAAGGGAACACTCTCTTTTGTTCTGGTCAGTGAAGAGTTTAGATGTCCCCTGCCCAGCTACAAGCTGGGTGGTGAGGGGAAGCCGTGCAGCTTAGGAGAGGTAGGCCAGGGGCTGAAGGGACTGGAACCAGACCAGATGGAAGGGTGGAGAGAAACTGAGATGTCTTTGTTCCCCCCCACAGAGGGAGAGAGAGAGAGACAGAGAGCCTGTGCTACCTGGAAATTTGATAGCATGTGCCAGCAGTATGCCAGCAGAGGAGAAAGAGAAGTGGGGGGAAGGTGCCCAGCTGTGGGAGTTCTGGGCAGCCGAGATTTCAGTCGTCCTGGGAGCCCGAGACTTTTAACCCTGTCTTAGGCAGAGAAAGCTTTGCGCAATACTACTCCACCTCGATTTGAAAGAGAAGAGAGACAGTCGGACCTGAGATGTCAGAAGAAGATGGAAAAGAAATCCTTGGTGGGAGGAGATGATGGAGTGGCCTTTCGCTGGACTTTTCTTGTATAACCATAGACAGAATCAATTTTCCTGTAATGCAGAGACTGCATTTAGGGGAATGCAATGGTTTGAGCTAAGAGAGTGACCTGCTTCAGTGATGTCGTGTGCAGGAGTATAATGAACAGAGAAAAGTTGAGGAGGATGTGGTGGTGCCCTCTGTCTTCAGGGAAGAAGATCTCTGTTCTCAAGACCCTCGGCCCCAGGGGAGGAGAAAATGGGGGGAACTGTTGTCCCAAAATGAGAAACTGTTGTTTTTGGTACTTGGCAAAACATCCTTAACGGAACCTTATGACCAGTTTCGGCCCATGCACGATGGTGAGAGCACTGTACCTGGAGGGAGGATGTCATGATGGCAGATTTTCTCCGGGCGGTGCCATGTGTGACATGGAAACATTGGGAGATTTCAGCTGTGTTTCCTGTGGAGGACTATGGTCCAAGAGAGACTCCTCTCTCCCTTGATGAACTGAGTATTGATTATCTGAGGGGTGGTAACTTTATGGAGGGTCCAAGGTTTTGTCTTACTGTGTTTGGGGTCGGGGGAGGAGGGATGTTTTGGAATTGGGTCGGGGGAGGAGGAATGTTTTGGAAGGTTTTCATTCTGAATTCTGTGTGTTCCTTTTATTATAGTTGTAGGCTAATAAAGTTTTTTCTTTATTTCTAAGCTCGAACCTGCTCTGCTCTGTCTCCTGTTGTATCTCACAGCACTCATTTGAGAAAAATAGATTTTCATGGGTGCACTGGCACTGATATGATATGCACATGACAGATATGATATATGATATTTTCTAAGGTTGTGAACGTAACACTTGTAGCATGGGGGAAGGTCTGAAATTACAGGTTTGTGGGAAACCTCTACGATTTTGCTGTTTAAATATCCCTGCCATGATCAAATGTTTCATAAAATCTCCTTTATAAGCTCCATCTTGGAACTTCGGAGATGTGCTCCACTTCTCCTTGGTCAGTCTAAACAGTTTTTTATTCTTCTGAGGTTAGAAAGCGCTTCTCGATTTTCATGCAAAATTTGTGCATGAACCTTTTGTAGTTGTTTATTCTTATTTACACATTAGATTTTAGCTCAAATATCTCTTCATCTTTCTCTGTCTGCTTTTATCCTGATATGGTTATTGACTGAAGTCATATTCCCTCTGAGTTTTAGTTTTGCTCATTTATGAAAACCAGAAGTTTGCAGTCCCTTCTAAAAAGGTATCTTTCTTCTAGTCATAATAAATAGCTGAAACTACTGAATCTGATTAAAGCCTAACTTCAGATTGAACATGCTTCTCTCCAGAATGTATATAAACAGACTTGTGTCTACTATTTTAAAAGCCTCATGGTATGTCACACATTGATATAGACATTTCTGTATTTTTTACTGGAAATCTCTTTCCTACTTCAATGACTCATTGCTGGTCTTTTCAAACACCAAAAAGGAATGCTATTTTACTTTTTTCCTCCAAAATTAGCTTAATGTTTTAATTGCTAGTGGTCTTAGTGATGGGAAATAAGGAGAAGCTGTTGTATATTTCCTAATTAATATGTTAAATAATTTTAAAAAGTGTTTTGGGACATTCACAATATTGTGAAACAAAGGTGTGACACCTATTGCTAATTGTAAATACAAACAATAATGGTATAGGCTGATGACTCATTCAAATAATTGCAGTATGACAGTATGAGCACAGGTAGTAATGAAATGGGGTGGAGACTTATGACAAGATTGTGCGGTAATATAAAATAAAAGTGGCAAAACTAGGAACTTTCAAATCCTCTCAAATCATCATAAACACAAATACAAATGCACCAGGCAGGCCAATATTTTCTGTTTGGAAGTGTTTAATCAGAAAGGGGAAAGTGCTATTAATATTAATTTTGGAGGAAAATTTCTTCCTTAACTTTCTGTTTTGTGATGAAAAAAGAAAGAGGAGACGACATCTGATGGTATTTCAGTTTCAGTTCACATTTTACCTAGAGTTACTTTAATTTTTCTTCACACCTTTCTGAGAAAACATAAAGTAGAAAAGAGGAGGAAAAAAAAGTATGAAATATTTTGACATTTTTCTCCAGTGGATATTTATTAGAAAAAGAGCTTGCATTAAATGAGAAATTTTAATCTCTATTCATCTGAAAAACACCAGCATATTAGGAAGTAATTTGTTCACTTTTATTTCCTTGAACATCCATCTTCTATTTTCCACATCTATAGATTAATTCCATGAAATGCAAAGTCTGGTACCATTTCCAGTTTGTCTAAGAACTCAAAACCACCCAGGAAACAAATAAATAAACAGAAAACATGAAACATTTCAGGGCTTGAAATGAGACTTTTGACTTTCAGGCTAATCTTTGATTTGTGTTACAGAGGAGCCACTCTGTTGGCCAGGTCCCAACTATGCTATGAATTGTGCAAACAGAAACCCAGAGTTCCTGTTTGAGTAAATCAACTGTCTAACTTAGTAAAAAGCCATGAGATACCTGCAGGCTGGGAGAGAGAGAGAGGGAAGGTGTACTAAAAGGAAAGAAAAAGTGAAATAATTCTGATCAGTGTGCAAGAAGGGGGGGTCACAGCTGAGAAATTTTCTTTAGGCAGCAAAAAGAATTAATGAGGTTGAACCTGTAGAACCACAGTCAAATGATATTTAGGAAGCTCTAAGGAGCAAGTATTGCCACAGACCAGTGTACAAGTGCATTTCCTGAGTATGTAGGAATATCAAGCAGAGATGGGATCTGACATTTTAGTACTAAACAAGAAAGGCTGAGCAGATAGAGGCTCCAAAGAGCCTTGGATGCAAAAATAAGTAGCCTCTATTTGGTGTGATAGATGCAGAATGAATAGAAAGATGCATATAGAGGGCTGTCATTACCAAAGCAATGAGCTATGAAAATGATATTTTGCTGAAGCACTTTGAATATGGTGGAAACCTGAATGAAGACTTTATTAGTGTGTGTCTGTATGTGGAAAGATATACCTTGTGATGGAAATTAGTTGTACTGAAAGTTTCCTGTAGCTGGAATCTGACAATACAAAAAGAAGATGGAGCCACTTACATCATTCAGTTTTTAGACTGACATGATTACATCTTATACTGACGAGGGACAGGGTGATGTTTAGAGAAAATTTGAAAAGAGGAAGGGTGATGAACAGGGAGAGAAAAAAATCCCAGCCAAACAAACAACTAGAAAAATCCAGACCCCACCTTCATTTTTGCCATCTTCGTTTTGTGTTTTTAAGAAATCAGACCAGTACTCAGGGAGACAGGCCAAAATTTTAATCAAGCAGGAAAGGCTAAATCTTTAGAGCAGAGGAACAATTGTTGATCTGCCTGAAGGTGCAGAAACAGTGTATGTAGTGTTTTTGAAAGAGTGTTTGTAGATTGCTTTGTCCGGTGGTTTGGTATAGATCAAAAGGAGAAAATCAAGTTCTGATATCCGGGCAAACAATCTGGAGATAGGGCACTGGAGAAATAGAAATATATGTATATGAAAATCTGTAACTGCACAATTGCCATAGTGATGGCAAAAGGATAATTCTAAAATATCTGGATCATGCAGTCAAACAAGCCCATATATCTAGACCTGTATAAATATTTTTGTAAGAGAAATACCATTACAGGAAATAGATTGTATGTCACACATGGAAAATTGCACATATGCAAAGAAATTGGCTGATAAAAAAGAAAACACATGTTGTAAATCAGTGTTCCAAAAATATTTTTAAGGCACAATGTAAAATTAAATTCATGAAAGCTTTTTGAGTGGAAATCTGACAAAAAGGAATAATTACATTCTTTAATATGTATAACACTAATAAGATGTATACTACAGGTTTTATTTCAGTTTTGGTATCTCCATTTTTAAAAAAATCTATATGACATTCTCCTCCTGACTCTCTTACAAAGAGAGAACAGGAAATGACATTACACAGTGCTTTTCCTTCTTAAAAAAAAAAAAAAAAGAAAAAAAAATAATTGATTTGTTATTGATTTTGTTCCTTCTGTGGGTTGAGGTTTGCATGAGTTGACCTCCAGATTCCTTGTCAACCTAAATCAGTCTAAGAGCTGTGATAATGGCATTTTCATAAAATAATAGGAGCAAAGGGCATACCAGAAGCTATTTTACACATTCAAAAGAGAAATGACACATTTTCTCACATAAAGAGGGCTAGTTATCATTAAAAACAGATTGAAAGTGCTTGAAAGAAATGTATTGGATTCCTCTTCCCTTGATGCTTTGATTTCAAAGTTGCCAGAATTCCCAAAGATGTGCTCTAGCCAAGCACAAGTTTTGCTGCAGTTATACGCAAGTGACTGGGCTCCATACAAGGTTAAGTAGACGAAATGCAGTGTCCCGTGGTTTGACACAGGTCAAAGTAGGTGAAGCAGTTGTCCCTTCTGGCCTTCCACTCTGTGAATCTATGATTCATATTAATCTTGTTCAGAATCTATTTTATGGTAAGCTGTTCATGCCTTGTAACAGTTTTGTTTTCTCCACCCTGATCTGAAACAATTTTCTATGAAGTGACAGATTTCCCAAGGGAAATATCACAGCTTCTTGATTTTACTTGATGGCACTAACTTGGCTTTTAATTTTGGGACTACAAGTAAGTTTAAAAGCAAGTGTGACAAAGCCACTGGTATGTGAAAAAACATTTGATACCTTTAACATTATTTTAAAATACTTACTGGAGGCTCATGCTAGCTAAATATTTTTTTCCACAGACAACTGAAGATACAAAGAAAAGACTATAGGGATGATTTTATTTATTTTTTATTTCCTTTGCACTTTTTTAAAGAATAAAAAGAAGATTAAAGGCGTTCTCAGATGGTTAATATTAAATATTCAGGTTCAGAGTTTCAGATGCCTATGGGGTTTGAGCTGCTTCCTGTTAATTTTAAAGCAAATATTCAGGTAAGCCTCAATTTTTAAGGGAAGTTGTGTCTTAATCAGTGCATCAAAATATCACCTCTCCTGCATAGCTTTGCCAAATATGCATTCTGTATTTCTAAATTATTCTTTTCTTCTTGTTGTTGTTATCACATTATGGCCTGCTAAGGCACTAAATACCTTCATCACTGCCTTAGCCTCCCTGAATCTAGATAATAATAAAATAATAGATCTTAATTAAGTGACTGATAATACTTTGTGATCTGTATTTAACTAATTTTCAAATGGGTACACTTAAAGGAATTTCTTTCTGTGCAAAATAACCAAAACCAGCTCTAGGTGTTAGCAAGCTGATCTTTAGAAGCAGACTATTAGGGAATTCTAAATGTAAAACTATTAACTGGATGATCCTTGATCCCTGACATGAGCTGCCATCCACCGCCCAGTCATTGCCTGCTCATTTCCCTGCGGGAACCACACTCTTAAGAAGATTACATTACACAAATAAAAATGAGCTTGGATAGAGGACAAACCAGGAGAGAGTCCATTAAACCTTTCACATCATTACAAGCCTCATTGTTTTGCAGATGAGCAACATAAAGCAGAACATATGCATGAGGCCTCTTACTGACTCTCCGGGTACTGGGGATTTCAACTATCTGAACCTTGTTGATTGCTGGTAAATGAATAAATAACCTTGAGATAATCCTTCCCTTTTGCCGGAAAGGTGCCCTGCTTAAATAGCAGATAATTAAAAAAAAAGTCCAGATTTCCTTTATTGTCTTTTTTGGATCTCTGTTTTCTATGTACTAGCCTGTAATTTCTCTGGTCCCTGCTTGTTGCCATCTGCTCACATCAGAAGCTGAAACTGGTGTTGAATTGAATCTTATTAAGCTGGTCCAGGGCAGGGAATCAAAAGAAAATTATAGGTAGTCTTCCCACAGTATCTGATATAAGGCACAGGCCACCTCTGAAAAAGGTATTTTTCATGGGGACCTGGAGTTCTGAAGTTATCAGTATCCATGGTTTTATGTCATGGCAAGTGGATAAAAAGTGATTTATTCAAAGTTTTACTGGCTATAAATGTGCTCCTACAAAAGTTATTTTTTATGTTTTGTGCTGGGTGACTGTTGACAATATTTCATTTTTTCATACTTATTCTTAATTTTCATATGATTTTTTCTCCAACATTTTTTGTCTAATGTCAAAATGATGGCTTGTTTATTTGATTTTTGAGCTATTGCAATAATAGCAGAGAGGTCTAATTTTAGATCAGAACACCAAAAACACAGGCTTTTTAGAGGTTTCATTTAATGATAAGGTACATACCTGCAAGTAATAGCTTGCTTAGCCAATTCTATTGTAGTATTGTAGAATTCCTTCTTAAAGAGAAAGAAAGAATGACAGAATAATGAATATTAATATTTTTTGAACCTCCAGGAATAGCCTTTAAGCTCAGATTCATATCTGTGGTGATATTTTAGCAAAGAACTACATAATATTTTTCCACTTTACAATGAACTAAGTCAGGAGAACAGATTCTTACTATGTTAAATGTGAAAGACATTGATGTCTATTACTTTTCATTTATCTCATCATATACACTTGTTCCTTTACTAGCTGTCGTGGTTTGACATGGAAGTGATTTTTTTCAGGAAGTTGAGTCAAACCAATCAGTGGTCAAGTTTGGATATTGGCACCTGAAGTGACCACTGAAGATAGGGATACACCTCTGAGAACACAGGGGGTTAAAAGCAAGAACTCCCAAGAGCTCGCTCTCTTTGGTTCTGGTCAAGGTGCTGTGCAGACCTCCCCTGCCCAGCCATGGGGCTGGGTGGGGGAGGGGAAGCCATGCGGCCTGGTCGAGGTGAGCCGAGGGGTAGAGGGACTGGAACCGAGCCAGCTCCTGTGGACAGAAGGGTGGAAAGAAGCAGAGATGTCTTTGTCATCCCCCCCCCTCCCAGAGGGATGAGACAGAGAGTCCGGACGGCACCTGTAACTTTGCCGGCGCGGAGGAGAAGGAGGGGGGGGGAAGGCGCCCAGCCTTGGCCTTGGGAATCGGCTGCTGGGCAGAGATATCAGCTGTCCAGGGAGTCTGAGCTTTTAACCCTTTCCTGAGAAATGAAGGCTTTGTAAAATATTACTCCTCCTTGATTTGAAGTAGAAGAGAGACGGTCTGGGATCCGAGATGATGGAAGAAGAAATTCTCGAGTTGGAAGGAGATGATGGAGTGGCTTGTGGCTGGACTTCTCTTGTTAGCCATAGACTGAACCAAATTCTCCTAACAGAAGCTGCACTTAGGGTGGTGCGTTGTTGTGCCAGGAGACCTGTTTCAGTGATTACCAGCAGAGCAGTAGAGAGAACAGAGGAGAGTTGGAGAAGGTGTGGAGAAGCCCTCTATCTTCAAGGAAGAAGAAGAGGAGAAGAAGACCTCTGTTCTTGGACCTTCAGCCCCAGGGGAAAATGGGGGGGACTGTAGTCCCGAGATGAGAAACTGAACTGTTGTCTCTTTTGGTCCACGGCAAAGCATCCTTAAAGGAGCCCTATGAGCAGTCTGTCCATGCACGGTGGTGAGAGCACTGTGACATGGAAAGGAGAGTGTCACCATGGCAGATTTTTTCCGGACGGTTGCCATGTGTGGCATGGAAACACAAGGGTGGCAATTGTGTTTCCTGGGGAGTCTGTGGCACAAAAGAGACTCCTGTCTCCCTTGAAAGATTGAGTATTTGAATATCTGAAGGGTAGCAACTTGATCAGGATCCTGGGTGGTGTCTCACTGTTGAGTTTATTTAGAAATTAAGTGGGAGGAGGAGGGGTGTTTTGGAAAGTCTTCATCCAGGATTTAGTGTTTGTAGTTTTTATAGTAGAAGTAGTTTAATAAAGTTCTTTCCTTTGTTACTAAGATAAGGCCTGCTCTGCTCTGTTCCTGATCACATCTCACAGCAATTATTTAAAAAAGTACATTTTCATGGAGGCGCTGGCATCGCGCCAGTGTCAAACCATGACACTAGCTTATTTTTTATACTCTAGGTGTTGCATCCCAGGTTTGGGTTCACATGGGTTTTTCCTTTGTTAGTTTTCCAGTTCTCTGTACCCTCGTGCATCCCCCGGGTTTTCCCCTACTCCTGTGGTTTCCGTGCCCGTCTTCCCGTTCTCGTGGTCCCACTCACCCCAAAGTCTCGTGTCCGCCCCTGCCGTGTTCCCACTGGTCGCTGTAGTACACGTCATCACCGCGATGTCTGTACCCATTGGGCGGGAGGGCTCCCCGTCCGCCTTGTCCCTTCCCTATTTGATCCCACTCCTCGGCATGCTCGAGGCCATTTGCGTCCGTGCGAAGCTGGGATCGGCTGCAGCCTTTCCACCGCAGCTCTCGCAGCCAATAAAGCATCCAGCCGCCACGCGGACGGATTTGGACGAATTCCCTGCCTCTTTGTTTCTTCCCTCGCGCCGACGGCAAAGCACGGCCAACAGCCCACCCCGGAGCGCGACAGCAAAAGCGCCCGGAAACTGCGGCGAGCCCCGGCCCCGACGAAAAGCTGAGACGCCCAAGCCGGGCATTCGGGAGCTGATCGGGGCAGACAAAGTAAAGAGCAGCCGCGTCTAGGTATTAATCTGCTACGTGAGTAATGATCCTAATTAGCAGTGCTTACTAATATCTTGCATTTATACACCCTTTTTCCCTGAAGTATCCCAAAATGTTGGGTGGTTTGGATGAATATGATCCCAATTTGAATTTGATCCTTACAAGGTTAGGTTCACATAATGCAGCTCTCTGAGTCCAACAGGGCTACAGGTAGACTTTAAGAGCTCTACTAGTGACTCCTGATTCAAGATCATGCACTTCCTATGGACTAAATGAGATGTGAAAGTGTCTCATTGTTTGTGTATGTTTAACCAAAGGGGAAAGAAAAAGTCTCACAGTGAATATGGGTGAGAAATTCTTAGTAGGTCGGGTAGGTTTGCACACCCAGTGATTATTGTACCTTACTTATTTAGTCTAAATGCAAAAAGGCAGAGGTGGGTGAAACTGAAAAGGTTGAGTGATTGAGACTAGATTTGTTAAGAAAAGAGTGATACTTAACCAAACAAACAGTCAAATCCCAGGACCTATAGTGCTGATTTTCAGAAGAAAATAATTTTAAAAATAAGGGATTCTCATGTGACTTTTTTTAATTTTAAATTCTGCCTGGACATGGCTGCCAAAATCTTTTTGGTAAAAAAATAAAATAAGATAAAAAGTAAATATTTTTTGTGAACTTAGGTGCCTTCAAAATTATTTCTGTAATTGATTATTCATCACATGTCACACACCTATAACGGTGAGAGATCGTTTTTCATCCCTGAAGAAAGGGGGCCCTCTAAAGCGAAGAAGTAACACCACTTTGAGCATGAATTCATGTGCAGCTACAATGTGTCTAGAGGAAAATATCTCAGGCAGATAGGTGGATGGTGGGAGGAAGGTGGTGGGGAAAAGAGACAAAGCAGGATGGGGGGTAAGAGAGAGGAGAGAGAGGTTGACTCACTTTATTTCTCCTCCAGCATTCCTCATAAATCCATTTAACTTCCTCTTGGTACTCTGAAAGGAAGGTAACATCTTTCCATGGTTCTAATCTCTTCACTTTCTGTGGAACGATTTAATTATTTTCCATTATACCTTGCAGATCTATTCACTTTCTGCCGCTTTCCTCTTACACTATTCAGTGTGACTGGGCAAACTGCTTACAAAAAGCCTGGGACTAGAAATGAGTGGCTGTTGCAGTTTATTGGTCAAATCCAAGCAGAATGACTCTCCAAGGAGTTGGAGGAAACTTACTAGGAATCTGGCTGTATTTCACTTGAGTCCTTTGGGTCCCATTAGTCCCTCACTTTCATTATCCTAAGCACCAATTCATTTCACTTACTCTCACCTTTCCCCATAGCCATATTGCTTACAATACCATGATAAAATTATTTTATTGCTTTGTTTTTGTCTATGAAATTTTATGGACATAATAAATAAAAATACACTTTTTCTGATGTATTTGCAACAATAACTATACCCTATTGCATACAGATATCAAATTCATGCCATTATATGAATATTTTATATGAAGACAAATCCTAGAAATAAAATAAATAGCTTTAGCATATCACTAATGATTCCATAATAAATACTTCTCCCATTATAAATCAACTGCATATTACTTTAGTTAGCATAATAAATTTTACTACAGCAATTATTCATATCTTGTGAAGCTGTTGATACTATTTCTATGTTAAATACAATGGTGATCATGCTGAGTACTTTAGACAGTGTCCTGCATTTCCAGATATGAGTTTAAACCAGTTATTGGGCTCAAGTAATTTTCAGTATCTATTATAATGAAGTTTCTAAATGTACTCAACATTGTGTGTTAGCTGTGTAAGAGGTTTACAGCTAATATCTCAAGTTTTTGTTTTACATCCCATATTTTTCATCAGTGTGGGATTGTATTAATTATCTAAATCTCCATTGTTAATCCCATATCAGTTATGAAATTGTAATGCATGCATATTTTACAAATGCAAGTTAACCAGAGTTGTTTGTGGGAATTGGAAGGGTTTAAAGGAGAAGAGCAGTTTGCTGAAAGCTGATCAGTTAGTAAGAGACCAGAGTGGCTCACTTTGCTTTTGATGGGTGCATATTTGAAAGTCTGTTTTTTTAAACAGTTAAAATAAAAGTCTGATGACTTTTGGCTCATTTTGTGCATTTCTTACAGGTGGCCATTTTTATAATTTTTTTTTTTTTTTTTTTTTTTTTTTAGTGTGAGGGTCTGTTGTTTATTTCTTACATGTCCATTGCAGCCTTCATTTAGGGACAAGTTGAAATAAGTGTTTTGCTCTTACTGAAAGGAGTGTGCAGGAAGCTGGGTTCAGTTCCTCCACCAGGGTAGCAAAAGCAGCTGCCTTATTCACTAGATAGTCTCTGAATACTTTTATATGATTCAAAGCCCACTTGTGTTTTAACTGGGTCTTACAGGTAGATGTAGACTTTTCAGAGGTGAATGATTTTATCTTGTATTATCAAGTTTGTGAGTAAAAAATTGTTTAAAAATACCCAAATATTCTGTTCTTGCCCTCTCAGAATCTTGAGTCTACCTTACTGAGTTTTGTGAGTAGGTCTGAGGTCTTTGTGTCTTGTTTTTAAATTGCACAAGGTGTTTCTCTTCCCACACAGGATTTAACTGGAAAGCCTCTAAGCAAGTTTATGATGACAAGTTCTATCCAAAGACTTCATGCAAGTCAGATTCACAGTGATTTTTGGAATTAAGAAACATAATGAAACAACTGAAAAATATGCAAAAAAAGGATGAAGAATTATAGGGTGGGGGTACACTGGAGGGAGTTCTCAACCAACCTACAGAGTAGCCAAAATAATCTCTTTCATTTTTTGTTACAACATATTCTATTGACTTTCTCTGTGTTTTAGAAGTCAAAAAATTTCTCAAATGGTCTAAACTAGTTCTAGACCAGGGAGCAAAGTCATCTCTAGACTGAAGTACAACTGTGCACGATCAAAAATAGGTTGCCCTATGCTGAAACAGAAAAAGAAAACAGATGGCATGCAAAACCAGAGCTATGTAAATTTTCTGTCCTGTGACAGATTTTGAAGGTGAGGTTTTTCTAAATCAGTTTGAGATATAAAGTAAGAATCTAGGAATATCTCTATCTCTCTCTAAAAAACCAAAAAGTGACATAGAGAATAAAAATGTGATACAAACTTACATTTTTATTCATTTCTTAGCCTTGAAACATTGCATTTCAAAGGTTATATCTTATTTTTAAAATTTTTATTCTGAGTTAAACAGAGAATTTCAAAATGGGAATCCTTTTTGTAAAAAAAAACCACTAAAATTTCTGTTTTTAAAATATCAGTACACACTTTTTGATATTTGGAATCCCTTTTTCAGATCTGAGGGGTTTTTTTTTTGTTTTTTTTTGGGTTTTTTTTTGGTTTTTTTTTTAGTTTTTGTTTTTTTTTTTTTTTTTGGAGTATTGTTAAAACTAAGTATTTTCCTGATACAGTTATAATTTTGTCAAATAAATACTTTTTATGAAATAAAATAAAAATTAAAAATATAGTCACAATCAAGTTCATCCAATGTGTGAATTAAACATTTATGTAAAATAACCCATAATTTTAATTTTTACAGCTGACCTTTTGATTTAAAAACAATCTCCACTCTCTTCCTCATGGAAGTTTAGACGGTGCAATTCTTAATGTTCTCTTCAGTCTTACATTTTCTTGTAGGCCTAGTATATGCACTCAACACTAAAAGTTTGCAACATCCATCTCAGTGATGCTCATTTGCTGCTGTCACTTTCTGTAGCTTTTCTCTCTCTTTCTATTACATAATGTAATCTTATCTGGTAAAAAGTGCTTACCTCCATAAATCTTTTCTAGCCAACAGAAATTTCCTTTGCCTAGAAGAAACACCAGACAAATCAGATAGTCCAATTATTTTGCCAAATTTGAACACTTGGAGGTTTTGTCCCTATTACCTCTCCACTAGTGGTTGTCAGTATTATTTTCCATGCTATATTTCTGGGTACTGGCAAGATACTAATATGAATAAATTTTAAAGCTGGTTCCAGATATACCTGATGTATGTTCAGACACTATTTTGAATCATCTATTAGACAAAGGTATACATGTTTTTTATTTTCTGACTTAACTGAACTCATAAGATACCCTGAAACTGAACTTTATTTCATTAATATAGCCTGTGCTTTTGTCTAAAACCAAAAATTGCTAAAATAAGGAAGTATAGTGTTAATACTTTCCGCTGCAGCCCTCTGGAGTTACAAGGCTAGCCCAGAGAGAACTTTGGGGGAAAATATTACAGGGTTAAGGCAAAAGATTCCAAAAGAGGCTCTTACCCTTGATATTGTCCAAGACGTTTATTCCATAGGAGGAAGAGGGAAAGAGGGGGAAAGAGCATGGGCAAGAGAGTGGGCAAGAGAGAGTAAAAGGGAAAGAATGGGCAAGAGAAAGAACAGTATAGGGTTGGCAAGTCCTCCTTCTCCTTCAAATAAGTGAACAAATTAATTTCTTAAAAATTTACCTTGAAATGCCATGCTGCTTGCCTCTGTAAAGTAAGAAAGAGTCAGACCTGAGTCCATGTTTCCATAATTCACATTCTTCCTTTAACCCGAAGTTTTAAAATATCCATGACCATATCTGTATTATGATTTAGTACTTACAGTATTATTGACTTGTCTAATAGCAACAACAAAACACAGTAAATCATCCTAATGACTTTGTGGAGAAACCAATTAGTAAATAAGGACAGAATGTTAACCTGCTGTAACGCTTGAGCAGGACACACTTATCAATCGTTATCAGCTTGAGCTCTCTCTAACAACAAGAGCAAATATTTATCTAGATCATGTTTGGTAGTGATTCCAAATAGGGTATCAATGTATCTAGCCTACTATTTTCATAACTGATTTAGAATAATCTGATACTGTGTTTGAATTATTCTGGTTTTTTTGAATATCAATATCATCTCCTTCTCTTTCTGATAGCTGTCAATAAAAAGGTATATTAGAACAGACTGTGTTAAGGTACTAAAAAAAACATTGTTCCTGAAGTTAAAAATATCACTCCTAATAAAAATCCCAGTGGGTAATGTTTGCAAAGTTCTGCACACTGTGTTGATAACTAACATAGAAAAAATACAAGCAAACATACTACTACTGAATTTGAGATAAGAACTAAGAAATCAGTGGTCAAAAAGAGTACAAGGAAGTGTTCAAATAAGCATGTCAAGACCAGTATCCAATGATTTTGGTATTAAATTTATGAAAGAAGGATCAGGTCCATTTGCATAAAAGAGCAATTAATAAAGGCATATTTCTTCACCTGGTAAGACTTAGCTTTAAGGGCTAATATGACTGCTTTTTAAATGTTTTCCTTTTTTTTTTTTTTTTAGTACAATGAATCTATGGTTATACTGAATTTATATAATATATAATTTGTTGTAGGATTTTATTTAAAAATAAAAGGAAATGGTATAAAAATAAATGAAATGACACGTGCAAATGAGCAGGTTTAAGCTCAAATATCTCAGATGGTGCTCCTTGTGCTCCTTGAACCAATAACTGGATTCAAGGATGAAAATCCAAATCAAAGAAAAAAGGAAAAAGAAATCCCAGAAGTGTAAGAAGCAAATTGTCACATAAGAAAAACAGATTACTAAAACAGAAAAAATGTTGAAATATCTACATTATAAACAGCCTGTCCATGAACACATAAATACAGACACTTTAATAATTACAACTGTGATTCAATATAGCCATTATCCTGCATTTTGGCCTACAATGAATTATCCTTCTGATTCTCAAAATAGTCAGAAGCCTGACATTATTCATCCCACTTCCCTCTGACAGTCTTCATGTAGTCACTGGTACCTATCTCCTTGTGAAATTGCTTTTTGCTGAAGAAGTCTCACCTTTGTTAAGCAGATTTCCAAATCCTTGCCAAATTATTTGTGGATTCTGAGAGTGTTGTGGTTTGGGTTGGTTTAGTGAGGGATTTTATTAATGTTAGTTAGGTGTGTTCCTTGTACCCCTATCTCTCTCTCACAGTGGTTTGATCCAGGTTGTTCCCACACAGATCCACAGCTAACTGTCAATCATCTCACTCCTCCTAGGGTTTCTCCTTACATGGTTCTGTCAATCAGGGGTTGTCACTCCCTGTTGGGGTGTCAACCTTGTAACCACTCCCTGATTCTTCATGAAAGTTCTGTGTCAATCACCCCATCCTTGTATTCCTATTTGTCCCAAAACACTGTACCCACCTCTGTTATATCATCATTGGCTGTGAAACCCTACCTTGTTTTAACCCCATAGGGCAAGGCAGGTTTCCACCCCTGTCCACCCACCCCATATTTACTCTGATGCAATCTATTGTTCGGGGCCATTTTGCCTTACAACGATCTGATTGCCACTCTCTCAGACCACGCATGGGGGAATAATGAGTCTCAGTTTCGTGGGCAAAGTGTCCTTCTCTCTTCCCTTCATTTCCTCTCAGCATCCAACCACCAAAGCTGCAAACCCAAGCCGGGATACTCCAACCCTGGAGTGCCCGTAAACGTAGCGGCAACGGCCTCACAAAGAAGTGCTAGCTGGTGCTTTAGCTGCTTGAGGCTGTAACAAGAAACACCGCATGAAAGCAGTAGCTAAATACTAGCAAGGAGAAATAAAGCCTGTATCACACTGCTTGTATACTTTTGCAAGTAGTGATTAGATCCCAAAACATTCTCAGACTGTGTATCTCTTCTTCCCCCTTATTTTTAACACAATGGAATCTAGATTTAAAGAAGTGAGAAAATACACATAACACAAGTTTTCTGCAAAAAATAAATATTTTGGCCATAAATATTTACTAACGCTCAGCTGTACATGTGTTGGATTTTCCTGTAACTGTAAGAGAAGGTGACAAGCAGAAAGATTGTCATCTTAGAACTCTGATAAAGATAAAATAAACAGACAAAATATGATACCAGCAAGTTCAAAAGACATGCCAGGATGTCAGTGAAGAGAAATGAAAAATATCAAGCAGTTCTCTTAAACAGAGTTAAAAAATATGTGTGGAGAGTACTTATTTAAAATTTAACATAAACCAATTTGTGGGTAAAACAATATCTTAACATAAATAACTCAAATAACCATTGATACATAAGGGTAGTTATAACGTTTTACTGGATATATTTAAATTATGTGAATATACAATTGGCTATATATATTTTTCTAAATGTGGGTGGTGTCGTGTTCATTACTACTACTTCCTACAAGCCTTTTAATAGTGTACTTGACATTTGTTATGGGGGCAGTGTTCTGAGTCTGAAGAGACTTTTATGTCTACACCTGATGCTAAAAGGAACAGTGACAAGGAGGCTGGTGTTAGTGGATGGCTGGAAAAAAAACTTAACTGTGAATTAGTTGTGAAAATCTTGGTCACAGAAATTAATTTTAAGTATATTTGAGGAGGACTATGACTATACCATGACATTCTAGGGAAATTTTTGGTAAGGTTGAGTTCAGATGACAGGGATGTGATGCTGAGAATTTTCTGACAATAAATTTCTTAGTGGGTCCTTCCTGAGATATTAGAATTCCTCTTGGCAAAGAAAAACAGGAGAGGAAGTTACTAAAATAGCTGACTTCTAACCAGATGCTAATTATTAAATATATGAGAGATTTTGGACAGTCAGAAAACTGGGTAAAATATAGGCATTGTCATGAGGACACCTTTTTGTCCTATCTTGCACTACTGGATGACATTTCAATGCAAGTTTTTTTTTATAACAATTGCAGAGGAATTGATTATATTGAGATTTTAATTTCAAATTAAACAAGACTGCTCTTCAGAAACTTTTGGATTGCAAAAGATGTTTTTGTTAGTATGCTCAGATTTCTCTGAAATAGCTTTGCTGTTCCTGATTTTCTCACTCTTTGAATAAAGAAACAAACCCATATTGTGTATCTGTTCTCTCATGGCTTCTTATGACAAATGAGAAACCAGAAAACTTCTGTCACACAAAAAATGCTTGCTACTTATAGTAAATTACCTTCTTATGTGCAGAAATAGACTTGTGTGCAGTGCCACTGTCCAACTGAGCAGTCGCCTTGTTTTTATTTAGGATCTTCAGGTTGCAGTCTCTCATGTATGATCCATTCCTTGCTTTTAGAGAAGGATTCTTGTGGGGCTGTTTAACTTCCAGAATTTATTTAGAAGAGATCTACCTCCCACCATTCCACTAATACTCTCATCTGCTTCAAATAGGCTAAATAATTTTCAAAGGTGTTAGGAGCTATATTTTTAGTGACAGCTTATGTCTTCTTGGCACATTCCTGGTGCAGCAATGTTGGCAAGCCTCATGTTACAGAATCTCCTGGTCTGTCATGTATTAAATCTGTTCTCTGGTTATCCAAGCACTTAAAATACTTGTGAGTGTCAGGTTTGCAAGTAAATGGATATTTCTTTAGTTTAGATTTAAATACCAAGAGAAGCTAAAACATCAGAAAAGTCAGAGTTCTAAAAGGTTCTCATCTGGTCAGATACCTGCAGTACTTAAATACATGCACTGGACAAACTAAACAGCTTGCTGATTCTGATTTCGGGTGGTGACAAATGTCTGAAAGGTATATCTAAATAAGTAATGAAACCTAATATATAGACAGTTTTGATAACAATCATAAATGTCATGGTACTTAAACAGATAGCCAGGTGAATCATCAAAAGTGAAGGCTTATCTAACAATCACATTCAGCATATAAAAATCCAACGCTTTTTTATTTAACTGTTTTTGGATTATCTGATAACCTTACCTAAATCACTTATATTGTCATAAATGACAATAAAATCTGCTAGCAATAGACCAGATAAGATTCATTTAATGCAGCACATTTAGGAAAATGAAAGGTGGTCCAGTGATAGGAGTGACAGTTTAGAGCTTGGAAGATGATTGAGATTTCTTAGCATTGACTAAGAAATTGAGATTTCTAAGCATTGACTCCTTGTGCTGCAATGCTTTCTGAGGATAAATACACCAGAGCTGTTACGGCATTTCATTCTTTTCCCCCTGCCCCCGGGCAGCTCCGGTGCCTGGAGCAGCACCACCTCTCTCCGGGACTCGGGTTTCGCTGCTTTTCCTGGACGCGGCTTCCTTCTGTGGTCCAGGCAGGGCTGGCTGCGGTTTCTTTTGCCACAAGAGAGGGACTTTGGCAAAGAAGCAAAGGAATTGTCCAATTCACCCATGAGGGAGGCTGAAAGTCTTTTAATGGCCGCGGGGAGCTGCGGCGGAGAGGTTGCGACCCGCCTCCAGCACCCACATGGGGGAATGTGGCCCCGAGTATCGGGAGGAGCGGGATTTTATCAGGGGCAGGGCGAGGAGAGCAGAAGCCCTCCCATCCAATGGGGACAGGCACCATGGTGATGACGAGGACCACAGTGACCAACGGGAACGCGACGGGGCGGATCCCGGGCTCTGGGGTGAACGGGGTTGCAGGATTGGGATGACAAACACCGAAGTCTCCGGACAGGATGGGGAGTGGTTATAGGAGTGACGGGCTGAAGCTCCAACAGTGAGACACTTGGAGCGAACTGCTGTGGGGGGGGAGAAACACGGGGGTGCACGGGGGTACACAGAGCTCAGCTAGATAACACAGATTAGACCCCCTAATCTACACCCAAATCCAGGATGCCACAAATTGTTAACAGCATTTGACCTCTACAGTAATGAGGCCAGTGCAGGTAACACAGACTAATAGGTACTGCACTCCACTGTTTATTTTGTGGCATCCTAATGATTCTAACATAAAGGGAACAAACTCAAGGAGACCTGAGTTGAGATCTGCTGCTAGCCTGGTAGGCAGCTTTGACAAAACCACTCAATTTTCCTCATTTCTCTCTATATAACCATGAGAAATAATCCCACTTTTCTTTGTACAACATCCCGCAATTATTTTATGACATGTGTTATCTAAGGATATTGTTGTTGTTAACAAAATAAGATTTATTTTATTTTCGAATGAAAGGAGTACTGAAGGTGTAAAAAATTCTTAGTGTGAACCTATACTTGCATTTAGAAGAAGCAAATACACTTTTTTTAAGCCATATATTGTGTTTTTTTTTTTTTTTTTTTCTCAAATCTTAATATTGAGGAAATTGTAAAAGGGAATTAAAGGAAAAATATGGGAGCCCTCCAGTGGTGAAAATAATATATCTGTATTTCATAATGTAGCTATTTTGCTGTGACTGGTGCCTGTTTGCAAAATAATTGTTATAGTTTCCTGACACATCTAGATATTGATATCATTTTGCTTAACTGGAATTATGTTATCCATTATTTTCCTGGACTTGCATATAAATGTGCTCCCAGATGACATTTGTAAAACCAGGAAAGTCAGATTTGTCTCACATTACTTTTTTTTCTATATAGACAGGAAAACCCTCAGGGGCTCTTTGTTTGTTTATTTCCCACAGGGACTTGCATGGGTTAATCATGTTCTCCCCTTCCACAAGGTTCTCACCTTTAGAGGTGTGTGGATGAAAAGGCATTTACAATTGCAGTTATAGAGATGTTTTTCTGGCCTGATCCACCCACTCTTTGGCTTCCTGGATTATTACATTAATCGAGTCACCATTGGCTTTTGGAACTGCACGCCCCTATGTAGAGCTGTGGGACATCCTTCTGGAAAGGCCCTGGACAGCTGCTCAGTCACTGCCCTGAAACTGAAACCTCAGAGAATATTGTACTGCTTCAGGAAAAGAATGCACATTTTAGATTGCTGTGCTCAATTTGCCATAAAAAAAGATGGTTTATTATTTTTGTGGAAAAATGTCTATTGCACTCCAGGAAGAAAATGGAGATCATAATCTGCTTTTCAAGAAAATGGAGTTATGTCTTTCTCTACTTTTGCCTGCAGAGTCCAATGGGACTACAATCCATCCCTAAACATGTTAATACTACCACTACTACTACCAAAAAATCCTTAATGTAGGGCTCTTGTGCCTTTAATTCCAGTTTGTAAGACTCTTAAACATTTTAAAGCTAAACATGCCAGCATAACTGTCAATGGTTAGTGAAGTTGCAAATGTGAAGTTAAAAGCAGTTTCCTCTCAAGTGATGAACATATAAAATGCAAATGTCTTGAAAGCTAACAGACTTTGCAGAGTCCTTCTATAGCACTGGAAATAATAGGAAACAAGAAGAAAAAAGGATTAGACATTTGTTTTTTTTAAATGAGGATATCTTTTTTTGGAAACACACGTTTATAAAGTGCATGGTAATACCAAGAATATTTATTTGATGCAGCTGGCATCAGAGGTATTCATAGGCAGCCCACAGCAAAAGCTGTACAGCCTAGAGCCCACTGTAGTACTATAATCTATGCCACAATTGTCACAGGTGGATTCAGGAAAGTCACAGGAAAGCTCATCTTAATGATACAGATGTGAGTGTGCACACACCCCCACTGTTTTGCACTGTTTAGCCAGAGGGATAGCTCTGAGTACAGACAGAGAAGGAAGAATTGCATTTCCTTCTGATTTTGTTTTCTGTTTTATTTCATTTCAAATCTACTTAGGCTACTGAAGATAAAAGAAAAGCAGAAATAAGATTTTAAGAGGCTGACTCTCCTTCACATCCTTAGCTTTTGGACTGCGATGCTTTTTACTGTATCTTACACAGAAGCTGCAGAGTCCAGGACTCCTATTGTCATGGAAAAATAAAGGCCTTATTTAACTGCTGGTTGAGCTGTAGTGTGTGATGTGTGTTTGTTAGTCTAAGACATCTGCTCTTTGTGTAAACTGCTAACTTCAGACACCACAATGTCCCTGTCCCCTGTCAGGTTGTATACAGAGGCAGTGGGTTAGTGCTATACACTACCCTCCAACAAAAGAATAAAAGGACAAAGAAAATATTTGTGTGCTGTGGGGACTAAGTGTCAGGAAAAGACACACTTTCAGCTGTGGCTGGGAAGTTATGTGATTAGCATGTGACAGGCTGCTGGCCCCTTAACCACTGCTGCATGTCTGACTGCCAGGGAGGCTCTGACCTGTGTAGTCTGGCAAAAACAGTTCTGAGAGGATGCTGATTTTAGTTACCAGGCTCACATTATGCACAGTGCACTTATCACCAGGAGATAATAAAAATATGAAGTGGATCAAACAGCAGCAACCCTGGGGTGTGCATGGCACTTCCCATAACCACATCTACCTGGATCAGCTCCCTGCATGGGTGACGGGCTCTTCTGCAGCTCCCTGATTTTCTTTAGTACCCAGCAGTCCCATGCCACTGCACTTCACCATCCTCCAGACCCCTTGGAGCACCAACAGCCCCCGATTGCAGTTGTCAGAACAATGAGACAATATCTAGGAGTGTTACTTAGGAGATGCAATTTAAATGTCCAACAGTTTTGGTTTTTTTCACTTGGGAGGAAGTACAGGGAAAATAATGAAAAAACACGGAATTTGTGAAAGATGAGTAACTTTAGCACTTGGTATGTTAATTTTTTTGTAACTTTAAAAAAAAGGAAGAAAAAAAAAATCAGTTGTGTTTTTATGATAATGAAGAAATTTTACAGTTTTGATGTACAATAAGGTGTTGTAAACTTATAGCTGTCTCTTAAGCAAAATGGAAATTGAATACACAGTTTTTGATGAATATTTACATAAAATTTACAGACAGTTTCTTGCTTTTAGTGAGAAAGTAAAATTTTCTTTGCTTTGGTTGAGTGTTGGACTTGTCACACAATTTTAACTATCTGGAAGTTAGATTTCTCAGCTCGTTGTCTCATGACACTTAATGAGGGGATATGAGGAGTGAGTATCAGGTAGTATGTCTTCAAGATCCAAACTTGCATCAAATAAAGTGCCACCACTGGAGTGACTGTCCCTTTCCACTCATTGTTCATGGAGCCCAGATGACTAGGCTAGACTTTGATGTTTAGATGGCAGAATTAGATAATTCCTATCTAACTTTCAAGGTGATAAATCCTATATTTTCACTAAGATTTTATTCCCATATTTCTTATTTAATCCTGATTGAAAGTTCTGATTAGAAATTTGCTTGGACATGATTTCACCAAAAATGTGATGCCTATTTCTTATTGTGTTTGCTTTTCAAACAGTGATTTTTGCCTGTAATCATTCAGCAACTTTATAGCACAATCACGTAACACCTTTAGATATTTTAACATGATGAATACTCTGGAAGGATTGATTGCTTTCATTGTACAACTGAAAATTTCCTGCCATCTGTCTAGGGACCAAGATTACCAGGACTCTGTTCTATAAGGAAAAATTGTCTAACTATTTTTACTGTTCTGCTAAGTCTTAACTCTTTCTATGAGTTAGGTACACTGAATGAATTTGGTCTTCACTTAATTTTTATTTCAATGATGTATATTGATTTTTTTTTCTCTATACATAAGCATGTCTAAGTAGAGAATGTAGTTCAATATATTTTATTGCTCTGTAAGAAAACAAAGTCACATAGCAACCATAATGACCTCAAATATGTGCGAAAAGCCCGTAAACAGCCTTCTCCAAAGGCTCAATACCAGCTTTAAGATAACATGTTCTCCAGTGTATACACAGAAAATCTATTTCCTTAAGATTCTGAAAATAATGGGTTTGACACTATTATGATGCATTTTCACAAATTACTGGGAAGTAATTTGAAAAGACAGCATATGGCATTGGCTACAGTTCTAAAACCTAAAAGCAATAAAAAAGATGGGAGAGGGAAATTTTAGTCTGTCTTTTATACAAAAATCTTCAGAATCTGCTGAGATTGGAAAGACCTCAGTACTGGACTCCATAAATGGTTATGACCATGGTTTGACACTGGCGCAATGCTAGCGCCCCCCATGAAAATACACCTTCCCAAAATAAATGCTGTGAGATGTGATCAGGGACAGAGCAGAACAGGCCCACGCTTAGAAATAAAGGAAAAAAAAAAACGTTTTAAGTTACTTCTACTATAAAATACACGCACACTAAATCCAGAATGAAAACCCTCAAAAACACTCGTCCTCCCCCCACCCAATTTCCAACAAAGCACAGTGAGACACCACCCGAGATTCCTGATCAAGTTGCCACCCTTCAGATAATCAATACTCAGTCCATCAAGGGAGAGAGGAATCTCTCTTGCACCATAGACCCCCCCAGGAAATACAATTGCCACCCTTCTGTGTTTCCATGTCACACATGGCACCGCCCGGAGAAAATCTGCCAGTGTGACACTCTCCTTTCCATGTCACAGTGCTCTCACCACTGTGCATGGACACATGGCTCATAGGGCTCCTTTAAGGATGCTTTGCCAAGGACCAAAAGAAACAACAGTTCAGCTTCTCATTTTGGGACCGCAGTCCCCCCCATTTTCTTCCTCCCCTGGGGCCGAGGGTCTCAAAAACAGAGATCATCTTCTTCCTGAAGACAGAGGGCATCACCACACCCTCCTCAACTCTCCTCTGTTCACTCCACTCCTGTGCTGGTAGTTGCTGAAGCAGGTCTCTTGGCTCACCATTGAATCCCCCTAAAAATGCAGGAGAAATTGATTCAGTCTATGGCTACCAAGAAAAGTCCAGCCACAAGCCACTCCATCATATCCTCCCACCCAAAAATTTCCTCTTTCAACATCTCAGATCCCAGACTGTCTCTCTTCTACTTCATATCGAGGAGGAGTAATATTCTACAAAGTCTTCATTTCCCAAGAAAGGGTTAAAAGTGCTGGACTCCGCGGATGGCTTAAATCTCTGCCCAGGACTCCAACTCCTAGGGCTGGGCACCTTCCCCCTCTCCTCCTCCTTCTCCTCTGCTGGCAAATTCCAGATGTGCCATCAGGGTCTCTGTCTCTTTCCCTCTGTGGGGGGAACAAAGGCATCTCAATTTCTCTCCACCCTTCTGTCTGCAGGGGCCCTCTGGTTCTTCAGCCCCTGGCCTACCTCTCTCAGGCTGCATGGCTGCCCCTCCCCCACCCAGCCTGTGGCTGGGCAGGGGAGAATCTGCACTCTCTGACCACCGGAACCAAAGAGAAAAGTCCCCCTGGGAGTTCTTGCTTTTAACGCCCTGTGTTCTCAGAGGCGTGTCCATGCCTTCAGTGGTCACTCCAGGTGCCAATATCCAAACCTGACCACTGATTGGTTTGACCCTAACTTTCTGAAAAAAATCACTTCTGTGTCAAACGACAAGAATTCCTTCCTTTCTTTTTCAGGAAAGAAAACATAATTTTTGTCTCAATTTCCTTTTGCTCCATCTTTCCTCTGCAAACAAAAATATTACTTAAATTCAGTGTGAATTTTGGCCTATTTCAAAAGTTGTGTATGGTGTTTTAACAATTGTTAGGGTTTTTTGACAAGTAAACTAACAAAAGTCTGTTTCAGAGACAAAATCTGACCTAAAAAAAAACACTTCTAACTTCTCCCTGATTTGAAAGAAATTTGTCTTAGACTATGATCAGGATTATGATTCAGAGAATGGTTACAATACCTCTTCAGTTTTAACATGTTTCACTGCGATAGACTCCTTTGCCTATATTTTTCACTTCTTAGCAAAAGTCAATCTATGTGCATTGCAAGATAAGATATTTGGATGTTCAATATAATTGCACAATTTGCTAACAAGTAATTTTAAAGAACTGTGATGAGAAATTTAAATGCAGGTGATCTGAGGACTTCAGGTAATATGACTTCACTTTTCCTCTTTAAATAAAGCTAATCTCTGTCCTTCAGTACTGAGAAGTAGGCTTTGATTCTTGAAAATGAGTAGCTCAATTTCATTGAAGTGTTTACATGGTGAATTATTTCTGCTTAGTTTTGGCTTATCATAAGAACTGAAAATATATAAAATCACTCTACAGTGGTTTATTGTGCATCACAGCATAGCTGTAATTTAACATGCCATGTAAGCTTATTTGCATATTATAAATTTTAGCCTGGTTTTATAATGAATTGGCTGTGTGAGTGCATTGACCCACAGCGGGCTACAACACTAAAGTTCAGTAAAAGTGGTGACATACTATATTTCCTTTTAGCAACTCAGTGGAATTGCAAATGTAATAGCCGAGAGCATGTTTTTCTGAAAGCATCTGGGAACACCATAAATAGTGCAAATGATCCTTTAAGGACACTATTTTTTGTTTGTACTGTATTTTTGACTTTCAAATTAATTCCTTTCCATCTATTTTCTATGTGGTTTTTTAGATAGTAAAGTTATTAGGACAAGTACTCAAATATTAGTTGAGAGTGATGTGGTATTAATACTCTTAATACATATATTAGGAGGTATATTCCATCTCTTCTTCACTAGATATGAACAAGTTAATGTGTGTTTGGACCTCTACAACATGATAGAAAACAAGATACAGTTACTGCAGACCACATGAAACAAGCCTTTAACTCTCTTACAACATTTCCTGACATTTATAGCACAGCTCCTGAGGGCCTTAATGACCATCATGTCAAGCTGAATCTACTATTAATATACCTCACTAGTAAGGAGTAAGGATTATGGTTTTCATCCTGTGTGTGAAAGGTCCATATTTCATAAAGAGTTTGACTATAGCTGAGTTATTAAAAGCTTCCCCATAAGTAAAGAAACAGTAATTTCTTTTTTTATTTTCATTCTTTTTTTTAACAGTTTCTGTCTGCTGAAACTTTCTTCTCATGAAAGAAAGTGATCTGCATTTAAATTAAAATACAAATCAGATACTCTACCAAAGCAAAGACTGTCTACTGTTTTATAATATGGTGTAGACAGCAGAGATTAGATCTGAGGGTCATCTTCAGGTCTAAATTCCAATACAGTTAGCAGAACTTCCATGTTTACATGATGATATTAGGAAATATTAAAAATATTATATTTTTTTTTCACTATTCAACACCCACTCCTAAAGAGATCAAGACATAGAACACCACTGCTAAAACAAGCAAGAGTTCCAGAGAAAGGTTTCCCGAAGTGTCAGATCAGTTTTGGACATTCATTTTGGTGGATCCAGACCTGGGATATTTCAGAGAGTAATTACAAAGTTTTGATTGGACGTTCTCCCTGCTCCTTATCTGATCTAGCCCTTGCTCAATGCAGTATCAAATACTCAGGACCTTGTCCTCTCCGGCTTTGCAAATCTGTTTGCAAGAAGCTAAAAGATCAGGAAATGAGCCATAGACCTCCTTGCCCTTCATTCCTGATGCAAATCTTTTGACCCAAAAGACCAATCACCCAAAATAGATGCATCCCAAAGTTTGCATTTTTTTTACAGATTTTGCTCAGGCTGGGTTCCTCCTGTGTTGATATAAAGGCTAGGATTAATAAGACCCACTATTGTGCCAGGCACCCTTTACTATCTCTTTAATCAGTGAACTGAACCTCAGTGTTTCTTGAGCATGATTCATCTGAGTGTATAGTAGATTTCTAATGCAGACCAGATGAATAGTGCTCCAGGGTGTCTTTTTTTGCTGAATCCATTGCCAATAAAAAGATTGGAGAGATTAGCTCAGGTGTAGACATGTACACATCTGAAATAAGGTGATATAAATCCTATCTATGGACTTTTCTTGAACTGATAGTGAAAGAATTGCCTGTCAAATTCAGGTTTATGGGTTATCTTGGATGGGTTGTGCATTACAGGTTGCAGGTAAACTCCTGGTAAAGGTAAATGTCCTTTCGAAAGGGGAATTATAGTTTTTCTGAATTGACACTACATCAGTAAATCCTTTTCTTTTTTTCCCCCATTTTTATGTAAAACTTTTTAGGAAATGAGTACTTCTATTAATTCATTTTTTATGTATGGATAATTGAACAGACCTAGCATGTGACTGGAATTATTTTCACAATACTGAGTATGTAATATGTCAGTGATTCACGGTCTGTTGACAGAATAAATTTAAACAAATGAATTTGCCTCTTGTATCTTTTCCTGTTTTTACTGCAGACTGCACAAAAGAGAACTGAAATAGATGAGAGAATAATCTTTTGAGCAATACATGGTAGTCAGGAAATATAACCCTTTTGTATACAGAATGACAGTGATAGTGTTTTAAAAGCAGAAGACTAGTATTGGTAAGTCAATCTATAACTTTTTTTCTGTATGCAAAACCAGAGGCTTAAGTAAGCTAATGTCTAAATGAAGAATGCAATACATGCTCTCAGCAAATGCATAAATAACCAAGAATTTCAGCTAAAATTAAACAGCGGATTTAAAGCTTTGTATGTGGCTACTAAGAGTAAATGAAATAAAAGTAATAAGAAACTTACAGAAAGGAAATGGAGAATCTGAGGAGACTGTTTACTTCAAAGGAACGGATCATGAAATTTCTAGTGCACAGTGGCAGATTGCACTACCTGATGTAGCATATGCACGTCCCCACTGTGCTTCATGAAAAACTGTACAGTTTGCATCATCACGTGGCTACTACAGTTCCTGGGAAACATTTAATTCATTAAAAGAATTCCTGTCTTTATGACAGACTGCACCATTAGCTCTCTTGGCATGTATTCCAAGTTTACAGGATGGGAGTTAATGTTTATCTGAAAAGCTGCATGAATCACATGAGGCTTTTAACACTTTGGTTCTATAATTGCGTGATTGCCACACTGATTACCATACTGCCATTTACCTAGAAGGAAAAATATTACATTTACAGTATATTTTTCATTATATAAATCACATTTTTGTCCAAGTTTAGATATTATGAGAGTTAAGGACCTACTTTTCCCACGAAATGCATTTAGAGTGGCAAATCTGTCAATCACCCTTCCTGATTTTAACTGATGTTGCTCAAAAATTACTTCTGGTTGTCTGATGGACTATTAGGAACATGCTCAACCACATCTTTAGTTTGAATTAAATTGAAGTGTAGGGAGTTTTCTTACTTTTGATTTGCTTTGTTTTTAAGTATTCAGTATCTTGTGTCACTCTTGTGATACACAGAGCAACTCTTGTACCAACCTTGGAAAGCAGAACCTAACTTTAAGTTGTTTAAATTGTTAGCATTTGGCAGTTTAGGTGCTATGACATCAAAACCTGATTCATTCTGTTGGTACAAGAAGAACTGAAGTAAGTAGTGAGTCTCTCAGGATCTTCACATTTCTATTTCCTTCATAGTTAAGGCCAATGATTGGTGACAGCTTTGTCAGCTCATCATGTAATGTTATTGGAGATTCTGGGTGGCTAGCTGACTGTTAATTTTCCCTCTCTCTTGTTAGAAGGTACAAGGTACAAGACAGCAGAAGCCTAAAAAGAGATAATTTTCTTACCTAAGTTGGTAGTAAAAAATATGTAAAGGAAAAACAGCATTTTTTTTTTAAATACCTTAATCAATTTATAAACTGTTGACTACCTAGCAATACTGAAACTGAATTCTGAAACTCGGATCTGGAAATAGAAGTGCAACTACTCTGTGAACACAAAATTCCTATTGCAGTGCTTTTAAAGCTTCACAGACAGAGGTGAAATTATTTCATTTTAACTTTCACACTGTCTCATGCTGTGATGTCTTCCTTCTTCCTTATGGGCAGGTAATGCTACATATTTCCCACAGAATTCCCACAGAGGACCTTTGACATGTTTATGAAGTTGCAAAAATATTTGGATGAGCCAGTCTACAAAAATGGAACAACATACTAAAACCTTACTGGGTAAAATATGAATGAAGCAAGAAAGACAAGTTGATTACCTTTGTAAGACTGCCCTTTCAATTTCCCAACTCTATCTATATCTTTCAACAATGCCCTGAAGCTCACATATAACATAGTTGAACATCTTTTTCAAAAGCAAAAGTTGTTATTCTAATGTGTGGCACATGAGGCCTGATAATATATGGGGTACCAGGGCATGTTTCTTCAAGGTGATTGGGTGGCTTAGAAGCAACATATCACAGACCTTGCCTCTACAGAAAGATGAAGAAACATCTTTAATGTCGGAAGGAGTGTGACACAAGTATGCCACAGTATTCAGCTTCAAGGAATTCAAGAACAACCAAGTTTACTATGTAAAAGTATCCCAGACATACAGTATTGAAGATTGAAAGATTATATTGTAATGGAAAATATATAAATTTTTCAACACTGAGATGCAGAAAACTTGCAAAATGTGAGATTTAAACCCAAAGGAGTATTGTAAGAAAATACTAATGGTAGGGTATTAACATGTACACTTTATGGAGTTACTAAGCCTGTAAGATTTTAAAAGATGCTTTACCTATTATATGTATATATGTATACACACAGATAAAATATATGAAACATATTTCTACATTCTGTCTGCATAAATCATATCTTTGTCCTGGTATAAATCTATTTAAAACACTGTTCTCTTAGTGTTGTAAAATGTAAGAGAACCCGATGGGAAGAATTATGATGTCTGAGTCCAGTTCAGAAGGCTGAATGATTTCTTTATAATAACTATGCTATAATACATTAATATATACTATATAAAGGAAAATACTAAAGACTACACGATACTTTCTCTAACTACCATATCTAACTACTCACAACTCGGGACCCTGTTCGCCAGAGTCCAGACACATGTGGATCCGATTGGCCACCACACTCACTAGAATCCAATCTAGCAATCACCCCAGGTAAACAATTCACCAAGCACATTCCACATGAGAAAAACAAGGAGCCGAAATGGAAATTGTTTTCTTTTTCTTTCTCTCTGTGCGCCTTTATGAAAAATCCTGAGAGAGAGAGAAATGTGCTTGCCACACTCTTAGCACACTTGCTACTGTTTTAGACAGCACCAGGTATGATCTATTAATCTGAACTTTGGAACAACAATCCAATTTTTAATCTTTGACAAAAAAATGTTTGTTTTCTTTAATCAATATCCTTCCATAAAGCGTGCATTAATATATGGATTAAGGTAAGGATATGGACCTGTTGGAAGGAGTTGAGGTTGAGGGTTTTGAAGATGATTAGAGGAATAAAGCACCTCTCTCATGAAGAATGCCAGGGAGGGTTGGGATTATTCATCCTGGAGAAGAAGAAGCTACAGGCAAACCTTATAGAAGTCTTCTGGTACTTATGGAAGCCTACAGAAAATCCAGGGAGGGACTTTTAGCAAGGGCATGTAGTGACAGGACTAGGGAGAATGGCTTTGAACTGAAAGATGGCAGTTTTAGTTTAGATGTTGAGATATCTAGATATTTAGATATCTAGATATCTAGATATTTAGATATTATAGATATTATAGATATTTATTAGGAGGATGGTGACACACTGGAACTGGTTGCCCAGAGGAGTTGTGAAAGAGCCATTCCTAGAAGTGTTCAAGGCCAGGCTGGATGGGACTTTGAGCAACCTGGTCTAGTGGACAGTATCCCTGTCCAAGGTTGGGGTTTGGAATTAGATGATCATTACGGTCCTTGCCAGCTCAAACTGCTGCATATACTTTGCAAAGGGAAGGCCTTGTAAAACCGTGGCTCAGGCCTGCTACTTTGGCTAAGTAGAAAAGGACTATGGATGAGTGACTCAGCTGAATTAGAGGTAGAAAAACAAGTTTTGTAACCATCGCATGTTCACATTGTGGTATATGGTGGTTGGTTGCATTATGTTTGTTATGATTTAAAACTGTGTAGCTGATACCCAGCTTATTGCTTAAAAAGACCAGGTTTTTGGAATAAAGCGTCTCTCCTTTGCACCTGACTGGGGACCCTGTGTTATTTTGGACACCCACCTCACACCAAACCATTCTATGATTCTATGATATACTGTAATTAACTATAATTGTTGACCTCTCAAGCTTGTTATTTCTAATTTGGCTTCAGTAAACCACAGTTTGTTAGGCGTTCCTGTTTTCTATTTACCCTGTGGCTTTAGGTGAAAATATATTCTTCCATTATTGCTAGGGGATGGTTCAAAATATAGACATCTTTAAAAGTCTAACTTTAGAAAGAGGAAAGAAGTAATTATTTTAAGATAAAACTATTAGTATCTTCATTTTTTTCTTCTTTCATTTACTCAATTTGTAAGTTCATCTCTTCTTCAAGGCACAGGATAAAATGAGAGAACACTCGGTAGAATTTTTTATTGACCATTTAATCAGGAAAGAAATAAACTTTAGTCAGAAAGAAATCTACCTTTAAGAATGAGAAAATTCATAGAAAATCATAGAATAAAATCATAGAGTTATTAGGGTTCAATGATCATTGAGTCTATCCGTCAACAGAATACCATCATCCTCACTAAACCACATCAAAAAGTCCTATCATTTCTGCTTGCTTTGTAGAAGAAAGTTTTGTGCCTTTGTGCATAGCATTTAATATCTATTGCTTAAGTCAGGGTTTCTTAAAGTTGTTCTTAAAGTTGATAAGACCATATTTATGCTGATTCCATCAGGTTTATTTTGTTTTAGTCAGGAGCTATCCTTTATTGTGATATCTGATACTCCAGTCTGTGCCTTAATTTGGAGAATGCTATACCATGATTTATTCTTAATCTTTGCCTGATTTGTATAATATAAGAAATGTGATGGAATGAGACTACAAAAAGATGCTACTGTCAGAGTAGTTTTAACTATTATGAGTTATCATAACAACACTGGTGAAATAATCAGGCTTTTGAAGAATACACTAAGAAATTGCCAGAGAAAATTTCTATTAGAATATTATTTTCACTTTATTGCACTTGGATTGATTAAGATTTTTTTTTTAATTTCTGCAGCTATAACCATGTTAGTCATGACATTTAGTATTATACCAATTTCCTGAGGTCATTGACAGATGGTAAGCAGTATAAAGGAGGAAAATGTTCATTTTTCAATATATTTCTGTCAATTGGTTTAAAATATGCCTACTGTTTTAACTGTCTGATGAGACATATTTCTACATATTGTTTCATTCCTTTGTGTTTTCAAAATGAGTTCTCATTGGTGAAAAAGATTGCCTAAAAGTTACATAAAAACAAACTTGCCACTAATGCTCAGATTCTTTTGAGAAGAGAGGCACTTATATCCTTCCTGGTACTCTGAAGAGATTTACATTTAGATAGATGGGCATCTGAAATCAACCTAACTTGGCTAAGATAATAATGATCCAGAACAGCAGTAGTGCAAAACTTCTGTATCATAGTGTAAAAAATTGAGGGCTCACTCAATTAGCTGGGAGCTCAGTATGCTAAATACTCTTTGAACCTAGGGGATCAGCATTTTCCTCTGATCAAGAAATGCCCATTAGAAATGGACAGACCAAATACAGAGCTGAAAGAACTCTGTTTCCTCTGTTCAGGAACTTCTATTTAGGTTCCTAAATCATCAGTCAAAAATGTAGGTATCAGGATCTTCCTGAATAACATGGCTTGTCTTCTGGAGAATCTTCAGAATTATTTCAGAAGTATCAGAAAATCTAGTTTAAAAATGTTCAGTTCTACTTTAATTGCCTAAACCCCAAACAGGAAATAAGTTGTTAGATATGGTGATATACCCCATCCTAAAATTGCTGTCTAAGGCAAATGAGTAAATAATTTCCAGCAGTTATTTGTGTCTCTTTATTTACTATGAAGAACTGAATTTAAGTGGAGTGAATTGTGTGCTCTTAGGACAAGCTCCTAAAATTTCAATCAGATATTATGAAATTAGGCTCCTCCATAAGACAGTGTAGTGTCATACTTAATTTCTGTGGGATGCTGACCACTTAAATATTCACCCAAACTCCAGTGATAATGAGGCACAAAAATATGTAAGAATAACTTGTGGTGAAGTGGGGGAGTATCTTTGCACTCGTACCACTTGTTCCCATCACTGTGTGCTAATATTGCATATTTCAGTACCATGGACTATCTCCTTTGTCAAAGGCAGATGAGGTCCCATCTGCTTTTTGGGCCTGTGATCATGACACTCATTCCAGAATTTTTAAGACCCGATTTCTACATCTCTCTCAGCCACTGGACAAAGAGTCCTGTAATTTTCAAGTTTTACTAGACTTTCTGACTAGAGGCAACAGTCTGATGAGGTCAGACATTTTGGTCAATATTTGAATGACATGCAACAGTGGTCCTTGAATGAGAATCTCTACTCAGTTATCAAATGAAGCAGATACTCTCATGTTAAGGAATTTTAGCAGTGCTTATGCATCTTACATAAAGGAGAACAATATACACAAACACCCTTCAAGTTTCTGTTTAACTCTCATCTGAAATGTGAAAACTCAATTATTTAGATTAAATTCACTCCTTAGAAGCTATTTATTGTTATGTTTCATGGCAACTGACCTGATATGAAAGAATTTTGTAAATCATTCTCCATGAAAATAATTATTTCTAATATAAAATAATTTTATTAATCTTAACTTTACTTTATAATAAATTTGCCCTTATTTAATATATGACTTCTTTATTCTACTCTTTTAATAAATTAAAACTTTTAGGAGGGAAAATGACTTTTGGGCCTTGTTGGGTCATTCATACATAGGAGAGAGCTGCCTGTCTTTTTTTCTTTTCATTTCATGCCATGCAATTTTGTTGTGCCACCTGGATATCCAGAAAAAGTTCAGTCTTCAAAACATAGTGACAAATTCTTAAGTGAAAAGTTGCTACAATTAAATAAATTAATGATATAGAACATGAAGTAATCAACAGTTTCTTTAAATTTTTTGAGGACTGTTTCCCATCGTAAGTACAATTTTCTATTTTTGTTATCATTGATTTTGTGAAATATTGTATCCTATTTTTTCCCTATCCATCTCTGATTTTATCCAGAACACAAAGAAGCAATTGCAAGGCTAAAATAGATAGTTGACATTTTCCTGGTCCCAAAACACGTATGAATTCTGATTTATTATTATGACATTTAAGCATACAAACATTCATATATGCATAAAAATGCTACAGCATAATGAAGAAGAGTCTGCTATTATTTTTTCAGGATTTAAAAATATAACTTTAAAATTTATTTAAAATGTAATATTTTGCTTGCCTTCTATGTCATTGAATAATAATGGCATTTGGTAGATTTAAAAAACTATTTTTAGAAAGATTTTTATATTTTTGTTTGAAAAACTTTCTTCTTTATTATTATACCTAAGGCTCTGGGGTTCATCAACAAACTAGAATTCTTTCATCTAAGAAAATTTCTAGAAAACTGTGAAAAATATTTTTATAAAAAATAAAACTGACCCAGAGCTTCCTGAGAAATGCATATTTAATTTTTTCTTTTGCAAGAGGCATTACATTATAGCTATTTTCCCTATAATATGCATATTGATTAGAGCGGTATTGTGCTTCATCCTGATTTGTATTTCACTAATCTGGTGAAGCAGGAAATGAATAATAATAATCTAATAAAATTATGGAAAGTCAGTTTATATAGAGCATGCCAAATTACAGAAATTATCCTTTGCAATGTAGTGAATACCTCATTAGTAACTCATCAGAAGATTATAGATCTCTTAATGCTTACTTTCCTCATGTTTGGCTGATGGCCTTTTAAGAGTCCAGAAATTCCATTGCTAATTATTCCTTATCACCTATCATCTGGCACTCCAAGTCCTGTCTTCCTTTTCAATAAAAAAGGAAAATCTTTTAGGAAAATTTTTCTGACAGTGTATACTTAAGAACAGCAATTTACTTATTCTTTTTTCTTTTTAATATTTGACAGAAAAACTTTGCCACTTTCTCTTCTGCTGTCTTCTGGTGTCAGAGTTAGATTTGAGTGATCTTTCTTCTGGGATTTATTGAAGTAAATCTTTCTACTTACCCTCTCCTGGATCTTTGATGGGTTTTTATTTCTGTCTCCATTTTATCTCTTATAATTTTTACTTTTCCACAATATGTGTCTTGTTATCTTCTTGTGAATCTTTCCACATGACGACCCCAAAAATGTCACATGGCAAGGTTTTCTAAACCAGGAGGGCTCCAGTATAATTAAGTAAAATGTGAATCAAGCAATATTGTGAAATTCAAGGCCTTTCACAAATTTGTAGGTAATAAATAGACAACAAAATTATGGTGTATGCATAAGAATATTGCCTGTTCATCAGAAAAGAAGAACAAAGAATATTATAATATTTGGAGAATATAGAGAAATACTTACTCTCAATGGAAAAGATCAGGTTATGGAATTTAAGCTAGATATATGTAAGTCCACAGGACCTGGTGACAAGCAATTAAGTGTGCTGGAGGAGCTGGCTGATGCTATTGTGAGGCCACTGTCATTTTATCTCTGACAGCTCCTGATTATCCAAGGAGGTTCCTGAAAACTGAAAGAGACCAAAGGACATTCCCATCTTCAGGAAGGGCAAGAAGGAAAATATGAGGAATTACATCTCAATCCCTGCATACGTAATTGAGCAACTAATCCTCGAAAATATTTTCAAGCACATAAATGACAAGAAGGTAATCTGGAGCTATTGGATGTATGAAGAAGACATCATGTTTGGCCAACCTTATAACCTTATATAATGATGTGACTAAAAAGAGGAGAGAAGTGAATGTTGTTTCTCTTGGATTTAAGTTTTTAATACTTTCTTTTACAACGTCTTGATAGAAAAATTGATAAATTATAGATTAGATAAGTGGGAAGTGACATGAAGTGAAAACTGGTTGAACAAGTGGACCCAGAGGATTTTGATCAGCAATGTAAAATCCACTTAGGGACAGATCACAAGTGGGCCAATAATGCTTAGTAATCCTTCACCTCTACTCAGCAGTGATGAGACACATCTGGAGTACTGGGTTCTGACCCTCATATAGAAACTGATATAGTGTAATTAACTTTTCTGCTTAAAAAAACCAACACAATTTCACAGGATTTTCACCACCACCAGATACCTTACAACTTTTTTCCTACATTTTTCTAAGTGTTTTATGTATTTCAGTTCTTACCACTTTACTCCACTAAGCTATAAAATCCCATTTGCCCTTGAAATTTATACTCTTCAGCTATGTATAGATTTTCAGTACATTAAATTTCTGTAGTTATTGAGTGAAGCTACAATACAAAATATTTTTAATGGCTTCTATTTTGTACCAGCAAATTGTTCCTTCACTAGAAGTGTTTAAATATCTAAGTACTCGATTATGCCCATATATCAGGTGTGTACTGAGCTAAATGCTTCAACTGTTTAATCAAATAAATTTCAGGTAAAGATTCTACTTGCAGCATTATGGACAGAAGTATGAAAAGTCCACTGAGCTGTTGAATGTTATCCCATGCATCTGACAATATCAGTAATGAACCCTTAAAAATTTTATTTTGTATATGGTCAAGTGATAAGTAACAGATGGTGAAAAAAACCCTGCACATTTTTTGTCCCGTTTTGGCATTTAAAGTATGTCAAGTGTTGATAAAATATATAATACCGTGACTGAACTCTTTTCAGTGAAGGTCTCAGAAGTGCATTTATTTTTTTCTAATGTTAAATTTTTAAGTTAGATTTTTCTTAAGTTTTTTTTTCTAGAGTGAAATTTTATTTTTTATCTCTCTCTCTTTTTCTCGATTCACAAATGATCATGTTTACTTTGGACTATGCTAGTGTAAATGCAAAGCAAGGTTAAAAGACAACTGTAATCATGAGCTGTTGCTTTGAGAGATAGCTACCAAAAAGGGATGGTGGGAAACAAACTACCAAAAAGGGATGGTGGGAAAATGAACTACAATGAACTACAATTAATTGCAGTTAATCTTCAGACAGTGAACATTGGAGAAGTTGCTGGACTTTCACCCAGCTCTAAACACCTGTTATTCAGTGCAGTTTGACATCTAGACCTGTTTGTAGTCAGGTTTTTGATTGATTAAGTTAAAATTCTGATTAACATATTGACATTCAGGGCCTGAAGTAGAGTGGGCCATCCCCTTCTGCTTGTTATGAAATAACTTTGAAGGTTGCAGTCTGCAGCAGAAGTCTGAGTCGTAACATGGAAATAAATCCAGAAGGATTTAAACCTTAATATATAGCAAACATATGTAGGAATTCTTCCCCAAGAAGGGACTGCCCACTCAACGCACCAGATAAACTTTATCCTTCCTGAACTCACAGAGTCCTGAATCCTGACTCAAAATGCTTAAGTTTTCAAAACTGTCAAAACGGACAATTTTATTTTGTCCATTTGATTTTTGCAAACACGGAATGAAACCTCTGAAGTAGTTGTTCTGTACCTCTTTCACCTTAGGGGATCATACTTGTCAAGGACACCTTGCCAGGATGTAAACCACCAGACACTCTGAATGGGTATGATTTTCTGAATTTGAGTGTCTCTGAAGTCAACAATGGGAGTTCCGAGTGCAGGAAATAATGTATGAGAACACATGTCCTCTAAAGGAGTAACATAGGAATAGGGAACATAGGACTGCCTTGCTTTCCAGGGCTCCCTCCCTTTTTTCACTCCTCTCAGCACAAGGTGAGGTGTGTTTGAGTTCCACAAGAGAAGGCTGAACACTGGAGACGTCCCTTTCTCAGGCATATCCCTGGGACTAAAATCCAGCACTTGTTTCCCTGTTGCTTTCCCAGAATAATGATCTTTACATTCCTGACTACGCGGCAGTTCAGTCTCAGGAGAAGAAACAGTAAGTGCCTCACTCCGATTATTCATGGCACAGTGGTTAGGTCACTCTCCAGGGTGACAGGAGAGATGGATTCAGTCCCCTGTAAGACAATCAGGGCTCGGAATGCAAACCTCTCATTTGCTTAGTGAACACTCAAACCACTAGACTATTAAGCATAAGACAGTGTCACCTTTACCAGATATCTTTCTCAGAAGAGGACTAAAACACTCTGGGTCCTGAGTGGATGGAAGCACCTAACATTTTCTATTAATTTCCTGCACTCTCAGTGGAAAGATAGGCACTTAAATTAGGAGTGGATTTCCCTCTGCTTATCTCCAGCGGCAATGTCTCTCCACTATGGTAGGCAAACTCCAGCCTCCTTCTAGGGCCAAACTGGATTCTGTGCATAATGTCTAAATTAAGCACCTAAATGAAGTACACAGGATTATAAGCAGGAAAATTAAATCTCTTCAGACATGCCTGCTATGTAAGAAGAGTGACATTTGAACTTTTTTTGTCAGAAAAATCTCTGGGGAGTCCTGAGCTGTGACATGTAAGTACAGCAGCATCACTTTTGACCCTGACCAATACTGAGTTGTTCAAACCCTTTTGCTTGGGTCTTGCTAGCTCAGGCATTCCCTGTGCCATACTCCTTTGTGTGAGTAGCCTGAGGACAGCGTTTGATACCAGGAGTTAAGCATCTAAATCCACCCCTTATGTATGCAAGAAGTAATGAGTTATTCAGAGGCAAAGGGCAGACAGAGTCCCTGTCAACTTAATGAATATTTGGGGTAGAAATGACCTCTGAAAATCAGGCCATTTATTTGAGCACCTAAAAATACATTCGGATTTTTAATTTTACACATTCAGGTTGAAAAATTTTGGCTACAGAGTAAATTAATTGCCTAAGGTCACACAGCATGCCAATGTATAATGAGAAAGTAATAATGAGTGAAGAAAAAAAAGTATTTTTAATCTCTGTGGATTTATTGAATCCCAAACCTCTTTTATCAAAAGTGTTCTTAAATATATCTCTGCATTTTTTAAAATTGTGGTTTTGTGTTATTATTTAAAATGCATTTCTTTTAAATGAAAACATATTTTTCTCCATATTCAACCCCAATTGGTGGTATCTTCTTATTGCTATGAAAACAAAAGGTTCAGTCAGATCTTCAACAGCAGGTATTTTGTTGCATAGGTAGTTAATGAATAGGATATTTGATTACAAAGGGATAAGTAACCTCTCTGTAGCCTGCAATTAACATTTAACTTGATATGGTCAATAAGCCAAACGAAGGGAGAGTAAAATAAAGAGGATTTTTTTCTCATTAGGGGGTTCATCACACACACATATGCTAGTGAAGCAAACTGTTGTGATTGCTGATTTTGTTTGCACATTCTTATAAAGCTAAGCTTTCATTTGGTCAAAAAAAAAAAAAAAAAGAACCCACTCAGTCTCTGGAGAAAAACAATATTTTAATCCATTCAGATTTCAAGTATGTGAAGATAATTTATAACAGTCAAGTGCATTATTAGGCAATAATGATATCTCAGGAAGTTAGTCACTCAGTTCTTACTAAAATCCTTTGAGACTGGAGTGCCTAATTCCCTCACAGGCTTTCTAGCTTTAATGAGTTCTTGCTTACACACAGACACAGCAAATGGTGTCTGTTATATCCTTTTCATGCAAATATAAAGGAAACCCTAAGTGATATACACTGATTCAAAATATATATAAAGGATCTCTTTTAAGCAGTTATGCAGTTAAGTCAGCTTCACTGTACCTTTTTCTTGGTGCACAGAATTTCTCAAAGCTGTTTATCATAAACATAGCAATAAAATGAGAATGGTCTCCATGTTAAGGTTAGAGGCTTGGGAAATACATGCTGAATTTCTTTTACTGCTGCCAGCTTCCTGCACTCCTTGGCCGTATAATTTTTTATCATAGCATTAAAGACCGAACACTTTCCTCAGCTGAAACAAGAATTTGAGTTTGAAAGATTAGCTTTTTCTTGGTTTTGAGGCTGATTATTCCTGCTGTGAGCACAATTCTAAGAGAAAATTAAAACAGATGAAAGCCCAAACTGCTAATTACATGAAACCCTAGATGACAGTATCAGGCAAGTGAATAATAATATATGTCATTATTCTGTTATGAAGAATTCTGTAAATATACCTTTTCCTGTTTCATCTCCCTAGTTCTTTTCTCCATATTTAGTTTCAATTTTTTTTAACTCTTTCCAAAATTTCATATTGTTTGTTGCAGAAGTCCCCAGGATGGATTCTTCCCCCAGGATGTGATTGGAATCGCACCATGGTAAGGGATCTATTTTATATACTGAACTTTCCATGCAAGAGATATTAAATAATTCTATACCATTGATTGTCTAAACATTCAATCATAATATGTATTGAAAGGAAAGTACAAGAACTGCCACTTTTTATTATTTTTGAAGTTCACTATAACTGGACTTTTCACTGAGGCCATGATTCTGAAGACAGAATGCAACACTTGGCCGAGACTCACAATCAGTGAATGATCATATAGTTTCTCACCTCCTGCACTTCTTCATTCTGTCATGAGCCACATGTGACCATGTGCTGGCTCTCTTTAGAAAAGATCTCAGCAACTCAGAGGAAAATGAGAGTTCCTTTCTTCCTACAGTGATGGCTGCTTTGTTTGTAAGCTGAATTTTCTCATAGCAACTGTTATGTATGCATGTTCAACACTGTTTTTACTGTGCTTTTGTCTGTGAAACACGTCTTGTCTCAGAGCTTCTAAAAATGAACCTGTGCCCAAATTATATACCACCTCTCTGCTGTTCTCTGTTATGAGCCACTGGATACGACTCCAAGACAAAAATGTTTGCTTAAGCCACATCAGCCTGTTTGTTTAAATGAAACCAAGAGTAGTAATGTTTTAACGCAATGGATTTCTGCTATAGATTGTGGACATGGACTAAAATGGAAATCTGCTGCCTCACAGTAAAGGAGTAGGGTAATAGAACTCCGTTTGTGGGATTGCTGCTTGGTTTTTTTTGGATCTGCTGAAGGTATCCTGTGGTTTCTGAATTCAAGTAATATTTGACTTCTAATGATTCAGCCAGAGTGAGTTTGAGGTCTAACGACTACCTTTATGGTTATGGTTACCTTACCACCACTACCTTTATGGTTATGGTTACCTTACCATTATTTCTTATTCACAGCTTTAAATGTGGTTTCATTCGCTGAAAAAAATGCAGAAATCCTGTGCTTTTCTCTATTCCCATCTTCTGTTTCCTTTCATGCTTAAGTATTAAAATAGTTTTAAGTCTCCTCTTTTGAGACCCCTCTTTAACTTTTTCTTGTGTCTGTTAGGGGAGGACTAGGCATAAGAATACACACAAGTCTTTTAAGAGAAAAGTTCCAATTGTGGTACTTGCTGCTAATACTCTCTTCACTTCTATCTGAAAAGGAGATCTAACAGGTGATCTAAGGGCGGGCTCCTCTAGCTTAATCTGTAGCTGTGTTTAGCTGGTCTATGTTAAATTGTGTTTGCTGCACAAATTATTGTGTCCCCTGGGGAGAGACAGACATGAAAATTGATTAATTTTATGTAAAAGTTAGAGAGGAAAATTCCACAGGATTAATTTTCCTATGTTCTTAAAACTGATATAAGACCAGAAGGAAATAGATTTATTATTTATTTATAGTAGTAGTTAATGTTAAGAGAATGTGTAATTGCAATATATTACCATATAGTTTTAATAATATATTTTGGTACTTTAATTGTAGCAAAATATAAACATGTATCAACAGAAAACTATCAGATTGCAAACCATTTTTTTGCTCTTTTTCAGTAAGATATTCTACTTTTATTGCCCTTTAATTATTTTAATTTAAAGTTTGTGCTGTATAGCAAACAAAGGAATTAAAAAGTTTGGGTTTTTTCCTTCTTTTCAACACTGCAAACTAAATCTGGAAATCTGGAATATGAAAGTGAAGAAAAAAAGCTTTTTTTTTTTTTTTCCATACCCCATCCCCAACAATAAATATTCTGAAGGGCAAAAGCAGTCTTAGATTACAGTATTGGCTTTCCTTTGCTTTATGAAATTTACTTTGGCCTTCTAGTGTAAGTCTGTGCCTTCAATGGGGCTCCACAGATGTATGTATCTGTGAACATAATTTGGACACTCAAGCTGAAGAGTGAACCTGCCACAGGAATTTAATGCTGTGGATTGATGAGCAAGAAGAAAAAAAAAGTCCCTTTCTTACAGCTCTCCCCTTCTGTAGGACTGTCACCAGTAAAAAGTAAAAGCTAGTCAATGTCAGTGAAAGGATATTATACTGAATACAACCAGGAAAAGCCAGCATGCTGAATATAATAGGGGCATTTTTAGTTGGAAATGTTAGATTTTCAGTTTAGGCTTTCAATTCTGTATGGGTCAATAGCAGTAATTAATTCTATTCCATTACATTCTTATATTGGTTTGCTCACCATAATACCTGAGTGCATAACATTTGTGTTGCATGGTGGAATTGTGCTGGTGTGTTTTATTTAAGCTTAGTATTACTGCATGCAGTGAACAATGCATTTTTGCCTCCTTTTTAAACCATATTGCTTTTAAAGGAATGTGCAGACACATTGAACCAAAGTGTAATTTCAATTAGACAATATAGGGTGAAGAAGCAACTTTATACTCAGTAAGGACATAAGGGAGATTTCTAATAGCCCTCAGTTTCTGTGACGGTTCAGAGTTTCAAGCCAGCTTTCAAAAAACTTTGCTTCCCCTTCAGATGAATTTCACCTTCTGTGGGTCTGTGCAGGAAGACACCGTTCTCAGCTATTGTCTTCACACCAGGGCTTAGTTAATCTTCTAGCCAGACTGGTTCCAGGTCATTGAGTGCCTGAGAGAGATAGGGTCTGTGACACTGGCCATGACTGAAGCCAGAGGCAGCTTTAGGCAGTAAGCTGAGGCAATCAGGGGTAAACGCAAGCAAATGGAGTTTGCCCACATTCATTGTCAGCAATACAGACTTTACCCACTTCTTGCTGCTTTGCCTGAAAGACAAAACAAACTGATTTCACCACATTTCAAAGCCCATTTCTCCACAGGTTTTTAGTCTAATTCTACTGGGCAAAAGCCAGAGGCCTCAGTGGAAAACAAATGACGGCTTCCCTAATAAAATTACAAATGAGAAAATTACCCCTCTTTACACCCTGCAGCTCCTTCTTCCTCTTCTGTATCTTCTCTTTTCCTTTCCAATCAACAACAACACCAAAGGCTAGTAACACACTGTGGTTTGCAAAGATTGCTGCAAACTGGCTGCCTCTCCAGCAAAGTAAAGTATGCTGCAGGCATGCCTGGATGGCTGGTACATGCTCCAGAATTTGCCCAGTTCACATCATGGGATAGAAAAGGCTCTACTGTGGCCAAGATAAAGAGGAGACTGATCAGAGATAATACATTTAAATTCATATAAGAGTTTTTACTATTGGGTCCTGACAACATATCAAAAACTTTAACTGCCATGTGGTTTTGAGATTAATTAAAAGCTTTTCATTTACACAGGATCTCAATACCTCAAAATGTTTAATGTTTGCTCTTCATTTAGGGTATTATCAGTTTCCCCATTGCTATATGGTACACAATAATTTCTTTAAATATTACATTTCTTAGTGGCATGCAAGGGCAATTACTTGTCATGAATTAAGATTTGAAATCTGTAGAAAAGGACTGAGTTGCCTATAAATATTTTAAAACATAAAGGCAAAAGTAAAAGAACTAGTAAGTATTATATAAGTAAAGAACAAGTCTGAAGGAATAAGGTATAAAAAATATGTAGGAGAGAAAGAATGGCTGGAATGAAATTGAATTCAGGCTAATTTATAATAATCGCCATACTTTTGATGACTGCAAATTATTAAATGGAAGGACTTGATCACTATTAGAAATCACTAAAAACAGAAGTATGCAATTCCCTTGCTTTGTAATCTTTGTGATCTCATCTATTTTATTATATATAAAAATTATAGAAAATTATGGATTATATATATGTTGTGTTATTGCTACAAATATATATAAGCTCAACACTTAGAGGCTTAAAAAAAACCCATACTCCAAATTCAAGCCACAAATGGCTTCTGTTTTCTCTGAGTATATTTTTCCTTTTGCTCTTAATTTGCATAACCCCAAACTCATATTTTGATTCCCATTACAATATAGTTAGGAGCAGGCAAGCAGGTGTCATTAGAGAATCCAGAGCTTTAGTCCATAAAATGTATGTCTAGCTTTTTAGGAAACTCAGATCCATCTACATGTGTTCAGGACAATACTGGCTTCTCGAGGACCTCAGCTATTGACTCATTGAAACCAAGATTGTTCAGGTACTGCTGTGCAGGCACTGTTAGAAATTGATTGAGAGCTCCGTGAGTCTCTAAGGGTCTTTCATTCAAATATTTGTCCAGCTGGGTGTCATGAGGGAGCTATGTGACCACACATTCTCCTGTGTGCGTGCTCATACTTTCTGGTTCAACCAGCTTGGAAAATAAACACAGAAACAGCTCTTGGAACTGCTGGCCCTTGGATTCTCTGAAGATATTTAGCCCTTGTCTTCATGTACTCCTGGAACCAATGCAAAAACTTTTAGCACTGTTTAAATATTGTGAGAAATTCACATTTCTGAGAAGAGCAAGATACATGTTTATCTTTCTTAGCACCAGTGAGCCTATTCAGATTTGCTGCCCTGCAGTAGTGAAGCATGCTGCTCTCATGGAATGCTAAAAGGTGTTTGATAAGCTGCACATCAGTTAAGCCCATCATTTTAAACTCTCTATATCCACTTTTAATATTATGTCTTTCTGTTATAAAACATTAAATATACTTTATTATTATTTTTGTATCACATGAGAAAAAAAAGTAAAAACAATGAATGAGATACAGAGCAACACACTAAAGGCAAGATAGAAAACACTAGTGATATTATTTAATATTTATACTATTTGATAACAGCTATTTCCTCCACAGGAATGTGGATAAGGAGACCAATGATAACATTCATTGCTCTACAGGAGAAGGCTATTGGTACAGTTTATAAATCATATTGTGCTGTTTGGGGAGCCCTAAAGGTACTATATTGAAAGCCTATAATGCATTAGAAGCCTTTCAGTTTTATGTATTTAGTGTTTCTTCTTGGTCTGCTCTGATGTGGAAAATAGGAGTGTTTTTAGACTGAGATTCTATTGCTAAATGTACAATTTTATTGTTTTATTTGCAATACAGGACAAATGTGTTCAATGAGAGTAAAGTAACAAACAGCCATTCAAACTCTGTGCTCAACAAATATGGTTCTGTCTCGTTAGTCATGGAGGTCACGTTACTTGTTTCCTGTATCTTTGCATGTTTTACCCCAGCAACAGATATGAAAACAAAAGAAAGAGATTTTAAAAAGCGAATAGGTGAATAAGAATGGGGAAAAATAATACAGAAAACTGGAACTAACAAACAAAGTTTGCTTCATACTGAATTTGTGCCATTTTAAGATTCAGTTTTTTAACCCATAGTATTGGTCTCTTCAAAGGAGAGAAATACTTTATCTTCTTGACAGAACAAATTGAGTGGAAAATTACATAAACCCCTCAGCAGATGTTCTTTCCCACATTGCTTGGGAATTTATCCCTGTTATACAGTTTTTCTAAGGCCCATGCCAATCTGAATGGGGACATTAGCAAATTTGAGATATGTTTAGGTGAGCATTATGCAAATATTGTCTTACCATTGCCTTATTATTTTTTGGTGCCAGTCAACTTCACCACGGTATTTTATTTTTCTATCAAGAATATCTCTGTGTAGGTGCTAGACATATCATATCTCCATTGCAAATTCAATAAATGAGAACCTGTTTTTTTTCACTGAAGCAAAAGCCAAAGTCCAGACCTCTATAAATTCAGTTTGCTATAATGAATGGGTCTTGGAGTCAAAGTTGTCAGGCAACAAACAACAGGAAAAAAATAACCCAATTCTAGTTCCTACTGCCTGCAACATATCTATAGCTGCATAGCATACTAATTTCTGCAAATCAGATGGTATCTTCAAAATTATAATGCACACCAGCAAGTTAAGCATCTGTATAACAATAAGATTTGTCATCCATCATTCAGTGAACAGCATAAGGCAACTTACTGTCATCTAGTGCCAAGTGACATCCATCTAAATTGTCTGCCTGTCCATCTGACTCTAAACTTTGCTACAATCTTTAATCCAACCCTTTTTTAAAAATTATTATTCTTATTTTTTGATGTTCTACTACAGAATGCACAAAGTCTGTGAATGAACACAACAGCATGTTATAACTAATGCACAAGGAAAATCTCTTCAATAAATACCCATTATCCCTGTTTATTCTTTAGCAAACATAGTGAATTTCACCAATGAAAGTCCCAGCAGAATAGCAAGAGAGATTTGCAGCCCAAGCTGAGGAAGATACATCTGCAGCTGAGAAGTGCATGAAGAGATGCATAGGAATCTGGGGATAAATCAACAATTCCATGCTCTGGGGTGCATTCACATAGAAATTAAAGACTACCTGCAGAGAAAAATGTCTCTGCTGTTTCTCCTGTATTTCCTTGCTCCTAAAAATACATTGAGAACTGGGACAGTGGAAAAAAGAGACTGAAGAATAGCAACAAGAGATGAATGGTAGTGGAAGTTTTCTCCACTGGGATTAATTAATTAGTCTTCCTTGGCCTAGGAAGAATGGTGTAAAGCAGATTCATTGGATTTGAGAATTGGACAGAGCCTGATGTTTTTAAATAGAAGCAGCAATTTACACAGGAGAATACTCAGGAGAAACGTGAATTCCTTTTGTAACAGATAAATGCTGTTTGTGGTGTTTCCAGTAACAGACCTAAAGGAGATGATTTTGGAAATGAAACATTAATGCAGTGACTGGTGGCTACTCTTGAATGATTCCTGGAACACTATCATGGTGAGGTGAGTTTGCCAACAAAAACTTGATGTAAAACCCAGTAACATCACTACATGAAAAGGATGTTTTCAATAGTATCAGAATGAATCTAGGGAAAAAGAAATAAATTTCTATTTAATTAACTGTAAGTAAGAATAGTTATCATGATATTAAACTGATATTACTAGAGAGAAAAACAGAAGACAAATACTATGTTAAAAGGAATAGCAAAAGCTAATAAATAAATAATTATATACAGAGCTTTCAGAGCTCACCTAGTAGTTATTGTTCTAAGTTTTTCCAGCATAACTGTATGGAACATTACTCTTTCCTAGAGCCTACCTATAGGGAGCTGTGTTACTGCATCTCTGTTTTTTACACAGTGATTGCAAAGTGTTAATTCATCAGTGGTGAATCTAATGCAAGGGTTTTCCATTTTCCCATCCCTCTTCCTCCATCATCAGCCTATGCAGACCACAGGCCCTTCTGCTGCTCTGCTGACCTCAGCCAAGAGGTCCTGGAGAAGCACTTCTGGAGGCTGATGATACAACCCCTGAATAGTCACAGATTTGGTTAAAATGGTTCATGTGAATGTAGTCAAACCATTTTAAGTAGTCATATACTCAAAGGAATTTCTCATAGACTGCTGATCTGGAGGTCCCTCTACCTTAAGACCAAGAGGGTTGAAAATAGTAAGGAGGAAATGGTAAGATTTTGCCACAATTTTCCCTGTCAATAATGCTGAAAAAGCCAAAAATTAATTTCAAAAACTATGGTAGAGTTTTGCTAGCATCTCACATGCAACTTAATCAACAGAATGTAACAAGTTGACAGATAAATTTAGATGATGCAGCTCTCTTTTTATTAGTAGAAGTTAATCAGTAAGTGTTGTATTTATGGCCCTTGTACTGGGAGAAATAAAAACTCCAAATTTTCAAAACCGTCCTAAGTTCAAAAGTTACCCAGGCTCAGATATGTAAAAGGATTTATGATACTTCTTCACTTCCTGGAATAGTGAAAAAAAAATCTAGGTAACTTGGTTGCTAAATCCTTTCCTATTTGCACACTTAAGCTGGATCCACAAAAGCACTTGTGTTGAGTACTGCTCCTTTCGCTTTCCTAATACAGCTGTTTGTCTTCCTCACTTCCAGCTGAAGAGCCAATTGAGTTTGATACTAGGGTCAGCATAAAACATATGGAAAGGCTTAGCCTCTTGGGAGACAATGGAGAGCATGCCAAGAGATGTCTGCAATAATGGATAGGAGACGCCAAAGTATCAGCATGTCATACATCCTGGTATGCTAAGGCTGCAGAAGGTAGCACAATTGTTTAATGAGCTTTCATGATTCTAAGATATTTCTGTAAACTTCCCTGTTAAATACTGTTAAATACAAGTAGATATTATCATAGATGATTTCCTAATCCTTAGACCTTTGATCTAGCCTAGACAGTAGACTATAGGGCTACTCATGTAGCCTTTGTCTGGCCCACCAAGAAAATTCAATGAAATGGATGGCTTCTCCCACAGTAATTTAAAGGGTTTATTGTTTTATTATTCAAGAACAAAAGATACCCCTTTTGCAGTCTAAGTATGGAAGTGGATTTCAACACTAAAATAATTTTATGGACTTAACTCAGAGCATTTTACTTGACACCCAGCATTGCTTGACACCCAGAACCAAAGGTCTCTAAGGAGAATTTATGTTTTTATCCTATATTATTGTTTTTTTAAGTATGGACATGGAAAGAACAAGATAAAGTCCAAGAATGCTATGACAAAAAGTAATGTTGGACTTTGGCCTAACAAAAAAAAATAAAATATCTGAGCCCATCCTGCATTAAATGAAATGTGTAAAGGTAAATTTTGACTAATCATTCAGTTCCTGAAGTAAAAGTAATAAAAATAATAATTACCTGTATTCTATATATTGGATACTCAGATGGTACAACTGAGCTCTGTGTCTTCTAAAGAGATGCCAATTTTCATGACCCTTCCTTCCTTCCTTCCTTCCTTCCTTCCTTCCTTCCTTCCTTCCTTCCTTCCTTCCTTCCTTCCTTCCTTCCTTCCTTCCTTCCTTCCTTCCTTCCTTCCTTCCTTCCTTCCTTCCTTCCTTCCTTCCTTCCTTCCTTCCTTCCTTCCTTCCTTCCTTCCTTCCTTCCTTCCTTCCTTCCTTCCTTCCTTCCTTCCTTCCTTCCTTCCTTCCTTCCTTCCTTCCTTCCTTCCTTCCTTCCTTCCTTCCTTCCTTCCTTCCTTCCTTCCTTCCTTCCTTCCTTCCTTCCTTCCTTCCTTCCTTCCTTCCTTCCTTCCTTCCTTCCTTCCTTCCTTCCTTCCTTCCTTCCTTCCTTCCTTCCTTCCTTCCTTCCTTCCTTCCTTCCTTTCCTTCCTTCCTTCCTTTCCTTCCTTCCTTCCTTTCCTTCCTTCCTTTCCTTCCTTCCTTTCCTTCCTTCCTTTCCTTCCTTCCTTTCCTTCCTTCCTTTCCTTCCTTCCTTTCCTTCCTTCCTTTCCTTCCTTCCTTCCTTCCTTCCTTCCTTCCTTCCTTCCTTCCTTCCTTCCTTCCTTCCTTCCTTCCTTCCTTCCTTCCTTCCTTCCTTCCTTCCTTCCTTCCTTCCTTCCTTCCTTCCTTCCTTCCTTCCTTCCTTCCTTCCTTCCTTCCTTCCTTCCTTCCTTCCTTCCTTCCTTCCTTCCTTCCTTCCTTCCTTCCTTCCTTCCTTCCTTCCTTCCTTCCTTCCTTCCTTCCTTCCTTCCTTTCCTTCCTTCCTTCCTTTCCTTCCTTCCTTTCCTTCCTTCCTTTCCTTCCTTCCTTTCCTTCCTTCCTTTCCTTCCTTCCTTTCCTTCCTTCCTTTCCTTCCTTCCTTTCCTTCCTTTCCTTCCTCTCCTTCCTTCCTCTCCTTCCTTCCTCTCCTTCCTTCCTCTCCTTCCTTCCTCTCCTTCCTCTCCTTCCTCTCCTTCCTCTCCTTCCTCTCCTTCCTTCCTTCTCTTATTTTTTATTAAAATATATCTTATTCTAGCCACAGGGACCATTGACTGTAATGTGAAAATGCTCATAGTGGATGAGGTTTTCAGTCATATGTCCCCTTTAAAATACATTTAGATCTCTTAGAAATCTAAACCTGGCAAGGACAAAATTCTTTCAAAATGAGCTCCAGGTCATATAGGTGTGGTTTTAAAATTTTATATTCTACTCAGTGTATGTTCTCTATCTGTTCTGTAATATACAAATTTTTGGCCTGCTTTAATATTCAGCATCCTTGAGTTTACAAAATTATATGCAAACAATATTAATAGCATATTTTCTCTTCATATTTCTAATCAGCCTGTCATTAAATCAGTTTTAAATAACTCCCAGTTCGGTAAAATAAGACATTTCTGTTTTGGATATTTATTATAAAATACTTGTGGCATGCAGCATTGAAAATGAGTTTTGGTATATCAAAAGAAACAAAAATTCTATCCCCTATAATGTGAGACAAATTAATTTTTCAATAAACTTTAATATGGGTTGATAGAGATAGGAACTCAAAATCAGTAGTATGCTGATATGCTGCAATTGATGCATATCCATAAATAACTTTAGTTTTACCTACTACAAATACTACTTGAACATTCTAGTTTATCTGCTTCTTTACAGAAGCATCTTTAAATCATCCCTTGACAGCTAATTGTTTGAACTCCCTCTAGACCTCTCTGTAATAAAAAGCAGTTACATCCTGTGGGACATTTGTTTTATCAGCAGCCCTTTAGCTAACACTCAGGATGAAATCCTCCACTGACTCTCTGTTGCAATCATAAGACTTTTTCCAGGCACTGATAGAGGAATAGAAACCTTTCTGCTCAGCACACTGCCTCATTGTCTAGCAGCCCTACAGCAAGTACAGATCTGGAGCTCATGCTCAGGCCAGTAACAGCCACTTAGTTTAATCCCTCACCAGATAACCACACCTCTACGTACCACAGTCCTCTGCACCCATTCAGCTGTGGGAGTGGGTAGTCCGAAGTTGTGAACCTGTACTCACCATTAGCACCTTTGTTGGTCTTCAGCAAAGTATTTAACCTTCCTGTCTTGGAAAGTTGCCTTCGGGAGACATTTTTTTAGCAGCTGACCAGCTCATTGTAGAAAGAGATACCTTTATTTGTCAATTTTATGTCTATTTATTTTGATAGTTGAGCTGCTGGAAGGATAACTGCAACTCAGTTGCTGTATTCTGCACAGTAACATCTTTGACCACTATTGCTAGATTCAAAAATTTGCATTACAAAACTGTGGCTGCAACCCTTTTGGGGTGATGGTCAGAAGTAGGATATGCTGAAAAGATATTGGTGGTGAATGTCTGAGATAACCAACCTATGTATTGGATGGCACTGTATATTAGCTCTTTCAGGACACAGTTCATGATATCCTGAAGTAGGTGTCTGAAACAGAAAAGATAAATTACACCTCTGTTGAGTCTGCAGGGAGTCCAGGCTGATTAGTTTAAATGTTGATGTCTCTATTTCAGCTTCATAGAGATAGCAGAGAGGAGTCACACAAAAGGAATGCCTGTACAGGAGTAGTTATGCCATCTCTATTGTAATCCAAACATGCAGAATTGTCCTCTGTTTATGCAGTTTTATCTACATCATGGATGTTAGCACAGCCATTTCAACTGGAAACTGCATTTTTATACTCCATTTGTTATAACTACCCTGATAAGCATTCAGTGATTTTTGGCCTGGTTTCCTTGTGAGATGTAATCAAAATGGATATTTTTAAAATAAAAAGCAACACTGTTTTTGCAGTTTCAAAAATAGCATATTCCTAGGGTCTGGTGGAAAAAAAAAGATATTAGACTGCTGAAAAAAGAACATGTTTCTTAGGTTTATAAAGTTGCCAAGAAGAGACAAAAAATAAAAGAAAAAGAAGAAAAAGAAAAGGAAAATAGAAAAGAAAGGGGAAAGGGGGGGCAAGGAAGGCAAAAGAAGGCAAAGGCAAGGGAGGGAAAGGGAAGGGGAAAGGGGAAAGGGGAAAGGGGAAAGGGGAAAGGGGAAAGGGGAAAGGGGAAAGGGGAAAGGGGAAAGGGGAAAGGGGAAAGGGAAGGGAAGGGAAGGGAAGGGAAGGGAAGGGAAGGGAAGGGAAGGGAAGGGAAGGGAAGGGAAGGGAAGGGAAGGGAAGGGAAGGGAAGGGAAGAAAAAGGGAAAGGAAAGGGAAAGGAAAGGGAAAGGGAAAGGGAAAGGGAAAGGGAAAGGGAAAGGGAAAGGGAAAGGGAAAGGGAAAGGGAAAGGAAAGGAATCTGCCTTTCCTTTTTCTGCAGAAAAATAAATCAGTGAATAGCCATTTACCAGCTATGTTATTCTAGGATATAGTTAGTTGATGTGAAAGCACTCATATTATATACTTTGGTTGTTATTAACTCTATTTCCACCATTTTATAATGTTTTTTATCTCCTATCTACAGGAGATGAACCCAAGGTAAAGATATGACATTTCATTCATATTTCATTGAGTGAGTAAATTTTTTTCTACACTTTGGGAGCATGCAGAGTTAGAAAAGCAGCTTCAGATTTGCCTAATCCTGAATGTTTGAAAATCAGCTACTGAGGCCTGGCTTTCATGCCAGGCTAGAAAACCAGGTGGAATAATTTCCTATGAAATATATACCATTTCAGTTTTGCTAGCAGTGTCATGGGAACTGCTGTATAAAATCTCATCAGTTGTTCCTCTGATCTAAGAACAGCCCTAACTGTGAGTAACACCAATTTCTTCAAAGCAAAGTTCAAAAAACTCTGTAGTGAGGCCCTATTTAATTATCTGCCTGATGAATGGTCCCTTTTTTCCTCTTCTTTAAGATTTTTGTTTATGCCTGAAGCCCAAAATATTTCAATGTTTTCCAAAAGAGTTGCTTGAGCTGTGTTTTAACAGTCTTCACTGTAGATCTATATGGGTTTTTTGTCCATACACACATCTAAATTGTTTTAGGGATTCAACCATAACAATGAGTTCCATAGAATTCTTTTAATCCAAAATAAACATTTTACCCCATTCCAGCTTTTCTTTCTTACCATCTCACTAATTGCCATTTGTTCTTTTATTCTGAGGAAAAGGAGGTAGAATTTGAGAAAATATCTATTAGTATGTCATAAAACAACATCAAAATCTTCTTTTTTCCAATGCTATTTATACTGCATAATAGTGCATAATTTGCTCCTCTTACAGTCTTTATACACTCTCAATTTTATCAGACCCAAAAGAGAACTCCCAAGAAATGTTATCAGTTTGGAAGAGATTTACACTCATTTCATGGAATCTGAAGGAATAAATGAGTTATTTTTTCCCCCCACATTCTGAATATTTTTGGTAAGAAATACATAGAAATTTGAAGTGAAAAGAAAGTTAATACAGGACAGATAATACTACTGTAGTTAGCTCTATCCTTTCTGCCCTAAATGTCAGATTCTGATCTTTTTTGAAAGAGGTGATGGGGAGAATGGAACTCTTGTTTTATTCAGGAAGTCTGCAGAGAACACTCTTTTAGGAGAAACAATAGCAGGGGATGGCTCCTGTGCCATTCTAGATAAAATTACAAGGTTGTCAGCATACTCTCCTTTCCCCTTACACACACAGCTGTGAGGAGGAACTAGGAATCCTTCAGCTCAGTTCAGAGCTTAACCTGTTTGATCACACCCATACACACACAAAGAATATAATGAGTTGGAAGGAACCCACTTGTCCAGCTCTTAAGGGGATGGCCTGATCAGGGATAGAATCCACAACCTTGGTGATATAAACACTGAGCTTAGCTCAGGGTCAGGTCTAGAACTATGTGTCTGGATGGCTTGTCGAAAAACTGTCTAGAGGGTGGAAGGTATAGTTTGAACATTTCAAGAGCCAGAAAGTTTGCATGTAGGCAAAATGCAGTCAAATTGCACATACTAAACTGCGCTAGAAAACAGTTGTGTCATGTTTGGTGAGGGATGTTAACCTTGGAAAGTATCCCTATGGTCTTTCACAAAGAGATGTGCTCACACTGCTGCACTGAGAGTCAGCACCATGCCCCTCACTGTGGCTGCAGTGCTTGTGCTTGAGCTCAGGGAGTGCTATGAAGTACAAGGCTTATCACGACTGTGATTGTATTATTTTTGGACCCTGAGCACAAGCAAACTGCACTTGTAAAGTGTGTTATTTCAATATATTCAGCTTTCTTAAAAAATGTTTAAAGCTAATTCAAGAGAAAACAGTGTTTTCTCTAGATCTTTGTGACAGTGAACTGTGGGAATTATTGAATTACAATCCTCAGGGGCCTAGTATAATTTCTAGTGCCTACAGCCTTAAACTTGTGATAAAAAGGTTGCACTTTACTGAAGAGGCTACAGTCTTCAAACGAGTGCATTGCTAAAGAGAGCACAGTGACTTCAGCTGTACTTTCCATAAGCCCTTACACAAATAGGTCATTAATTAGAAATTAAACATTTTGAAGCAGTTGGAAGTAGAATAGGAGACTACTTAATGTAATGAAATAACCAAATTTAGATTTTCACATGACAATTGTTTTTAATTTTGTTTAATCCTTTCAGAAACTTTGGCTTTACAGAACTTACAACTTCCATCAAGAAACCTTCTCAAAGAAAATTTTTAGTCAAAATTTTTCTGGTTATATTTTATTCTATAGGGTCTGTATATTTTGTTTTGCTTTAGGCTTCACTACAATGATTCAACTTTCATAAAACTCTTCTGAGGAGAGGAATTTAATTAAAAAAAAATTCCAACTGCCTCAAAACCCAGGACTATGAAAAAAGTGATAATCCTAGCAATGAATATTACTCTGTCAGTGTGCTTTTCTAAGTACATAAAGCAGATCCCTGACAGTACAGCTGTGTACTGCAGTCAGGGCAAACCAAGGGCTGATACAGCTGTGATGGCAGAAATCTCCAATGCTCCTAGGGCACCTATGCTTACACCAGCAGCACAGCCTGTGGATGCTTTTTAATACTTGTAAAGGGCTTATTTGGCTGATACAGATGCATCCACACAGAAGCTCTTTGCCAGTGTATAACTGAGGTAAAATTTTGTTACTGTGAACATAAGCTCAGATTGTTTAAACCCCATCCAAATGAAAAAAAATATTTGGGAGAAAGGACTCTGCTACTAAATCACTGAGGTGCTTGATAGTGGTGATCATAGAGCCTTGCAGGACTCAGGATTATCTGTACAAAAGACTGGGATCCAGAGAGAGCAAAGGAAAAGGAGCATCATCTCCACTGAGGCAAGCACAGGCTGTGTGTCCTAAAGAGGTGGAGCTGAAGCGGTGAGTAAAACCTGATAAACTCTTCTTTGGTAGATGGTTTGTGACCTCATTGTGATTTCAGTAGCTGGTTTGTGCAAAATGGAGCTAGCAGCTTGAAACTTAGCCCTGCAGGGAAACCCAAGTTGCTTGGGTTTCAATGTTTGCTGGGTCACAGTGCTTTCCCATTGTGTCATGGGTTATCTAGTTCAGAAGAACTAAAAAAAAAAGTATTCTATCTTGAGTTACCCTCGCTCTGAATGGTCCTACTTTGCAGCAGAGCCAGTGAGGTAGAGGATGAATCACAGTGAGGCACAGGCTTACGAGATAATTTGAGAAAAAATTTCTAGCTCCAGTAACTAGTCCAGTGAATATTTCTGGGGACTTCAGACAATTCAAGTCAGCGGCAAGAGAGTTTTGCTATTGCACTTACTACCGCGTACACTATGCATTTATCACGTATGTAAAGCAACCTGAAGCCAGTTAGAAATTTTTTCTGATAATTTTCCTTCTGGGGCTATGGGAGCCATAGTATCCCATCCTCTGTTAAGGGAAGCAGCTGTAAAGGTGTTTCCACATCTCTTCCCCTCAGGAAGTGGAGCTTCATCTTGAGCTGACTGACAACAAATGTCTTAAACCTACCCTATTTCTCCACCATATATTTTGTGGGTGTATGCTGTGTCATCCAGACGTGGAGCTACTCATATTTCAAAAAGATGCTGGAAGGCACACACCTTTCACAAGGCTTGATGAGAAATAATAACAGCAGAATTGTTGCCACTGCATGTAGCTGCTATATCTGTGAAACAGCTGGACCTTCTGGCATCCTGACTCCTGTTTTCTGGACAGACAGACAGGGTACCGGAAGGTAGGGGGAACTTGTAGGGAAGCCAGACTAAACAGCAGCAACTAAGCTGTAGGCCCAATGTCTTTCAGTAGCACAGAATGAGCAAAGTGAAGTTCTGTTGTGGGGGTGGATGGTGACTTCTGTGAATGTTACAGGCATCAAAAAGTATTTATCAAGAATATATTTTCTCATGCAGAAATTAAAAAAGTATACCTTGATTTCTAACCTTCCTGATTTTGACTCATTTGATAGTTGTCGGATGCAAACTTCCTTGTTTTCTTTTACCAGGACTGATAAGGGGGTGAACTACTAATTTGTTTTTTCTCACTGCCAATGTTTTACTCAGGAGCAGTATAAACACTTAAGTGAGAATGTCATGACTGAAGGAGAATTAAGCATACTAATCTGCTCTCCATGCCAGCCATTAATATACTATACATCCTCTCTCCACTTCACTTTCATATTCATTACTTCTTTAATGAAAAAAAAAGAAGATATTTTAATGGTCAAAAAATTCTAAATGATTAATGGTACATCAGTTAATGACATTTTAAAAGTATTTCAGGCTGGAAATGTGACACTACAATCATTAAAAATCAGATTCAATTTCCAAAGGTCCTAATCTTAGACTTTATACTGCTGGCAGAAACATAAAATGATATCCCGTAAGCACGAGTGCTTCTGTATGATGGAAAAGCTCAGGAGTTTTGTGACTGCTGCCAGAAAATAATGTGTTCTCGGAAATTCTGGAAGTTGAGCAGGAAGATAACTGATGAGGATATGACAAGGCAAATGAACAAATTGTTCGGTATAGAGGAATGCTTAATACAGAGAGATCTTTTTCTCTGAGACATTGTTTGGGGTCCAAGAGTAGCATAATGGCTCCAAATGGATAAAAACAACAGTAAATCCCATTCTCATGCATTATGCATAAGCTCTCGCTATTGGAGTTTGCACCACCATCTGGTGTTTAATTATTCCCGCTTTACACCACACGGTGGTGTGAATCTAATGAAATGAATATGTACATTATAATAATTTGGTGCATAGATTCTGGTTTGCTAATTATTAGGTGCCAGGCATCCTTTTTTAAAACTGAAAGTTTAAATTCATTCTAAAAAATAACTGTTTCTATGGGCTTTCATTGGCAAATGCAATGACAATTACTTGTTCCATTCTCTAAAGAACCATTATTTCTATATGGCTGGTTGAGTTTCTCTAACATCTGTACAACATAAATTAATTATACAGTAGTGTCAGAATTCGCATTATCATACACTGTTAGTATTGTTAGAAAGGACCTTGTCTGTTTGTAGTTTTAAAAATAAATTTTTATATATAACTACATATTTTGGTATTGAAGGCTTCTCTTCCTGTCTCACTTGCGACACAATGGCTGTCACTATCTACACAAAGTTTTGCTATGTATCCAGGTTATTTTTTCCACATTATCACCTGTAGACCATTAGATTTCAATCTGTCATCAGTGTATCTGAAAACAATATCCTGTGTCATTAGTTAGGATGGTAGTTTCTACCTGGCAATAAGCCCTGTTGTGAAGAGTGAGACTCCTCAGCAAGTGCAGTGTTCCCACTGCTCCCAGAAAGGATGCTGAAAAATAGCGTGGGCTGGGTCCCCCATTAACAAATAATTATGTCGACATATTTTTCTGTTAACAAATGTTTTCATAAAATGAGATACAATATGAAGAGGGTCAGCAGGATTTTCTGCAAGAATCACTAAGAAAACTTAGAAGGCTTCAGCAGTATGTTCAATGGTGTCACTTCCTGCCGATGGTTATCTGGTACAATAATGCTGTTAAGGAGCATTCAGATAACCAATGCATCCAGCAGTGCTACATCTTACAAATTTAATTTCCTCTACTATGTTTTGATATACTTTTTAGTTCAGTGATTTGGGAACTTACGAGCAAATTCACAAGGTTAGTTATGATTTATAGCACTAGAAACATGAATGAAAGCTGCAAGAGTTCATATTTGCAGAGATAGTTGAGAAAATAAAACAAAGTAGAGTGGGAAGAGACACTGAGAGCCTGGAAAAAAAGTATTTTGATGTGGTGGTTTAGTGGTTTTTTCACCTATTAAAATTTTCCAATTATTTTACCTATGTTTTTCATTGATCTGTATTTCAATAATATGAAAAAAATAAAGATAAAAAGAAAAATTAGAAACCATACTGCTCAGATAATTTTCAATGAAGACTAAAACCTGAGTTTCATATTATCTTGACAATGCAAATTACCCCATCGTTCTTTCCTCCTTTTCATGAAAACTTTGATAATACATATTAACTTGCAATCAGTGCTTGTTAGAAAATGAAGAAAATATCACAGTTCAAAAGAGCATTATTCACTCTTCTGCAAGAAATAAAAAAGCCTTGCTAAACTTTTCATCCATTATTATGTGTGTTTTAATCAACAGTCTTTTGAAATTAATATGTACATTTAAATGGCATGGAGAAAACTATAGTTTATAGCAGACATTGCAGAAAGTGTATGAATTATAATAGCAAAACCATTCCATTGGAATGAATGTACTTATCCATAACATTAAAGGAATTCTTTCACTCTACTAACTTTCAAATTTTCATAAATACAATTAAAGTAGAACTTCTAAATTAAGTAATATCACCAAATCTGAATGCTTACAAAATATATTACTTGCAGTATCAGCAACTAAGCAAGTACTCTGTCATTTTCATTTTGTTTTAAAAAAAGAAAAAAAATTCATTATATTTACCATTTTTCAAATATCCATATTTGAATATTATAAAAGCTAAAAAAAATCAGATATAGGACATTTCTCTATAGTGCCAGTGGGTATAAAAAGTGATGTTCATTAAAATAATTCATACAATATTTTCTGATACTGGCTTTCATTTTTTTTATGTGTGTGTAAAATGGTGATAGGAAGAAATTGAATGGAATAATGATTGTCTTGGAAACAAGTCTCACTTTTTTTTTTTAAGAGAGAACTAAAAAAGAAGCCATCAAAAAGTCAGACAACATCCAGCAGTTTCTTCTGACACAGAGTATGTTGTTTCCCAACTTCTTCTGTCTCCAGGAACTATTCTGTATCCAATGGTCCTGGAGAAAGTGAGAATGTTGTGACATCTGTATCAGCTCAGTGGGCTACCTGGGAACCTCAAAAATTTCAGGTCATGTTTCTAGTTCTTGAAGAAATTATGGAAAGGAGTTCATGGGGTTAAACTTAGTATTATCTCATTAGCATTATCTCATCAGCATTCAGTACCACTGCTGTGCCATAAAGGAGAAAAAATAACAGAGAAACATGAGAAGAGGAATAGATAAAAGGCAAGCACTGAGAGGAAAAACATGTTGTTTCTTAATTGAGCTGAAGGAGGGGAAAATGTTGCTTGCAGCTCTGTTTTGATGACAAACCTTCTTGTGCCCACGACTATGTAGGTTAAAAATATAGTGCTGTCTCTAATATAATAAACAGTCAAATTGCAATTCTATGTGGTAAATCAATGGTGAAAATTCAGGAAGAAAACAAGAGGAGGAAATGAGGAAAAATATAATTCAGCAATGTGAATATTCGTAGGAAGTACAAGGTTAATTTATCTGACTGAAAACATCATCGTAACCCTTTTGAAGTCCCTGCATATTTACATCAGCTGAGATTTTCTCCCTTCTTTCTCCCAATGTCTCAGTCTCTTTCTCCCCACCGTATCCCAAAGTGTCTCTGATGGTGTTTGTAGTTCCATACTGTATTTTATATTGTACACAAATTAGCAAGGGGGGAAGAGCCCACAAACTTGTAAGGTTATTAGATTTGATGTTAAGTCATTGTCTCATACCTGACTTTTTTTCCTGAGCCATCTAAAGTGAACATATTATTGATGTTACAATTTTCTTTTTTTTTCTTCCTCTTGACTCTTCAGACAACAACATCACTACCTATTATCTGGGCTGGACTAGAATTAAACTCACCAAAGTGAATTCTGAAATGGAATTTTCAATGTATTCTATTTGCAGACTCAGAATAAACACAGCAAGAACAGCCAATATAATGGCATTTTGGCACTTTGGCTCACAGGTGGCAGAAGAAGGTACAGAAACTGAAAAAATAAACAAAACCACTCCCTACAAACAAACCAGTAAAGAAAATATCCTTGAACTTGGGATAAAGGTTGGGCTTGGGGCAGAGGCTTGATACTGTTCTTATTGTAACTAATCCTAATGCAATGTTTTCTAATTATAGAATAAACATTCCCTCTCGGATGGATCTGCCTGTCAGCCCACTCTATGGCAGAAATCGCCATATGGGCTGCTCTGCAGACGGCTGGGCAGTGGCATGTGTACAGCTGTGCAGGACGAGCACCCAGGTGTTTCATCCTGCCTGTGATAGGCAGCCAGCAGGCAGTTCTGCAAGGGTGGGGAGGAAACTCAGTCAGGGTGAAAGAAACCAGCAAGATGGGATTTGACAGGAAATAGCAATAATAATAAATAACATTAATGGATAAAAATAAAGTGCTCATTTTTAAAAAATTTCTTTCCAGGTCAGAGCAGGTTTTCTATAAGGAACAAAGTCTGATCTTGTTTAAGGTTTGCTGAGACTTTAAACAAGAAATATGAATATAACACAAGTGTAGGCATCCATGAGGTTGCTCAAAATCATGTTAAAAATAGCAAAAAGGATGGAGCTGCTTTACTTCCACATAAACTGAATGAGCATACCTGAAACAGACAGATAGCATTAATTTCTATCCCCAGATTTTCTCAACTCCCATTCCTGGCTCCTCTGCTACCTGATTCCATTGGCTCAGCTAATACAGGTTTTCAGTCCTATGCTAAATATACTACTTAGACCATAGGGAATGCAAAGTTAACTCATTGACTGCATCCAAGTCTCTTTTGACTTGGGTTGGTGAAGCTACTATAGAAATCTGAGCTTCTTTCTGTCACAGCTGAATCTGGAAAGGATACATTTTATGCTACTGTCAGCTGAATCCTGCACACAGCTGCATCCAGATTCAAATGTAACCATATACACAAATAACAGTGCTATGAAGCTGAGAGCACAAAGGAAATACAGATTGAAAAAGCTGTTACAAAGTGCCAGAGAGTGTTTTGTGTTGTACAAAAATACTTATTACTAAGTATTTGTACTGGTTACAAAGCTTTAGAAATGCTTTAAAGGATGCTTTTAACCAATGCATGAATATGATGAGGAGCACCTGTAAATATTTTTGATAATCAGTCAGTATATGTAGGCTGTTATTTTGCTTTAGGCTGAAAAATTTGGAAGAATACTTTGAGAAAAATACATTTTAAAAACACAGCAAAAACTAGCATTATATGTAATATATATGCAGTTTTCTTAAATGTAAAATAAAACATTAATGAAAACCAATGTTAACTGGTTTTACTTTTAAATGTTGTTTTACACTCTATACACTATTGACCTTGTTATACACTGGGGGGAAAAAAAAACCAGAAAATTAGGGATGTCAGCCTAAGCATCTTTGAACTTATAACAAGTGTGGACTCTCTACTTCCTACAATAGTCATCCTAAACTTGACAAAATTTTGAGTCATTTAGCACAATGGCCAGTGTGTCAGGAGTCTGTACCAGTGGAAGTCTGGACTGAGGAATGAAGTAGAAGTGAATTAAACACACTTGAGTTTTGGTCATTAGATTTTAACAAGTCAGAAAACATCCATCCTCTTAATCTTGACAATAATTGAGTGTTAGAGAATGTTAAATGTAGGATTTATCTATGAGTGATCAAAGAAAAATTAAACTTCTTGGAATTCTCCTCCCCTTCCATGGAGACTTAGAAATGAGAAAAGTTGCCTTCTGGATATGCCTCTTGCTCATCAATAATTACAAAAGGAGACCTGACAGATTTCTTAGACCAGGCTAGCTCTTACATAGCTGCACTAAAATGGATGAATCCCATCTGTGGGGTGAGATTTTTGAAAGTGCTTACATGACTTCTGTGTTTACTTTTCACAGGCTCCCCAGAAATCTTTGTTTCTCAATTACTTGCATTTGGAGTTTATTTGAATGCCAGTAAAATGAATAGATAAGCACCTGACCAAAATGAAAGTACGCTGAATATGTCCTTAAATTCTTAGTTAATTTTTTTAAGCATAACTTACAATTTTTTGCCTGTTTCTTTATTAGCTCATAATTGGGAAAGCAGTGCAGAAAATGTATGCATCCACATGGGGATACTGATATTGAAAATATATTAGAAGAAGGAACATAGTAGAACTTTCAGTAAAAACTGCTCAGGGAAATAGAAAGTAACCCCAATGATTTTGCATTGCCACACAGACAAAAAAATTTCCTCTGTAACTAGGGATCAGTGATTGTTTTATGGCCTGAGTCATTAAAGTAGTTCTTGTATGTACACTAGCTAAAGAAAATTGCAAGCTGAACTCAGTCATACCTGTAATCTCTATTTGATTATTAAATATATTTTGCCTAAAAATAGGATGCAATATTGTGTTCAATTATTTATATTCCTGAGACAAGGGGTTGCTCTCTAGATGAAACATTGATGCACACTACAAGGATTTCATTCCTGTGTGGTTAAGCACACCTTTCTCCACAGCACTACTGGGTTTCACAGCCCTCCACCTCATGACTTAGTGCAGGACCCAATGTTAAAGCCCTTGAATACCTAAATTCCCATTAGTAAAGTTCTCCGAGCCATTTAATCTTGTTGTGCAAAATAGTTTAATTCTTTTAGCATTAAAGAGTGAGGTGCCAAGATCCTGCTTAAATCTCAGCTTGATTAATAAAACAAGTATTTCCAGAACAGTTTTACCTGGATAGATCCACAGTGTAGCCAGACTGTAAGAAAGGCAAAGCTGCTGTAACGTCGAAGTGGCAATTCAGTGGTTGGTGAGATGTAAGGAGCTACATTTTGAATTTTCTTCTGACTGAATCCAAGCTGCCTGGGGATACCACTGATAAGGTATTCCAGGATGGGAATTTCTCAGCCTCTTCTGTCTCATTTACCAGGAAATAATTGAATAACAGAGGAGCCAGTGGTAAAGCAGAACAATTTGACAGACTTCCAGTTAGAGCATTCACCTGGAATGTGGGATCACCCCCTTCTCGAGGCAATATAAATGAGCCAGAAATAGTGAAACAGCTTCATCAGGTAGAAATGTAAATGTTCCCCCCTCTTTAACCATTGACATAGTTGATGATTGTTTATACTGCTTTAGTAAAAGAGGAAGGGAAAGGAGGGAGTAGGAATTATTTATTCTTTGCTACATTATGAGTTCTTTAGGTGAGATAAAGAAGGCAGAGGAGGGAAAACATCTATATTAAAGACACCAATCTTAATGCCAATGCTTAATCAAAGACCCGTGAATATTTCTGAAAGCTGAACAGATATCAGCAATAGTGATTCTTATGTCCTTGGAGGAGTAATCTCTTAGGATTTTCTGATGAATTAGAGCTTTTCAACAGTCTTGTAATAATCCAAGTCCATACGTGGAAAATGTTTGCTCCATTTTGTGATCCATTTTGTGCTCCATGCACTGACCCTGTGGTCAGATATTCCTATGATTTCCTTTGAAAGGTTCTGGTACTTGTTGGACACTTTCTTTCATGACCACAACTCAATATATCTACAGGAGATTAGACAATAGAAGTGACTGATCAGCACATTGAAGCACTTTCATAAGGCAAATAATGGAGCAGCACCAGAGCAAGGGTAAGGAGGGAACTCAAAATCCTACCCAACAGTGTAGAAAAAAGCAAGACCAGCAATTAGAGTAGTTCAGGCTGCCAGAGATCTAACCACTTCATTTTGGTTTTGTGTCCTCTTTTAGGTGCCCTGGTTACTTTGGGCATGTGAAACATATATATCTTTCTACTGTATAGAATATGAAGTTATTAAACTTATTAAGTAGTCATATGTCTGAAGACTAGCATGCAAATCTCTGCTACAAGCCTATCCCAATTTCCTTTTCTAAATCTTATGAGACAGAATCCAAACTGGTATCAGGAAATATGTTCCTGAGGGACTATTCAACAAGATTTTTATGCAACTCAGTGTAAGCGTTTTCATAACTGGATATAAAAAGGAAGCTTTTTGTTTTATTTTTTTAATCATTGTACCATGCAAAATTACTTCTCTATTGTATCTGCTTTTACTTTTGTTGTTTCCAGGCTGAGACTCTGACCTTGCAAACATCTAATTTTGAGCATGTGAGTAGTACCTTGGAGTTCAAGAAGGGCAACAGAAGTGACCAGAGACATCTGACCCCAATTTAACCCTTAATCCCATGAAGATTTTTGAATATGAAATCAATATGACTATTCGCACAGCTAAACATAGGAATGTGAACTCTTTACAAGGTTGGGACCTACTAGAATAGGCTCTTTTAATTTCATTTAGTGCAGGAATTCCAAATTTCAAACAATTTTGTTGTTCTTCTTGTAACCTTGCATATTATTGTTTTGATGTTTAGGAAAGGTGATTATCTCAGAGGTTTCAGCAGGACCAAAGGTGTTTGGGTGAGCTTTCCAATATCTGTTGATAACATCCTGATAGAAAACAGAATTTCCACAGTTCTTCAAACTGTAACTATCTGCTAATATTGCAATGCATTCAATTGCATCATTGAACCCTCACAGAACTCAAGCTTCTACTGGCTTATGCTGTGAAGTATTATCTCCACATGTATCATTAATTTTCTTTTCATAGTATTAGTCCTCATTAATCCATTCCTAGTTGCCTTGTATCTAAAAATAGAAGTTATTAAAGTGGATTTCTCTTATTGCATAGTAAATAAACTATATAGGTCATTTGGTTCTTAAACTTATGTCGTAAAAGTGTATTAGTATTTGTTTGTATGTGTACACAAGTAAAGAGACACAATTTTATATTTTTCTTCATAAAACAGAAAATTATGTTAAATAAAATTTTGTTTTTTCTATAGTGAATAAAGCTTATTTACAGGACTTCATTAATATGCAAGAAACATGCAACCTGCCAACTTACTTTTAAAATCCATTCTTAGTGTGCACTTTTTTTCAGTTTTTTTGAAAATCCAAGTCTAGGAATTCATGGTGAGATACGCTCTGCCTTAAATCCATCATAGTCCCTAAAAGAAATCCAATACCCTTGTACTTCTTGAAATAGTCTAATTCCTAAGGCATTTAAATGCAGTATTTTCATTCTTAGATTAAAGCCCCCTGGGTGCTTAATTTTAATTGCCCAGACATATGAATTGCATTCACACCAGGCAGTGCAAAAGACACCCAAACTCTGTCAAAGCCTTTAGAGAAGCTTGACAAATATGTACTATGAGATTATATTTAGCATTCTCTGGCATGCTGTCTGCTGATTGGGATTTTTTTTTCCTATAAAGAGATGATATAGTCTAGTGGTAGAATCCTGTTCTACGTCCTAAGCTAATCAACAAGAGGGGAAGGAATACTTACATGCTGACAAAGTGCCCAAATTCTCAGGTCTGTGGAATTTTGCAACACTCAGCTTGTTTACAATCGAACAGTTAAAAGTCATGTGGCAAGAGCAAAGGAAGACTGGTATTTATCTGGTAAGAAAGGAACTAGATGAAAATTAAATCATTGCCCCTACTCTGGGACCAGTGTCCTGCTTAATCTTTTAAGGCTGCCCTTACTGCTAACTTCCAGTATAAACGGCCAGCACTTTTGCAAATGCAGCTGTGAGCAAGACGGATCCCAGATGATGAAGGCAATTCATGTTTCCCCTTTGTTCCTGAATTCTGAGGAAAAGAGGTGAGGAGAGCTAAATCCTAATTTCAGGATGACATGATGGAAGAAGGCATATTTTTGTCTGAATATTGCCAATATAGAATATTAGTAGTATATAGAATATTGCCAGCAAAAGCTCTCTCACCTGCAGCAGGATCTGAAGTTAAGCATACAGCATATGCCTCTCCAAGAGACATCACCTCCCACCACTGTGGGTGCAGGGAATTCAGGTATCTCTGAAACACCCCCCTGCAAGAACTAATTCTTCAAATTTTTAGAGAAGAAGGCCTTCATCACCTCTCTTGGGCAAGTGGATTCCTCTTCAGTTTATATAGAAGCATCAATAGAGGGGAATAGCATTTTACATTGCTTTGCTTTACCTTTTTGCTTTGCCTTTTTGGTTTGACTCACTAAATTTCATTCTCTAGTTAATAGAGATCCTACTGTTTTTTTACACAGTCAGCTTTTTCCTTTTAAAATTTTACTAAGTTAAGCTTATCTTTTTCAGTCCTCATAATCTATCTACCTACAGATATCTGAATGTTTAGTCACACTGTCCCCATGAATTCACAAAGTCTAAAACCAGTTTTCTTCTACTGCATAGACTGTTAAAGCAGCTCTGTGAGTGGTAAACATGTCATGAGTTATCTATGTCCTAATTTTGGAGGACTGTAATATATTAAGCTAATATGTTTTATTCTCTCCTCCATTGTATCATTTCTCCAAGGATTGTTTCTGCCATTCTCAAACTCAGAGTCACTTCAAGCAATAACTGCCAGAGAATTGTTTCTGTGTTTGTCCCACTCTTCCTTTCAAAATACACTCTGCCTTAAATGTAAAAAAGATTGTAAGTTCGATATTTTGCAGCCCTGCAGGGTTAGAAACAGAAGCTTTATCCCATTAGAAACAGATGGTTCCTACCTTCCCAAAGGGTCATACATAGCTCTAACTGGAGTGCCTGGAAAGTCCTGAAACAGTATGTTGTGGCAGACTCTTCACATCTGTAATCATGCCAGTTACTAACCTACCCTATACACCTACCTTTTAAAAATTTGAAGGGACACACAATAGCACAATGGCACTGAATGCAAAAAAAAGCCTTTGTTTTTTTAAAAAAATATATATAAATAAAAATTGGAAATATCCTAACATAACAAAGATTTCCAGCTCCAATTGACATGCAACATCTAATTCAACAAAAAGTTGTATATACCATGTGCTGCTTATGTTGATTAGGGATTTCATCTGGCAGTAGGACTAAGGGCTGAAATCTGTCATTTTAATTTACATTAGCTGGTGATAAGTCTGTCTCACTGGTAAGTCAGCAAACACTTAGGAATATAGGACTAGGATAAAATTAATTTTTTAAATGTAGTTCAGTTTCTGATATTACAGATATCTATAAAACATAATACTTTTAATAAATTAAACAAAATCCACTTAAAAATAGGTCAGACTTTTTTGGAGTTGTGCTCTTTCTGTAGATAAATCATTGTTCTTAAGTCAGAAATCTTATTCTCCTTTCTTGTCTATGTCTATTCATGACCTGGCTAATTGTCTTTTGTTCTGCTTAAATGCTAAATCATCATTATCACTTAAAGAGTTACACTTTTTTTTTTGGTGTTCACAACTTGTAAATGTTTTCAGTCCTTCTTGACCTTCTTTTCTATGATTAATTTAATAAATGCCCAATAACATTGTGTTTCTTTTTGTAAGAAGGTTTTCTCCTGATCTTATCCACCTTTCTCCCACCTATTCCAGTTTTGTCTTTTTTTCATTGCATTTGATCAGAATTACATACATTGTTTTTCATGACATTTCACTTCTTCTTTGTACAGTGTCATAGATTCCCACCTGTCTCCTCTGAAAATACTTCAAATGATACTCTGTAGGATCACATTTTTCTTTTTCATGGTCATATTGGCATGATGGTACATAGTTGTCTGTGACAGAGACAGATTTTCTTCCTCAGTCATTTCTAAAGAATGAATTTCTGATTTACTGAAAAAAATGTTAATTCCTAAATGCACAACCATATATTTCTTACTATTGAAATTCATTCTGCTCCTATTTTTCCAGTACTCGGGGTCATCCAATTCTTTCTGCATGGTATCCCAATTTTCCTGACAAGTTACATGTTTCATTTAACTCAGTATCATATTCCTTTCAAGGTTATTAAAAAAAACATTAACGAAACCACTCAAGAGACCAATCACTAAGGAACTGCAGTTGCAGCCTCCCTCTATCTGAGTTCATTCCTCTTCTTTATTCCTATTGTCACCCCTCCTTTAGTCCCTTCTCCACTTTATAATTCCCAGATTAATCCTTTTTTTCTCCTCCTCTTAACTAACAATTCCTGTGTGGTATCAGACTGATAAGATCTGTTCTCTTTTCCCATCTAGAAAATCAATCATTCTTCAATGCATTCTATCAGGTTAGACTGGCAATATCTTATTCTTTCTTTCAAAATGCCTTTCAGAATAAGCCTTGAATATTATTATTTATCAGACTAATGGGTTGTCATTCTGCCCTCCTTTTCACACCTTATCTTTTATTCTCCACTGATAAGAAACAACCCAGGATATAATAATAATAATAATAATAATAATAATAATAATAATAAAAATACTACAAAATCTGGCTGTGAAGTCTGCAATTCTAAGTTTCATTTTGCTCCAAACTCTGGAATAAAAATACTTTGTTCCTCTGCTTTGGATAAGATTTCCATATTTTGGATCTATCCCAGTTGCAGTAATATATATTATAATGGATAATAACCACTATTCACACACTCATAACCTTACCATTGTTTTCATCATCATCATCATCATCAGATTCATAGAAAAATAAGGAAAATATTAATTTAAATAGATATCTTCCTACTCTTGTTGCATATTACCACTGATTCTTCTATTCTTAATCATTTTAATTTATGGGGTTGAAGCAATTTCTATGGCTTGACTCACAAGCAATGAATAAGAAGCACAGAAGTGCAAACCTTCCCAGTTTCTTCTTTTTTATTTTAATTTCAGTTTGTACCTATATAATCTATTTTCTGTTGGAAGGTGATCTGTTTCCATTGCCATATTTCTCTGTGTTACTTACGCAGCTAGATTTGGAACAGTGAAAGATTTGTCTTCCTGCACTTTTGGGTTCCTTATATGATTCAGATGATTTTTCTCCTTTGGTTTAAATAACATCTGGATCCTCTTTCCATTCAAGCTTCTGAATGCAATCAACTAGTTGGTTTCACTCTCTGATTCTTTTATTTTTTCAGCAGTAGACCACTCAAAAACGAGAACCTTAACAACAAACAGATTCTTTATTTATCTTTATTTATAATGTGAATTGAATAAGAGATAAGAAATAGATAATCACTGTTTTTTTTTTTTTTTTGTGAATGACCAAACAGTTTCTACTATAACTACTTATGCAAAATTATTAAAACTTTCAGAGCTTCATGTTGATTTGGTGACTGGCTGATGAAGTAGGTATTGCTGTTTTCAGAGAGACAGAGAGGAATCCACAAATGTAACAATGATTTTTTTCTAGTAGCAAAAATATCTGGTATTTGGTACAAGTGGAAGAGTTTATTGACACAATCTATATTAGTGAAATATGTAAGACCTTAATTTAAATTCCTCCTTACTCATTCGTTTTGTGAAGATGTTAAGAGGAGAATGTGTCCATATAAATGACTTTATTGTATTTTGAAGAACATCATGACATCTTCCTGAAAGTCTCTTCTCTAAATAGAGAATGAACCCATCCCTAGTTAACTTGTGAGATTATCATAATTTTAGTGGTCTGGCTGCAGATGTTGTGCAGTTGTGCTAGTCAATGGCAAGAAAAAAAAACTGAGAATAAATAAATCTCTACCTGAATATTGGTTATACAATATCTTTATTTGTTCTTTCTGGGATTAGCTGGTGATCTATTGTCCATCAGCAAACAGTTACTTAAGCAGAAACGAATGTTACAGATGCTATAAAACAGCAGCAGCAGAACAAACAGATTTAAATCAGCTCAATTCTAACAAAAACTCTTTTATCTTGAAACAATTTAAACTATACCAAGGGTAAGTAAACAGAAACAATATATTTTCTTTCACCTTCAACTGTCAGTAGTTGCTTTCATATTCCCTGTCTTCAGATATGAGAAAGGTTTTCATATCTTTCCCAGTAAAAGACTATTTTAAGCTGTTAATATGATTATTTTTCTTTAATTTACACATTTCTTACTGTACTTACATGATATTAGTTGTGAAGATTTTCTAAACCAGAGTTCCTCCTACAGATAGAGAACAAGAAAAGCAGATACAGGAGAATCAAAGATTTTCTTTCTTCTATAACTTTTGTTGATGATACAGAAATATAAAAGCAACTTTTAGCAACTGAGTCTATTTTTCTTTTCTATATTGATATCATCAGCTTAATTCTCTGTAATATAGCTATAATCTTTATATATGTCTATCATAGAAAGAAAACAATTTACATGTATGAACACCAGGGAACAGAAAAGATACAAAGAATTATTTTGTTTTTAAAATATGAAAATTCTGTATGTTTCTTTCCTTTCAAGTCTGATATATAACTTTTAAAAGCTAAGAAATGTCACAGGTATATTGAGGAATTATCTCACTTGTTTAAGGGAACTAAATTTGAGTTCCTTTAGAAAATGTCTAAACTCATGGCTGGTAAAAATGTTCTTCAAATATTTTTTTTAATAGCATTAGTAGTCATACAAGCTGCTCCTGCTCTTCAGAGTATAGGATTAGGATGAACAGAGAGAAGATTAAAGTTTGTTCTTACAAGCAGAATGGCCCAAACATGCTCTTTAGTGCTCACTCTTCAGAGGTCCTACCCTCTCAATTGTGCAAATCGAAAGAAGGATGGGAGTGCTTCCTATTTGAACTCTTCAGAATAACTCAGATGATTTATATTTAAAACAGATTAGGAAGTGTTCATGGGAGCTATTACACTTGCTGGGCTTTAATACTGTACTCTCCAGCTGAGCAAAAGTAACATCTGAAATTACAGACCTCTTCTGTGTCTGTTCACAGCCTGAGAAAATAAGATGAAGACAACAAATACACTTGAGTTTACAGAGATCCTTATATTGTTGTTGCACTTAAAAGCTGTATAATTTTACCTGACTGATTCATCTGGCTCCATCTGTTTTAACAGCAGAGACTGGTAGTAGGGAAGCCTTATAAATAAGTAAAAGGTTTATAGCATCAATTCCAGTTATGCTGATCCAAGAAGAGATACTTGGCTGTCCAGGCACATCCTTTAAGAGAACAGTTAAACTTGTAGAGTCAAGGAAATATTTTCAGGACTAAGAAAAAACATGTCTTGTTATCATAGGCTGTATTCTGTTAAATATCATCCTTGAGGAAAAGTACAAGTTCAGAAATGTTCTGTGGCTGCTATAACAAATTATGGGGAGACAGATGTTCCTTTCTTCACCTTGTTTTGTGACAATTTAGTAGTTCATGCTGCTATTTTTTTTATTATCCTGAAACAGGTTCTTTCTCAGATGCTGTATTTTCCCCCGTTACAAAGAAAACTGATTGGCATGCACAAAGCATATTCATCTTTGTTCCATCCCCTCAGCCTTTCACATTTGACATGTTAGGGAATTGGCAATTATCAACATATGGTGCAAATTAGAATGTCATGATGTTGCTTTAAATTTTCTCCAATGGCAGGTTATCTTTCTAATAAATCCAGGGGTTAAGAAAACACAAAGATAATATTTCCCTTCCTTTAACCCATTCACCTTTAGTCTTGAAATAAGTCTAAGATCCAAAGCAAGTAAGTCCGCATATTTTGCTAACTCACTGATTTAATTGTTCTAGTAACTAACTATTCTTTAATTTATCCCTTAATCCAAAAGTTTCTCCTTAGTTTGATCCCTTAATTTGGAATCTGACAGAGATAAAAACTAATGTCTATTATTATATAGCAAAGTTATTAGAAATGAAGCACTCATCTAAAACAGAATGACAAATAGTTAATGAACTAGGGTCTAAAAAGAGTAATGTAAAATTGCATCAATGACTACTTATGGAAAAGCAAATATTCAAGAAGAGGTGGCTTTAAAAAATGGAAGGTTCAAAGTATTTGCCAGTAAATGATCAAAAGATACCAAACATTAGAATTCAAAACTGGGCTAGTGTTTTTGAAGCATATTGAAGAAATTTTAAAATTTTGGTAAAACTCTTAGTAAGCAATGATAACATTTCTGATTACTTAATTAATTTGAGATAAATCTCATAAATTTGCAATTTAATGTGTTTTCTTCTTAAGTATTTTCTTGAGAAATAAGGAACTCACAATCAGTTTCAAAATAAATAAAAGTAAAAAGCAGAAAATGTGTATATTATAAATTGCCCTAATCTCAATTCACAGGGGAAAAATGTTACTTTCTAGACTAAAAAAGTTCTGGACTGTCTTTTTATGTTAAACAAGCAATCAGACTTATTAAACTTTTTGCAGAAAATAATTTGATACTCCCTGGTTGATCAGACATCCACCTCTTTTTCAGTAACAGCAGTTTGGAATAGCATGTTATTTCAGTGATCTCTTTTTATAATTTACTTTCTGTATAGGCTTATTTCCTGATCCATTTCTTTTTAACCTTGGATACTCAAATCCTTTAGGGTTAACTTACAAGGAATCCACAGATGGGGATAAAGTCACTCCAAGTATATATGAATCTTACTTGAAACTTCTAAACTACCTGGTTAAATTAATTTTTGAATATTAAGACCATAAAGTGATTTTTAAAATCCAAACAAGCAAAACAACAGAATAAATTTCAAAATCTATGCCTTTTCTCTCATTTATTAAATTGTATGAATTTTCTTGGCTTCATTTTTTTTCATGAACTGAGGATCTGACAATGTCAGATTATGCTAGTTATTAGAGCTTTTGAGGCTCCATATTTTTAAGGAAAAGTTTAAATAAATAAAAATTGCTATTAAAACAGGTTTACACTGATTTATACCTTGTAAGCTTTTTTTTTCTGTAGTATTTCATTTGGTAGTAATTTATTGAACAATGTCCTTTTAAATATCGATGAAGCTCTATCTGTTCTAGAAACAAATGCAATTACAGAGTTTCAATCTTCACACATTTCTTCCGGGCTTATACTGGTATACTAACTTAATTACCTTAATGGAATTTCTCTTGATTTACACTGCTTTACCTGAACTACAAATCCAGCCTATGACCTGCAATCATATACATGGAAGTTTGAGGCTTTTACCTGCAGTACAGTGGGTGGTATAGATGCATAAAGTTATTTCCATTTCTAAATTGTAAAAAACCAATTCAATATTTTCCTATTGTTTCCCATGAAGTTTTGCATAAATCTTTCTTGGGTTATATAGTTATACAATATGTCCTTGAGCTGTACATACCAGTCTAGGCCAACTTCTACTTCCACCTGTTTTAAAAACACAACTCCTGTCAGCTTCAGTGGGTAGAATCACTTTCCTGGAGAACATCATCCTCTTTTTAAATTGTTGGAGGGAAACAAAGAAGATGCTTTGAAACAAAGTCCATTCTAGTAGCTTAATATTTGTTATTTTTTAGATTCCTTTTCAAAAAGAGTGAAAGAAGCATGGGCAGCTGTATGGATGAGAAGATTCTTTTCCATCAAGGCTTGAGTATAATGTCTTTGAAAGATCCTTTTTAGAAATGCTAGCATTTGAAAAGGACAAACAAGGAAACAAACCTCAAAGGGGATGACAATAGTATATGGAGAGGAAGTGGGTGGGTTTAATGCATCTGAGAAGCAAAGCTCCTTATAAAGGCATTGAAGAGATTTAAGGTTCTATTTAGTGACTAAAGAAGTTATGGAATGGAGTATAATTTTCCCACAGGATTTTTGTCTTTTGATGTTTTTGAAACACAAATTTTCAAAAAAAGGGGCATTTTGTGATTTGGTAGGTAGGAAGTTTGTGTAGGAGAGTATATCTATTTATAAAGGGGAAGAGTATTATGCCACCATTATTCTGATGCATGTAGAATGAATTGAACATTCATTGGGAAACCTATTAGAAAGTTAGAAAACACATGTATTATTTGAAAGCATGGTAGTTCTCCTTCCTCATTTATTGTATATGAACTCTCTGTACATTAAAAAGATCTACTCTTGACTCAGTTTTAGGTCTATACCTGCTATTAGGATTGTCCTAGAATTTTATGAATCTGGAAGCAAACTGCAGCAGTGAAAAATGCCTATACAAAATCTAGGCCTCTCTACTCAGAGTGGGCATTGACTGCAATAATTAAATAGACTGGACTTAATGTCCCTGCAGATGATGTCTCCACTGTTAGAGCACTTCTAGAACCTTTTGAACTGTAATTTACCTGGTAATACCTGGTAATAACTGTAATACCCCAGACTATTAATCATTATTTTTGTGGGAGGCAAAGAAAGGAGTGAAGGAAAATTCCTCCCTGCTTTTAAATTAGAAGCAAACTATTATTAGTCTATATGTCCTAAGTATATTGTTCATATGGAAAACCTTATTTTTTTAGGTGAATACTCTTTAACTATTGCAGCAATACAAAAGCTGTTTCATCCTCCTGAGATGTGAATTTCACTTTGTGGTCCAGGTACACAACAATGTGAAGCCAACACTCACTCATCTTCCCTACATAACTTATATCATGGCATATATTTACATGTGTATGCCTTCAAAAGCATATGAATTTAATGTTATAGTTTGCTCCCAATTTTCTACACTACTCCTCTTGTTGCCCTATATGTCAATAAAATGGGAAAGATAGGGCGCATGGTCAGAAATCTTACCTTTAGGACATTTTAAAAAGCAGATGAAATTCCACAACTCTTTGTTCAATCACTTTAAAGCTTCAGAGGACTTAGACATGGATAAATCTATGCTCAGATTTCCAGTATGATTATTCTTATATTTTTTGTTATAACTTCAGTGGGGAAAAAGGTTCTAGCAAAATCTCAGAACTATAGGTTGTACCACTCCTATCCTTCCTTACATTAAGCCTACACATCAGGTTACACACTCAAAACTACAGGTACAAGATGGCTGAAAAGCCTTTCTTGAAATACAGACATAATTCTACACAGAATTTATAATCACAATTTGTTATCAAAAGCATGCTCAAGTCCATGCTTGTGATCCAGTACAGAAGAAGGGTTATTACTCCAGGCCTGAAGCTTGCTTGGTAAATGGTTTTAGGGAATGGGAAGAAAAGTCAAAACACAAAAAGAGGGCTAAGTTCACTTGAAACAACATGTTATTTTGTTGATTTGTTGGAAATTAATTTTTTAAAAAACACTTAATTGTAAAGGCATGTCAAGAGACAAGGAGAGGACAAAATAAGTGCAAAAAAAGAATGATAAAAAATTATTAAGATATCAGGATGAGGAATGCTGATGAAAAGACTGTGTGACAAGTAGTGGAAGTTGGAGACAGTACTGATCACAACATGCAGAAAAAAGTGCAGTTAATTCCAGAGGAAATATTGTCAGGATCTGTTGATAGCACTTCTCAGGCTTCTCTGCCAATTTCACTCTTTGGGGGACTTGCTTAAAAAAACAAACCAAAAAAAAAAACAAAAACCAAAAAAAAAAAAAAAACCCACTCAAAATAATAAAGAGGAAAACTCTAAATGTCATCCTGAGTTGTGAAGTTTCTATTAAAACGTTAAATTGTGCAACTTTATTCCTAAGCTTTCTTTTACTGACAAAATATCATGATCTGATTTAGTACTTAGTAGCAGAGCCTTTAACCTACCAGCTCCTTGTGATAATCAAATTAGTACAAAGGGAATAGAAACTCAAGTGTGAGGCAGGCACATGCAGTGACATGGCAGTCACCTCCTTTACACTTGCTGAAGGAAGCCCACACCCTCTTGAATTTGTATAGTGAAAAAAGGGACGCAGGAGGGAATTTGCCCTACAGGTGCTAATTCCTGCTGCGTTGCTATTACTCCATCAGACTGCCCTCATTATCAACTAGAGGCTAGTTCAGCCTCTCCAGAATTTTTATGAAGTCCTGCAGACTGAAAGCATGCCAGACTTTTTACCAGTGCTTCTGATTTTGCATCAGTACAATCACATTAGAAGAAAAACACATGGGAGAATCAAATCCCATAAATGAAATAGAAAATCCCTTTGGATGATTACTTCAGACCAATGTTAAAAGAATATTTTGTGTGCATGTCAGGTTTTTTGCCAGTCTCAAAGTAGTCATTTGGATTCACTTCATTATAGGCACTGCAGTACCTTAGGAGAGAAAGAGAGAAATAGAGCGTGAGACAGAGTAATAATAACCCTTGAACAATGAAGTCTTTCTCCTAGCAGAACTTCAAATAACTCAGACAACTATCTTTTAATCAAATATACAAGCAGCAGTGTAACTGAATTCAGTCTAACTAGCATCCATGAGGAGAAAAAAAGAAGCTCGGAGGAACTTAGAGGAGATTCTAGATAAAATGAATAGAGTGCTATGTCATGGACTTAGACTTACATAAAAGCATGAATACCAACCTGACAGGAGAATAAACACATGCTCTAAAGATGGTCTGATCTTTTCCTTTTTGAGTCAACAGGACTTTCCCCACTGACTACAGCAGGAAAGAAAACAGGCAGTTGCTCTCCACCCTGCTTCTTTCTAGCAGTCTGGCTCTTGTTCCCTACTTTTCCACTTTGATTTTCTGGCATGTGCTCTCCACTTTCATCCTGGGGGGTTCTGTTGCTTCAACTTCTCTATTTTAAATTTTCCTCTCATGGTTATGCTTTTTCATTTGCTCTTTTTCTGACAAGGATATGTTAAATAACCAAAATAAACATTGCATATTAGGAGCAGGTAAATCTTAATGATGCTCAAAGGACAAACTGGTTTATAAAAAATAGTAGGAAAAAGTTAAAGCAGAGTTTAAACTCCTAACATATTTGTGTGAATTCCCATTTGTCCGTCCTATGCTGAGTGGGTGAAATACTTATTAATTGGCTTTACCACTGGGCTTTTTCCAGATACAAATTCCTATATAGAAACTTTAGGTTCTAATCCCAATTCAGTAGAATTATTTACTAGTGCTGAGTTTTGAAAGTATAAATAGCAAGGATGATGCAAGTGTCTCATATGTCTCCATTAAAATGTTGCTTGAGTTGCAAAAAAAACATATCCTGTGCAAGCATAGATCTCTTTCAGATATGTTATTTATAATTAATTTCACTTCAAAATTTAATCAGTATTTCTAGAAATCAGAGAAAGGTTTTCCAAGTGGTTAATAAATTTATTTTTTTTACTAAGAACAGACTTTAGTAAATATTTTAATAACTTTTTATAGAACTATTGATTAGCATGTCATGAAAGTTTTCAGGAAAATGAAAATTACCCCAATTAGAATTTTTTTAAAATAAAAATAATTTGAAACTTGCTGTAAATATTTAATTTTCCCTTCCAACATCTTTAATGAACAATTTAATTTACTTTGGTAAAGCTGTTCTCATTCTTGAACCTAGACATGTACTTACATACCTTATGCAATTAGGGTGGTGTAGGCAATTCATATTTTATTGTTTCTTTGTGTTTTTGGTTTTTTTTTTTTTTTTTGTTGTTGTTGTTTTTTCTTTTTTTCTTTTTAAATTAAACTTGTATCCTCATCTCAGCAGTCAGATTCATCTACCATTAGCCATCTCAAAGTCACATGTCTAGTCCAAACTAGTAATCTAGTCTACTTCTATGGTGAATGGAGAAAGAGAGCTCCTTCCAAAGATAAGGTGTTTGTGACTGCTGAGATTAATTACTCTCAGAAGCTGCTGTGTTTTCTTGTGTAAAGGAAAACGAAGTAGCTGTATGGCTGGAATCTTAAAGGATGGACAGGAGTGCGTTGGAGTGATGACACAACTGTAAGATACTAATGACGGCTTCATTACTGCTACTGCTTTCAATTTTGTTAGCTATGCCTTCTGAAATCAAGGAAGCATCCCACAGCAAGAAATCAAAACCGTAGATATTGAGCTCTATGTGACAGCTTTCTACTTTTAATTCTTTTGCTGCTGATCATCCTTCTTTGATAATTCCTGAGGACTTTTCCTTCTTCTTTCACCCTTCTTATTGACAGCTATTCTGGTTCTAAATTAGGTTAATTCAACTGAACTTATGAAAGGATTTAATTTTGAACTTTTTATTTATTCCTTAAATGCCTCATAAAGCAGGAGTGGATATGTTTCTGCAAAGCACTGACTAAGAACTGATTGTCATTTCTTAAAATATTTAAAATGCTTGTTTATTAAAAAAAAAATTTAAAAATTAAAATTCACTGTGAACAGATTTATTTCCTCTTTTGATACTCAAGAGGTCATATTTTCCACATTCTATCTTACAAGTGGTGAGCCAGTTTGCTACTTGTTTTCAAATCGTACCAATAGGTGGCACTAGAAAGTTCCTTTGGTGTTTTTTTTTTTTTCCCCACATGAAAAGAATGGTGGCAAGAGATTTGCCTTTTTATCAGTACAGTAGAGCACCAAAAGAAAATAAGATCTTACAGGGCCTGGAGAGAAGCAAAATAGCATTCAGGCATGGCCTGCAGCTCTTTCTTGCAACTATTTGATCTTTGAGATGTAAAGGTAGTGTTGCCTAATGAACTTGTAATTTTCTTTTTATACTACATATCCCTACTTACTGCAGAAACTTAGGTAGAATGGGGACTTGGGCTGTATTTTCTACTGGCATAAAACCAGCAAAATTTGAGTGGCTGAAACAGAATTTCTCTGCCTGTTGATTGTTAGATTTGGTAATTTAAGCTGTCTACTGTGGTATCATGCAGCATGTCTTGACAATATGTAAAATAATTTATTTTTTGGTAAATTTACTACAGAGTTCTGCAATTTTTTCCAACTAAAGTTTTTTTAACTGACTTCATAAACCTATGAATGTTCATAAAAATATTAATGGGACATTGATGACATAATTTTTTGTGACATCTTTGGAGAAGATATCCAAACACTTCTTTACAACACATGCAGTAAAGAGAAGTGAAAATTTGAATGATTAGGTAAGGTTCTTTAGATTTCTAAACTCCCTAAAGAGTGCCTAAACATAGCCAAAACATTCCTGTAAATGGGAATCCAATTCCTGCATCCACAAGCATTTCATAACAATTGTCTAAGATGTGCAACAGATATGTAACTATCTTAATTCAGTATGTAATAAATACAGGTTTTTTTTTTTTTTTTTTTTTTTTTTTTCCCCAGAAGTTGAATTTTCAGTCTTCCCTGGGCTTGGACTATGAGATGCACATCACATTTTGGTTGTATTTTCTTAAAATATGTTGTAAGAATACATGTTCTTGTATTACCCACATGGTGTCATGTTTACCTTTTCATACAGTGATCTTCCTTTAAATACATAGTGACACTGAAGTGTACACATTAAAGTAAGTATATGGTCATTTACCTAAATAAAGATTTCTTCCTACATCTCTGTAGTTAATTACTTATTAGTTTTGCTTATTCATATAGTGAGAATGCTGTATTTAAAATATACATAATACAATACCTAAAAATATTTTCTGCAGTGTTCTTGTCATTGCCATAAGATTTCTCCAGTCTTGTTTGTTATCCCATTTGTAGAAAAAATTATCAATAATGAGCAGGAATTTAAGGTTTTACAGACATTTGAATAGGTAAATGGTATTCAGGGATTTTGGGAAAACATCATGCCATCCAGTTCTTTCCAAACAGCATTCACACTATGGCCAAGGAGCTTAGGTACCTGAGTTCCAGCTGGGTTACCAGGTGGTATAAAGTACATTAGCAAGTCCAGAATCACACAACACAGGTCTTAAAGGGATTTGAGAACCATCTCCATTCAGAAGCAGGTGGACTTCACATTTACTGCAAGGAAAGAGGAGAAAAGAAAAGGAACTTCACATTTCATTCAGCCACAGTTTACGTAAATTGTGAATGGATAGATGTGCAGCTACCTTTTGCTCAGTCCACTCATACATTTCTTCCTGCAGACAATGTCCTGCAGCCCTTTCTAGCCCTTTAGCTATTTAAACAGGCCTTTCATCCAAATTGAGTCTAATACTCTTTCACTCTAGCTTTAAGGCAAAGTCAATCTTCCATAAAAAGTCATATAATGTACATATGCATGTATCAATAAAAATTGGGAAAAAGCATTATTTAGAAAAAGTTTAGCAGTCTCAAACATGCATACCCTATTTTAATATGTTTTTGCTCCCTTACTTTGGAACTATAAGTATTTAAGTAGCTATAAACATGCAGACATAAGCATACATGTCATATTTCTAACTTTATTTACATTTGTGAAATGTATAGTTTTACCTCAAGCCAAACATAAAGAAGAGTGAATAATGCTTAAAGCAATTCATAATTCTACACTCAAAACCAGGGACTGAATGGAAACAGGAGAAATTCTCTGAGAATAAAAAAGATCAAAATGCAAATTATTGGGGGCTCACTACCTTCATCTTCCATTTAAAGTCCTGGGAGTGGGTGGGGGAAAGCTCCCCCTGAGAAAGACAACACCTTTCATGACCAAGCTCAAGATGAATTTGTGCAATATACCCAGTGTCATGTCTAATTGCTTAATTGTCTACCTCTAGGTATTTTATAGCTGGCTTTATCACAGAAAAATAATTCTGATTTATTTGATGCATTGTATATCATAAGGAAGCATGCATGAGGTTATTACTGTCTTGCATAGCTGTGACATTTTCCAAGGGCACAGATGATTTATTTCTTTGTATGCAGTACTAGCCAGTTATTACTACTTTTCTGAATATTTGGGTTTTTATGAATTTTACTTTTTATTGTATTTTTTCCTCACGTTGCCTTCTTGGCATGTCAGAGTAGCAGTATGAATAGTACTTATGGTCTAAAGAAATCTACTTTAAATGTTACAGAACTTTAGTTGGAACAGAGCAGTTTGAAATATTGGCTATAATATAAAGGCAGATTATAACAATTCAATTTATTGCTAATTTATTATGGCAATTGAGTTGTTAATTGTTCTCTTTGGCTCATAAATGTCAAGGTCTATCTATAAGAGTTCAAGTGACTGGGCCAGGGTCTCTAAATAAATGTAACTCTCTCATATAAAAAAATAAATGTGTCTAGTGAATATCATATTTTTCCTCATCTTCTTCCTAATATTCTGGATTTCTTAGTGAATTAAGGTGGATTGTTAAAAAAGACAAATTTTAAAATATAGTAAAGCAGTTTTGACACTAAAGAAGTTTCTCTTAAAATTCAAATGAGTGCAAGACATCTTAATGGAGCAATTAAAAGTCATGTTTGACTTTTCCAATAAAGGGCTAGTAACTTTATTTAAGCAGTCTAAATGTTTTATAGAAACCATTCTATGATTCTACAACATGTTTTTCACTCTTTTTCTGTTCCAATGCAGTCAATTTCATTTAATATAATTGTGAAAGACAGAAGAACTTCCCTAAAATCATCTCAGGCAAGCACAACACAGTTTAGACATTACAACAATGCTTTCACTTTATTTTTTTCTTCTTTCTTCAGGGCCTCAACCTCATAAGTTTTCAACGTGGTACCGCTGCCAACTGCCTTTCTCTCAGCTGAAGGTGCACTTCTATTGTTCTGGCTGCTGGAAATACACCAGGTTCAGTCCATGAAAATGTGGATGTTGAAGTAACTCTTGCAGATATGTTAAAGTCTAAGAAATGTTTCCATCTGAAGATGCTTTTCATACTAGCCACCTGACATGTCAGATTATCTCAGACAAAGGACATGCTAAGTCAAAAATTTGATATGTTTTTGTCATGATACTAGAATCATCCCCATCTCTTCCTAAAAACACAACAGAGTTGTTTTCCACATAAGTATTCTGGTAATTTATGAGGTCTACTTAGGAGAAGAGATGCCTGCAGCTGATACTGAGAGAGTGGTATTGTAGAGAATGTTTTTACATTTACCAAGAGACTGACACTTTACAGTCTGTTGAAATATCAGTAATAATCTTTGAATGAGAGTGAAGGATGGATTGAAACTACTGGTAAAAAGTTTTCAGGAGTAAACTTTCAGATTTCATGTGTAAAATCTGCTTTCATTTTGTTTTTGAACTTGTCTGGCAATACTTGAGACACTGAAATTTATCCAAGTGACTTCAGTCAGACTCTTGGAGGACAATGAAAGAATTCTGGGGTTTAATTACTTTTTTTACCATGTAATTTAAAAACTAGGAAAAAAAATCCAGTTTGCTTGCCACTGAGATTTATTTTCAGTCCTTTTTGTTTAAAGCAAGGTCATCAAACTTATGGAGAAAAGAGGATAAGGGTGTCTGAATGCCCAAAATTCTAAGGGTAGTGTCTAGAATAACAACAGATCTAAAAATCTATACAGCTAAATCTCAACAGCAAACATGCAGATAAATGGAGTGATCTGGTACACTGAAGTGGACTTGAGGATACTTTTCTATTTCAAGGGAGATTATAATGAAAGCTATGAAGTAGTCTTGGTCAAAGTGGCTCTTCCTTGATCTACCACATTAGGAATGCTGCCAGTGCTGGCAGCCCCTTTGGTTTATGCTGAGCTGGGCATGAATATTAATAGGACTGTGAGGCCTTTGAGAGTAAAGTCTGGGGTTTTAGTTTTCTTTTGTTCTTTCTCTTTCTCTCTTTCTCTGCCCAGCAATTGTCTGTGCATGCCAACAAGGTGTTTATCAGGAAAAAATCAGGTAGACTGGATTCAAATGCTTATTGCTCATCTGTTTATCTTCCAAGAAGATTATACCTTCACATTATTGCTGAGGTATAAATCTGTTCTTTCTTGTTCCCACCAAGATCTCTTCAACTAGAGCCATGAGAAAAAATATTCAGCTGCCAGAAAAACTGGAGAAAATTGTTCTGTCAGAGTTTTGAGAACTGGGAATTATTTTTGAAAACGCTAAAAGCACATTATCTTTCATTTGTTCCCTAAGGCAAGTGTATTAAATACATCTAATTTATCAGACTAAGTAGATCCCAGTTAGCACCACGTTATTTGTCACATGCAATTCTGCTATGACCGCTAGAGAGCTGGGATGATTCAGATGCGTGTAGAGGGTTCACATAAGTCTCTGTATCTTAATAGCCCATGTTAGCTCTCAGATGAATTCCTTTTGAGAATCATCACAGGGAATAAGGCAACCCCAAACAAAAAGATAAATTGATGTTATATGCTATTAATGCATGAAACAGGTAAGATAGATTACCAAATATTTTTTTCTTTTTTCCTTTTCTTTTAACTTTCTTATTTTGCACTTCCCATGTAAATTTCTGCATGGAAATGACTTTTTTTTTTTCATCATAAATGTGAGTGGACTCCTGTAGGCTTTATCAATGCCTACAGGCGAAGCATTATAATAGCATCTATTCTAGTACAGATTCCATTAGCCTGAAATCTTCACTCAAAGAAGTGACAGGGAGTCCAGAAGCCTTGCAACTTTGTACCTTTCCCACTATTTGTGGCAATAAATTGTGTTAATTTAAAACCCTGGAGTCTCCCAAAAAATCATACTAATCAAATTTCATACAGGGAGGGAAGGAGAAGGGAGAGAAAAATGCCTTTGACTCAGATCAGCTGGATTTTTCTTCATTTTAAAATATTTCAGTGTCTTTTTATCTGTTATCATAATAGTCTGCTAGTCTTTCCTTCAGAAAGAAAACACTTATATCAATGGATTTAGTCCCTTAAGATATTCAGCCAGCTGGCTGCTTTTGAGACTTAGAACCTTGTCTAGACCAGCAGGCGACATTTTTAAGCCAAAATCAACAGAATCAGGATGCATGAAATAGCTATAACCTTAATTTTTTGTCCTATTTTCCCCATATTTTATTTCAAACTTCAGGTGGAAATAAGAATAATGAAAAGCTGTGCGCATTAAGACTGTCATTTCTGTGTATCAATAATCACAAAATGAAAGTTAATACTTTAATTAATTTCTCATTGCAGGTATAAAATATGAGGTGTAAATGATGGCACATTGATTTTACATAGGTACAATACTTTCTGCAAACAATTCACTGTGAGCAAAACTTAACATAGTGGGGCCCTATGGAAATGACTTAGGTCTCATTACAGATTGGAGAATGAAGACATGGCCTGTAGATTTTTTTGGGTTTTTATTCTGTCATTACAGAAATCCTGATATTTCTGTGGATATAAAAGATCTATAAAACAGCAATGACCAGGTAATGGTGAGTGAGCAAGTTGTATATTCTCTGTAAATATAGATTAAGAATTTAGGAGAATTCAGACCAGAAAACAGAAAGCATAAAAAAAGGGAATGATAATAAAAATGTCTCTACCCTAGGTGTTCTACTATTATTTCCATGAAATAGGTGATGGATGTTAGCCTGACAGTTAAAAACAACACTTTTAAAACTGCCATTGTAATGCTTGTAAGAGTTAATTAATCCAAGGAACTCACACATAATATGTAGCAGAGTTTTCAACGCAAGCATAAAATTGGATTATTCTTTTGTAAGACTCAAACTTGCACAAAAATAAAACCAGTCCCTCTTTATGTACCAGGACATCAGCTGGTGACCAGCTGGTGTCAGGACAAAAGTTCCCAATTGTCAAAGGCAAGGAATAAGTGCTTAAGTTAAGCTAAATGTTCTGTTACCCTGTGAAAACTGGATATGACAGTAGAATAGTGTTTCTTTGTTCAGTACTTCCTAATGACACCCAGATAATTTTTGTCTTACTCATACTTTAAAACCTACAATCTCTATCAGCTCACCTGAGATCTGAATGCCAAGCTGCATTCTTCTCTGCTAAGCAATTCAGCATCTTCACTGGATAATGAAGTTTCAAACCAAACGGAATATATCAAAAGGAATAGCTGGCTTATACTGCATGGCTAAGTACAGCTCATGTGCTTGCATGCTGAGGCATAAACCAGCAGATTAGGAACAAGGCTGGAGAGCATTTGCTCCATTCTGAGAATCACTGAGACTCAGCTACAGGCCTGACATTATCCAATGATGAGATAAAAAGTCATTGCCAATTTCCTGCACAAATTACTCCTTGAGCTCCCCCTTTCTTTTACTTTCTGAAAGCATAATTTAATTGTTGAGTGGCCATAAGATTTGGATGTGTTTCCTCCAGGACAGGAAAGATCCACAAACCCTGGTCATTATCTATGCAAAGAGTAAGTTGCAAGTGACAATTACAATTCAGAACATTTTCTCAAAGATGGATTGATTGCAGTAAAAAAAAAAAAAAAAAAAAAAAAAGAAAAGAAATGAGTTGTATTATTCTCTCTGATTTGAAGGAAAGACAAGATCACAATAGACTTTATTTCAGTCAGTGTGATAGGTGGGAAGAGAGTTACCTACTATTGTTCTGTATTTCTTGAAGTTTAAGGAGAGAGAAAAATGGATTGTTGCAAAGATCTGAAAATGAATGTCCAATGTATCTGTCTCCAAGAAATATCAAGGGGTACTGAACCAGTGGCCTACTTTTAGATGTAGACTCATAAGCATTTTAAATTTTCTACCATTATTGATATTATTATTATAAAAATAATAATTATTATAATTATAATAATTAATAATAATGGTTTAATACTCTAGCATTAAAATTAGAGCTATCAGTATCTAGTGTTCAGAGGTAATATAAAAGATAGAGATTTTATTATTTCGTTCATTGAAATATTTACAGGTCTTGTTCAAGTGAAAAGCCTAATTACAGAACTGTGTTTCCAGATTTGAAGAATAAAAGTGAAATGAAGCATAGATCTTAGGACTCACCTTTTAATGGACATCAGAAAAAACACTGTGTTCTTGAGGGTTCCTGGGAAAGCACTGCTGTTTCAAGCTGCTGGCCTATGTACCTTTCTTACTGCAGTGAACTGATATACACTTCAGTCGAGCAGGGAAGTCAGGCACTGAATTAATATTTTATCTATTCCTGTGTTCTGGGAAAAGAAAAAGGTTTCTTCTGCCCTAGAGAAAAGAGAAGAACTCAACCATGAATAAAAAGCAAAGAAAAAATTGGTTATTAGAATTATGATTTCTTCATACTCAATCAGACATCAAGCATAAGGCAGGTCACAATCAGACAGCTGTACAGAAACTCTTGCAGTGTGCAGACTTCAAGCTGCTGCTTCATACATTGCAGAAGCATGAAACTTTTGCAACATTTCTTCTGTCATGTGATTTAACTACATTGCAGTTTGCAGCTTAGGACAGCAACACCTACCATATTTCTAGTGTTATGCAGAGATGTTTGTTCAGTTACATCAGCAAATAATAATCCACAATGAAGACAAATATAAGAAAGTCCCTGATCATCTAAGATTTATTTGTCATTTCAGTTATTATGACTAACCTTAAAAACAAGATATAATTGACCTATTGCTACATCAGTTTCTCTCTAGAATTCTGAACTGTTTAAAAAACCTTATGATTTCTGCTATAGAAAACATGTTTCATTCAGAAAATTAATGGCCGTGTTTTCTCTTTTCTCTTCTCTGACTCAGGTGTTTTATTCTACTCCACATCACTAATGGGAAAAAACCTGTCACAATTGAAGAGGGATCTGCAGAACCTAAGCTGATCATTAAGTAGGTTGGTAATGTTTTCCATTTCCCTTTCTTTCCACCAAAGTCTCAATGTTTTTAAGGCACAACACAGTGGAGTTAATCAGACAGTCAAAATTTGGCTAAAAATCTATTTAAAAGTCTCAGAATTTATTTTGTCTGTTGTCTCTTACCTGCGTTGAGAAGAGGCTGTCTGCTTCCAGTGGCAAGGAATGGCCAAGAAATCACATCCTTAAGAGAGACACAGCCAGATGAGGACAAATAACCATCAGGAGGACTTTTATTCAGTTACACTCCTCCAATGGACATCAAAAGTGTGCTATTGAAGTGTAGTTGTCTGTATAGTTTCAGGTTTCTCTTCACAAGAAAGAAACCATAGAAGAGGAAATCAACAGTTCCATATTTGAAAATTTCATGGATACTGTACTTTTCCACAGGCATCATATTAGATGAATGATAGGAAACACATCAAAAAATTAATTGAGTTCAGGTGCAACAGAGACACTGTTTCACATGTGGTTTTGGCAGCATTTGATTTATAATAACAACTGATGGATTGTTAATTCTAAGCAGAAGTTGATGGCAGGGTCTAAAAATGGAAGCCACCATTCTTGTTCGGCTGTGACACAGACAATAATCCTCATTCTTCCTCAGTGGGAGAAATTTTGATTGCAGTCCTCTTCAAATCAAGTTTCTTGTATTTTTTAGATTATCCGTGTAGGGACAGCAGTTCATGGCATTACTCATTCCTTGGCTGCTGAAGACGATCTCTGGTTCCTCAGACTGCATTGTTATGATTAATACACATGTGAAGCTCTTACATCAATACTGTGGATGTATATGTAGAGAACACAGAACCACAACCCTGTGATTAACTTTTGCACCACAGTAATTTAGTCTGAGGGTATTTGTTTTTTAAAGGGAGAATTTAATTTAAACCCTTGCTAGTCTTCAGAGAATAAGCATCCTTATTTCTTGACTTTTAGTAATAAGAGCAAGCTTTCTCTGTTGGTACATACATCTAGCTCTAGAAAATCCTGATTATTCATGCCAGTGGGCTAAACAAATAATAAGACAATCACAGAAAATTGTCTGCAAACCTAAAAATACTCAAATTGAGATCAGGTCTCTAGACCACCAACAATATTAGATAGCTAACAAGAAGTATAGCCTAATGTTTTTGTGTCACTGCTATGAAAATATTTTTAAAACTGATAACATACCCATACATATGGGAATGTTTTACATACCCATAAAATTTTCACTGAAATGCAGCCTCAGATAAACCTGGGTGTAAAAGCTATAGCAAGAAATGTATAATGCATCTCTCTATAAATTGTGCATTTAACTTCAATTTAAAGTACTGTTTAATTTGTTTTCCCTAATGATTTTAACCATGCAACTGATTAATGCCACTGGCATTGTAGAAAATTAGAAGTAGAATAGCTTCAAATGTAAGGTGTGGTTACTGCATTACTCTACTTAGCTAAGCAATAAATTGGAAACTTGTTTAGGTAGAAATCTTGATTTGCTATGTTTTTATTACTATTTTCTTGTTATTTAAAATTTGGCTACATTCGGTAACATTGAACTGTATTCAGCTAAGATTCAAAGAAAGCTTCCTCTGTCACATATTGGGAACTTGCTCTTCAAACCTTTAATTTCCTTCCATTTTGGAACTGTATGTAACCTAGAATTTAATTTTTTTAAACTTTTACTCTTAAGAACATTTAGCAATGAAGTCCTTGATGTCTCACACTGGTAGTGGGTCTGTTCAATGTATCAAGGATCTCTTAGGATCTCAAAATGACACCACAATGCTTCTAATTACGGAGCTATCAAAAGTCACCTGGTGAATTATTGAAGAGTCTTATTTTCCTTTGAATAGCTGTCCAAAGAAATGTTCAACCAATGTTCAAGACTCATCCTTTGCTTGTCCTGTTTTTTTTATTTTCAACCAAGATTTTAAAGCAACAAATGTTGAATAAAGGTACTTTATACAATGGGCCAGTCAATGAGGCAGCTATTTCAAGAATGGCAATCCATCTCCCTTTTCCATATGAACAAATACAAATCCATATCTCTGTTCTTAGCAGAAAGTGGCATAAGGAGAGTGGAATGGAAGCTAGTGCAGGACATGCAGATAGTTCTTATGCTTAAGTGCTGTATGAAAGAGAATTCAATATTATTTAGACCAAAAGCAGAGAATAGAAAAACCTACCGAAATGGCAATCAGACAATAAAGACAAATGTTCAGCATCTGAAAAGATTCATTTTTCTGCCCTCCATTCTCTCATCAAAAAATTCACTGCTGCTCAATGATAGTTTTAACAGGAAGAATTGCAAATAATCCTTTCTAAGTATCCCCTTTAACAGTGTTTAGAAAATTTCTTATCCTCTTGATCTGTGGGAAGATTTTTCTCTAGGCTAGATTTTCTGTAGACTGGACATATTACTTTGGTTTTTGGTTTTGGGTTTGGTTTTTTTTTTCTTTTTTTTTTTTTTTTTTGGTTGGTTGGTTGGTTTTTGGTTTGGTTTGGTTTGGTTTGGTTTTTTGTGTGTTTGTTTTTTTTTTTATTTTATAATAAAGTATTGTTCATCTCTAGGTTCTGAGGTTAATCACTTTAGTAAGCATGCAAAGTATCAAGCCTGATCGATAACAAAGAGAGAAGACTGTCTAGGAATCTGGATTCAGAGAGATAGTCCACTGCTCAGCTCTGTCATAACTGAGATCTACAAATGAGAAACTCTGTTACAAAGATTTACATTAGCAAAGACTAGATGGCGGCTCTTCTGGTGTTCTTAGGACTGTGACCTTCAATTCAGGAATCTAAATTTTATTTATGTGCTATTTTAGAAATGGATGTTCCTTTTTCATTGTAAAAAGAGTTTTGCTCATCATTTTAAGCACCCAAGAACTTGATATGAGTTTGCTCTGCCATTGCCCAGCACAAGTCATCATCTATGTGTTGTTCAAATGTCCTCTAAACTCAGTTTTTATTTTTATTATACATTCCCCGATTATCATTATTACCCTGATTTGTCTGGTTCCTATGACAAAATTCTTGGCACCTAAGATTAAGGCTGTATGGCATTACAAACCCAAGTGTATCTTGTGTCTGCCTTTTTAACGTGTAACACATGTCTAGGATAATACAAGCCTTACTGACAGTTTCACCGCTGACTACCTTCCAGGTGGAATATAAAAGAACTTAAATAAACTAGGAAGCTTTTTTATTACTGAGGCAACTTCTGTATTCTCTGTATGGAGATTGTCATCTCAAGAACTCTAACACCCATTAGTACTTTTTGATTAATAGTTTTTAGGAGGTTATCTTAGTGAGCTGATGAAGTCATAAAAAAACCCCCTGTCCTCCCTTAACAGCTCCAAACTCTAATACTTTAAACTGTGTTTTTTGGTTTTGGCTTGAGATTTTTTTTGTTTTGTTTGATTTGTTTTTTTTTTTTGCTTTTTAAATTAAAAACTCATTAGATTTACAAGCTTCATTTCAGATTACTCATTAGCAGCCACAAAGGGGCACAGCAGCCTGCACACTTTACAACACTAGAAGAAATGTCTTCAGTGCCTTCAAAGGAAGCACCCTTTCAGAAGCTCTAACCCTGCACCTCTCCCCCTACAAGATTCTGAAGCTGAAGAAGAGCAGTTGCAATTCACAAGATCTGGGCATCCTTAAGTATCATCTGGAAAGCACACTCATTCAACCCTTTACCTTAATGCTAGAGTAATTCGGCAAAAATATTTAAGGCATGTTTTTACCTAGACCCAGGCCAGCACTGGCTCTGAGGCTGGTCAGAGGAGCATTGATATGAAGTTTTGATCATTCCTTGAACTCATGTGAATTTGCTTCATATTCTATCAATTTGACCATGCAGGGACTGAAAAGTTTAAATCTTCAAAAGGCACTATTATCCAGTTAAGGTTGCTCAGGCAACCCATCATCTTTGGTACTACATATTTTCTGTAGATGCTCAGCTTTTTTAATTCAATTTTTTTTTGCTTGGTTTCTCTCAGCAAAAATTCTCTAAACCAAGACATATTTGCTTCAGGGAATGCCTCTTTAAAGGTATAAGCAGCTAAATATTCTCACTCATATTCCCTGCTAGGCATTTCTGTTCATCTTTTCTAACTAAAAGATATTATATATATATATAAAATGAAAAGTTCAGTGATTAGAATATTTCCTAGGGAGGCACAGGAGATGGGTTGAGATCCAGTCTTTTCTCTCCCTAATGGACATAAGAAGTCACATTTCCTCTTTCTCTTTTTTTTTTTTTTCCTTTCCCCAGAAGAATGGTCTAAATAAAGTATATCTGCAACGTGGTAGTACATTTATTATATCTGTCTACACTGTCTCACTTTTCTGAATACACATTAGGCAAAAAGCAGCATATGGCAAGTTGGTAGAGCACTCATACAGAATGGGTGAAACCTGACTTTCTATTATGATTTCTTCCCCATATTCTGTTTTTATGGTACACCTATTTAGACAACAGTTTAGCCATTTTCTTTTCATTTAAGAATTGAAATATTCATACTAAAAAATTAAGCAAATAAGCTTTCTATTAGTTCATAAACCAGTGTGCAACCACAACTGAATTTCTTAGGCAACCTGAAGTATTTTCTACCTTTTTTTTATTGCTTTCTTTGCTGGTTATAACCAGCTCCTTGTACACACATATATATGTGTGTGTGTATATATATACATGTATTACAAATAATATAAGAAAATGTTATGAATAATTATGCTTAATCTCTCTTGTAAAATATGAAGTATACTACCAGATTGATAATGTCATTAACTGTTTAATTAAACATAATAAAGTGGGTTGGCATGTAAGGCCTTAATTTTGTGATTACTTGTGTATATGGTACATAAATACAAATAATAAAAATAAATTGAAACTAAATTGCTGTCAAAAAAGCTCATCTGTTTGAGAGAATTTCTGTAAAGTATGACTCTCACACTAATTTTACAATGACTCAAATCACTTGATGAGGAAAATAGTTTTCATTGAATTCCCTCTGGCGAACTGCAGATCTTCCAATGCACTGGCCTAAGTTTGAATAAAAGAATAAAACAAATAGCAGTTGATATGAACAGTGCTGTACTATAATAATCCAATTACTTCCCATAGTGCAGAAATGGCATACAATTTCCACACCTGTGCCTCCCAAGAGATGTTATTTGCACAGTTTGGATCTGAATGCCTAGTCAAATTTTGCTATGGTGCCTTGGGTCAGATTTATGTTAAATTTCTCTCCTTATAAACTCCACAGTCACATATTATTTTCTGGTGTGCTGGTTACATACACTGCTCTCTTGCTTTGTAGGAATTCCATCTTGATGATCAACTTCTGCATCCTTGTGGGTAGTAGCCGTGCCATAAAGACAACCCCTGTAATGAGAAGTGCCAGCTCCACAGTGGGGAGAATGAGAAAGGTGGGGACTGTGTTTTCCCCATGGCATTTCATCTGTCTTTCATAACGTAGCTGTGGTAGTGGTCTTAGGCAAGAGACCCATCAGTTCCACAGCAAGAAAACTGATGGCCATTGTTTGGGAAGTGGGATTTTATATCTTTGTCATCAATGTTATAACACTTGCAATACATAAGAAATAAATTTGATAAATATCAGGAATCATGGTCCTAATAACCAGTTATTTTTTTAAGTGAAAAAATAGCAATTTGTCTGATACTTAAGGCCATACAAGCACTGACAAACTGATTGCAGTATAAAGGATTTCTAAGGCCTATCAGAAGTCTGACTGATTTGTTGTTGTTTTTATTAGATTTTACATCAGTTGATTAAATTTTACATGTTTTACATTTGCATCTACAACTATGTCAAACTTCCTGTCTAAACACAATCACATTGACTTCAGCTGTGCAAAGCACAGCCAGAATCATCCATCCTATTTGTGTATTTCCCTACAAAATATTGCCCCAAATCGGTGCATAAATATGTAGACTATATGCAGAGCCATCTCCAGATACTCATAATCTATTTAATGCTTCTAGCGCTCACTCTACTCCACTGATTCATTTATGGAGTATACTCTGCCAAAAGTATTCTGCCAAAAACCAAAAGTGACAAGGCATAACATTTGAAATCAACCACCAACCAGTCTTTTAAGTGCATGAAACACATTTCTTCTGCAAAAACAGAGGATCTATTTCATTGAAGAGACAACAGGGGGAATTCATTGTCAATTACTTTCAAAACAATAAAACTCTTCCTGTCTGTGACCCCTAGGCTGGAGATAAAAGTATTATGTAAAGTTTTTTTTGTTTTCAGTTTGGGTGTTCTTTCCTCTCCTCACTATTCCTAAAAGTCTCCATTTGCTTCCTGGTAGTATGCTTCTATATCAAGTCGCTGGAAGCTTGAAGACATACCTTGAGGTATTTAATTTATTCATTCTATTTTATCTAAATGCTTTAAAGTGTTGTCCATGTCTTCTTAGTGTTCTTATCGATTAAAAAATAAAATCTTATAATGACAAGTGAAGCAGTAGGATTTAATACAATCCATCAACAGTGAGTCTCACAATTTGAAAATTCAAGTCTCCCTTCCCCCTTGCTAACCTAATTTTAAATGCATTTGGGAAAATGACATGTGCAATATGTCCTCAATGTCTATAGGTTTGGCCTAGTTCAGTACAGGTGGGGATTGATTCTAAAAGCCCCTACAGAAAAAATAGTGACATCAGCTTACTCTCACTTTTACTAAAGCTCATTTCAACTGTGTCCATACTGCAAAGAATGAGAGGTTTTTTACTAGGTAGGGCTGAACCTTTTGGACATTTTCATCTTAATAATCCGAATATACTACTTTCTAACTGTTATTTCCCACCTAGTAATGTAAAGCAAACATCTAGCAAATAAGAAATGAATGTTTACCTATGTGCCTTATTTGGACACATTATCAGCAGTGTAGGCTCTATCATAACAAGCACAACTGCACCGCACTGTGCTATATTTAATACTGACTGAGATGCCTCTTATTGAAAAGGCAAGAGTTAAAGTTGCTTGAGCAACCAGGCAGTGTAAGTAAGAAGTCTGCATAGGTTCCTACAGAAACTCAGGTCTGATTTAGAAAGAACATAGAATCATAGAATAATTTGGTTTGGAAGGGAACTTTAAAGATCATGTAGTCCCAACTACCCTGCCATAGGCAAGGATATCTTTCACTAGACTGAATGCGTCACTGAGTAAGGTTCAAGGTTACACTCAAGTAAAGGAAACATTATATTGTACTGGCACACCATTATTACCAAGAGAGCAAAATGAAAAAAAAGGCATTTGAAATATTTAAAATTTTATCACCATGCATGGTGATTAGGTTAGGTTAATATGGTTAAGTGATAAGATTAAGGTGAGAAACCCAATTACATTTTCAACTACTGCAGCACTGACCAATGTAGATGTTTCATCTTGGGTTGGTATAGTTTACAGCTCTTCACTTTGAGTTGATGTTAGCTGAAGGTGAATCAGAAGCCTCTACACCTAGCATCCTTGGGCTTGACCAGTGCAAATATGTGTTCATACTGTTTATTAAATTAAAATTACAATTTCCTAAAGTAGGTGAAAAGGAAGAATGCAATTATGTGAGAAGTCCTGTTTTGTCTGCAGAGAAAAGACCCTTAATGATCCATGAACAACTTTTAAGGAATCTGTCAAAGATGGTGATAAAAAGCAAGTTCAGTTGGATTGCATGTATTTTGCCAAAGTGGCAAGTTTTGGTGGCAGTGGTGGTCTGTCTGAATGACTTCTGCAAGAAGGTTGGGCTACCCTGTGCTGGACACAGATGGTTCTGCAATTAATCCACTGTTGAACACAGCTAAGCTCATCAGCAAAATGTGTAACAGCCCTAGCAAAACATATTTAGCAAAGGGAGAAAATGCCAGAAAGGCAGAGACAGAGGAGAAAAAGTCTCAACAGCAACAAAACAGAAAAAAACCCAACCCTAAACCCCCAGAATCAAAATAAGCAATAAACAACCAGCAAAAAAAAAAAAAAAAACCAGAGTGGCAAACATCTGGGAACATCTAAGTCACAGCTAAAGCAGAAAGAGGAGATGTTCCATGGTGGAAAAAATATTTCCTGCAGAATGTGAAGGACCCATGCTGGAGCAGAGCAAAAGAATAAGAAGGAAGAAACAGCAAAGAGGAGCTGCTGTGTGCTGGCCATAGAAGCAGGTAGCCAGCTTGCCTTAGAGAAGCAGGTACAGGTGTCTGCAGTGAAGGAGAGAAGTTAAGCATGGAGAAGAGAGATGACTGGTATTTTGATGTTTGTCTTTCCAAATGACAGAGATCTCTTTTAATTTGCAACAAATTATTTTCCTCACATCAAGTTTGTTACATCTAAAACAATAGTTGATAAGCAATGTCCCTGACTCTGAGCACACCAGCTTTTTCATCTTCTTATATCCTCCTGTTCTGCTGCAAAGGAGGAATCAGTGAGTGGCTGTGTAGGCATTTAACTGTTAACAGATACTTATGTACCATGCACATCTACCTGCACACTCATATATCTAACTCTCAACTGTAAAACTTCTAGAAAAGTAAAAGTTTAATGGAAACCTCCAAAATTCCAAACTTCTTTGGAAGCCTTTTAGGTATCTTCAAGTTGAAAAAGGCCCTTCCATATCATTTAAGTAACATTGAGAAATAGTTCAAGCCTTTTTTTTCAAAACTTAGCCATCTTTTGTCTTTAGAAAATGTTAGAACTCCACAAGCCTTGTATTTTTGTCTGTCATAGTGAATTTTCTGTCAGAGGCAATTAATTAGTATCCTACTGGAAAGATAGTCTGCTCTGGAAATAATATTCCTGCGCTGGCTGCAGAGAAGCTTTAATTCCTCTTTCACTGCATGAGGTTCCTTAACTTCTGCTGTGGCACTTCTGTTTGGCTTTTGGCATGGGTAGTAGTAATTTTCAGGTGTTCCTCTACTGTTTAGTTCCTTGCCTGACATGCAGGGCTTTTTTTCTCATCCATGCTCATATTCAGCCAAAATCCTTTTCTGTCATCCCCTTCACAGAAAAACATTAAAAAAAGAAAAAAACCCTTAGTTTGTATTTAAAACTTATTTTTAGTTCAGTACAAAATAATACACAAAAATTCTATTTGTATCATTATTGAATGATCTCTTTGTGTCTAGTGCTTTTATTCTGAACTCTGGATTACACTTAATTTATAGATGCTTCCTTCTTCTTAGCCAAAATATTTTGATAATTATACTCTGTTGTGCACAGACATACATAATACTGTATACATTTTAATTTTAAAAGGTCTTTTTATCTATCAAATGGAAGAATCCCAAACCATATCATGTGTCCAAAAAAATTCTTACCTCTACCTTAAGCCTATCAAAGGTGAATCTCATCATCCCTTTAACTGATAACTTATTTTGGATTATTAGTTTGCGTTTGACAAATTCACCACAAACACACACACACACACACACATATATGTACATGCATATTTGTACATGTATATACAGATATATATATATATATATATATTCACTTCAGACAGTTATTATAAGTCATCCATAATATGTTCACAGCTGCAATTCTGAAAAGTTAAAATGAACCGGGATAGTAAGATACTAGGAAATCCAAAGACCCTCCAACAAGCTGTTGTTGAGAACATAACTCACTGTTTCATCAGAGGTATTTTTCTCTTATGAACAAGAACCAGGCACGTGCCTCAGGCTTATACCTGAGACCATAACTACTGAAACTATAGCTTCTTGTAGCTGATGATGAAACACTAAAACTTATTTATATGACCTAGAACACAACCACCTTGAAAATAATTAGGTTATATATTTTTAAAATGTTTAAAGCATGCTTCTATATCTCAATCCAATTCTTTTCAGATAAGTCAGACTTGGGCCTTCAGAAACAGTAACACAGTTAGATGTTTCTAAAAATATCACAAGACGTGGAAATGACATCTTGTGTGCATGTTGTCACTGTCTGTATATTCTGTTCATTTCTATTAAACTAACAAAGTTGATATTCATATAGTAATAAAAAATAATCTTGGGAACATAGTTTTTATAATTAATTTTACCCCGATTTTCATTAAAAAATTGCATTCTTATGTTTTCTAGCCTAAACAATTTCTGCTATATGCCAAGTTATACACTAGGAGTGCCTGTGTCTTTCCACCACCTCAAAAGAGAGAGGGGAGATTTGGAGTTATAGAGTTTATGGTCCTAAGTCATGATTACTTGTGATGGAACCTAGCTTTCCTGGAGATGGCCAAATACTGCACATCCATGGAAAGTGGTGAATTAATTCCTTGTTTTGCTTTTCCTGAGTATGTAGCTTTTGCTTTACCTGTTAACCTCTTTATCTCAGCCCATGGGTATTCTAATTTACATTCTTCTGACTCTTCCCCATTCTGGTGGTGGAGGAGTAAGTGAGCAGCTGTGTGGTAATTGGTTGCTGGTCGGTATGAAACTGTAATAGTTACGAAGGTATTTAATCTCTAAATTAGATTCACCAGAGAGATTATGGAATTTCTATCCTTAGACATTTTCCAAGGATGTGGTCCTAAGCAACTTATTCACCGTTTTGGGTTGAGTACTGAACTAAATGACCATAAAAGTTCCTTTTCAAATCAAGCCTACATTAGCCTATGAGCATTTCAGTGTCTGTCTATCTACCTACATCATTAAAAAACATACATAAACTGTTGGAAAAAAATTGCAAAAATTAGGCAAATATGTGCTGATATAGGATGTTGCACTCATGCTATAGTCAGAAACATGCATAGTCTTTGTATTCTAGGGCCTAAGCTTTGTAGACAGCAGCTGTGTTATATAGACTTATATACAGTTTATAGAGGCAAGCAGTGAACTCTTTAGAAATTAACACAGATCCAGCAACATATGCAAAGAAACTTGAGTTGGTTGTTGTGTTTTGGAGGTTTCTGTGCATAGTAACATTTTGCAAAGGATATCTATATCCTCTGAGAGTGCTAGAAATAAGGGTGATTACTTATTGGTTTTGAAAATGTTAATTTTAGTTTCAACATGAATTCAGTTTTCCAGTTATATCTTGTTGATATGAATAGCATCCAGTGTCCAAGCTGGTAAGTAATTGAATCTTTGGGAGTTGGACTGTTCTTGTGCTAATTAAAATCTAATCACCATTATGAGAACAAACACCTACTGAGATTTTTAAACTGTAACTCCTAAAGAACTCCTCTGAAAGTTTGCATGCACACACATTCTTCGTCAAATGTGAAGGCTGCTTAATATGCTGGATATATTATACCTGTAATACCACAGTTCCTTACAGGTTTATGCACAGCAATGTTCTCACTCTCATGTCTATGCATAAAGTTGTGCAACCTTTTTACTTTTCTCATGGACTGAGGATACTTTTCCCCCTTCCATCTCCTCAGCCAATATGGTATGGGCATGATTCAGGCAGCGTTAAAAATGTTTTAATTATCAGCCCTATCTTCAAGAAAAGCTTTTTATACACACCAACATGTAGTGTTCTTGTCTTTTGCAAGAATATTATCCAGGAACCAAGTATAGATGCATTCATATATACATGGATTTGTAGCACAAGCCTGATTTATGCTTGCATTATCCAAGTAAAGATGTGACTTCTTGTTTAGGAATTGAAAATATGCTTTAAGAAAAATGCTTTTAGATACACTGAGACTGTAAACACACTTTGACAGGCCAAATTTAGTCCAGATAGTCAGTTCCCTTGGGGTGGTTCTATCAACATGGAAGATTTTTTTCTCTCTTCTGTATAAGAACTTACACTTAGCTCATGAAAAGCAGAATAGGAAAGAGACAATACCAAAGGGGAGAAATTCTAAGTCACTTGAACCAGTGAAATTTTTGGGCTGTGGAGGCAACCACTTAAGAACAAACTCAGAGAAGTTCAGTCGGAACAGCATGGTTACAATAATGAAAAGCTAAATGATCATAGATCTCATGAGAATATTAACTGTTAATAGGGTGTTTTAAGGGGATTTTGGAGCTATGCAAAATTTCTTAAATGTATTAGTGTTGCAGCAGATAGGCCTGCTAGGCCCCTCTGGAGATTAGCTGCCTAAGGACAGAGAAAATGCATAGTCATGCTGACTAGCAAAAGAACCCCTTTTCCCGCGCCTCAGACCCTCTGTTATCATCCTGTAAGACAAGAGGTCAATTTGTACCCTGACCCACACCATTGGACCATTTCTCAAAACCCCTGTACCCTATAAAAACCCCTCAGTTTCCCTAGCTCGTTGGAAGTAAGCTGTCCCTGAACCCTTCATGGAAGATGAAATAAAGATCCTCCGGTGGAACCTCACACAGCGCTCCCCGTCTCTCTCTCCCTGCGTCTGCTCGAGGCACCCCAGCAAGCCTATGAGCTGAAATCACTTCTAAAAGAGCTGAACTTTGCTTAAGAGCTGCATATCACTATAACAGCTTGCTGGGGCTAGCCTGTGCCTGGGAGCTCTGCCAAAGGTGCTTGGGCAGGAGGGTGTGCAGATACCCTTCTCACCCCAGAACACCAAGGCAGCCGGACCAACTGAGCCTGACCGGGAGCAAAAACAATATATTAGTAATTTTTTTTTTTTCATATGTGCAATAAAGAGAGCAAAAGCTGGACTGTGAAGAAGCACGTGCGAGAAAATGGGGAGGAGGGAGAACAAAATGCGCCAGTCCTGTGTAAACTGTGTTTCAGTGTAATTCCCTGGTCAAGACCTACATTTAATTGTTGCACTCTGTCTTATCCTCTTGTTAAACTCTATTTCGTGTGTGATGCAGTCTATGTGTGTTTGGCAATTTGGTAATGCAGTTTACACTGGATTAGCTGTTGAGTTGGAAAAGAAGGAAATCAGAACTACAAAAGGCTCAGGATCAGAGCGGGATGCTGGATAATAAAAGGCTGAGGGTCTGGACATGAATGTTGTCTTAAGGCCTGGTCTGGGGTCTGAGGGACTCATGCCTGTAAATCATTAGAGTGAGTGTGTATAATGGTACCAACCTACAAACTTCAAGCCTGATCAATCAGACCCAAGGAAGAGCATAGGCCCATTTGTGTTCTTCACATTCATGTGAGTGCTGTTAGTCTGAGTGGCTCTCAGTAAAGGCCTCGTTCTCCTACTTGTGATGATCTGTGTTGGCCTGACATGTTTCTCTTATGTGCATGTGTGTTTGCATCTTTTGAATACACACTCAGCCTCACAGCTGAGCTGGAAATGGGGAATAGCAGCAGTATCATCCAGCAAAGCTGTGAGGAAAAGTCCCCTGGGCTCATCTTCCTTTCACAGCTGAGATTTTTATTGGTACAGTTGTTCAGCAGTACTCAGAACTGACAAGATCTTTTTTCCTTGCCACCTGCACCTCTGTACCTGACATCACTCATACTGAAGCATGTCTGTGAGCATTTCTGTTGGATTTTGCAGCAATGCCTTTCAAATTTCCTGGTGCTTTAAGCATTTCTTTTTTAATCTTGCTTCAAAGCACATGGCATATCTCTGAAGCCCTGGAATCATTCAAATCTGAAACACTCTGGGGTTTCTGAGTCACAGTCTGTAATTTGAAGCATTTGAATCACCTGGGAAGATCTGGGATGTATTTATTAATTATCTTCTTATAGCGCCAAAAATATACATAGAGATGTACAGCCAAAATTAAAGGCATAATCCTTTCCCCTCACACTCCCCAGAAACTAGGTGACTGATCATATTAAGTGGCAATAAATGTCAGTGTACATCCAAGGACAGCTGTGTTCTCAAACTCTCTGGACCAGGTTTTAACAACACATAGAACATTTTCCTGCAAGGGAATTTTGAACTCTCAAATTAAATTCATGCCTGAATTTTGAATGCTTAAGTGAATCAGACTTTTGAATCTTTTAAATTCAGGCACCCTTGTTGCTTAAGGGACATGAAGTCTTCAATCAGCTTTTAGAGGAAAAAGAATTCTCTATCACTCTCTGCCAACAGCATGTGTCTGATAAATACCCTTCCTCTTCCTCATTACTATTTGAACTTTATATTGGAAAATAATTTACTAAAGGGTCCACAGTAAAGCTTTAGTCCATGTTTGTAGGAGGTAGGGTCTAGTTCTACAATCTCAGGTCTTTCATACTGTTTTCTTCCATACAAAATGGAGTTCCCACTCACTCTCCTTCCTCCTCCATTTGATTTTCTGTTTCTAACTCTTGCTTAGATATTGTCTATTGTCATTGCTGGAAGTGAAGGAGCAAGATCTCCCTACCAGCATGTTTATGTAGAAAAAATAATTTATGAAATTGAAACTTGTCTCCAGACTTCCCTCAATTTTCCCAGTCATGGATCAGTTTCTCTTTCTCATCCACCTGGCTAGATATGAACGGATGTCCTATTTTTATATCACTTCTCTCATTTCAGGGTATGTCTTCGAATCTTCTGTCCAATAGAAAATGGATAGAAATTCCAAACTTAATAAGAGACTTGCAATTTTTTCTGTCTTCTTTACTACTATCAGCTACTTCAAGGTAGTTAAATGTATATAGTAGTAAACCTGAATGGAACTAAAATATATTCCCTACTTTTCTCAAAAACTACTTCTTGCAGTCAAGTCCCTTTGACAGTAGGACACCATCTAAGATTAGGCAAACAAAAGAAATGGGTGCATCAAATTGTAACAAAAATACAACTACAGAGAATATTTTACCATATTTTCCTCCACTGTAACAATCTCAGTTTATGTCAATTGTTATATTAGATACCAAAGAGTCTAAGGAAAGATAGGCTATCCTGAGAAAAGCTTGTACTAAAAAAAAAAAAAAAAAGTAAATAGTTTGATTAATGCTCTGTATTCTATGATAATATCTATGCATTGCTTAACAGACAGCTTTACACTGTTAAAATTATTTTGACCCTTTTCTAACTGTAAAATCTTACAAGCTAAAAACCACTAGAATAATATGTGTTGTATTAAGTATCAGCAGGATTAAAAAAAAAGCAGTTTTTTTTGTTTTTTCAGTTGGCAAATCAGCATTTCCAGGATTATTCCCCTGGAAATTAAAATACAGAGCCACATACAAGATGTCATTTGGATTCTGATAGGTCAAATATTGACTTTTGACTTATGTGATAAGAAATGCCTCTTGTTATGACTGGTTATATTTTACAGTACACTAAAGCCTGACTTTGAATCAGGGCTGTAACTTGGTTTATCTTATTGTTCTGATTATTAATTGCGGGACCATGTAACCAATGCAGAATTCATTGCCAGTGCCAAACTGTGCCATAAAGCTCAGGAAACTGGCCCTGAAAATACTGCTTGAAGCATTTGGTTCCTTCTGCTATTCAAGTTGGTGACAAAATCCTGTTGATCTGAACAAGAACAGAATTTGGTCCTAACTGTTGGATATTGTGCCTGTGATTGAGGCTCCTTTAATGTGAATTGACATATCTTAGTCTGACAAATTCTTTTCATTATGGGCACTGGGATTGCTTCATGGCCTAAGGCATTCATGACTCTAAACTGTTCTTGGCATTTGAAAAAATAATTATTTTAAGCCTATCCTGTCTCTTATTGCATTTTTGGTACTTAACTTCTCATGCTTCAATACTAAGCCTGAAAACATGAACTAGTATAGCATAGGGCAAGGGAGGTGCACAGAAGTTGAGTAATAGTGTGCAACAATTTTTTTTGCCAGTTCCTAAGTGCAGTGTCTGCAATTGAAATATCAAAGGGTAAATTCAGGACTCTGGAGTACTCCCACCAGTTTTGGTGTAAGAATGTAACATAAAGCATTTCATAATTATGAAAAAAATAAAGTAAATACTAGGCACAGGTGCTTTTCTCTCTCTAGCTTTTAATTATTTTTTTTTAACCATGAGCTGCTTTACTTCACTTAAAAAGATAGGATGCTGCCAGCCAGAACATCCTCCACAACTTTGCTGTTCTTTACCACTTTATTGTAGAGCTTACAATTACAGTCTGTTTTTTACAAGATATGACCTTCTGGAGTGTTCATGATATTCAGAAACTCACTCATGCCATGGCATAGATAGTATTTGTGCAATCAATCCTCTCAGCTGCACTGTATAAAGCTGCCAATGCAGAAAATATGGCATCTCAGACTAAAGGAATGTAGGAAAAATTCCTCGACCTCTGCTCCAGTTGGCAAATATAATAACATTTAAGGGTGGAGGAAATGGTAAAAGAAGAGCAGGATTTCCCTGTTAAAAATTATTAAAAGGGAAAAAAGAAATAGAGGAAAAAAGGACAAGACTACCTGCATTAACATGCATTAACAAGAAAGAATCATGTAGTCAATTTAAAAAATAAATGCTGGGTCTTCTAATGAACATGTAAAATATCTTAAAGGAATAGTGAAGGGAAGAAAAGGCTGGTATTTTTCCCTATATTGAATAAATTTTATTTCTAATGTATATAAAGATATTTTGATATTATACAGATGGACTGTCTGAGGGAGAAGTTAATTGTCAATTTCTGTGAAAATTATATTAGTGGCAACTATGTTATTTTCACCAAAATTAGATTCTACTCTAACAGTGAAGCTAGCTAGGTGGTAACACCTGAATAATCGTATTTTTCATACTGTAGCAGCAGACAAATCAATTATGGATTCTCCCCCTCTCTTGTCTCTGTTAGTCATATTTGAAGTTTTGACACTGTGCATTCCGTTTATTTGCTGCTGGCCTAATAATCCCCTGCATGCTGGGAAAACCTTTGTTCTCTGACAGAAGTAATAAAGCCATCTGCACGATTCTCTCTTGTGAGACATGGAGTGCTCCCATTTTATTTAATCTGGTGGTGTGTAGCCTTTTCAAAGTAAGCACTTCACAGGGTCTGAATGGGAAATGACATCCCAATGACTGCCCTGTGCAACCATAAGCAAAACAAAACAAAACAAAACAAAACAAAACAAAACAAAAAAAAATTAAAAACTTAAAATTCACCTGTCAAGGTAAAAAACCAATGACACTTAATTTCAGGTTTCCCCTCTTCTCAAGAAAGCTGCATGAGAAACTTGGGTCAAATGGGTTTTAGCTCTCATTTCTGCTGAAGCATGTGTCTTCCTGTGGAAGTGCTTCAGCTTTTCTCACTCTTCATTCACTCATTCCCACTGAATGGCAGCATACAGAAAATGAAGAGATCTAAATGCCAGCAGGAGGCTGGCCGCTTTCTTCTAGGCATGTCCTGAGCCCAGTCACCCAGAACAACTTGTGATCCCTGGACAAAGACACTCACAGCAGGTGGCCATATCAAGAAATTTTCCTCCTGGAATTAGATATTATTCCAGGAATCACTACTGAGTCAAACATAATGCCCCATCCTGCTGGGTCAAGTAGGATTTCATTTCAATTTCTTTACACAACGATGCGTTTCATCTTGTCTGCATACAATGACAGTGCTCAGGCATGAAATAAATTGAAGTGCTTGAAAGGCAGAACTATCCCTTGAACCTGCAGCATTCCCGACCCCCAAAACATACATTGTCAAGTGAGTTCCAGATAAGCAGGATCTTCACCGAGTGTTTGTGCTGCTTGGCTTCCTTTAATCATACTCCCTTTTGTAAAAGGGATTTTCGAGGGGAAAGATAAATCATTGCTGAGGAAAAAGGTCATTTTCAAAAGGCTTTAAGAGCTTCATTTCATGTGGCTTTTCAAGGTGAAACAGGTAATTCAGTGCAGTGAAAACCTTTTGTATTCAACTTAATTCACAGTTCACACTACCAAGAAAACAGTAACGAAATAAGCTTGAATAAAATTCTTCATTAAAACTGCTCTTATACTTGTGTGAGCCACATTTTGTTGTTTGCTAATACATTGGCCTGAATATTGAAAAATAAATTTATGACTAATACTGAGCTGTCTATTCTGGCTTTAAATCATCTGTGCCTCCAATATTAGATCATTTTCTTCCTGTAGCACAAAAGGCATCAATCATTTCTTCTGGGAATCACTTTTGTAACACATCTACTGAATATACTGATACCGAGACATCCAGCCACATCCAGGCACATTGGCATCCTGCTCACAACCAGAGGGAGACTCATATTTTTAGGATAGGGTAGCAAATATTTTGCAATGTTTCATAGATAATGAGCCTGCCCCATGATATAAGGACTTTTTATTTACTTTTTTCAGACTACCAATGTAGGCCTTACAGATCCCTGGCCACAGGTCAGATATTTACCTTTCTTTAAGATATCTGTGCTTTCCATTTAAACCTCAAGATATGAGCTCAGTGTAAGAATGACCAGATTAGTATACATAATTTGCGTTAGTAGACTAAGTCATGATCCTTTCAAATATGATGAATACACTTATCTTTTTTTTCTAATTTTTCTTACTGAGCTAAGTATCCTCTAAAGCGTGCCTACACACATTTCACTGGGAACAACTGTGCAAAATGTTCATTAATGTTAATTGAATAATTTATAACCATAAATAATGACCCTGAGAAAGTTTTCTTTCATAATGAGGACAAAATATTTTCATAACTTGCATACGTATCAAGAATAAGATACACAGAAATGGATCCCATTTTACGGTCTTGTTTTTTCGACACATAAAAATAATGTTGATTAAAATATCTTCAGCTCTGAAACAGAGCATGTACCTGCCACAAACTATTCTAGAGAATGAGGCTAGTCATATTTTAGTAGAAATAGATAGAAATGCGGCTAAAAATGAAATTTCTTTTGTGATGTTACTTCATTCCTTTGTTATTTCCTCTTTCAGTGAAATACCAACCTTAAGGAGATGCAACCAATATCACGTATAGAATACACCTGATGAGGGATCCCACGAAGAAATCATGTTCCCAAACTCATTTTCTTGTCTTTATCAAATATATCTGTTAAACAGAAGATAATACTTCTGGGTGCAAATCCTCCTTCTTCGTGAAATACAGTTGTTTGTTAAGTATCTCAAAGAGATTGTACATAACACATGGGATGAGTCGGGCTTATGAGCTATGGCAAAGTACATAATGTATGTGTGAATCTAGTTCAAATATTTAATATGTGGCATCTCTCCAAACCACAAGCCAGTGTCCAATCAGTGGTCTTTAGCAACAGGAGAGGATACAAATATATATTATTTATACAATAATAATTGGAAGGATGACTTAATTTAGAAGACAGAATGTCTGCCTTCAAAAAATAATTAGTATATTCATGTTGTGAAGCAATTTAATAATAATAATGATAATAACAACAACAACAACAACAAAGCAATTCTATTCTGCACATTTTTTTTATGTTGTCCTGGTAGCTGCAAGAAAACATATCAACCTTGGAAAGAATTCTTCTTCAGTAATATCCTTTAGTGTGGATAAACCTGGCCTGGAATATGAGAGATAATCAGGGCAGAAAATAATAAATATGGGAGAGGGAAGATATGGGTTCGAAAAATTATTATTAAGAGCAAAGCAACTTATGAAGTCATTGATGTTCTTCTGGCTACTCTAATGTAAGACTATTCAAAATTTTTTCTCCATTCTTTCCATTCCTCCAGAGAGAAAACTAGACATGGTTCTCAAGGTAATTTAATCACAAGGGCAATAACAGTTTTCATATAAAACCTTTCTCTTCAAGGCCATTGGTAGAATTTTAACTGATAAAGAAAGATGTATATTCTACGCCAGTGAAAATTTTGGACCCAATTCTACTAATTCTAAAGTAAATCAGGGCCTCTCAGTGTATTCCAGCATCTTCAGAAAAAAAAGTTACAGGGGCAATCCAAATTTATTTTCTTGAGTACATAGTTAGCCTATTAATGTGATCTGAATCAGAAATATTATGTTGTGTATTGAATTTTTCCAAATGTGATAGATCAGGCAAAACCTTTATATTAAATGCAAGTTTGTGACAAAGTAAATATATCAGTCTGATAAGGAAAAACATATATTTCTCACAGTTATTATTTATTCAGGATCAGAATTTGCATTCCTTTTTGCCACGCACTTATTTTTTGGTTTTAATCTTATATTTCTGATTTTTTTTTCTTATCACATGGGAATTAGATCATTTTGTTGGGTTTTTGTTCTAGTTTTTTGGCTGCTTTTACGTATTTTTTTTCTCAAAACTTCATAATGCTGGAAGTCACACTAAAAGCAAAAAGCAGTTTTCCACCTTTCAGAAAGACTATTTTTGTTTAGTAGGAAAGGGAAGGTTACATTTATAAAGAAACAAACAAAAAAATGACACCAAGAAGATAACTCTAAAATTAGCCAAGTGAATCTATGACTATCAACAAATATCAGTGTATCTAAAGTTTTTTTTTTTTCATTGCCAACTGAAATGGCTTCATGTAAGGAAAGACACAGAATACCCTTTTAGTAGTCTTGTCCATTGGCTATGGAAAGGAGTAAAAACAAGTTCAGTGAGGAGATAAAATGTTGCCGTGATGTTGTCTTAGATATGTCTTGCCAACACAAACATTTCTCTGTAATCAGAGCCCCAGAAAGCTAATGACCCTATTCTTTTAGAAGACAGGAAAAAAATTGAGAGCACAGTTTGTTTTCATTCTCAAAGAATTGCAAGCAATCATGAAAATGATGACAGAGTTAATTTTATTGCTTATAAAAACATATGCATTGTTTTTGTCTAATTTTCTTAAGATATTAAACAATTTCACTGGAAAAAAAATCAAAACAAAAGACCTTCCATGGTGATGAAGTGAATTCCCATAAAGTTAAGTCCAAAAAATAATATTCCTTCTTCTTCTGTTCTTCTGATTGTTAATTCAATGTTTATTCTGAATTGCAGCCAGAATACATAAAAAACCTCATTATTTCATGATTATGATCTACCTTATAATTTTTCTGCTTCATGAAAGAATGCTGCCAGTCAGCGTTGTTTGCTAACATATATTTCATTTTTTTAAATTGACAAGAAAATGCTATTTTCTTATATGTATATTTATAATGAGTCATGAAGAGAAATACAGGGAAAATCACTCAAATCCCAACCAATCCACACACATTATGTTATGCAGAAGGTATTCTTATTCTGACTAAAGTGATTTTATTTTCCAGGATTACTTAATTGAAAGAAAAAAAGATACCTATCAGTCATTTTATAAACCAATTTTCTTGGCTTGATGCATTTACATCAATAACTACATATTTCAAGGCAGGACTTTACAAGACCATTTATCATGTTTATATTAGTGATGAGCACAAACATACACACACATCATAGTCATTTCCTTTAGATGTGTTTTTATGTGAAGACTAGCTGCTAATTTTCTTACTGACTCTGGTGTTTAAGTGGTTCTAGGAATACCAGATGAGCAGTTATTATCACTCATGATAAGCCTAGTCTTTCTTTAAATAAAAAAAAAAAAACAAAATCAGTAAAAATAGTATCATACTTACAGTACTGAGTCCAGTATATGAAGTGTTTTGTGTGAACACATAAAATACATAAACATGTCTTTGTATTACATAGTCCTTATTTTCACACTCACTTTGATCTTCCCTAAGTGAGTTGGCAAGTTGCACAAAAGTGCATTTTCTTGAATGTATATGTGGGAGGGTTCCCCCACACCTTTTCTTCATGGACATTTTAGCTTTTCCTGTTGGGAAGTCTATTAATCTCCCAGGGGAAACTCTTCCATGGGGAATGAAGCATCCATCCTCATCAGGAATTTATAAACCTGAATCTTTGGGTGCTTTGTTTCCCACTTGTGATGTCAGGCACCAATCCTGACATCATAGCATATCAGGACAGGGCGCACAAATTGGAGTTATACTGCTCCCACACAGCAGCCCTTGCTGGGGGGATGTCAACCAGCTAAAAAGAGCAAAGGCAACCACTGCATCTACCTGGAATTTTCTGATTAGCACTTTACATAACTTACACTTTTCTCAGTGCCAACTTGTGCATTAACAACATGAATTCCCTCAGCTGAAGCTGTCTGATAAACAAGATTAATTTATTCTGCAATACAGAGCTGATAGACAAAATTTTATATTATATTTTTTTTCAGTATTATGGGTTTATTAAAAAAAAAACAGGTTCCTGTCCACAATGCTGTGATCCCTGCATTTTCAAATTAAGAGTGCAAGAATGACTTCAAATATTTTATATATAATGTTTATAATTCATTATATATATATATATATATATATATATATATATATATATAACATGTAAATGACTTGTATTGACTTGTATTTAGAGTTTTTCAGTTTGTTCAAATGAAGAGGGTAAAACTCATCAAATCACTACTGAGTTTCCTTTTCCTTTTCCCTCAGTTCTCCTGTAGAGCCTTATGCTTTGGAGTCATAGGAGTATTGCTCAAGTACTTATTTATTCAGTGTCCATAAAATGAAAATTTAAGATATCTCTGCAGGTGAATTGCTGTAGATAGTGACATTATTGTATTATCTTGAGCAAATCTTTTCATTCTCCCTTCTTTTTCTATGCCTATATATGTGACTGTGGGAAAGGGAAGCAGGGTTCTGTGTGAAATTGTGTATTCTTACTCCCTGCTGACAGGGAAGGTTCCCTTTCTGTTCTTTTAAAAGGAAAATGTGCTTTATTTAGCCATTAATTCAAGGCCATATTTTGCTATTTCTATTTTTATAGTTTACTTTTATACAACTGTTTTACTCTGACAGGCACTGTACACATACAAAAGGAAAAGACACACTATGTCTTAAAGAATTAATGTCCCTAAGATAATAAAAGGCTTAGCAGATAAAAGGAAGAAAAAGAAAAAGCAAGATTAATGATTAATGATTGATACAATAAACAGTCATTTCTACATGTCTGTTCAAGGACCATGCTTTTAATGCTTACACTAGGACCAGCAATGACTTCCAGTATTTAGATATAGAAAAGTCTCTCTCTTACCTGGAGAAGAAGGGAAGAGAGCAATGAATAAAAGATGTAAAAGTAGATTCCAGGAAATGATGGTCAAAGAAGATCTTTTACAGGAATGCCAAGAAAATCTACCAATAGATACCACCCAGTTATCAAAATAAAAAATTTGAGTAGTATATAACATAAGAGAAAATAATTTAATTTATGAAACTCCATTAAATTCCATTCAAAATCCAGTCACAAACAAAGAACATTATATTTCATTTGAAGTAGTTTTATATATGGTTAATAATTTGTATTTAATTAGAAATAATATTATGACATTTCCTCCATTTATAGGAAGTGGTTTTGAAAAATATTATGATTTCTTTGCTTAGAAGTTTCATCCTTAAACACAAGGGATCATTGCATTTCAAAAGTGTTGTTCAGCTAAGGAAAACAGGAGCTAAAGAGTCAGTCAGGAAAACAACTGAGAGTCAGTGGTGTAGCATATACTAAATTTAGGGATACAGTCTTTCTCAATTTTAGAAATTAAGGTAAGCAGTTCTTCCAAAAACATTGAAATATACATTTAAAGTTCATTAATTTTGTTGTTGTTACTGATTTACCAGTAGTACTTACAATCTGCCAGACATCTATCACCAACTACTTATAAGTTCTGAGTGCAGTATTCAGAAATGAACTCTTTCTAGTTCTGTAAGAATATGTTATTAGATATTGAATTAATTGTAACAAGCATTTTTAGTTATAATAACCTTTTCAAATTGATCTGTAGGGGTCATTTCACACGTACAAAATTATGACATTAGTAAAAAGCCATTAGATGTTCCTTTTGATTTGAGGCTTTTAAGGTGAGTCATAATTTTCAAAAAGCTCTCACTATTGCAGGCATCAACACCAATATAGCTTTATTTTCCATGGTTCTTTTGTGAAAACTCTGTGTATTTCCAGTAATGCCTGAAGGAGTCATGCAGGGTCTTTAAGAAGGACTTATATTGAAACTGCTTTTAAATTTTTTTTCAGATGGGCATGATATGAAATAGGAAATACTTACTAAACATGCATTAAAACTCACCGTCCTGATAGTGGGTTTGCTCTTCTAGAAAGATATGAGACCTGGAGAATGTATCAAAATCAGTGAGGAATCAGATTGATCCTATTTCAGTTCTAACAGTAGAATTCATGGTTATAAACCGTACCATCATTTGGTATATAAGATATATTTTTCAAAATACAGAGCTATTCTTTTGTATTTAAAATAGAAGATTTAAATGAAGTAAACAAGAAAAGAAAGCTAGTGGAAACACAGTACCGTTCTTATTTTCTGCAAAGTAAATGCCAAGGAAACTGAAGAGTGGTTTTCTGCTTGTTTAATCCAACACGTGTAAATACAGCAAGACTCAGTTGTAGATGAGAAAAGGTGGTGAGATTAAACTTTGCATGGTCACCAAAATTCTAATCAACAAAAGCAAGCATGACTATTGCTACTTGTCTACAAGATACAAAATATTTTCTGTCAGGCAGAAGATGTGTTTGGTCAGCAAATTAGATGGTCTGAGATATATTTTTCTGGGTCTCCTACATGGAGAAATGAAGAAATATATCACTTAATATCAGGCATGACTGTATAGCAGCAAAAATTGCAAGAAAAAAAGAACCACAACATGGAAAAAAAAAATCAAAGATCAGTTTCAGATACCTGAAATTTGCTTAGAACATTATTATTTTTCAGTGGGCAAAACACACCGTGATGCTTCAGCTGAGTAATAAAGCATGTGTAGAAAGGCAAAAATAGCAAAGCATTACAAAGACTTCAAGATAGATTGGATTATGGGAACAATCCTATCTCCATGTCTTCCATTTCATTAAGTCACTTGGGAAAAATCCTTTATACAGAGATATACAGTTCTACATTTTGGAGTTTGATTTATGCACTCATATTGTCAATAATGACAAAAATCTCTTTCCCTTGTGGTCAGCAGTCTCCACAGAAGCTTCACAGAAGAGATATACTTTGCTGCTGGCTTCCAATGTATGTCTTTGAAATTATGCCCGTGAGAGAGGAAAAAATAGAAATGCCTATTAAAATAAACAAGTAAGGTCACTGAAGGTTATTGACAATTTAGCTAAACATCTTTCAAATATAGTTTAGTAATATTTGCCCTGTGTTCTGAACTAATGGTCTAGTCCTAGTGCATTTCTTTTCATTTATGCATACAGAATTTTCAGACTCTAAAATTAAGAACAAGCAGTGGTTGCTATAAACTAGAAGTACTTGTTGGGGTACAGTAACTATCTAATGTCAAAAGATTATAATGATTTGTATTATGCTTTCTTAAACTTTCCTTTCAAGGGTAAGGACTCTACTTTGTGACCTAATATGATGCCAAGACACAAATAACAACATATGTAAAAATATAGTTATGGAAATAGAGAATAGTAGGGATTAATGGCAAGAACAAACCCTATAATGGTGTACCACTGAATCGGTTCTTTTCCACAGAACTAGGACACATTCTAATTTATTTTTCGTTGTTCAGAAATTATAAGATCAAACACAGTGTTGTGACAAATGATATCCATTTAGTGTGATTTCAAATATAATGAATCAGTTTAATAAATATTTATTTTGTATGCTTGAAGTTTGGTGCCTGATCATTTAATTAAATATTTTCCAGGTCTTGTAGGGAAAAAACAAGATTTCCCACTCATCCTCTCCTAAAAATTCATGAGTTTATAGGACTGTATGTTTATTTTTATAGGACATGTCTATTTGTGTCCTCTTTTGCAAGGTAGTTTTTATGTAGAACATTTCCATAGCTGTAAGCATCCTTTTTATCTTTCTGTGCATCTTTCCCAGATCTTTCAGATGTGGATGAAGCATTTCAAAGCACAAAGCTCCTTAGAAAGGAGAATGATAACCTGAATTATTTCTTCTACTAGATCTATTCCCAATTCCCTTTTTTAACCAGTTACACATGTGAAAATGGGCAAGGTGAATTGGTAATATAAATCAGTAATATATATATGAGGAGATAGGTCACATATGGATGATATTCTTCTTTTGCATAACACTTGTTCACGGCAATAACAAGAGTCCAAGTCACTCTGCCATTCTCACTACCACACCTCAGATCAGGCTGGAATCACATGGCTGATGCTCACATGCAGTGAAGAGTGAAGAGTGAAGAGTTAGAGCCAAAACACAGACTTGGAATACAGATGCATCACTACAGACTTAAAAAAATGTGTATGATGGCTTTAATTTGAATTACTGTCAAATATCTCAGAGCTTTCATTGAGTCTTGGATGCAGTGAAGTCTTAATATATGTCTAAACTTAAGAATGAAGGGAAACATTAGCTTCAATGGCCAAGGTTCTGAAAAGGAAGTGAGGCTTTTGGGGAGGGATCTTTCACTAGACTAACTAGTAATTGAACCAGAAATGGATTTTGCACTTGTCTTTCCCTAACTGTATCACTGGTTTTATCAAATGACATTACTTCTCTCTGCATAGCTTGCTTTACTTCCAAATTAAAGATGCCAGTATTTCTGGTGGAATCAGTAAAGATATTTACATTTCAAATACATATATTAATTATTGTCAGTGAATTGCCATCTATATTATACCTGACTCTAAAACAGAAAGCCAACAGCAGCCCTGTAAAGTAGACATCCCCTCTCTTCTTTGATAATCGTTTAAAAATGCAATAGCTGCATGTCAGGGCATAATTTCCACATTATGGTTGCAGGCAAAGCAGGTATATAAAGCCAAAAGGCAGTAGGCATGCTTTATGTAGCCCCAAATTATCAGGCAAATGCAGTTTCCTTTTTCATGGTCCAACTTCTCCTAAAGTCAGAAAAAAAACCTTGTGAATCAGAATTGTGTTTGCTTTGCAGTGATGGAGGTTGCCTCAGACACGCTTCCTTGAGGCAGGCTTGAGTTGTTGAGCTGATGTTACTGGCTTCTCACTTATGAGTGCCAAGGGGAAAAAAATTTAAAAGTTGTATACTTAAAAGTAGCATGCACCATTAAGCTGAGTCTACTGTTGTGGAGATGTGTGAATTGACTGATATATTGACACGGTGCTTAGTGCAGCAGAGCAGACCTGCACGTGGCTTGGGAATCAAATAGGGAGGGGGAGGAGAGCTATTTGTTTTGTTATGTCAAACCATTCTGCTGTCTCTGAAAGGAAACTCATTTTGGCATAATGGAAGAACAGGCATAGAAACTCAAACAATAGTTGCTGGATCTTAAAAGACACCCACATGTAATTTATTTCCTTCCTTTTTTAACAGACTGTTATGCATTAAAGTGTCCATAGTGTTATTAAACTCATGTATTCAGAATATTATAAAAGAAACTGAAGCATGTTCAAGCTGACAGGAACCTGTACTGAGAACAGACAGTGTTTCTTTTCTTGATCCCAAAGATGCTGTCTTATGACTCAAATTTTTTCTTCATTTTAGGAGAAGAATCTCTTCATTGTCTATGTTTACAAGAACCTCATTGTGTCTATATTCTCATTAGGTTTATTTTGTCATTAGGTGTGTAGAATGAAAAATATTGCACATTTGCATTGGTGAGTTCAAGATGAGTTTTTCAACATCAGTCCTGTTTGACATCATGTTATATGCACTCCTTAAACAACCCTTCATGTGGAATCCTTTCATAGTATTCGGTGCTGTTGATCAGACGTGGGAACTGTGAAAAAATGAGCTGCTTTTTCCTTTATTGTTGTGGCTATTATTCAGGCAGTTAAAGGTCTAAACTAGGTTAAATTGCTACATGATATTAGTAAGGAAATGCAACAATTTTTCTACTTATTCTGTTGAGTGATTCCATATTGTAGTATTTGCATTGAATGCAAATATATTGGAGCCATTCTTTCTACCCCTGGCCTATACAGAGAAATACTGTGTGAAAACCTGATAAACAGAAAAACACCAGAGAAATATAACAGGGAAAGCAGTTTGCACTGTAAATATTATATTATTGTGCCAAAAGATAATTAAACTGAAATTATCAACTCCTTAACATAATAAAAAAAGCATTAAGTATTCTATGGAGCAAAGAGGTATTTTTGGCATCTGGCTACAGCTTCTCTACAGACGTACTGTATAAAATAAGTACCAGTTCAGAAGTGCTTGCCAGAAACATTGTGTTAGAATAATGTTGGAAATTCATTGTTGTTGCTATTGTTGCTAATAATATTATCAGCATTATTTTTTAAAAAAAGGTTTATTTGTAATATATCAGAGATAAAATCAGGAAGACTATGTAGTACAATGGAGGTGGCTCCCTAAGGCTTGATTGTTACCATTCACTTACACTTTTAGATTGAGAAATTTTTACTGTCAACATTTGTAGGGAAATTGGAATTGTCTTATAAAAATGGAAAAGTTTCTAAAGAAAAAATGTGAGTTACTGGTGTCGAGCACAGATTGTCCCATTCTGCTTTCTATCCTCTCTCTTTGACTTCTTATTTTTTCCTTTTACAATAGGTGACCAAATAATATGGTGTCCATGAGGAGAATGTCAACAATTACCAGAAATAAGAGTTCTTTCTCACACTCTTTCTCTTGAGTGTTGCAATTCATCTAATCAGAAAAATGCAGTGAATCATACATTAAATGGCTCAGTAGGTTAGATAAAAACTGGGCAGTAACTAAAAATAGGAATAACAACATAGAAAATGAGACTCGTGCAAATAAATTGCAGAAGAATTTAAACAGGAGCTTCCACTTTGATTTGGCATTAAAAATATGATATAACATGAAATGAATGGCAACTTTCAACTTTGTTCCAGAAATGAACTGGATACTCTCTTCATTTTGGGCCAGCTGATCCAAATGTAAACCAATCTTTTTGAAAAACTAAATACATAAAAGAGTATTTAATTCACAACTGAAATCAATACCAAGGTTTAGATGTCTTTCCTTTAATGGAAAAATGATTGCAAAAAGATATTGTGAAGCACTATTTGACACTGAGGCCGTGCTACTCACATACATTACACACAAGAAAGGACTCTTTATGCTTACTTACTTGAAAAGAGTTGTAGCTACTGCTTGAACTGATTAAGGTATTGTTTTAAAAATGCACTTTTGCCTATCAAAATAATTTCATCAAGCTGTAATTTCACACAGCTGTAATTCAAATTCGTTGCCACTGAGGCAATAAAAAGCACTTTTTTTCTTTGCCTTTTTTTTGTGCGTTAAGCAGATTTACTCTTTAACAGTGAAGCTTCAGTGGATGATTATGACATCAAAGTGTCACAGACAGTGATTATGTACTGCAGGGGGAAAAGATGGATAAATACAGGCATTTAATTCCATTAGCTTTAGGAGATATTATTCCTGGCTAGTAGGAAAAATAAGTATTCCACCTCTATTTTCTTTAGGCAAAATCAGGTACGGATTCAACCAACTTGCCCTGTCTAAAAGGTTTTCTTTAGAAAATTTAATTGTAAGTTTGTTTCCTTTCTTTAAGCATAATTTCAATAAGTATCTTCTTTTTTTTTTCTTTACTTGGAGACTTACAACAGGTAGCCTGTTGTCCTCCATTCCTAAGAGCTCATCCATAATTGTGCCTAGGCATGACCTTCCCCCACTGCAGAAAAGGCATAGGACTCTGAAATAAATTTTAAAAGGAATAGATATAGTGTTCAAGGAATGTAAATAATTTAACAATGATTTAAGAACATTAGGCTTCGTCTGAAATTGGGAATTACTTTTTCTATGTAATTCTCAAAAGAGAAAAGAGAATACACAAAACTTGATGCAAGAAACACAAAATTTGATACAGCTACCACTGAAGTTCCAGGAAAGATTTTTTGTTAGATTAGGATTTTGTTGCAAGTATAACAACTCCATCATTCTGATGTTTAACCTATAATAACAAAATGCTTGGATTTGATCGTGAGTTGCACAAAAGAAGCAGAAAAACAAATTCCTTTCAGCCATTAAAGGAGACACAGAAAATACCATAGATTAAATTCAAAACACTTTTTGTCTTTAGTTCAGAAAAATTTATACCATTAAAGGTAGGAAAAGAGAAAGAGGGGGGAATGAAAGATTGCGGATTCATTTACTGAGCAGGGTGGGAAAGACATCAGAATAATCCTCTTGATCTAGAGCCAGTATATATCAATTAAGTGCCAGACTTCATGCACATTCTCTTTAATGAAGAATTTTTTAAAGGATAAAAAGCAAAACAGTAAATCCAGTAGATTATTTGCTTTTTATGTTGCTATTTCTTAAAAATCCTGCACTTTAAAAAAGTTATCCCCGGTTTCTTCTTACACAGTTCAATAAATACAATGGATGATGAGGGCCTGCTACTGAATGCATTGTTACGAAAAGGGTTCATAAACAACCTTTCTTATGAGGAACAGATGAGTAGATGACATGAGGACAGGAAAACAGGGGTATAAGTTAAGAGTTAAAGCTGAAATTGCTGAAACTGTCTCTTGTGTGCTGAGATTTGCATTGTTGTGTTAGAAAGCAAAAAAAAAAAAGGGACGTTTCCAGTAATACATCGATGTTGAGAAGCTGGGAGAAAATCCTGCCTCCACAGAAATCAATGGCATACAGCTATCGATTGCCATGAAACCTAGTTTTCATCTAAGTTTTTGCCAGCTAGCAATGATGTGTCCAGCTCAAACACTAGACATTGAATAATTCTTCAAGATATATTCTGATTTTAGTTTAAAACTCCTTGTTGATGAAGCTTTCTCTTCTGCTTTTAGAAAACAACTCTATTAAATGTTTAACTTATCAGCCTGAAAAAGGCATCTGTTCATGCAGTTCTTGTAGGTTTGCAATTATTCTTCTCCTCTTCCTTCTCTTCAACCTTTTCTTATTTCCTCTCCTGGCTGAAATCCTGAGGTCTGGTCCTGCAGTGACATAAAAAAGAAAAAAAACCCAGAACATTCCAAATGAACTGCTTCCAAATAGTAATGTTTTATTGTACAACACAGTGTATCCTGAAACCAGTGTCATTCCATGCAGCTGGAAATTCTTTGACCATTGAACACTGTACTTTTTTCTAGCAGTTTTATAAATAGTTGTGTTATACACTTTGCAGTGGTTCAGAGTGAACCTGTAGTTGGGTGAGTTAGTAGTCCTGCAGAATAATCACACTCCTTGCAGAATAATCTAACACTCCTTGAGAAACATGTTTCAACACTGCCTGCAAAACACACCAAAACGGTTGTTTTGTTTTTTGTTTTTAAAAAAAGAGCATAGAAACCACTACTACATAGTTTGCTTTTATATCTTACCTAGAGCAGAAGCCTCCAAAGGACCAACTCAGAAGCACAGTCTAAAGTCCTGCATCACTTGTGATCTTTATTGGGCTGATTGCACAAATTTCCTACACAAATCACACTATCATGTGGGAATCTGAATCTGAATTCCTATATTTAGATGCCTGGAAGGCATTTATAGAAAAGCGTCATAAAATACATCTGATATCTTCCCAAAAACACTTTTGCCATCATTATATATTTAGGAAAGTTTTTTAAACTGATGGTTTTAGACATACAAACAAGTCAGTATCCTTTTCTAAAAGATCAGGACAGGAATAATAAATCAAAAAGCATTCAGGTGATAAGAGAGGAGATACTATGAGTTATTGCAAAGGGTGCTGAATGATATGCATGCATTAGGAAGACACCTCAGAAGGATTAGAGTATATAGCTCTGATTCATTTTAATGTAGGTCTTTATGTTAAAAAATAGGGTTTTCAGGGGAGAGAAAACAAGCACTGTTGCTTGTGTAATGTTTTAAACCTGTAACATTTTTCATTCTTGCTTTGCCACCCCTTTTATTTTTTCACAGTCTAGCTTCTAAAAATGTTAAGAAATCTGGCAGACCTCATGGAATTCTGATTTTAAGAACATAAAACAGGAAGCTATTTTGAATGCTCCCTCTTGAGCCATCTTTGTGCTGGCAGCACAATGCCTGTAAAATCCACCTGCTGGAAGTCGGGTGGTTTATGCAAAGGGATGTCATGGTAATTTGGAAACTGCTGAATACAGAGAAGCCTTTTCCTGCCCCCAAACCTGCCACACCAGTTTTTCTAGCTCATTACATGCCAAAACTTTTGATTGATGTGCTCACTTCAGTCATGGGTAATTTTAACTCCTATATTAAGTAGCTGCTGCTTCCACTCCATTATATTACCTCGTATGGGGCAAATCAGAGCTCAAGCTTGGCCTGTGTTGGCTTGACCTAAAAGGCAGAGTAAGCCTTTGTTCAGTTTTGTGTAGGCAGCAAGCCAATATTTCAAAACAACTCAGACAATCACTCTGCCTTTTCTTAATTGTCAAGTTCCCTTGAAGATGGAGCTTTTAAGGACTCCTACATAGCATTTTTGGGAGTCCTGAAGAGGTAAGAAAGTTGGTAGAGGCTTTCTAGACACAAACACAATTTTTTTTCTTTAAATTTAAGCAGAATATTAAGCTCAGCACAGAATAACTTTTGGCTGCCTTGCACTATTTTCAGTGGGATGGAATTCCTACTTTGCACAGCCTTGTGGCACAATTCCCTGGATAGGTTTGGGACTGAAAAGAGCCTGAACAGAAACATTGGGTGTTTTCTTAGGAAAGAGCCTCTGCCTGCAGTCCTATAGAAGTCAGGCTATATGTAAAGAGGGACATTACGACCGAAAAAAGATTTATCTATCTCATGGCTCTTTAAAATGAACCTTATTGAAATTGACTACTTAGATTCTCTATCTTGCAAAGAGAAAAATATCAGTCCTCCAAGTTCATCTCATCATTAAATTAGTGTATAGAATGGGAGACATTTAAAAGGCTGTGAAGGGCTGTGAACGGATATATGTAATGTTTCTTAAATCTGATCTCCACCCTCAAGTTTAGGGCTATATATCATTCAGTCACCTAAAGATTTGAGAATGATACAGAATATAAGATTTTAGACAGCAAGCAGATTCTCCTTTGTTAAATTCTCTTAGCCATACCAATACAGGGAGGAAAGCTCTTAGTTTGAGATGTGGCTTGGCTTTAAAAATAGGATAACTGAGAGGAAATAGTCCCCCTAAATAGTTTTTGGATTTCAATTTCTGTGGTAGGTATGCAATTTAAAGATCCATGTAAAGCTATTTGGTGGAACATTAAACATTCAAGCTCCTACCTCTGCTTCACTGATTAAGTTCAAATGCACATTTCAAATATAACTGTGTAGTTATTGTTGCTTGCTGATAAAGCACATTTAGTCAACTGGGTTGGTTATAAGTAATAAAGACACAAAGTATAAATGTGCATAGTCATGCCAGGACCCATTTTACTTCTATTTGTACAGCACAGACCTAGACACTGAGCACCTTCAAAATTATCTTTTGGATGGATTACTTAGGAATTGTACAAACACCTAAGATAAAAACCACAGTATAGTACAACAGAAGGAGTAGGATTCATTTAACTAAACAGACAAAAGCTTCACAAGTATTGATATATGAATACCTGAGCTAATTATGAAGATATACTCATCTTGGAGCTAATTTTTTAATCCTCAGAAATAAACAGGTTCTTTTTGAGACTAGTGAATCTCATTTTAAAATAGTCAATTAATACACACTAAGATTAGTACTTTCTACAGTGACTGATTGTCTCTGTTTGGAAGAAAGGAAGACCATTGTATACAGCCTGGAGTATTTTTCCATACTACTGATGCCCAGAGTTAGATATAATGAATCCCTTCCAAAGATCCTTTAAACCTAGTGCAGGAACCGGTAACCTAAGGGTTTAGGTTTTTGACTTCAGTGTTATAGAAAATTGGAATCTGCCTGCTGAAGTTATTTCCCAGGGTTCATTCTACTCCTTTCCTAAAGTTTATTGTCTTTGCAGTAGGGCAGTTGACCTAAACTGTTATATTAAACTGGCTTTGATTTCAGTTCACAGACCTGCATATAATAATTTAAGAGGTCACAGAGATTCTCCTTGAAGAAAAGGGACAATTAAGAAGCAATTAAAGGACTCCTCTTTATCTTGTTATATGTTTGAATAACTGCAATGGAATGGAATTCACCATCTTAGGAACCTGCAGAGGTCACAGACTGTAACAATATTAAAACATGGAGCACACTTGAACATGGATGTCTACTTCCCACTAAACATGAGGATTGACACAGGCTTCCAGACTATGTGTACCTATATGTTAGTACGGAGCAAGAAGAATACCTTTGGACATCTGCAGTATTTAAGTAAATTCTCAAGGAACACATTCCCTTCTTCTTTTATTTTTCAGGGCCTCATGACTTAGCATCAAGTTTTACCAAGAAAACAATAACTTTTAAGAGCCTAAATCACATCCCACCTACTTTTGCAGCTATAACATGAAAATAATAAGTAAGAGAAACCTCTTCAGTGGGCTATATTGCACTCCTGACACTTTTAAAAATTTTCAACTCTTGCATTGACATGGGCTATTTCCACCTGGCATGATTTTTTCACCCATGTCAAATAGGTGACCATTCAATGGTAGACTACAACAATTTGAAAACCAAAAGCAAAAAAAAAAAAAAAAAAAAAAAAAGATGGAGGTGATGTTTTTACTTTGGAATTCTGGAAGGTAAGAATGGACACAATTTCATTTAAATGGGAATTTTTTTTTAATATTTATGTATGGAAGCTATAAAATTTTAATATGATGTGCAAAATAAAACACTGGAAAATTCACTACAGAAAATGCACAAGGAAACTTTAAAAGGCCTTACACTAACTTTCAACTCTGGAAAAGTCACAGTGTAGAAATAGTCATTGCTTTCATATAAGAATTTTAGTTTTTAGGACAATGCTAATTTTCCTTTGACTTTGAGATGGTGAATCAGTTCGTGAAACACCACTACTGGTAACACAGTAGCAAGAGATATTACTTAAAGCTCTTTTTGTTAAAGGGTTTTCTTTCTCTTTCTCTTTCTCTTTCACTTTTCTTTTTCTATCCAAGATCTTAAACTCTCAAATCATCAATGCGCCCCTTGAGGAATTTTTTCTTTCCTTCTTCCACAACTTTTATATGTTCCATTCTGTTGCCTGATTAAATCATTCTGCAAATCCTGTTTAAAATGCCTTTCTTCATAGAGATTCAAAGCTTGATGTAAATACTTCATACTGTAAAAAGAGAAAGAAGTTAATACAGTTATGCATACACTCTGGAGGAGTTCATCTGAATTTCAGGCACAATCTGTGATTTTTGACAGGTACATATATGGCCTCCTCTGCTCTTTAGCTCCAAAGTGCCATCAAAAAATGGGGTATATTTTAGAAAATAGTGTATATTGGGATTAACAAACTCCTTTTATTTTACTATTGCACAGGAGCTTTTCTATGTGGAAAGCTGTGGTGATACTTTTATTCTGGGTTTAAATCAGGTTTGGGTCAATTTAATACATGGGAACATCTGTACTGGAAACACTCTACCAGTATAGAAATACCAATAGAATAAATCAGCAAAGTGCTCCTAATGGAGTCATAATCAAACTGAACCTTTGTATCATTGTAATAAATTCTTGAAGCAAAACAAGCAAATCAAGCTAAAGAACATTTTTTTTTTCTGGTAAAACATAATCTGTACTAGGAGTTTATATTAGCTCAGATGTGTGAGTTTAAGTTCACTTTCTATAGCTTGGCTATTCAAACTGTAACAAAAGTCTTTAAGGTAGATGCAATCTGAGTTAATTGGGAACCAGCTTGGAGGACATGGTTTAAATTAAACTTCAATAAACCAGTGTGCCATTGTAGTGGATTAAAAAATGGTTTAAATTTTCTGTAAATGTGATGAAAATGTCTTGTTTGTATATGAAACCTTTGCACAGTCTGCTGTGTCCTTACTAATTCTCCCAGTTCTGTCTTGAAATGTATTTTATTCAAGCTCAGATATCAGCTTTCCTTCAAGTATAGCCTTCACATATAAGCAAATGTGTGTCAAGCAATTTAGGAATATGCCTGAAAGAAATATGATTTTCCCTCCTGAATCAATCAATCCTCTTTTCTTCTTATACTACCTATACAATTCTTATAAATGATACCTTCACAATTCTACTGGGAGGTTAAGTAAGTGAAATGTTAATGCAGTTCTCGTATGAGAGAAAATACATGTAGATTCCCAGTGCTCTGTAATCATAATGCCTCAAGATCATATTCATACCCTTGAAATGCTGGTTGTGTATTACAGAGTATATTTCTTTTAAAAGATTAAAAACAAACAAAAAAGGGAAAGAAACAAGTAGAATTGATGCAGTTGTGTGAACCAATGTAATTAATTCACTATAACTGGAACCTTGCAAAGGATTTACAAACAAAGGGGTGGGATTGCAATTAACATGTTCACTTGTCGCTGAGCAAGCCTCCCCTTTGATCTTTTCAGATGACAGAAGATGTGTCTTAGGAATTAGAATGTAATGCAGGCATCAGCTGTGATTGATGGAGGGGTATCAGGGCTAAGTGAGAGCAAGCTTTTCAGGCAAGCAGGCATGTGCCACTGTATTTATTGCACTGCCCCTCCTCCCAGTTCATTCCTGAAAGGAACCTTTTCACCTAGGTTTAGCTTGTCATTAGCGAGGGCATTACAGAGGAATGGTTTTGTTTTTTTAGTTATGGTCTCTGGAAGTTGTGTTCTGTCAGGTGCTCCTTTCTCTTGACCTCCTTAAGATTGCAGTTTTGCCTTTAATAAGAGCACAGTGCCCTTTTCACAGGTTGATGGTCATGAATATAGATACAAGTTGGGATTTTAAAAAAAAAATAATGTAGATATAAAATATCGAGTATTTAGGTTCCTACCTCTAACCTGAAACAAGGCAGAGCAGAAATATTTTCTTTAGTTATATAAATAAAATACTTGAAGTACTGGAAATTTTTATCTAGGCTTTGCACAGGCTCATTTAGCTTGTTTTTTGTTTATTAATATTAGTATTAGTCCATAGAGTATTTAATAAAATAATTATTGCTAAAAAACTCAGGCAGAAGAAATGGCTTCAGCAACCAGTTTTCTCAGTCCTTGAGCATATAAAATGAAACAAGTCTCTAGAAGCATTACAGGTGCTTGCATCAGCTGCACCTCGGGGCCACTGCTTAGTCTTTTATATTTCCCCAAAATAATTTGCTAATAATTTAAATTATGTTTAAAAGGCATTAAGGTAATGTGTTCATGGCAGTGGCTGTTGCTTTGTGACTGACCACTTAACAGTCATTTGCCTTCCAAGTTATAGTCAGATTAATGACACTGTACCACAAAGGCCGCATGACCTGAAGAAAAAGAGGCCTTTTAGCCTAAGTTCATGCGTGATTCTTCTGCTATGTAGCCTATGCATGAAGCTCTCTGATGCAGAAAAACCTGGTCCTATGAAAGGGAATACAGAATAGGAGAATTCTGAAAGATGAAATGTTCACTTTACATACCAAATTCTTATTTTAGAGTTTTGTCATAAGAAACTTGCTTATGATATTTATGTAGGCTGGTTTAGTCATTCCTACAATAGATGAGTCAACAGAAAACATTAACAAATGACTAATTTTCATTATATCTGTAATTCGATTCCTATTCAAATAATCATATGCTTTATTGCATATCATACATTATAGAATATTATATAAACATGGTCTTTCCTTAAATAATTTTAGTGATTTGTCATTTGGGATGTAAGGGAAGAATGAAATTAATTTTCTTAGTTTGAGAGAGGAAGGAAAAACCCTTCTGTTTTGCACAAAGTTGTCTAAGCAGTTTATATAAGACTTGTAAAACTTCTATAAACCTAAAATAGCATTTCTTAAGCAACTGTGGCTGAACAGGAAATGTATCAATAAGCAGGAATTTATCAAACCAGTTAGAGCTTTTGAGAGTGGCACGTGTCTGTACTGCAAAGTGAGAATTCTCATGTAACAAAAGCGACTTTGTGGCATTACTTCTTTCTGGGATTTTGCCCTCACTAACTAGTTTTTTATTAAACTCTACCAAACTTCAAGGAGGTATCTCTCGGGTGGCGTATTACAAGAGCATACAGCAGCCTTTTGTAGACTAAATATAATTAGGGTTAGCTGATTGCTAAGAGAATTAGAGGAAAAGCATTGTGAAAAAAAAAAAGGAAAAAAAGTGCCCCTATATTTTAAAAGCTGTATTTATTCAAAGCTGCATGTGAATGTATATATAAAAGTTTCAATAAATAGTCACTAAGGATAGCAGATATATACCATACTGGTTAATTAAGCCATCATGGAGAAATTGCTGCAGTAAGCAGTCATTAGCAGCTCTCAACAGATTCACCTCTCCTTTTCTCTCAGTTGATTCTACTAGACTTTTTATTACAGCTGAGAAAAAGCAGGAAAAATAATCTGTCAAACCTACATTGGGAATGATGGTTGTGTCTGAGTGTAGCATATCGCAGGACTTACTTAATTTGTTAAAAAAGAAAAGAAGAAATGGCTTAATTGGTGAGAAGTCAACAACACTGAAAATCTCATTTTTCTGTAGCCTTTCAGAGTTTTGTTGAGGATTTCTCTCTTTCTGGCTATTTAAAGTGGTTGACAGGCAGAAATATTTCTCATGGAACACTATTGTGGCTGATCCAAATATTTTCTGTCGTGGAATAAATACCCATATTCCTCCCCCTGCATGTGTGTTATGAGACTATGGTTTGTAGATGAATGAGATTTTTCAAGGAAATTAGAACAGTACAGCTGACTTCATTTGATGCCACATAAGATTTAGATGTCAAAACAAGGTCTTTTTAAGGAAAATGAAGATACAGGGGGTGGGCAATAGAGTGTACATAACCTTGACAAGGAACAAGTTCAAGCTTGACTAATATAGAGGAATAAATTTGTTCTTCTGTGAGTGTTTTGAACATCTGTGCTTCTAAAATAGGTCCTGCTCAAGGTTTAATTTTTGAGGTTGAATGGGGAAGCTGTAAAGCTGCAAATCTTTAGAAAAGAAGAAACTTATAGCACACATTCCTTGGTCTTCCAAACCCAAGCTGAACAGTAATGTTCGCTGTCATCATCTGAGATCTGAGCAGTCTGATAAAGATTTCAGACCTGAGAGGGTTGTATCATACTAGGAGAATTTCAGAATTGAAATAAATTTTCATAAATGCCACTTATCCTTTGAGAACAAGTGTGCATTTTACTGAACACAGAAGAAATTTAAAAACCAACCAGCCAACCAAACAAACAAAAGACCAAACAAAAGCAAAGAGTGCTTCTTTACTCATGTCTTCAAACCACTTTTATCCAGAATGTGGTTTTCCAGTCTGTAATTTTTCATTATTGATTTCTTGAGCGTCTTACTTCCAATGGCAAGAACTGATGATCTCTCTTCTGTCTCCCTCCCCTTCTCTTCTTCCCACTCCTTACCCTGTATCCTTCCTCAATTTTATATGTTCTGTTTGTGTCTGTATGGAGGGGCTGGTATTTCTGTTCTCCCAGCTGTCCAGACCTGGAGAGTTATGGTTGTGCGGTACAGTTTATTTCTCATCCCTGATCTCAAATATCCTTCCAAGAAGAATCTGGAGATATAGGAGGGTACTGGGCATGTCTTCTGACATGCAGACATGTGGTAGTAGTGGCAAAACTGAAGTCTCGATGTAATAAAGTATGTCTGTTCTGCCTGTGCTGCCTGGACACAGTTGTATCTTCTAGATTAGCAGACTTCCGTATTAATGAAGAAGAAGTCTTCATCAACGGATGTTACAATTCTTTCTTCTCAAATAATTTTTTTTTCCAGGAGCAAGTTCCACATTGTTCATCTTGATTTCAATGCATTAATATTTAGATATTTTATTATTTCTTCTACAGATACAATGTTTTATAATGCTTTTAAAACATTAATAAAATACCTATATTCAGAAATTAACCACACCTGGACACTGGAGTGTTTGTGTAAATTATTATAAAAGTCTGAATGTTTCTTCCTTGGGTGAGTCATTCTCCATTCTATGGCCAGAATACACAATAGATAAAACGACTGGGTCAACTCCTGACAAGCAGTTTGGATACCACTGCCCTAGTTCAGGTGATAAAAGAGTTTAGCTTGAAAATTAGATATCATACCTAGATAGGTGTTGTCAGAGACAGAAATAAATACCATCTGAATCTTTTTACTTAGTACTTCAGAGGCAGCCATAGTGTTAATAGTTAAGCCTTAGTATGTGCAAACCACCCGCAGTGAAAAAGAAAGGCTTTGGAGGTTTTGGAGAGAACCATTGTATAAGTATCAAGTAGAGACTTTGTTAGCTTTTGTCTTGGGTGGAGGCCATCATTGTTTCAGGAACTGATTAGATTTCCTATTGATTTCTTCATGAAAAGGCAGCCAACAATCTCATCAGTTATACATTCTTGAGTGCCATCTACTGGCACCTTCTCTAATACAAGCACATTTACACATTTGCGTGCATGTTTAGATATTTATATGTGCACGTAGGCAGACACACATATCTGTATATGCATATATACATACATGCAAAGCAGTCTATAAGTCAGGATTGCAAGAACCATTTTGCATTCACCCCTTTAAGGGCTCTTATCTGATTGTTACTGTGCCCAGGAGTTAAAACTAAGTTAAATTAGCAGAATTAATGAAGCCGATATTCCTATGAGACCGTATCCTCTATTCCTAACCAATTCCATGCTCCTTCCCATATGCACAGAACTCACAGATCTGAGCTCCCAGTCTTCCCAACGTCATCCTAGGCTCTCTGAATTGACCGAGATATAAATGTTCTTTCCTCAGAGGCAATAATAAATTCTGTTCTTTACTCCATCTCCAGTGCTCGCAAAAGTTTTAGAACATGCACACCTTTGAGCTACCTTTCCTCTTCTTTCTTCTCAGACCTCACTGGAACTGATCACGGAGGACATAAAAGTTACCAGGTAGACCAGTATAAGTGCAGAGGCTATAATCCCATTTCTCGTTTCATTTTAATTGCATTCATTTTCATGTAGCTCATTTTAATTAATTGGTTGCCCTAATAATCATTAAACACAGATTGACAGTTAAATAAATATATTATTTCTACTTCAAGGAGATATAAAGGCTTTTTGGTTTTATTTGGAGCTTGGAGGTAAATCTTCAGAGAAGAGACAGAAATATACTGATGTCACTGGCATTCATATAAAAATGAACAGGCGAAAACAAGCACAGACTTTTGCTTTCAGGAGTTCAGACATTTCCCTTATTACTTTGGCATTGCAAGTAGCATTCTCAGAGATTAAGCACACAGTGTTAAATTCTGGCCAGCAACCAAGCTTTTTACAAAACAATGCTAAAGAGCTGGTAATTTTCTCAAATCTATATTCACAATTAATCTTTATCATTTATTTCTCTCCCATGGAAAAATCTTTGTTTCTACCAGACAATGACAAATAAATATGAGAAAAAGACATCCACTCTACAGACCAGGCAGGGTTGTAGAAGCTACATATCTGTGCTCTGTCCAGATGACACAGTGTAGCTACATACATTTACCACACATAAATTACAAATTATCAAGCCAACAACAATCATTTGTGTCTTTTCAATGTGGCCAGTCCTACTCCATGTGTTTCATGCTTCTATCAATAGAGGCCTGAAAAAAAAAGAACATTCATCATTTCATCTTTCAGAAGTAAATTTTAGTGATGAGCCCAGAACACAGGCAGTGACTAAAGAGCTGTTGAATAACATTCAAAAAGGAAAAAAATCTTTGCTGTTTATAATCATTTGCTAAACTGGAAAGCAGCAACCTTGGTATAGAATAAAAATTTATTGCAATCTATCAAGATCCAGACTCAAAATGTTTTTTATCCCTTTCTTTTTTATTAAAAAAAATGCTACATGAAAAGAATAAATTTTCATCTGGAATTTTCTAAAAAAAAGAATAAGGAAGCAACCATTTGCAACTAAACAATGATCATTTTGAAAAATGAGTTTAACCTCACAAATATGAGCAGTTCTAGGAAACTTCTATGTAAAAAATAGACACTAAAAAAGGCTAGAGTTCTCATCTAATTTTAAGCTAACATAAAACAAGGAGATGTACTAAATAATAAAAATAAAAATATATCAGCTTATGCACATTTCCCCCTTTCCCTTACAGTTTTATTTCTATTTTAAACCTCTATCTGTTTCAAATTTTATGAAATCTCTTCTTTTCCACTTTTGAATTAATTGAGTGCTTTAACTTTTGGCTACTTCTAATATTGTGCTTAGGAGTTTTATTTTCTTACAAAACATCTGTCTCATCTCCTGAAATATATTACATTCCAAATTTTCATTTAATTTTAAATTAGATCAAATTAGAGTAAAAATATAAACTAAAACCACAATGTGTTTTCCTGCTAGCAACTTCCTTTCCTTTACTTTTTTCCCTATAGTTCAGGTGCTCTTCTTGCCCTATTGAAATAGTCACAAAATATAAGCAAACAGTTACAAAACAGGTGCAAGTGGTTCTCTGTAAAGCTGAATTTGTGTAAGATATATCCACTCCACTAACCCTCCAAATCAGCAAGTATTAATGATACTAGATGTCAGTGGAAACAGAACTATTGATTTTGATGAGCTTTGGATTGAGATGAAAAGAAACTGAAAATTTTAATAGGTCATTTCTCATGGGGGGTGGAATAAGATATTCACTCACTGCTGAATCATAAATAAGGAACAATATAGTGATTTATTGTTTAACTCTATCCTGACTTGAAAATACAAGAGGTTTTGTTGGAAGTAGGTTTTGGACAAAATATAAAAAATCCTAATGGTACAAAGCCAATTCCATGCATTATGTTTTTGAAAATATGAAAACTGTGAAGAATTTTTCACTTGGTAAATAAATGCTCATTAGTTTACCTCAGAGTGTATTTTAACAATTTACCTTTATTCTATAGCTGACTAGAGACAGCAAAGATGATTTCTGCTTGTTATAACAAGAGATTACCAACCCATATAGTTAAATTATTCATATTTTCCATTACAGTTCATTATATCATCTCATAGTTTTTTAAAGCTTAGTTTTTCAGATTAAAATTTTGTAAGTTTGTTGTCTCTGAATATGATATTTATTGTTACTGCCATTAGTCTTATTACCAGCTGTATTTTTTGTGTGAAGATCATTTATGAAAGATGCTTGACAAGTTTTAAAAGATAACCAAGATAGAAGAGAGGAAGATAATGTTTTATTTAATGCAAATATTCCTATTTTTAAGATTATTTAACATCTTTGATGCTACAAATAATGACAATAAAATTTAAATTTTCCACTGCATTGTATTTATTGCAAGTCTACCTGAATGTTCCCAGAAAAATCATGGGGTAAAAATCTGAGAAAAAATAACATAATATTAGATTGTGCTAATTGAGAAATATTATCTGAACCTGTAATCAAATACTGAAATAATGAATACATGCAGAGACAATGTTGAAGTTGTATGTACTACAGAGCAGACTGTAGACTTAGAACAGCTATTTGAGAAACAGCACTGTAAAAAAAGGAATGCATTATTTGACCTGCAATAAAACTAATCCAAGGAAAAAATGAAAAAGAGTGTGCTAGAGTTTCAGTAAAAAAAGTCCAAGCTATTAGTAGAATGTATTTTCTATCTAATGATAAGGTACCATAAAGAATGTGATGCAACACTTAATACTGCAACCTGAATCAGATTTTTAAATCAGTTCTATAAAATAGAATAAAAATTTGCAGATAGTTTGTATTTCTGGTCATACTTAAAACCTTCTCACTAGCATGTTATCAATAGATTTCTTTTTAAATATTCCCAAATGAATTTTTTTAACCTTCCTTTCCTTCTTCTTCCCTTTTCTCCTTCATTTTTTTTCCCTCAATTCAATTTGCACTTTGTCTTTGAAGTTTACTCTCTGCCTTTAATTACCTTTGATGGACTGGTAAGACTCTTGCCACGGAACAGCTCATAGACTTAGGCTAATATATCATAAATGAGAAATCTTCTGCTTGAAGCACCATTTTAAAGCACCATTTAAAACTGGAAGGACACATCACATTGACATACACTCAATAATAACATTTCACAGCTTTTAACTAAGGTGGTAGGCATGCTTTTTTTTTACCCTTTTTAATTTTTTTTTCTCCTCTCAGAGACAGCTGCCTCTTCCTGTTCATGCACGGTTTCTGCCAGTGCTCTGATGTCTTTATTTAGGGAATTATAAAGAATTGCTTGGAGTCTTCTGCAGTTTGAAAAAAATTCACCATTGAAGGGGAGGAGGATAAAACTTATTCAGAAGACAGATGACAGCTTTTCATCTGGGGATCATACAGAAGGATGCTTCCTTCTATAAAAATAGATCCTGAAATGTTGTTTTCTCCTCACATTTTCAATGACCAATCATTCTTAAAAAGAAAGAATACCCTTAAAACTGTGAAATCAGCTGAATCCTACAATTCTCATTCAGCCAAACTGGTATTTTTTACAATTATTACCATTTTACAAAGTAAGGCATGCAGAATTGGCGCCTAAAAGAAACAGATTGTTCTCACAGCCACCCCTCCCATCCTTCAAGAAACAATACCAGCCTGAGTCAAATCAGCTTGCACTAATTTTGTTTCATAAAGAGACCATTTGAATTGTATTTGTTGACAGTATCTTTTTTTGTCTGTATCAGAAAACCAACAGAATAGAGGAACATTGTGATCATTATTAAATAAACTGTCATCCTATTTAACTGAATGGAGTGATTTAAATGTCACTATAATGAGCTGTTTGGAGTTTATTTTTTAGATTTTAATCTGTTAATTAACAATTAATGTGTGCTTTTAAGGCATAGCCCACTGCAGGAGGTTCTGGTGAGGCATTTTGCCTCAGCAGGAGTGCTAGGCAGTAGTTTACACAAAATAAGCAACCCGGACATATCCTCAGCTGGTTAGGATTTAACTCTGTATTTTCTAGAGTACAAAAGAAACTAGACTTTCATATGGAAATAGGTCACAGAAGTGTCTTTCAGCAAGTGGGGAAAGGGTAGGGCTGTAACTTGTGAGGGTAGTAGGCAATTTTATTCCCAGGGGCCGGAAAAGAAGTGGTAATGCTGCAGTTTCATTAGCAATACAGACAAGTGGGGATGAACCATTTCGCTGACCTGCTGCTACCAATTATACCAAGTACTGAAGGATCACTGATCACGCCGTTTGCCAGAACAAGTGCTTCAAACACAAATAAAGAACAAAGCAAGCAACACTTGTACTTACAGGTTGGCAGTAGGGGAGTTATAAAGATTACCACTCTTATTTACTTCCAGGTCTTATGAAGGGTTGAAGACCTGGCTGAAGTATTTCTGTCACTTAAACATTCAGCTTCAATTGAGCTAGCTTGTTATGCAGAAATGTGAAACAAATATGCTCATATTTACTGGGTTAACATAAAATTATTCTTTTAGTCTAGTTACTACTAACCATGCACTAGTGTGGATGCCACTGGTCTCTATAACACTAAAAGCTTTTCAATCCTCTACAGATAGAAACCAGAAATTTTAATTTAAAATAGATGCACACATCCTACTCCACTCCCCATATAGATAAAAGATGGTTCTGCAGTTTTACTAATTTTATTCAAATTCTAAAAGCCAGAATGTGATTGAGAAAGGTTTTCTGATTGTTTTAAATGTATTTAGTGACTAAACCAGTGGCCACAGGTTCATCAGTTAATGAGTTAATGTCAGATCTTTGAGATTACACAGATTGCATTTTTTTTATCTCACTCAGCTTGCACTTCAAATGTATTGGCATTGCTTGCTTGTCCGGAAGAGTTAGAGGATAGCAAATATGTCCTTTTTGTAAATGAAGAGCTAGTAGATATTGGAACTAAAATCAAATTTCCCCAATTACAAATATGCTTAACTGTATGTAGAGGGATTACTCTATAGATAAATGTCTTTTTATATTGGTGTGTTCATGAGCTGATTTTTCTTCCCCTTTTTATTTCTTTTCTTTTCACACTAGTCCTTAGAGAAATATCAACCTCAGCTTAGTAAAAATAAATAGAATACTTGCTCCACAAAATCTCAGTGTGGATTTGCAAGCTGTACCTGACACCCGTAAAAAAGATTTCCTCTATGCTGTGCACAAGTTTCCAGCCACCTGAATGCTTTCCACATCCTACCTACCTCTACACAGAGTTATGTGCCATCATGGACCCAGAATGGATAACTTGCATTTCTACCCTGTATTTGTTATACCTCTCAACTTATATACAAAATTTTTCTTCAGTGAATTTGAGTTTCCTGATATCAAGTCCCTGTCTGAAGTCCTCATCATATTCTGCGGGGGTTTTTTTCCCTGTTTCCTTGTCCAAAATATATTTTTGAAATACAGTTGTAAGCAAATCAGAATAAATAAAATCAAGGTGGGATGAAGTTCATTACAGAGAAACAGAAAACTTGTTAAAAGGAAAAAAACTTATCTGGGATTAAAGGAAAAAAAATGCAGAAAGAGAAATAGACAAAGCAAGAGGAAAATACCTCTATGAAGTTATTTGGAATCATCATGGCTTTAATTTAAATAGAGCCATTATCTATGTTAGCGGACACACGACAGTTTGTGTTCATGCCACCAAAATCTCTACCTAATTAATGAGAACTGCTGGCCCACAGTAGCTACTGACCTGTCTTCAGGAAGCCTGGAGAAGAGAATGCTGGTTGGCTTCGGCCAAAACTGCTCAGGAACTGCAGCTAATGATGTGAGACCACAAGCAAAGGAGTGTTTCTGAGAGGGTAACTATGTGTGAATCGAGCTTCTTTCATGGAGCTGCAGGTGCAGCTCTGCACCACCTCTAACAAGCCCCTCTCTCACCTGTGCTGTTTTGAGGTTGGAATTAGACCATCTCAGGTGCTTTCTGTTTGAGCTCATATGTACCTTCAAAACAATGCATAGGTGCCATCCTTAGTATATTCACTAGTAAATAGAACATAATCACAGTGCCAAACTAGACTGATGGGATATCTTATGTATTCTCTATTCCTGCATGTAAAATTTTACTTTTTTCTTAAGACAGAAAAAAACCATATTGTATCAGAATTAGCAATTATAATTATTGATTCAAAAAAATTATATGTATCTTCTTATTATTATATGAAATTATTGTGTTTTTTCTTTTCCTTACCAGAAAGTCTGATGTTACACTGAACACATGATTATTTCCAGCACTTTGCTTATCACAATGCAGTTTTCAGACAAAATAAAATAACAATTTATCGTCCATTCACTACAAACGTAAATTCAGAGATAACAGTGGCCTGCGGATTTAGAAATTGTGCTAAATTCATATGGTAATGAACATCTGTGATGTCTTGATGACTCACTTGCTCTAAAGGATACAATCCTCAGGTTTCACTATTGTCTTTGAAAACTTGCAGGAAGTCCCACACTGAACACTGATGACAGACAACATGATATGTTTTAAGCAGACTACCAGTAAGACAGGAGACAATGTTAGGCTATATCCCAGTGGGATACAATGACTAATGTCTAAACATGGAAAATATCTCAATATTATAATGTTTTAATGACATCTTAAAACATTAATGAAAATATAACTTAATTAATTGCCCCGATTGCTGTTGTAATTTTTTTGCTGTTTGTTTTTCTCCATTTGCTGAAGGGGTACAAATCAAGATACCTGCCAGGTAACTCTCCTCTAAATGGTTTTAATTCCTTTCTTTTGCCTATCCTCCCACTCCTCCCTTGATAGAAAAGACTTTTTTCACGTGTGTTCTGAGAATTTCAGAGTATGCTTTCCTAATCAGCTGTGTTAAGACAGCCAATTACACTGGACAATTTTCTTTTTAGACATAGAAATACCTTCTTCTCAAGTAATTTTGTCACTGGGCTTGAACCAATGTAATTTAATTAGATCAAAGAGAGAAAAACACCAAAAAGCAGTTTTGAAAGGGAAGTCACAAAAATTTGCTTTTCAGAGAGCTGTGGAAAATCCAGGAAAGGGTAAGATAATGCACAAAATCCAAACACAAGCTACTGCTCAGAGTAGAAAAGGAAAAATATTGAGACAGGAAAAGTATGTTGCAGGTAAAATCAGAAAAACTGTTGTTGTCTGAAGCATTATCTCTGCCAAAAAATATCTACATCCTTGGCAGGAAGGGAAAACTACCGAAGGCAACAAATGCTTCATTCAGACCCTGGAAGTCTGTACTTGCAGTAGTGCGAATGAAAGCTGCCACGTGGGAAACAGGTAGCTGGACAGCAGCATCAATGGACCAGTACTTTGTTTAATCATCTTGACCTTCTGCATGGGACTTGACCACCATTAATCTTACTGAGCAATCTGCAGCAGGATTTTTTGCATTAAAGGTCTGGGGTTATTTTAAGGGTTAACTGTCTCTCTTAAGCCTTATTAGTAGGAAACAAAAAAAAAAAAAAAAAAAACCAAAAAAAAAAAAAAAAACCAAACAATCCTGAGAGGAATATAGAGGAATATAAGTTCATCACATGCTGCTTTGGAATTCATCTTTTTTACCTCTTCAGCTACTTTACCTAGATGATTATTTGCAAGCATCTTTGCAGTAACTCACAGATTAATTAACTTATAATAGAGTTAAAATATATGGAAGTACTCTACTGAACAGATGAGATGCTTGATTTTTGTAAACCTATGAATTATATACCTCATGACCTTCATAAAATGACATTTGGCTCATAGCAGAAAAGAAGATTTAGAGACACTGAATTTTTGCACACATTTTTCATGACCGCTGTTTTTTTCATGCATTTAAATTCTTGTTTTTTGCCTGGTTATCCTGCTCCTACCTGAGTCTGTTGTTTCTGAAAAGATAATAAAAAATAAATTAATTTATAAATTTAAAATAAGAGTACTTGGGATTTTTATAGCTAACAATTTTTTTTCAGAGATCCTTACATTAAGGCTTCAGGGTTTATGTTTTCTGTGATACCAAAGATCAGGAAGAAACCTTACTACAAATGCAGATTTTTCTATGCACTCTTGCTCTGTGGTCTTAGATCTTCTTTCTGTTGTCTTTGCACTGGCCACAATAGGCGACAGTCTATCAACTCATGTTTGGTTTATCCCAAAGATTACTTTTCCCTAAGAACGCTTTCAAATCTGTTTTAACTTTCAGATGGTTTGGCCAAGCTATGTCTCCTTTTCTGTCACTTAGCTTTTTTAAATCCTGGGCAGTTCAAATTGTTCCAAATTTTTTGTAAGGGATTATTCTTTTAATTGTGATTATACAATGGATATTTCATGATCTGTTTTCACTGTACAATCATAGAAATGGTATAATCCTAAATAAGATGTTGAATAATAATTAAAACTACTGAAGACTTGATTAAGAGTGTTCAGGGATTAGAAATGAGAATTAAAGGTGGCTATTGGGTCCAGGGGCAAATTCAAGGACTTTAGACAACTTTACAAGCAAAAAATCCCAGAACAATCCTACACGTGCCAAACAAAACCAAATTAAACCTATTTTTTGAAGTGTCTAAGAAATTTATTGGACTAAGGATTTCCTCTGGTGAGCTATCTAAATAAGCCACATAAAAACAATAGAATGCACTTTCTGAGCTCCACAGAGATGTCATTGTATATCATGGGAGACATAAATTCTGATTAGCTTTAGAGGGCCTTAAATGCCTGAAAAGTGTGAATGTGGACTGGGAGAAGTGGGGTAAGAAAAAACTTTGAGGAGAAACAGAAAATCAGAAAGGAAAGGCTGAATTTTACTTCCCATCACAAATGTGACCTGTTTATAGAGTGAGCAAGTACCCAGTTTCCTACTTTTCCACAAAAACTTACATTACAAAATGTGCTTTAAGAATGAATACCTCCTTCATATAAACCAAACCTATTGGATAATATCACAAATACATTTGCAATGAGTGAAAGTGGAATATTTTGACCTGATAAACACTGTCTAAAAATTAATCCTCTTAAACATGGTAACAACATCTAATTTTGGCTAAGCAATAATATATGCAAATTTATATTTTAAGAATTGTACATAAGTGCATATCCATTTATGTATGTATGTACATTTATCCATGTACATACATATGTATTTTACTTTTTACTGCAGCTTTTTCCAATTCTTCATCGCAGTATTATGCCTTAGGATGATTGCATTATCCTTAATTTCCAGTAAATTACTGGAAGATGTCACTGGAAGTGCAGAAGAAATCACAAATATGTGAATCTTGAGAAATGTCTTCTAAAAATATCAGCACCACCTATGTTTTTTAAAATAAAGTTTTATAAAAAGATTCTCTTCTGGTACCAGCTAATGTAACTTCAGAGACTCTAAGATTATTTCTACCAGACAAGGCTAGTTTATATGCCTCAGCTGTCTCCTTTTAATTACATTTGTGGTCACAACCATAAAAATGCTAATTTCTTAACAAAATCACAGGATATTCAGAGCTGGAAGGGACCATAATGATCATCAAGTCCAACTATTTAGTGAATGAATATGAGGATCAAATCCACAACATGGGGGTTATTAGCACCAGGCTCCTACCAGCTGAACTAATCTCAGGGTCAGAAACAGGGCAAGAAGTGGTTCCCCTAAAAGAAGTAATCCTCTGATATCTCTGAGACAGTCAGGCTTCTATATGGCAGACTCACATTCTCTCTGTGGTTTCCTGTGTATAAATTTACCTGGGAATCACTTTGAAATTGTAACCTGCTCTTTCACATTTTCTACATTTGCCTATAAGCTGTTCTGCATTTCCTCATTGGTGTATGTTAAAAGCCTCCTGGATATGCAGTTGTAACTTTATAGTGGTAAATGATGAAAATAACTCAGAAAATCTATTAATTTGCCTCTGGCAAAGCATCAATTTTACATATGAATAAAAAAACAGTAAGTCTTTCTGAGCACTGCCATTTCCCTAATACCACTCTCATTTTTTTTTTTTTTTTCCCAGACTGAAAAAAAAAATGAAAAGGTTAACATTTTTTATTAGAAAACAATCAATTTTGTTTTGGTCAAAAAGTGTTGCTCAGGTAGAAACACTATGAATGTGATTTAGGCATATTGTATTTTTCAAGCTACATATTGAAATATGGCTTATTGTCAAAGAATCAATTCTAAATGAAAACTTGAAATAGTCAATATAAAATGCAGCAATGGAATATATTTCAATTTGTAATAAGTTTTGAGTTTATTTAAAGTGTCACCAGAAGAAATTGCTTCCATTTTGACAATAGCAAGCTTGTTCATTCTTTTAAAAAACCCTCACAAATGCAACATGATTATAAGAAGCATGTTTCAAAAAAAGCTTTTTTAATTACAGTACAACTTTGATTAAACTATCCAACTGGTTGTGATTTGATTTACCTGTATGAATTTACCTGCATGAAGTATGGATCAAACTTTTAAAGTCATGAGAGCTTAATCTCTGTCTTGAGCATCTCTGATACAGTATTTTATGTAGACATGTGTTTATGTAGACACTGATTGAAAATTGCATTTGCATATAATTTGGAGAAGGAAGTAACTTGTCAGGAAACAAGAAATTATGATTTGTTTAAGAGATCTCCCAAACTGACATTATAGATTCTCAATAGAGGGAAGAGTTGCAGTACATATAGTCATTGCCCAAGTGCCTCTACCCAAAGCACAAAGATAGCACCTCTTTGCTTTTTGCAGCCAGCTGTAAAAGGAAAACAGTAAAGCACTGCAAAGCAGAATGGTGACAGACCAGAGGATGCCAGAGATTACTAAGAATGACTAATCGTGCCTCATACATTCAAAGTGGTAATGACAGCATCATTGTGAGTGACAGCACATATTCAAATTCCCTGGGGAAAGACACAGTCTTAAGTGATGTCCCACAGACAGATTCAGAGGGAAAATGGGCCCCAGGAGAATTTTATAATTCTAACTGAGAAGCTGAAGTTGCCTGAAATTGAAAAAAGGATATATTGGACTTTGTGGAAGCATCTTTAGGCAACACTCCAGGCCTGTATCTTCTCTACACCTGTAAGTTTTATGAATGATTCATTATTTGTCATTATTCCATCTAGTGTTACTATTATTACATCTAATGTTTTTAAATACTAACCTTGTAACCATTTGCCCCTCTGAACTTTATCAGCTCATACAATTATATTTTGTGCTCTTCAACATACTGAGAACTAGGTGCTTAGGTGTACAAAAGATTTCAAACCATTCATGATAGCTTTATGAAGAAATTATCACAGAATTATTATTTCTGTAAATGTATTACTGTATTTTTCCTAATAACTTAATTCTAGCTGCATAAATATGTTCTTCAACTCCTGTGGAATCACCTATTATGCACATGCAGTGACAGGTACATGAAGATGGGAAATTACAAGTGTTCTGTATTTTGCTTCTGTGTATTACTTCCTAATGTGTACATTTTAGAATTTGCAAAGTCACTGAATGAATGAGGAATCTGTGTATTTTCTGTGAATTTCACTCAGTTGTTTTTTTATGGCATAAACTATAAAATTATGTTTTTAATATGTCTAATGAAAGTTGTATACCCGATCTCAAGATATGAAAATAAAATAGACTTTGTCTTACAGGTGAAATTAATAAATTCAGGAGAAAAAAATTCCTGTGTATTAAACTGCAGGTATGTCTGAACCTTCAACTTGTTTAAAATAAAAATTACAAAGCTCACAGGCTTTTAATTCACAACTTCATTTCATATCAAAATTTATCTGAACTGTTTGGGACTCTGAAGCTTTCTAAAATGTTGTAGTAAGGATCTGTATGAAACATCTTGTCTGTACTCCTTCTCACCAGATCATAATAACAAGCACATAAATAGGTTTAGGTATTTTGTAGTAACATAGAAATTGAGGCATTTTCTGGTTTTTAACAGATTTTTTTTCATAATAAAAATAATTTATTCAATATAAATTTTATTTTAATATTTTTTTTTATGAAAAACTGACTTTTCAAGTTTGATTTCAGATAAAATCCAACTATGCATGTCCAGAGCTTTATCCAAAGCCAAGCAGATCTACATTAGATCTATTGAAGTCAAAATGTTTAAAGTAATGAGAAAAAAAATCAAATTTATGTAAGTTTTGTAACAGTTTGTTTAAATATTTTGTTTTAGTGTAATATATACAATTCACATATTATTTCTGAATTCTAAACCAACTTATTCAAATACGTAAAACATTTACTGGAGTCCTCCATCAATATAATTTACTTACTAGTTATTGCATATTTGATTATATATTATTTATTTCTTTGCTTATGGGTGGACAAATTTAAATTAAGGACTATTTTTTATTTTTCAAAATTAACATGACAATTGCAAAAGGATAAACTGCTCCATATGCAGGAATATATCATACCCATAGGGGCACCTTTCTTCAAGTTCAAAGGGAGATTAATGCAGTTGTTACAATGTAAATTACACTTCTAGCACCGACACGAAATAATTGCTATAAAAAATGTGCTATTAATACATATAACTTTGGCACCAGATAATAGTTAGGTGTCATTAATTTAAAAAATATATGCTCCTCTCTAAAGTCCTCCAACAGGTACAAACATTTTTTTCCTATATGTCTCCTTTGCTCCCTCATGAAATGATCCACTGTTTCTCAATTACATGGAGACTGAAATGCAACTTGGAAGTTCACATCTATGAATTTAGAATGCTGGGAAAAAAGTGTTGGGTAAAAAATTGTAAAAGTTATTTTTAATCTACTTTTTGCTTTGCAAATGTATTAATTTTTAGATATCTGAATTTTAATTATCTGCATGAGCACTTTTAATGGGTTTTCATTTTCCATAGAGGTAAAACATATCTGATACTCAAAGATTTTTAAAACAGTTTGTAACCAAAACCACAGTGTTCCTTACATTTTATTTGTGCTGATGAAGTGACAATATATCCTCAGTTGATATTTTTTCTTCTACTGTAAGCAGAATTAACACTTCAAGCTGGATAACCTATGACCCAAGGTATATGAGATCATACAGATTAAAACTTGATGACAGACTGAATGGAGCAAGTAATCTGAAAGTTATGCTGAAATGCAACTCATATCTAGATTACTTAGATTGAAATAATTCGTATCTGATGTTCATGAGACATATCTGGTTCACATATCTGATGAGCCTGAGACATGAAAAGAAAAGACACCTGAATCTATGTGAAAGCCTAAAGTAGCAATAAGTGGAAAACTTCAAGAATGGTTAAGAAGCACTACTGAGGTTTTTGGAGAAGGAGTGGGACCTATGAATTCCAAGGAAGATAGCCTCTTAGACCTTCAGATTACTGAAAGACACAATGAATTGGTCTTCAGCATGAAAAAAAACACAGCCACACAGTCTCAGAAGAGCAGAAGGGAGGAAAAAGGAGCTCTAGCAGGGTGTACTGGGGGCTTGTGTCATTGGCTAAACTCTGGCCTGATGTTAATCAGCAGAAAAATAAATCTTCCTGCTGTGTGTGTGGATGTGTCTTTTAGCAGGAGCAGAACAAGGAGTTTGTTCTGAAATCCACCACAGCATCCATCATATGTTACTGTTGTTATGGTGCTGCACATGCACAGATTGCACTAGGAGTTTTAGGAATGAGTACCTCCACAACCAGCCATGCCTACCCTCTTAGAGCTGTATTTACAAAACTACTGACCTGAAAAGTAGGTCCCTGACAAGCAACACGTTCAGAGGAAATTCAACTTCGCCAAATTGACTCAGCCTATAAGTGTTACATTAAATGTAACACAATACTGAAAAAGAGCCAAAATGGGTCAGGAAATGTCTGCTTTAGATAGTGGCAGTGTAAATAGTCATGCTGAAAGTAACAGAGAGTTATTGCACTGTGTAAAATTTTATTAGATTTAATCTCTCATTAAAGCTAGTTCCTTTGCAGTTCAGGAGTAAAGAATTATTTTATAAGCACTGTGGATCAATATAAAATAGAAGATTCTTTTCCAGACAGTCTAGTTTTCATGAAAAAACTTTTATTCTAAGGGGAACAAGAAGAAACCCAGAATACTAATTCTAATATTTAAAAGTGATCAATGCAACTTCAGATGATAACAGGCTAGCTCGAAAATTCCCAGTATTTTAAATATTACCATGATGAACACTATATCAAGGAGTGCCATGGGAGAATTGGCCCTGTCCTGCCTTGGGGTTGCAATGCCCCCAGTGCTCTGAACAGCCATGCTGCAGCAGTCCCAGGGCCAGGAGAAGGGTAACCTCATCCTAGTTTTAGAGTTTAGGGCACTCATTTACGTTCAGGAAAGACAAGTCCCCCCTACTGGGATACTGCCTGTTTTCTTTCATTCTTTATTCTATGCACTCACATTTCTGAAATCAGGGATCCCATCTGCACATGGAAGACTGTCCTGAACCTTTGGAAACCCTCAGTGTGGGCAGGGAGATTCCTTGGGTAACTGGGTAGCTTCAACTGGCTGCTGAAAACAAGACAGTGTGTGCTGCTTTTAAGGAACAAAAGAGAGCTTTCAGTGGTCTGTCTTCATTCGGGTGAACAGAATCACACTCACTGCCTCATCAGAAGGAAGTCCCATTTACTATGATAACTTCACCTAACCTTAATTCTAGTTTTTAATGAAAGATGTGGTTTTTTCCACTTAAAAATATTTCCTTTAACCCATTTTCCAGACAACTTACCAAGCTACCAAGCTGTAACAAAAACTTTTTTAAATTGTGTTCAGGATTTCAGTTATAAATATCTAGATACTGTAACTGTGTGTCAGATATGAGATGGGTTGTAAATTAACATTTTTATTTTAAATTAAACTCATCAGTATAGTCCAGTCTTTGTCCAGAGAATTCCTGGGCTGAGATAATGATAGTTTAATAGAGAAGGCAAAAGCTGAGGAGACAAGCAGAGCAAAGTAAGGAATTAATCCACTGATTCCCATGGGCAGGCAGATGTTCAGCTGTTTCCAGGAGCGCAGGGCCCCATCACACCTAACAGTGACTTGGGAGGGCAAACACAATCACTGCAAATATCCCCTCCTTTCTCCTTCTTTCCCCCACTTTATGTGAACATGATGTCATATGATCTGGAATATCCCTTTGGCTAGTTGAGGTCAAAAACATCTCTATATTATTTACCCTGTATTCAGTACAAATTTAAAATGCAACCCCCCTGTACACTGTGAAGAAAATAAACTCCATTCAAAATCAGCACATATTATTTCAAGCTTGGCAATTTTACGGACTTCAAGCTTGGCATTTTTACTGACTTCAAGCTCTGATACAGAATAAAACTAAATAATTTCTCGGCACATCCCTTTTAAGTGCTGTTTGCCTCTCTTCCTCTCTTCTTCTCTCTTTACTTGGAGTGTAATTATTTTGATAAAAACACTTTTGTTTTAATATTGTAAGGATAGGATTATACCCACTTATAAATGGTTATAAACATTTTTTTCTATACAATAGAGCATGTTAGTCAATTGAAAGACTAGGAGCAAAAATTCTCTTTTAATTATTTTTTTAACGTATACTCTCAGAGAACAGATTTTATACTCTTTTTGTTCTGTAAAACATGTCCTATGCCTGAGTTCATACCTGTTGCATATTTTGCTCTGAATAAGCTAATATAATTAAGGTACCCAAAGACAAAATTTATTTCTGCCTGACAGATCTGAAAGCTGTAATGGCCTTCAGCATTTCATCCTGGGACTAAGTGAATTAGAGGGTAGGAAGGCAATGGGACTATGACTGCTTTCTGCTGTCTGTAGGCAACTAAGGTAGTATGGCCACAGTTGTGATAGCTCAAACTGTAGACTTTGAAATTGTTCATCAATCATACTAAAAGACCTTTCTTAGTTTCAATGCTCTGGGATGCTTCTTTTCAAGATATTCCAGAGTACAGCTAATGACCTTGAAACTGATTCTCAGCTACAGAATCAGTGAAGGCAGAAATTGATCATGATTTATACCAGCTGAGTTTCTGTATTCTTATCTTTCTAATGTTTGGGGTTTCTTTCCCAATATAAGATTTTTGATATCACTCAAAGCTATATTGAAATTCCCATTTTAATTTTCTTTGCATTTTCTGTTCCAATTCCAGAACTTTATCAGATGGTTAGGTTGCTGTCATTCCCATTATTGTTATGATGATGCTTGCTATTCTGTCTTAAAGAAAACGTGCTATGCTCATTTGAGCCTAAACTTTACCTCCCATACTCACTTATTAGTTGGCTTGCTGCCCTGCATGTCTCCTCTGGTCAATAGCATGTATGTGTTTATTGTTGAATTGGATCTTCCATGAAACTTGACATGCCCTTGTAATGCATATTCCATGAACTCCTAAAGAAGAGCTAGAAAAGTTTGTGGAAGTAACAGGGAGGTATTTCTTCATTCTGTTATCTGGAAAGCAAGAAACAATTGCACTGAAGTATGAGTTTCAAACTTTCATTCCAAAATATTTTGACACCGATACATTGAAGGTTTGGGGAATTTGGTAAGGAGGTATGTTGCTGTCTTGAATTTTGACAGCATTGTGTGTGTTAATGTAACTGAGCAATGTGCTTGACATGAGACATTTTTTTCCCTAGAATGCTCACAGATATTTGTCAGAATACATCTCCTCAAAAGAAGTCAAACTGCTAAGTTCATTTTGCCTTCCAACATGAGCCATCCACTCTGCAAGGAAAAAAATCTAAAGCTCTGTGTGGAAACAGCATGAGGAAATATACAACACAATTTAAGACTATGGTCATTGCTGAACACCACTATGAGTAGCACTGACTCACAGATTATATTGCCTCTGTGCTAAAGTACTACTGTTTCCTGAAGCCCTGAAAATGAAAAATAAAAACTTAACCTTCCTTCTGCAATGTTATTTTATGTCTGACTCTCAAATCAAAGTGAAGCAAAAAATTAAAGAAAATGTACAGTGTATCCAGAGAGCGAAGAGGTTTTATTCGCTTGAAATAGTTTAGGAACGTCAGTTAGCCTGTTAGCCATGTCACATGGCAAATTTTATCTTCATGAAAAGCAATGCAACTTGCATATTCCTGGTAGAAATTCTGCATTTCCATTAGTTTCATTGTCATGTACTCATGGTATATATCTGTGGACAGAAATACAGCTCTTCATGCTTCAGTACTATCACTCAGTATTTGAGTGTACCAAGCCATTATGGTCACAGTGCTTTGTCTGATCAGGGATAGATAAGTATAGAACACAAAATAGGTAACTGTTTTGAGTGTTGAGAGATACTTGTCTAGCTCAACTGTCTTGCTGGAAAGAGAATTATCTCTTGACCTATTTGGCAGACTTAAGCCGTTACAGAGTACACGGTGGTAGAAGACATTTGGGGAGGAAAGTTCCTGTGGTTCAGAAGTGAATAAAGGAACTTAATAGCACTGTTCTCAGAGTTCTGCATTCACTAAGGGGTAGGGCAATGCCATCACCTTCCTGTCATGTGTTCCATAGCCTGGATTAAGTGCAGAATGATTAAACTCAGACTGTACTCCCACAGAATCCAGTATGACTCACATAGACACTGACTGAGTCTCTTTTACCTGCTACTGGCTAAACCTGAGCGCATACCTGACAGCTCAGGTTATCCTCTCTTCAGTTCAGTCCTTAAAAATATGTGTCTGTTTTTTTTTTTTTGTTTTTTTTTTTCTTTTTTTTTTTTCTTTTTTAGGAATAAGGCAATTATCTCCAACAGTGAAGCTTCTCTTCTCTCTTCAAGCATACACACGTCTTATTTCTTGTGACGTAGAAAAAATTTAGGTGTCTGTACACCATGGCAAAGGAAATATTATCTCTCATCTCCCCACTACCTTTAAAAATCAACTCATTTTAACTTATCTGATAATTTTTCCTGAATATTTTATCTCAGAATCACTTTCATTATTATGGAACACACTGGACCATCACCCAGAGCAAAAAGACAGGGTGAAGCATCTTAAAGTGGAACTCTTTGTATATATTTAAAGATTTGCATCCTCTAGGCTTAAACTGGCATAAATGGCATCTTAGCTTCTAATGTTTTTTGAAGGAACAAAAAAAGCCAAACCAAATAAAAATTAAAATAAAACCAATCAAAAAGCAAGTAGATTGTTGAAAAGGTGGAAGTTTTGCTTCAGCATGTTAGCATCTGAAGCAAAGGATTGAATTTCTATTTGTATAACCTCGGCACCAATACTAGATTGCTATGACTAATCATATATCTATAGAAAATTTCAACCATGTTCAATAAATTAATAGGCAGAGAGAACCACAGGGGACCAGCCTGTACATCTACTGAGGGGTGTAAAAGAAATATTCAAGCAATGGTCTCAGTATTTCTTTGATGGATACTTACAAAGGAAAAAAAAATGGAAAAAAGTATTTTCTCCTTCATTGGCAAAGGATGACCCATCAATGTGTGCAAGATAATTCCTGACCCAAAGAGAAGTCTTTTGGGTAATCCATAGTAGCTGCCCAAATCTCATGTGTGTTTGATTAAATCAAACTCTTCAGCAAGATGAGCTGTAGATTGGTGTTCCTCTTTGCATCAATATTGGTAAGCAAAATGGGATGTGGTCAATCAGTACTGGCAAGCAAAATGGGATTTGGTCACTTGCTAAAGCACTGGCTAGTGTCCTCAGCATTGTCCTTAGCACAATTCCTGGCATGGGTTTGACATCCACTGGCTCACCCTCACCAGAAAAAACTCAGGTAAGTTCTCATAGATTTTCTTCAGAGAAAGGAATTTCTTCAAATACATGTGAGCTAAGCTTCGTTGTTTATCTTCACAGTGAATGAATGGGTGTTGCATCCCGGGTGGGTTCAGATAGGGGTTTTAATAAATGTTAGTTAGATCAGTCCTATGTACCCCTATTTTCCCCTCGAAATGGTTCGCTCCAAGCTGTCTGCTATAGGAGCATTTACCTGTCAATCTTGTAACCACTCCCTTCTTCCCCTCGGAAAGTTCTGTATCAATCACCCCACCTCTGTAATCCCATTTGTCCCAAAACCCTGTACAGACCCCTGTTATGTTCCCATAGGTTACCGTGTTCCGCGTCACTCCCCTGTTGTCTGTCCCCATTGGGCGAGGGGGGCTCCCGCCCCTGTCGCCCCGTCCCCTATTTAATCCCCTGCTCCCTGGGCCCCAGCGCCATTTTGCCCATGTGGGATTGAGGACAGCTGCATTGTCCACCGCTGCAGCCATGCAGGAATAAAGAGTTCTCATCCACATGGCCAGAGTGCGCCATTCTTTCTGACCCTTTGTCTCGCCTCAGCGTCTGGCTATGGGTGTGGCAGAGCCACGCGGAGGCTCAGCCCTAGAGCTCCACACACATGCGGTGGCCCCAGTCGCGCCGAGAAGCAGTGCGCTAGCCGGAAATCCCCAGCTGCCCGGGACCGGGCAAAGAAAAACCAAACACCGCAAATGGGCACTGATACACCGTGCTCTGAGTGGAAGAAAGATCTCCCTTGAAGCAAGAGGGGTCCTACCTTATCTCAATGGGACTACAATGATAGATGAATGGACAGGAACTGCCCAAGCATTGTTTGTGAATTAAATTAGGGATTATTATGGTATGCATACTTAGCACCATTAAGATACTACTGTACTATGTACCATTAAAAAGGTAAACTGAGAAACTAAAATAATGCAGGACCACATTCTCTCTTCAATTTCTGCCTGTAGACACTGGATTGCATAAATTCCACAAATATACAGAAGGCAGAATCCACTTAATTTTAAAATCCACATGAAATTTTTCAACATTCAACATGCCTAATTTCTGGCAAAGCTTTTTCTATTAGTTTCCCTTTCTCCTATATTCACCACACTGTAAAATTTATAATCACATCACTAAATGAACAGGAATTGTCCATTCAATATATTTTGTACTCTTTTCATACTAATAATTGCCTCTTTGTTTCTCACTGATTTAAGGCACACATATATATATATAATTTACTAAAATTATTTTAATTTATCTGTGAGTTTACATTAATTACAGTTTTTCAGAAAGCTAGACCCTCATTCTTAAACTGAAAATTTTATTTTGCTCTAGTGCCATGAGACAAGAGGTAGCAGCTAATGTTTATATTATTGATTAATCAGATACTGAAGGGATTAGGTTCTAAGATTGTTTAGTACAGGAAAATCCATACTTATTGCATTAAAACAGATTTTAAGACATTGTTTACTGGCTATATTCATGGTCAGGCCTCTGGGATTTATTCAATCTGAAATGCCTATATTATTTGTGAATATAAACCAATCTGTTAAGAAGAATATCTAATGTTGGTCACACAAAGGCAAGTAATTGTAGTAAATTACAGGTCAGTAATTGAAAATGATCACTTACATAAACACTTGTAAATTTAGAAAACTGCCAAAACATTAAATATATTTAGTTAATAAAGATGAAGTTTGGACTAGTACCCACTTTTAGCTACCACTTTCAGCTACCACTTTCTTTGTTTAATGGATTTTCTACTATGCATTCATTTTGTAATTTTCATGGATAAAAAATTTCATTGGCTTGGCCATAACTTCTACATATGTATTCAAACAGAACAATTCTTATGCTCATCTTATTGCTGCCCAGTATATAATTTACTGACTAGTACAAGCAAATACTGTCTCTTTCTCTGAAAGAGAAAATGTCATAGCTGTTTACATATGTGGAGATCCACATATGTAGGTATTCATGTAATTGAGCATTTTCAACATTGCACAAGATAATGACATTTTAGAGTGGAACATATTAAAAAAATAAGAGTTGGATTAATAAACTGTACTAATAAACTACATAAAGAAAATATTTATTTGGTGAATTTAAATCCTTAACATATTTTGAAACCATCTGCAAAGAAAACATTATCTTTTTGGGTTTGTTCTAACTTTTGCCATTTTGACATTTAAAATAGGATGGTGTACACAACATCTTTTTTCAGCTTCCTGAAAAAAACAGTCATTATAAAAGTCATGTATAAAAATATTTGTTTGGATTCTAAAAAAATCTTCAATTTTTTATCCAGAAATATTTCACTGTTTTTCTGACTTCAGTTAAGATATCTATTGCAAACACTTTCATGGATATATACAATTCTACTTATCAGCCCTACAAATGTCATTCTGCATTTCTCCTTTGATCAACTGATTCAATTAAAAAAATTTTCTGATATTCTTTCCTGGGTTTGTTTCTGCTTGAAGACGTGGTCTCATTCAATCTTACCTAATAGTATTTCCTATTCTAGTAAGTGATTTCTGATCCACCTTTTTTATTGTTTTTCTTCCTATCATCAGTGATTGACTCATTCAGTTTATTGCTGTATGTAGCAGCAATTCTATGGTCCTTATGGTTTTCCATTCTTCATTTCACTTGTGAATAAGAGAATTTTTCTCTTCCAGAATGACAATATTTTGCATATCACAAGAATTTCCACCAGGCCTCTATCTGTGAAGTTCTTCCTTCTTCAATCTTATTTTGCTTAAATGGCCTGTCTTTGAAAGTATGCAAAATTCCTGCCCAAATACATGTGCCTAGAATGAAGCTTTGCCATACTGTAGGTGGTGGTGCTTGCAACAATAGTTTCACACTATCCAGTGCTTGCTATTCTTTCTCATTCCCTTCTATTTCCCACCCACAAGGACTTCATAAAATGGATTCAAATAAGTAGGTGATTGTATGCAAGATACATTTTCTTTCTACAACTGTTCTTGTGATTCTGTTTTCATTTCTATTAATTATTGTCAGGAAGAATCTTGGCACAAAGTCACAACTCATGGCTTGTCATTATGAGCTCAAAGTCTTTTAGTTCAAATGCACTTAAAAACAAAAACATTTTCATCTGATTTCTTCCCTCTAAAATCTAAGCCTCTGTTATGCTGCTGAAGGTGTTGTTGACTGAAAAAGTTATGTTCCTTAAATCAACATAGTTATAAGTTTTTTAGAAATGCATCTCCTCTGATAGCAACCTTCTTTAAAAATGTTTTTTTTTTGTTTAGCTTAAAATTCATCCTGACTGATATAAAGTGGAATGACAACATTTTTCCTTGCACATCTTAAAAACTTCTTTATGGACAGCTAATATTAGCATAAAATGTTGATTTCAATTAATGCACAAAGTTATTTAAAAATATTTTCATATGTAGAAAAGTTGTAAACTATAAATAAGAATTTAAATTTGTTCACATACAGAACTATTACATGTTAGTCAACGGTTTTTGGGGCAGGTAAACAGACTTTAGAGCTGCGCCTTTAGAAGAAGGATTTATGACACAAGTGTCTTGCTTTTAAAATTAGCTGTGGAGGCTATAAAGTACAAACAGATCATCACAGATCAAAAATATGCTACTAATATAGAACTCTGGGAAAGTAAATAAATTTGAAAATTCAAACTGCACTGTAGCTATCTCATATGATTTAGATAAAGTATGAGATTATAAAGATGGAAACTTTACTGTGGTGTGTGGTGTATGGTGTATATATTCTGAAGATGTCTATTCTGTATTCTTTGTCTTTTTTGCCATGGCTTCTCTTTCAGCATCAGATGCTGCTGCTCTGTCTAGATCATATTCAATATATTTTCTCATTTCAATGCCATTCTGCTTAATTCTAATAGAAATGTTGCTATAAGCAATTCAGTTTTGCTTGGTTTTCCAAGTGTCCCACTATTGGCAATTCAAGTGGTAGTTAGTGTGATTTTGTAAATCCTTTTTACAGTTCCACATAACTGTATTTTCAGTAATAAAATAAACATTTAGCATATAAAAATATAGTGAAACATTTTCAAAAAGAATATTAAAAAAAAGTGAGTGCATAAAATATCCATTGTTAGGAATATTAGCAAATACTTGTCGGTTTTTTTCTTCCTAGTTTCCTGATCTAACAGTAATTGAATTTGTAGGACCATTTATGAAGTTTAAAGTAAGGAAAAAATCCTTTTCACATCCTAAAATCTTCTCAGTCATTTTCTGTCTTTTAAGATAAATTTGAACTCTTGCTATAACATGTGCTTTAAGGGATAAGTTTTGATGTTTTATACTTTTTGATGTCTTGCATTTCAGGAACGTCATGCATTGCATTGTCCTCTCCAAAGAGCAGCTTTCCGTGCTGTGCAGCTGTGTTAACACTGTCCTTACAGCATGACCAAAGCCCTTGCCTCACACCCTTTCCATCTGAATGGTGCACGAAATGCACCTTGGAGGTGGATCAAGTCTGCTACAAGGCACAGTGATTGTTTTGTGAACAAGTTAACTCTCCAGATGGAGAGAAGGCAAACATGAGATGGGAGTCAGCAGAGCTCTTGCACCAATTCTCTCCTTTATTTGGTCACCACAATAGACTTCATGTACTACATTTACCTCCTTCTGCCTTTTCCATCCTTTCTTCAACCCGCACCCACAACAGTAAAGAAAACAATCAGGAATATTCTCTCTCTGAGTCACCCTTAGAGAATCTGGCCATTTCTTCTACTCCTGTCAAGCTGAGCTCAGACTACCTCTTGGAGAGTGTTACAAAATTTGAATAGTTCTACAAAAAATAATCAAACCAGGAAGAACTCCAACAACCTTCCTCCACAATAAACAAGCAAACAAACAAACCATGTTTCTCCTTTGGAAGTCTGCAGATTTAGAGGGTAACAAAATGGGCACAGTTTGTCTCCTAACAGATTATGAATGCCATGTGTGACATTACTTTAAAAGATGGAAAATGTTTATACAAACTGTCAGAGATAGCTAAGATAATTTATGGTATGTGGCATGCATGTTTTTGAACCAGAAAGTTTGTTGTACACCTACTGTTTGGCTGTAGAATCTATGAGAAGACAGATCTTGTTGACACATCTCAGCTGCATTTCAACTCATTGTGAAATGCTTTGACTTCAACAAAATTCACACCATATGCCAAAGAAGAAAAAGAAATCTTACAGTTTCCATCTCTCTTTTAATGTCTTTCACTGAAGGTGAACTACTCTGATTTTGCAGGTGTTACACATGAGGTAAGCAAAGCAGTAAAGCATCTAACGGGTTTTTTTGTGGTTTTTTTTTTTTTTTTTTTTGAGTTCAGATTCCAAAAAGAGGTAAATATCACGTAGTAGTCACTGCTGTTTCACAGGAATAAGGGATGGAATTCCACCACAGCTAGAGGTTGCCTAGAGAGGCACTGGTAAAGGAAGTGGGAAGAATTGCCAGGTAGAGGTGATGGTGAGAGAAAAACACAATGGAATAAGTAACCTTGAATCCCTGCATAGCTTTGATTTGTGTCAGAAAATGGCTAAATTGTAACAGAAGTCCATCCCTGGCTGCAGACATGCCTTAGGAATCAAAACACTCAGTATAGATTTACATGGCTTTTAACAAGATTGGAATTCAATATGCATTTACAATGCTCTTCTGAAGTCTCCCTCAACTGTTAGACTTCCAAACCAGTGAATCTTCCTCCCTCTTTATTAGATAAAATGTTCTCCTGTGGACATAAGATAAGTGGTGAAGGGAAGAACTATAAATGCATAAGTTGAAAATAGTCCTGTTCAGCTGAAATTGCAAGTGAAGTCCTGACCATATATCAGCCATAAGTGAGATGGTGTTCTGCAATGTTATTTGCTTTCATTATTTTTCAGTTCTCTACATCAGCATTCTCATGAAGGCAGTCCATAACTGGCACCAGATGTTATCTAGTAAATTACTTTTGTCCTGTAAACTCTCTATGCTTTACTTATATAATGCTGTTTTGGTCAGACTTGCTAGTTTACATATGTTTTTCTACTTTCTCATTTTGTTTTCATGGAACTCAAGTAAACCATCAGTAACTAGATTCAGAAGTTAAATTGCAATTTCCATTAATTTTAAATTAGTTATATAGAATTTTTTTGAGAACAAGAATATTTATTTTACTATTTAAAAATGTTGATAATTTGTGTATGCATATTTTTCTTAATGCAAGGTGTTCTCTGCTGTTTTTTAATCTAGGTCTATGGGGTTTTTTGTCTGATTTTCTTATAATGTTGAATTATTTCCTTATTAAGGTTTAAAGAAAATTGATCATGATTGTATTCTATGTCAAACAGATATTTGATGGCTATTATAGAGTGTTTCCTATGAATGAACTCTTATTATGACTTTCCTGATTAAATTTTCCAACAACTTGATATTTTCACTGTGGCTGGGAATGTCTGTATTCCAAGTGTACATGTTCCTCTGCGCTGGCTACCTGCCACGACCTCAAGCAGTTGAAATGCACCGGCTAGCATTGCCCGTATGAGGCTGCATGGCCACCACGTTAGTGCAGGCACTCCAGGGGTTTGGCATCTGCCTCCCTGGTAATGCTGATCACTGCAGCGTGGATAACGCAGCTTTGGTAGCTTCACACGCTGAGAGGGAGACGAAGGGACGAGAGAAGGACACTTTGTTTGCGAGTCCAAAGAGTTTTTTTTATTCCCCCTGGCGTGGTAGGAACAACATGTCTCAGAGGGATGCAATGCAAAATGCCAAAGAACAAAGGATTACAGCAGATTAAATAGGGGGTGGGCAGACAGGGGTGGAAACCTGCCTCACCCACTGGCGACAAACAAGATAGGGTTTCACAACCAATGGTGACATAACAGAGGTGGGTACAGCGTCCTGGGATGAATAGAAAGGCTAAGGTGGGGTGATTGATACAGAACTTTCATGAAGAAGCTGGGAGTGGTTACAAGATTGACAGCTGACAGGGAGTGAACAAACCTTGACTGATGGAACCAAATAAGGAGAAAACTGGGAGAAGTGAGAAGATTGACAGTTAACTGTGGATCTGAGTGGCGGGAAATCTCAGGGTAAACAACTTGGAGCAAACCACTGTGAGGGAAAAGTAGGGGTGTACAAGGAACGTACCTACCTAACATTAATTAAACTCCTGACTAAACCAACGCAAACCACAACATTCCTCCTGTTTAAATTTATTCTACTATGGTTTATGAGTCTATCCTGACTAAATATCTGGCATCATAAGATTTGCTTCAATGAATTGTTCAAAAATTTTTTTCTTATTAATCATTCAGAGTAACTATTGATATATATAGACAGTGATACTTAAGGATCAAGTCTCTTCCAGAATGAAGAACCAATCAGAACATAAAAGCATTGAGGAAAATCCTGATAGCATTTACCAGTAATTATATTCCTTTTTTATCATTATCTGTCTCCTCACCTACTCTGGATATTTCTCCTCTAAAAATTTGCACATGAGGCTGAACATCCACCTACTGGGATAGTTCTGTAATATCTAGCTGTCCTTGATTGGACACATGCCTGGCAAATAAACTGTCTTATTCCCAAATTCCTAGAAATATGAAGAGGTCATCAGATGACCTTTCCAGAAGGACAATAAAAGAAGAAAAGAAATATTTCCTGTCATTGGCAGCTCCCTTAAAAACTGACCATATTTTTGAGTTTTGCATCTCTTAGTTCATTGCAGTCAGATGGACATAATATAATGTGCAGGTGAGAAATATACCTAAGGTGGGAAGACAGTAAGTGTCATAGTCCTTGAATATTTCTGATGAGTAAGACAGAAGATAAATGGACCCTGAAGTCCTGCCCTAGTATGAGCAGGGATTGAGGGGGAGAATCTAAATGTGGAAGCAAGTTTACTGAGGTGGGTTGACCTGTCTGGATATCAGGTGCCCACCAAAGCCACGCTGTCACTCCCCACCTGTGCTGGACAGGGGAGAGAAAATACAGCTGCTGTTCAGTATGTTTCAGTCTTGCTGAGTAGCCAGACCTGTTACAAGCTGCTGTGGACTTTTCTGTTGGTCACTCTCACCTTGCTCAGAATTACCTCTTTCCTTATTGAAGATCTTTATTCAATCCAGTATAGCTAAGGGGAATCAAACATTTTTGCTTTCATCTGCATGATCACACAGTTTGTCTTAGATGGTATTTAAAACCATTATTGGATATGGACCTCATTTTTTTGATGGGATTCTTGTTCATAAGGAATATGTCAATAATGCTGATTATACCGTCTTTGAGATGAAAATTTTGGAGTATTATTGTACTCCAAATAATACTGTATTCAAGTATTCATAAACATTCCAAAATGCACCTAATGAATGAGCATATAGCAATTTATGTCTTTTGAAATTGCACTGAGGATGAGTCTCTGAAGCCAAAAAAACATAATTTTGTATAGTTCCCAAGTATACCAGATATCGTACAATTTGGTGATGTTTGAATGTATCTTTTCAGTAATTGCTTTCTGGAGAGCTCTATATATTTGCTTTCTAACTGATATCTTCTAAATTAATTTTCATTTAAACTTGTCCTTTCTCTAGGCTTATAATGTCAAAATATTTTAATGTATTACTTGAGGTTTTTGCAAGAAAAAATATCACAAATTAGACAAAGAAACAAATATTAAAAAGTTATAAAAAGAACATGTGTAAGGAATTAAGAATGTTAATTATTAAATGAACATTTCTTAATACATGTGCTGAAGCAGTCCCTGACCTGAAACCTCATTCACCGGACCTCATAAAAATGAATTTAAAAATTTGAAAAGGCATTTGTCTTTAGAAAAAATAAAAGTGTATGTCAAACAAACAAGAAAGGAAGATTGGTACAGCATGGTTCTAAATGAGTAATTCCTGACTTAGCAATAGCCACTGATTTTAGCTATGCCAAAGGAAAAGTAGAATCTATGAGTTCTTACAGATAAGGATGAGATATGAAGGGTGTCAGAATGGGATGAAAATGTAAATTCTGTTCTGTAGAAAATAAAAATGAATTGTGAGCTTGGAGGCTACCAGGCCACAACATTTACCAACAATTCTTTTCAATTCTTCCTATTTCAGTGCTGTAAATGGATCTAAATAGAAGTTTAAAGTCCAAACTTTACAGTGACTGGAAAGATCAAGAGGCTTTGAAACCTTAACTCCTGCTGCTGATCTCTGTAGAGAGAAGCTGTTGGGACTCATCAGGTTGTTTGATACCCTTGTTGTTACACATATTTGTGTATATTGGGATGTGGAAAAGATGTCTGGGAAGTGGGAAAAGGAGATCTGATACAGTTGGTACAATCATGAAGGGACAGTTTGTGGTGAGCAGACCATAAAATATAAGGATTTTGATAGTCTGCCCTATTCTGTCTGTTTCTTTAAGAGTAAGGAAGGAAAGTGTGCTGATTTATCTCTTACTGGTTCAGTTGTTCTCTGGGGCAGGAACATTACAAGTCACTCTTTCAAATACAGGCTGTCACTTTAGATGATAGAACAAAGGAAAGTGGCTGAAAGTAAATAAATCTTGAATTCACACAGGTATAAAAGGAACTTTTTCTATAAGCAGGCCATTCTAAACATCACTCTGAATGGTTTGTGAGGCAAAAATAATGGGCTTGTTTGAGAAGCAATTGAGGTACTTTCTGACAAAAATAGTATATTAGGAGATTAGTCTCCAAGGGGTGGATAACCTTTTCAGATTCTAAGTATTTCTTCTGTTCTCATGTGTGAGCTTACAATCTGTTAGTCTCAAAATATATCTACAAACCCACAGGCCCACCTTCCTGACAGCTGCTCAAACAACAGAGCGGGGGAGCAGAGAAAATACTCTGCCCTGTCACCCACCCAGCAGTTCTGAAAAGCTTGGTAAGTTACTCATACAATCCAGAAATGCCAGTCAGAGAGGACGGGGACAGAGGCAGGGGGGCATAGAAGGCTCTTAAAGTGCAACATTTGCAGCACACACGCTAAAACTAAAGGGGCCAATTAGGATAATAGGTTTGAAATAATTTCAGCACACTTCTAAAGACAAAAGAAAAATTGTCCTTCAGAAATGGGGCTTTATTGTTCAGATGAGTATAGAGCTGAACAATGAATTCTATCAGTTTTGGAGGCAACATTCCTTCTTCTTCATACCGGACCATACATTATTAATGAGCACTATTTTCGAGTGTGAAAGAACTGTTTGAAAAGCATTAACATAGTCTATTGGATGTGATTGACACTGTCATCCCTTTCATTTTGCTGTTGGCAAGAGGCATCCCTGTAGATTTATGTGCATCTGGACATTACTAATATTCTCCTTGTTATGCACTCTGGGCAGCTGTGATATGGAAATTTTTAGCACGATTTTTAAAGAAGGAATTTACTGTTGCTATCTGCACAAAAAAGGAATAATTATCCTTCTCTGAGATTATGTCAGCCAAAAATATTTAATGTCTGGTTCCTTAATAACCCTAATCTGTTTTCAATATGTACCCTTTTTAAAGGAATTTCATCAAGATTATGTGGATTCTCCAGATATTTCCAGTGACTCTTTTCTAGACAGGCAGTTTAGTTTCTGTGACTTTTGTCCACTCGTTCTGATTGGATTTTAACCTTCATTTCTTCAAATAGTTTACATTTCTAGTTAGGTTGGTGAATCAAGGACTACAGCTAGTATATGTCTGCTGTTTCGAACCACCAAACCTTTTCGGATTTGCCTGTGTAATGGCTTTTAATCATAACAATTAAGACCATTGAAATTAAGAACAGCTGAAAAAATACATCTAAATGACATATAAAAGAAAATTCCTAGATGTTAGGCAGGGTTTTTTTTTTCCAATAATTATATTTTTATTTGTTTTATACATAGATTTAGAATGATTTTAGTTTCTCAGGCCATATAAGAATGTATGCCAACACTCTATATGCATGGATATTGTAATGTGAAAAAAGAAGAGAGGGAAAAACCTACATAAAAGGGTAAAGACTCATACTAAACATGAATTCTTATGTAGACATCGCATGAAAAGACATGAATGGGGGAGTTCTGAGTCTAATCTAGATATTTTTAGTGTTAGCTTTGATGTATCTATGCACTAGTATATAAAAGCTATAGATGCACAAAATCAAATACCTTATTCAGGGGAATGAATTAGGGGATTAATTAGGCAACAATTTTAGAACCTCTTTTAAAGATATCCCTTTTGCTAAGCAGCCATCTCATGAGGGCTCTTGATCAGAACAGATCTTAATGCCAAGGGTCTGAATCTTTGGGTATGAGACAAGGTAACACCATTGGGCTAGAGTATTATTAGTCAAGGCTATATTGTTTTAAAATGTATTTTCTTATCGTTGCATATTGCATCATATACAATTATGTAGTAGGGAAGACATGAGCTTTTAACTCAATGCAGAATCATCTTCTCCTCCAGCCTGCTCCAGAACACTTATCTTCATATTCAAAAAATATCTCATCACTGTATCCTTTACTTAGAGGTTTATGCAACTACCAGTTTGCATCCAGCTATCAGAGGCTCATGATCAGTTGCTTTCTGCTCACATTCAGCAGGTCTGCACTTTGAGTGACACATCCACCACCTTCCTCAGAGGTCAGGCCCTGCTTCCCCATGGAAGGTCCATTGCTGGCCATCCCAGGCTATGAGAGTTCAGTAGTAAGGTCCCTCCTGCCTGGGAGCACAAGGAACTGCCACTACTCCACTAGACAGTCTAATTACACCAATCAATCACATAAAATTATTTGCATGGCTAGAAATGGAAAGGTTATAACTTGCCAACTGAAGAGGGAGTGAAAGAAAATGTGGAGTCAACATATAAGTTTAAAAGACATGCAGTACAACAAAATATTCTTAAACTGTTAATCTGAACTTTTTTTTGTTTGTTTGTTTGGACAAAAAATCTAAATGGTATATTTAAATATGGATAAAACCTTATAAATTGATTACTGGCTACCAGACTTGATACTTTGCTTGTTTTGATGTGCTTTGAATTTTAGCAATTTCAGACTCATAGCAATGTACTTTTAGTTGTTTTAAGGATTGCTTTCTTCCAACTGAGAAGTCTTTATGCCATCCTGCAGAGCATAAGATAGCTGCTCAGAATAGTCACATAAGTGCCTTAATCAAAATTGTGAGGTTCTTACATAGCTTCTTAATTTAGTGTATTTAGTATTTTTGTGGTGTCTTAATATTTTACTCAGGAATCACAGGTGTAGACCACATGAGATTGTGTTGTTGTTATTCTCAGAGGGACAGACATATAAGGGAAGTTTCCTTTAACTTTTGTTGAGAAATTTCTTGCCAATTCTACTTCTTAATGTGCACAATTTACTTCATCACCTTAGCAGAAGAGTGAGTTTATGTGTACTGGCATCAAGAGAGTCATCTGCATGGTCCACTTTCTTGCACTGAGTGCTTCCTAGAAACCATTCCTTTCACAGGTCCAGGACTCACATCTTGGTATTTCTGAAGACATTATAATTAAATACAAAGGCATAATGTATGACTGCCAAAGATCTTTGCTGAATGACTTATCTAAGAGTGTCAAAATACCATCTTCTCAAATGACTGTACCAAAAGAAATTATTTTAATATTGCACAAGTGCTACAAAACTAACTATAACCTTAATACATTTGGTACAAGTAGAAAGTGTATAAAGATTAATATCTTATGTTCATTTTCTTAGGAATAAACACCCTTTTTTACCAGTGTTTTGAAGTTTGCACTATAAAATAACAGATTTTTATCCAATTATTTGCTACTGTGCAAAATCTATTCTGCTTCCAGTCTGAGGGGGAGGTGTTTAAAAAAAAAAAAAAACAAGAACAAAAATTTCATGGTGTTTTGTGCCTATGTGAAAAGTTAAAGTAGAAAAAATGCTTTAATTGGAGATCTTCAGATTAGACTAAAACTCTTAAGGGCTCTGGAGAATTTGGGAAATTAAACATTTAAATGTTTATATATATTAACCAAAGACAGCAAAGCAGTCACATTTCTCAGTGTTAAGAAACCACTCCTTCATATCTAATGGTACAGTATTCTTGCACATATTCCATCACATTGGAAATCCATGAAGGTGGAGGATCACATGATTCACTTTCTTTGTCTCTCCCACATTGCAGCTTTGTTTTTTCCTCATGGAAAGGACAAATCACAAGGTAGTCTGTAATGGGCTGCTAGAGGTGCAGTTTATTACTTTTTCTTTTCTGTGTTAGTATAAATACAAGGGTTTTTTCTTAGATTTGGATTTTTAGCTGAATCTGTTTTAGGAAATAACTGGAAATTCATGATAGAGAATTTAAATACTTGTCTTCTAGTGAGTAAAAACATGAAGAGGAAAAAGTGTGTATTAGGAGCACACCTGTAATCCTATTATTTTGTATTTTCCTTGTGTGATGTGTCTGAGAAATACACATTAGACATTTCATGTCTAAATGAAAGAAATTAATATGAGAGCATATATTTGATTACATTTTGGTTGAACCACACTGGGGTATTTATGTATCTACACACAGATACATAAAGGCAAAGAAAGGTACTGAAAAATATTGTAGATTGTAACAATTAGTTGTGTTCTTCTGCCAAAATGTGGGTTACTCAAGAACTTGCTGTCAAAACATGTCACCTCTCAGAATGAAGTGCACCACTGGATGAAGAGCTGAATTAAGGAGTGTACAATTGTTCAAGAAAAAAACAGAATAATATTTCACTGTCAAAAAATATCTAATGGAAAGGTTCTATAAAATTTAACACTATAAGAATTACAGAAATTATTCAAAACAACCAAACTTCCATAAACAAAACTGTTTTGGCTACTATGCTCCAAGCCTTCTGTTAATTGATTTTTTTCCCCCAACGGAGTGTTACATAAAGACGATCTTTAAATGTCATCATAACTAGTAATGCATCCTGCATTTCATTTTCACCTTTTAAGATCACTGCTAGCAAAGCTCATACACATCAAGACAAAGACCCCTAGAACTGAATCCCTCAGGATAGAATCCGAAGCTTTTTCTCATGGGAGATACATTTCTGACTTTTTTGATTTGTCTCTTGCAACTACCATAGTAATGATAACTTTCACCATGTCCATCCATAATAGATTCTCCATTATGGAGAATTAAAATTGAGAAGAAAAAAATTCATTAAAAATGAGAAGAAAATGAGAAGAAAAAAAAATGAGAAGAAAAAAAAATGAGAAAAAAAAAAAAAAACAAATAAACTAAAAGATAGTCACTTAAAATTCAAGTATTGATCATAAAGTTAATGAAGAAACTAATGAATGGTAATAATAATAGTTTTAAAATTTAAGACTGGGTTTTGTATAATTTAACTGTTAAGATTAAGGAATAAAGGTGAAGAAAGCTGTATTCAAATATGAATATTTAAAACTAATTAAAGCCTTCTCTAAGGAATTGGATTTATGTTGTTTGATATCTTTTTAATTATTACAGGTGATGCTGTGACAATGTTTTTGACCGCTGAAGATGATTAGATATTAGCCAGAGATGCCCTTAACCATTTGACCAACAGTGCTTCTGTGTCAATCACATTATTTCCCAAGGCTAGACATAAAAATATAAGGTTAATAAATTCACTCTTGATAAGTATTGTGCATAAAAAAACTGTCACATTTTTATATACAGTTAAGTCAACTTTTTAACACCACATTTTTGAAATTGTTTTCAATTTGAAATTGTTTATTTACAATGCTTTGGTAATTCTTTACTAATTCTTTAATAATTAATTTACTTTATACATTTCCTTATTTTTATGGGGATCTTTCTTACTGAACAGTCTGAAGCAAATTTTAAGACTTTCATCATAATGTTTCATTCTGCTTCTCCTGAGAACTTCCCATGAAGCAGTAAATACTGCACACCAGCAAAATATTCCTATGATTCCTATCTTTTTTTGTTGTTTAGTTAGGTTTGTGGAAAGTTATTTTTTTATGTTGGTAATCGATATGCCATGGCTGATGATTTTGATTGAAGTAAAAACTGAAAAGAATATTTCCCACAAGAATCTCCAGGGAGAGTAATGTTCAAATGTATATAAAGAATATAGAGTGATTGCAGTTTTATGCCTGAGGAAATTCAGGAATACAGGATATTGTAGTGTGTATTCCAATCACTGCAAAAAACAGTTTTAAGTAAAAAAAAAAGTTAAAATACTAAGCTTACATAAGCTTACAGAATTCTTTAGAGATGTCAGAATCATTGCTTACTCACTCCTGTACTTCAGTTTTGTAATTTATTTTGTCATTGATCAGCTACACAAAGGAAAAACAGAACTCAAACCACAACTCTACTATGTGTAGTTTAAGCAGACTTGCAGATTATTTAAAAATAAATGAACAAATTACTGCATGAATTCCCAGGTATTTCATCATGCCTTCACTTGACCTCATTTTGTATATGTGATCAAAGATTCTGTCTATAGCATGCAACCCTGGTTATTAGTAATCAGCCTCATGACATGAGTCATGAGTTCTGCCTGGTTAAGAAGGGTACACAGAACATTTCACCGTCTAACATGCCCACATGTCCAGATAAGAAAATGTCCACATGATATTTAGAAAGCAGAAGTCTTGCAATAGAACAGTATGAACTTCTCAGGATGAAGATAAGGTCAAATTCATCAGCAGTATCTTTCTGCTATGGAAAGGGATTAGATAAACTAATCTTTAAGGAAATAGGCTTGTCACATACTCCTTCTTTAAAACCAGGTCATTAATTCTTTCCCTCAGCTCAAATCCATTCTTGCTATTTATGAAAAGTACATTCTTACTCCAAACCTAGTGACCTAAATGTGAACAGAACAGATCATCTCAAATTGTATTGTATCACATTTCTTCCTTTTTCAGTCCCCAGTGATTCTTAAGAAGTCCCCACTCTTCCCTAGATTCCTTCCCAAGTTTTCCAGAAGACAAGAGAGAGAAATAAATCCATCCTGGCTCTGGACAGTTCCTAGCCCAAGCTATTAGCTAATTAGCATTTACACACTACAAATATGCATCATTAATATGGTGGAAATATTGTAGTGCATTCTTTTCTAACTACCTTGGCAATATGGGATTCATGGGACCCTTGCTGAAAGAAGGAATCAGTGTGCCTTAAATTGTTTCTGCCCTTTAGGACATTCATTAATGGACAGTCAAAAATCCCTATGCAAACCCAATTAAGGATTGCATTGTAGTAAAGGAACTAGAAAACTCTTCATCACAGAGAGTGCACCATATATCCCTTACTCTTTTATTCTTTTTTTTTTTTTCCTGGTTTCATAATAAATAGATGAGCCTGCATTATATTTATACTTAAAAATAATCAGACTTCAAAAAAAACTTCCACTTTGTGTGTTGCCTTTGAAATATCTGTTGAGAGAAATATGAAAATTGTTGCTCCTATCAGAAAAAAAAATCTCTGAGTTCTTTCTTTCATTATTTGCCTGCACTACTTTGAAACAAACAATTTAATAATTTGATTTATTCTGCAGGAAGAGAAAAATAAAATACTATTTAGAACAACTGTATTTCTAAGGGGAAAAATGGAAGTATAGTAGAATCTAGTTCTGTATGATTTTAAACTTTTTGTTTTCAAGATATCCACAAACCTGTATGTTCAATGACAAACTTGAGATTATCCCTTGACCCAGTAAAATTGATTGGAGTTTTACTACTTGTTTTAACGGGAGCATGGTGAGGACTAATTCATTGTCTTCAGTATGTTAGTGCTTAATGAAGACAGAGTGGAAAAAGGGTGAGTGGTTATCAAGAACTGATGAAACTGAACTTTTTCCAGGGTCTTACAAAATGCTTTTATTATTCTTATTATTTTGGGCTTATTCAATCATCATTTTTTGCTTTTCATTCATCTATTTTTATCCTATTTCTTTTCTTTTACTCCATATCTTTTTGCCATTATTTTAATTTACACATGACAGAGTTCTTTCCAACTCTCAAGGCTAGCAAAACTTTAAAGTTAAACTTAAAATTTTCTGTGTTTATGGCCCTAAACTTTTAATCAGATAGTAATTCTGATTATAAATATACTTCACAGGTATAGATTCTTTCCACCTAAGGAGAACTAAGTCTCCTCAAATATTAATAAACATTCATCAGAGTCAAGAAGTTGCTGATGTTGTTACGATATTTTCAATTAGTTGTCACTAAGGCCAGCTAGAATAGAATTCATCATGAAATTAAGACATTGGGACTGAATGTCTGGACACAGACATCAACAAATGTGTATATTATCAAGTCTTTTGTTATGTCCAGTGGAGATTCAGTCAATGCAATTAATTCAGATTAGAGACCAACAAATCTCATCTAAGCGTAAGTAATTAAGGTGGGATTTCTTTACTTAAATATTGCTGTCTTTTGCAATTTCAAATGAGCACAGAGGGTATGTGCATAAAGCTAACGTCATGGTGTTACAACTGATCTCTGCTTCTCTGGAGTGGCAGCTGGTGACTGGGCAGGATGCAGATGCAGGACACGACACTTTACAGTATCTGAAATTTTTTTGTATTTAACTAAATAACTCCCCAAGCTTTGCTACTTTTATGGCTTAATTCTTCATTGACTATGATATAACTCCTAACATAGGCGACAGATAACTTCTGACACCCTTGTGGAGAAGAGTTATTTTTCATATTGTCCTGACTGTTCAGTCAGTTGTTAGTAAGCTAATAGGTAATTTGGGATGCAAACTAAAGATATTAATTTTGTTAAATGCTTCAATTTAGAAAAATAAATCACACAATGCTTAGGAAGCTCTGTAATCCTGCTGCTGATTCAATGATAACTTATTAGTGACTTCCCAAAATTCTCAGTGATTTTAGCATCTTAACTTTTACAATAGTTTGGTACCTTGACAGCCAAATGCCTTTTACCTTATGAGTCCATGTCTATAATGATCACATTATTTGCTTTATACCACAAATTTTCTAAGCATGTGCAGTGAGAGGGGAGGAGCAAATTCTTCCCTGAGTTCTCTGAATCAGGTTACTCTGAACAGAAATTTCCACAGAAGATAGGGAAGTCAGTTGAAATCAGCATGAGCAGATAACTGCAGCAGGTTTTAACTCATGTGTCAAATTTGAAGACTGATATAACTACTAAGATATGAGTGGTATGTTAATGACAGGTCTTTTATTATTTTTAGGTAGATAAAATTAATTTTAACTGATTTTAGTTATCAGCCCAAATAGTTTTGAGATTTTTAATCTTAAATATTTTTTTCTATTATGCTTAAGTGTATTTTATGTTCTCTTCTTCTCTTTTCCTCCAAGATTTTTGTTTTATATTGTTTACAATCTTTCTGGTATCATTCAGGAGTAATTTTTGGGCTTCAGTGTAATTTCTCAAAATGCATATTGGTGAATAAACTGAAGGAAGATTTTTTTCATAAGTCCTCTCCTCCTCTGTGTTTTTAAATATTCTGAACCTTTTACTATCTTACACTAGTCCTTCAGCAAGAGCTTCTCAGTTTCTAGGAGAGCCTCCAAAAAGAGTCTTATGTGGTTTAGGCAAAAAGAATGCTTGACCTATTCCTTAATGGGAGCATGCTTTTCGCAGATAAGGAAGCATGAGTTATAAATTTCCTGTCAGTAGCTCATGATGCATTTAAGAGTTATATATTCACGCATTCTAGCAAAAAAAGTGTTTCCTTTGTACAGTGGAGAAGGAAAATAAACAATCAAACAAGCATTTTGCATCCTGTTAATGGCACATTTTGATGGACTGCCACAGAATACTGCAAAGGGGTCCACTGTAAAAACACACATTTTTACAGTGTTAATTACAGTGTTAAAATTAATATGTATATTAGTTTAATAAATAAAAAAATATTATAGGTAATAATCAGATTTCTTTTAAATGTAAAATGACCATGAAGGGGAATGTTCCTTGGGGAGAAATTGGTAGAAGATATATGCAGCTTTGGTTTTTCTTTGCCCCGGTCCCCGGCAGCTGGGGCACCTGGCTAGTTACGCTGCCTTTCAGTGAGACTGGGGCTGCCGTGTGTGTGGAGCTCTAGAGCTGAGCCTCCTTGTGGGTTTGCCGCCTTCGTAGCCGCACGCTGAAAGGAGACAAAGGGAGAGAGAAGGAACACCTTGTCCCGCATGGCTGAGAACTCTTTATTTTCCGCATGGCTGCAGCGGTGGTCAGAGCGGCGCAGTGTTCCCAGGTTGCGCGTGTGGACAAAATGGCAATTGGAACAAAGCAAGCATTGGGTTAAATAGGGGGTGGACAGACAGGGGCGGAAGCCCCCCTCGCCCAATGGGGACAGATGACAGGGGAGTGACACGGACCACAGCAACCTACGGGAACATAACAGGGGTGGGTACAGGGTTCTGGGACAAATGGGATTACAATGATGGGGTGACTGACACAGAACTTTCAGGAATGAGCAGGGGGTGGCTATAAGTTTGGCATGTAAGAGCCCCTATGGCAGACAGCTTGGGGCAGACCATTGTGAGGGGGAAATAGGGGTACATAGAACCAACTAACTAACATTTATTAAAATCCCTAACTAAACCAACCCGGCATGCAACAGATATATGTCATTTTAAATGGCAATACTTCAGCTGACATGTATACTAAAATAACAAGCCATATTTTTACAGCTCTTTTAAAAATCTGTATTTCTCACTCTTCCATCTGTTTATCCACATAGGTCACTTGAAAGGCAAATTCCACTTTCCCAAGAATGGTGTATACAAAATTTCATTTATTGCTTCCTTGATTCCATAAAAGTCTTTCAGCAGCATGTAGAAAAGCAACACCCAGATTTCTTCATGTTATTACAGAAAAGCTTTGTTTATAAGCCAGACATTTAGGCATATTCTAAGTGTTACTAAACCCAGTTCTATTCATGTCTGCCTCCTCAAGACAGGTGTGGTCCCTCAAGAGGAGCAATATGCCATTGCCTGCTGTGAAAACCAGGCATCAGGAATCTCAGACTGGGTTTGCAGAAAAGGGTGCAAAGACCTAGGTTGTACCAGGAAAGAAAAGGGTTATATTTAACCACAGTGCTGTGCAATTGTTCCAAGGCCATAGTTATGATAAGAAGTTGAATTCAGAAGTGAGTTAACACACTTGATCCTTTTGTCTGGAGAAAATGGAAGTGGAGAATGAGAAATGCAAATCAAGCAAACACTGTGGGTTGTAACAGTAGTGATGTATTTTCTTGTGAGCTACCACAGCACTCCAAGTTGAACATTTGCTGTCTGCTTTACAAAAAAAAAGGTAAATTGGAGAGACAATTGTGGTAGTCTGTTATTTTACAGTTGGTTCTTCTGTAGTAAGTTTTAATATTCCTTGTTATAAGTTTGTAATAGTTCAGTCTCTGTACCCCATTTGGCTTCCCTAATGGTTCAGTCCTGAGTTGTTCACCACAGTTTTCCCTGCAAAATGTATGTCAATCCACATGTCAATCCACCTGTATACCTCCCTTGTTCCCTTGTCACACCCCTGTCTGTCAAAGATAGCACACACCTTTGTTTGTAGAGTGTTCCCTGTCTTTTATCCCTTCCTCAGGGCAGAATTGGGTTGTAAGGATTGCTCCCTCCCAATACTGGATTCTATTGGGGACCCCTTACCCTGCACCCCTCCCCTGCTGCCCTCCTATTGGTCAAAGGTTGTGTCCTCCCCGTGTTCCTCCCATCCCTATAAAAGTAGCCCCTTCAGGTTCAGATTTGTCACTTGCTCTGCCCCATCTTCGACATTAAACATTTGGAGACTCAGACAAATGTCTTTCCTTTATTCCTCTGCCTCAGCTTCCTCGTACTCTGTGCCTCTGCTGTGCTACCCACGCCGCAGCAATTACCGCCACCCACAACAGTCTTGGCAGAGACTCGGGGGCGGCCACACGTGTATCTGCCCTGCGGCCACAAGCGGGACAGGGAGTCAGCAAACTTCCATTCTGTGGCTGCCGAGAGCCAGGTGCAGATAATCTTTTTTTTTAAATTACCTTTACTGGTCTGTATAAAAGAGAAGTTTTAGAATAATACAGCCAAAAAGGTTTTTGCTTTGTTTTTTTATATAGGGGTATATTCCAAATACGAAATAGTCTTAAAATATGTTAAGTGTAGGAATTGATTAATTTCTTTCATTATTCTATTTCTGGAGTGGACAGATAAGGAAGTGATGATTTTATAAGACAGGCTGGCCTTTCAGAATATGATGCAGATTCATAAATGGCATAACTTTGAGTTCAGTTACCATTTTGCTGAACAGTAAATATTGATTCTTCAGGACACAGACACAAAAATTTAGATCAGTTGAAAGCAGATTTCCTCAGTCTCTTTTCATTTGAGTAAAAGGACTAGGACAAGTCCATTCTTCTTCATCTTCTTTTGTTAGAATATTTATTGATATACTTAATTAAAAAAAAAATTCTTTTACCCTTTTTGAGAAAGAAAATGGATTTTCAAAAAAATTTATTTTAAGAAACTCTGCCATAACTGAATCTGTACCTATATCCAAAAGATGTTAAAGCATCCTATGAAATCTTGCATCTTCAGATATGACACAGATTTTTAGGCTGTAAAGTTACCTTTAGGATTAAGAACCATAGAAGCTTGAGATTATATCACTGTTCTTACAAGAAAATTTTTAACTTTAAAGTTGGCACTGTCCCATAAACCAAAACAAAATTAACATTGAAAATCAAATCATAAATTAAACAGAGAATAATATATAACAAACAGCCTGTAACTGAAGACCATGAAGAAGTTTTTTTCTGCCTGCGTAGTTCTAAGTAAGGTAGCACAGATAGCTGTAATGGTCCCAGCATTATTAAAAGGACATGTGCATAACTATGAGTTTAGAAGATAAGGAATGAAGAAGTATTCAGGAAGTTTGCACCATCTTCAGACTTTTTATATAGAACTTAATCCAAAATCCTCTAAAGTCAACCAAGGTAGATCCTTATATTTTTGACATTGTGGAAACTGGAAGATCTGGAAGCCCAAAGGCCACCTGGTATTTTTGTGCTGGAAAAACATGGCTCAATTGCATTGTCAGCTCTGTTTGAAGTGAAAATTGCTCAGCATTATATTTTATGTTCTGCCAAAACAGGCTATAGGTATCTGTGGCTTCCTATGAGCATTCAGGAGACTAGAATGCCCCTAGCAAATACTGTAAAGAAGGTCAAACACTCTCTGCAGACAGTACTGCACAGAATCCTGAATGTCTCTCTGACATTCAGGGGGTTTAGCTTCTGCCCTGAATGTCACGAAAGAAATGACATGCAACACCCTGGGTGGAACATACCTCCTGCATCAGTTCATCCTAAAAAACTCCTGGGAATTAGGCAGAGATAGATGTAAATTTTTGCAGAATAATTAATGACTTCCACAGAACACTTTTATGAAGGAAATATTATCACAAAGCATTGCCTTAATAAAGAATTAGGTTGATTTTAATCATGTACTTTCCTTAGTTAAAAAGAAATACATAGAGTCTTCACAGTAGTGCATAAATCATAATGGCTTCTGGATCATTAAATATCACTCACCACACTGCAAAGCTAAAAGCAAGGATGCAAAATCAAAATAGATGTAGTCACATGGGGAGTGCATGTTATTCCTTGTCTAGAATTAATGTCTATGCCTCTACTAATAAAGAAAATGCATTACAAACCATTTTTTGGTCCTGCTGCCATCTGCCTTGGCACATCTTATTTCTGTACAGACAAATTCTCTTTTGTCCCAAACTGTAGTAACTGCATCCAGATTGCTTGGGAGGAGGTGTTCCTGGCCCATTTTATCATCAAACTGTGCCTGGGCATATTCTCTGAGAGTGCTGGTTGTTTAGTCCAAAATTATTTCAGGGGCCATGCTAAGAATTTAACAGTATGAATGACAACATGTCCCTGTGCAATTCTGTGCATAAGCCCTGTTCACTTTGCTAGAACGTATATATTCCATATTATTTGGTATCTGTCAGTGTTGTTGTGTATGTTTCTGTAAGAATAATAGAAACAAAACATGAGAGTACTGAAATCAGGAGTAGTGAATTGAATGTACTTACAGTGAAACAGGAGCTGTGCAAAATACGCAACATTAGTGGAGGGCAAATTTTCTTCTTCATTGACCTTCATGTTAAATAACCAGAAGATCCTCTTCATGTGTGTGAAATTCCTTTTAATATGTTAGCTATTCAATACTGTCCAGCATCCCATCTTTTAACCTTATCAGCTTGATATCACATTTATCCTGCATGTAGATAAATTTAAAAAAATAAAAAGAAAGTTTTGTTACATTGAAGGAATCTATAATGTGTCCGTCCCACTATTGGCCAGAAAAGGAAAAAGGTACACAAAACAAGTATAAATGAAATATTATTCTTTCTGAAAACACTTCGATATGATCAGCCTCCAACAATCTCTGAGGTCATTGAGCACTATATACGATGTTACACAGTGGATGGCACTTCAGGTTATTAGTGCACAGTTAACAGTGAAACTTAACTGAAACATACAACACAAGTACTCCAGTCCTACAGAACAGAAAAACACTCTCATCCTGTTGTGTATGAAGCCCAGGGATGTATGAGCATATGCTGGACATAGGGTATTTTTGACACAATTGTCAGAATGAAATATATATGCAAAATGCGTATATGTCTATTATTATTCAACAAATCCTTTGTTGCTTTAGGATATTTACATTGTAAGGTTCACTGTCTGATATATATGTAATGCTTATTGGGTAAAGAAAAAAAATTCAAAAGTTGAAATCTTCAATATTCAGAGAGAATGCGTAACTGTCCAAAGCATAAAGAACTTCAGTCTTAATGTTAGAACTAATAAAGTTAAATTACAAAAAAATATAACTATGGTAATACTGTATAGATCTATTATACTCTTCTCCCTGTAATCTATTTTGACTCTCTAATACTGTAAAGAAAAGAGTAAAACTTTTTAAAAAATGTTCTCTCTAATACTGTAAAGAAAAGAGTAAAACTTTTTAAAAAATGTTCAAAAACTCACACAAAGGAAATTGGCAAGATACAAGTAAAACTCTGGGAAAATGATCACTAATTCTTAATCAAATTTGCAAACATAACTTTTTTTGGTTGGTTGGGCTTCTTTATAGTATAAAAATATACAAGAAGAAAAAGGCAAAACAAAAAAATCCCACAAACCAAATACAAAAACATTGTAAAAAATATATTTTGAAATTTATAGAACAGTAAATCTTCTGATGTTCTCTGTTCAGACTCGACTATAGTTAATGCTACTTGTGTATATCTGCTCTCTCAGAGAGCAACCAATTTACAGTTTCTCTTTCAGTCTTAATAATGTAAGACCAGTGTGTGAGATAGTCAGATTGAACAAGAAACAAAGATCCTTTCCAACGATTCCAATTTGCTCTGCAAAATAATCTGAGCCTTAAAATTTCAGTCGGTATATTAAGATTTGGCTGGATCTCCTCAGATGTTGATATTCTGGAAATCTGAGACCCCTCTCTGAATGTTAGCACACCCCTTCTCATTCTTTCTGTAATGTTTTACTCTACAGAACAACATCTGTTTTGCTTGTAGCTCAAGCAAGGTTGAGAAAATCTACATTTTTACCTCTATTGCTATTTCATCTTGAACAAAAGCAGAAAAGCCCTGAAGGTTTTACTGACAGCATAGCATCTAGAAATGACAATGGTTTATGACCCCATCCTTCGTGTTACTCCATGAACATACCAGAGTGGACCAAACTACCTTCATTAATAACACATTGGAGAATATGATTTTGAAATATTTCAGTCATAAATGAATTTGACATACAGGTTTGTCCTATAATATTGTCTTTAATTCTTATAACTAAAAGTTATACCATCTTTCCATAAGGCTGACTCAGTTTTAAACAAGATAGAAATAAATGTCATCCACTTCCTTATAACAAAACTCTCCATGATTTTTTTGAAGCTGTTACTAATATACCTAGTCACTATCATACTCTATTTCTGCATATTTCTAGATTCCCATCTCACTCTGATGCCTGGAACTAAGCAAACAGGTGAAATCCATTGTTTGCATCTTTGTTTTTCTATATTTCTTCAGGAGATAAACCAAACTTAAGGACTGTAAAAACTGTTTATTTCCATTAAGATACCTGGAAAACTGCAGTTGAACTTGCCATTTTATTTAAAATATCTATTATGATTATTTTGCCTTGTGGAAGTAATTTAGTGCTATGTTATGTAATAAGGATTTAGAGCAGCTTTTAAACAAAAAAACCTTCGAATTCTAGTGGTTTGGAATTGTTCATTTCAGTCATTTATACATATATCAAAGGTTTCACTAGTGTGTCTAAACACACCATCAGATTCTACAGTTTCCCCTGCGCACCCTGAGAAAAAGTGGCTAAAGATCCCAGAAACACAGCAGTGATAATGAAACCCCTGAAGTCTGTAGGACCTGCATACCTCATTTCATGCAGCAGTTGAAGTTTTGTATTTACCAGTTCATTTCCTGCTACATATGTTTCTTCCACTCCTTCTTCTCCACTGACTGCTCCCCTTCGGAAAAAAAAACCAACCTGATTTCCAAGGCAGAAACACTGTGGTCTTCTAGCTGCCAGAATGTAACATAATGGCTATCTGAGCATCTCCGCAGATGGCCATTCTAGCAGGTGTTGATGTTGATCCTGCTTCATTCAACAACTTCTTGTTTCCCTGGAAGAAGCTTACATCTGCTTGGGCAAATTCTGTCATCACTGCCATTTCATTTGCAAATGCCATCTGTCTTGGAACTCCCTCAGGAAACAATCTTTCTTATCTGGCTCACAAGAGACATCCACATCATTTTCACTTTTCAAGCAATACTTTCTTGACGCACTATATGTCCTGCCAAAGTGTCACCTCAATCCCAAAGTTAGCAGATACCATTGTAACCAACTTCACCACTCCCTGTTTGCAACTCTGCACATCGTCTTTTTCACTGACATTAAATATCTTTCTAGGGTAGATTTAGGAAAACCCACAGAGATTTCATGCAAAATTTCTCCATTCCTCTGCCCTTGGAAAGACCCTTTCTAACCCTGAGCCAGATTCAAACTGAGGGTGGTAGATTTCCTTGCCTGTTTTTGTAGCAACATAGATAAAGCCTCGAGAAATAACTTATTCAGTGTGCCCAAACATTAAAATTGCCTTATAGTTGGCATGTACAAACACAGCTGGAGTTATATTATTTCCTCATCTCCATCTTTGGTCAAAAAAAGAGAAGAAATTGGTGAAAAGCTGATAAAACCTCATGTTCATTTAATTTACAGGAAAGCTGCTCTGTCATCTTCAAGAAAGTGGCACTAACTGTGGCAACGATGCCCACAGATGATATCAGAACTTGGCTGTCTTCTAGACCTATATTTCAAAGACAGCATAAACAGATATCATGTAAGCAAATTTTATATATGTTTTTGGCAGCATTGTGCTGATCATTGCAGTTCCTTGCTACTTTGTAGACATTTCCATAGCTCTCAAGCAGAAACAGGAAAAAATTCGGACTCACTTAAACACTATGTCAGACAAGATTAAGATTGATTTAGGTTAGCCTGGGATTCTGTAGTTAATGTTCTCCACAGAGTCAGAAATGAGATGACAACCAGAGTACGACTGAACAAAAACAACAGAAATAATGTCTTTATTTCCACTGTGTCAGACTAATCTGTGATAGTACTTGCAAATGCAAAACATTCTTTTCCAGTTTCTGTTGAAAACTATAGCTGAACATCTTCTGGAGCATACAGGAAGTGCTTTTCCTTTTCAAATACTGCCTAATTCTAGTGTCTACAAGAGCACAGCAGGCCTAAATGCCAGTCTCACAGCTGAACATATAAACTAGAACAAATTGTTAATCTTCTGCTGTGCATAAATAACATCGATTAGTCCACATTTTTGCATTTAACCAGTCAGGATTTTCTGTGTGGGCAGTGGGAAATGATTGAAGGTACAGAGACAAACTGTTTCAAAGGGGAAGAGGGCAAATTTTGAAAACCTTTAATGCAAATGACATTATTTGGTTTAGCGGTAAGAAAATATGCAGATTACTTTGTAATGGGCAGAAAGTAGGTAATTATAAATTTATGTTCTTGTAGTTTCTATTCTTGTACCTTTGTAAATAAAATACCAAATTTCTAAAATGATACACCCAGAATGGATTAGCAGAATATATTAAAAGTGTTCTTAAATATTCTGTACTATAAATATACTATACAAAATAATAGGACATTGGCCTGAATCGATGTTATGTCATTGATCCCAGGGGCTTGCTTGCAATTAATAAAGTTACAGCAGTTTATGTTTTGCAGATTCAGTCTTGAGTCCTGAAACAAGAATCTACACGTAGTTTGGCTCTACACCAACTGGCTAATCATCATCATCATCTATATACATATGTAGAATTTAAAAAGAAAGGGTGAAGTATTTGCAGTATTTAGTTCAAAATTTCAGCTTTTGAATGCATATATGTAAAGTGTTCCCCATTCTCTACATGAGGAGACAAACCAGTGCAATTATAGCTGAGCAAGAATCTGACTATTCTCTCTGCACATGACAGAGATAGACACTGGTGAATACACTATTGATCCATACTGAGATATCAAAAGTTATTGAGAATTTTATGGAGAAGAGAGAAATTTATAAGAGAGATAATTACAGCGTACGTCTTTGCAGCGTCCAGCACATTTGTATTGGCACGAGGAAATCGTACTTTTTCACTGCATGAGTCAAAACCTAAGATGTATTTACATAATTTTTCTTCAGCTATTAATGACCTTTATTTAATTATTTAAAAGCATGCAAAATTTAAAACAATAATTGTTGCTCTAAGTTTTACAAAACTTAGCCCAGTATACCAAATATCTCTACATAACATTGCCTGATCAGCTCAGAAGATTCTAACTCTGCAGACTTTCAGACGGAGGTAAGACTAAAATGAAAATTGGGGAACAGAGTAAGTAAACTATCAATAAAACAAATAACAATTTCAGAGGAAACTGAACTTTGGGGTACTATTATTTATTGCTACATTTTTCTTCATTGCGTTTAATGAAAGATGAGTTTTTACTTGACAGCATACAGTATAGTGAAATAGAGATCTTAATTCTTCCTTTTGATAGTATTTAAAATACATTTTTTTGTCTCAATTAAAAATGTTCTATTTTTGCAAGTACAGTTGTAATAATATTCAGCAGTTTTTCAAATCTTGTGTAATCTCACTAATAGAAGAACCTCTTTATTCTAGTTCAGTTAGAAATATACAAGTCTTTTCATAAGAAATTTTAAAAGTATTTTTCCATATTTCCTTTGATTTTCAGGCTTGATTGATTTCCATTTGAAAAGATAAAGTCCCATAAGTCTCAAGACCAACACTAATTAGATCTAAAAACACACATTCAACCAAAAAGATTTACCAAGGAATGCTAATTATGAGAACATTTTTTTTTTCTGAATACATTGATTGTTTTAACTGCAAATTGTAGAAAGTTCAAAGAATCCCACTGTTTTTATTTTGGGGTTTTTTTTGTTTGTTTGTTTGGTTGGTTGGTTTGTTTTTTTTTTTTTTTTTGGTTGTTTTTTTCCTTCTGTGTTAGTTTTCTCTTATGAACATTGAGTGTGTATTAAAAAATTCTACTGAGGAATAAATTAGGATTTAGATTTTAAATATAATTAGAAATTGAATAAACTACAGCCAAATATCATTTATAAATTTGTAATTTGTTGAGAACACCAACATTTCGCTATTTTGGATCTTCGCTACCTTGCTGTGTTTAGCTTTGTTTTCTAATACATCCTCATGTTGTCACAGCTGTTGGTTAAGATGGGAATCAAAGGCCAGTCTCTAGACTAGGTGGTCCACCAGGCTACCAGGCATAAAGCATCATCATTTCTGAAATCTGTGAGCAATAAGAAAACTACATTGTATTCAGACACTTATGATATTCTGAGGTGGAGAGCAACAGCCTGGCTACAGATAGATCACCTCAGGGTATAGACTTTGGCACAAATTAGCCAGGGATTCAAAAACATGCCTGTAAATCTGGAAAAAAATGCATTAAATTCATCACTGCCAAAATCCTGCAAGGATCTGAATGAAAAGAGAAAGGTTTGTTGGTTGCTTTTATTTGTTTGCTACTTTTTAAATATTTGTTAAGTTGTAAATGCAAAATCCTCGCACAAAATAAACATAAATGCTCTTTTGTATGTTTATCTTTCAAGGTTCTTAGGATGAATATATTTTGATCAGCAACACATTTCTAAACAATCATTAATTTGTCACAGTTATGTAAATGTTTAGGCAATATTTATTTTTGTAAATTAAATTTTACTCTTTTCTATCTATACATGAAAGGCAAAGTAGACATCATTGTTGAAAGGAGCTCTGGTTGTGATCTTCAAATGAAGCAAATTCCTTTACACAGTCAAGTGAATATTTCCTTGGAATACACACCAGAAATAATAAATGAGTTATTCAGAAAAAAAATATTCTGAACACCAAAGAATGTCTGGCTGTCCACAGACTGCTTAGTAATTTTCCTCATTTTGTCTCTTCTGAAAGCTTTCTCTGTTCCTCATATGGGATAGAGTTACACTCCATGAGCTAAAGAAACTGCTACATATTTATACAGCATTTTTCTTCTTTTTATGTCATGGAAACGAATAACCAAACCATGTCTGCTTTCTGTGGGAATACTTTAGAGATGCAGAACTGCAGGGAATCCCCTTCTGTCCTGAAGTTCCTCCCTGCAGAAAATAGGACTGGATTGCTGTACTGCCAGAGGTCAAAGGCAGAGGACGGAGGATGCTGCTGACAGTGAGGCAGGCATGGAAAAGGGCATGGCCCGAAGCAGGGTGCAGCATCCCCAGGAACCAGCTCTCAATTGTGGAGCTGTAACTGAGAAAGCTTGTCTGTGTGTATTGTACAGAGAGTCATCAGCACTACTCAGCATACAGCCTCCAGTGCCCTTTGAAGTTTAGTAAGCATGCTGAGTTGGCGTGTCCTTGAAATCCAGTAGAAAATTTAGGTCCAGCTTGCCGCTGAACTGGAGTAGCCTCATATCCAGCACTTCCAGCCCACCTCTAGCTCTGCTGGAGCATCAGCCACATCATGGCTGTTTGCCTGTGCTTCTGTGTGCTCGCAGGTGTGTGCATGCAGACCTGCCCTGCCCTTAATGCTTGTCTCTGTCATAGGTGTGCCTGTCTATATGCACACTTATGTGCAAAATAATGTATTTTTGTTAAGGTGAACACTTTTCTATCCAACATTCCTATGAGAGGGTTTGATAATGAAGTACGGGGTGATATTTTACTTCTCTTTTGAAATAATTACCCAACCAAAACTTGTGATCAAGGAGATTTTACTGTACTGGTACTCCTCTTACTACTGTGTCATTAGAAGGAAATTTATCTCATACTCCAAGAGGAAGAAAAAGGTTTCAATTTCAATTTTACTGCTCCAGGGTTTTGTCTCTAGTTTTAAAATGCACATTTAAACTGAACAGATTTTATTATTTTGATAATATTAATTTACTGTTATTTCTTTCACTGTATGCTGAACATAAATGTTGAGTGTATTTTATGTGAGTGCACTTTTACTGATAGCCTCAAATATTCATAACTTGCCTATCATACCTCAATAATCTTGGAACTGAGTGCTCCTTGTTTTCATGTTAGTTCACGAGGTTTTCTTATCTCTTTCCTCATTTTTGTTGCCCTAGACCTATAATTTTACCACAGGGAAAAATATTGCTAATATAAAATTGATCAGGCAATATTTTTAGTAGCACCTCATTTTAATCTTGCTTTAATATATTTGGTGAAATTTCAAGCAACAAAGATAATGAGAACAGCCTGTCTTCAAAGTCAGATTTGTCTGAAGAAATATGTTTCCTATGCTCAAGATGGGAATATATTTAAAATGTAATTTTGGATAGATGTTTATATTAATTCTATTGTTTAAAATGTTTATAGTTATATTTCTATTGAGTACAGACTACCATCACTTACACTATTATCTCAGTCAACTGCAAGCTGATTGAAGCAATGACTCAAATTAAACATAGGTATGCTGTATTGCAATTTGAAAATTGAAATCATCTTGAATAGAAAATAGCATAAACTCTCCAATTTTATTTTTTTTGTTTATTCAATACTTTAAAGAAAGACATTTTTAAATATAATGTCCTAGTTTTTATGTGGTTTTCAAGTGAATTGGTGATTTTAAAATATTTAATGTACTCTTCTGTATTTATTGCACATATTGTATTTATAAGGAAAATAGCATGTTTTCTTGATATGTAATTTTCCTCTAGAGGCTTTCCTGTATTGCACTTTTGCTATCATGTAGGAGGTATTAAATGATAACACAAGTAACTAACACAGTTTGTTGTCATTTCTTTCATCCTTTTTTCTAAAGTATACTATCTTCCTTGAGCAGAAGGAACAGAATGAATTTTGAATTCTCTCTGTGTTCCTGAGAATGCTTTTGCATAGTACTTAAAATCTTGCCCTTGCAACAGCAATCTTCTTTCAAGCAAAATGTTGTGATTTGTCCCTTACCAATCCGTGAGGATCTCGAGCAATTTAATCTAAATAGACTCTGCTATTTTCACACATGAGTGGGTAACAATTGCCTCTGAGGTGCAAATGTGATGAACCATTGACCGTGTCATTCAAAAAGAAAAGAAGCCACAAAAGCCATAATATATGCAGTGAACATAAGGCTAAATTTTTATCTTCAGATAATAAGTTTTTGAACTTTTTAAAGTGTAAACTTTACATACTCTACAATCTTTTCTGTAAACTGGATAGGTAAAAAGACATAGAGGTAATTATTGAAAACCAATTGCAGTGAGATGCAGAACAAAAGCTATTCCTTTTTATGATGATAATTGAGCAGAGCTCCAGGCTTAGTAGGATAAAATGATTTCAAGGCTCTTTACATTGTTTTGATTAGGAGATTAAATATGTGATGTCTTAATAGAAATGTACAATTCTAAAAATATAGCTCCTTTTCTGCATTATCTTAAATATAGGTTTTTTTTTTTTTTTCTTTTACATAAACTGCAGTGCTAAGTGCAAAATCCCAAAATTACAGGTCCCATTTCCATGGGACCTTAATAATTGCCCCAGTTTGGCTTTGTTAACCCTTGCCCAATGAGCCAGATCATACATCTCTGCCAAGCTGATCTTCCTTCAGTGTCACACAAAGCAATAGCTGCACCTCTTGCCCTTTTTTATTCTGCTTCCACTTCTGCTAAGGCTGATGAGGTAACTTTGGGCCTCAGAAACATCAAACACAAAATTAGTATTTAGGACAACAAGGTGGTATTTTCTGTGACTGAGTTCTGTGTGCAATCTTAGGCAAAGCATCTAAACCAAAAATAAAAAAGTGGAACCCCTGAGTCAAGTGCTGAGTGAAGGTGGTTCTTCTGCTCCTTAAAGTAATGGAACATTTCAGATCACTGACATAAAAAATTATTTCCAGTGAATGATGGCCTAAGTCTCCATCCACATGGTCTTCCCTTTTTCCATCTTAGCTGCGGTTATTTGCTCAGAAAGAAATCAGCAAATCTTATAGAGGTAACTTATTATATTTAATAATAATGATTTAGTCTGTATAATTGCTTCAAGATGAAAAATTTCTATAGTTATAATTATTTTGAAAACTTTTCTGGTAACTATGGATTTCCAACTGGTGATGTACAGATGTAAAGAGAGATCAGTTTGGAAATACTTCTGAAGTCAGAAAACTATATACCTTCTGTTTCTGCTGTTTTGTTTTGGTTCTTATCTTTTCTTTGGAATTGATTACCTACAGCAATGATTTGGAAATCTGGCTACAGAGATTTTTCTTCCTATAGATTGTCCTTAGGGGATTTTTGAACCAGATCCCATTTCATCCCTGCTTAAAAGCTGTTTGTATGCGAGATATGGAACACCAGTGTCATACAGGACAGTTCTGCACAGATGTCAGCTGTTGATAACAGCATACTACAAAGCTTTCAATAGTCACAGTTACAATAAAGGGTTTTTTTCTGCAAGAGACATGGCCTTCTGATTATTCAAACATTTGGAGCTCGTTTTTTTCTCTTTTACTTTCTTTTTTAATATTTTCGTCATTAAGAAATAACCTCACTTCTTGAATTGCAACACTTTTCCTTGTCAGAATGAAAAAGAGGCAATTCCCACTTCCCACCAAATATAAGGCATAATATGCAGAAGAAACATTGTGTTTCAAGTGAAAAAAGGAACGATAGATGGCTAAAGAGAAATCTCCTCTATGTGACAAGGGGCAAGCCACCTCAGACTTAATGCTATTCAGGAGTATTCAGACAAGAGACATATTAATGGAAAATGTTGATTTGTTCAAAATAAAACTTGCATAGAAATACATAGGTTTCAGTGACTGCATTTTTCTTGGGAAGCTTTCTTTAGATTTCATTAAAGATTTTGTTCCAAAATGAGAAAGAGAGAAGAGAACTCTAAATACTATTTGCCTTATGGTCAGGAAACACACTTGAGATAAAAAAATTCCAGAATTCAAGTCTTTAATGATTCATAATATGCAGACCTCTAAACCTCATTATTAAAATTTGAATGCCAGAATTACTATTAGTTATTTTGGCAATGAATTCACATTTGAAAGGTCTCATTATAGTGCCACTTATGAAATGTCATCAAATTATAAATATATTCCAATAAATGGGAAAAATATATATTTTCTAGCTTTTCTATTTTGTTTTTCATGACAAGCTATGTTTATTGGATTTTTCTCCAATTCTGAGTCATGAGATTTTCCCAGCATGTCTGTCATCTCATATTGCAGTATTTGATCTTCCATTAAGCAAACACAAACTATAACCTTTATAGTTGCAAAGATAACCTTCAAGCAATGAAGTGAATGTATTTGATTTTATCAGCAATGTCTCATTTGGTCTGAAGCATGAAATGAATGCAAATTTATTTTCATTTATCACACTGTTGAATATTAATACTAATGCAATCCAATTTTTAGTGTCAAGAACTATCTCTATGCTGATCAAAGCCTTCAGCAGAAAATATGGGAGATCCTGGTGTATGCTCTGTGCCTCCTATGAGTGCACATTGCTTCCAAAGTCTTGGGGAGGTAAAAATTAATAGGGAAAAAGAAAGTTTTAGGGCCAATAGCCATTCATATCTATCTTAATAATAATTGAAGATCTGGTCCACTGACACCCATCTAATCTTATGAAAGTTCAAAACCATCAAAATTTCACAGACATTAAAATTGTATATCCAAACATAGAATTAGTACAATTCTGTTTCTTACCTTTACTGATGTGATGGAAATCTAGTGCAAATTCCTTCAAATTACATAGTAATCTCTAAAAGAGGCATCCTAAATTAATTATAAAAAATCTGAAAACTACTTCCTATCTGTCTTCCATTAAATTCTTTAGCCAACCAGGTTAGAGTCATGGTTCTGTTTATACTACCAAGAAAATTCAATGGCAACCACAATATCTAGAAAAAAGAATCCACTGAGCCTAAACAAAGTCATCCACCTTGCCCAAATGGACTTAACTGCCAAAAGCAATAAAAATAAAAAGAAACTGCTATGAGATAAGTGTTCCTAGCAATGTTAAAATAAAGTAAGTTAATTAAAAATGATGCAGATATATCTCTGTGATTTTGAGATTTGGGGGTTTTGTGTTGTCTTTTGGTTTTTGGGTTTTTGCATACCACACTAGACTGTAGTTAGAGAAGATATTTTATGTATTTTACATCTGAGAATTTCAAAATTTTGAAAAGACAGTATTCACATTAGACTGTTTTTGACAAATTTATGCCTGATATAATTTACTGGCAGCTTATGATTGAAAAAAATAATTTTCTCGAGTAAAAAAAAAATCTCAACCAAACAAACTCAACCATTTTATTTAAGAATTTGATAAAAAATTTTTCCCTTTCTAGCACAGTAATAAATCGTACACCTCTTAAAGTTATGAGTAACTTGAGGGGTTTGGGGTGGTTGTTTGCTGTGTTTTTCTGTGTATGACAAAACCCAAGAGAAAGGAAACATTATCTCAAATAAAATTTTTATTTAATCTTAAGCTACATCAAAATAGATTGCAGTTGAATTTCCGTCTTTTGCATTGTAGTTTAAAGAATTCTGGAAATGACCACACTATATTTCTTCTGTGTGTGAAAGCTACCCATTATCATTAGGATGAAGGAACGATTTTCATTTAATCTTTTCATTTTCCATTCCATTCTACTTCACTCCACATATCCACCTCTTCTCCCTGCTCCACACACACAAATAATAATCAGTGTGGAACTGATGATTTCAAGGCCACTTTATTTACTTTATTTTTTATTACTTTTTTTTTTTTTTTTGGCTGCACAAAGGATACAACTGAAATTAAGCCCTAGTGTAATAACACAAGATGGTTTGGGGCAGGAGGAGGACAGGTGAGAGTGTGATGGTCAAAACGGCATTAGCTCTACAGAAACCTTGCAATATTTCTTAAACCACAAATTTTCCTGCAGACTGGCCTATATTTCCTTTCACAAAGTAACTCATGTTTCTGTTATGATGTTGATGAACTTTCATTCTGCTCATTCTATAAAAAACACCTTTTTCTGTGATATGAAATTACTTTCTCCTGCATTGTGGCATAAATAATGGGATTTACCTGATACCACACAAGAAACCTGAAGCAGGGAAATTCACAGACCAACTATTCTGATTAAAGCAGTAATTATAGAATTATCCCATATTTTTGCTAAGTAGGTGCAGGCAAAATGTTTTCAAACAGTTCCACAGATTAATAAATAAATCAGAAAATTAATAAATATATAAAAATATAAATTTTTTGTGTTCACTGAATTTGGGATAACTCCATTTGTTTGGATGAAAACTTCAGCTGTTTAAAATCAGAGTTGCTCTACAGATCTGAGTAAAGCATAAAGCAATTCTGATTAATGTTCCTAGGTAAGGATCTCATTTTTTCATCATTCAAGTATTAGCCCTCTTAGCAATGAATCCTTCATATCTGTGTTTTAATGATATTTTCAATTGAAAAAGTTATTATGGACCTATTCCTTCAATTCTATACAACCATGCTAATTTATTTAAAGGTAGAATCTGGCCTAATGCTTCTTGTGACAAGGAATCAGGTTTCAGATGCTTGTCTCCAGAACTATGCCAGCTGGCCTTTTCAGCTCAGTATTCAAGGCCAAAAAGCTGCAGTTCCTTGTTGAACTGGAAAAAAAAAAAAAAAAAAGAGACATTTGGGAGAATGGGCTGTTAAAAAAAAAAAAAAAAGAGATGACATTTTCTATAAACTCTATTTAATTAATAAAATTAAAAACAAAGAAAACTAAAATAAAATAAACTCTCCCTCCAGAACATATATGCAAGTAAAACTCTAAAGAAATATTTTACTGAGAAATTATGTCAATATGTTCACAATTTGTGTAGCTTTCCAACCAGTCACTTTTCTTATCCAAAAATATCCAAGTCAGCAAAAAAATGTGTGTGGAGGATTTCTTTCTTGCTTAATAAACCTGTGAACAAAGTCTTATGAGTGACAGTCACATTTTCTATTATCTTTGATGAAACATTTGCATCCAAGTTCTGATAAATATGCTGAATAATTATCATTTACACACATTTTTATTGAAAAGTAACAAAAAGAAAAGAGGGGTAACCAAAATCACAATAATAACTTCCATTGCTGCCCACCAGGAGAAATAGCATAGCTGTTATCCTCTAAGTATTCTCTCCAAAATACTTATCAAGTAGTTCTAAGAATTTAGCTTAAAAGCACTAAAAAAATACTCTCGGAGCAGAGAAGAAAAAAAAAGCACCAAAAATTACAACCACCACAATCCAACCCAGACAAAAATAAACCAAAAAAAAAAAAAACCCACCAGAACCCGAAAAAAACCCAAAAAAAACTGCCAACACCAAAATGAAGAAATAAAACCAAAACAAACCGAAACATTGTCCACAAGAAAAATGAATCAGGATCAGGGTGACTAAGGCCTGCTGGTGAGGTGTGGGAATACATAGCACTTGTACCTTTCTTGGTCCTTTCCAGGAATGCTAGAAATGCTCAAATCCTTGATAATTAATTGTATGGTAGAACATTCCCTGGGTGAGTTTCAAGTCCAACATTGCTTTGCTTAGGACACTGGGTGCTCCTGCTTCCAGACTGTGGAGGAGCAACTGGTATGGGAAAGGCATTGGGTGATAGGGTTTTAGGAGAAAGGTGTGAAAAATGGGGTGCACCTTCAAGGAATGTGGAAAGTTGAGCAGGAAAGTAATTGGGTACATGGCTCTATTTTATAATAATCTGAACCTAACAGAGGTCAATTTTACCTGCTTAATGTGTAAAAGGATGTACTTGTCTTTACATAGGTTAGCACATTTTCTTGTTAAGTGTCCCTGCTATAGATAGCCTTTGTTATGCTTCAGTGAGGAGCCTTTACTTTTATATTATTTTTATCATTGTGAGTGCAACAGTGATTTGAATTAATTCAAATGAGAGTTTAGTGAGTAGCTACAGTGGGGCAGGAATTTTCCCCATAATTCTATGTTAAGTTGTCTCTAAACTAAAAAACCTTCCACACCACATCTGCCATTCTGCATTTCCCTTGGACAAAAGCAGAAAATTTCAATGCAAAACCATCCCAATTAACAATTCCAATAATTTGCCAGCAACACAAGATCTTGCAAATTCTCTCCCCAGTGCCAGAAACAGAACTGTACACACAGAAATCACAGACTGCAGCTTGAGTAGGTGGATTTTCACTGAACATTTCTTTAGGTTCTTTTTTGCTTCCCATGACTATATGAAAATTACTGACAGGCTGATTTCTTGTAAAATAATCTGTAAGCAAGTTACTTGTAACAATGATAGATTTAAGACATTTCTTGTATGATTGCTGATTTGCTTTCATCTAGAATACAATTTAAAAAGATGATGTTAGCAATAATCTCTGCTTAATAATTGTTTACTGTTAATAAAACTGTTTTGTTTTCATTTTTCCTTCTTTTTCTCTTGGTAGTACCAATTAGTTCTGCATTATCATCTTCAGTCAGAGCTTTACCTTGGAACTTATTATTTTTCTTTGGATGGGTAAATACTGTATAAAAGAAATGGGGCTCCAGGTTTTGACTGGTATCTCTTGAGCACTACCTGACAATGACTATAATTAACAGATATTAAAAAATCACATCAAAGAAAAGACAACTGATAAACAAGAATTTGTATTTGTCAGCAATTTGCAACTAAAAATGGAGCACACGCCACACACACATTCCTACCATTTTTTAGATTACAATTTAAGATATTTATGGATGATTTTACCTGACCAAACCAAATTTGCCTCCAATCAGGGCTGGAGTACACCCTTCCTATGAAAGTAGTCTGAGAAATTTGGGGTCCTGTGATGCCAGTCTGAGAGAGCTGGGGTTGTTCAGCTTGGAGAGGAGAAGGCTCCATGGAGACCTTAGAGCACCTTCCAGTACTTATAGGCATCCTACAAGGGAGCTGGAGAAGGATTTTTTACAAGTAATGTAGTTATCATCACAAGGGAGATTGGTTTTAAACTGAAATAGGGTAGATTTAGATAAGAAAAAAATTCTTCACTGTGAAAATGTTGACATATGGTTGTCCAGAGTTGTGGATGCCTCAGTCCTAGAAATATTTAAGGGTAGGTTGGATCAGGCTTTGAGAAAACTGGTCTAGTGGATGGTGTTTCTGACCATGGCAAGGAGATTGGAACTAGATGGTCTTGATGGCCCCTTCCAATCTAAAGCCTTTCTATGATTCTGTGTGAAAAAAGAACGTAAGAATAGTGCAAACATGTATTGCACTTCCAGAATGGAAGAAAAAACACTAAGTAAATTCTTACTCCTGTGTCAGAGGTATGCTGATGTACACTGCAGGACCTGAATGCCCAGACGTCAGAACCTAGTGCTGTGGCTGTCTTTAAAGCCTCTGTGTACATGTGCATTTTCCCCTGCATAAAGGCCTGAAGGTGGTGTAAAGAATAATGTTCATATCTGTCCTACAGAGCATGGAGTTCTGTCTAGATGCCAGCAAGCAAAAGCACACCTTCCTTTGCAATTTGGATGCAGTACAGGCACCATCTAAGCAGGAAATTTAATATCTCTACAACGAACAAATACTCATTTTGAGATGTCTATAAAAATGAAACTTTTTGTTTGAACTCTGTTTTACATTTTTTTATTTTACATTTTCTCCTGACAAATAGCAATTCAGGCAGGAGGAGAAAAAAAAGCCTAGCAAATTTGCTAACTATTTTCTGCCTTTCTAACGCTACAGTTTCCTATGAGGTATATCTGTACTTGGACAGCAAATATAAAGGACTAAACAACTTACTAATGCTCTTTGCGGAGACTTTGAAGATATGTTGTTTTGATGAATTCACCCAGTATTTCTTGAAACACCATAAGGGTAACAACATTATATGGTAAAGTCAAAAATATTTCATCTTTTCAAATTTTTGAGAGGTGTTGAATAAAATGAAGGTGGAGTGGGTTTTAGTCAGTAAAGTAAGTTTGATCCGTTTTGCACACCCACCTAGCTACATCAGAAAGCAGATTCTTAGTACCCAGAGAAGAACTGAATGTGGAAAAAATCCAGTAAAGTGGCACATTTTTGGACCAGATTTGAGGTGTCTCAGTGGTATGCAGATCAGCTTTCCAATACAGAATGTTAAAGGGCAAGTTAAACTTCAAGGCTTCGTGTTGATGGTGGACAATGAATGAACTCTGGCAATGCAGGACAGTCTTAATGAACACAGCCATATATTTGCAGCAGTGTTATCAAGAAGTATAAAATATTGTTTCCATTATGGATTTGCTGGACAAAATATTGCATAATAGGACTGTGTAAATCTCCATACTTTGCTCTCAAACTTATGTTGCTGATGTTAGGAAGCTAACCTGTCTCTATACCTTGAGAGAACAGTTGAAAGAAACAAGCTCCTCTAGAGGTGGATTTTACTCCATCTCTTAATTGTTCTCTGCAGGAGTTAATTCAGTTTTAGGCAAAGGTAAATCAGTCTCATAACTTAGGCACCCAGATGCCTAAACAGTCCAAATACCATCCTTCATCTCAACTTTTTCCCATAAAGGTATAATCTCTCATTAATATTATGCTATTTTCTGTTAATGCTATTTGACCAATGCACCAAAAATCTCTCCTAGAACAAATTGCGGAACAAAAAAATTCAAGCACTTTATAAAGACAGTAAGCGGTTACATTTTATACGGGACTCAACATAACTCTTCTTACTTCCACATGGAAACTTGGTAGGTATTATCACTACAGAAAGTGATGATAATTAGTCATTGCTATTAAATATGTGCACCAATTAAACCAAATTAAGAACAAAAAACCCTGAAACACTTATTTCAAATCAACATTCTCCTTTTTTTTTTTTTTTCAATAAAACTCCTGCAACTGCTGCATTGTGCCACTCAAGTTATAATGAAAGAGATACTAGAAGAAATCAAATGATTTGGTTTTATTATGGCACCTCTGATCAAATGATCAGTAAAGAATCTACTTCTCAAACTTAATTTAGATACATTCCTTCTCATTCCCCTTTTTCAAATAGATTCTCTGCCTAGGAAGCAGCAGTGTAACACTGCCACCCACTGCTCCACATCACACAGGTAAAGCCACCAGGGTAAGTAGCTAAATGTTCATGAACAATCAAGTCTTTCCAGGTACAGCCATGGCATCTTTATTAACTTGTGAAACCTCCTCAGGGTAAGCTGGGCAGGCTTTTTTTACTTTGTTTTGAAGCAGATTGAGTATGATCTTCACCTGCTGCAGTAAACTGGCTTTGAGCATTACAGTATCTTGGTGTGTGGGGTTTTGACTACCCACTTTCAGATGTCACCATCATCTCTACGGCTAAACACAGTAGTGCTTTGCTGCAGAGAAACTTCTGCTCAGTTATCTTCAAATAACAGGCAATCTCTCTGACGGGCACCAACCTTATCTAGAATATTTAGACAAGGAGAGTTTCTTCTCTAAAGCTATATAGCATGACACAACAAGAAACATTTCAGTGAAGCTATAATACTTACTTCTCCAAACTCTTCATTCTATATTTCTGAATCTCTGCATTTGCATATATTATTTCACTTCAAGGAAATAAATACTTTTGCACTTTTTTATCAAAATGACATTGCTTTCACTTTGCTGAAGCAGAAATCATTAAAATTCTACACAGAAGCTCATGGATGTTATTTAGTTTTATTTATTTATTAGTAGGAAGAAAGACTAGAACCACTTTAAACTCCAAACAATATGCTGTTTTTTATTTTAAATTGCCATGTTTGTGTGTGGTTTTAAATCATGTGTCCACTTCTGTTTAAAATTGCATTCAGAATTGGAGCTTCCAGAATCAAAACCCAACTAGAATACTTGCTGATTATATTTTTCGTCCAGTTTCCAAAACTCTTCAATCACCACTGACATTCAAAGTACATGAGGCATAGGGCATAGGACATAAGGTGCTGCAATGTCAAGATATTAGAAATTACTGCAAGATCTTCTCATTTGAGCCCACATGACCATCCCAACTTCAAGACCTTTTGATATTTATAAATAATAAAGAGGAAAATTACTACTTTTGCTCTCAAATACTCAGCAAATTACTAAGCACTGCTTTCACTCATGTAAAATTAATTCACAGGCTTGGTACCTGACATTACTTTGCTGTAAGAAATTGCATTGTATCTCACATGCATTGAATATAGGTCTTAAAGAAAAAAAAAATCAATAAAAGAAATTAAATATAGCCAGCCTCCCTCAAACAATAAAAATCAATGCTGTGTTATCAGGTACCTAAGAAGCAGGTTTATTTTCAACATTAATCTGGATAGTAGTTTCATGGTAATTGATTTTTTTTACTTAAGCTGTCAAAAACTATAATAAGCAATGATTACTCGTTATTTTCCAAATTCCTACAAGAATTGAGTCTATGGCGATTGTGGGTTGTTTTTTTTCTTTCCCTGTCTTTCTTTGGAACGTCGTTTTGTCACTGGAACAATTATTAATGTTTCTTTTAGTGATGAAAAAATTGAAAAATGAATGGCCTTAAATGGGATCATTGCCTTGGCAGCTGATTTACACCTATAGTAAATTTCTGTTTGTCAGAAAAAATAAGCTAACCATATTTGCATTGTTTTGATTGGCAGACACTCTTGCAACTGTTGCCTATGGCCAAACTAAGTGTTGCCTTAATAATTAAATATTATGTTTTCACTAAATGGAAAACTAATTTTTCTTTAAAAAAGAAAAAAAAAAGGTAAAAGTTCACTTATTTTCACCAAACTTTGTTTGTCTTGCACAGAAACAGAGCATGTCTGCTACCTCTGTGTAGTTCCATATGGGGGTGGGAGAGAGGTATTTTCATTAAATTTTCCTATGGAAATTCTAAAATTCTGGGAACCTTTTAAAAAATCTGAAATATGAATTTTTTTTTTTTTACTTTTTTAATATATTTAATGATGAAGAATGGAAGACAGGACCATCCTGTAAATAACCTCATTGCATGAAGTCTAGAAATATGAGGTAAGTATAAACCTGGATGCAAATTAGCAGCAGGTTATTTCAGATTGAAGATATACCATCGTGTTTCAGGTATTAACTTCAGATTTCAAAAGGTTAGTGAAGGGGGAAAAACAAAAAAAAAGAAAAAAAATAAGGATTTCTTTACAAAATCTAAGACTCCTTGGTAAATTTTCCTGGTTATTTTATACAAGCCTTATCCCATTATACCATGTACTGAGAGGAAGAATATTATCTAGAGAGTAATGAACAAATAAAACAATCTTTACACTGTTTTGATTTATTCTGAAAATCCACACGTAAAGTTCCTTCTAGCTCCCCAAGACAAATCGGACTGCTAACAGTCGTACTTATCCCAGGCAATTTGTAACGACGCGAGAGGTTTATTAACACAAGCTTGCTTTCCATTAATAGCAGTGGCAGCTGGAGCAGCAGCCAAGTTTGAGCTGGCAAAATTAACATAACAGAAAGACATCCACCTCCCCCTTTCACAGATAGCATCAGCATCAGCATTGGTTGGTAGCCCTGTGCACAGCATCTGATCACATTTATCGTGAGTGACATTGATGAAGACAACCTAGAAGGTGCCATGGCATTAATACTGATATGGAGCCCCAGAGAAAAAATGAGCAGATACAGAAATTCCTCTGAAAGCATTGTATTTTTGCTTGTTATGATCTGTGGGATGAAGTACTGCAGATTTTATTATTGAAGAGGTAAAGCAGTAAGATGCCGTAGGCAGATAAGAGGTTTTTGACGCCATCTCTCTACTCAACAGTGAAAGCATTCTTCAGTATGCTTTGTCCGTTCTTGTTTTAAATGTCTCAAGCTTTGTAATTGTCAGGACCTGCCATGCAAAAATATTCCATATTTCAATATCAAACTATTAAAATTTTATTCGCTCCCACTTTTTCTTCAGACATGAAGCTTAAATCTTTCCTTTTCTTAAATTTCAAAAGTAATTATTCTTAATTTTCCTTTTGTACTGATTACAGACTTATGCTAATAGCAGCCTTTTCCCTGTTTCAGCTAGCACAGAGGAATTTCTATGATGATCTCTCTAATTTAGCTTTGTGAGACAGTTTGTATTTTTTAATGCATTTTTGATCCCATCTATTTTAAACCTTGTTTCATTACCACTTTCCTCTTCAATGCTCCTAAGGTATAGTATTTTTTTACTATCACTGTATTTTAAACCTTTCTATTCCCTGATTGTTAATGAGTTCTGTTTTATTTTTTTTGTTCTTGTTATTTTTTGGTTGTTTGGTTGGTTTGGATTTGGTGGTGTTTGTTTTTTTTTTTTTTTTTTTTTGCTTTTGTGTTGTTTCTATGTTTGTTTTGTTTGGATTTTTTTGAATGGTCAAAATAATTCATCACTACCTTTCTGGCAAAAAGATGCCAAAAGACTCAATCAACACTGCAAGCCAAAGATATGATGGAGGTTATAAATTGCGGCTTTGCATTCTTTTCCCTGGTCCCAGGCAGCTCTGGAGAGCCCGGCTAAAGGCGCTGTTTCTTGGCAGGACCAGGGCGCCACATGGGCCGGGTACTGTGGCATTCAGCGCACTGGCAGGGGCTGGCTGTGCTTCGTGGCCGTCGCTGGGGCGAGGCAAAGAGGTGAAGGAGGCACACCATGTCCTTGCAGTTGGCTGGAGAGGGCTTATTGTCGCATGGAGCTGCAATGGAGAACCATGGCTGCTCCCTAGTGCCGCATGGACAAAATGGCCCCGGACAAAGGAACACGTGGGGTTTTATAGGGGGCAGACTGATGGGGGCGGAAGCCCAATGGGGACAGACAACAGGGGAGTGACACAGAACACAGTAACCGATGGGAACATGACAGGGGTGTGTGCTGGGTTCCGGGATGAATGGGAATGCAGGGGCGGGGTAACCAACACAGAACTCTCAGGAGTGGACAGGGGGGTGGTTACAGTACTGGCATGGTAATGTTCCAATGGTAAGTGACCCGGAGCAGACCACCACGGGGGGAACATGGGGGTATGCAGGCGTACACAGAACCGGCTAACATATATTAGAACCCCTAATCCGCACCTAAACCCAGGATGCAACAAAAAATCTTTATAAATAATAAAGCCAAATAAACAATGCATGTTTCCACTGACATACTAAAACATAATACTATTGTAGTATTTAAATACTCTCTTTATTAAAAGATTGTGGAATAGCCATTAAACATAAACTTTTTCATTTTCTGCTTTCTTATTTATTTGGTCCTCTCTGATGTTCAGGGAATTATATTTTGATAGTACAAGTTAGAAATCATGGGATTTCTCTTTGAACAGATCACACTTTTTCAGCTGAGATGAGAATATTTGTCCTCTTGCTGTGCATTCTTCATGTTAGACATTGCTGCCATTATTGCTCTATAAGTCAGATGTTTGCCATGTAAAAAGAGCAGTAAGAAAATTTTTTGATGATGACTCACTATATGATATAATAAAATTCACTAGCAGTGCAGGAGGTTATTGATTTCAGTGGTTTTAAAATAAAAAGGAAGAAAGAAATCAGAAAATGGGGAATCACTTCTTAGGTGAAAGGCATGGATTGTCACAGGCAGATGTGCAGACTTTGCCAGAAACCACAGAAAATCTAAAAAGTCTTGCAGAATATTCTCCATTTATTGATCAACATTCACCTGCATTCTAAAACTCAGTCTCTCAAAAGGTAGGCCTATGGCCTATATGAGTAAAAAAAACCAAGCCCAAAACAAAAGAAAAAAATCCCAACACTTCCATATATTCTTCTATATTTTTCATATTTTCACACAGTTATTTGTCACCATGGCATCCTTGAACCCCAACCATCAGCAGAGCTGCTCTTGTGACAGGCCCTTTATACCTGCACACAACAAGAGCCAGGCCTAGCTCTGAATAAAACTCAAAACAAAGATTTTTGCAGAAGGTGTTGCAATGCCACCTTCTAACAGTATTGCACCAGCCGTGGATAATATAAGCTGTAATGTTCAGTTCATGCAAAGGATTAGAGCATGGAAGTGAAAGTGCTTCAGTGCTTAAGAGCAGTAAACCTCCATAAAAATCCAGAATCACCTCATTTGGTTTGACCTCACAGTCCTTAGAAAAGTAGAAGCTCCTAGTATGAACAGGTAGTACTTTCATAATACAGAGAGATCACTTATCAGATATACTGAACATTTTCTTTAAATACTTGCAAGACTGAAAGGTTACGTGACAAGGTTAAGTGTCTAGTTTTGCACTCTTTTTGTTCCTAGTATGCTCCGAGGTTTTCCTTAATGATAGGATTAAATGTGGTTTCCAGCTACAAACAGTTGCTTGTCGTTCCCTGTAGGTTAGTCTCTATATTTTGTGCTTATCACAAACAAAGAGGAAATAACTTTCTCAGTCTTTGAGTGTCTCTTAAAATGCACACACTTTAGGGAAATCATATTTTCTTGAAGGAAATGAGGCATGACCAATCACACAAAACGTGAGAAAATCCCTTGATAGGTGACCTTTGCCATGTGTAAAAGAAGCTGTTCAGTGGCTGAGGTTTCATGGATTTCATGCATGAAAATCAGATTTTCTGGCCACCAGTGCTGTTCAGTAAATAAATAATCCATCATTGTGTCAAACAGTAGAAACATGAAGATACTAGCATTGCTAACTGAATAGGGGTTTTTCGTTAGCAACTTATGCAAACCTTACATTTTTTCTTCAGGAGCTGTACATATCTTTCTTGCAGTGTCTAGTTTTCATTACTTGAACTTAGGTTATTTGTGTTTAGAATAATTGTGAAGGAAGTCTGTGGTGGGGACTCTATCCCAGTTTGACTCTATATAACTAGATGCGCATATATAAAAAAGAATAACAAATAATGCTATCATACAATGCACTCTGGGAATGCTTTTTGGAGCCTTTCACAGGGGAAGAAATCCTTCTGCATTGTATTGTTTCATAATAATGACAGATATTTTTCTGAGGTATGCTAGAGCACAGAGAACAACATCCTAAACACAAAATCATTTAGCTAGGTTTCACTTCAGTGTGTGAAGTCAATTTACATTAAATAGTAAAGTATCATTTTCTCATCCCTATTTAAGAATTCCTGACCAAACTTTTATTAATCACATTTTTTTTCTCTTACATGTAGAAGATAATCTTCCATGTTGGATCTAGCAAAAGTTGCACTTTTTCTTTTTCCTTTTCCCTTTTCTTTCCTTTTCTTATCTTTTTTTCTTTTTAATTGAATATTCTTTTTCACAATAAATCTGTAAGAAAAGAGGTATTTAGCATGCAATTACTGCACAAATGAACTTTAGGAGTCAATAATAACTCATTGTACAGTATTCTCTTTTTATTCCTTAGACAGGAAATTATCTATATTAGCTTAAATTTTGTTTAGCTAAAGATATTTAATCTCTTGATAGATTTGATCTAATATCTAGGATTCTAATTCCTTAGTTTATTTTGTACACTTTTAATTGCTACTTATAAAACCAAGAAATTTTAATTATTATATGGCAAAATTCTTAACTCCTTAGAGCTCATTACAATAAACATCTCACCTTTCCCATTCACCTTGTGGTTTCTCTGGACCAAGAGCTGCCATAATTTTCTCAATTCACCACATAACTGATCCTTACTACAGATAGAAAATAAATAAATTAATATATAAATGAAATTTTAAATTTTTCTCCTGACATAACATTTTTCCTTTGCTACTTGTGTGCTTCAGGTCTTGGGGGCAAGACTTGTTTATCCAGTTTGCAGCTCCTTTCTATCTATCAAATACTACTGCAGAGGGGTTACTGTGCTCACTTAATATGATGAGGTTACTGTACTCATTTTAATATGCTGCTGAATGGACTTAGTATGGCTTATCAAGAATAACAGATGTGATCTACAGTCCCATTAAAATGCATTACTTATATAAATCCATGTAATTAGATGCAAAAAATAATACTTTTGTGTATTTTTGTTGTACTTTTCTTAGAGCAAATTAATTTTTTCAGTTATAAAATTTCCTGCATCTTCTTTAAAATTCACACTACTTTAGCACTTCAATATGTAAAGATTTATTAGGCTTCTGCCTAGTACACATCAGACTTACTAGAAATTCATTGTTACCTTCCATCTCTGGATCCAGTTAAATTATTTTGACAGAAGAAATATTGGTTAATTTGTTTTCATAATCTTATATATCAAAATTTTAAAATGTTGTAACCATTCAAATATTTATTGATACAATTTTTCTTTTTTATTACTTATACTGAGAGGTTGCATGAGGACAAATATTAGAACCAATTTGTGCATTTGTTCATGTACACACAAAAACACTGCATGTTTTATTGAGATTTGTGCATCCTGGTGTGAAGATCAAGAAAAAAGATTTTGTGATAATTTTGGTACATATGTTTGCAGAGAGGAAAGTAACTTAGACCACTCCCTGCCTACTTTTTCTGTCCTCTGGTAGTTCTGGTAGACTTCTACAAATGCAGAAGTGAGTGACAAATTTCACAGAGATGACTCAGCATTCCCTAGGCATTTCCTCAATTTTAAAGGAAACAACTCATATGATTTTTTCTTCCCTTTGTGATAAAATTCTGAAAAGTATTTCATTATTATTTGATGGCTTGTTGAGGAAGCTGTTTGATTTTTATTGTGACTGAAAGTAGCAGTGGGCGTACATTGTATGAATGTAAATAGCATGGGTTTTGTAAAGGGAATAAAGAATGCAAGCAAGTAAAATGAAACAATGAGAACTTGCTCAATGGCAGGATGTAGACTTCAAAAGTTGTCACTGCCATAGTGCCATGCTAATACAATATAATAAGACAACAGTTGAAAACTACTTTTCTGATATTTTCATATATTAGTTAGATTTCTAAGACTTTCTCCATTGACATGCGGATTGACTCTCTTTTATTTATCAGGCAGCAGAAGAAACCACAGCCTGTTGTTTATTACAGAAGACAAAATATATAATCCTTTCTTAAGAAGCAGCCAGAGTTCCCCAAACTTCTGGCTGTACATGACCATAATTATTTCTTTATTGAATTATTTGTGACATAAAAAAGACTTTTTGAGTGATTCTATAAGTGTAAGCTGGGTGTGGGATTAATTTGACTCAAGTTTAGATGACTAAAAGTCTAGTTAATGACAAGTCAGTGAAGCTAGACCATCCTTATAAAACCAATGGAGAAAAATAGACCTGAAGGAAAAAAAACGGCACCTCTCATTTCAGACAGGTATTTAGCATGAGGATAATGCTAAAGTGGCTAAATGCTAAAAACGCTAAAACTGCTAAAGGCTCCTGGTTATGCTGTTTCTGTTGATTGGAAAGAAAGCCCAAGCTGACTGCTTTAGACTCAGATGGCTAATTTTATATATACAGATATATCAACACTTTAAACGTCTGAGTGACTTTAAATGTCCATTCAAGGTGTACGTGCAACTGAGCTGACATTGCAATTTGAACCTTATTTTTATCTTCCTGATTAAAGACGTCTGACTTCAGAGTACAGTCATCTTACATTGCCTTAACAACCCTGGGAAATACATACCTCTACTAAGGAGTATATAATACATTTTTTTATGTGGACCAACCTTTTCTTTGAAGACCTCTTTCTCATTACCAGCCATGAAAAAGAGAGCTAGAATCATTAAACTGAATTTAGTTTACAATGCACACTGAAGTTGAGGGAAATTAATCCAGGATGCATACACTGGACGTGGGCTTTAGCCAAACATGAGGGTGAAGAGAAACCAGCTGTTTACATCCACTCCAGAGTCCCTTCTTTACGTAGAAGCATCAGCAAAGTTCCTATCACCATTTCACTGGCAACAGTGAGGCATCTACCTTGCCCTGGTACTTACTGCTCCTCTCATCAAATACACTGGGCCTGCACTGTGCTCTGTAAGTTCACTGGAACACCATGTGAGTTCATGGTGCCTCTGTCTGCCACTCTTTGGCATACTCTCCAAAGGCCTGGGAGCTTTTGGAGATGCAAAATCATTGTTGCACACCCTCTGTCTCCTGTCAAGTCTTCACTCAGCAGCAGTGAGGAAGGTCGTGGTAGATGGGCCAGAGGAGATGGGTGTTGAGAGGCTGCTGCTGACAGAAGCACAGCTTGCTCTGAGCATTGCTGTTCTTCCTTCCCCTGTCCTTCATCTCCTCCAGATCAGGGTGGCCAACCAGTGTCTCCCCATTTCTAGCAGAAAGATTCAATCCCACACTTCCCACCTACTTCCTCTGCAGGTCTAAAGACAGCCAGCTGTTGGTGTTAATTTTGTTTTTTTAAATAAAAGGTTCCTAATCTGATTTTTAAAAGTTAATATATATTTTTATTGGGCCACCCTTTGTGAACAAGATATCCACTTTTCATTTGGCTTAATTTCTTACAGAATATGTTAATTTTTAGTTGTTAAAAAATAAAAAAAACCCTTTTTTCCCCCTCTATCTTATGATTGTGATGAAAATTATTTATATAGAAAACATGCTATAGGATGACTAAAAGGAAAATAATTTAATTGCTTACTTTTATACTTCAAACAATTAACTTGAATTTTCTTGTTAAATTTCTTCCTTTCTCCATCTTGCACAAAAAACCCTCCACACTGTTCTTATAGAAATATTTACAAATGAAATAGAAAATTTGTGAATATTAGCTGCTGGGTGGATAAAACATTAAAAGAAAAGAAACCTTCTCCTCTTATAAGAATTGAGTAACCATCCTTCACAAGGAACAGTTTATAATATAACTTTTTTCATTTTTGATAGCTTCAACTTTGAATCCAGCAATGACTATAGTACTAATTTTGGGATTCACATTCAAGCTTTTGAAAATTCTAATTTTAAATTAGAAAAGCATACACTTCCTTATAGCAATGGCAGGATATAGCTCATTCAAATTATACATTTATTTTGGCTATTCTGGTCAAATTATATTTACAGATAAATTAGTGAAATTTCATTTCTGTGTGGGTTGACGATAGAAACACAAGAGCAAGGATTTTGTTATAAAAATTTGTGAGATGTCTTGCCTTAATCGTGTATAACCAGATACTGATGCAGGGAGCAGAAGTAAAACAGTGATGAGCTTTTAATATAATTTTCAATTAAGATTATGAATTTCAAGATTCAAATTCTGATTTTGTTTTATGCAGAAATCCAATTTGGCTATCTCTGTAATAGATAAAGCAGTCAGTAAAACTAAACTATTTGAAAAAATATGCTGAGTTGGGAGGAATCCAGGATCATTGAGTCCAACTCCTGTCCCTGCAGAACACCATCCCTAAGAGTCATACCAGGTACCTGTGATTGTTGTCTAAACAGTTCCTGACCTTGGACAGGCTAGGTACTGTGACCATTTCCCTCAGGAGCCTGTTCCAATGCTCAGCCACCCTCAGGGTAAAAAACCTTTTCCTGATATCCAACCTAATCCTCCTCTGACTCAGCTCCATTCTGTGAGGAATGAAGCATCCTCACCCTTGTGAGGATGTTGAAAACCACAATGAGGTCTCCCCTCTCAGTCCTCTTCTCCAGGCTGAACAAAGCAAGTGACCTCAGCCACTCCCTGAAAAGCTTCCCCTTAAGTCCCTTCATCACCTTTGTTGCCCTCTTTTGGATGCTCTCTAACATCTTGATGCCTTTTTTATGTTGTAGCACCCAAAACACCTCACACTTGAGGTGAGGCTGCCCCAGTGCAGATCAGAGTAGGACAATCTGATCAGAGTAGGACAATCACCTCTCTTGCCTGGCTGTGCTTGATGCACCCCAGTACACTGCTGGCCCTCCTGGCTGCTTTGTGATGACACCAACAAGATCTTTGAGGACTTTTGGATGACTCACGCCAGGCCCCATAGATTTATAAGGATCAAGCTGGAGCCACAGATCGCACAGAAGTTCAGGGTTCATTGGAAGTTGATCATTCCCACAGTGATGGTTCTTAATCTCAGGGCACTGAGACCCCCTTGGTCTGTCATTTGTGTTGACGACAGAGGCAAAAGAATGCATTAAACACCTCTGCCTTGTCCACGTCACCATGTCAGGTGACCATCCTCATGCTGTGGTAGGTGGATGCTATTTTTACACTGTCTTTTCCCATTAAAATATTTGAAAACTCTTTTTATTGCCCCCCACATTTCTGGCCAACTTAATATCCAATTCATCTTTGGTTGTATGAATTTTCTCCCTACAGAACCATTATGCTAAGCAATTCTGCAACATAAAATATTCTTTTATTTAAAAATATTTTGTGTGGATCCGACTTTGAACCAATGAAGGTTCAATTCAAGGACATCGTAACATTAATCTAAGAAAGAGAGAAGAAAAGAAGAATTAATAGAGATATTTTTATATATTTCATCAGAGTCCAGCAGTATAGCTGGAATGCTGCCAATGGCATTTTGCAAGCATTTGTACCACAACTGAAATGCAAGTAAATAAACATTTGCCTCCCAGGAATGTTAGGAGATGAACAATTAGTCACATAACTGCAGTTAGAGATCCATGGGTGCAATTCAGAGAGTCTGCACAGCCATACTCCACTAACAAACCTCTCACCTAAAGGAGAATTTCAGGAATTTCCTGTAGTTTCATTGCATGGGACTTACAAGAAAGGCTTTGATGAATCATATTTGGTCAGGAGATCCTCTTTGTAAGTGACTGGGTAAAAGAGCCTGAGATATCCTTTAGAGTTTTAGAGGGTCTAGATTCAAAATTAAGTTTGATCATGAAGGGGATGCAGCTTCAGTATGTCTGGATGTATCCTGAGAGCAGGTCTGCCCTCCTTCAATCCTCCTTTTTAGATCTAAGAAGAGGTGTCAATCTTGCATTTCCATTCATTTACACTGTCTGACATCAGCATTTGTTAATTTAACTTCGCTAATTCCTCTGGCGTGACATCTGTGAAAGCAGAATCTATGTTCCTTCTCCTCCCAAAAGCCAAGGAATTGCTTTGAAATCTTAATCAACAACCAAAACCTTACAGTTCAGGAAAAAAGGAAGATCTTTCAGTGAATACGCATACTGTCTTGAAGAGTCCTTGTCATTGAGATCAGAAATAACAGAAAAAATCTTGCTTACTTCTACTTCAGCAGTAGAGTGCTGAAAGTCTATTCCAATAGGTAGATACGGAAGCAGCAAATCTGGAGCAGTCCTGCTCTTCTCAGACAAGCAGGCATACCTCTTCTCTGAGTAAAAAACTATTTGAATGGAAAGGCCCAAAAAAATGGTGGGGAATGGAGCTAAATCAGCGCCACTAAGCATTTTTATATACAGGTGTTATATGACCCACCTCTGAAGGTGAGAGTAACTGAGGTTCTTGTTAATAGGTCCACAGATTGTGTGGACTACAATGAAAAGACGCTGAATGACCAGTGTTTACACATACACACACATATTTGTATGTATACATATGGATGGTTTATTTTAGAACAATCGAGTTGCAGTGTAAAGGAGGCATGTAGTCATTTTGTTTATTATCTATAGAAATATAACAATATAAAGGTATCACTTAAGAAAATATATACAGAAAAGAAAGAAAGGCTAGGAGTAGATAATAGGGAGGAAAGATATCAGCCCCCAGAGACCCAGCAACAAGACTTGATTGTTGCAATTTACGTGTCCATTGGTCATTGAAGATTTGATCTGTTGAGGGTTGGGAATGGGTTAATATACATTCAGGTTCAGGTGGGAATGCCCAGGTGTCTCTCGTTTTGGGGAAGCTTTATACTGTCTGTTGCAACACTGTGGATCATGTGCAGTCATCTGGTGGAAGGCTCCAGAAATGTGTCTGAGGGCACTTCAGGTGTCTTTGTTGAAATCTTCTGAGACGTGACACCTGTTTTTCATGAAGTTGAGCTAGTTATGCCGCAACAGAAGGGGCAAAATACCTTCAGGCCTATGTGTGAATGTCCTGATATGTTCCCTGGAGGGGAGTTTTACACTAAACCCAACTGTTTAGGGAAAGACATTGTCATAACGAGAAACATTAACCCACCCCTCCAGGACCTGTTTCTTACCAGTCTTCTTCCCCATCTGGCTCAAAACACAGCTTGCTGCTAAACAAAAGTCAATTTGTCTGTGGTCATCCTCCCATGATAGATTAACACTCTGTCTGCACCTGGGATGTTCTTATGCAGACCAGAGGTCTTGCCACCAAACACCAAAAGCTCTCCTCCCTCTCTTCTGCTGGGGTGCACAAACCTGGCTTAGCAAAACACCCTGCTTCTTTTGCAAATGGCCAATTGTTTGGGTCATTAATCCTTAACACTTCTGTCTCTCTCCATGGGCTTACTTTGAACTAAAATTTTATTTTGTAAACATTCACAGTCAAAGAATTCACTTTCACTGTTTAAATTCTGGAAGTTGCTGAGTTTTGTATTTTTCTTTTTGAGAATGGAGCATTTCAATATAATTTGATTGACTTATTTTAAAGAAAAGATGAGTAGTTTCAATTTAAGTGTTCAGCCAGCGTAAGGTTCACCATAAACACTAAACATTAAAACTGAAATGATAGCATGGCGCAGAAGAAAATATCTGAAATAGGTAATTATAAAACATGAGTAAGAAAATTTTTATGAATAATTTCACAAATATATACTATCAAAGTGATTTCTGAGATCATATTATATGTCCAAACCCAAAATTTGATTTTTGGTTTCTTCAAATATATGTGTCTCAGTGCTGACTCACAAAAATGTACTAATGGGTTTTCAAGCCAACATTTGTTTCAGTACAGAAAATCTCTGAATGCCCGCAGACCACACAATACCCTTATAATACCCTTGGACTGAGGTAATTCTGAATGAAAATTTCTCTATTGCAAGGTGAAAATTTCCTTTGGTAGAGTGCTCGGCTGCTATTTTTAAAGTACTGAGGAAGTTGTAACTTTACATCAGGATGTGATGACAGGTGATGATATTCTGTTTGTGCTGTGTGTTGCTCTTATATTCTGGAGAGTGCAACATAAGTGCATAAAGTTATGTACATAATAGGTGAAGAACTGATATTTGTATAAGTAGAGTTTTCAACTGTTCTCATTGCAAAAGGTGCTTTAAATGTAACTGACAGAAGTACCAACACATTCTTCCATGACGGCCATCAAGTCACAAGACAGTCTTTAAAAAGTGGTGACTCAAATGCAACAACTTCCATAACAGATAAGAAAGCAGTCACTTCTTAATGAAGGAGGGATTTCAGTGAAGAGGTTAGGTTTTTTGTTACCTTTATGTTTGCCAAAGCTTTTGGGAGGTTTAATAATGTGCCAAACCAAGAAAACAATTATGCAATCAAGAAAGTTACAGAGCACACAGCTCCAGTACTCCTAAGATTAAGGGACAGTGGAGGGATAGGTAGGGAAAAAATGCTTTGAAATTAATTCAGTGTCATGTCATTGAAAATTGAGTAAAAAAGGAGTCATATTTAATTTTTTTTTTTTTTAACTGCAATGATATACAAAGCTTCAAATGCCCACACATCTACTAAGCCAGACCATTTAAAGAACCTAAATAAGCTTGCATGTTTTTAAGCTCTCTAACTTTGAATATAAGCTTTGAAGTCATGCCAAAAACCAACTGCAGTAGAGCTGCTTTAGAACTGAATTCCTGACACTGGAATTAGTGTTGAGTGCGTAGCATGCCTAATGATAATCTTGACCATGTTTGCTGTAGACAGCCATCACACATGGTGCCTCTGAGTCAATAACTCTCCTAAGATAAGATTTGGAGGTTTTTTAGTTTTTACAGATTGGTGTTTTGGACACTGTCCATTCTGCAAAGCCAGCTTGCCTAATCATGACATTTTCCATAGGACAGGAAGATTTCTTGAACATTCCTTTAAATAATTCCTGTAAAATGTTATTGTGGGAGCCTAAGAAAAAATTAAAAGTGAAACTGCCTCACATATTAGTTATAACTACAATTAATTGGATTCTCAAAATTTTAATATTTATATCAAAAAAACCTGCTCACTTCATAAAAGAAATAAACTGTCATGCCACTTCATCTATGTAGAAGCACAGAGTTAACATGCCATATTTTTTTTTTTTTGTTCTTTGTGCTGCACTGAAGAGCATATACTTCTGCTACTGAAAGCTTTAGGAGTAACACAGTATGTCAGAGGTAAAAAGAAAACTATACACAAGTCAGAGGTAAAAAGAAAACTATACACAAGTAGATTGAGTTTTTTTCTAAAACATGTTCACATGTGTCACTGTTTTTCTCGTGGAAGTCTCCTATCCTAAACTCAGAAAGGTAAACAACAGCATTTCCACTGAATTTAATGGAGCAGAATCAAGCTGTTCTGGTTCCCCAGGAAAAAAAATTGCTTCTTTCACTCAAACATTAGTCACTATGAAAGAACAGATAATTTACTTGAAATATGGAACTCTTAAAATGCATTCTTCATCCTGGCTTGATGATTTAATTTAACTTTTATGACATGATAAGTCATCCTATCGTGATGCAGCACAATGTAACTGAGCAATCAGGCATTTTAGATAAGAGTTGCCTTGCAAGTAGAGATGTTTGCAATGGTTTCAAAGCACACTGTCTTGAACATGGGTGCAGAGTACGCAAAGAAGACAAATATCAAAAAATGGTATATGTATTCTAGGCATTTTGAACCCTATATCTTAATTTTCCCATACCTCAAATGATATTCCAGCCCTACATTTAGAAAGTATAGAGAGGGAAAAATCCACAATTTAAACATTGAATCTGCCACCAAAACTGATTTTTAAAAAAACTCTGAACGTTATATTCCTAAACTTCCATATTTCTATGAAAAATATTTATTGGACTTTATTTACCATTGATTTATATGTCGTGAATTTACTACTTCTTGTATGAAGACTGGAAATTATGGTATGTTCAACAACCAGAATTTGTGAAAAACCATTAATCATGTAGAATTTTATACTCTAGCCACAAAAAATCCCACAAAACCCAAACCATAGATTTCAATTTAAGAGGAGCAAGCTAGACATATAAATAAAAAATGATTTGGTACTCAGAAGCCAGGTTATATTTTGTTCCTTCCACATAACCATAACAACCACTGTCTAAATTTGACTCTGATTTTCTGAAGCAAATGCAGAAGTCCTGTGCTACTACATCTTAGAATATGTGATGGGTAAAAATATATTAAGAATTATAAGATTCTCCTTAATAATGTCACATTTTAAAAAAATCATTTAACATCTGTGAAATTATTTGTTGTAGGTACTCTTTCTAAAATATGTTGGGTTTCTTTTGTTTTAATATTCTAAAATTTGCTGATAGAATACCATGCTGATAGAATATTCAAACATCATTTGCTGATAGAATTTACATGATTTAATTAAAACATTTAGTTTTACTACTTTACTACTCACTCTTTACTGAATTAACTCTCATAGGAAATGTTAGACATATTAGAACACTAGGCAAAAACCCCAAAACCTGAAAATATACAAACCGAAATATTTTTATGTATGATAAATACATATTAAATATCACCTCCATTTGCTAAATCAGTGCCATTTGTGTCATGGGTTACATCAGCATTTTTGTGTGCATCTACATTTCCAAAAGCAAAATACTCTGAAATCCAGAAAAAAAGCATTTTTTCAATAATTTCTTGAAAAAAACCTCCACGACTTATGGAAAAATAATGGTTATAAAATGCATGTATATTTTCTGTTTCTAAAAGATGCCAAAAATTTAATTCTTAAATTAGTTAGTAAAGCCATTTTTATGGGTTTATTCCATTTCATAGTCTTTATGGTATATTGTAACAAAATATTTATGTGTCTTAATTAAGAATTATTCTGTTTTCATTTTAAGGAAAAAGGAAGCAGCATTATATTAATCAGATCACAGAATGGCTTGGATTGGTAAGGAATTTTAAGATCAACTGTCGCTCCAAACCACCCCACCATAGGCAGGAACAGCTTCCACTACACCAGGTTGCTCAAAGTCACATCCAGACTGTCTTTAAACTCCTCCAGGGATGGGGCATCCACAGCTTTTCTGGGCAACCTGTTCCAGTGCCTCACCACACTCAGAGTAAATAATTTCTTCCCCATATCTAACCTAAACCTGCCCTCTTTCAGTTTGAAGCAATTCCCTCTTGTCCTGCCACTACATACCCTTGTGAATAGTCTCTCTCCATCTTCCTTATAAAGCTCCCTTCAGGTACTGAAAAGTTTCAATTTGGTCACCTTGAAGCCTCCTCTTCTTCAGGCTGAACAATCCCAGTTCTTCATGGGAGAGTTGATCCATGTCTCTTGAGACGGCTTGGTGGCCCTCCTCTGGACACACTCCAACATGTAGATAGCCTACCTTGTGCTGCTGACCCCACAGCTGGACAGAGGTGGGGCCCCACAGAAGTAGCATAGAGGGGCAGAATCTCTTCCCTCTCCCTGCTGGCCACAATGCTCAGGTTACAATTGACTTTCTGGGCTGTGAGTGCACATTGCCCAAGTAACACACAGCCTCTCACCCACTAGCACCACCAAAACCTCATCAGCAAAGCTACTCTCAATCTATTCACCCCCCAGCCTGTCTTAATGTCAGGGGTTGCCCTGACACATGTGAACTCCATTGCACTTGGTCTTGTTAAACCTCATGAGATTCACATGGGCCCATTCCTTGTGCTTGTTCAAGTCCCTTTGGATGGCATCCTATCCTTCAGGTGTGTCAGGCGCACCACTTGGCTTGGTGTCATCTATATTTAAAAAGAGGATTTTTTTTCTATAATTATATATCTTACCCTTTATGTTTACATTGTAACAGACATTCTAAGGATGTTCTAGTTTTAAATTTTTTTGTGGTATTCATTGACACAGCTTTCTACCTGCATGAGCAAATTAATATTTTCAAACAATATATTGTTTCATGGAGTTATATTAGTGATTTAATTATTATGATGGCCAAAGGATACAGGTTGAACAAATGAAAAGATAGAGACTATTTATGTGTTAAGGTATGTTTTGAAATTATATGTCACTGATGGAGTCACGAGAAGTAAATATAATTCTAGAAAAACATGAATTGTATGTAACTGAGTAGGTAAGTACTCTCCTCTTAAGAAAATAAAGACTTCCCTTTCACTCTCATTCAGCTGTAGTTTTTTTTTTTTTTTAGCTATTAGATTGTAGTACAGAGAAAGGTTTTAACCCAAGGGTGAAAAAATGGATATAAAGAAAACAATTCTCATGGAATTTTGGTAATACAAAAATTTAAAATAAATAGGATTTTCTTTTTTTTTTAATGATAATTCTTTGGAAGTGTAGCAACATTAGTCTCAGAATATTACTTGTGGACTGAAAATCCTGTCTCTGCTGAAGTCACAACTCCCACTGACTTCACTGAGATCAAGAGATCACAGCTGATCTATGCCAGTGTGAGATGAAAATCAGGCTTCAAGATATTGTCTAAAATTTGACAAACCAAAACCAAACAGCTTCACTCAGGCCTAGCTACAACCAGATGTGCTCAACCTTCTGAGTCTTACATGGAAATGCCAAATGTCAGCTGCTTTGTAAACTGCCATTTGGACAGGCTAGCATGCAGGGTGTCAGAACTTCAGTTTCAGAGTGAAGCAAGCGCATTGAGAAGGAAACCAGCTTCTTTCTTCATGAGAAAAATAAAATGAATTCATATAATCTTCCTACATGTACCCTAGACAAAACAACAATGAAATTAAAAGTTACCACAGATAAGAAATGAGTATCCACTGCTTGTGTAAAATGACTCTGTAAAACTTAACCTCTTCCTTTGACTGGAGATTTAACACCATGAAATGAGTAGAGAAATACTTTTTTCACTGACTGCAGAAAAAGGGCAATGCTTTATTTGTTCTCAGATTCCGTTGACTTGACGTGACAAGACAAATATTCCATCAGAACACAATCATTTTTCACTGAAATGTGGAATTGAAATTTTTACTAAATAATAATGTGAATGTTAAATTGTGAGTAAATATGTGTACGTGTTGCATCCCAGGTTTGGGTTCACATTATGGGTTTTTTCTTTGTTAGTTTTCCAGTTCTCTGTACCCTCGTGCATCCCCCGAGTTTTCCCCTACTCCTGTGGTTTCCGTGCCCGTCTCCCCGTTCTCGCGGTCCCACTCACCCCAAAGTCTCGTGTCCGCCCCTGCCGTGTTCCCATTGGTCACTGTAGTACACGTCATCACCACGATGTCTGTACCCATTGGGTGGGAGGGCTCCCTGTCCGCCCTGTCCCTTCCCTATTTCATCCCACTCCTCGGCATGCTCGAGGCCATTTGCGTCCGTGCGAAGCTGGGATCGGCTGCAGCTTTTCCATCGCAGCTCTCGCAGACAATAAAGCATCCAGCCGCCACACGGACGGATTTGGACGAATTCCCTGCCTCTTTGTTTCTTCCCTCGCGCTGACGGCAAAGCGCGGCCAACAGCCCACCCCAGAGCGCGACAGCAAAAGCGCCTGGAGACTGCGGCGAGCCCCGGCCCCGACGAAAAGCTGAGACGCCCAAGCCGGGCATTCGGGAGCTGACCGGGGCAGAAAAAAGTAAAGAGCAGCCGCGTGTACGTGCATGCATGCATATATATATATATGTATATACACTGACAAATGCAAGGAAAGCTTGTTGAGAGAGCAAATATTTGAAGGGAAGCTATATCTTAAGATTGGTTTATTTTTATATAATCTCAGGACAGATTATTTTTCTTCCATACATTATTTCAACTTCAGTTTGTATGGTGGCATTTGTTTTCCTTTCACTCTGATTCTGTAGAGGCCATTATTTCAACATTCTAACTTTAAAGCTTGAAATATTTGCCTTGCTGGGGCCACAATTTTGCATTTCTCAAAAATCCACCCAAACTCAAACAAAAAACCCAATGCTACCACTTAGTTTTATGAGAGTATTACTTGGAATATAGAAATTATCTTTATGTTCATAGTAGGATGATGCCCTACTTTCTATACACGACAGCAATATGAATAAAACTCAATGATTTATCTGAGAAAAGAACTTTAAGCATTTTTGAAAGGGTATAAGTAAATGTACAGCATATGTAAATGTAAATAAAATCTCTTTATTTTGTCTGAGGAGGTTATATTTTTATTCAATGATCTATAGTATTCTTTGGGGTGAAAATTACTGTAAATAAGCTATATATATATATTTGGTCAATAGTTAAAGGTGTTACACCAGTGTTGTGTCTCTATAAAAGCATGGATCTCAAAGTAGATGTTCAACAACAAAATGAACACTCACAAAAAGTCCTCCAAATTACTTTCATGACTTTGAGGGCTGTTTTTATTTCTTTTAACGGTAACACAGCAATCAAAGCAAAATGGAGAGTAAACCCTATGTTTTCCCTCTTTAAACTTTTATCTAGATAGGTTGAATCTCTTTCCTTTTAATACTTTCTACAGATTTTGAAATGGCTGAAAGTAAATCAGACAGCAAGAACTATCCTTTACCTTACCAGAGGTATAGTCTTATGAGAAGTTTTGTTTGGGACTCAAGAATTAAGTATACAAGAAATTACTTCTATTGCTGCATTATTATTAAAATCCATAGATGTGCAGACACACGAAAGATATCTATCAAAGCCAACAAAAAGTAGTTAATCTGCTTTCAAGGTTTGAGTTAAATTCCTTTGAGAAGTTGTAGCTCTAGAAAGGATTGTTGTTTGTCGGTTTTTAAAAGTATGCTTAAAACTAGGAAAAAATATATCTGATAGACTGCAAAATTTGGAGCACTTTTTAGCTGTCTTTTAAAGTGCTTGTTGTTGTTGCAAAGTGCTTTGTTGTTGTTGCAAATGGAGATTTCTCTCTCTAAAACAGCTGCTGTGTTTTTCCTAGTGTCTGGTAAGCATCAACGGTCCAAATGAGCCTGAGTCTCCAGAGGAGGAAGCAGGGAATCAGAAAGAGCATTGAGCTTCTTTTGTCATTATTCTGTTAGCAGCCTTGAGTTAATGTATGCCTGCTTCTCAGGCAAACAAAAAGCTCGACAACTTCTCTTTCTTGAAATGATATTATACCACTGGCTTAATTTTGTAAAATCAGTCCGCTCAGCTGTGAAAACAGACGTGGTTTTTCTGTTGTTTGATATATGCAATGAGTTATCATCATACGCCCGGTACTTGGATGATGGGATTTTAAATGTCAGGAAATAAATGAAAATATCAACAGTTTGGCAATAGGAAGATTTCTGTTTAATGTGAATCTGACTTTCTGAGAGTCTTTTTTGTGAGTTTTTCCCTGAAACCTAGTCAGTGAAGATTAATTTTAAATTGAAAAGTGACAGTAGATGTGAGTTTGCCTGTGTGCAGTGCATTTCCTTGAGGAAGAACCAGAAAATTGTGAGTGTCTTGTTATGGCTACTATGAGAGAGATTCTTGAGGCAAAATTAAATCTGTTTCATACTTTAGTTTGTAAGAGTAATAGACAATATGAAATTTCAGAGTAAAAGTTTTCAGATATTTACCAATATTTAAAGAGATATTTAATAAACCGTTATCCTGTTTTCCCTCCCTAACATTCACACATACATATACTTCCATTCATTCACTCTTAAAATAAACAGTTTTATATTTAAGATGTTATATCAAGAACAGAGAGTTCTTATTTTTCATTATTAAGTTGATCTTATCCCAGAGTTTCTGCTGAAATTCAATTCCTCCTCATTTGCAGTACCATCTCCTGATGCCCCAACTTAAGACAGCATATTTGTGAAAAAGATTTTTTAATGTAAAAATATACATGTAAACAATACTCCAGTTTTCTATGTGAAATATGGGAAAAGTTAGGATTACCATGAGGGATTTCTGGATTTTATGATGCTATTTGTAGGGAAAGGGTATTGAGGACCTTTATGAATGAGTATATAAGTAAGATTTAAGAGAAATTAAAGGTGGGTGTAGTTCAGGTGAGCTATAGACATGAAGTGAGGTGAAAGGCAACGCAAGGCCTTGCATATGAAAAGGAATTCGCCTTTAGAAAGAACTTTTTTTCTGCTTCTGTTTCCACAACAGTCAATATGATAATTTATAAGTATCTATCACCTTCATTGAAAATACTGAAATGGCTACAAACACCTTTCCTTTCACAAGAAATGAAAAACAATGACCCTGCTGACTTCCATTCACCCAGCAAGTTAGTTATTTGCCTCAGTGGTTTTTGTGGATATAGCAATCTGAACCCTCATTTTATGTGTATGTGCACATGTACATGTATATCTGTGAATAAATGCATTCCAATATACACTAGGCAGGAGTACAAAACAATAATGCTGAAAACATATGCAACCTAGATGCTCCTATGTTAATTGTTTATTCTGAGTTTGAAGCAAATCTGTTGCAATATTCCCTTCAGCCATCAGCAGTCTCACTCCATTGTAATATACAGCAGTGAAGGTCAGTGTTGATAGATTCTTAGTGTGTTTTGAAAAAGATTAATGCTTAGCAATGAACTTCGTATGAAAGGTTTCCTTTCAAACAACATCTTAGGATCACTGATTCAGCATAAAAGATGAGCTTGTATAATAAAGGTCACAGTTAACACTCTATTTGGCTGCCAGGTCCCTGGTTTAATATAAGCTGAATTAGATCCCATTTTTTCCCCCGTAACACAAATTTAAGACTAACCACCACTGAAGTTTTTTTTTAAAAGAAGCTTTTTCATCTATTACTTAAGACACTGACAAGCATAAAATTCCTGGAGGAGTCCTTTGCATTGACCACTCAGATTAAAAGGATTTTTTTTTTTTTTCAGTCAAATATTTTTAAAAAGTGTGATGTGGCTAGAATTCAACAAGGACAAAGCATTTGACTCTAGGGTAATGTGGGGCACCTCTCTCCATATGGAGGAAAGAGGACTAAGCTCTCTCCTGGAATTAGTCTCTGCAGGCAGTTAAAGCTGGAGAAGGAGTGGCTCTTTTCAAATAAAGCTTTCGTTCAAGAACCTTCTTCTATTCTACAAAGGATTGAAGTCCAAATCCCTCTGCTGACAAGCTAGGATTGAGTCCTAGTGTGAGTTTCTCATTGCCTAATTAGATATTTGAAAGTAAGACATTCAAATCTGGACTAATCTATCTAGTTTCTCTTTGTAGTTAGTGGTAAGAGGATGGGGCTTCTGCTGATTATCCCAGAGAGCTATTCTGGGAGGTATCTCTGGTATATTTCACTATGGATTATATAGTCAGACTAGGGCAAGTACTTTAGTCTTACAAATGAAGTTTTTATTTGCAAGAGGTAGGACAGATGAATCCCTCTCCAAGCCTCTAGCTTTAATAATAAAATGTCCTAATAGAATTGGTTTTGGTTAAGCCTGTTTCACTTTGATTAAAAAAAAGGCACATCTGGGGACAAACAACAACAACAACAACAAAAAAAAAAAAAAGGCAGATGAAAGATTTACTTCCACAAATCAAATTCAGGAAAGAAGGATGATGGTTTGACCATTATAACTGGTGGTAAAGGTACATTTTTCTCTGACTGTGCACAGATAGAACAGTCCTAGAGGTGTGCATGATAACAGAGTTCTTAAATTTTGGTCCAGCTCTGATGATGTTGGGATTTGAGTAAGATCTCACTTGTCACTGCATTGTCAAGAAAATTCTGTCAGTATTCAGGTCAGCAATTAAAGTGTTTCATCCTTGAGATATTTATGCTTCTAGGACAATGAAGAGTTAAAAATATTATGTTGTGCTTTTGCAAATCTAGCAGTGAAGTGGGAGTATGTGATAAAACAGGTGTATACCAAGAACTTCAAGGACTACCTTGACTTGTGGCACTTTAGCAAGACTATTGCGCAGAAACCGAAACCGTAGTTTTAGCTCAGTGATAACAACTGAATATCTTTTTCCTTGGTCTCTCATGTTCAATATGCAGCACTTTCCAAAGGGTAAAAATGCTGTATTATTTTTTGACACAAACCTAAAGAAGGATTTCCTATAGTCACTAAACAAACATTTTATTCTTCTCCAGCTTTAGCACAGCAGTCAGTGCTGTGAAGTCTATAGATCCACAAGTACCAAGGACCTGGTCATAGCTTTTCAAACAGACATGCTTGGTCATTGGTGGAGAGAAGAGCTCCTGCAGAGAGTGATTCACCTATTTCATCTCCAGACAGGTGTCTAAGTTATTTGGATAAATCAACCTTGGGAGAGTCATCTCTTTTCACTAAATTACAGAAGCAGTTCAGATGATGAGCTGAACTTATATGGCTAGGCCTTCCCATGGCTTAAGTATAGATGAGATTAATCCCTCTCAGCCTGTCTAGCAGCATTGCAGTCTCTCTGCAAAGAAATATCTTCACGCTGACTCTATTTTTTCTTGATGTTGCTTGGGAGGATGTTTTGATTGTTGTTGGGAGGAAGATGGGAAATACGATTACAGTAGTTTCTTGGTTAGTATTTAGGTTTTTTTCCCTAGAAAATGTAAATAACTGCTTCAATAACTTTTTGTCCCTCTCTTCACTATGTTTTGTGCACAAACATAACTTTGATTTATTGGCAGTATTGGCTCAACTGTATCTTCTACCAGCATCCCTGGTAAACTGAAGGAGTTCCAGCTAACTGGAAATTAGCAAACTGTAAAATAGCACCATCCAAGAAGGGTTGGAAGGATGACCCAGGCAACCACAGACCTGTCAGCCTACCCTCAATTCTAGAAAAGGTTATGGAAGAAATCATCCTGAATGCCATGGCACAGCATACACTGGATAACCAAGGGGATCAACCCCAGTCAATGAATTTACAAAAGACAGGTTCTGCTTGTTCAACCAGAACTCCTTCTCCTTCTCCTTCTCCTTCTCCTTCTCCTTCTCCTTCTCCTTCTCCTTCTCCTTCTCCTTCTCCTTCTCCTTCTCCTTCTCCTTCTCCTTCTCCTTCTCTTCTCCTTCTCCTTCTCCTTCTCTCTCCTCCTATGACAAAGGGATGCACTCAACAGATGATGGAAAGGCCATGGATGCTGTGTAACTAGATTTCAGTAAAGCATTTGACACCATGTCCCACAGCATCTTCTTAGAAAAACTGGCTGCTTACGGCTTGGATGGGTGGACTCCTTGACAATAAATTGGGTGGGAGCATTGATCTGTTCAAGGGTAGAAAGGCTGTCCAGTGGGATGTGAACAGACTCAGGCAACGGGTGAAGGACGACTACATGAGGTTCAATAAGTTGAAATGCCAGGTTATGCGCTTGGGTCACAACAAACCCAGGCAACACTACAGACTGAGGGAGGAGTAACAAGAGAGATGTTTGTTAGAAAGGGGCTTGGGGGTGCTGGTTGACATCAATAACAGCCGGCAGCTTGTCCAGGTAGCCAAGAAGACCAATGGAATCTTGGCCTGTATAAAAAAATAGTGTAGTCAGCAGAGAAGGGATTATCCCGCTATAGTCAGCATTGGTGAGGCTGCACTTCGAGTACTGTGTTCTGTTCTGAGTCCTCACTTTAAAAAGGATATTAAAGTGCTAGAGGGTGGACAGAGAAGGGCAACAAGGCTCATGTAAGACCTAGAGAATGTGTTTTATAAGGAACAGCTGAAGGAGGTGGTTTATTTAGTCTTGAGAAGAAGAGGCTCAAGGGGACTTCATCACTCTCTACAACTCCATGAAAGGTGCTTGTGTGGGGGCAGTCTCTTCTACCACACCTGCAGTGACAAGACTAGAGGAAATGGCCTTAAGCTGAGACAGGGGAAATTCGGATTAGCTGTTAGATTTTTTCTTTCTTTTAGGGTATTCAGGTATTGGAATAAGTTGCTCTGGGAGGTGGTGGAGTCACCTTCTTGGAGGTGTTTTAGAGGCATGTGGATCTGGTGCTGGGTGATGTGGTTTAGTGGTTTAAGGGTTACAGTGGTAGTGCTGGGTGGAGAGTTGAATTGGATATTCTTGAGGGTCTCTTCCTACACTGATGATTCTATGATTTTATGATTCTAGTGTTAAATATGGTAAATTTCCCATCTTTCACCATGCATTTCCTCAGCTTCAGATGGGCTGTATCTAGGCTAGAGAGCTTGACTCCTTCCAAATTTCTATTAAATTGAAAAGCAGGTAATGTTCTGAAACAATCGCCTTCCTAGAGAATCCATAAAAAATCCAAGAAGCAAATACCATGCAAACAAATTCGTAATAAAAAATGGGTCCAAACACATACTTTAAGTATGTATGTCTACAATAATAAGATCTGGAAAAAAATAAAATTATGAATCTATGTTTTAATGGCTTTTCCACTTACTGTTACAGAAAACCTAAATTATATACTTTGTAACCATCTGTAATGTCAGTAACAGCAGCTGCTCCCAATTTAGCATATAGTTCTATTGTACATATTATTTGCTTTGGAAATTGTTTTCAGTTTCTTGAACTACATCATGATGGTTTGATTTATTTATTTTTTTATATGTATACCAACAATTTACAAAGCTAAAAGTAGTTAGTATAAATGACTCTATACTAACAGCATTTTTGTAGTAGTTATTTCCTTTTTGCTATCTTCTATAAATGTTTATTTGATATGTTAAGTACATGAGAGTGGTGTTTGAGTATGTACATGTGTGCAAATTTACATGCTGCCATAGGCTGACACAGTTGCTTTCCAGATATTTGTGGAAACTGCTTGCTAATCACTGCTGTTTTTCTGACTTCACGTAATTTAGATATCTTCTCCTCTTATGATAATTTTCTAACTATGGAAAAGACAGTGCATAAAAGAATAAAAATACTAGAGAGAGCAGATGTATCACCTGTTAACAGTACTTCAGTAAAAGTTGAGGAAGAAGTAAGAGATAATTACATTAAAAAAAAAAAAGTTTCAGTGATTTAAATTGGAAACTTCCTCAAAGTTCAATAACACAGAATTTTTAGGTTTGTTTCAGGTATCAATCATGTTCTCACCAAGAACTTCATGGGGACTTCACACTCCAGGCTAGTATGCAGAAGTATCTTCTGCCGTGATTCCTGGCTGTCACAAGCAAGGAAAACAAATTTGTAATAAGGAAAAGGTTTCAGACAGTTTTTACTGGAATGTTATGTTTCTCATAACAAGCTAGTGATGGGTACTAAAAGACAGTCTTGGAAATTTAATCAATTGACTCTATTTTTGATCAAGGACTGTAGCATTACTCTTTTGTTGTCTGACATAAAAAAAATTGATGGACTCAATAAGTATTCAGTTGTTTTCCTGGAACATATCAAGAATGTTCATCAGAAATATATTCTGTACAGTGTCAGTCTTATACCTTTGTGGCTCTGTGGATTGTAGCTGCTCCAGGCTATTGAATATCAACCTTCACATTCTTTCATTTTTCAGTCAGCAAGAAATGTTTTGCAAAAAGATATTGTAATAGATGAGAGAGCCTCAAAAGATCTCTTTCACTAAACTTTTAGAAAGTTCATTATTCAAATAATTGGAACATATTCTTTAGTTTAATAATGTCTTACATTGTATTTTCTTTAGGTAAATGCTGTAAATTTGATAATCTATTTTCTTAAGCAGTGTTCTCCTTCTGCCTCATTTTTCTGTCTTTTGCTCCTGGTCTTTTTTCCTTTATGTTCCATATTTACGATCATGTTTATTTTTTTTTTTCCTTTTTTCTCACATTTCAAGATTACATTTTACATTCTAATGCTGGGTGGATTTGGTGCTTGGGTACCGTTACCAAGGTTTACTTGGAAGTGTTTGATCATCTAGCTAATACAATTGCTCATAAATTATCTCCCAGAATTTTATAGAAAATAAGTACTTGTTGAGCCAATACTTGAAATCACTATTCTCAGAAGTCTGTAAGAGTGTTGTTTGTTTATTTATTTATTTCCTTTCCAATTCATCAAAGCTTACTGGGCAAAAAAAACAAAGATCCAAAGACTTTCAGTTCTGCTGTGAAGTTGGTTTGGTTGGTTTGGAAGTGTTCTTTTTTGTCTCCAAGGTTTCCAAGAAGATGCATTTCACAAAGGATAAAGGTATTACAGAAATAATAAACCAAAGTAGAAATAATTGTAATTATTGCTCTTACAAAAATAGAAAAATACCAACAGCAATTTGGGGAAAAACAAAGCATAAAAATAATGAACAAAAAAAAAAAAAATCTTGTCCTGAAGGAACAGGCATTTGGATTTCCTTTTGCCATTCTCAGTATTTAGTAATTTAAATTATTGGTTTCCAGGAGAAACAAAGTTGTTTCTGTCCCTCCTGTATATCCCCTGTGTTTGATGTATCATCCCCAAAAGGAAGGAAGGAAAGGAAGGAGGGAGAGAGGAAGTGGGGAAGTGGGGAAGTGGGGAAGTGGGGAAGGGAGGAAGGGAGGAAGGGAGGAAGGGAAGGAGGGAAGGAGGGAAGGAGGGAAGGAGGGAAGGAGGGAAGGAAGGAGGGAAGGAAGGAGGGAAGGAAGGAGGGAAGGAAGGAGGGAAGGAAGGAGGGAAGGAAGGAGGGAAGGAAGGAGGGAAGGAAGGAAGGAAGGAAGGAAGGAAGGAAGGAAGGAAGGAAGGAAGGAAGGAAGGAAGGAAGGAAGGAAGGAAGGAAGGAAGGAAGGAAGGAAGGAAGGAAGGAAGGAAGGAAGGAAGGAAGGAAGGAAGGAAGGAAGGAAGGAAGGAAGGAAGGAAGGAAGGAAGGAAGGAAGGAAGGAAGGAAAGAAGGAAGGAAGGAAGGAAGGAAGGAAGGAAGGAAGGAAGGAAGGAAGGAAGGAAGGAAGGAAGGAAGGAAGGAAGGAAGGAAGGAAGGAAGGAAGGAAGGAAGGAAGGAAGGAAGGAAGGAAGGAAGGAAGGAAGGAAGGAAGGAAGGAAGGAAGGAAGGAAGGAAGGAAGGAAGGAAGGGAAAGGGAAGGAAAGGAAAAGAAAGGGAAAGGAAAGGAAAGGAAAGGAAAGGAAAGGAAAGGAAAGGAAAGGAAAGGAAAGGAAAGGAAAGGAAAGGAAAGGAAAGGAAATATTTAATTGGAATGTTTGTAAATAATTTATATGGTAAAAAATAATATTTCTTTATTTTGATAAGATGAACATATATAATAAAACTGATAAAACTTGAGACATAAAATGTCTTTTCTACAGCTGTTAAATACATAAAGAAAAACTGAAATACCAGAAATACTAGCATTCAGGTATTACCAGAGGAAAATGAAATAAAATAAGGTCAAATTAAATTTGAAGTTCCTTTTTATAATTATGAATGTAAGAATTATATGCCTCACAATGAATATATGTCTGAAAGTATCTGGGACTAGGCTGAGAGCCACAGTAGTTCTTCCTATTCCTCCTCTATCCAAGCCTCTCCATGACCTTCAAAGAGCCCTTCATGCTCCCTATCAGCAAAACAGAGACAATGATATTTAAAGAAGAAATCTGTATCTACAGCACTTCAGCTGTCGATCTCATCCTAAGAAGGATTCCCAGGCTGCAGGTGATTATAACTGTGGGAACACATTTCTAGTAAAGGCACCACTATGGTGAGACATTAGGCTCATCTCCTGCCTTTAAAGTTCTGGTGCATGTCCCTTTTTGTGAGAGGTGTTAACAGCTGAATCCTAGCCATGTTCTGTCTCTGTTTAATGCTCTCCCAAATCCACTTGCAGCTGGATAAAGAATTTATTTCCTATGATCCTTGTGGGGGGAGGCTGAGTGTGATACTGAGCTGTCATCATGTTCCTTTCACGGGAGTGTGGCATCCGGATGGGGTCTTGGCAGTTCCCCTGTGTGCGTGTGCACATGTAGGCATGCATATCTGCAACTTGATTCCTTCATTCTTTACAGCTTATGCTGTCACTTGTTCTTCTATAAAGCAAAAGTAGAGTGGGGAAAAATTGCTGTGGCAATATATTTTCCATAGGTGGAAACAGCCATATGCAGGGCAAGGCAAAGGCAAAGCCAGCATAGATACTAGGAAGTGTTTCATGGAGCCAGCCACTGTATGTGTATAGCATTCTTTACGTAAGGATTGTGGTTTTTCTATTGTAACAAATTTTTTGAGCCTATGCATTGCTACAAGCCTACTGACTGCAAAACACAGCTGCCATTTTGTGTTCTGGAGCGATAAAGACTTATTCTGGTATATCTGCAAGATATTTGTTCTTTGTAGGTTTTTCTAAAGCTAATCTAAAGCAAAAATTAGAGGCTTCAAGGTCTTTTACATCACACTTTGAAGTACTGTCTCCTACAAATGCAGCAACGACTCAAGGAATGAGTAAAACAAATTAGATACAGATATAGTTTTGAAAATTAATAATGAGGAGAATGCCAGTATTCCTGATGACTGAGCTAATTAACAAGGGATTAAAAAAAAAAGATGACAAGATGGAAAAAGCTATGTCAGAGACTCAGTGTAAGCACATTGCTTAGCTAAGCAAAACTGTTCTTCATTGGAACAGTAAACACCAGCACACCTTCAAAGAACAATAATAAAATTTTTTGAAGCACTGGATTGTTTTCAGTAATTAGAAGCACGGATGTCATTTGCTTCAGTCTTCTAATACTCTTTTCAAAGAGTAAATTTTTCAGGTAACTGAAAACATTAAGAATTCTGATAGGGAACAAGAGGATTGTTGCCATGCAGGTTCACTGTGGATATTCAATGGCTTCATTGACCTCAACTTGAACTGTGAACTTGTAGTAGAGAATGATTAAGTGTTTGAACTAAATATATTCACCTTTCATTTAAATTCTATGTAATTTTTTTTACCCAAAAATAATTATCTCATCCTTTCCACTCTGCATCTCAATATCTATTCTGGAATAGGCATCAGTCTTTATCATCCCTTTCAGTTTCCATTTAGCCACTTGTGGCATTTTTAAAACCAATTCTCTGCTACATAGACAGTTAGACTCTGCATACACAAGGTGCTGGAGCTGAATCCTGCCAGGAGCTAATTAGTTACTTGAAACTCTTGTTCAAGTTAAAATTTCTGAGAGTTTCAGACTGTGTCAGGAGAAAAGCTTTCTTATTATAAGCACATGATCCTTTAGTTCAGAGCATGCTGAGAAGAAAAGCCCCTACAAAACAACAAACAATCTGACAGATTACACAGCAGTACAGATCTGGACATATACATTATGGGTGTGGTCAACAGACAATACAGCATGTGTGTCTCTTTTCTCCCAATAAGTAAAACCTTTTTTGTATATTATGTAGTAGCTCCAAAGGAGATTAGAAAGTGAGATTTGTACTAGAGTAGCAAACAGATCATGGTGAAGACAGAAAAATATAAAATATTCAGGATCAAAAAATTCACCCTTTAACTTACTCTGAACAGTCTTGTAATAGAGATGCTCTTGAAGTTCTCTGCATCCACATGAGGGATTTAAGTTTCCTACAGCACTGGTGGGTAACCTGCCAAGCTACTAAAAATTCTCTCTCTGTCTCTTCAGATTTTTGTTAATTTTGTACATTTTTCTTTTCTCAAAGGAAAGGGAGTAAAAACCTGTCTTTGCATAACAGGGAACTTTGAATAGGAGCTTAATTCCAGATTATGATCCATAGTTCAAAAAGCCAAAAGAAAGAAGCTATATGTAATCTGAGAGATGTTTACTCATCTCTGCCTCCTTTTACCAGGTTGTTCCCAGCCTTTGCTCTGCACATCAGTGATAATTAGCTCAAATAGTGCCTTACTTAGATAGCTTCTAAAAATTATTTCCTCAGATATATAAATCTTATCAACTAATCTAGAGTTAGCTGAAGGTTAGGCATGAATTATTGAAGTAACTAAATATGCTTGATGGTCTGCCTCATAAATCACAAGCTCCAAAACCCTCCACAAAGACTGTCCCCTAAGCCCACAAAAACAAAGAAGGACACCCTGGGGACTTGCCTAAGAAGGATTCACCATGCCATGAACACCTCTTGATGTTTTATTTCTCTAGTGCTCAGGGAAATTCATCTTTACTCCAAATTCTGCAGCTGTGTTAATGAACTTGGGTATATCAACTGTTCACATGGTCTTGTTTCTAACAGCACTGTAGTTGAAAGTATTTACAGTCTGATGGAATCTTCAGTAAATGCTCTAGAAAACAACTCCTTTATCCCTTACAAGTATGTAATGGCAGGGCATGATAACACACTTCTGTTCATAAAGGAGGCATTCATACTAGAAGGATATGTGGTACAGTTTGACAGATAAGTACATCACCCTGTTTAAATAGTTTATTTTTCCTTTGTTGCAAAAGGCTCAAATAGGTCTATACCCAGCCTCTACAATAACACTGTAATTTAGAGGCTCCTTGCAAGGCAGGTAGAGTCCCAATTTCATTGCACTGCATGAGTCCAGTGTTCAGCAAGAAAAAAATTTAAACTAGTCTTTATTTTGAAAATCTAACCTATTTAGTACATGCCAAACCAAGATAAATATTTTCAAATATGTTTTGGTGTAAGAAAAGACATTTTAAATGTTTCAAATATGTTTTGGGGTAAGAAAAGACATTTTAAAACAGGAAAAAGTCAGCTTGCTTTTCAAAGCCTAAATCAAATATATAACAAAAAACAGAAAGAAAGCAAAAATTTAAAATTTTTAGAACACCAGTATAAATGTAAATATGTAAAAATGTATAAATATGTGTAGTGTGAAAAGAACATTTGCACAATTTTTCAGTGCAATGTGCAAGGAAGATTTACTAGGAGATGAAAGGAAATGTACTACATGGTTCTGAAATTAACTTTTTCCCCTAATGATTGGGTCTAATAGAATTGTACTATCTGCTGAGGCTGGCAGACTTTTAAAACTCCATGCCTGCAGTTCAGAAATAATTTTTTGGAGGGAATAATTGAGAGTATGACAGTTTGTCTACAAATATGTCACTATGTGTTTACTTCACCGTGTGTCAATTGGATTAGTTCCTTATTCAGGGAGAAGAAGCTGAATCAGCCGTTGCAGATTGCCTGCTGCCTCGTCTGCCTCTGCAGCCTGGAAAGGACCCCTCCTGCTACCAAGGAAAGCAGGGAGTAAAATTCCAAATACCGTGCCCTTGACTTGGTTTGAAAAGAAAACAGGTTAGTAATAAATTAAATGGGCTTCTAAGGAGACAGCTGTTAACTGTGTACCTCAATTTACCCATTTTCTTCCCAACAGTTTGTGTAGGTGTCAGAGGAATCTCAGTAGTCTACCAATTACTGGAAAACTCTTTGAGTTAAATGTTTGGCTGAATGATGGCCTGATTTTTTTTTTTTTTAATTCTGCTTTTCCCTCTGCAAACAGCTGATGCTTGCATTAAGCTAAGATCAAATGAAAAATGCATTCAGCATTTCAGAGATACCCAGAAGCAAAATAGCAATATCAGGAGCTAAGCTTTCTTATGCTTCCTTTGTATATGTCAACTTATATTATCCTGGGTGATGTATCATCGTTCCCAGTGTACTTAATATTATAATGAAAGTGGAGTATTAATATGGAAAGTCATGAGACTGTTTCTTTCATATGCAAAATAAATCACGTGCAACCACACCTCTGATGTGAACTTTTGAACGTGGAAGCTGCAAAAATTGCTTTTTACAGAGTCCTGACAGTTTTGATATGGCCTACTATATTTTTCTTTTTTTTTCTCCAATAGATGAAAAATTTTCCTGTTCATGGTCAGAAATTACCACACTAACTTGTGGTAGATGAATCATGGAAGGTATATATGACACCTTTCTAAAATGTTTGTTCTGATTTCTTCTAGTATGAAGATGCAGCACAGAAGTGGAAAACTCAATACAAATATTCCCTGATACCCTAAGAGGGATAAATATTACTGTGAACAACAATTGTATCTCTCTTACAATTTCTTTGTCTTTAACTGTCTCTAAGGTACAAATAATTTATTTCTCTAGCTGGGATTTCTTTTTTGCCCCTTTTATATTGATGTCTCCATGCCATTGTAAGGGTTTTTTCCCTCCTTTTTTTCTACTTTTTTGTCTGTTGGTCTGTTTGTTTTGCATTTATTTCATTTATATATGTTTTATAAAACTAGAATGAGAAAAAAAAAAAGCAAAAAACCCAAATAAAGGGGAACAATTAAGCACTGAGCACACCATGCAGACTCTATGTACTGCTACTGGCACCAAGAGGCTAATTCTTCTTTCTTAAAAGCCAGTTAGTGTTATTAGAGATGTCTGTGACAACAGAATAGTATTCCAATTTTTTACTATGATTTTAGTTTAGTTATTTTTTTTGTTTGGGTTTTTGTACGTGGTTTTTGTTTGTTTGTCTGTCTCCATTTAAATTCTAAATACAATACTCAGATTATACTCACAGGAAGACCAGTTTCATTTCTTATGCCAGATATTTTGCCTGAACTAATGTGGAGCAGCCAGGATAAGGTTGCCTTCCTCTCAGCTCTTTTGTGACAATCTTTTTAGGAAAATGTTTCACCCTTGTATAGACTACAAACATTTTAAAGAAAAATTCAACCTAATTAGGAAATCTGCTCCATATATCAATGTAGATTAAAGTTAATATGCTAGGATGTGGCAACGAAATCTTTTTGACAACTAGATGAAAAGGACTAGATTTCTGTGAAAGAAGAGGGAGAGAAGAGGAGAGGAGAAGAGAGGAGAGGAGAGGAGAGGAGAGGAGAGGAGAGGAGAGGAGAGGAGAGGAGAGGAGAGGAGAGGAGAGGAGAGGAGAGGAGAGGAGAGGAGAGGAGAGGAGAGGAGAGGAGAGGAGAGGAGAGGAGAGGAGAGGAGCAGTATTCCAGAAAGATCCACAAATCACATCTCCAGATCACACAGAAGAAGAATCACCCTGCATAGAAATCACCACTTAGCAAGCATCTGAAAGCTTCAGTTTTCATATATGTCCTTAACTTACTACCACTGACCCAGGAATTGAACAGAACCTTCAATGTCAGACCTCAGTATTAATGAACCTGGTTTTTTTTACAGCAATGGCAAGATTTGGCTTTTCTGACTATAAAGCTCTCCTTCTAAGAGAAAAAGGAGATATAGAGCCCAAAAGAAATACAGGACACCACATTTAAGGCTGAATTGAAGTAAATGTCCTACCAAACTTCAGCAAAGCATCTTGTATTGGTGACGAGTTTGGCAGTTTAAAAAGGTATACTTGAAAAAGAGGGTCCTCTCTGAATGCCTTAATATTTCCAGCATATCCCATAATATGCCTAATGGTTTACCACGTAATTGCATCATTAGTAAAACGGGTTTCTTGTTCAGTTACAACTTTCTATTGGCTTACAGAAAGGATTTCAAATTTGCATTTAAATGAAATTGAGCAAAGAGTGATAAAGGCTTCAATTAAAAGGCCACCTGTTTTTGTTAATTCATTTTTAATAGGAACAGTAAATATTTTCAGTTGATGCATTTTCTGCTTCAAGATTAGTACATTCTTCTCTTCTTTATCTTCAGTGTCAGACACCCCTCATTAGAGGAGTCTGTCATTTTCTGTGACTAAAGGAAGCTGTCTGAAGCTTTATGAATCTGTTGGTACAAGACAAATAATAAAGTAAACCAAAGAGCTATTTAGAAAATGCAAACAAATACACCCCAACGTATGATCAAAGTAAATTCTGTAAATAAATTATTTCAAAAAATCAATTAGTTCGAAGGCTGGGTGGAAGCTGGTTCCTCAAACAAAGCACTCAAATTCTTGCTTCATTTACACTCTTCTTGGAGGTTACTGATCTCACTTGGGCACACTGGTATGAAACAAAAGTAATCTTCCATGTCATAATTATGTAATGCAATTAAAACTTAAGGATTACAAATACGTAAAGCACAAATCATGACAAGAAGCTTTTGTGGAGTATAAATCCAACTGGTGTTCACAGAGTATGAGCTTCAACTGGCATCTGGAAACAATAAATCTTTCTATAAAATGTCTTCCTTTGAGGCTAAATTTTTCACTTTTTGCTCTTGTCTTATAGCTTTACAGGTCTAGTTTAGTTCAGTTGCGATTAGAAACGTAGCAGCTCATCTTGCTTTTCTAATATTTTTGAAATATTTTTTTGCCATTATTGCTTCTGTTTTCTATTTACTGTAACCATAACTACTAATTTGCTAACAACCGCTACACATCTGTTATAACCAAAGCTTAAAAATCCAAAATATCCACAAGAACAACTTGCAGTGGGCACACTTCTCTTTTGGGATGAGGTATAAGCATTTAAATGAATTATTGAAGCATTTAATTAGTTCGTGCTTGTTTCCTGTTAGCAGGACATCATAGTAGTAAATAAATGGATTAAGTTTCTTGTAACACAAGCTGGGAGAGATCTTCACAGCTGCTTTTCATTCGCAGATTCCTATTTAAGGGAAACACAGGGGTCCAATCCCACATTTAAAAACTTTATCTTTGATTTAAATCATGACTGGTTTTTAATGCTATGTGATTTTCCACAATGAACTTAACAAGGGATTATGTTTTAAATTTCTAGTTGAATGAAGAAAGAAATTAACAGAAATGTAAATACATGATATTCACATGAAGCTGCAGGTTAGGGGATTTAGCCCCTATTTGTTAAAAGTTAAACACTTACAAAAGAAAATAAATACTGGACAGTGCTCTCTCCTTGCTTCTTCCCCTCTCATTTCCCTTCCCCTGTATGTATTTCTGATTGACATACCATATAATTTGTTTGTTTTTATATTTGCTTGATGAAGGAAGATATCAGGAGTTTTAAATAATAGATTTTTACTTGACTCAGGTTCTACTTCTTAACTGGTAGTTGCTGCAGTTTTTTTTTAATGCTTGCAAAGCTGAACTAAAAATATCTCTTGAAGTTCAGCACGACTACATATTGAAAATGGTTTGGCCCTAATGTTCTGCCATTAAATAAATATTTTAATACTTTTCTTTAAAGTTAGGTATATCAGGCTTGTGCGGGAAGGCTTTAGTAGTTGGAGGTGCTACAGGGGATGTTTTTGGGAGAAGATCCTCGAACCTTTCTCCATGTTCCACAGAGAAAATGCTCCAGAATAAAACAACCTGTACAACTTCAGAAAAAATGGGGAGTGAGACTATGTGAAAGAAACTCTTCACATACGAGGGTCAGTGCAGAAGGAGGGGGAGGAGGTGCTTCATGTGCTTCAGTGCTGAGATTCCCCTGCAGCCCCTGGTGCAGACCCCGGTGAGGCAGCTGTGCCCCTGCAGCCCATTCATGTCCACAGTGGAGCAGAGATCCACCTGCACCCCACAACTCCAGAGCAGTTGGATGCCTGAAGGAAACTGTGACGCTGTAGGATGCCCATGCTGGAGCAAGCTCCTGGCAGGACTTGTCACCCCACAGACTGGGACTCATGCTGGAGTGGCTCAGGATAAACTGCAGCCTCTGGGATGGACTCATGCTGGAAAAGTTAATGGAGAACTGTCTCCTATGGGACTGACCCCGCACTGGAACAGGGAAGGAGTGGGAAGATTCTGCCCCCGTGAGGAAGGAGTGGCAGAGACAACTTGTGATGAACTGACCACAACTATTCCACATCCCGCTGTGACATTTTAGGGAAGAAGATAGAGAATTCAGGGGTGAAGTTGAGCCCAGGAAGAGAGGAGGAATGAGGGGAAGGTGTTTTAAAGATTTTTATTTATTTCTCATTAATCTATACTGATTTGTTTGGTAATAAATTAAATTAACTTTCCCCATGTCAAGTCTGTTTTGCCTGTCGTGCTACATGGTGAGTGATGTCTCCCTGTTGTCATCTTTATGTACAATACTTGTGTTGTGTTTTCTGTCCCCTTTCCAGCTCTGGGGGGAGAAATGGAGTGGCTTTGGTCAGCACCTGGTGTCCAGCCAGGGACCAGCCACCACAGAAAGCTAAAGAAACTGGAAAAAAGCATATAAATTACTTATTTCAGTTCAGCTCTAAGGGTCAAAAGACTATAAATAATTACTATGCCTATAGAGAAGACTGTTTTATGCTCTCCAACACAGTTCAGAGGACTCAGTGCTCTTTCTCTCATTCCCCTGATAAAGCAGTATATGAGTTAATTATTGCTGTAGCTGTTGCAGTTTAAACCAAATGGGGAAAAGAGACAGCATGAAAGTCAAGCTGAAGTAGTGGGAACTGGCAGCTTTTTACTCAATGGCCATCTGCAGCATTGCAATATTGACCTGATCACTGGAAAGGTCACAACATGGTCTGTGACTGAAATGGCAAGTGCAGAGGAATATGTACTCATCTAACTCCTGTAGAATTAAATATCTAGATATATGTTCCAATTTCAGAAGTGAACATTACTTTTATTTAAAGGTATTAAAGGGTGGAGCTAAGTTCATTTTTTTTTCAGTAAAGAACTGGATTCAATAAGCAGCTAGATTTTCTGCAGCAATTACCACCTACCTAAAGGGAAAAGAATCTGTCCTATAAAAGCATAATTAGGGATATTACCAAGTAGAAAACTTGGAAACCCAAACACAATAAAGTCACATTAAAGAAACAAAAATTATATTTTCACTTGCATAAATATTAATTTTTTTTACATTGCTTATACAAATAGGTTTTGGCATTTTTAACTTCTGATAGAAATGCACAAGTTTAATTGACAAGCATTTTTTCCCTAAAAAGGATGCTTTATAAACCTGTTCTGAGACACAACTCTATTATCTCAAATTCTAAATAACTCATTTTTACCAATAGAAAAGGACAAGTATTTTTCAGATTAATCCTATTTTTTGAGGGGAGAAAAAAATTATGGCTATCACATTAAATATTTAGATATTTGGATAATTGCACATTATTCATTATGAAGATAGTGAACCATTTCTCAGGAAAAAATAACTGGTGATGAATAGAACTTATATACTTCTAATTGTGACACCTATTGGCCAACAGAGGAAAACATTTAACTATCTCATTTTGCTGATTTCTGAAAACAAATCTGAAGAATGACCTATAACTGGTTGTTTAAAACCCTGGAAACTTCTCTTTCAAAGAAGGCTAAAGTAAGTTCAGAGTCCTGTTCCTTGATTTGGGGTTAGGGGTTTTTTGTGGTTGGTTGGTTGATTGGTCCGTTTTTTCGTTCATTTATTGCAGTTTTTTGCTTCTCTGTTTTGTTGGTTGACTAGCAAGGAGTCTTGCCAGTGGATTTGAGGTTGGGCTGAGAGCACTTTTGCCACTGATGTCCTCTAATATTACCATGAATTTGTAAGCCTTACCTGAGTAACACAATGGGATAGGAATTTATCTTGGTTGGTTGTTGACACTTAGCAAGGAGCAGTGGCATGACAGATAAATCTACCCTTATATGGCTCTGCTAACCCATTTCCATGGACAAAGCAAATGCAAGTGTAGTAAGCATGTCACTGTCATTGGGATGAGTTCTATTATTACTTTCTGCTTCTCTGCCCTGCTCTAAATCAGTAAAGAAGCCAGAAACCACACATCACATTTGAACAACCCTTTGGGCCTCTGTCCATCTCAGGAGCAATGCTAGCTAGAATTGGAAATTTAACCTTACCTTTTTGTACTTCTGATGAATTTTTGATTTATTCTTGTCATGCAGGAGGTTTAAAACATCTGAAGGTTAGTTTAACATACTCTTAAAAGGAGTCGAGTGCAGGGGGTAGGATGGGGATTTTAATATTTTGTCAAATAGAAGTTTATGATATTATGTTCTGCTAACTATTTTTCCCTGGAAATATTATTTTTCCCTGCCATGCTGTTCCCATTTTAGCTCAGTTCATTGCATAGGTACCATTGAAACTTTGAATTTATATAAAACATGGGTGACCCAACACCCTTCTTTGTTCAAGTACTGGGAATAACACACAACAGAAGAGTTATAGTTCTGCCTGGTATTGAATTCATCAGAAAACTTTGCAAAGAAATCTCTTGCTCAGCTTTAATTAGGATTAACCAGTCAGAGGTCATAGTCTGTTCTGGTTAATACCAATTCTACCACCTGAAATATAAATGGATTATAAGATTAAGCCTAGTTTCTGAATATGTCAAAAACATATTATACATATAGATGATTTTATAGTTTAAAAAATTATGAGAGAAAGGCTTCACACAGTCTTGTGGTTTTTTTTTTTTTTTTTTAGAGCTTAGGTCCACTTTTTTAAACAATAGTTTAAGAATATTTAATCTCCTCATATCCTTGATTCACATTATATGTGCAGGATACCTCATACATGCGGTTTGGGATTCATCAAAGAATCTCATTATCACTTCCAAATTGTGTTGCTTTCTCAAAAAAAAAAAAAAAAAGAAAAAAGAAAAAACCAGACATTTTTCCTTCAATAATATGGGAAGTAGATAACACAAATTCTTTAAGGCCTGATAAATCTCCAGAAGCCATTATGATGACAGTAAGGAAAAATGGATGCCACTTACACAAGCAGTTTAACATTCATGGCAATTGCAAGACACCATTCCCTTGTACAAAAACACAATGAACTTACATTTGAAAAATCACAAGATGGAAATAAAAGGAGGAGAAGTAAATTTTAAGCATAAAGCCACATGCAAGAAAAATACTCAAAGTGAAGTTGAAGGGAAAGTGAACAGGAGTATGGATGGTTTTGAATATGCATATAAGACAGAATGTACATATAGACACATAAAATAATGTGCTTATATGCATACATTCCATACAGGTGAAAAAATATGTGATTGTCATATTTTATACCATCATAATTCCAGCATAGTTGCATACATTTTTCTTGCAAATCCACAAAATGTCTCAAGGCTTTAAGTTCAAAGACTCCTATAGGTAGTGTAGAGGTTATTCATTATATATTGGTGGTCATAATTACACAAGAAATTAATTAAATGCCATGATTAAAAGCAACTTTGGATTTAGGATTTGCTCCTGAGCTCAATGAGAACCCAAAGAGAGTGCAAAGATATTTATGGAGACCTTGCTTAAGTGAGCATCTTTTAATGTATTGCAAAGAATTCCTCTTTTCCTATCAGTTTTCAGGATGGAATATGCACAGCGTTAGTCAGCTTCTGTACTGAAATATCTATTTTTCTGCAATTTTAATCAAATTCCCTTTTCCTCAACATCCCTTTTGAAGTGGAAATGTTTCACTTTCAGCATCCCCGACATTAGAAGAGTTGGTCTCTGCCTAATAAAAAGTTCAGTTGAAACTAATGCATTATCTACTCTCCTGCAGCATTCATAATATTTGTCCCATGTTGAATAATTTAAATGATTTCTTAACATGTCCAAATACTTTATTATTAGCACTTACACACACATTTCATGTATTTTTTTTCTAACATTTAATGCTAGAGAAACCTTCCAACCCCTACTCCACAAATAATTTTTTGGATAAAAAAGGGGGTTAAGCTTTCTCTGCATAAGATTCAATCTAAAATTACTTGACGATCAACATTTATACCAGTTTAAGACCACACCCAATACAGATCTAAATCCAAAATGAAAGGAGAGGTGGATGGAAATTATGTGATCCTGGATTTATTACCTACTGTGAGAGTACCTGCTGTGTTGGATATTGTTAATGGAATGGCAAAAAAGCCCCTTAATCTCCCTGGAAAATCTCCACTTTATCTCAGTTATTTGGGTTGTCATCCATTTCAACATTTTACTTGGGGATGTCTAAAGTTTTGAATGAACTTTCATATAGAAGAAAGATAAGTAAATTTATTAAAAAAAAAAAAAAATTCTTCAGAGCCATCAATATCAGTCTATAATAGCAGGAATTACTAAAAATTGTACTTTTTTGTAAATTCACAGTGAATTTTAAGTGCAAAATTCTGATGGTAACTATTAAGATATAATACGGAATATCACTGAAAGTGTAAGAGGAGTCTTTGTGCTTATTTTTGATACCTGTTACAAATATCCCTGCCTACTGATGTTAAAAAGTTATTCTTATGTTTATGATTTAAAATCCTAAAACTTGTTTTCTGTTAAGACTGTTCTAGCAGTGGATAATTTTTTATCCTTAGTTCATGGTGAAGTAGAACTTATTTTGATCCTTATAAATTTTAATTTATGCTAAATTGCAATTTTGCCTTGATAACACTAGTTTCCTTCAATAATTTCCATTAAGTTTAATTTAAAAATATGATTTTAAAATAAATTAACTGCAGAAAAATGCTATTTGGAAATTATATACATGTGAAACTGAAAGCTTAGAGAACTGCACAGTCACTCTGAAACAGATAGATCTAGGCTCCACCAACTTTCCTACGTCAAAGAAAATATAGGGAAAATGGTTTTATTTTCAGGGTTGAAAACTATTTTTATCATATTAGATATGTTGTTGCTCACCTACTTATTATTTCTCTTACATGCATCTTTATGCTACCGTATACTTCCATTTATTGTTTTAAAAGGCATTTTTCACTTTTATTATATTCCAACATTTTTTAAAAAATCAGTTAATGCACATAGGACATTAATTTGAAACTTGTCTTAGCAGATCCATTACTAAGATACCTGTCAAAATTATTCAAATGATAGGATATTTAGAATCTGGTGAATCTGGAAATAGGGAGATTTTCACCATACTTAAAAAACTTCAAAATGCACTGAGTGTACAAAACTAACTGTATAGAAAGCATAGGATACTTTCCATCATGATTATAATTTTGTAAATGCACCTTAATGTTTCAGCATATTGAATGTTGGTAAAGTGAAATACTTTTCATAATTCTGAAACTGCTTTGGTGGATGAATATAAAGTAATTGAAAACTTTTGTTACACGGCTTTTAAAGCCAAATAAAAATTTTTCAATAGTGTACTTTACAGCATTATGCAATATATGAGGCAAGCAATTAACTTCAAGCAAATATTAATTTTAATTTCCCATTAACTCTGTAGTCATAGGGACATTCTCCGAAATTAATTCTGGGGTACTCATTGCAAATGATGATATGTTGTCAAAGTTCAAACCAGTTGATTGTAGTATAATTTTTTCTTTCAGTTTCATTGATGTCCTGAAAATAATCTGGCCAACTGTGGTGTTACTCTCTTTCCAAGTGTGCATCATGGAACAATGATCACAACCTTCATTGTATTTCTGCTAGATATGGGGCAAAACATGCAGTTTGCAGCAAATTAACTGGGTTTTTTCATGCTGGAAAATGTTAGTACATTGTTTTCAATACACAAAACTTTTGCTTTCTTTCATTCTGTGGATTAATCTTGGAAAATTACAGCATCTGACTTTTTAATCCTGAAGTAAACATTATGAAATATTATTGGTAGATTCTGTTGCTTCTGCTCATTTTTCTTATTTCTAATTCTTACTAACAGAAAAAGCTAAAATAATCTGTTCCTAAAAGGTGTGGTCGGATTATTGGTATATGGAACTGACTGACCTGTTTCCTTGCCTTATTACCTACATTACCTGGAATCCAGTGTTCACTAAACTTTGCAATAAAATATATGAGCAGCATTTCCTACATCTCTTAATATACTTTTCTTAAATTTTACTTTTTCTTTAATAGAGGTTTTGTATGTCTATGTTTTCATTCCAAATATGCAATTTTAGCACACGAAAAATTATATTGGTAGGGGATTTTTTTCTTGTTATTTGAGTGGCACATAATTTTGCTACAGACTCAGTGTTTATATCAAAGACTATATTAAGCAAAAGGCATGGATGGACAGATGCAGAGCAAACCTGCCACAGAAGCACAGTCTTATTCAAATCAAAGCAGGTATGTCAGACGTCAATCAGTATGACAAAGTGCTTCTGTGGTTCTGAGACCAGCAGCAGAAAATGGGAGAATTTAACCTGTGTCCCAGCCACCTCAAACTGATGAAGTACTGCCTATGTGCACCAAGGACAGACAGACCCCTTTAGCATAAATTTATGATATAACTTGATTTTAAACCTTTGGGTACAACCCAAAACTATTTAAAACTTATGATGCTTCTAGGTCTTCTGAAGCTGTGGTTATGGTAGCAGTTCTGTCTTGTCAAAATCTGAATTTTAACAGCATCTACAGATTTTATTGTTGCTATTGTTATCCTTGAAACTCGGATCATTGTTGGTTTTAGATATTTTTATTTTCAAGAGGCTTTCCCATATAAATGTTTTTAAGTGAACAGATACACTCACTAGGCAAAAAAAAAAAAACAAACAAAAAAAAAAAACAAAAAACCAAAAAAACACCAAAAAAAACTAACCAAAAACCTTCCTTTTTTTCTGAGGTCTTTTACAGTGGAATGAGCAAACCTGACAACAATGCAGCAGATCCAGCTGCTGTCTGTGTAGAGAAGAGCAGTAGATTGTCTCAATGATATCAAAGGGCCAAGAGCCTTTTGCAATTACATGAGATACTAGCTAGGATACAGTTCTCTTCCTTGTACAGTGGCCATTGCTCTTTCCCCTGTTCCCATGCAAACAGAAACACATTTTGTACTGGGGAGTACTCATTCAAATATAAGACAAATAAAGACTCGGCTGAATAAGGAAATGCTACTGGGGTGATTTTTCAGCCCAGGTTTTGTAAGTCATGTAGGGTATTTGCATCTCTTCTACCTGTTCAGATGAGTCAGTACTTCACTAGAAACACTGGCAAGCTTGCACCTGTGAAACCATGATTTTTTTTACATCAAAATGAGGACAAGAAAGGTGAAAATAATAGTGATCTGTGTAACAGGAACTAAATATCCATTAGACTGTTTCTTTTAATATTCAGTATCCTGTCCTACTTTTTTATCTTTTTAAAATATATTCATTATGAATGATGAGATTTTTTTTCCTCATTTCATAAGAATCCTAGCACAATATCTAGGTTCCAGCTTGGTCCATTTTATCTCCACAATACAAGGATTAAAGCCATGAAACCCACAAAAGGATATTTTTACCCAGGCATGAATTTCATCCTATATAACTAAATGTACAAAATACTAAGAACAGAAAACTCTTCCACTCTGAAATACCAACATCAACATTTAGAATTACAGTCATCTTCTGCATATATAAGTGCTTTTATTGCATTATATTTTAAGTAATCTTTAGGGGTTTGTTAATGAGTACTTTCTCTTTCCCTAAACTTCGATTTTAAGAATTTTACATAAAGGAAGAAATTTAGACCAGCAAATCAGTACAATTTTTTTTTTTTTTCACTTTGTAATTTATTTTGTATTTCTATTGGTTTGAGTTAGATATCTAAGATATCCTCTATCCCCTAATAATTTATCAAATGTATTAATTATCTCTTTATTATTCAATATATTTTTGTACCAATTAAGTAATTTATTGAAGTCAAGAGTGTGTCCTTGTGGCCAAGAATGCCAATGGTATCCTGGGGTGCATTAGGAAGAGCATTGCCAGCAGGTTGAGAGAGGTAATCCTACCCCTCTACTCTGCTTTTGTAAGGCCACATCTGGAGCGCTGTGCCTAGTTCTGGGCTCCTCAGTACAAGAGACACCTGGAGCTCCTGGAGCAGGTCCAGCAGAGGGTCCAGACTGAGGGAAGGATGCCAAGCAATAGGACAAGAGGCACTGAGCAAAAACTGATGCACAGAAATATCCACAGGAATATGAAACAGACCGTCTTAATCGTGTGGGTGACCGAGCATTGGAACAGTGAGATTGAGGAGTCTCCCTCATTGGAGATATTCAAGAACCACTATCCTGTGCTCTAAAATGACTCTCCTTCAGCAGGAAGGTTGGATCAGCTATCCCACTTTGATCTCTTCCAACCAGACCTATTCTGTGATACTGTGAGTCTTTAAATAACAGTTGCCTGTAGCCTAGAAAGATCTTCCTAAAACATGTGAAAAAATACCAAAACTTTAGGGCCCTGATTTTTAGCACAAAATGCAGAGCATTCCTAGCTTTTTTTGGGAAGTCTCCAAGAAACTGAAATATTCAAATCTTCTCAAAATCACCATATTGTTGATTTACTCTTGAATTATTTTGATCAAATTGACAGTGATGGAGTAGAAGTTTTGTTGTTGATAACATATTGAGATATGTGTTTTAAATTTAATTAGGGCAGCTTGCTGAAAACTACAGATAGTGGTGTATATGTGTTTCATGAAAAAAATAGAAGTAAGAAATAAGGAATAAAATAAAGCTGTGACACATTCTCATTCCTTTGTCATGAACAATCATAATAAAAATTTTGAAAGTTAAATTAAAAACAGATAAACATAAACCTTGCTACTCAAAAAAAATCCCAACCAACTTCCCCCACCCTAAAAAATAAACAAACAAAAAAACTAAGAAAGAGAATGAAATGTCTGTCAAATAAATAATCACATGAATTGAGACCTTAGTGCTTACTCAGAAAATACCGAGAAAACCCCCATGAGCGTATCAGATAATGTAATGAAGTTGATAATGAAGAGAAAAAAAAATTATATATTTCAAAAGTACAGAACTATGTTTCTTCCACAAAAAAATAATTTTAAAATGCAGGTAATAGTTTTCAAAAGCCGAAATGTCAACATTTACAATACTGACCAATATTGTACTATTAAGGACTTGTGTTTTGAAGCTTTGCAATCAGCAGTAATTTAGAGTTTCAAAATATAAAATAATGAAAATATTACCTAAATTATTTTTCCATATGCAATTTAAACATGCATTTAGAAAAGCACTTAATCCCTTCAAAATTAATGACAGGACTATAACTGTGATGGTGTTTGGTACAAGAAACAGCAACCTGTGTTAAGATTCCACAGCGGTGCTCAGGCTGGGAAAAATCAATTATCTCAGAAAAGTCCCATAAATCATCAGGTTGAGTGAGGTGCAGTTTAGATGGACTAGAATGGGTGTGAAGACCTGTTTGAAATTCTATGGACAGGTGCTTCTTGAAAGACTTGTCAGTGCTTGCTGAGCACTCCACTGCTATTGACAACTCTGTGTCCTTCCTCAAAACATGCTCTTTAGTATATTTGTTAGAGTAGGAAGTGTAGGTTTTAAATAATTAATGAAAGGAGAAATTTCAATACAAATTTTCTTTCAATGAGTATTCTAAATGTAGGAATTTCATCAGGAAATGAAAATTTTGCTGTTAATGCTTTTTAAATTGATACTATCCTAAGAGCTGTGTTTTGGCGATTCAAGGAATAAGTTCCAGGATGATGAACTCAGAAATTAGTTGGCAAATGTGTACTTCCAGCATGTCAGTCAAGGCTGGGCATAGAGATCCAAATTGTCATGGAGAGTAACTATAAAAAAGACTAACTCTTCCCCAGACAAAAGCAGCACAATTATTCACACAAAAATGATTCTAAGCATACAGAGAAACTTGTGGTATTCATACTGAAATCAGAATACCAGTAGAATCATATTTTTTTAAAATTAAGCAGTACTTGAGCATAAGTTTTCAGGATAATCATTGGACATAGTGAAATGCTTTAGAGATGTGTATACTTTGGGAAAGATTTCTCCTTTTTTGGACAATTTTGCCCATAATCCTACTGAGCCCGCCAAATCAGATAGTCATCAATATCACTGGTAACATTTTTTAATTCCCTTACACTGTCTCATCAAAGCATTTTAGAGGCAAATCACATGTAGTATGGATGTAGAAAAAATACTTAAGTGCTGCAATTTTTTATGGCTTCATTTCTTCTTGTGTTTACTGTACCATGTTCTGCATACTCCTTTTTCCATATGCACATATGCACATATTTCCATATGTGATTCACAGAATCACAAAATATACTGATTTAAAAGGACCCACAAGGATCATAGAGTCCATTTCCTGGCTCTACACAGATCCATCCTCAATGAGCCTGACTGCACTGTCCAAACACTTCTTGAACTCTGTCAGGCTGGTACAGTGACCACTTCCCTCAGCAGCCTGTTCCAGTGCCCAACCACCCTGTAGGTGAAGAACCTTTTCCTAATGTCCAGCCTAAACCTCCCCTGATGCAGCTTTAGGCCATTCCCTTGGGTCCTGTTACTAGTCACCATAGAGAAGAGACTAGTGTCTGTCCCTCCTCTTCCCCTCATGAAGCACCTTGGACTACAATGAGGTCTCCCCTCAGTCTCCTCTTCTCCAGGTTGAACAGACCAAGTGACCCCAGCCACTCTGTTGCATCCTGGGTTCTTTAAAATTCTTCCCCTTAAGTTCCTTCACCATTTTTGTAGCCTTCCTTTGTGTGATATCCTATACCTTAATGTCTTTTTTATGCTGTGGTACTCAAAACTGCCTCCAGCCCTCGAGGTGAGGCTGCCCCAGTGCCGAGCAGAGCGGGACAATCTTGCCCAGATGGCGATGCTGTGCTTGATGCCCCCCAGGACATGGTTGGCCCTCCTGGCTGCCAGGGCACACTAATTCATCTGGGACTGCTCCTGATTCCTTTATATACACATTCTTCCCTTCCTTTCTTTCTCTGTTGTCTTTTTATGACTTTGTGTCTCTTTTTTCTTTTCTGTATTTATCACTAGTTCTTCTTCTTCCAGACAATTCTTGTGATATTAGTACAACAGTTGACACTAAATAATATACAAGTCAAACTTCACTTGAAATTCAACACTGAATACTTCTGAGATGTGCTCTGCTCATAATAGCTCAATGTTATTGATCAATGACAGCAAAGAACTGCAGAACTAAAGGAGATGAAGGGATGGCAGAAATCACAGAGGACCCCAGCAGAAAACTTCCTACAGACACATGAGATATTCAACACCAGTAAGCACAGGTCACTACAGTGTGTATTTCTTCAACTGACTTTCATATGTATAGATTCAAAATTACAGGTCTTACTGAACAGAAGTCTTAGCAAACAAGTAGAGGGTTACATAGTGGTTAGGTTTCTAGCATTACAGTCATCCATAAGCAGAAAAAAGTGCTTGCAGTATTTGTCAGAATATTCTACTGCATTTAATTACAAAAATTTTATTGATTCTCTAGGGATAAGCATATATTATTAGAGTTTAAATATTTCTGTGACTGTCTTACTTCATATATTACCACTTCAGGTAACTTTATAGGTATTTTTTGAAACTATTTCAAATGAACCATATGCATTGACTTCCTACCAAAAAGCGTTTCATATTTTCACATGAAAAATTAGATCCCCATACTGAGATTGTTTTGCCTCAGCTCATGACATGTATTGAATTTATAACTGGCGTTTTTTTCTGTCAAGCTTTTTCCCAATAATGAGTATTAAAATGATTATATGAAAATAAATTGCATTACACAGTATTGTAATGTTTTCAAAGATGACATTACATTAGTCTAACACAGGTCAATTTTCTTTGGCCCTCTAATAGCATGGATAATACTGGGTGGTTTTGCTCTTGTTATTTCTGGTTTTCTCTTTTTTCCTGGAAGAAATGTGCAACATTTCCCGGCACACATAAATAAGGTCTGTTTTTAGATTGTACTGCGGGCACCATGTCTAGGTTTACTTCAGCCGCTAAATCTAATAAACATCTACTGGGATAGTAATTTTTAAGTTCAAGTTCAATATCAAACATGTCAGCAGTGCACTTAGCAAGAAGCAGGGCAGCAGTTTGAAGAAAATTCAAATCCAGTCACCAGTAATTTTTATCAAATTATAAACCCTTGTTAGAGTGCTGGGATTTCATCAGCTAACATTACCAAAATAAAAGCAATCCTTCTGCAGGAGGTGATTGCTTTTCTTAGGCATAGGTAGATTAAACATCAATTCATTTACATACTTGTGACACACACTCTGCCTCTCACATCTTCATTATCCACATTTATAAAACGAATGCTGCATTTTGCATGGTATTATCAGGAAGTTTCATGCTGATCAGAAATGGACTGACATTTATATTTATTTTCTTATAGCTACTGATATTTTTCATTGAAGTTATTTTTTTTCTCCTTGTAAAATAATTGCAAATGATTAAAAAAAAATATTCATCATATTTAGAGGTGTGTAATGCGGTGGTAAATTATGCATATGTAGTTTAGAGAGATTAGTTTTACCATTGGATACGAAAGGTCTGTGTGCATTTGGCAGGTAGATTAAAGACACTGAACACATTTTTCAAACAACACAAATTTTTTCTGGGCTATGATTAGAGAAAGATGTAGAGGATGTCCTACTTTAGTAAGTCATATCCAAAATTTAAGGCATTTAAATTTTGGTGTGCAGATGAATCCTGAAGTTACCTTGTTCCACTATACATCTATCAAGTTCTGAGTTAGGTAAATGGTTTGATGACTAAATTCAAAACAACTCCTATTGTAGTTTTCCACCTAACTTGGACTAGATTCAGAAAGTGATTTCAGCAGTCACATTATGACCTGGCTGGAGACTTCTGGCTGGAGAACCTTTCAAATGAGGAGGGACTGAGAGAGCTAGAACAGCTTATGCTGGAAAAGAGAAGGTTTAGGGTGATTTTAAAGAGTATTAATACTTGATAAGAGGGAATGAAGGATCCAGACTCATCTCAGCAATGCTCATTGACAGAACAAGGGGCAAAGTGCAAAGATTAAAATCCAGGAAATTCAGTCCAAACGCAGGAATGAACTTTTTACTTTGAGGTTAGTAAAACACTCTCATGGGTTTCCCAGAGACGTTGTGGAGTCTCTATCCTTGGAGATTTTCAAAACTCAATGAAAATTGTCCAAGACTTCTAATTAAGAAGGATAATGGGGCTGGGCTGCTTGATTTCAAGATGTTCTTTCCCACTTCAACCATGCTGTGATTCTGTAACACACCCACACACAGCCCAGGAGACAGTATTTCCAATAGCCTATATCAGACTAAAATGTGAAAGACCTCTGTGCAAAACAGTCACATCTGACTAGCCTGGAGTTGTGGACATGCATGACTCAGTTCTGATACTTGCTCCTGAGGTATATATTAAAGCCGTGTTTTGAAAATATTCCAGATTGGATCTTCCAATTTATTTATTTATTTATCCTCCCCCCTGAAGCTCTTTTGTGTGTTTCAGGGGCTATAATCTGCATATCTAATGCAATGGAAAAATAAATATAATCAGTTACCTACTCATTTTAGAAGTAAGCTCAAAGGAGAAAAATACTTAATAGACCTCAGAAAATAATCTTAAATTCTTTATATCATCTCAGAATTTCCTCTTAAGTTGCTTAATGTTCCACTGATAATATCAATATATAATAATGCACCAAACATCTGCAATACTGCTTAAAAAATTGTAAGTTTGCTATCTACAGTTGCTGTATCTACATCACCACCACTTTTTTATTTTCATGTTCAGCTTGCAAATATTTCAAGATATGGCTCAGTACTGAGGCTTTGAATTGTCTATGAAAGACATTTGCTATGACTAGTCCATTACATTAATGTAATATGACTTAGCTATTTGGAATCAATTACTTAATTAAGAAAGATTTGAGACATCTTGTCCTCTAATCATGACAGCTCTGCTTAGTCTCTTTTCTTCCAGTCCTGACAGGGCTAGAGACTGTGACATAGGTTATCATTTTCTTAAGTGACATGAATAATATCTCTGCTTAGCTCTTTTTATTTGTTGTCATTTGCTTCAAGTACCTAACTAAACTAAGCAATCTTCCCCCATAAACAGCATTTTGGTATGTCTGTGCTCTCCAGTAAATTGACTGGAAGAAAAAAACACTAGAAAACATATGTCAGAAGCTCAGAATGGCTGAAGTAGGAAAGGACATCAGGAAATAATTGGATTCCAAGATCCCATGCTGAAGCTGGATAAAACTAGTGCTAGTTGCCCAAGATCTTGTCCAGTTCATTTTGACTATCTCCAAGGACTCCACATCTGCAGACAAACTGTTCCAGTACCTGTTTGTTCTAAAAAAAGCTGTTTTCCTTATTAAATGGACCTCAAAGAACAGTTTGAGTTTGATTTTTGTTTTTTTTTTTTTGTTAATATCTTTGTATTTCCAGTTCTATTTCCACTTACAGAAATATGCAGCCGTGTCTTCCCTACAACATTGAAATAAAATTTCCTCATTGCCCAATGATGTTATTCTTCAACATTTCCTAAACTAAATGGAGGACCAAAATTTTTTTTTATGCTCAGAGTCCTGAAACCAAATCCAGCCTTTTACAAAATGAATATTTCCTGTTGCAAATCAAATTTAATAAAGTTATTATGAAGTTATGAAGCATCTTTTGTGCTGCCCTTAAAACTTTCAGGTAATTTTCAGATGTGTCCTCCTTCTTGATGCAAATCCATGTTACTTCTGATGAGTTCATATTATTTTTTCATATCTTTTTCTTTCTTCTCAGGAGTTCCCAAGGCTGAGCTGTGGGTAGACTGCACTGTTTACAGCTTCAGTAATCTGTCTTGGCCTATCCCTGTCTCCTTGATAAGGCAAACTAATTTCAGTCCTTTGCCTGTCCTTTGGTTGAAGTTACCAGTCTGTTATTTTAAAGTCTTTAGGAGGAAAAAAAAAAAAATAAAAAGAAAAAAAAGGAAAAGAAAAAGTAACACTTTTTAGCCTGTGAAAGACAGATTTTTCACAGGGATTTGGTTTTTAGCTTTCTTCATGCTTTCTTGAAACTAATTTTTCTATGACTGATGTTTCCTAATTGCCTCTTTACTAGTTCATACAGCATGTTTGTCTTCTGCTGCTCTGCCAAGGAGCAGAGTTTAGACTTTTTCAAAACTTCAAAGATAAGAATAATCTCCCCTAGCTGTAGAAGTCTACATTAAGGGTAAGTAAACTGTACTCTAGATGTACTCCATTTATAACAAATTGAATATTGGGCTCGGCAATATTAAACCCATAGTATTTATGATATAACATCAGGATAAGGGTGAACAAGGTTATTCCTTAGATTTCTTCACCAGATTTCTGTTTCGGGAAGATACAATGGGCTCATGTAAATTTTACACAAGAGTCTTAGCAAAATTATTTTTAAGAATTTTAAATTGGTACAGTAAGTCTTAACACCTAAGACTATAACATTTTTGTCATGTCCTGAAATTTGTGCTATGGAACTATAACTACAATGGTGTCAGTTTGACAAAAAAAGAAAGGTGAAATTCAAACGAGAGAAGGATACCATTTTTATTACAAGTTATTCATTTAACAATGCAATATTTTCTTTCTGTCAGGTACTACTAAATATATAATATAAAACTACTGGAAAGGGAATTTATTTCTGGAAAGGGAAGCAGTAGGCAGATTTTGCTGGTTTTGTCAAAATAAAATATTTTCTTATCTTTCCTAGTCCAGAAATTTTCTTCACAAAACCCCTGTGAGACCCAGATGTAAATATGAGCATAGATAGAAACTGTCTGCAGCAAGAAAATATCTCAGTCATTTCAATAGATCTAAAAAGACTTTTGTGTTTATTAGTTAAATGTTTGCCTCTGTGCTGAGCTGGACTAGGTAAGGAAAGAAATCCTTATAAAATACATGATAAAACATAAAAGAGCTTTCTCAGCTATTACCTATTGAAAAATATATTGCATGAAACTTTTCCAACACTGCATCCTGAATCACTGTTGCAGAAAGTTTGTTTTAATTCAGTTTCTTTTCATTAAATGAGCTTATATACAAAGGTATCCATCAGTAGTCCTGGACACCCTGAGAAATTTTTCAATGGAAGTCAGAAAAAGGGGTAACAAATATCAAACAATATAGCACAATTGATATTGGAAGAGACCAACAAATATTTATAAACATAAATGTCTTTAAACTGTTATCTCCTGACTAAGGACAGAGCAACTGTGCTGTCAGTGTATTTTGGATGTCAGCAGACCTACGCTGTTTCAAATAAAATAGGCTACCCATTTTCAAAGCTGAAGTAATTTAAATAATACAATTATTTTGTATTTTGTCTACATTTTTTACTACACTTACTTAAATAAAATAATCAGGCAATGTTGCAAAGCTGTCCTATGTCATTTGAAACTTCAAAGATAAAATCATTCTCCAATAATGTCTGTATTTATAAAGAATTTTTTTAATTGCTTCCACATATTTGGGGAAAACTTCTAAACTTAATATCACTGTATTTATATAGAAAGAAATAAGCAACTTCAGAGGCATTGAATTCAACATTGTAGTATTGGAGGTTGGGCTTCATTTGTAACCTCAAGCTTCAAGCTAAAGTTTCTCTACTGGATATGTTTTGCAGCCAATGGAGAGGGAACAATTGACCTCCAGAAGGTGATTAATCTTTAACAAACCAGAAATTGCCCTTATGTACTGTCCTTTTTATTCCATAGAATGTGAAGCAGCTATCTTGTCCATTATTGAACTCTGTCCCTATATAAGAAAAAAGAGTAATATAATTTTCAGGTAATAGAACCATGGATGACTTAATTGATCAAAGAGAAGCATTAGAGATTGCTGGAGGAAAATTTCAAAAAGTTTTCTCACTCGATTGAAGAAAACAGTCATTTGAGTGCAAAATCATTCTTACAGAATATTTCCTGCTGCTATACACTAAAACCAAGCTATTATCCTGCTTGCTTGGAAGTCCATACCTTGTTTAATTTGCAAGAAAATTCTTTAGAAAATAAAATGCAGTTGAAATAAGAGATCTATTCATTTTATATTTTTTTTTCATTCATTTAAGAGAACTTCAAATTAATACTTTCAGATCTTACACTTCTACACTAGGTATCTGTACATCATAAGGGAGGGGAAAGAAGGAAAAACAGACAGAAGATACCTCTAGAAACTAAAGTGCTATCCAAAAATTTCCAATCTCTCAACCTTTGAATAAAAGCCTGTCCTATAAAGAGCTAAACCATGGGCTGAGCTTTGATGCCTGTGAGGCTGGAAGGTTCACTGAATTTTGTGTGATATGAGACTAAAAGCATAAATTCTGAAAAGAAACCTGAAACATCTCAGACTTCTTATTTTGGTTAATAATCTGATTTCAAACAGTCTAGTGCATGCTTTCTTCCTGTAACACATATGGGATAAGTAGGATAGAAAACAAGCCTAAACTTCAGAGTTCTTAATCAAGAATCCAGAAATTCAATTCATATCAAGGAATTAGCACTTTTCACTCCTCCTTCATTTAAAGTAAGAGAAATGAATGTAAACATTGAATTAAGGAAAAGGCATTCTCAATAATCTTCAATATATTGAAGCTTGTGAATTAAATATAATCATTGATTAAAAACATAAAACAGGTCAGGAAAAATAATTAACCAGAGAAGATAAATTGATGCCTAGTATTTTTCCTTCATGAGATGAGTTTTCTTTTTATAAAAAATATTTACTTGAATAGGATTTCCAAAAAACAATACGTGATTTTTTTGTTGTTTTAAATAACACAGGTGTGAATATTATCATATATGGAATGATACCTCAAATTATGTTGTGGGGGTTTTTTTAATTTTATTGCAATTCAACATATTGGGATCCCAAGTAGGAGTTGTTGCTGTTTTTGTGATATGTTAAATCTTTAAATTTAAATCATTTCAGTCTGTGGTGTGCTAAGTAGAATAAAAAAGTTTATTCAGTGGGCATATTTTGCTATTTATCAGCCTTATCCTGTGAATCCTGTGAGGGCATTGCTCTCCATGAAGCTGTTGAAACTTATAAAGTTGTAGTGTTAATAATGGAAGAATCAGAATCAGGGCCCTCAGTTCTCCACTGCTGTTGGTGTGCAGCTGAACCTCTTAATCTCTTATGAAAACCTAGATGGGACTTGGACTGCACAACATCTGCCACCATGTGCCTATATAGATGGTGGCTCATAACGTGCAAAGGGAAATTATCCATATCCAAAGTAGATTATAGAAGAGAATAAAGAAACTGTAACCTCTTTTTGCAAATCCATATCACAATAGTCATGAAACTCGAGGTGTTATGTATAGGCTGGTACAAGTCAGCAAAAAATGGTTTCTTTATAGATCTGTGATAAGGCTGGAAAAAGGATACATCTCAAAACACAGCTCTAGGAATTAATGAAACTTACTGCCCTCAAAATCATGATCTTTTTCCTGAAATTTTTATCAAAGAATACTTCTGAAATTTATATTGTTAGTAATATATTTTCAGTGTTAAGAATATATATTCCCGGTAACTGAATCTCATCTAGAATATTTGCATTAATGTGAACTTAATCACTCATCACTCAGGTGCCTAAAACAAGATCTACCTTAAAAACTTAAAAAACCTAGACAAGTAAGATAAGACTCATATTATATACCAAGTGTATATTAAACTTCTGGTAGAGTTACTGTTATATAAATATTAAAATAATGATCCTGAGTATGTAAACATTTTCTCAATTCATAACTTTCCCAGTATCATCCTGCATAATTATTCTCTAACCCAAGCAAGACAAATAGTTCATGCATGAAAGCAGAAATTAGAAAAAACCAAAAGTCTTAGTTCAGCAAAGACATTTTGCATAACCTTTATTTAGACGAGATCCTAATGTTAGAGGCTTGGTCATGAAATGTTTCTTGAAATTCTATTCCTATGCTTGAATCAAAATCTCTTAACAAATGCTCAAGTAGTTGCAATGGTTATTTTATCAACCATAATCAGCTTTGTCCTGTTTTTTGATCCTGTTTAACTTCTGTTAGGAAGAACAGTATTCAACACAGGAATGATGAGTTTCAGCCAGGGAGTGAAATACCTAGGCTTGCATGTCTACAAATGTGCATGCAAGATTTAATTGCTTAAACAGAGGCATCTAATGATGTTTGAAACATCCTCATGTAACCCGCCTGCTTTCTAGCTCTTGCTACAGAAGGTATGGATCTCCTGCAGTCATTGTGGTATAACTGCCAGCCCTATATATTTGCTCAAAAAATATATATATATGATATTCACAAGGTCATTAAAATGGTACTAGATGCATAAGATTTAGCAAATGAACACTCTTCTAGCTGTCAGTACTTGAAGAAAATCTAGCTGATAGCATCAGCAGAGTAATTCAGCTCAGCTGAATGTAAACATCTAAGATGTGATTCAGTTATCCATAAACCCTTACTGTCTTTTGAGATAAACCTGCAGAAGATAGATGCCTTTCAAGAGGGACAGCTAGAGGCCAACCAGAGTATCCTAAGACATCTAAAACTACTCAACTGTTTTTAGGTAATTAGATTTCCTATTACAGGATTATCTATGAAGACTCAAAATCCTGGAACAATAGCTGCCAAAATATCAACCAATATCAACAATGATGTCACAAGAAAGACCTCCCATTAGAGTAATTCTCAATTTTTCTTCACTCTGCTACAAAGAACAAAATGAATTATGTTTTCCCTACTAAAGCAACATTAGCCTTTATACTTTCAGTTTTTTTGGTCAAAATACATCATTGCTAGTGAACAGAAGTTTAATTTACAATCCAAGCAAAAAAGAGAAACATTAAATAATATGGTCCTACTCCTACTCTCAAAAACACAGAATAATGATCTGTGTGGCAAATACATTGCTTAATATTGTTCTGCAACATTTATGAATTCTTGGAAGATGCATACTATTAAAGTATTATTCCTATACTACAAAGATTTTTAGCCTGCAGTCATGTTTTATTTTGGACATTTAAACATTACACAAGTTTGATGTTCGCTTTTCAATTGATTCTAGTAAGCTTCATGACAAAGCAACTAAATCTTTAAGAGTTTGCTTACTGGAATGATTCAGTTCTAATTTTAATGGGATTGTGCAAACTGACAGCCTTTCCTGCAAGCAATGTGCCTCTGGAATGTGGTCCATCTTTGACATAGTAACACAAACATCATGATGAGCTGAAGTATGATTATATTAAAGAAGGAGTATGCAAAACATACTGGTATGCACAGCTGTGTGCTTCAGCCAGCGTAAATCAGTGAAGCCAATTTAAGTTAGTGGATCCCTACCAATATTAGCTAAAATCCTGGCCCTGCATTTTCTTCTCAACAGTCTTGAACATCAACATTGTTTTTAGTTTCTTATGAAATTCTATATTATAATAAAGTACTTAGGTATGTTTAGCCAATCAATTAGCTGGGTAAATGGAATAGTCTTAATGTTGTAATTGTGCAATTAGAGTTATTTGGTCTGGGTAGAGCTAGCCATTCTTAGATTAGTAGATTGATAAGGATACAAAGAGAAGGCCAAAGCATTTTCTTTTAACTGATACTTTATTTCATTATCATGTAATTGGGTTAGGTTTTATTTTATTATTCTATATTTCAGTGGGTATGATAAATTTGAGGTGCCCTGATGATGATGCTCATGCTAGGATTTGCCTTGTCCAAGGTTTATCTGGGATAATGTTTTTGTCCCAAGATTTTTGGAGCAGCCCAAATATCACATGTACTGTGGAATAAAATATATTGTATTTAACTGGTAGAACTTTAGCACTTAAGCTTTTGTGTACAAGTTCTGATGCATTGTAATTTCTAACTTCAGAAGCAAATACATATGAATGCAAAGATTACTGTTAAAGATCTTGCTTTCCTTTCTGTTGCTTTGCTGGTTTTAACAGAACTTTATGCTAAACATGAAACAGCATGGGAAAGAAATATTTAGAAAGGATAAAAAGTATTCAGCAATTATTTTTTATTTCTATCAATTCTTTCCTGTGTAGGAGGATTTTACCACAAATTATAAATCTTTTTTTTTACAATAATGAAAAATGAGATTCTTTCTATATTTATCACTGCTGTCTTTTTAGTGGTGAATGTGCAGTAAAATGAGTTTGTCTAGTTTTAGATATTTATTAATACCTATGGCAGGATATTAAACAACTCCTGGATAATGGCATGCAATTATCCCCGACAGTAAATTGTTTGAACAGTACAAGCAATACCTTTGGCCTGAGCCAACTGGTACTCTGCAACAAAATTCCTGGACATTGTTTGGCATTTAGCATTAACCAGGAATATTTCTGAATATACATTTTGGATATGGCCACTCTCTTTTAAGGTTAGGTTGTGTTGGTTGGCATCCGAAATATCTGAAAATGGTCCCAGGGACTGTTTAATTTATTAGGCTAGATATAAACTGTATGTCTTCCCTAAATTGTTCATATATTGCTTTTTTTCTATTTTGGAGTGTGTTTTTTTGTTAAAAAAAAGGTCTACCTGAGCCAGTAGGTTATTTCTGACAGTGGTAGCATCAATGCTTAAAGAGAGAGGGCAAGAAGTTATTTCCTGGTGTAAGTTCTCAGCTTTTTAAAACCTTAAATATGACTTCTGAAGAAAGAGGTTGCACCCATACATCCTGTATTTTATGAGGCTGCACAGTTCCCTCTTGAACCCATGTTGCAGTGTCCTGCCACAGTGCATTCTGCAATGTGTGTGCACTGCCTAATTTGTTCCAGTGGTCCATCACAGTTTCTTCATGTTCAACTTTTATGCCAGTGATTGCTCTATCCCTGTGTGGTGGGTTGATTCTGCCTGGATACCAGGTGTCTACCAAAGCCAATCTATCACATCCCTCCACTGGACAGATGGGGAAAAATACAACAAAGCTGTTGAAATATGGACAGGGAGCGACCACTCGCAGCTACCATCATGGGCAAAACAGACTCGACTCTGGGAAACTAATTTAATATATGACAAAATAATATATTACCTAATATATTACTCAAATCAGAGTAGGATAATAAGAAATAAAAACAAAACCTTAAACACCCCACCTCTTTCTGGGCTCAACTTCACTCTTGAATTCTTTACTTCCTGTGCCTCATCAGCTCAGGGTAGGAGGATGTGGGTTATGGCTCCATTCATAGCACATTCTCTCTACTACTCCTTCTTCCTCACACTCCTCTCTTGCCACAAAGTGGGTTCCTGTAGCAGTCAGAGGCCCTGCAAGGCCTCCCTGGCGGTTACCTGCCTAAGACAAGAAATGCAGAGTCATGATGAGTGGACCAAAGTAGCCCATTTTCCATCTTTGGACCCTTGTTATCTCTCTGTAAGGCTGTAGGTCGTATTCTCCTCAACCCTGGCCATTGGACAACTTCCAACACCCCAGTAGCCTACTTAAACCCCCATCTCTGCCCAGTTCAGTGGAAGAGCTGTCACTGGAACCCTTCGCAGGACCCTGATAATAAAGACACTGCTGCAGAACTCTACACAGGCTTCTCCTCTCTCAATCCCTGCATCTGCCGAGGCACCTTTGCGAGCTCAGAGCTGAAATCACTTTAGAGCTGAACTCACAGAACTGAAATCACTCAAGAGTGCTCACTAAGGTTGCTTGCAGCTGGGAGCTAACCTGAGGGACCCAGAGAGGTTGTGCCTCATCAGCACAGTGCTATCCGGGACACCTACGGCGGCAGCTGCCCTGGGGGCCAGACGGACCACCCCAGGCTCCAGACCGCGATAGGATCCCAGTCTGTTCACTACCTTCTCACATGAAAGAGTACCCATAAAACTGTTTATTATATATTTTTTCCAATTCTGCACCCATGGTTATGCATTCAGACACATAAATTAATCACAGCTCAATAAACCTTTGAGCTACATATGCAGAAATGTTACCTTCCATAGTAGAAAAAAAGAGCACCAGCTGCAACAGAAAGGAATGTTTTAATTTATATCCCATATTTTAATTTATATCTCTTTAGAAGAGAAAACAATGTGAGAAAATAGATTCCATGTCTTTAGGTGATCAGAGGAAGATTAAAGAAACTACTCTAACACTAGCTACTTTAATGGACAGTGTTTTAAGCATAAGAAATCCAGTACTTTGATTTTCTTGGATAATGATAATTCTAGCATTAGATTTAAGAAAGTGTTGCGCACCACTGATGAAAGTTAGTCTAATCAAGCTTAGAACATGCAAAAACACAACAGTATCTCTCTTTCTGCGGCTGAATATCTGCTCATTAGCAGGGGTTTATGCCAAATTTCAATTGCTCCTGTTCAGTGATTTTTACTAACCAGAAGTTCCAAAAAACAGTGAGCCTAACTTGATACCTTTCTAATATCATTCTCTCTCTTTCTTTTAAGCATGGATTCAGTTCCACAAGCAAAATTTTATCTCTTTTTTCTCTGTGTAGGCTTATTATGCTTTTACTTTGGACACTTGCTGTTTATCTTCAGGTACATGAGGGATGTTGTGCCACTTTACTGCTCCTACAAAAACCCAGAAAGCACCCTTAGTGTAGAAATAAACTGCTTCCTGATTTGATAAAGTGATTTAATGTAATTATCAGGTTTAATAATTTCAGGGATGTTAATTTTTCTTCAAGCATACCAAGCTTTTTTTTTTTTCATTAAAGAGAACTGTTTTTGTAGAAGGAAGCTTTGCAGAGTGTCCAGTTTGTTGGTAAATAGAGAAACTGAGAAATTAATTTGTTTAGTGTAAGACTTAATGACAATAAAGCTTCTACCGTAGAAGTTATGTTGTTACTATTAAGAGAATGTATGCTCATACAATTCCCTCACACTAATTATCTTTTAAAGCATTGTGACTTCCTTATAAAGATAAAGGCATCACTTTAGCTCAGATCAGATTCTGTGATTATACCACAGTTTCTTGAAAAACCTGGGAATTTACTAAATTCTAGCATCCAAAAGTGTAAATCACAGATAAACACCCTAAACAAAAATATTAAAAAGTCATGTATCATACAGAATAAAACAAGGTCACCTTTTTTTAAAACTCTTTTGCTCTTTATCTTTTAGAAAATAAAGACAATATAAAGCATAAAATATAGGTTGGGGGTGGGAAGCATGGAATATTTATTCAATGCCCAGTACTTCCACTAAAATTTTGATTTGTTTGTGCTTAAGAAAAAGTGAGATGTTGGGGTATTTTTTTGTTTTCCCTATAAATGGGGTTTTCCTTCACTCTGAACAATTAAGCATATGCATCAACCCCATAATGATCTCTTTATCTTGCAGTGAATAATCTGCTTCATCCAATTCATGATAGGGCTTTGGTAGGACATCATTGCAGTAAGAGGGTGAAGCTGACTGCTCTTTGTAATTCTGACAGCATAGGAGACAGTGGACTGATGAGTCCAGGAGAAAGAATAAGCAACTGAGCAGAGAGTGATAAGTACATGAATTTCTAACACTGCTTCTGACTAGTTACAAAAAATAATTCTTTTTTCTCTCTGATATGGCTAACTAAGCAGGGAAACAAGCCCAGGATCTTCATATAATATTCTTAGCCTCAAGCAACTTGAAAATGTGAATCATAAACAGTAAGCAAAGGAAGAAAATTCTCCAAAATATGTTTTTAATTCTGCCAACATCAGCAGTTTGAGTTAATATTGACTAGACACTAGGAACAAAAACTAATAATAATAATAATAGTAATAATAATAATAATAATAATAATAATAATAAATAATACATCTAGCTACAGAAATACTTAAGAGCAGAGAAATTATGATATAGGGAAATCCTCTGGCTTTATCTGAAAGGAGAACATATTCACAATGGTCTTCTGCTAATTCTAAAATAAGATCTGGAGATAAAATAGGCCACAGTCACATTTAGGGAAAACATTCATATGCTTGGAATTCCAACGTATATGGACAAAGACTGTTAGAAACTAGAAGAACTGAACTCAATTATACTGAATGAATAGAACTCACACTTCTTCTGTCAAGGGAGCATTTAGCCTAAATTTTTTCCTTTCTTTTGTAGTACTAAATTTGAAATAATTGTTTATATTTCAACATGTTTACTCTGGGTCTCCTGGCTACACTAATGTATGGAAAACATTTGCTGTATCAGACTTTTCAATGATCAATAATTTCTAGTGTTTTCTATCCTTGAGACATCTATAATGATTCTGATGCTGAAAATTTTTATTGTATTGTCTTGCTAAAACTAAGAAATCTAGCAGTTTATTTCTTGTTCTTTAGAATGTCATATTCTGAGGAGAAATCATCAGACCTAATAATGAAATCTATTTAGATTGCCTATTTCAAACCCAATTATTACAGCTCTCTTTCCTGCTGGTACTGTTAAAACCATTATATTTCCATGTTAGTTTTAGGAATATTTCAATTATAGAGGTCACTCAGTTATTAATATGTGCTCATGTGTAATCTGTAAACAAAATATTTTTTTGTTTTTAAAAGAAATAACTAAAATACTATTATCAAGGATCTCCACAGTTTCTAACACTGATATGGTTAATCCTTAATCCCCTGTAGAGTTAATTAATACAAATATTCATATTAACTAAACTAGAGCACTGTGCTCATAAAAACACTGAGCCTGGCTGTATCTGCCAGTCCCAGAATGCACAGGTTGTTAATATTTAGGTAACACAACCTGGTTTCCAAAAAGACACAAAAGTTATCACTGCACATATCCATCATAGACATACTAGCTTTGTTACTCAGTTTATCACTCAAAGTTAGAAATTGAGGGACTATGTCACCCTTAATTTCTCTACTCTCTTCTTTATACTACAGGTATTTCCACAAAATTTTCTTAATTTTCCCTAACAGCCAGCCTTCTAACTATTTTCAAGTTTTTCTCCTTGAGCTTAATCTGAATGAAAGATATATATGACTAGAGGTCCATGTTTCTCAGGGAAAAGCAGCAGGTCAATTGAAACAACAAATCTCCTTTAGAACTGGGATACACATCAGATTATTATATGTTTGACTGAAAATTAAGACTTCTGTCTGTGAAAATATGACATGAAAGTCAAGTGCTTGAAAAACTTCTTTGTGGGCTTTTTTGAAGAGTACATCTAGTCTCTGAATAGAAAAATAAGCTTTTCTTAAGTGAAAATACATTCAGTTCCTTGAATGTTGATGGAAAATAATTGATTGGTGTATGGATAAAGAAAAGTAATTCTAATTTTATAAAATTTTGTTCTGTGATGATAAAGTAAATAATTACTTAGTACAAAGCAAAAGAAGAATTTTACTTGTGTCAAATCTAAAAAAAAGTGTTTCTCCTAGGATTTTATCTATCCCTGACTATTAGAACAATGATAATAATATAAATCAAGATAGATTATTTGCTTCAATTCATATGGAAAAATAAGATGGAATACATATTCAAATTTTTGAAATAGTTTGTGATTTGAGGAGCTCAAGTTGTGCTATGAGTGCTTTTTGGAGATAATTTATTCATGTGTAAATATCTAAAGAGAGTTCAAAGTGGGATATTGCTCAAAACTAGCCACATATTAAATAGAAAAGAAGATACAAAATAATTTTTATTGGAAGAATTTTCAATCTGTATTTGTATTATATTTACAAAGAATTGTGTTATTTTTTTAAATTTAGTTGTGGTTAAGTAAAAAAGAGAATTAAAAAATAGGGTGTGAAGAGGAAGGAATATAAAAGCCAGTGTGTAAAATGAGAAAAATGAAGCATGAGAAAAATGAAGCTAAAAAAAAATATTTCCAAGAAAAAACATCTCTTTCAAAGTTCATTAGTACCATTAAAAGACAAGCAAGGGAAAAAACATCAAATGATTGAAGTTATGTCTACCTAAGCTGGTTGTGCAGTACATAGAGAAGACTGCATACTGTTTCACTGTAGTGAAACCCCATAGAGAAACAGCGCTGAAGACCCAATGTGCATTCTGTGCATGTTTCAGGGTGGGAAAAAGGAGGGGGGAGAAGGGAATATTTAGGATTAGCTCTAGTCTGAATGCCCATTAATGGCTGTAGGATTCTTCATGTGCCCCTAGCGTGTGTCTTTTCATTTAGTTTCATCAGAAAGGCATCCAACTCGTGCAGTCCAGTACCTCTCTACAGTGACAGCACAAGTACAGAAAAAATTAGAAGAACTGGAACATTTGTTTCTCACATTAACTCCTAAACCTGACTAACGCATTAATATAAACAACTCATGCAATAAATAGAGGGCAAGTCCTCCATAAAGAGAATATGTTGGAGCTCGGATTTGGCTCATTTTATCTTAAAGATGTCCAAAATTATCTGACTGCTTAAATCTGGTGAAATCAGACAAGGACTTCAGGGCAGGGGTCCCATTCCCTCACTTAGAGCAAAAGAAAGCATCAGAGCTTTTTATATTCAGTGAATGATGGAAAGGCTTATTGAATAACAAGGGTCTGTGTCACTGCAGGAAATAAGAAGAATATTTTTTTTTCTACAATTGCAGAAGAAACAAATATTTGACTTTGGTGTTGCTCGACATACAATTTCTTAGGCATAATTAAACAACAGATTCTACTTCTGGAAACAAATTAAATGAAAATGAACATTATTTAAATTATAGACGAAAAGTCAAGAAATCCTTAATCTTTCTATTCACAAAAGTAAAACAGAATTTGTAAAACATAATCAAAATTAATCCTAATTTAGTAACTTTGTAAACTTTGTTAACAAGACCACTGAAGTGCAATGTTTGAAAGGTTCTGATACCACTGGAATTCATATAAAATTTTAGCTATTAGATATAACATTACATGGTTCTCTGATCAGAGAAAATTGCTCTAATACTCACTAGTTTGAATTTAAACCAAAGGTTGGAAGCTCTGGATTTTAAATCCCTGTGACTGAATAATTCAGAAATTTGACATTGATACTGAGATTCTTCCTTGGCCCTTGTCTTTATGTGTCCAGTCAGAAACAATCCTTATTGACAGAAGAATCAGCATGTGTGGAAGCCATTACAAGACCAGACAATACCTTTTTAGTCATTTACATAGCAGATTTTACTTGATATCAGAGCCCAAGGGATTAATCTCACCACCTCCAAACTGGAAGATGTTACTTGTTGCAGTCTGACATTGTCCTCAAATGTTCCTTCTGCAGTCAGCAGAGATAAAGAGACATTTCTTGGAGTGTCTAAGGTCATTAATGTGAATTTACCTCTGGAAGAGTTATTTTTCTCTGTTTACACTAAAGGAATCATAGAGAAACTAGCTTTGGCTTACACATGCAAACAAAAAAGCCAACAAGAAACCCTGAGAAAAATACCTCAGACCTGTGTGCAGCTCTTTGCTTAATGGTTCTTAGGCTGAATTGGTACACCAATTCCAAGTTGTACCTAAACTTCATAGAAGCCCATTTTTGATTACTGGGTCTATCACTGGACCATAAATCACCTTTTGTGTACATTTTCCCCTCGAGCAGCTCTGCTTGCAGTAGTGAAGTGCATATTTTTGGTTCTGTTTCTACCTGCTGTCCTCTTCATTTCCTCATGTTCTTTCTGTTTTTACTGGGGGAATTGGAAGGTGTGGGAGAAGAAAATCACCTTCTAAATTTATGCTTTGTTTATTTGAGCTATTGTTTGTATATGACTAGTTTAATCATGCATAACACTCACCCTTCATTACACTGAACACTGTTAGAAGTAGATGCCTCTGAGCACAATAATGCCTAATTTGCATTAATCTTGCTTTGCTCAATTCTTTTATATTGATGCAAACATGTGCCACAAATTGCTCTGTGTTTTTTAAACCACGAGAAATGCATAAACTACACTCTTATATTAAGTAGCACTTAATTTGCTGAACTCCTCTAAAGTAACTAAAAATGTTACAATGTTCTCAATTCTGCAAGAAACAACAAAAAATTCTCAAAACATGCAACAAAACAGTGTCTGCATAATGATGCAAACAGGTAATCAATTTTTAAAAAGTTTTCACAAACCACAAATAAATAAATAATCATACTTAAATCTTGGGTTTTTTTTTATTTCTTCCCTTTCCCTATTCTCTACTTTCTTGCAGGTGATTACCTATTGCCTATTCTCTATTCCTGCAGGATACAGGCCAGCCAGTATCATTTACTTTGTTAGAATATCTAGAAAAAGTCCTGTAGCCAAGTATAGCTTTCATATAGCTGCCACTGAAATTAGTATTAATTCTCTTTTCCGTTTAACTTCTCCAATATATGCTACTTCATTGTCATTCGTTACAATTGTTAAAGTTGTGCTAGAAGTTCTCTTTTTGAGGTTGCTTGTTTGCTTTTGTTGTTTTGTTTTTGTTTGTTTGGGTCTTTTTTCAGAGAAGTCTACACTCCTCCAATGTATTTAAAAGATTATGATGTTGTACGATGTGTATGTATAAGCCTAGCAGCCACAGAGGTTGTGGAGAAAAGCAAACTTCTCCTTAAAGGGGTGCTATAGAACACTGAATTGGCTACTCAGCAGAAGCAAAGGGTGCTTTCCATCTCCCAGGTGGTCAAGATTCTCTCTTTTTATCCAGTGACAGTGATATCCACTTCCTCTTGTGGTTTAAATTAAATACTCAAACAAGCCTGGAAAAAAACATGATCAGCACCTCATAGTAAGCATTATGACCATTAGGTCTGATGGCTATATTTTGTCTTATTGTTATCCCTATTTTGATCCAGCTGAGGTAGAATTTAATCTTAAGCAGTGGCCAATTCTTTAAAAAAAATCTGAGAGTATATCCAGATATATCTAAGATACATAAAGTATCTTACATCCTCATGAAAATGCTCCTTCTTAAAACAGATCTGCTTTAGCACAGTCTCAAGCAACGGACCAAGTTGCATCTGCATATTCTCTAATCACTTTTTTTTTTTCTTTCAGTAGCATTTCCAGATAAGACATTGTTTCTTGTTTGGTTGCTGGTGAAAAAAAAAAAAAAAAAAAATATATATATACATGAATCCCTGAGGAAAATCTGGTGCTGAAGGTTCCAAGCAAGATCATGTTTCAATCTATAGCCTCTTTTAAGATGCCTGGGATATGGTCTAATTGAAGTTAACTCTGTGTGCTACTCCTAGCTCTGGAAAACTGTGCACATGTTTAGTTGCCTGCCTATGCTGTGCAATTACATCTGAACTCATGCCAAACTCCATCCCTCCAGACTTGAATGTAATCCAGTTGTTTCAAAGATGGCACTGGAACCCCAGCTCATAAGCTACATCCTATTGTCACAGGGACAACTTAGCAAGACAAAAGCCTTAGCAGGATGGGTACTCAAACCCTTACATGCATCTCAAACATTTGCATCAACAAATGTGTAAATGAGTTTGAATGTTCACTTACTCAGAGATACCTGCATGGGAAAGATGCAAACCACAGCAGAATTTGCCGTAAGGGTCATTGCGGAAAGTTGAAGGGCATTATTCTGCACACTGCCATCTCCTCCCTGTCCTATATAGATTCTCAAGGAGATTTTTATCCATGAAAACTGTCAGAATTCCAAACTGGAACAGCTTTCAGAGGAGATTAACCTTCTCCATGGCACAGCAATTTTCCCTCCTGAGGAAAGCCATATTATTTCAGTCTGAAGAAGGTGTCTATTACTTTAGAATTTAAGAACCCACATGTTTCTTCTCAGAGAGAGAAGCAATTACTTTAACTGCTGTGCTCAGCATGAAAATGTTTGGGGAAAAAATGCCTCTCTTAATCATATTTTGACATCTATAATATGAATGGGGCTAAGCATATGAAAAACTAAAATAAAAGTTTAAAGTGTGTACCTATAATAACTATCATGAACTATAAAATAAAATGTATAACTTATTAATATTTTGCTGTGTGGAAGTGCATTTTAATATATTACTCTACATTGAAGCTTTGAGGGTGTTTTCTTATTAAAAAACAGTTTCAGTGAAAGATATTCTCATACACAAAACTATACTTTGGCAATCTGAGTAACTATGGGCCTTGATTTATTATTCATTAACAGTTCTTTGTTAACAACTGAACAACTTTTGCCGTGAAAACTCCTCACTGTTTTTCTACATCTGACAAAGAGGATTCACCCTGTAATCTTAATATATAACTTTGAATGAAGGGTTAGATTACCAAAATACATATTCTATTATCAGGTAATCTGTTTAATTTTGGAGGTTCTTTTGTTTCTTCTACCAGTTAAAGTACATGGAAGCACTGACTCAAAATAGCACTTCAATAAGTACTTTGTCCTCCATTTTCCCTCTAGCAAAGGAAAGGACAAAATAGCTGCATAGCTGCAAAAAAGAAAACATCTCAAAGGATTTGCCTTTGGTTTGGACCATAGAAGTAAAAAATGGCTGGGGTATAGCAATTATAACGGGGCAAGGCTCATACCCACCTCTGTGCTGACCTGGTCCCTTTCCCTCTGAAAGTCTCACTGTATTTTCAGGGGCTGGTACAGTGCCAGAAAAATACAATCTCCCAAGGTAGAGGGGACTGTCTACTTTAAATTATTGGCCACCTTTCACAGTTACAGCACTGCTGAGAGGAAAGCCTGTGGGAGAGATTTTTAATATATCACAGTAGATCTTGATGTCATGTCACTTATCAGTGTGAGCCCTTCTTAAGCTTCCTAGAAATCTACTGCTCAATCAGTTACTTTACCTTTTTTTTTGCCCTTTCTTCTCTCTCTCTTATCCTTTCGTTTCCATGGAGGAAACTGATAGACATGAGGAGGTACAGAACAGTCTGGGGCTGTGTGTAAGTAATTTTTAGTGGCAGGACTGTAACATGTATCCCTCTCTTCCCTGGTTCCCTCACAGCCTTATCCCATTGGAGTTCTCCTTTTCAGAGAGGTCCCACTGCGAATGGTTTCCACAATCACAATTGCTGTAAAAACACTGGATAACCTTAATCTGTATTATCTTTTGAGAGGAATCAATTAAAGGGGATGGAAAAGGCTAATGATTAGAATATTTTGTTCTACACTACAGCTTGCTGGAGCCTAAGAGTGAATCAGTGTAATTCAGTCTCTAAGTGATTAACTCAGGAATTTTCATGAGCAGTAAATTCACTGTAAAAATTAGGCCAAAAGGTAAAAAGTATATTGAAATTATCATCAGGTAGAAAGAAAATCATTCTTAATACAAAGTTTATAGCCAAATAAACATTATAAAAAGGAGCATTGAAAAACACATTAATTTGAGGGCACCTTCCCCCTTCCTTGTTCTATTTCAAGAGAGTTACAGGGAGATTAAAGCAGTAGGAGAGATATAAATGTCACACTAGCAATTTATTTTAGTGCTATTGAAAAAAGACCTCTAAAAACAAACAATCTGCAGAGACAAGAGAAGAATTGATCTGAATCAGTGTTGAGGAAACAGGACAACCATCTACATATGAATTTGCAAAGCACAGTTTTTGAGAACCCATTAAAAATAATTTTACTGGGGTCTAATGTTCTAAGGTCTCTGAAGCTCACTTCTGCCCTCCCTAAAATGTTTCCTTAGTGCCAAAGAAAAGCTCGTATGAGATCTAGGTAATTCAACTGCAAACTGTGCAGAGTGTTGCCATCTCTTTCTACATCTTATTTGGTATCAACTCAGAAATGATAATGTGCAATCTGTGAATAAAAAGACCTAGCTTTAAAAAAAAAAGTCTGAACAGTGTATATTGCCAAAACTTGAGGTAATTGAAAACAGAGTGAATCTCCTTTCCACCTTAATGACTGTTGATATATAAGTGGCTTGAATTAATTATCACTTTTGGTGACCCAGATCTTCCAGATTTTTGGTTTAATAGCAATAAGTTTGCTGTTGTGTTTTTAACTCACATCATAAATTACACTACTGCAAAGACAAGCTGGTTCTTTGTTTTGCATAAAATAAATGAAAGAACTTTTTTTTTATATAATATTGCTGCATTTTATTGGAAATATTCCATGAGAGAGTTGAAGATCTTGGACACTCTGACTACCACATAAAGTGATTCTGAGGAATTATACCCCATTATTGAAATTAGATATAGAATGGGACTTTGAAGTATCTCCCTATATTAGGCAGAAGACATAAAAAAAGCTTTGACTTTGGTTTTGTTCTTAAAACCCTCATCTGGGTTTAAGGAGCAGCAATATACATTTTGTTAGCAAGTATTATGAAAGGAGAGATGTCTAGTTGTCCAAGTACATGCTTGCTAGGTTTCAGTCTTGCCTCCTAATCCTGCCTTCTGCCTCCATCATTGTTTCTGTCTTGAGCAGCTTGTCTGATCTTTTTGTCTATACAAGAGCATACAGACCTACTGCAAAGAGAATTGTTGGGCACCTTTGTTAAGATCATCATGCTGCTCTGAAAATTTGGTGAGCTATAAAACTGCAAAATACTTTTATTGTCATTGTGTTCCCAGAAGTGGCTAATCTCCCATAAACAATGATCATAGGTGTTATATGAGTCAGAGAGGTGCCATCACTACTGTCTGTTATGAAGCCAGGTTGCCAGTTTAATTGTGCCTATATTGTCACCTGTTTCTTGGCTGTAGATATAAAATAGTAAGATTTAGGCTATGTATCAAACATAACAGTTTTATTCAAGAACTTCTTCTAATAAAAATAAAAACAATTAAAAATAAAATAAAATTAAAATTAAAAAAATTAAATCTAATAATAATAAACCCAGAATTGTAGTATTTAATGAAAATAAATGTGGGGTTTTTTTGGGTGCTCAGAAAAAGCTGAACTTCAGTCTTCCTTAACTCTGTTTTTCTTCCTTATATTAAAAAAATGAAGATGGTATGAAATTGACAGAACTAATGACTATAATCCATTCTGAAAAATTTGGAGTATTGAATTGTAGCATAGGAAAAATTATTGTCAGCCACAATATTATCAAAACAAATCCAGATTTCAAATTCCTCTGTCTAGCAGTTATTTCATTAAAAATTCAGCTGTTGCCTGAGTTCAGAAGTGATCCTTGTCCTCTCAGGGCTCTTACCCTGCAGGTAAACAAGGCTGCAAGCATCAAGTCCTGGTTTAGCAAAGCTCTTCAGCAGTCTGTAGGGGAGTGAGGTGATAGATCACATATGGTTCAAACATCCCCTAACCCCACTTGCTCGGAGTATATTGATAATAACATCAGTCTTACAAATTAGACATGGAAAAAAACCCTATTGAATCATGCTGCCTATCACCCCAGAAATTTGTGACTTACCATGGAAATGTTCATCTGAATCCTGTTTAACACAGAAATCTATTGATCTCCTAGGAAAGCATGGGAGTTTTTCCTTCTGTTGTTAAACCTAACTTGGCTTTTATAATTTTTTGTACTGCCCCTATATTTCTAGATGATGAAGCAATTCAAATTGGTCTTCCCAAATATTTTAAACACTTAGTTAAAAGCCATAATACATATAAATTTTTTTAAATAGCACAAGAAATGAATAAGGAACTAACATAAAGTAAAATGCGGCAACACGTAACATGAAAAATAATTGCATATAAAAATAATTGCGTGTATAATATAAACCAAATGAATCACCTTAATTAAGAATATCTGAACATACCGAAATGAACTTGTAGGAAAGGAAAAAGTCTTTCTATAACAATATTTTTATGGCTTTCTTGTCTGAAAATAAAAACTCTAAATCAAAACAATGTTATCTAAATTGTGCTTTTTATTGTACCTTCTTATACTCTGTCTTAATTACTTGAGAATTTTATATACATATGTTTTCATATATTTATACCATGCTTTGATGCAAATTAATTATACAAATGTATAAAAACAATATGAATAAATTCTTTAATTCAGGAAAAATTACCACAGAGGCATAATTAGACATCCAGTCACTTTGAAATTATTGTATCTTTTCTTTGAGCACTCTCCTGCCTATACCTTAATATCTTCTTTGTAATGTCTTGCTTAGAATTCTGTGTAATTTTCCAAAGACTGTCACACTTCAATCACACACCACAGTGTGGTGTGCAGCTTTTATTTTCTGCTGCAAGACTTAATGGCTTTTTTTGCAAGTATGCCTTAAAAATGAGTTGATTTTTTCATACCCCACTGTATGGAAAACATGTATTTTCGTCTCTTTCACATACAGTTGTTTTCAGAACTACTACTGTCCAATTTACTGCTTCTGTAGAATGCCTGTGATATTTTTCTGTCTTTCAGAATCAAGGAATGGTAGAATCACTTAGTTTGTTAAAGACTTCTAAGATTATTAATTTTAACCCAATACTTGAAAATCTTCCACTAACCTACATCTACACATCTTTTAAGCACCTACCGCAATGGCGACCCCACACTCCTCTGGGCACCCTATTCAAGTGCTTGAAAACACTCTTTGTGACATTTTCTTTTTCCTAATATCCAAACTAAACCTCTCCGGAAGCAACCTTAGTCAATTTCCACTTTTTCTCTTGCTTGTTACCTGGGAGAAGGGACTGAACCCCACCTGGCTAAAACCTCCTTTCATGTAATTGTAGACAGTGTGAAAGTGATAAGTCTCCCTTCAACCTCCTTTTCTCCATACTCAACAAATACAGCTCCCTCAGCCACTTGTGCTCCAGACTCCATTGCCCCTCTCTGGACATATTTCAGCACCACAATGTCTTTCTTGAAATGAGGGGCCCAAAACAGGACACAGGATTAGAAGTGTGGCCTCATCAAGCTGGGTACAAAAAAAAATTCCTTCTCTGGTCCTGCTGACTACACTTTTCCTGCTACAGGCCAGGGTGCCATTGGCCTTCTTGGCTGCTAGGACACTTTGAGCCAGGGACTGACCTGCTGGTTCTTCCTGTTTCTTCCCACATCACTCACTGCAACTAGAAAGGTAGAGGAGGGCACTTTTGCCCCTGCCCCCCCAACTAGTTATCCCAAGGCCCTAAAATTCCTTCTGATTACCCTTGGACTTGCAACTTCATTTCTGTCTACTTGAAAAATCAGTAATGGATGGCAAACTGAGGGCTCTACTAGGATAGGAAGATTTCTCATCACAACTTTAACCTGGGCTCCAGGGAGGTAGCAGACTTATCTAAAAAGTCTGAGTATGAGGCCTTCTCTTCCCATTAGAAGTGAGTCTCCTATGACAATGACCAATCTTTTTTCTCTATGGAAGCAGTTTTGACACAGGGCGTGGACTGACAACCTCAATGTCACCTCCATGCTAGAAGAATCATCATCCTCATTATTGTTCAGTTTCATCTGCAGAGCCATTTTGACTGGGCACCTGGGAAAGGGGGGAGCACTCACAAAGGAGGCATGCCTGCTGTGTCTAGGAAGGAAATTTTCAACATTATCCCCTATTCTTATATTTAAACATAATAAAAATGTATGTTTTACTGTTGTTCATTTCTATAACAATTCACCTTTTTTTTATTACATTACTTCTGAGGGGCTGCAGTCAAGATCAGTAACCCGCTGTGTCAGGCATTATGTGAGCATATAGGTATTTTCTGATGCTGGTTCTAAGATAATTAAGTCTCCTTGTATTACTTCCCTGTCTTCAAAGCATCTCTTTAGTATTATCTGTGAATGTAATTAATGCTATTTACTTCTCTCCTGGGTTAGTGAAGATATTAATCCCTTACTTAATACAGATCCCTGCAGCACCGTGCTACACACCTCTTCCCGTCTGGATATATTGCTGACGTTATCCTTTGTTTATGCTCTTTCATCCTCTTTCAATCTTTCAATGAGACAGTGTTTCTATCGAAGCCAATTTTAATTAATGTTGACAAAGATTTTAACATGTATTGCAAACCAAATATATTGCAGCTATCGCTTTTCATGTCCTCATTTTTCTTTGCAGTTCTAGTTAAAAAATAAATCAGATTTATCTCTCCCTCTTTGTTCTTTCTGCATTTATTCTGCCTCTTCCTACTAGGTGCATTAGCCTATAGAAATTCATGGTCTTTTCTCTTGCTATGAGCTTTGCTATTTGAGGAAGAACAAGGACAAATCAAAGCAAGACATTGAGCAGGATGGCCCCAGTCCAGCAAAGCAATGAAACACATGGCCATCTTTAAACGCAGACATAATCTTGCTGGAGTCAATAGAAATACTTGCATTCTTGAAAGTAGTATCTACCCAGCTCAAGGCTGCTGTTCTGAATATATAAAAGGATCATATGCTAATCGTCTCATATTTCCTTTTGTATTTAAAAATATTTTCACTAACCTTTCAAAGACTTTCAAGTTCACAAACCTTTCAACCTCTCTTCATTCTTTCTGATATTTGAAGCAGTGATGCAATACAGATTTGAGGTCATATGTGTTAAAACATTATGATGCAAAATAATAATATTTTCTGAATTATATAATTTTACTTCCCTCCATTATTCCCTAACCCACTTCTCATCAGAACTGAAAATATTTCAACATATATTCATTTCACCTGTTTATACAATTAACTTATTAGCATTATTTATTTATTTATTTATTTATTCACTAAAAAAAAAAAAAAAACAGTATTTCAGTCACTTTTGAAGCATCATTAATTTCACCCTTCCTCAGGACATACTTGATTTCTTCAGCAGCAAATGCAATTTTACTTTGTACCCAGCAGCATAATGGTTCTTGTTGACAAATGTTAATTATTTGTGTGGGTTTTCTGTTCCCGACATTTTTGGCTCTGAACTTATAATCACAGCAAAAAGTAGGGGGAGGAAAGGGGAGGGAACTTTCCCCCAAATAGCAGAACAGCTTTATTTGTGAGTGTCATGGGAAGCTAGAAGGAGAAAAGAAAGCAAGTAAATGCCTTAGCCTGAGGGAAAGGATTTCTAAGGATGTGCTCTTACATCCAGCTGGGAGTGGTCTCTTCTTTAGCTCAATGGATTAAAAAAAAATTTTAAAAAAAAGGGAAAACAACCCCATGGCCCCACACCCCAAGAAGATACAATGGGATTTCAGCACTCAGAGGTAATCTCCCCACCACAATTGAAACACAGCTTAACTAGCTTTAAATCAGACTATCTAATCAACTGAAATCCAATGAAAAATAGCTTCTGTTATGCCTTAGAAGCAGAGTGTGGATGAGGAGATTAGCTGGGGTGAGATTAATCACTTTAGAAAGAGAACTTTAACTACTTTTTAATAACACACAGTTCAATGTGGTTGAGAATATGGAAGCTCAGATAAAGCCTTTTAGAAAGTAAGAGCCATCAAAGCAGTTTGGAAATGTCTAGCTGCTCAGATACAGTAGTGGGCAGAACTCATTTTCATCTGTGCTTGTCTGAGGTGATTCCTTATTATCATTCTATAAGTTTTACGCTAGGCAGAAACAGAAAGAAAGACTCAATAGGTTTTTTGTCATTAATGGTTGTCATTTTGATTAAAAAAAAAAAAGAAATACTATAGCTTAATGGGTAAATGCAAATGACCTCAACACTGCAGTTTTGTACTTCAAAGAGGAATAAATTTGTTTTGAAGTTTATTTGGTAGATGAATTGCTGTCAGAGATAAGCAAAAAGTTTAGAACTCCCAAGGGCCCTGATAATGCTTCAGAAAGGAAAAAAATTTGAGAATTACCACACTTGTGATCAAACATCATAAAAATTAAGGCTAATAAACAGCTTGTCTAATGTCAGTCTAAAAGGTGAGCCAAGGATGCTTGTGGAACACAACATTATAGGTTCAAAATTTACAAACCTTGTTATCTTTGATTTTTTTCATATTTTTTATTCAATGAATATTGCTTCCACCCTAAATTAAATATATTCTTCTTGCACAATATCACATCCAGATTTAGCTTTTACAATCAAACTCCTATATGTTGGTGAAATTAACTGCTATGGTAGAAAGCTTTCTTCCCCACAGTTCCCTTGATAGGCAGAAGCAGGGTAGTAGCTCTGAAAAGATAATTTAAATAACAATTGAACCATTGTACATGAATGACATTTCATATAGACTCTTTGGTTATCATATTCCATGCTCCTAGGAGCTATAGGGCAAAAACAGAAGACAAGATTACCCTTTCTATGCTATAAATTTTTTTCTCCAAAAATGTCTCTGATTAAAGACATATAAAAGGCATGATTTTACTTTTGAACTATACAGACATCTCTTCGGTATTAAACACAGATACATGTACATTTTTAAACACTGCATTGCATTGATGTTTTTGAATGTCATACTGTAATTGGAAGATACTGCTGTCTAATTAAATTTATGATGATTTTTATCTCTTGTGAATCTCTCCTGGTAGCAAAGTTGTAGGTGTTTATATCCTCCTCCCTCACTGATACATACTGTCCTGCAAAACTTTCCGACAAGGCTGATTTGTCAGTACTCACTAGCAGCTCAGCAGTCGTTGCCCATTCAAAGGGTATACTTTGTCTGACTTTGCTTTTTAACATCAGACATACACAACAAGACACAGCTCATTGTGTGTTTGCTTCAATAAAAGCACCATGCTGTCAACATGACAAAATCAAGTACAAGACAAGCCAGGACACTGTAAAAATCATTTATCCTCAACTGCATGTAAAGATAGCATAAAGCAAGGAATACAAGTTTTGACAAGGCATTTAAATGCTCACAACTTTCTGATATCAACCAAGTCAAAAATATTTCATTTTAAAGTCTAAGACGAACAGTAATAACTGGAACAGAGCCTGGCTGTCTCTGCAATGTTTCTTATGTTGACAGAGGCACACAAAGGAGCAGCTATGAGACTGTATGAGCAGCTCATAGCTGTCCTCTGGTTCAGCCTCCATCCATGGAGCACAGCAAGGAAGGGAGCCTTGGCTGTAGCTTGGAAGAAACAAGCAAAGCATTTCCAGAACATCTCAAAATGCTTCTGATGTTCTAATCAACATCTGAATAGGTCATCACTTCAATCCTATATAATTTTTTTTTTTAAGATTTTAAGTCTGGTACATGATCTTTATCTACCCTCTGTGACCTAGGTGACAGCTGAACAGCTATGAATGTCACTCCAGGCAGAAACATCAAGCAAGGTAGACAACTGCATTTTAATGTCAGTTTTCTGTCACACATCAAATCTGCATGCGAACTCAAAAAGCGTTATACAGTTTTCTACCATATCATTTTTATTTATTCACATTTTGCTAACACAAGTTGTCTTGAGATATTCACCTTACTTCACTTGAAGCATTCAAGGTATCTGTGCAGGATTTTGTAGGTTTCACTGATTGTTGGTAGTGATAAATCTACAGAGGTGATGGAGTAAAATAGGCATTTCATTCTCGTTTTAAAATTCAGACCTCAGTTTGGCTGAACCACGTTTTGGAAAACCCTCTTTCTCTCTCTCCCTATTAAGTACAAAATAAGCCTTGAAGTCAATTTTCCAGGTTTGCAAATGACCTAGGCATCTAAAATTGGACCAGATGAAGCTAGACCACAACCTCTGCATGTGGGCTGCATATTATTATGTGAAGGGCTTTTAGTTAGATGAATCAATACTTCCAAGTCATGAATGTGTTAGGAAGTAAATAAAGCTTGGTTTATTTCCATTTGCCCTTCAGAATATGTTTTGAACTGAAGCTACTAGTCTTTTTACATAAATATGCTCTATTCTTCAATCTTCTTTTAATTATTCACAAGTTTATTGTAAATCTGCTGTGTATACACAGTTTGTCAGATAAACCTTTGGTAGTGCTACCACATTTCAAGAGCTCAGAAGGGAAAGAGGTGGCTTTCTGTTGCTGTGAGCAAATTTGTAGATTTATTAGTGAACTGAGGTTCTTACATAACTTATGGTTAGTGTTTTCACATGTTGTTTAAATTCACATCCATGAAGTATGGACGTGTGCAAAATTAAACCTTTGCACTAAGTAATTTCCATGGTAGTTTTTTTGTTTTCGGTTTTGGTTTTGGTTTTGGTTTTGATTGGTCTGGTTTGGTTCGTTTTGTTCTTGTTTTTTTTTGGGTGGGGGGGTGTTGTGTTTTGGTTTTTAAAAACTGGTTAGCTGTTTTTTTGTTTTGTTGATTTGGGGTTTTTTATCTGTAAAATACTCAGCTGTAATTCCTCAAGTTTGCAGTTAGGGCACTTCAGCATTCCATCAACAGTTCATGTGGTCTTCTTCTTTCCCAAGATGAAAACTATGATAGCATTCAATAGGGTGCATGCAATCAAATAAACTTGGTGTTAGAACATGGTAAAGTAATTACGAGTTATTTATTTTATAAAGGGCTCACAAAAAAGTCTAAGAATCTCGGCCTGTTATTTTATCAGACAAAAAATTTCTAAGATTTTCACTTTGTAAAGTCGGGTTGACTACTGTTGATTTCCTTGGAAGTTACTCTTGTTTCATCAGCAAAGGGAACTCAATAAACATTAGTTACTTCAAAACAAATTATTAATTAAGCTAATCACAGAAAATATGCTTTCGGAGGAAAGAGAAACAGTAATTCGTGTATATTTCTTCCTATGCTCTTCAGATCACCTTATGAATATCACAACTTATAAAGCCTCTGGAGGTAAAGTTGATTTGGTTTCTTTCCTTAAGAAGCTTGGGCAAGGCTGATAATTTATACAATACTTATTGCCTTTTACTAGACTATTTTTAAAGATCTCAGTGAAAGGTAACAATAGAAAATAAATGTATACATTTCTTTGTCAATATTTTTTGTTGGTATTTGAAACCTTGTACTGCTTGCTGGAGAGAAGGCACAGAAAACTCAGAAAACTCTCAGCTCAGGTAACTACCTTCCACCTCAGGAAAATTTCTCTTTAGTGTTTGTTAGCGTGAGAATTTATTATTTTCTTTGTCCTGTTCTTTCGTATCTTGCTGTGCACAGTGGAACTTCCCCTATGTCTCATTTTACACCTTACTGAGCTATAGTAGGAAAGCCACTGCCAGACCATCTCCTTTTGTCAAGTGATTCTTAGGCCATTTCTTGTTTATATCAAGTCAGCACTTACACACAGGTAATTTTGCCACAGCTAACAGCGCTTAGTGTTTCTCCACAGGATACTGCAAAGTCTAAACACTTTCTGGGCTTATCAGGGGGATTTCAAAATTGTCAGTATAAACTATACCTATTCGGTAGAAATACTTGTTACTCTGCAGTTTAGACAGGAAAGTTTGGTTTGTCAATGCTTATAGAAATACAAACCTGGTTTCCATTGCTCTCTTCTTGAATTTTCCTAGACAGAGGATCAATAGCACAAACACACTCCAGCTGAGAAAACTCTTTAAAAATGTGTCTAAAGGCAGTGCTTTCTAAACTGAGCTGTCCATTAGGCACCCAAGTGAGATGACAATTCACTGTCAGGAGCTGTTAATTGAATAAAGAAACAGCAACATACTTTCCAAAAAACATCTTCCCCTTATCAGTTTTTTTTTTTTTTTCACATTGACAGTCATGTGAACATTTTGTAATTATTTTCTATCCACATTATCAGTATTTCCACTGAATTTTCATAAGATGCTGAAAATTGATTGAGTATTTTGCATCCACTGAAAAGTCATGTATTGTTTTCTATAAAGCATGTGTGAATTCACCAGTAGAAGCATTTTGGTCTCTACTGATGCCCTGACAATCATTTATGTCAATGAATTGGACATGCTTAGGTTTTTTCTCTGAGAAAGAGTCTAATAGATATAGCACAATCCACATTCATAATATTAAAATCTGTTGCTCAGGCTGACTATTGGCAAAAGTTTCTGCGATCTCCAGACTGTTCATATCCAGGGAATGCTTGACAAAGTGGTAGCTTAGGTCAAAACTATTCCAGTGGCCACTTAAACTTTTCAGTTATGCACATAATAAACATCTAGCACCTGGAAACATTTATTACCACTGCTTAACTAGTTTAGACACAGAACAGAATAAGTTTTTTGACATCTTCATTACTAGGTATTCCACACATTAGAAAAATGTTGACACACCTAAAGGTATACTGAAAAAACCTCAAAACAGCCCTATATCTAATATGTATTACTTGATAGGATTCTTAAGATAAGTAGTTTGCATAGTTTAAGTTGATAAATTTATGGAAGAGAAATCCATAAATCATCAAAATGGATTATCAAATACAGAGAAGCAACACATGGTTTGTAGTAGTAATTTCTGAGCTGAATATAGTTTGAAAACATTTAGAGATGATAATGTGCTACTTTCTCTTCTTGCATATTCTTCATTATCAGGTTCCAGGTAGGTTTTTTGGTGGTTTCTTTGGTGGATTTTGTTTATTTGGTTGTTTTGTTGTTTTGTTTTTTTTTTTTTTTCTGAGTATGTAAGAATTCCTTTATTTCTTGACTTCCCTTTCACCATTCTATGTGAAAAGTAACATGTATAACATGGCAAGAATGACACAGACCCCATCCCTTCTTCAGGCTATGGATTTCACCCAGGCTATTGGCATTCAGTCACTAGTGGTATCGCCCAGGGCTCACTACTGGGGCCAGCCCTATTTAAAACCTTTATTGATCTGGATGAGGGGATGAAGTACATTCTCAGGAACTACAACACAATTTTGTGGGAGTGTTGATCTCCTGGAGGAATCTGGACAGGATGGATTGATGGGCCAAATCCAACAGCATAAGTTTCAACAAGACCCAAGTGCTAGGGTCACAATAACCCCATGAGGTGCTACAGAGTGGGGAAAGAGTGCCTGAAGAACTGCCCAATGGAAAAGGATCTGGAGGTGCTGTTCAACAGCCAGCTTAACATGAGCCAGCATGTGCACAGGTGGCCAAGAAAGCCAATGGCATCCTGGTTTCTAACAAGAATAGTGTGGTCAGGAGGAGCAGGGCAGTGATTGTTCCCCTGTACTCAGCTTTTGTGTGGGCACATGTTGAGTGCTGTATCCAGTTCTGTGCCCCTCTCAAGAAGAAGAATATTGAGGTGCCAGGGCATCTCCAGAGAAGGGCAATGGAGCTGGTGAAGGGTCTGGAGAGTAAATCATATGAGGAGTAGATGAAGCAGCTGGGGATATTTAGCCTGTAGAAAAGAAGGCTCAGGGAAAGCCTTATTGCATGAAGAGAGATTGTAGCAAGGTGGAGGTTGGCCTCTTTTCCCAGGAAACCAGTGACACGACAGGAGCACATAAACTCAAGTTGCACCAGGTGAGGTTTAGATTGTACATGAGGAAGAATTTCTTCACTGAAAGGGTTGTTAAGCATTGGAACCAGGCAGGTGGTGTAGCCATATACAGGCACCATCCCTTGAGATGTTCAAGAAAAGCCTGGGCATGTCACTTAGTGCTACGGTGTAATTGAAAAGGTGGTGATCGGTCAAAGGTTGGATGTGATAATCTTAGAGGTCTTTTCCAAGCTATATGGTTCTCTGATTCTGTGATTATTTGTATTATTGATGCCTACCATATAATTCTGGATCTGTATCTGTCTCTCTGGAGAGTGAAAATCATCAGACTGTAGTAATTTTCTCTTTCTAATTTAAAAATAATTTTTTTAAAAGACTGAGCAGAAAGGAGGAAGGATAGTCTCCTTAAAATTACTGTATGGTGCAACAGTTATAGTGCACCTGGTGGTAATAGACATAAATGTCATGCCTAAAATAAGTAGAGTATGGAAAGGGGAGATAGACCACTTTCTGTAGGTTAATGGGATATTACATATAAACTTGGTACTGATCCTTCATTGGATTTTCAGGAATGGCAGTCTCTTCTTCAATATGATGAAGTTTTATAAATTTGATGCTTATCACTTTTATTCTAGCCTAAGGCTTTTATTCAGCCTAAGGCTGACTTAACATATGTCGTCAAAGTTTTCTTGATGAAACTGCCTCAGTTAAATTGGGGGACCAGATTATGTCAATGTCCTTATTTCTCTTAGGAATTTAGCATTAAAATTCTCACTTGTTCCTTGTGCTTTCCTATTGATCCTACACTATAAAATTTAGTTGAAATCAAAATTGAATTAAAAGAAGATATTAATCCTGTAATGAATATCTGCATGAATCTTTAAAAAACAGTTTTAAATATCTTCAGTATCATTAACATTTGTGTGTGATTTGTGGCATAAAGGTCATATCTTTAGAAGAATTTTGAAAGCTCTTCATAATATTACATACTCATATTTCTTCATAGGAAAATGAAACCTTTTCCTCCAAAGTTTAAAATCAGCCAGTTTTCCTGTGTGATTTGCTGTTGTAAAAGTCAAATGAGCAATCTGCTTACAGCAGCCAATCAATCTCTCTGTAATGTGCAAACTTTAAAATAAAAATATTAATTTAATAATCTTCCTATCCTACAGGAGATTTCATATTTTTTCTTTATTTTTTTTCCCCAGATACAGTGTACCAGTCTACAACAGTGTGCCATTTAGTGCTAAAAGTGATAGACTAATGGCTTTGCAGAAAATAATATTTTATTTCATTAAAGGTGCAACATGAAAAATATTACTTTTCTCACTTTGACTCACACATCATCCTCGAACCCTAAAGTTTTAGAGTTATCAAAAGGTAATGAAACTGTCTGAATGCCCTGCTAAAAAAGAAACATTGACTGCATTAAAACCTGAGAAAGAAAGAAAACATATTTACTTGTAGAAACCCCCACCAAATCTAAATCTAGTTTAGACATTCAAGATTTATGTCTAAATTTTGACATTTTCAGAGACATAAAACAAACACTGTCAACTGTACTCAAAACACCTTTAATTTGTTGATCATCTGTAGCTTAAATTTAATTTACCATTTTTGCAATGATTTAATGACATTTTCAGTAATTTTTGCTTTTGACACTGAAACAGCATGGGGTTGATTTACTGTGTTTTCAGACTTCTGCTTTTATGTAAACACATTAGTATTTTCACAGCATGTTTGGAACAAATGGAGCAAATTCTGATTCTTCTACACCTATAAAAAACCTATTAACTTTATTGAGCAGCAGAGAGAAAATTTGACTGAATTGCTGGAGTAAGTCAAGAGGAATCAGGATAAAAGATGAAAAACTTTTGCCTATTCTGGAGGACAAGAGAAACCAATTTCATGTAGCAATGAAGAAAGTGGAATAAACCAGCAGTCAAGATAGCTTCTGTGTCTGACAGCTTTTATCTGTTACAGCTTTTATTACACCTAGGTTTACCAGCTTCCATAGTTACAGAAAATAGATTCACAAGTATAGATGGCTCAATACAATGCAGATGTGTTGTACACATAACATCTTTCAAACTAAGTGATCCCTAAATGTTCTTATGGACATAGGCAAAATGATTACGAAATGAAATAATAAAGAATAGAGAGAGGAGAAAAGAAGGTAGCTGTGATAAGGTAGAGGATTTGTTTTCAGGGGAGACTTGAGATTATAGCATCCCTATGAATTATAGCTTTCACTGGTAACAAACACTCCTGCTGTTGCTGAAGGATTTTTTCTCTCTGCATTGCTTGACTCCTTTATGCCACTGCAAAAGGCAATAGAAATATCACATGGCTCTATTTCACCTTTTTAGCAAACAGTTGGAAAGTCCTGAAAGGCAAAGGTATTAGGATGTGTTAAGTGAGAAGTGACATGTTGGATTTAATTCTGTGTTCTGTTAACTGTGAAATGCCATTGAAGTCACTGTTACACAGATATAACTAGCAGGAGAGTCTGCCTTTTACTTCTGAAAGTCTGCTAGCAGTGTCAGAGAGCAGAAACTGATCTGAAATCTGTTTAACTTATCTCATGTTCTGTTCTTTTAGCTTTCCTCAAAATGTGTCAAAAGATATTTTTTCTGGACCTTATCCAGCTTCCACAGAAATGAATGAAGAACTCATTTTTTTTTCTACTAATGGTCTGTGATCTCTAATGGAGACTTGTGCACAGATAAACTGACCAACAGTAATACTTGCTTATATGTGGGGGCTTTTTTGCTAAATCATAAGACCTTATGCTCTAAGGTGCCAGTCTGGTAAATCTTATCCATTTCAATTGTATCAGCAGGACTACACTTAAAGACATGGAATGGTTCATTTTCAGTAATCTCCCTTCTCTAATTGTAAGTTCCCTGCTACTGCACTGTAGGTTCTGAATAACAAAATAATTGGCACATTAAATAAGTCTGCAGTTATGTATGTAAGTTTAAATTCAGATAAATATCCCTTGTCCAAAGAAAATTTGAACATGCATTTGACCTAATAAAATTTAAGAACTATTTAAGCATCTTCTTACATGAATGGACACAGAAGTTTTTCTACATCATCAGGAAGAGGCTGTATTTGGGTCTACCAACAGGTAAATACTACCTATAGACAATATTTCAGTTCTAATTAAACCATTTTTTTTAACTCTCTCTAAAGAAATAGGTGGCCATTTACAGGAAAATTTGTGATTTGTGTGTACAATTACTGAAATTGTACACGCAAATTGGGTTGCAATTAATCACTTAAATTTGTAAACATATGAATTTGGGAAAATCAGACCCCCATGCTTTAGAATAAGATGTAAATTGTAGAAAGTGTGGTCGAACCAACACCAAGTGAAGAATTTTAATTTGGGGATTTCCCCAGTTGCGTACTTAATGTTATGCTAATTTTTTTCCATTAATAGCTAAAAAGATCCACTGGTTCTGTTTTCAATGGCCTTGTTGCTAATGAAAAAGATCTTTTGTTCCATAGCAAAACTGTACAGTTCAGGCAGAGTGATAGCATGCTGGGTCTTTACACTTTGGATGCTAAAAAGCCTCAGGCAAAATATTTTGCTGAAAAAGGCAAGCCTGGCTCCATTCATTTCACAAGTACTGCCCTCTTACTCTAGCTGTGACTTTGTCTCTTTATTTAATGATTCACTGAACCCAGATATTTCCATAACAGCATATATCTATATGAGCTAAATGTTAGCTTTCTTTTTAAAGTGATCAGTTTTGAACAGTAAGAATATATTATTTTGTCCTGGGGCATCCTTCCTGTTATCAAGGTGATATAAATAAATCACAACACTATTGCAAAATGAAATTAACAGAAACAAAACCTTATGTCTCCCTCTTTTTGAAAGGTGACTTTGAGCCTGAAAATTCTATGTTGTTTTGAATGAGGCCTCTGTTTATCCACCAAACCAAAAAGGGTGGGAAACTCTTCAGGAGATACTATTGATTTTAAACATCATTTAGACCAAAGAATAGATTTCAAGTGACCTTCTGCTGTGATAACAATACCTGTAAACTTAAAAAACAGCTTTGTCTAAAGGAAGTCAAAGTCTCAGCTTTGAAGCACAATATATAACAATTTAAGTTTAGTTTAAACCACTAACCAGTAATAATACACCATTTGATACAACAAAAAAGGCCTCTACTGGATCAATAATTTTGATCTTATTTTGATGTTCTGCTAAATTTTCAGTAATCACAAGCAGCCAATACAATCACTCAAAGTCTTGTGTTTGGCTTGGTTTCAAACAATCGTTACACTCTGTTTTGTATTTTCCATTTTCTTTCATTTAAAACTTACTTTACAATGAAGAATAATTTTATAATATATCTGTGTTTATTGCCAGTATATAAAATATAGAAACCCAAAGGATTTACAGTTAGTTCGGAAACTTAATTCCTGAAAATGATAAAACATAATAGCAAAGCTACAGTATTATTCTGCATGACTATTAGTGCATGAAAGCAGTCTTTAATCACTAACACACCTGCATTTGTTCATAAATACTTTATGAAGGGAATTGTCTCCTGAGTTTGCATGGGGTCTGTGAACAGCCCTTTTCACAGTAGGTGATGACTTAATACCCTTAAGACTTTTAAATATTGCTAGGGAATTCTGTTGGAGAAGTATAGAAATATCACTATCTTTCTGGGCAAAAATAAGTTAGGAGATTTGTGAAAGTTTATTTTACTTGAGATCTGTAATAGCATGACAGCACAATTTAACAAAAAGTATAGCTATATGTAGCACTTATTGTATAGGTGAAATCTTTTCCCAAAAAGGGCCTGGGATTACCCATTTTACAGTGAAGAGTTATCAGTTAGCATGTCTTAGTAGAGAGAGTAAATCCTGGTTTTCCACATCACCACATATTCACTTTAAACTTGCAAACACATACTCTTCTTCTAGTTGACCTTGGTATCATTTACATATTTTATTAAATAAGTTGAGCATTTATTCCTAGGTGAATACTCACTAATCTCTTTACATATGAGGGAAAGGGGAATAGAAACTGTCTTTTCTAGCTGTGACTTGAAAGAAAAGAGTGACCTCTGCTGAAGCATGTCACAGAACTCACATGGCAGGTGACAGCCCCATGCTATGACTCAAAATTGCCGCATCTGAGTAGCTGGCATTTTCAAGATGAATTGGAGGGAAGAGTTTTTGCACTGTATATTTTGGGTATCATTTTCCTGCATTAAAATGCCTGCTGCAAATTTCTTTCCAAGTCCTTCAAATCCTCTCAAGCTGTAGGTAAGGAGCACTGGACAAGATGCTTGCTTGTGGATTCCCCCGTGTAATGTAGCTGCTGATTTCTGTAATTTCTTCATGATTTTGCAGAAATTTTTGCAGAGTTTTCTTGCCTGCTGGCTGTGTATGCATTTACAAATGTAAATAAGTTCTTGTTTCAATTATTTATAGTTCAATTTGGTTCTGGGAAAGCAAAAGCATACATTTAGAGCCAAAAATTGCTATTTATTGTTGTTTATTTCATCAGGGTCTAAAACAAACATCACAGAATTGTACATTAGTACCTGCAAGTAAGAGGATGGGAGTGATTACAAACGTTTTTATTTTTTGTTTTTAGAAGTTGTTAACAATTATTTTTCAGTCTCCATGACAACACTGGGACTCTGCTCCGGTCACACAATCTTAGTATATAACCCCTGTCTGTGTGGAAGCAAGTTTCACCAATACCTTAATTTAAAATCATTATTTTGTGTTATTTTTCCTAGAGAGATGAAGTCTCATTCTGAACTTGTCTCCAATAGTTTTATATGGATGTCAACCTCACATAGGAAAAAAGTTCAGCTTCACACACAGCAATGAAAACCAGATCAGAAATAAGGTCATACTGGAACTGACACAATTATGAGTTCTCATCACTCAAAATTTTTCACAGCTCTTCCAGCTGTTTTCCTTCATGTACAGAGTCATACTCTTTCAAAATATATGCATGTAGCCCATAAATACTCACTGAGAAAAATTAGGAGATCATGCTACCTGAATGGCAGTTTCAGTAAAAAGGGATAAATAAAAGTAGTACACATACTATAACACATGCGAGCAAAATATGGATAGAGACACACCTTTCATGAAAGGGTCTCCCTCTCTCTGAGACAGTGAGAGGAAACCCTAGCCACTGACAGAAGAATTTAGTCACTTTTTTCACAGACAAACCCTTTCTTGCACATTTTGCACATGTACACATTTGCTTGAAAATCCAGATGGTGAGAGAGGGAGACGCTGTATTATCAAACACAAAAAATTATTCCTCTGTTTTTCTGCTTTATAACTTTCTTCTGAAATATATCATGGTTGTTGAAAAAGAAAGTGGCATCTGATCTGAACCTGAATTCATGATCAGCTTAAAAATTGGATGTATAAAGTTATGTTGTTACAAATGTATGTGCAGTTCCTAAAAGTTGTGATGATATCCATTAATCTACTTATTTGTTCCATTTGTACTACAAGTATTTTTTTACCTTCCATCCAATTTTTAAGAGCTATCCAACAATACATTCAGCTGAAAGGATCTGTAAATAGGACCATCACCTGGATTAGAAATACTTCTCAAAACTTATCATCCAATGACTTGAACAGGTACTGTTTCAACACACATCTTGGGGACAAAATATAACAGACACACACTGTGTTTGCAAATAATAATATGATCTCAGAACATGAAAAGATTCTGCTGAATAACTTTGTGCATGACAGTGAAAATTCCACAATGTCAGCATTACATTCACTGCAACTTCTGAAGTTGCAATTCCTCAAACTGCGAGAGCTGTGAGTGATCCACTCCCCTAGAAATTTCCTGGGAAAAAGGAAGCCAGTGATGTAAAAAGGGAATTAAGATGTATGGAGACGTTATTCTCTCATGTATGAAACACTTAACAGCCTCATATTTTTAAAATTAAAAATAGTAGATTATTACTTATTTTCATGAGTTATATATATTCTATATATATTCTATTTAATGGTTCTGGGTTACCAGGAATATCAAGCAAAGCAAAGGCATATTTTCTTTATAAAGTATTTTTAAGCTGGTAAAGCACAAAGGCTACCAGCATTATCTAAAACTTGTTTCAATTTTTATCTATTATGTGTAGTTGTGTCCAAATTTATAGACACTCAGGGCTCTCAGGTTTGCGCATTTTAATATGTTGCATGTTTTTCTATAATAGCATTTCTGGCAGAATACTTTTATTACTAAAGAGTTCCTGTTTTCCTTTATGGGAAAGCATAGTCTTAGTCAATGTGATTATAAAAAAAACTTTGGGAACATAACTCTATATTGTCCAGTAGCAGCAGACACAGAGTAGATATAAAACATATATTTTATTTTAAATTCCACAATTTTAAATGAATGTCAAGAGCTTGATTTATGACTTAAAAATGCATGGCAAAATTTTCTTCGAAGTCCATCAATGATGAAGTGGTTGAATCTTTTATTCACAACATTCCCCATTTTACATGAATTACTTCCCTTCATAGAAGACTATTGTAAGGAATGCAAACTTCTTGACACTAAGAGATCTTTAGCAGATTAGTAATTAATAAGCTTGTTGCTACATCTCATTGGCAAAATTCCTGTTACTTTCAATGAGAGCATGATCAGGCTCAAAGTCAACTGAAATTTCTGTGAATGCAAAGGCTGCTTATCTCTTTCAGCTACTTTTGAACACTAATAAGGTTGGTTTTATTGGAACTTATTACATCCTTACTGGAAGCAGAATTTGACCTCAGCTGAAAAGATTGCCCCCTTCTTTCACTTTGTTTTGAAAAAGAGCTACATTTTCATAATAGTGTCCGGGTACGCGCACAAATCTCATTACCCAATAATAGGATTTGTCTACATACCTCCTGCTCAGTCTTTTGGAAATGTACATGTCCCTCAGCATGGGTTACTTTTTTCCCCTTGTTTCCATTTACATATGTCTATGAGTACAATAGCTTATATTCCATATAACAGTTTCAGTCAAGCAAAAGTAGCTAAGTATATAATCAGGGAGGAGGCGGAGATATCCTTAAAGTACAAAATCAACCTTGGAAGCTGAACTCTCACTTTTGTTACATGATTGAGACATTTGAGAATAAAAGTATGCCACAGAGCTGAAGCAATGTGTAATGGAATAGCTCAAATATAACAGCAAAATGCTAAAGCAATGTTTAATTATAGTCTGCAGTCTAGATACTCTCAGATTGGATCTGCAAAAGAAAAGTTGTCTTAGGAAAACTTGACATACTAACATTTTAAATTTGGGATATGAATTTCAATGAACCTTAGTTTCATTGTTTAATATTTTTTAGGTGAACTGGCTTTGCTCTGCATTTCTTTCAAAGTAGTACAAAGTGGTTAAGGAAAATAATTGAAAATCACTCTTATCTTTACTGCTTTACTTCCAACCATTAGTTCTATAGCTGTTCTGATTAAATATGTTATAGAACCTGAGTTAAAATTTTTATTTAAAATGTAGAACAGTAAGTTTTTGAAAAACCCACACATAAAGGTATAGAGGAAAAAAGCATAAAACCCCACAAACAACCCTTCTGCCTTCCTTCTCCCCAGACAATTAGAAGTAAACCATAAGAAGCAACATTGAATAGAAAATCAGATAAACTGAACAGCAAAATATGTTCTGATCATTCGTATATACTGTGAAACTCTCTGGAAAGGTTCATCTTTTGAAAGATGCACAAGGAACAGATAGAAATTTGGTCTGTCGATAGAAGGTTGTCCTTTGCTTTATTTCTTCTAATTCTGTATCACACCACCAGTATCTCTTCTTATGCTTCTTAATCTTTCTTTCTCCTTATTAAAATAGTTCATTAATTTATATAAAGAAACATTTCTTTGTGAAAAGACATACTTAATTTACCTTGGTTTAATCCACCTTCTGGAAAGTTAAGGTCCATCTCTCTTTCTTTTTGAAAAGTATGGATAAGATGTGAGGTCACTATTTTGATCTGAGGTTTTACTCTATGTGCATGCGTTACACACTTCATACAGAAGGCTAAATTTTCACTTTTTCCTGAATACAGGCAAGTGTCCTAAGTCTTGTTGCTATGCCATTTAGCCATAGCAACAAACACAAAAGCCACTGTGTTGTTATTTCCATTTTCCCTTCCAGACAGTTTGCCTAGTAAAGAAAACATGCTGGATATAGCATTGTCAAAATAAGTGCAGCGTTTTCTGTGAGGGATGTCCAACATTTCACCTTTCAAAAGATTATATTGTGCAAAAATTCTAAGCAAGAAGATGGAGAGGTTATAGCTGAGCTATCCACATCCTTTTGACACACAGGTAAGGATGTAAAAAAGTAATTGCTTTACAAGGACGAGTCAGGTTTTCTATTGTATATTTATCAAATATAAAAAAATGCCATACATTTTTTTATTTGTCAATATAATGGCAAAAAAATATTTCAAATAACCGGATAAAATAAAGGGGTAAAAACCTAACCTTAAATACTTAAATTTACTATATATGTGATGCATCTTTGTGCAACAAAAGTTGTTATCCCTCTTTTCTAGTCAATAATAGCTTACAATCAACATCACATTGAGCTAAAATAAACCTGCATAGAGGTTGTGAGACAATATCCCATTCTTTCACAAAGATATATAAAGGATTTTCTTGTAGCTGAGGTAAGGAGTGTGAGGTAAGACAAATAGTTTATTCAGCAGATTCTTTTACAACTTCATCCATGATTTCCTGTAAGTCATGCAAAGGTACTTTTCATTGTGAAAGAGAAGTTTGGCTTTCCAGCTCTTTCTCACTTTCAATGGGACTTAGATTCCTGACTGTCATTTCCTTTATGGAAAATCTTAATAATTGCCTAGGCAATATTTTTCTTGCACTTGTAAAAAAAAAAGAAATTATAAGAAAAACTCAGATAGGCACAATAAATGTAAAATTCTTAATAACCAAAAATATCCTTTTAATTTTGAATAAAAAAGGTCAAGGTACTTACTGACTATTATATAGCTTTTTGTTCATTTTGTAATATCTCTTATTTGACCAAATTTTAGAGTCTACTTTTTAGTTATTATTTTTTCTTGATTAATTCCATAATTTCAAAATAGGATTGATTTACAATCGCTGATATGGACACCAGTGAGGTTTTTGTTTTCAAAAGGAACATAATTTATGGCTATACACAAATAATGAAAGTGGATTTATTTGGCCAGGAAAGAAAACCATAAACTATTTCTTAAAGTATAGGTACAATTTGGCCAAAATTTCTAGATGTACTATGATCTTCATGCAGACACAAGTAATGAAATCTATACCAATCTCTTTAACCCCAGTCACTCAATCAGGTGAGAGTAAAACTTTCAAACTGAATAAGGGAAATTATTCAAACTACCCTCTGGTCTACAAATAGTAAGAACAAGCCTAATTGCAAAACCTGCCTATAAACCTTTCTTTCAGATCCACCTCAGTATGGTGTGGATAGGCTCGTCTTTTTCTTCCACCCACTACCTTTCAAGAGATGATCTTTCTCTTTTGGAAGAGTGTGTATGCAGGGCTACTTAAAAAATTCCGACCTTAGTAAAATGCATTGCCATTACAAAATTGCTAGTTACATTTATCTTATTCATTTCTTTGGAAATCAGGTTGCTGATTTCCAAATAACAGATTCATTCCAGTTTATTTAAGAGCACGAAGGACTTCAAATTATTTTCCAATTTTAGGTCAGCCCCTTTGATACCATAGAAAACAGAATGCATTCTTCGATAGTTTCAAGAATTTTGAGATTTTATTCAGTGTTAGGTTTGAACCCAGTTTCAAAATGGGCTGCAGTAAAAAACTGTCTTCACAGAAGTAGAGTTTCTGTCCTTGTAATGAAGTTTTCATGTACGTTAGAAAGATGCAGTATTGATCTAAGAATGCTTTCACTTTATTTAGGTCAAAAAATAAAGGTCTTCTTAATGAGTTAGTCATCCAAAATTTTCTTTAAAATCAGAAAGGAAAAACAGGCATCTGCTGAGAGCAACTCATTTAATCCTAACACAGATACCTAGATAAATACCAGGGATCAGTCATATGAATTGTCATTTAGAACTGCCCATATTTCTCTGCTAACAATGTGGGGAAACTAAAGGTTTCAACAGAGCAGATGAAAATTAAATTTTAAACAGAAATTATTTACATTTAGACCTGCACAGTTAGGTAGGGCGAATACTGCCATCTGTTTCTCCTTTCTTGTGGTGGTAGTTCCCATTAATAAGTGGTTGCTTCACCTGGGGTTATGCTGAAGCACCAGAATTCCTGGAGCAGCAAACAGTCCTTGTGAGTGCTGTCCACTTTACTTATGAGGGACACATGGAATTTTAGGCAGGCTGTTGTTAGCCTCAGATTGAGGGGCGTGAGCAGCAGCTCCTGCTGGGATGGGAAAGTCTTCTGAAAACTTGGTCTTCATTCATCTGAGAGCAAGCCCAACTCTCCAAAGCTTTTGAGTTGTTTTTCTGTCTTGATTGTATACCTTCCTTTTTTTTTATTTTTCTCTTCAGTTTTTCTGTTACTGACAAAAATCTAATTAATTAAATATTCTCCATATTGGAAAATTACTGGGAAATCTAAGAAAAATCATTCATGTCTTCTCCTGTGTCAGAGAACCTGTTTTATTCAGAAGGAGGAGGAATGGGTTACACTGTAGAGACAAGAACAAATTTTCAAGTCTGCAGCTGCCTGGATTCTAATTCATTTCATTACAATGTTGAAACTCTTCCCTCTCACACATGAAATGGATGGCAGTGGAAAACTGTCACACATGGCTTCATACATGGCCATTTCTAGAAAGCTGATAATCAAGTGCTGCAGCAAAAGGAGGTGAAAATAGAACTAAAATTTTGACTTCAGTGTACTTTTAATGAAGTAATGTGACTCTCCAATTTTCTTTTCTTTTCTTTCTTTCCTTCTTTCTTTCTCTCTCTCTCTCTCTCTAGTCTTCTATATATTTTCTTCAATTCTTTAGCCATTTTCCACATTTCCTGTCTCTGTGCTCTTTGTGCTGTTTCTTCAATTCCCACTATCTCAGCAGTTCCTCCTTCACATGACTCCTTTCTTCTACTTTCCATCTTTACCCTTACTTGAGATTCTCTCTCTGACAGTATTTCTTACATTTCCCATTCCCTAATAAATCATGTGGATGTTCCTCTTTATTTGAGTGATGATTTTTCCATGTTTTCTTTACAAATCAAAGTATGTTTACTCCAGTTCCCATTTCTTTTTCTCTTCAATTTATTGCTAATATCTCAGGCATACTCAGGTAAAATACAGAAACTGCAGCAACAAAAAAAAAAAAAAAAAAAAAAACTCCCCAAGGTTCTTGCCAACACCTAAACACCTATTCATAAGAAATCTGAATTTCTTACAAAATACAATGCATCACTTCAAGGTTTATCTATACATACAGAAAGCAGACTAGAGTGAAGGTGGGAAAAGCATAAAAGATGATGTAGTTGATCATTAAATACACTATTAGAAACCCTTCTACTTGCATCTAAAAATGTTTCAATACAGAAAACCATTCCTTATATAAAGCTAATAATTTTCCATGATGTGAAAGATTTCATAAACAAAAGTTTGTATATAAGAGAAAATGACCAGCCAGATAGTACAAACAAAAGTGTCATGTGTGTCGCCTGGACCTTTAGGCTAATAGTGACTTTAAAGTTACCTGTGGTCCCAGACTGAAAGAATGTATTTAAGTAGAACTTTCCCTGATATTTATATAAATGTTCCTACTTTATATTCCAAATTTTAAAAAGGTACAAAAATTCCACAAAAAAAAAAAAAAAAAAAAAAAAACAAAAAAAAACAAAAAAAAAAAAAAAAAAAAAAAAAAAACAACCGAACAAAACAAAAAAAACCCAACAAAACAAAACCAAAAACAAGGCCACCAAACAAGTTCAGCAGCCTCTGATCACATAAAAAACCATTCAGCTTTATTAAAGCCTGGAGCTCTTATGGGTTTGGAATCCTGTACCTTCCAGAAAGGCTTTCTTGTAAAATAACTTGATACTGAAAACTGAGATAGAAAAAACACTATGAAGTATAAATGCTAATAGTTTAAAAACTCTCTACAGGCAAATTAATTTCAGTATTGAAATATAAAATTGCAATCTGTATTTCCAGTGACAGAACACAAAATTTGTTTCTTCTTGGAAATTCCTCTTTTGTACCATAAAATCCCTCAATAATCTTTGCAACTTTTCTTAGTTTAAATTTATGCTTTATTGGTAGGAAAACTCTATTTGCACAGTAGGACCCAGTTTTTTAAAGGTAGGTAGAAATATGGCCAATCTTATTCCATGATACTTGTAAACTCCACATCACTGAGACAAGATGCTGGTAAATTCCCTTTTACCATTTTTAATAGTGATCATACTTACTCAGCTCCTTTATTGCCTGGCTTTTGTCATCAACACTCACTTATTTTTACTGCTATAAATTCCTTGAAATTCCTCATAGCAGCCTCTGTTCTAACCACATTCTTCACACAGTAAGATAAGACAAATAAAAATCATACATTGGCTTAAAGAAACCCCAACAACAAAAAACATATAGAAAGAACTATTACTTCCTTTTTCTGGCCAACTCCCTTAACTAACATTTGCTTTTTAAATTGAGATTGAAAGCTCCCAAGGAAATAAAGTTATCATATCTAGTTATCCATAAACTTATTGTTGACTTATAGACAGATAACATCACATTATACTATCCTGAATTCCATTAAATAGCAGTAGTCAAGCTCAGGGGGACAGGAAGGGATCCTGTCAGCATTGATACCTTTTAAATACCTTTTGCGTATGAGACCATATGCTGGTTTGCACAGTTGTCAAACCAGAGATGAAGAGAAGACACAGTTAAAAGTGTTCCTTGCTGCAGTGTGCAGGCACTCTCTTTAGCATCTGTTTGGACATGGTTTTGACACTACCTAAAACCAAAAAACTCCCTCCTTTGCCTTTGCAAGGATTGTGTTTCATACAAATAGCCTTTTGAAAGATTTTCAGAAGCTTCTGCTTGACACAAAACCTGGAGGCTATCTGTCAAAACAGAAGAAAACAAAGAGAGGGAGTTGGAGGGAAGAAAAAATTAAAATATTTTTGCCAAACAGATGGGATTGGCAGTTATCCTAAAAGAAAGATGGATTATGGCTCTGTCCAGTACTAGGAATTTAAAAATAGTTGCCTCATCTATGTATATTTTTGTCTGCGTTTTTCTTTTCTTCCCTTAGAGATACAAGCTAAATTGTAAAAATAAGGCAAAAAAGAGCGACAGTTAAAAATGCTTTTAAAATGTTTTTCAGTATCTTCCTATGACAGATTCTTATTTTGCAATAGCTACAATAAGAGAGTTAAATTCTGAAGCCCTTAGATGATAACTTAGAGTCCTACAAAAGAGTCTATGAAGAAAGAATTCCTGTATCTTCACTGAGGCACATAGCTTCAAAAGCTTTTCTTTGAAGAATTATCAGTTTAGCTCCAAAACAAGACTTTTGTACTTAAAATGGAGTTGATGTACTGAGGTTTATGACTGCAATCCCTACTTAGCTCCTAAACATCCTGAGTCTGTATATACTTAACTCTCCGATGGTAAAGGTCTGTAGGTGACTAACATTCTGCTTTTGGGCATATCTAAAACTGGTACCATCTCGACAGCACAATCTGCCTCTGCAATTACCTCCTCACTTAGATACTCTTATTTTTAGCCCTGAAAGCACAATTTTTATAGATGTATTTATATGCTAGATCAATAGACGAATGACAGATAGATAAAAACAGATAAAAAGAAGCCTGAATTCACTACACTACCTGATCCAGACACCAACATAATTTTATTTCAGTCAGTGAAACCTTCTGAAAACAGATCTGTGTACTGATCCTTGCACAAAAGATAGTTAATTAATGCCAAATGAAGCAATAATTGGTTAAAATATGTAAACATAATTTTCCACTCTTGAACCCCTTCTCTTATCTCCATAAAATACAGTCTATCCTTGGAGAAGGTACTCCATCCTGTGCAAGCCAGGGAATAATACTTACTACCCACCCAAATGAAAAGTCTGTTTCAAATTCAGTGTCTTCTGAAATTTGATTTTTTTCTCCCAAATCTAATCCTAGTAATATAAAACATAAACAGACCCATTTACTTATGTCTACACATCTCCATTCTGCCACCATGCCCCCATTTCAAGGAGCCCATTTTATTTATTTATTTATTTGCCTTTGGCAATGGTTTTCTTAAAAGGAGGGAGGTTTGTGTTGGAATCACATAGAAATTGAGCTATGGAGGGTGTCAACATCCAGTTTTCAAATTTTGAAAAATATTTTAACCACTGAATTTGCATATAGAATAGGATATTGCTGTCTGCTCTTACAAATTTTTATAAAGAAGTAAAAGTAACTAGTGTTCCACTCTAGGATAGTTCCAGACTATGCCAGTAAATAGGGACGCATTCCTAAAGACAAGAGGCAGAGACATTTTCTCCTCAGAAGACTGGGATTTTAAATCAAAACTAAATTTCAATGCTTCAGATTGTTGAATGACTCAGCCTTTCTCAAGAACAACACTTGTTCTGGACCTTCTATGTTTAAATGTTACATATCACATATAAAGTACCTGTAAAGTTAGTACATCTTTACAGAACTGTTTTTTAAATAAATATGGTTTAATGTGTAACAAACCTGCTTCAAAACTGATGTAAAATAATTTATGTTCCATAAGAATGTAATTATATTAATTTAGAGAATTAATTAGTTGTGTACATGGACGTCCAAGCAGCAGAGAGATTTTTTTTCCCTCCATGTATTTTATTCTTCTAAAATGTATTTAGAGGATTTTTTTTGAACCTTTCAAGAAAAAACTTTTGGCAACTTTTATTATAAATGATAAAATGCAGTTGTAGAATAATGCTATCATACCTCACTAGGTGTTGAAATATTTCAGGTATTGCTGACATATGTTAAGACAGCAGAAAAGTCATTTGTACATATTAATAATTACCTCTGGTGATAGTTTGGTAGGAATTCTCATCTGAATTTTTTCTGACCTTTCCAGGATTTCCAGGCATTTTACAAGATGAAGTGACATCCACTTAAATGAGAAATATTTTTTAAAACATCAGTTCAGCTTAGGTCCAAATCCAACGTTTGTTAAAGTAAATAATAAATTTTCCATTGACTTTCCTGGGCTTTGACTCAAGCTCCATGAATAGATTTTTATTCTAAATGAACATTTCAGCTATATTCCCCTCTGCTCCTTGAGAATCACTCTCTGTGCCATTTTTTAATTTGCTAGCCAGGAACTCGTCAGTCACCAACCGTGCCCTACTTACTCTCCAAATGAAGAGGGTTCAGTACCCACTGCAGTTGGCAGCTGCTGCTGTTGCTCCAGCTCCCAATTTCCTAACAGCCCTTGCTGAAAATGGCAAAGAAACAGGAGGAGGAGAGAAATGGCTTTGTAAGAGAGATTAAGACTCAGCCATATGCCAGTGTTTCTGCAGTGGATGTAAGGTACTGGCCAGAATGATTCTTGTTGGTTTTGTTTTATCTCCAGGAATTTCAAAATCTACCCAACTTTGCAGTACGGACTGGAATGTTTGGAAATAGCAACCAAGTATCATTTACTGTAACAGTACTCAGAGATATAATCAAAGGATCTATGATTCCCGGAAAACCCAGGAAAAGACCTTTAGGGCATCTGAGGTTGATTTAGATGTCTAAATATATATACATCAACATAGATTTCCATTAACATGTGGCACAAGAAGACAACCATCATTTTCAGGGTGCTGTTTCTTTTTTATGTGACTACATTTGTCATGTGAGAATAGAAATACACTTTAGTGGCAACTCTTATGCACATTTGAGTGCTAGGAATAAAACCCTCTTGACTGAGGTCGGATAAGATGTGTGTGTTTTCAGAGCAAATTGAATTTATGTATCCTAATTCTTCACCTTGTTGCCATTCAGACAAATTAAAAAAAATTGTGTCCAAAAATGAGGCAGATGTGGAGGAAGAAATGACTTGATGATTCCTCAAGAAGCTCTGTGTGCTGAGCACAGTGAGCACAGACTGCTGTTTTAGGAACATACCCCTCAATCTTCGTGCAGAAAGACAATTTTGCAGATAGATATACCAAAGTTGTAATTATTAACAAAAGTAGAAAACTTACAGATTTTACTCCTCAACAATATTTTTTGGCTATTTTGAGATGATAATACAGATGATACTGTATATATGTAGTATTCTTTCTGGTTATTTATTTTGCTTAGTGAACTTCCTCTAATGAACAGCGCATTTCATTTATTCTTCTTCTATATTCATTTCTTATCATTTCATATCTGGTGGTGAATTATAAGAATGTGATGGACAGAACAGTCTTTGCCTCCAGCACAATCTTTCTACCTCTCCACTACTAATATGAATGCAGATAGGCAGATAAATACATATGAAACCAAAAAAGGCTGGTGTACCTACCTACCTGTATGCACAGAAAAATTAATCAACCGATCTATATGAAACATATACAAAATAGGAACATCTATCAAAAAAATTGCAAAATAGCAAAGTGAAAATATATTTAAAGACACTGTTTTAAATAGCTGTCGCATGCAGGGCATGCTTCATAAACTGCAGATAGGCTTCCTGAATAAAATATGAGGATATGTAGCTCCATGACTATCTCAGTAAAAGAAAGAAATCTGAGGAAAATTTATAAATAGGTCATACGCTATCTCCAAAGGGATAAACAAAATAGCCAGAAGTGACAGTATTTGCTTTTCATGTGTGCAAATACAAGGCCTAATAAATGTCATCTCCTCATTTGCAAATTAAGATATAAAGGAAATGTCTCTGACAGTACATGCAACAGTTCATATTTGAAGTTTGGCACAGTGAACTGACAGCCACAGAGGAACTGCAGTCGCCTAATCCTTTCATTCTGCCTTCCAGCTACTGGCAAGGAGGGTGGAATTTAATAAATATGTGATGAGAAAAGGCTGTGAAAGGCTGTCGTATCTTCTCCTCTGCAAGAACTCATCTTCAGAGATAATTAACTAGATGACAATATACAACGTGCCATTAACAAGAGCATTCAAATAATTTCTGGACTTAAGTACACTTTTAAGCTGCTTATCAGATTTTCATTTATGAATCCATTCAGCTGTCAGGCTTACATCCTGGCCCTTTATTGAAGCTCACATGGGAATCCAAACCTTCTAATTTTCTATACAGATTCATTTCAGAATCAATTAGAGCTGGTGGCAGCCTTGTCCCTGTGTGCTAAGGGGATTAGCTGGACACTTGCTCAGCTGAAGCTACCTTTGAATGTACATTCAACCCTCCTTCAAGAAAGAGTTGTTTTCCAGAGGATTCTGAAGCAATTGAAGTACTGAAATCAACAGATGGTAGATAATCACTGGAAAAGTCTACAGTTTTGTTAGGAAAGAGAAAACACTATTTAAAACTGCATCCTTGGCACTGTACAAGGAAGAGATAAAGTGACAAAGAGAAAGAAAAAAAAGAGAAAAGATAAGAAGAATTAGAAAAAAAATAGAAAAAAATATAGGAAAAAGGAGAAGAAAGAAGAAAAGAAAAAAAAAGAAGAAAAAAAAAAAAAGAAAAAAGAAAGAAAAAGGAAAAAAGAAAAAAGAAGAAAAAAAAAAAAAAAAAAGAGCAGGGGATTCTTCTGACTGTCTCCCAGTGGTTCAGAGCAAATGCTCTAGTGACCAGAAGATCTCCCAAGGGCTGTCCTTTAATACTTTTTGCCTCCATAAGCACTTCACAGATCAGTTTTTGCATCTGACCTTTGGCCATTTTCCACCTACATGTTATTAGCTTCTCTACTACTTGTCTTAGCAATTTCAGTTTGCCATCCCAAAACACATTACTTTTGACTTCTAATAAACAGTACAGAACACAAACCCATGTGGAACAGTTATCCACTCTTTTCTGTTTCCAGGCAGTCTAGGTTTTATTCAGTTGTTCGGGTTTTTGGTTTGCTTATTGGGGGTTTTCTCCCCTAACAAACATTTTTAATGATTATTTTACACTTCAAAATTAGAAAGTTCCATTCAATCCATTCTCACATTTTAATTCTAGAAGGTTCTTGCTTATGAGATGGTGGTTTATGCTAAGTGATTTAAAAAAAAAAATATTAGCCACAAGTTTGCAATCAAGTTTCTGAGGTTACTTGCAGAAACAGATAACTTAAAAAAAAAAAAAAAATCAGCCAAAAAATTATGTAAGGAATCACAGAATAATAGAACAGCCTGAGCAGGAAGGAATCCACAAATGTCATCAAGTCCAGCTTTTAAATGAATGGCCTATATGGAGATCAAATCTGCATCCTTGACGTTGTTAGTACCATACTTCAGCCAACTGAGCTTGTATTAGATTGCACCAGTTTTTACTTAAACAACACAGAAAATTAGTTTATGCAAGTATAATACTCCAAAGATAATTTATTTCAATGTATTTAGTTTAGTTATAACAAGGATGATGACCTACCATGTCCTAGGAGCTGTATCTATGAGCCACAAGACTGAGAATGCTGAGGATCATGACCTCTAAAGAAGGCTAAAAAGTAGGAGATGGCCAACTGTGGTCATGTCAGGTATGGCCTCTGACACTGGTTATAGTGGCCTTGGCAGGTTTATTTGTTGTTCACTGCATCCACAAAGAATACTAACCTACAAGGAGTCCCCAGCCTCTCTAAGAAGCTCTCAGAGAGCTTTGTGCAGAAGCCCTGCTCTAATTTTGTCACAGGAACTGCATTTGAGCTTCCTGGGGGGGCCAAGAGTCACTGATTTACATCTGAGACATTCAGGTCAGAGTTTCAGCATATTGTAACCATTGGAGACATAAATGTTCCCAGTAGTTGGATTTGAGCCCTTTGTGATGAAAATGGAGAAAGTATTTAGGTTCTTCAAGTTGTATATTATACTGTTAACCTGCTAATGTGTGTGATGCATTCATAATTTAAAAAATCTTGCAAATTCTGCAAGGTACTTTTGATATTTTAGACACCACTAGGCTAAGATCTGCCCTAAGACACAAGGGCAGATCTGAATGTTCCTAGCCTCACTGGGAAAATAACAGTTTTACAGAAAAAATAATTCCTACAAGATTCAGGAAATCTCCTTCAAGGTTCAGAAAATTACAGAAGTTTCACTACAGTGAAAATTTTCCCGCGGCATCTGTCTGTGTTTTCCTGGTCCCCAGGCAGCTCTAGCACCTAGAGCGGTACCGCCTCTCTCCAGGACCCGGGATCGCCGCGTCTTTCCGGATTCGGCTCCGTGCTGATGTCCAGGTGGGGGTGCCAGCAGATTCCTCGCCACTACGAGTGAGAGACACCAGTAAAGAGTGAAGGAACGTCCAGATTCCCCATGCATGGAAGGCTGAAAATCCTTTATTGTTGCAGGGAGCTGTGCCGAGGCTCCATGACCCGCTCCCAGCTCGCGCGTGAGGAAAAACAGCATTGGGCACTCCGAGGCACAGGATTATATCAGGGACGGGGCAAGGAGAGCAGGGGCCCTCCCGCCCAATGGGGGCAGGCACTGTGGCGATGACGTGGACCGTGGCACCCAATGGGGACAGGACCGGGGCGGACCCTGGGCTCTGGGGCAGATGGAGGATGGGAATTCGGAGTGAGGGGGACTGAACCCTCCGGGCAGGACGGGGAGTGGTCACAGTAGTGATAGCAGAAGCTCTAACAGCCAGGGACCCAGAGTGAACTGCCGCAGGGGAGGGAAGGGGGAGCAGACACAGGGGGTGCGCGGGGGTACACAGAACATGGGTAGCTAACAGATCAGAACCCCTAACCTAAACCCCAAACCGCGATGCAACATTTTCCATTTAAAGATTGCTATAGTTCCACTACTATATATATCTAAACCTCAACTTTTTTTACTCTACTGGCAGTCTTCTTAGAATCCCTCTTATCTCCCATGAGCAGTAGTGAGATCACTACATTCATGTAAGGATTTTTTTCCTAAATCAAGAAGAAAGTAATTCACTGTATAATTCATTCATGTGTTCTATAATGAAATATGGTTTCAAAATAAAGCAGCTTAAATACTATAAATCGATGTTTTACTAACTCATGAAAAAATAAGAGTCCTAATAAACATGCTTATTTAGTAATGTTGCTCAAAATCTCCCTTCACTTCTCAGCTGGTATCCATGGGCTTCTCATGTTTTCACTGCTGTCATATTTCTGAACTAATAATATTCAGTGTACTCAGTCCAAATGACAATGGATCTGGAGGTGTGATTTTTGATGTCATTTTCTGAATGGAAAAGCACAAAGCAAACAAAGTTCATGCATTATTTACACAATAAAAGATGAAAATTATTAATGCAATAAGAATACATCACTCACACACACAAGCAGTGGTGTTTCTCTAGATCAAGGGTCAGATAGTACTGAAATTACTGTATTACCAATGTAACAATTTTGAATAATTCTGATATTCAGAGATTTAGACATACAGGTTTTGCAGAGCTTTACATGTAATAATAATCTTGGATACCACTTCTCAGTGGAGAATAAGAATGCTTTATTCTTACCATATGCTTGCTTGATGCTCATTTTAAAGTAAGATGACAGTAAGTTAAATTTAATACTGCAGAGACCATCATCTCCAGAATTCTGTTACACAGAAATGTGAAACAAAAATGCACTTTTACAGAAGTGTAAGGAAGATTCAGCTTGTATAAACAGTCATGAGTCTCTTAATTTTGGTAAAATCATTTTATGTTTGCAAAGGAACATATCTATTATGTTCATTAAAGGTGACAGAGTAAAGCCCTTGAGAGTGAAGATATCTGTTATCAAGAACATCTAGCCAAGTAGAGCAATCCACAGAAAGCTAGCTCAGCAAAACAATAAAGTAATGAATTCTGCCTCTGTGAGGATGTGTGGGTACATATTTTGCAAAAGTAAATATTGGTAAATTTGCTTTTTTCATTATAGTGTAATGAATAATCCTATTCTTAAAAGGTATATATGTTGGAAACAAAACAAAAAAGTCCTGTTTAATATCTTCATCAGTCCTGTCTAATATCTTTCTGGATGATCTGGATGAAAGCACCAAGGGCACCCCTGATATGTTCACAGGCAACACTGGGTTGGGTGGGAGCATTGATCTGCTGGAGGGTGAGAAGGCAAGAAGTCCAAAGTGATCTAAACAGACTGGATTGATGGACTGTGGCTAGTGGTATAAAGTTTACCAAGGCCAAATACCAGATCCTACACTCTGGCCACAAAAGCTCCATGCAGAGCTACAGGTCAAGGAAAGAGTGGCTGGAAAGATGAACAGCAGAAAAGGCAAGGGGGGCCAATGGCATCTTAGATTATATCAAGAATAGTGCGGCCAGCAGGACCAGGGCAGTGATTGTCCCCCCATACTTGGCACTGGTGAGGCCACACCTCGAGTGCTGTGTTTAGTTCAGGGTCCCTAAAGACAAGACAGACGAGGTGTTGCAGAGTGTTCAAAGAAGAGCAACAGAGCTTCTGAAGGGTCTAGAGAGTGACTGATAGGAGGAGAGACTAAAGAAGCTGAGGTGTTTAGCCTGGAGAAAAGGAGGCTCAGGGGAGACCTTAATGCTCTCTACAACAGCCTGAAAGGAGGTTGCGGCCAGGTGGAGGCTGGTCTCTTCTCCCAGGCAACCAGTGACAGGAAAAAAGGAAATTTCCTCAAGCTGCACCACAAGAGGTCTAGGTTGGATATCAGGAAGAATTTTTCCAGTGAAAGGGTTGTTAAGTATTGGAATGGACTGCCCAGAGAGTCACCACCCCTGTTCAAGAAATTACTGGACATGGCATACTATGGTTTACTTAACAAGATGGTGATTGGTCAAAGGTTGGACTCTATGACCTTAAAAGTCTTTTCTAACTTAAATAATTCTCTTATTCTGTGAAAAAAAAAAAAAAAAAAACAAAAAAAAACCAAAAGAACTGCTGCAAAGATTTCTCTTTATTTAGTAAGATGTATGTAGTGATGCTACTTTTGTTGTTAAAGTCAGTACCATTTTGAACCTAGATTTCAACTCTAGCACTTGAATAAGGACATTTCTTTATTTTATATCTTTCACAAATTTTTGTATTTGAAATTGCTTTAGAAAAATATTACATTGAAGCCTGACTGAAGAGTACATTTGAAATACTACTTTAAAATTTCCATATATCAACTTGAGAATGAAACTGAAGACCCAGAAATCAGTTATGTAAATTTTATTAGTATTTCACAGGAAGTAGCAAACAAGGGCATTGCTAAGGAAATTTGCCAATGATAGATTTAGAAAAGTGGAAAGCACCAATGGGGACTCAAATGCATGGGCATAAAAATCAGGTATTCAGCTTAAAAATATGCAAGCTCAAGAATCTGTTCAGAGACAAACCAATTGCTGCAAAAATTGAAGGAGAGGCAACAATGTGGAAAGCATTAATTCTAGCAATACTATACAGCACATTTGATACCAGTTCAAAAGTGTGAAATATTGCTGTAATAAAATAGGAAAGATAATAGACATTTTGGACTGCATACATATTACCTTACAAAGCAAAGGTCTAATAGAAGTTCTGTTTCTAAGGCACTGGTGTGATTTCCCCTACACAAGTCCATTCAGCTCTGGGCAAAAAAATCTCATTAAATATACTAACAAATTGGTAGGTCCTCAGTGAACTGTGCAAATAAATAAATAAATAAATAATCAGTGAGCTAAAGTGCATTATTCATGCTACATCCCTGAAAATGTTAAAGGCCAGGTTAGATGGAGTTTTGAGAAATCTCTTCCAGTGGATGGTGGCCTTGCCCATGGCAGGGAGGGTTGGAACTAGATGGCTTTTAGGGCAACTCCCAACTTAAATCATTCCATGATTCAAGGAGTTAAATAGAAGCCACCTGTAGTGGCATTCTTCTTGACATGAAAAAAAGCACCACTTCGTGACATTTGACTATCATGAAAATGTAGTCTTTTCTAAAATCCCTCCTTTTACCACAGTCAGTCCATATATATAAAAGCTTAATAAAGAAGCAACTAAGGGCAACACCAGTTATATTAAGAAAAAAGTCAAAGTATATACAACAGAGGAACAGAGGAATGTTAGCTTAAGACATTATTTCAATGATAATAAAAAGGTAGACTCAGTAAATTGTGTGAAAGAAAATCTGTTTGAGGGGAACTGTGATTTTGTAAGTAGCTTTTGGAGACAGCTGATCAAAAAGTCATATAAATGATACCTAGTAGGAGTTCTGGAAAGAATAGTTCCAGAGAATCATCATGTTTCTCTTTAAGATTCTGGAGGAGGTGAGAGTAGGTGTGTATTACATTTACCATGTAATATATTTTTTAATTTACCAGTGTTGGCAAAGAAAATCCTCTTGCCAGCTTTTATCATTTTTATTAAAGAGTACCATCTTCCAATATTAAATATGTAGTACAAGTAGATAGAAATTATTAACATAAATAGAGAGATAGAAAACCACTATAGAAATATACAGATTTAAGACAAATATAACAGGCCCTAGCTTTTTCCATCCCTCTATAGCCAGGTTTGTTTTTTTTTTTTCAGGGTGTGTTTATCTGTTGAAAGGTAGGAGGGCTCTGCAGAGACACCTGCAATGGTTGGATAGATAGGCAGTGTTCAATAAGATGAAGTTTAGTAAGTCCAAGTGCCAAGTCCTGCATTTTGGCCACAATAACCCCCTGCAGAGTTATAGGCTAGGGATGGTGTGACTGGATAATGACCAGGCAGAAAGAGACCTGGGGGTGCCGGTCAACAGCCGGCTGAATATGAGCCAGCAGGGTGCCCTGGTGGCCAAAAAGGGCAAGAGCATCCTGGCCTGTATCAGGAATGGTATGGCCAGCAGGAGCAGGGAGGTCATCCTCCCCCTGCACTCGGCACTGGTGAGGCCACACCTTGAGTGCTGTGTCCAGTTCTGGGCCCTCAGTTTGGGAAAGACGTTGAGACACTTGAGCGTGTCCAGAGGAGGGCAATGAGGCTGGTGAGGGGCTTGGAACACAAGCCCTGTGAGGAACGACTGAGGGAGCTGGGGTTGTTTAGCCTGGATAAGAGGAGACTCAGAGGTGACCTTATCACTCTCTACAACTTCCTGAAAGGTGGCTGTAGTCAGGTGGGGGTTGGTCTCTTTCTCCAGGCAGAAACTGACAGAACAAGAGGACACGGTCCTAAACATGGGTATTGGGAAAAAGTTTTTTTATGGAAAGAGTGATAAAGTACTGGAATTGTCTGCCCAGGGGGGTGGTGGAGTCACCATCCCTGGATGTGTACAAAAAAAGATTGGATGTGGCACTCAGTGCCATGGTCTAGTTGAGGTGATAGGGCATGGGTTGGCCTCGATGATCTTGGAGGTCTCTTCCAATCTAGTGATTCTGTGATTCTGTGACTTTTTAAAAATTTGTTTAGTAGTACAGTCAAATACACTATCTCTGGATAATTTTATTGTGAATGCTAATTGAGACCTCCTTAAGTTAGGATATGATACCTGATCTCAACCACTTCTTATAGCAATCCTGATTTGATTTAACCACATTCTACACCATTTGACACATTTCATGCCATTCATCACATTTTGGTTTTCATCCATTTTTTTCAGCAGATTTGAGATCTAGCCATTTTCAGCATTTAATTCCAAATTTCCAATTTCAAGATAAGGTTTCCTCCTTTAGGTTTCATAATGCAGTCATTTCTCATCAAACCTATTCCTAATCCCATTAGTTCCTGAAATGGACAGTTCTTGCTTTTCTCTGAGGGCTAGGAACAAAGCATTAAATACATATATAAAATGAATAGTTTTCTGTTCTTTCATGTACTGTATACTGTGGTAGCGTAAGAAAAAGTAATTGCAAATCCTGTGTAGAGCTTGCATATCCTTAAATATATTCTTAGCAAAGAAGAAATCTTCAGGGCTTTTAGATATTAAATAAATGTTAACACTGCTTTATCTAGCATGACTGAACTGAGTTTTTTCTCACTTCTGACTTGCTTAGGCTTGGCTATTTTAAGAGGCAATCCAATTACACACCTGTGAACAATACCTTGTAATTGAAACTATGGACCTAATTTAACCACGTGAGATATTAACAGCTTGCTTCATATTTTTAGATATATATTCTGTATTTGAGAATAGTGAGTTGTATTCATCTGTGTCAGATACAGTTACACTAGAAATTTGTTATTTCCCTTATTTTTAATTTCTTTCTTATTCTCTCACAATGGATAGCTGCCCTCCACTGTCATTAGAAGATATTTTCCTTGATTCTTACTTAAACATATTTATTGCAAGATATTTAGCTTCCTTAAATTTGTTTTCGAGAGGAATAACTTCCAGTAGGATTCATCAATATATGTCATTAACTGTCCAACAATCCAATCATCTCCATTTTGATGATGAACAATGCATCTTTGATTTTGACTCACCATAACTTTGTTGCATATCTGAGGAAGGACAATTGACATTTTTATATTATTCTTTCGAGTGTATTCTTACTTTTTTATGAACGATTTAGAATTGAAATAAGCTCTTGTTTTTTGTGTCACTTAAGCATCTTTCTGAAGAACGTTGTGAACAACAGTTATTTAAACTATTTGAACTCCTCCATACTCCCTATAAGATCCACTTCTTTGTGGTTAAAATTATAAAATAAAATAATAAGACTCCATTCAAAAGTGTTTTTAAAAATATCTGGTTTTACATCTATGTATATTTAGATTGTAAATAAATACTACTTCGTTTTCTCATTTATTACAAAAATGGATGGAAGTGTTTTCACTAATCTCTGCAAGATGTTTTGAGAATTTTTAAATTATTTTCTATTTATTCATTTAATATAATCTACATTATATTTTTAAAAGTCCTAATATAATATAGCCTATCTTTTTAAATGTCCCATAAATCTTTAGCTAGAAATGCACACTTGATTCATGATAATATTCTATGATCTTACTAAATTTATAATTATAGTTTTTCTTATTTAAGGTGCACTCCAGAGAAAACAGTGTTATTTATTTATTTCCTATCTCTGCTCAGAATTTTTTGATTAAACAACATTTTTATGTAAATACAGTGTCAAAAATTTATAATCAAATACTTTGATTCTTAGATTGTAAGGGCAAAATTAATACTGTATCAATTGACCTCCCTTGTGAAATAGTTCATACATTTCATCCCATGAGTCGCATACCTGCCATTTTTATAACTGTAAAATACTTGCTTAACACTTGGTTTTGACAAAAACATTTCAAACAAGTCATGTAATGATATTGCTTGCTGATTTGCCCCAGTTGATAATTATGATATTTCAAAAATATACATTTTATTTACTTATTGATTTTTTAAAATCTCAAATCCTTACTGTTTGGACATGTGCAAATGCATTGAAATAGTTAAATTATTTCTAATTTATTTTTCTTGTTTTATTCAAATGGTTTATGGTGAAGAAAATAAGACATTAAAGAGCTCCATTTCCATACTTCCAATAAAGGACTCGTTTAGTCATATTTTGTTTTAATTTTATTACTCTTGTTTCCTTTGTTGTCAACAATGTAGCAGCATGTACCTACCTGGTAGGCAGTTGGATATACAAACAGATATTTTTTTCTAGTTTATCTGGGTAGCTTGTATTCTGTCTGCATTTTTCCACTGTAACAGTAATAATGAAATTTTCCACAAGGACTTTCCCAGTAAAGAATCAGTAAATTATGTAAAATCTTCAGCATGAGATTTATCTGCAATTTCCAACACCATAACTTTCTAATCATGGCCTGTTTTTCTATAAACAGCAAATGAATTTCACTGGCTATTAAAGAACTGCTACAAGATCAGAACGTGAAATTTATCAAAAAAGAATTGACCAAATAATATCCCACTTACACCATATTTGTTAAATTTTAAACATTGAAACTGAAATGTTTCAATAAATATTCTCTTATTGGAACCTGAGGGTTTTTTGGTAATGATTCTTTTGGGGTTTGTTTTATTTCTGTATTATGTGTTTGCTAACAATTGCATTTACACTAGGACTAGAAAATGAGTACTTGGTGTCAGTTTACAATTCTGAATTTATAATGTGCTACAGTGCCCTGGATCTGGCATTTTCATATTTTAATTCAGATCTTCCTGAGATTGGTGTGTGATGGGGAAATCTTCTAGCTAACATTCATGTAAACCACAGTGACTGGTCAAATTAGATGTGCTGTGCTTTATTATTAAAAGAATAAGTAAAAATATGTGATGTGCTTTTTCACCTGAATATTACTAAAGTTATTTTGGGATAGAATGATATGGTAATTTATTCTGTCAGGAGGATAGAATTTTGACTATTTTTTTCTTCTTACAATCAATGTCAAGTAGAAAAGCAAGGTATTTTTTCTATTTTACAATATTAAAATATTATATAAAAACTAGAAAATATGAATATCTAAAAATAGATCTGTAGACATTCTGCTTTGCAGTAATATAAAAATATTTATTCTGTGATCATCTCAGTTATTTGTTATTTTATTTTACAAGTAAAGGGTTGTTGTCATTTAATCCTGGTGGGCAGCTAAGCACCACATAATCACTTGCTCAATGTCACCTCCCTCTCAGTTGGATGCAGACAAGAATTGGAAGTTCAAAACTAGATTGAGATAAAAGGGTTTTTTTTTAGGATAATTACAGAACCAAAACACAAACCCACAGCAACCATCACCAAAACTAAACACCAAAAAAACCACTGGAGTCCAAATTGTCCCTAAGCACCAGGCAGCCATGGAAAATTTCCCTCCTCAACATTTCTTGCCGCACTGCGCTGTTTAGCTCATAGCTAAAAAGTGGATTACTTATCAACTCTGTTCAGTCACAAGTCTAACACATAGGACAAATACAGTCTGCTAAAATGAAAATTAATTCTACCCCAGTAAAAGCAGAACACATTTTTTTTACTATAATATTTTCCTGTTAATTCTAGGAACTTTACAGTTTTCCACTATGGTATATAACCCAATGCAATATAATTTTTTTCCTATGATTACTCATAATTGAAGTTTGCAGAGGAAAAAATAGAAAAGTCTGATCTTTTAGAAACTCTATATTATGACATATAAAACTCACAATTTGAAATCTTACCAGTCTTCTCATCTCTGTGCTGGTAATCTCAGACAAATAAATAAATTTAATGTAGACAGAAGGTTTCTCACAGATATCTCCAGTATAAGTGCATGAAACACTACCTGGGAGTTCTAGCTATCATAGAGTAACAGAACTCCAAACCAGGAGATTAGAAAGTTCAAATTTCAAACATCATATTCATGCCAGGACCATATGTCTCCAATATTTTTTTCACTCACTATATTTACACTCAGTGAACAACTTGTCTTTTATGAAAAGTTACTTATGCTGCTTTCCACATGAAGGCCTGAGTCAGGGACTGAGTACTAACTAAAGTTAAGAAAGAACTGCTTTGCCATCTCATTATTAACTGGTCAAAGAAATGTTGATAGGTAATTTACTTCAGAGTATTTATTCATCTATTCTAGAGCAGACAGCTCTGTTATTTGTTCTGTACGTGTTGGACAGACGTGATAAGGCTCAAAACTTGTATAGGACAGCATAGATTTCTCCGGATGTATGAGCTTCTTTCTCTTATTTAAGTAGCCAGGTTTATTTGATATGAATTAAGAAATACAGCCTAAAATATTCCTTCAATTTTCATTTGAATGATTGTTTCAATCTTGACAGTATTGTGAAAAAGCCTGACTGTTGCATCCCGGATTTTGGGTAGAGATTAGGGGTTCTGATATGTATTACTTAGCCAGTTTTGTGTGCCCCTTTGTATACCCCTGTTCCCTCTGTGGTGTCCAGCCCCAAATCAATTCCAGCAACCACCCCCTGCCCCTTCCTGAAGCTTCTCTGTCAGTTACCCTGTCCCCTGCAACCCCATTCACCCCGGAGCCCATGTCTGCCCCTATCATGTCCCCGTTGGCCACCCCAGTCCACGTCACACCCTTGTAGCCTGGCCCCATTGGGGGAGGGGGGCTTGCGCCTCCCTCGGCCAGCCCCCTGTAAAACTCCACTCTGTTCTATGCTCGCAGCCATTTTGTCCACGCGGTGTTGGAGAGTAGCAGCGCTTCTCCATCACAGCTCCACGCGCCAATAAAAACTCTTCAGCCAACCATGTGGACAGAGTAGATGGTTCCTTACTTCTTCGTCTTGTCCCTCGCGCCCGGCAGCAGAATGTGGCCAGCCCATCCCCGGTGTGCGGAACGCAGAAGTGCCCAGAAGCAAGTGGCGTCCCCGAGTCCTGCTGAGAAGCAGCGCCATTCCAAGCTCTCGGAGCTGCGCAGGGCCAGGGAAAAGAACGCAACATCGCACCTGACATATCATTCTTTATGTTGAAGTGCTATTTCATTGATACTCTTAATTTGTTGATAAAGTCAGGTCCCAGGACTTCTTCCCAAGGACAAAAATTCCAATGTTAAGAGATAACAACAACTTTGCACGGTTGTTTTTGACTATAGCGTCACATTTCAGACCACTTATAGTAGTTGTTGAATAGCTTCATCATTACTTAAATAAAAATGCTACCCAGTGTTTATCAGAATCACTTTTCTGTTGAAATTTACAATTGCATCACTTATCACAGCAAGAAATCCATTTTGCTAAATATAATAGAAAGGGGCACACTGTATGGCAACTTTGTATTGTATTTCATTTGAAACAAGGGTATTCAAAATGTCTTTAAAGGAGTCTTGTAATAATTACACATTCTGTTTTCCTCTAATTCATGTTCTCGAGGTTGAAAAATATATCTAAGAGTTGAATGACATTTCTGACAATTTCCAGCTGTTTTCTCACACTATTCTTAATGAATACAAATAATGGATTCAATATTTTAGCATGATTCTTAAAAAAATATTTAAATATAGATTCATGTATTACTTTGGTGTGTGCATCTTTTAATCTTAAAGGTCACTTACATTTTTCTACAGTCAGAATATTTATTTTCAAAAAAATTATGTCCCTGAGCCAGAATACTCCATTATTACTAATTTTGCTTTAAGGATGTTAGTCCAAAAGTTATTTCTTTCAATAAGGTCCTACTATTTTCTGAACATGCTAGTTTGATGATAAATTTAATAAAACTCTGAATGCTTTGAATTATATCTAAAGTGTAATAGGTGGTATATTTCATGTATTTCTTTAGACCCCTTGAGCCCAGTTGTTTCCTTAAATGATTCATAAAAATTGAATGATTACTGGGAAAAAAACCCCTCAGATTTCAACTAGTGATTTCCTTGAACACATTCACTATCTAAAAATATTTGGTAAAATGTCTTTTGCTTTTTGATTAGTTTTTTAAAATCAAAATGCTGGTCTTCATAGTAGTTAACATTAAAAAACCAAATTAAGTATGAGGAAATATGTGTTACATGGGTTGAAGACAGGGATGACACAAACTCTCAGCAATCCATGCAACAGTGAGTTTAATTGTTTGGACTCTCTTTACATAGGGGGTTAGGTTCTCCTGGGTTAATATCACTGATTAATCACTGATTGGTCTGGTTTTAACACCGCCCAGCTCTTTGACCAGTGAGATGTCTGCAGTTTAGTATGGAATGTGATCAAGTGAAATCCCTGTTTGGGTTTGAATCCAATTTATCCCTGGCTCATCTGAGGACTTGTTTTACTTCTAGGCTAGTTGAGTTTGGAGGTCTGATATGACCAAATTTATTTGGCAGCTACAGGCTAGCTGCAACCATGACAAATATGTGCAGGAAGAGGAGCTGGATAATAATGGTCAAGAGTGGCATGAATGTTGGATTTGAAAAAGACTATAGATTGATAATCTATGGATTGAAGATTGCTAATCTATGGATTAATTTTTTTGGGTTAGGATACATGTCTGCCTTGTACACAGACAAGTCACAAAAGAGAGAGCAAAATCCCATTAATCATTACTGTGCTTTATAACTTTATTTATTTATTTTCTAATATTTTATGGCTTAGAGGTTTACAATACTTCATTCAAATTGCAAAAGCACTATATAAATTAAGCATGCTTTCCCACAGCATGAATAATACAGAATTCAACCCCCCAGGTAACCTAAATTACCTAATTCAGCAACCTAAACTACATGACCATCCTCCAAATTCCTGCCTTCACTGTCTTTTTGCCAGCCTCTGCATGAAACTGGGGTGGAAAACCTAAACTTTGAAGATGAATTCAATACAGAAGCACATTTGATTGTCAACACAGTGATTGAATGAGCATCATCTTTCAGAAAAAAGGAAGAAATGAATGACATAACATCAGATCCTGAAGGACTGTATAATAACAGATACACACACAGGATCAAGGGTAAGTAAGGCATCTTACACAAAATTTCCCTAGCTTCTTAGTGTTGCAACCCAAACAAGAAAAAATAAAATAAAATAAAATAAAATAAAATAAAATAAAATAAAACAAGAAAGCCAACATTAAATGAAATCTAATTAAAAGCTCTTTATATGTTTCTCCATTTTCATAGTCTGACCCACACAGCCCTGTGATCATTGGTGCAATTTCTTTAACACTGCCTCCTTTTGCTTAATTGCTTTTGTAACATTTCGTCATACTCCAAACAAAAGATTCATAAACAGGATGTAGACATCATTGAGGTGAAACACTCCAATCTTTTTAAGCATAGTCAGCTAATTCTAGAGTTTCAGGCTCAAATTTATTGCATAACCTCAGGCATGTGGTTGCTGTAAACAAGTCAGGAGCTAAGGCTTCCATCTATTCTCAGGGAAATAAATTACCTAAATAAAGTAGAAACTCTCTCTAGAAATGTCCACACACCTCCAGTATAAATACACAGAGAGATAATCTCAGGTGGTTAGTTTTCTGACATAGACATAGGAATAACATAGGCTAAGTGAGATGATTTCAGAGACTGCTTTCTGTTCAAGTCCATTCAGAATTTAGGAAACAGAATGTTTCCGAATGCTTCTGCTCTGGAAGGTAAGCACTACAGAGATCCAACAAAATGTAGAGCAGGTACTTTGTTTGAAGGATAAATGAGCAAATGTTTAAAGTCTGCAGGTAGTTGGAGGAATAAAACCCCAAAATACTTTAGTTGTGGGGTTGTGCTTCTGTCTTATTCTTCTGGCCTATTTTGGCACACATGATACCTGACATCCTAGAGGACCTAACTCTTGGGCAACTGATATTCCTTACCAAGCATGCCTCCAACTACAACCAAGGAGTCACTCCCATCCTTTAATTTAAGCTGGACATGTCCTATCTGACTGGTAAGGGACAGCTAAAAATGATTGTATTTTTTCATTACCTTCCAGTTAGGTCATGTTACCACTGTGAAAATTTGCTTTATAGATTATTGTCAAAGAATGCTTTACTAGACTATTTTCCAATAATGTGAATTTCGTATTGAAATATTCAGATGCATACTGCCCTAACAATGAACTCCTTGGCTACTTTGGATTTTTATGCTGTTACTTAATGGTCAATTAATTCTACTTAAGGTCACAGTTATGCTTTTTTATTACTTGTGATGATGTTTTTGTTTGACATTCATGTTACTTTGTCATATCTCATAAAAATGAATAATGACAAACTCCTAATTATAGAATACAAGCTTTTATTCTTGTTATTCCCTCTACGTAAAGATTTCTAAATCTTTGAAAGCCTATTACAAGCTAAGTGAAGTTTTCCGTTCTGAGGTGCAAAAGGCTTAGGTAAAAATATAGATTCTGTGGGTGATAGTGGACCAGGGTATTCTCCCAATCCTTGAAATATTTCTTAAGTGAAAGAGATTTCTTTCACTACCATTCAGCATATCACTAAAGCATGTGAATAATCATGGTATTCACAGTCTACACTAAAGATTAATCTAAAACATAAACCCTTACCAATCTGGGTCTTGTACTATTTCACATTTCAAACAAAGTCCATGAAAATATACTTACTGAAGTCCCACAGCTATACTCATTTAATCAGAAATATTTATTAGCATGTTTATTTTCCAAGTTAGTTACTTTAAAGATGTCCTTTGCATAGCCTTTTCCACATATACATATATATATATATATATATATATATATATATATATATACACATATACATGCTTAGATTTCCAAGCCAGGTTTCCCACATAATTTTTTCTGTTGCTACCCTCTCAAAATACAACTACATTAACTGAAGGCAAAGTAGGTGAGAGGAAGAAATTGCATCTGGGATCCCTTTGCTAAAGACAGGAATAATATTGTTGACATGTCACAGTCCAAAGATATCACAGATATCAAAGAAAAGAAAAAAACTGCAATCTGTAGGACAATCAGTCAGACAAGTACATTAAGTCTGGCATGCATTTAAAGGTTTTCCTGACTTGGCTATGCTGCTTAGAAAATTTACCAGGCCAAAGAGCAGTCCTGGACTACACTATTTTATTTAGAATTTGTGCAGTTTGATAGTCTTAAACTTTATCTCTGATGGATGATTTTTAGTGTAGTAAAACAAGCAGATTCTTTTAAGTGTTGATAGATTTTGAGATACCATACCCAAGAACTTCTCTGCATGACTGTGGCATGGTTGAAATGTGAAAAACTGGATACTCTGTGCTTGATTACTTGGGGGAATTGCAGAGTTCTGTTATCTGGCTACTCAACATTCAATTACTTTGAGGAACTTAAATTAGGGAAAAGAGTATATCTAAAAAATGTCTGCCCATCCTGTACACCTGTACTCAAAGAGAATACAGCATTTCTGGGTATGTATAAGCCCATTAAGCTTTGTCACTGTTAGTCATATTAATTTTCTCCCTCTTTGAAAATTAAGAGGGGCACTATGACAATCAATATTCACCATCTGTGAAAATTCATTAACAGCAAAAGGGAGGTTGCATCAAAAAGTTCCAATTTAAGAGAACGACTAAGAAAAAAGAAAATCACAAAACAGATCTTTAGGATTTCCTACATAAAACTAAACTGGAAGATATTAGTCTTGTACAGGTATGAGGTATTTATACTGCCCTTGTATAGCCTGCATAAGATTCACTCAAGAATGAAAAAAGTTTAAAGAGGAATAGCAACTCTTTAAAATTGGTGTTCATTTTCATCAAGTTATAAGAGTTCCAATGAATATTGGAAGTTGAAAAAAGAAAGGGTGAAGGACAGAATGGAGTAGACACATTCCACACCTGCTCTGGAGTCAGATAAGAGTGAAGCAACTCTAGTGCTGCAAGCCGTTCATGAAGCTGCAGAGCCCCTTTCGCATGTCCATGCCTAGCAAGTATCTTCTACTGCCTTTCTCAGGTAATCCACATGCATACTTAAGTACAAAAATGACATAATATGTCCATAAAAATGACATCTAGAGTTTAAATTTTCAATCAAAATTGCAATGAGCAATATGAGCTTTCATGCAGTTTTATTTGTTTTGTTAATTGCTTTTGTTTTCTCTTATAAATACACCTCTTAAAAAAAAACTGCTTTTTCTTACAAAACACCTCTTGCAATCAAGCAGTTGAAGAGTCCTGTGGAAAAAAAAAGTTGAAGTACCCCCTGGTTCCTTTGTTCTTCCAGCTTCCACTGCCCATTATAACAAGATTTATTGGTAACAAATTCTATTACGTGGGTGCTAAATTTTGAAGAATCTCCTCATCAAGTCAGGAGATCATGATACATGATCATGATCTTCAAAAACTTGTGAGAAAAAATTCTTCTTGGATTAACCTTTCTAGAAAACAAATACTCCTGACTGCACCACCATTGCTATATTTGAAGGAACAAAATTGCTCTACTCCTTCTTCCCACTCCTCCAGAAAGTACAAAACTCACCCTACCTTTCCACTGCTGTAACCTTTGTAAGGGTGTGAGCAGCAGGAATAGGCAGGCAATAGGTGTGTTTTATATTGATCTCTGGAACAATTTCTCAGCTGGAATTGTGCATGAAAAGCCTGTATTCTCTGACTTCTCTTGATATTATACTCTGTCACATTGACCAAGAGAGATGCAGTAAATCAGATTGACATTTTCTGGAAGAAAAAAAAAATTAAAAACCCTTCCAACAACTATGGATGAAAATTCTCTCCTTTGGGAACAGTGACATTGATGAGGTTTTATACATCAGCCTCTCTTTCTCTCCAGTTTAGCTCAGAAATATCAGTAGAAATATGACATAACACATACAGGAGTCCTTTTGTTGTGATCTTCACTGTGGATGAATAGAAGCATGTGTACATCTGCAACAAGACCCAACAGACATCGTCCAGTATGAACACCACTGCAGTCAGTAAGTGCCTTCAGGACAGGCAGTGTCTTCAGGATTTCTGCATCTTAGATTACACCTGCAAGATCAAGGATTACTTAATCTAATATCACCTTGGGCAGATTAGCCAAAGAATACAGGGCTTTGGCCTTTTGTCTGCTGGTCTTCCATTCTACAGGACATTATCTCCACTTATTTCATGACATCATTAATTAAATTACTAATTGTACAGCATATTTCATTGTGAAGGTGACTGAACATAGGAACAAGTTTTCCAGAGGAGCTGGGGAGTCTCAAAAAGGTTTTACACCTTGAGTAGTCAAAACTCAATCGGACAGAGCAGAGCTCTGGTAAGGTAAGGTCTCTACTTGACCCTGCTTTAAGTGATGGCTTGGACTAGACAATCTCCATAGGTTTTTTCCCCTCTGTGATTCCATGGCTGCCTAAGGTAAAACAATTTAGACAATTTCCCTGTTCCACATGATTCAGCCACTATACACGTTAGAACAACCATTTTACATATTAGAACTAAATCCAGTAACAATCTACTGCCTTAAGACTAAAAGAAAATTTTTCTCAACTTACTCTAATTTACATTTTTGTTTTTCTTCACAACTTTCCCCGAGTCTTCCTAACATAAATCCCCAAATTTGATTGGTTTTAAACTACACACTAGTGGGAATTAAGTGTAAAGTCTGTAAGATCCTTCCATAGTACACCAGCTATAATTCTTTATCCAGCCTTCAGATTTTCCTTCAGAGAACTGGACTCTAAAAATTATTCCTCTTCCAGAGGAATAAAAATATCCCTCTGGAAAAATTTCAACTTCTGAAAAATGCTACCATGGTCATTGAAGCAACTCATTCTAGGTCGGAGCTCCTAAATAGACAGGCTTTTCCAGGGCAATTTGATATGCCAAAAATTTTAGATAACTTTATTGTTAAGGACAGCTATTTTTTTAACTGGGAATCATAATTGTAGAAAATAACTATGTTTTTTAATCCTGGTGAAGCTTGAAAGGGTCTGTTCCAAATACTAATGACTTTTTCAAGGTATGAGTAGAAAATAAGACAATATTAACTTTGACTACTGCTCAAAATACATGAATGCATCAAAAAGTTTAAAAGTTTCTGTCTGCTGCCTTTAATCATCTGCAGCTCATTGCAACTGCCTTTCTACCCTGTTATGCATTTGCACATATGCTCTGTGTCAGCCTCAGCCTAAAAACAATGTTCCCACCTGTGCTCATTCATTTGCCACTTAAATTCCTTCTAAAGTCCCATATTTCCCATATCATCCAGAACCATCTGTCTTCTCTAACTGAAAATCAAAAAGAGAATACCAAAGAGTATCTTAAAGTCCAATGTGAATTACGTGTCTCTGTGACTTGTCATCTCAGATATTATCTTCTCTAAAGTATTGAGATCTAAATTAGCCACTATTTATTAAAAAAAAAAAAAAAAAAAAATTTCTGGATTAGTGCTTTGGATGATAAACCTTTCAGGCCAGGAATTTTCCTTACTTCATTAGTTGCAGAGACTGCAGAAGATTTTTTGTCTGAAAAGTGCCATAATATCAAGTCCTGGTACTTTTAATTTAAAAAATAGAATTTGCCTTGTGAACTTGGAATGAAGGTAATCTGCTGTAGAAATAATCAAGAGTTCTCAAGTGGGGAAAAGAAACATTATAGTCAGGACCAGATATCATACAGCTATTAAAATTTTTGACAATTCTATCTGTAGGCGTGTTTAAAAATGCTATTTAAGTTTCAGCATAATTTGTTTCACTATCTCATATATACAACAATCCTGCCATGACTACAGGTGGTAGTAAATAGTGATTTAAAATATATTTATTAAATTCTAGTTTGGTTTTGGTTTTGCTTGTTTTTTTGTTTTGTTTTGTAGCAGTTTCAGTCATACCCACTAAGTTTGGCAACAGCGCAAGTGACCCAAGGTCTCAAGCTCTGTTTATGAAAACAGAAATGTTTCATAAAAGATTACAGACCATAATATTTCCTGCTATAGCCAGTGAGGACTGGGGATAGTCAGTGGTTGTTTGCAGTATTCAGTTCCCTTATGTAGCAAAATCTTAGGTTATTAAAACTTTGGCAGTTTTTGTCCTCTATTAGTTCAATTTCAAAATTCAGTACAAATCTTATTTCTGTTTTATTGTAATCTGAATCTAAAATATGGAAATATGACTTTAATATCTTCAAATCATATTAAATCTACAGAGACATTGTAAGTAGTTTGTCTTTTTGCTTTTGTTTTGTGTTTTTCTCATGATTACTATCTATAATTATGAAAGTTTTTCAATTTATGTGTATACATTTTTCTGCTTTCTCTTCACATACCTAACCCATTTTAAAATAAACATAATTCTTCTGTATTACAGCAAAAGAACTTATAACACCAAGATAATTTAAATGTTTGGATTTTAATTCTATTAGTCAAATATATTTAATAAGATAATAAAGAAGAGTCTTTTTGCACTAAAAAATATGTACAAAATATTAGTATTGGAAGAAATAAAAGTCTGAACTGTAATTTTTTTCCTAGTCTTTGTCTGAAGCCTGCTATTGGTGTCAAAAACACTATTTTTTTAATCTTGTTTTGCAGCAAAAATTTGAATCTGCATGCTAGATGTGCACCGCCTGAACATGAGGAACATGTGCAGGTGACCGAGCTCTGGAACAGGTTGCTCAGAGAGGTTGTGGAGTCTCCCTCACTGGAGATGTTCAAGAACCATCTGGACACAATCCTGTGCATTGTGCTCTAGGATGACACTGATGGAGCAGAGAGGTTGGACCAGATGGCCCTCTGTGGTCCCTTCCAGTCTCACTCAGTCTGTGATTTTGGGATTCCAAAATGGCAGAGGTAGCACACAGGTCATCTGTCAAGTCTGTCTTCTAAAACAGATGTTTTAGATAAATAGGAATCCTGATGGAAGCAGGTTTAGGGAACTATGCAGTTGGTCTCCATCTTTGTTTAATGTTAGGGTTGCTAAAACACTTCTCTCAGAGCCCTGAATATGGACCTGAATTTTGTTGCCATTCGCATCTGAGAGATTCACTTGGTGCTGGAATATATTATTGGGAACTAAAGGAGAGTCACTAGCATTTCTCCTAGCATCTCTTTTTAGTGGAGTTGAGACAAAAGCTCATTTGGAGCACCCTACTTCAGATATGGAATACCTCTTAATACAGTCTGCTGAATTCTGCTGAATTCTGAATCAGAAAAAAAAAATAGGAACTAAAGAACCAAATTATAGAAAAGCTATATTAATGTAGGTATCCATATGACAATATCCAACAGGCTGAAGAGAATTTGAAATATCAAATAATGCATTTATAATATCTTGTAATATTTTCAAATATATATATATATATATATATATTATTAATCTATAGATTTGTAGATCATAATTACAAAATGCCCACATCACTGGCTTTTCATTGAGATCAATAGGTTGCTCCAAAGGCCAAGGGTATTGGTAGAAAGGTTTCCACAAACTTTCAGTTTTTTCGATTAACAGTTGAATAGACAGCCAGCAGAAAATTCTGGAAGAATTATCTGCTGGGTGTCTCCCCTTTGTCCTCCAAAAATAAAAATGGCAAAATAAACCCTATGACTCAAGCACTTGAAAAACTCCTTGACAAATCCTGTGAAAATTGTGGCCTTTTCCTTTAACTATCTCAAGCCATAGTTTTTGTTTTACTAATACCAGGGTTTTTAACCTAAGGAATTATTTCCCTTATGTTTTTCTCTGGCCAGCAAGGCTGCATATATGTACTTCTCTGAATCAGGGCTCACAGCATTCCCATCAATAACAGGAAGACACTAATTAGCTTTCTAAGATCCATGAATAAGACTGGTACTTACTTACGAAATTTCGTGTAACTCCTAAAATCCACCCGAATACAGTAGGCTGTCCCAACATCTGGAACTTTTTAAACAGAATTAACTTATTAGCAGATGGCTGTGGAACAGATTTATAGACATTAAAAAATTAAGTCAAAGTGATTAGAATGTGTGTTTTTAAGGACATTAATGAATGACATTATGCTTCTTGTATGGAATCTACACTTTAGACTAAGATGCAGTTATTTCCTACTTTGAAAAATATAAGAAGTTATATATATAAGTTTAGAAAAGTCATGTATTAATCCTAATTTTGAGAACTAACGTGTTCAGATAATTACTTGCTTTATTAATGGATTTCAGAAGTAACCATTTTTTTAGACTTGTGAACAAATTAAATAGTCCTTATCTTATTAATGTGAAAATCCCTTCTGTGCTCTGTCTATCTGGTACATTGGTAATTAAGGATTTAGAGGCCTTTGCCTGAATCTCCTCAGTGAAGCAGGTAAAATCATAGAGTATGTGACTACCTTTATAAATCCTCTAGATTATAGATATTGATGCCCAGTGTTTATTAATTTTGAAAGTTCTAGAAACATAAGCATAGATAAATTCAAAAGAACTGCCATTTCACAGTCCTCATTCATTGATAAAATAAAACCAAAAAGGAACTTGTTCTGTGATAACATGTAGGAGTGTGGGCAGAGTTAAACTAAAGATCTGATATATTATTCCCTGTGCACGTTTGAGCAGCTGGCAAGTGAGGTCACGTTGTCTTTTTTTACACATTTCGATAACAATACAGTGACAAACAAGAATTAGACACAAGGAGCACTTAGATGACTAACTTTTAAGTGTCCAGAGGAATAAATTGCCCAGATTTTCCTACATAATGCATTAAGGTGCAAAATTATTATTTAGTAAAATTATTAGCAAAAAGCTAGCATAATGAATAGGAAACTCTGAAAACACAGCCACCTAAAAGCTTCCATCTATAAATGCAGTGGCTGAGACAAAGGCTCAAAGTCAAAACAAGAAGGCTGGATTCACCTGGCACTAGAGATTCTGGGCTTCCTCTAGTTCTTAGTGTTTCAAAATTCAGTTAGAACTGATTAGCATACAATAAAACATGTAGTGAGATTTTCTTACTCTAACTAGCAGCTGTAATTACTGAAGAATAATTTTTGATGAAAGAGGCAATTCTTATTTAAATTCAGTATTCCTATTTGCTTTTACTGTTCTCTTTCCTGCTTGTGCAGGAGGCAGCTTGAACATTGTTTTAAAACGTGGGTTGCTCATAGGTTGCAGGTCAGTTATGTTCCAACAGAATTTGAACATCCAAGAAGTTTCACAAAGCTCAAGTATTTTTCCTTTCATTACCACTTGTTCTTCATAACCATTATATTTCTCAATGAAGAACAGTCATCAATAAGACCAGAAGAATAGTCCACAATACTCTTGTTTAATCAGCTGAACTGGTCTCTAGGCAGAACAAGTCTTGTTCCATTGTTACAGTAGCATGGAAGTATATGTTTGGAAACATCCTTTTACTCATTGTCCATTTTCTTTCTTTTCTTCTTTCACTTGCCTGACTTGATTATGACCACATTTCTCCCCTGATCCTGATTACTGCCTATTTGATTAGTGTTGCTTAGCATTTTAATGAGTTCTGTGACTTCATCTAAAGTAAATGTACTCATGGAAAGAAGAAGAAATAGGCACGGAAAAGTTTGGGAAAGTGGGATATGTAAAACATGGCTGATATTAATGATATTATTTAGGATCTGATGTTTCAAAGTGCTGACAACTGTGTAAGTAATTGAACTGCCATTCAGCATTTGTGAAGCCTTACATACTACAAGCCAGCAAAAAATAATCAAAGAGTTTAACCTGAATCAAAATGTTTTTTTCATAAAAGTACATTTGAACTAAGAATGACCTAATATTCTTTGATCTATTCATGCGTTGCAGATTTAGTTGATTTGTACTATTTATTACTTGTATATCCAAGAGAAAAACTGAATGATGTATAAAAAGAGATGGGTAGGACTTCTGCTTTATGTTACTTGCAGTTTCATACTTTTGCATTTTAAAAAAGAAACTCATAGTCTTTTTCTGGAGTGTTATGAGAAGTTGATTTGAGGACAAGAAATCTTAGATTCTTCTGATTCTGCTCTGATATAGATCAATCTTCTTGCTGCAGAGCATTATAATTCCTCAGAAGGCATTGTATATATAAATAGACTATAAAATTTTCATAAATATCATAAGCATGTTAGGCTTAAGTACCGTGTATTACAGAAAATTATAGGCATATAAGTAGAAGGTTTTACACTTAACCTATTGATCCATTGAACTCTATAGCAATTTACAGTAACTGGCTGACCACTCAAGAAATCATATATAATCCTTTATAATCCTTTATATGTGGCCATCAATAACATTTATTTTTAAATAAAACATGATTCAAGTGCATATTTAAACTGCTTCTCATAAATGGGAAAGTTTAATTAGTGACTATTGTTAATGTTTTTATGAGCTCTGATTTATGAGCTTAAATAGCTTTGGGGATTCACAGTACTTGCTTTCTCCTTTATTCTTCTCACAGAAAATTCTTCTTTTGATGAAGGAAAAGTTTATGGGTTTAGTTTTGGTTTTTGTTACTTTCCTTTTTTCTTCTTTTTTTAACATGTGAATAGCTACTTGAGAAGCAGTGGTGCAACCCATTTATTACACAAAAAAATTTACCGGCATACTTCTACTGAATCAGATTTTCACAATAGGCTCTTACTAAAAATACTCAAAAGATGATGTACAAGTCACAAGAATCATCAGAAGAGTAGGGTAGAAGATCAGAAAGTAAAATCATTGATCTGAAATGTCTAAATAGACATTTGTATTCATTTATTAATTAATTTATTTTATTCCTCTCTATAATTCCCCATCCTTATCAGGAACTTCCCCCATTTATTAATTTTAACTGAAGATCAGAAAATAAATGTAGTATAAAGATTGTTCAATCAGTGTTTTTTTTTTTCTGAAAAGCACAAAGGGAAGTTTGAAAGCTGTGTTCTATTTTTTACTTAAGTGACCAACACAACTGACCTCAACAACCCACAAAATTATTTAATTTTGAAAAATGATAAATTTATGAACATACTTTTGCTCTGTATAAGTGCACAGCAGCACTGTCTGTGAAAACAGGTTTATAGACCCTAACAGCACTGTAAGTGTTTAACAATAATTTCTTATTATTTCTGTTGGACTTTACTCCAGGGATCATATAGCTATTTAAAAATTTATTTTACAGATGCAAGGGTCTAAAGAAATTTCAGACCCACATTAGTTATGCATATTTGACCTCTGCCTTCCATTCTGAGTCAGAAAGAAAGGCTGTGAGGCTGTTGTCTTTTTTTGTCAAAGTGAGCAAAAATGACAGTTGCTCCATTAATGAGAAATTCAGCTATTGATCTGATCTTTTCTCCACTGCCATTGATTTCTGTTCTTTGTTTTGTCATCTGGACCTAAAACTGTCGATAAGCTATTGACTGAAGGATAGAAAGTCAATCATTTGTATTCTCCTTAGAGCTTGTGAAAATAGAATTTGTCTTTATATGCACTGGTGTTTTACAATGAAATTCTGAGCCTGTAATGAAGCTGTTTTCAGTCATTCTGGGTTTGAGAAGTTTATGATTATGAAAGATAATTTTCAACACAATTAATTTTCAGATTAATGATTTCTAAATGTCAGTGAGGAACAACTCAGAATTAAACATCTGTGAGTCATCTTACATGGTATATATTTTAACAATAGACTGCAACAATATCTCCTCTGGTAATATAACATTTTAAATCCATGCAACAATGCCCAAATTGCTATTAGGTTTTATTTTGGGTCCTTTTTAATTCAAAGAAAGAGTAAAAAAAATATAAGATATAGAAATTTCTGGAAAATCTATCAACTACATATTTCAGTGTGGTATAAAAGAGGGGGTTTGAAGAAGAAAGGATGATCTGAAGATTTTTTTTTATTATATACACTTATAAAGAGATCATTGCTAGATTCAATTTTCTCTTTGGATTCTAGTTACATGTGCACTTTGAGGAAATCTGAATTCTCTACTGAATGACCTCAGATTTAGAGATGCATCTAGGTAATTTGCTTTTCAAGTAACACTTTTTTACATCTCTATGAGTAATGCTTTATGACATATTTTACTTGATACTTCTATACATGGTCTCCCAATTGAGTCATCTAAGTAAACTAACAGAAAGAAGCAGAAGCCAAAAAGACACAGGCAGATGTATAAGCCCTACTTGCAAAGAACACTGAGTAGTTTTTCATTTAACCAGAAACCCCATGTAAAATAGTAATAATATTGAGGATAACCTGCTAAAGGCACATGGTAGGAAACAGCCTCAAGCATTTGAGGGAGCTGCTCACTTCGAGGAACTTAGAGGCAGAGGGAAGACAACAAAAATAAATACCAATATGTATCAGAAAATACAAATTATTCTCAAAAGGTGTTTCAAAAACAATGGCACAGATAACTTTTACTGGTGATTATAGTAGCTTTGAAATGGGAATCAAAATGTTAGTGAAATGACCAGAAGCAAATAATGGACAGATTTTGTTGGATTCTGTACACAAAAACTCCCAAACACTTTACTTTTTATCTTTTCCACTTTACTTTACATCAATCTCTTTTTTTTTAGAGAAGTGCTGTCATGGTACTCCTGCCCACAAACAGCCATAGAAATTTATCTAAATCAGGAGGTAAAGTTTTAAAATCCAAGGAAATTCCATTAAAACCTGCATGAAGAAACTCTCAGCAGGACTCTTCTTACTTATCTATTTATTTATGCTCATGGTGATATATGGCTGCATATTGAAAGCATGGGAACTGTATATTGTAAAGGGCAAAAACCTTGCAGGTAAGTCAAGAAGAAAAAGATAGATGATGTAGTTAGAGTGAGCAACAAATATAGTTATTTAAGGACTATGGGAGTTATAGCTACCACTTCTGCCTACAAGAATAAATTGTAAATATCCATTTGGACAAATGAAGAAATAGTTTCCATGCTAGTAGATAAACATGATCTATTACAGAGTTTTATAGAGTTTAAGTACATTGTGTTTTTGTATTTTTGGGTCCAAAAACTCAGAATAACAGAGCTACTAGGTTTTTTTGTAGTTAATGTTTGGTTTTTTGCCTGGAAGACCTTGTTCAACTGGAAAATGTGATCCCAAGTTAAGACTGCAGCTATTGCTTCTCAGGAACTCACAGCCAGAGATGTTTAATGACCCATATTAGCCTGCTCAAAAGGAACAGCTCTGCTCACCTAAAACACATGGAATATCCTTAAGAAATATGTATGTTTACATTATTTTTAATATTAGAATATTTGCTTTGTATGCAAGTCCACTAGAGCAGATTTTAGAGATATTTGGTCTATGGGTGTCATGGTTTGACACTGGCGCGATGCCAGCGCCTTCATGAAAATGTACCTTTTTAAATAATTGCTGTGAGATGTGATCAGGAACAGAGCAGAGCAGGCCCAAACTTAGTAACAAAGGAAAGAACTTTATTAAACTACTACTACTATAAAAACTACAAACACTAAATCCTGGATGAAGACTTTCCAAAACACCCCTCCTCCTCCCACCTAATTTCTAAACAAACTCAACAGTGAGACACCACCCAGCATCCTGATCAAGTTGCTACCTTTCAGATATTCAAATACTCAATCTTTCAAGGGAGACAGGAGTCTCTCCTGTGCCACAGACTCCCCAGGAAACACAATTGCCACCCTTGTGTTTCCATGTCACACATGGCAACCGCCCGGAGAAAATCTGCCATGGTGACACTCTCCTTTCCATGTCACAGTGCTCTCACCACCGTGCATGGACAGACTGCTCATAGGGCTCCTTTAAGGATGCTTTGCCATGGACCAAAAGAGACAACAGTTCAGTTTCTCATCTTGGGACTACAGTCCCCCCCATTTTCCCCTGGGGCTGAGGGTCCAAGAACAGAGGTCTTTTTCTCCTCTTCTTTTTCCTTGAAGATAGAGGGCTTCTCCACACCTTCTCCAACTCTCCTCTGTTCTCTCTACTCCTCTGCTGGTAATCATTGAAACAGGTCTCTTGACCCACCAACGCACCCCCCTAAGTGCATCTTCTGTTAGGAGAATTTGGTTCAGTCTATGGCTAACAAGAGAAGTCCAGCCACAAGCCACTCCATCATCTCCTTCCAACTCGAGAATTTCTTCTTCTATAATTTCGGATCCCAGACTGTCTCTCTTCTACTCCAAATCAAGGAGGAGTAATATTTTACAAAGACTTCATTTCTCAGGAAAGGGTTAAAAGCTCAGACTCCCTGGACGGCTGATATCTCTGCCCAGCAGCCGATTCCCAAGGCCAAGGCTGGGCGCCTTCCCCTACCCTTCTTTCTCCTCCGCGCCGGTAAAGTTACAGGTGCTGTCCGGACTCTCTGTCTCTTCCCTCTGGGGGGGGGGGAATGACAAAGACATCTCCGCTTCTCTCCACCCTTCCGTCCAAAGGAGCTGGCTCAGTTCCAGTCCTTCTACCCCTCAGCTCACCTCGACCAGGCCTCATGGCTTCCCCTCCCCCACCCAGCCCCATGGCTGGGCAGGGGAGGTCTGCACAGCACCCTGACCGGAACCAAAGAGAGCGAGCTCTTGGGAGTTCTTGCTTTTAACCCCCTGTGTTCTCAGAGGCGTATCCCTATCTTCAGTGGTCACTTCAGGTGCCAATATCCAAACTTGACCACTGATTAGTTTGACTCAACTTCCTGAAAAAATCACTTTCATGTCAAACCACGACAATGGGGAAGAAAAAAGGGGGAAAAAAAAAAGAAGTTAGTCTGTAAAATGCTTGCCCATCAGGGAAAGGTTATTTATGCTTAATTTAACAAAATCAGTTTGTGCACCATGAAAATTTTGGGTGTATAATCCATAGAATTTTTTACTTATCAAGACAGCTTTAGTAATCTATTTCAATTTTAAAAAATCCATTTTTTTCAACGACCAACTTTCACTTTATTTCACTACCCCTTTTTAGTTGCCTAAAAGTAAGAGCAGAAAAAAAAGGCCTATGACTATATCACTAAGAGAAAGATACATAATCTATGCATTAAATGATCATTTTTTTACTGGAGGGCTTCATTTATTTGCATTTTAAAGAATATTTTATGCAAATACAGTATTCAAGACTTTTGGTGATCAAGACATGAAACTTGGTTGCAGACATTTATTTCTGCTAAAACATCTAGAGATTGTTACAATAAAAACCATTTTCCTGTATTATTTACATAGGAAATACCAAATTCAAGATTGGCACAAGAAAAGTACTCATTTAAAATGAATTCCCCTAATAAATTTTCATAGAGCACCAAGAAATACAGAATATGAAGCCTTTAACATAGAAAAAATACATTTTTAGAAGCAGTTCTCAATAAGTTTTGGCACTGATCTCAAGTTTGAATGAGAGTGTATTCTTGTGACAAGAACAATCCGGTTGAAATTATAGAATTTCCAAAGTTAGAAATTTATTTTTGTTCATATCAGAGATCCCAGAATATCAAAGAGTGCAGGAAATATTGCAAAGTATTTTTACTTTCAGGTTTTTCACTTGCTTCCAACTCTGTTACTTTTGTCACCTAAAAAAGATAACATTAAATTCATCTAGAGAACCTGAATCATTAAACCCTTTTGTCAAATGTAAAGATGTAGTACATTTAAAACTATAAGTGACATTTAATCAGTTTCATTGTTTAAATATTATGCACAGCTGTCATGAAAAGCTACAAGATTTTTGTCAGTCATTGCACAAACAGATTGACACAGAACCCTGTGTAAAATGATTTATGTTATATAAACATATAAAGATCTAAACATATACCTTCATTCAGTGAACAGTGTAGAGATCATCAAGCTTTTAATACTTCTGTTTCCTAATTAAAAAAAATGAATCAGTGCAATAATCTTCTCCAAAACTGAGAGAATTGTAAGTCTTTAAAGGTATGGACTAAAAGTTGGGGGTTTATCATATATTTTAGTTTTACTGAATTAGATTAACATGAATGAAAAGCAGGCGTGGAAAACTGAAATGTGAGCAACCTGAATTCTGAAGTTGCAATTATAACGCATCCTTTCAGCCTGGGTCTGGGAATCATCAAGTATGGTCCCAAGAGAGTGGGTTCAGCTCTATTTCTATTATGGAACACAATACATGCTTTCAAACTGCTTGCAAACTCTTCCCAAAATGAATTAAATATAAAGTACTCAAAGCACTACTTTGTGAGTTTTTATGTCATTTTAAATAGATCTTACTTCCAGATCAATATGCTCCCATTTGTTGACATACACATGTGCCCTGTTAAAGATATGGATATTTTCCTCTTATCATCTCTGCCTGATTTGCAGCATGATGTGTGGAACAGATAAAGTGGGATGAGATCACCCTGTGTTTGCTATTGTAACTTCATGAAATTGTTTTTCAGTTAAATAGATTTGGCACCATTTCTTAAGAAAGCTATTAATCATTTTGTGCCAGGAAAAAAGATTTCTGAGAGAAATTTCCCTTAAGGGAAGGCAGTGGGAGTTGCTGTTATCAAAAATTTGTCAGCAATTTTCCGACAATCACAAATTTACATGGCAATTTTTACAGAAAATAATGTCCTACTTAAAACTAGTCTGCCACTTGAATTAAAAAAATGCTTTGTTATCATTTAGCTGAACTTTTAAATTTAATGTTAAAGTCATATTGAATATAAATTTCCTTTAAAAGTGAAAGTCATAAAAAATTCATACTGATTGTTTTACTTATTTTTCTTCCTGTGATAATTATTAGTATTATAATACTATCCTTATTTCTGCTATTCTTTAGGGCTCTGTAGACCAGGTTTTCTTTGGTAATTTTCATCATTCTTCTCATTACTACTGCTTGCTAATGACAAGCATTTGTTGATTTTTTTTTTTTAACTCTTGTTGAAAAATTGATAGCCTTTATGATGGTATAAGTGACATGCCTTTACTTTTTCCTTTACCTACTAACTGGCTCCAGGACTATGGGCAGGCAGTAGGGAGGTTCTAGCTGATGCTGAACATGGAGACTAAGTTCTGTTAGTGTGTTCATTTGTTTCATATACACTGATTTTGCTAGAGTTTTCCCATCTTAAGGAAAGCTGGTCCTTTACAAACCTCTTACTGATCCTAAGAAGACTTTTTATTTCATGTATCACATTACTTAATCATATTCTCACTTGTTGTTAAATAATTTACCTGGAGGTTTTGAGTTGGCTTTTGTCCTTCCTAGCAGTTTTCTACATCTCATTTCTATGTGCATTATAAGGCTCAGAAATTATTTGTTGCAAAATGCAACAGAAATTTCTGCTTCAATTACAATACTTAATTTCCTCTTACTAAATCATTGTTAATAGCCAGTTTTCTGAGAAACCTGGGTTTCCCAGTTTTCCAGTTTTCCTGTAGGTATTGTTGTCAGTAACAATATTACATTGTGAAAGAAGTTGTCATCAGAAGGCAAACAGGTTTTAGTTTTATCTTTACTGACCTTAAGTACTACTGTCCTTTTCACTTTCTTCAGGTTTCAATCATATTTGTATCATATTTATCTTATCTGAAGAAACAGACAAAATATCCTACTCAGGAATGTGGTCAGGCAGACAGCACATAAGTTTCATTTCAGACTATGCAACAGTTTTTCCAAATGTTATAGTATTACTGTTTTTTTAAAAACAGAAATGAGCAGTTTTCCTCTGCTATAGAAAACTTTCATGTAAAACCAAAACTGCCATTTCCTCATGCGTCAATTTTCCTTTATTTTATAATCATCTCGGTAAGTTGCTGCCAATACAAAAAAGACAGACATAACATTTACACAAAACATGTATTTTAATTCCAAAGCACTGACGCTGTACCAGTGTTTTTTTTGTTAGAACGCTGATGTATTCTATCTTTTATACACAATATAAACCTCAGTCCCAGCAACAAGTCAACTCCCAAATATCTAGAAGTTTCAAATCAATGCCTCTAAGTTCTGACGTATATTTCACATAAATACATACAGCTCAAAATTCACAAGTCTAATGTTTTTTGCTGTATCATGTGAAGATTTTTGCCATAATTAATTATAAACCTAAAAATAATTTAAAATGGCATATAAATCAAGACCAAATTTTTGCAGAGCCATTTTCAATGGGCAGGTCATATAGATTCACATCATTTTCATATTCTCAGTAGCAACAGGAAATGTTGACTAGGCAAAATAAATTTTTAAAAGTCTCAAAAATCAGTTTTTGGTTTTATTCATACAGACAAAGAGGCTTGGTGCTGCATAAAAGGAGCACACTAATTTTTAGATATCATGCAAATACTGTTATGGAGTATCCTAGAGACGCATCCAGCCTCAGAAAGAAGACCCTGATATCAGTAAGGCAATTTTCATACTGAAAATCCTAATGCAGTTTGTACTGACTGACTAATCAACTATCAAGGAAACACTGCTTGAAACAGTGTTTTTCATTTGAAATGGTGTGAAAGTCAAGGGGTAGCATATTGAAATCATGTGACTGATGGTCATGGAGACTTTTGACTTGGGAAGGCAGCACAACACCTTTTTAAGAGAAAGATCCTACTTTAAAAAGCACATGCTCAATCCTGGCATAAACAGGGGGACCAGATGTTCTCATATCTAATCTAAGCAGATGCAGGTAAAATCGAAGAGCAGCATCCACTTTTACAGCCAAAAAATGAGAATATTGAATGATTAGAACTAGTTAGTAACATTTATAATTTTTATCTTCTCTTTAAATAAAAGGAATAAAACAGCCTAACTTCTAATTAAATACCACACCTGCTCCCAAAATAACTTAATTTGTCAAAGCAAAGGCTTTTCTAAGCAGCGGATTACAATGTATGAAACTGTGTAAATTATCCAAGTTATATAGTGCTCAGCCTGATTAGGAGCTTGGGGTGAGTTACCTGCTGTCTCTAAGGCTTGAAGCAAAAAATGAGCCAAAACTCCTGTGGAGCTGAGAGAAAATAGCACAGCACAAATCAGTGTCACATGGCTGAATTCTCATCTGGTCCCAAGAACAGTCACCTCACACCTGTTGCCCAAAGAGAAATGCCCCTGCCCTGTTCAGGAGAGTGCCAGGATACCAATCAGCTTGAACCAAAACCATGCCGGAATCATGATTAATATTACACTTAAAAGAGGTAAGTGACCTCACCCAGGTGCTTTGGCTTTATACCAGTATGGTTAATTTATGTATGTTAGTTTTATTTGTGGCTGATGTTGATGAAGCCAGCAGTGATGAAGACAATTAAAACTGCTGATTTCAAAAGAACCTATGCAAGTTTTAGCAGGATCACCTTTAATATAATTGTATTCCTCCAGCATATCATTAGCTTTCAGTTACACTGATCCTCTCTATTATTTTAATTCTTTTTTTTTTTTTTTTTTTTTTTAATTTTGGGTAGGTTTCACTTTCCTCTTGCTGGTTTACTAGAGAAAACAGAAGAGTTGGAAGGAAGAGAGGAAGTGGTGAGTTCATTAAGAGATGTCAGCCTGAGAGGAACAGAGCTCTCTTGCTCTGCTATTTAAACCTTCCAAGACAGGTTCCAGCAATGCAATCTCTTTTCTACATTTAGACTCTCCTACTGTCTTTCAGGTCTCATTTTTATTGTGTGAGGTATTTAATCTCTTCATCTTTTTCCTCATTCATAACCTAGTATCCAATTACAGTAACTATTCTTGCTTCCTCATGTCAGCTATATCTTTTCAATATTTATTATTTTCAAATAGTATCTCTTACCACAGACTTTCTTCATATTTCTAGCCTTAAAAAGCCAATTAAAATTCACAGGAGCTGATAAGTCTAACTTTTCACTGTTTTTATCGATTTCCATCACAGTAAGTTTTTACATGCAAATATAGTCTTCAGCTTGATATTTCAGAGTTAGGCAAAAAACCATGGCCATTTGCAGTTTATGATTCCTACTGTAATTTGCCCCAGGCAAAATGTTTGATTCACTGTAGCTGATCAGAATGATTAAGATATCAAATTTAAGTAACTATTTTTATGCTTCATTTGACATCTCAAAACCTGCACTTGCATCTGTTTTCAAGAGAGCTGCCAATTCTGACAGAGATACCTGCCTCAAGACCATACCTTGTAGTATATTTTAAAAAGGTACTAATTGCCACATTCAAGTTAGATGAGCTTGCACAAACCTGCAATATCTCTAATTTAATCTATGTACAATAATTACTTAAAACAAATACAATTTATACCATTTAAAAGGTGGCGTTCTAGCCTGCAGGTGTTCATAGGATGAGTATATTAAACCTAGTTCAATATCTTCTGTATCTCCCTATACTGCTGCCTTTTCAAGACATTTTGTAATTCCAATAAATGGAGAGTCTGATGTATTCTTATTTGCAAAAATGATAGCAATCATGATATTTTTTTCCAGCCCTGTTTTAAGAAACATACAAGAAAGTTCCCAACTGTTTTCATTCTCAAGGGTGAGGAAAAGAAAGCATTTTACTGTTCTTTTAAATAATCTTAGAATATAAACAAGCCCAGAGACTGTAGCTAAGTGTCTTTGATTACATACTAGTCACTGACATACCTATTTCCAATTAGATTTAATGCTCGGTAACATAGTGTACAAAAATAAAAATACTTCAGAGAAATCATCTAAAAAAGTTATTTGAAACAACCAGCTCTAGTATTCTAATTTACTCAGTAAGACCTGTATTTTAACAGGAAAAGAAACAAAATGCAATAGCATAAAAATACCCTAATATTACTTAGTCCACAGCTGGAGATTTTGATGAGAAGTAGAGAGACAGTGCTGACATAGAAAGAGAGAAATGGGCTTTTTATAGATATGAAATATAAAGTGATTATGTTCTACAGGACTTTTGGTATATACACAAAATTTCTGATACTGGCAGCAAACATACAGAATGTAATGCAACAAGAAAAAAAACAACATTATTTTTTAAAAAAGTAACATATTTTATATTTTTATTTGCATGGAGTTTCAAAATTTTTTTGAAATGGTGACTTGACAAAACAACACAAAAAATGTATTTAAATTCCTTATTTATGATAAAAAAAGACAATATATTTCTTGGATTTGGTGACTATGAAGACATAATCATGAGTCTTTCAATTTAAGGTTTCTGAACATCTCTGAAGAATGACCTGTACAGCTAATTTTTTTTTCCTGATGTATATGGGCGATAAAGACTTCAATTGTCCCCCTTCAATGAGTTATTCTCTATCTTATCTCAGTTTTAAAAATAAACCTGGAAAAAATAATCAAGACTATTTTTTAAAATTTCACTGGATGTGCCATTAAAATATATTTCATCCCATAAAAGGTTTTATTTTGCTCCAATTTTGTTTTGAAACTTCAGAAAAGGTTCTGATTTTTTTTTCGTTTTCAGAAATCTGCAAATGAAGAACCTGATGGTTTAGCCATTTGCCTGTAGATTGAAACTCTTTTTGTGAAGATGCCACATGATATTGTGCTCAGCTCCATGTCAGGAAAACAATCTACCCATGCAGTGTTTAGTACAGAGGTCTTCTTCTGTTGATAGTATTCCTGTCAATACTATGCCATTCCCTGAATTGACAATAAAAAAATGTCTATTTTTCCCAGTGATTCTTTTAACAGTGCAGAGAAATGTTATTGACATAGGGATTCCTTACCTCTTGCAGATAAAAACATATCTGCTACAGAGAATAGCAGTAGTAGAGAGCCTCACTTGTGTCATAAACTTCTCATAAACACCTGATGTACTGACAGATAGCAGTGCCAGGAGCAAACATGCCCAGAGAACCCCTCCTCAAACCCCCTTGGGGATCCCTCACCCTCACTGAGGTCTCCAATATCTCAGCTCCTGCAAGAAGAGAATGACACAATTGGATGCAAATGTAGTGTCTCAAATTGTAAATTTATTTTGCCCCCCGTTTTCTGCTCCAATGTTTTTCAGGTAAGCCAAAATTTGCTCCACTCCAGTGTAATTTCACATATTGAATGCAAACATTTCAAAGATTTAGCCTAGAAGAATATTGTTTAGTGCAGCATTGGGTTTTTCTCTGCCCTGGCCCCGGGCAGCTGGGGGCGCGCTGTTTCTCGGCGAGACCGGGGCTGCTGCGTCTGTGCGGAGCTCTAGGGCTGAGCCTCCATGTGGGTCTGCCACGCCCGTAGCCTCATGCTGAGGCAAGATAAAGGGTCAGAGAGAAGGCACACTCTGCCCATGTGGCTGAGAACTCTTTATTCCCCGCGTGGCTGCAGCAGTGGACAAAGCAGCTGTTCTCAAGCCCGCACGGGCAAAATGGCGGCTTGGACACAGGGAGCATGGGGTTAAATAGGGGGCAGGCTGACAGGGGTGGAATCCCCCCTCGCCCAATGGGGACGGATGACAGGGGAGTGACGTGGAACATGGCATCCTATGGGAACATAACAAGGGTGCGTACAGTATTCTGGGACGAATGGGATTACAGAGGTGGGGTGATTGATACAGAACTTTCCATGGGGAAGGGAGTGGTTACAAGATTGACAGGTAAATGCTCCTATAGCAGACAGCTTGGAGCGAACCATTTCGAGGGGAAAATAGGGATACATAGAACTGACCTAACTAACATTTTTTGAAACCCCTAACTGAGCCAACCCAGCATGCAACAGTTTAGTACTACTTAAACCTTTCCAGAAAGACATAGGAGGCCTTTTCTATTAAAATGTCAACATTTTCCACAATTCCTGTTTATGTTTCCATACTGACATACCTCTCATATTGTTTTTTCTTAAAATCTGCCTTTCTTTTCCACTCTGTGATTTCCATGTTATAAATTATAATTACTACTAAAATAATATGCTTAGAAGGAATACTGTTGAAGTCTGTGTGTTACCAGTATCTTCATTGCAGCATACTACAGCTCATAATACCATTTTGGTTTCAGAGAGTCTGAAAAAGATGTACTTTGTATCAGACAAAATCTGAAGGTCATTATTTTGAAATAAGAAAGTAGGTAATTAGCATCTTAGAAATTTTAAAAAACAGTGTCTGCTTCTAGAAATCCTCCAACAGAGGTAACTTTGATATTAAAAGTGTGGAAAATAAGTTTCTATATCCATTCCTGTGTCTGAATCATCTTTTTGAGAGCTTTTCCAGGGCTATAGCTGATAAGAGCTGAGAATCATGGTTGTTCTAGAATCAGAATATTAAAATAAAATTCACATACACATTTGACCTTTCTGTCATCAATATTTGACTTGTGTCAAACTACTAACATTCCAAGAAAATAGTAGCAAATGTATATTTATTTTCATCTTTCTTTTTAAAATGCTCTTTACATGAAAGCAGGCGACAAAAAGCATTTCCTGCATCCACTCCTAAATTTTTCCCATTAATACAATATGTATCCACACATGCCAACATTCTGGCTGTGTGATTCATCCCACCATGTTGCAATAATTCCTATGTTTTCACACTTCTCCTCTAGTATTCTTGATTAAAATTCATCCTGTTTAACACCCATGCCATTGGGAGCTATAGGTAAGGAAAATGTGCTGCTGCAAATGGATTTACAGGCTCTCAATGGACCTCCTGCAGCCTTTGCTGTGTCTTCTAGAATTTAAGTTTTGATAAAAAAACAGACAGGTCACAGAGCAAATATTAGGAAAGGCATTCTCTGTGTAAACCATATTCAGAAGAAAACAATTTTTCCTAACAGAAAGATTCCTGTTCATGTTACTGCATTGTTAAATATAACAGTGTAATTAACTATGCTGTTTACCAAAAAGCTGCTGATTGTCATAGCAGAACCAATAAGCTGTGGCACTAATCCACTGTGACTAACTGTATCTGCCACTTCTGAAACCCCATTCAGTTGGAAATGTTTCTTCAACAGAATAGAAATTGTGGCTACACAAGTATGCAACATTTTACTTTTAAAAGTTTGTTTTTTCTTGAAGGAAAAATAACAGGAGAAGAATTTCAACTTTGGTCAGCTGAAAACTGTTAGAATTTCTCAGAAAGTTGTTCAGCAAAAAAGGGTTTTTTCAGCTTTATCATAGATTGGTTTGAGTTGGCAAGGACCTTAAAGACCACTTGGTTCTAACCTGCCTTGGTCAAGGACACCATCCACTAAACCAGGTTACTCAAGGCCCCATCCAACCTGGCCTTAAACACTTCCAGGGATGGAGCATCCACAACTTCTCTGAGAAATCTCCTCCTGGTCTCACCACTCTCATAGTGAAGAATTTCTTTCTAATAGCTAATCTAAGCCTATCTTCTTTCAGTTTGATGCCATTCCCTCTCGCCCTGTCTCTATGTGTAAAAAATATAATGTGCCTCTCCAGCTTTCTCGTGGGTTCCCTTTAGGTAAAGGAAGGCAGCTACAAGGTCTCCCCAGAGTCTCCTCTTTTCCAGGCTGAAAAATCCCAACTGTCTCAGCTTGTCTTCTCTTCACAGAAGAGGTGTTCCAGCCCTCTGATCATCTCTGTGGCTCTGCTCTGAATTCACTCCAACAAGCTCATGTCTCTCTTATGTTTGGGGCTTAGCATACTTTGACTTTCTAATTTGTATATTAAGACTGTTTTAGAATAGTTTTATAGAAAAAGAGTCAGGAAAAAATATATATGAAATTCCCACAGAATTTCTGAAATGCTGAAGTAAAAGATTTACTTATTTTCCTGAAAGAGGCCTATTCACCTGATAATTGGTAGGAACTACTAAGGGAATTTCTCCATCAATTATCTCATATTTTTTAATTAACTCTACATCTTTTCTGGCATTTAAAATTTCTTGTGTTACCACAAATATTCTTGTATGCTAGGATACATGAAGAGGAGCCAGAGCAGAAAGTAGGAAAAAATTAAATTCCAAATATTTCTGCACACACCCCATTTGTGTTTCACTCGCAGTTTGAATTGTAATCAGTCTTAAAGCTCAATCTTATACAATGACATTTGTGGGGGAAATGTATAGGGATAAAAAGGAGTCAGTATGAAAACAAGAAGGATTTATTAAAGTATTTTTAAACAAGAAGGGAGAATAATTGTTTTTTTTTCCTTCTTTCCCTCTGACCTGCGTCAGAGATTTCAGAATATACTCACTATTATTGCTACATTTGCAAAAGATTTCATATCAGAAATAGAGCTAAAACCTCTTGAAGAGGTATATCATAATAGAAGAGTTGCACAGACAATAACAAAAATACATAAAGTTGAAGTAGAATTATTCAGTGAGTGGTTGCTCACACTGATATATTCTCCCTGGCCATAAAGTGTAGATATAAGTTTAAAAAGAAAATATAAAAAACTCAAAAGCATTAGCACAGTGGGACACTGAGACCCATCTCAGGGCTCTGCAGTAATAGAGCTGAATAAAAATTATGCTATTAAGGTAGCCAGAAATGCAAATTTTGCTTACAGAGCTAGAATTTCGGTGTGAAACTCCTGGAGAGGGAAACATGCTTCAGGGTGGTTAGTTCTGCCACTGAGACCATGCATCCATATCATTTAAACAACTGTGGCTATACTTAAGAAAGCAACATCAGAAACTTTGCTTCCTTTTGGATAGTAAAAATGACCTAGCAGAAAAAAATGAGACAGTTTCTCATTCTTTAGAGACTCACGGCAAGTAATGATTTAAGCTTTCTGTTAAAGAAAACTGGGGGAAGAGAGATGGCAAGAGCGGTGACCAACAGGGAAGGATGGATACAACCACCCTCCCAGTTCCCAGCCTGTGCCTCACTTCACTCTGACTATCTAAAGTGAAGTGACTGATAAAAGCTTTGTCAGCCACACTCACGTTTTCCAAGAAAGATATTTTAGAGCTGTCTACAATAGCTGGTAGGATTCAGCTGCTAGAGGTGACCAGCTCTTTCTTATGGCAGTAGAGGAATCCTAGGCAGATAGTTTAGTCTTTCACACCACTAAATATAGGTCAGATTTGATCCATTTTGGTAACTGCCCATTTGAAACAGTTGAATATGACTAGGAAGTTCTGTCACACTGAGCTCTACTTGTATGTTATGACTCTTGACTATATACTTCAATTTTTTTTGCTTTCCAGAATGAAGTAGTAGCATTCAAATTGTTTGTAGGGAGTGGTCCATGGCCAGTTAGTTAATTGTGTGTTCTGTGCCCAGGAATTGTTCAAGTAGTCCAGCAATATAAATATAAATATAAATATATAGTATAAATCAATACTATGTCAGGTACCATGTAAAAAATTCAAGTGTGGCAAGTGAAGTAACACATCACAGGAGTCTTGGCAATGTCCAATTCTCCAGTATAAAGCAGCCCATATGTCTCTTTCCATAATCTGTTTAGGCCACTTTAGAGACTTGTGCTTTTTAATGGATGAAGATACAACTATAATTTTTTCCCTACGAGGTATACATCAATCACTTTTATGTTAATTTCTGCTAGACAATGGAAGTCTGTATACAGCTAAGTGACAAGAGACAAGCCTTCTGCTGAAAATTCAAATAGCCCAAGACTACTTTTAGCTAGTTAAATATCTAACAGGCCACAGAACACTTCTAGCTAAACGAGAGCAGTAAAATCGTTGTGGGTAAATGGTAGAGTTTCAGCTCCAGCTTACCAGTTTAAAATTATCTCCATAGTGTTTATGTCATCTGGTTACAAATCAATAAAACAAGAATCTAAATTATATTAAAATATGTTTGCAGAGTTAGAATTACATCTCTGGTGGATGTTTTTCATGCCTGTCTCAGGCTTGCAAAAGTTTTATTTTAAATGAAGTTGAAATGAAAATACTGGAAAAATCTTGTGAACAAAACACTGTTATTCCATTTAAAGTGTCTCTGTTGCTAAATCTTCCATTACATTTTTAGTTTGCATCACCATGCAGTGACATCTGGCATAAAACCTAATGTACTTCCTTGAAATTTATGTAATCTCTAAAGAGTCATAACCATGAGAAATGTATTACAACAATAACTAAAAGACTGAAATGCATTCAGTCTTGAAAAGAGTTTTTCTCAAAGAATACAAATATTCATGTTAACTTTTGGTAAAAATCAAATAAGAGTTCTTTAATTGGCACTTGTAATTAATGGCAAGCATGAGGAGTGGTAAGAGACTGCAGGAAGGCTGGAAATTATTTTATTTCTGTTTTTCTTGCAAAACTGCAAGAAACCAACAGGATTTGCATTTTTACCAAGAACCAACAGGAGTTACATTTCTTGTTGCTTTCATGCACCTGCTGTCATTAACAACTTATCATGTTTGGGTGACACAGGCAGACACCAAGAAAAGGAACAGGTGGTGGTCCAAGTATTTTTCCATATCTTTGATATATTACTATACAAACTGAGAGGTGTCTTGGGATGTGTTGCACCCACTTTCTGTGCCTGCCTCATCTTCTAATTTTGTTGTATTGTCAACACAAAAACAAAGCAGTGATAGAACCTAAAAATGCCAGTTGTCAACTGTGTAAAATGCAGATGCATAAACCTTGTATTTGCTTCTGGTAGGTTTAATTTGATGCGATAAAAAAAATATATTTATTTGGTGTATTTTCCCTGTAATTACTAGAAAGTTTATTCATATCAGCAAATATTAATATTTTTTTCTTTTGTACCCTTTTTTCCATCATATGTGCTCTCAAAGTGTTTCTTTCTTTAAAAAAATGCAAAAAGTACTTAAGCAATTTTCAAATAGTTCTTTACCGCTATAGTTTATTCTTTACCATGTGGTTTTAGTGAATCTAAAATAAAATAATAAACCAGAAAAAAATCTACAAAATCAAAATTAATTGCCTACAGAAGCCCAAATAATATATTGCATTACTGTTTATAAGCAAAACGGTATAGCAAAATCAATAAATTCTACTCTCACAAAACAATTTTATTTCAGTACATGGGTTTTGTAATATTATTTAATTATTTTTCAATAACTTTTCCATGTTAGGAAGAAACATATAAAACTATTTAATCAATAATATGTTTCCCTTTGATGTTATCATAACTCCTTTTCTTTTGACAGGGTATGAAATGTTTATGGTTAAACAAAGCTTGCTGAATGTTTATATGATTTATCAGCTTTAGGCAGGAGGTTTCTTTTTAGAAAGTAAACCAAAGACTTGGGCTCTGATCCAGGCCATCTCATAAACACGTGGTTAATTATAAACACAGAAACAATGTTCTTAAAGCCATGCACAAAAGAAAATGAAATACATTTTATTTCCTCTATCTGCATCAAAACTTAAATTAGTATGAGATGCCAGTCCTGTTCTGTCTCTTTTGGCTTTTTTCCTTCCCTTGTTACTTGGAAAACCAAAATATTCTTAATTGTGATATACTATTAAATTCTATTGAGGAATAGAAAAGTTTTGCCAGTTCATACTGAGAAATGGGTAGACACCTGGTAACTTTATTTTTAGCTCTCCACACATCATCTTGTCACCATTTTTCGAGACCTAGTTTACACTATAATGACACAGTAAGTGGGAGCCTCAGTCACTGTCTCCCTGCTGATGAAGCAATCAAAATACACCTGTTTTCTACTGGGGAAAATACAGCAGTAGTTGTGGTGGCTTTTTAACCTGCAAGATGGTGATAAACTAGCATGCTGTAAACATTTGAATTGGACAAACTTTCTCTTACTGTTTGCAAATTGAACATCAGCAGCAGGATATTGGCTCATGCATTCCTCTGTGTGATGACAGACCATACAGCCACAGGTAAAAAATTATAGTCATTCCTAGCAAAGAAATTCCAAGAATTTGACCTATGGGAAATACCTTCGTGATCACAACTTCAGCACTGATGACGTAAGATTCATGCCCGGGCTGAAAAGAAGTTTTGTTGTCTATAGAAAAATGTCTAAGACCTTATCTCTAGTTGTGACAAATTTCTGATACTTTATGCTATTTTACCATCCCATGCTTCAAAGGGAATAAAAGCAGGATAAAATATTCTTGGACCTAGTAGCTGTCTAACCAAAGCCAGAAGCTTTAGATTAATACTTTGTCACACATCACATGTATCACAGCTAGGAGAGAGAGATGACTCTGTTAACCTCTCTTCGGTGGGGGACACCCACAGACTCAAATGCTTTAGTCCTTGACATTATCATGATCCCTTACACATCCTACAGTTGTTTATATAAGCTTATGTTCTCCATTACAAAAAAAAAAAAAAAATCCAAAACATTGGTTCTTTTTCACTTGCAATCCCATGGACTGAACGTGAAGTCTTTTTTTCTATATGCTTGACACCCCCCTATTACTAAAATATCTCAGTTGAGAAGTGATCAACTAGTCTTTGAGATCTTAAAAAGGCTGTTTTCCTGAAGGGAAAGATAAACAAACTGCTGCTAGTTTTAAGGCATTTCATTTTTTGGTTTATGCACAATTCTTAAAGGAGTGGGAGAGGAATTGCTCATTTCCCTGAACTTTGTTGAAAACTGCCACACAATTTGGCTTGCTAAGAATTTCATGACCCATTGTGACCTCGTAAGAATCCTGAACATTTGTGATTTTTTTGTTTGTTTGTTTGTTTGTTTTTTTTTCCTGAGGAAAGGATTCGTTTTTTTTTTTCCCTTGTTTCTGTCATGATATTAATGGATTCAAAGATGGTTCCAGTTTTCTTTGCTTTAAACACTATGTCCTAGATACTCCATTAGCAGGTCAAATGCTGAGGCCCTGCCAATCTGATCAGGGATCTGGACATGTCCCAGTGACACTAAACTAACACTCAGTTGTTCCCTTCTTTAACCTAAATATGTACTACATCCAGTCGCACTTGGTAACAATAATATTATGCACAATAATGTTATGTGCAAAAGAATTCTTAGCATATTCTTAAAGCTATAAGGTCAAATACCATAAAAATTAAGAGATACCAGATATAAATTCACTAGTGTTTTTCTTTTCCCTACTATCTAATATTATTTTTCATGGTCCACTGACTCTTGCAGCAAACTGAAATAAAGTAACCCAAGTATATTTTTACCCCCCAACTCATAATGTGGCCCTCTATATAATACAACTCATACAATTTAAAAAAATATTAAATATCTCTTTAGCTTTTCTATGGCAGTGATCACTACAGTATGTTCCATAAATGTTAATGGGACTCTTCATAGCATTTTAATAAGAGGAAAGGGTGGCAATCTTGTTAAATAAAATGGAGGGGAATTACAAAGAAGCACAATTTGAAATCAAAATTATTAACACTGAACATTAATGCATTTTCTATTTCCAGAGCAGTTCTTGCAGACAGCAACTGCAGCTGTGAGCTCTCAGCAGTTCCGAAGATAGCCTTCTCCAAGTTCAGCCTGCAGAAAATGATGGAGACATAATTAATATGCACTCTTTTAAGTTTTCAGCTTTCTGTGGCTTAAAATATTGTCACAGATGTTTTGTAGTAGAGGTAGGAACCATGTTTGTTTATTAGGACACTATTTATTACTCTTAACCATCCTCTAACTACCTATTCAGTAAATCATTTCTAGTTTTTTCAGGAAAAAAAGGATGATACAAATGGCATTCTTGCATTCCCCAGTGCTGATTCACACTGAAAGTTTGCCATTATCTTGTTGCAATGAGTTTGACATAGCTATCATAGCACATGTATTTGAATAAAGACTCCGTTCTGAACTTCCTTTCTGTCTGGAGCTTTTGGCTACTCATCTCAATCTCATTTTTCTCACACAGAAAATTCTGATTTTGTTCTTTTCCTCAGACTTCTAATTTCGGAGTAAGACCAGTCCACACTAATACCACAGTGTGGCATTCTCCAATTCCATGCTTTTTTCAGAATGTTTCCATTCTGTATGTTATGTCCCTCTGTTTTAGGCTAAAACATCTTCCTTGCTGTGAGGATGGGATCAGAGCAGGAGAGAGAGGTTGGCATCCACAAGCATGGAGTGGCAGAGGAAATCCTTCCCCTCAGTATAACACTGTCATGGTATCTTAGTCACTGAAATCTTAGAAGTCTTAGTTCTCTTATGAAACCTATGTTTTTTTCTAAAGCTTCTTTACATCACAAAATTGAGATAAACTTTATCAGAGACAGAAAGCACAGTTCTGGCACAAATTCCAACTTCCTTACTGAATCAACGTACTAGACTGAAATATTTTCAGAATTTATGTTGTGAAATTTAATGTGGTCTCCATATTTACAGAGGAACATTTTGTCTGATTTTGTTATTAGAAGAACAGAAACTGAAAATACATCTGAACTGCCACAGAGGGCTGTCACAAATTCTGTTTAATAAGGTTTAGAATAACAAGCTTAAAAATGACCAAAAACAAAGTCAGAGAGCTTTAATGGGAGCATCCATATTGACTTCAATAATGATACTTTTAAAAAGATTAATTTCAATTCTTTTCCACCAGTACAGATATTTCTAGCCCCATGTTAGAGATTTATATGATCTAGAAGAAAGAACTGAAGCAAAGATCATCAGTGAAGATTCCTAGGAACAAAGCATAACTACATTGTTGTACCTGTCTGCCAATTAAAATTAAAAGTCAAATTCTAAAGCAAATTTGTCATCCAATACTTTTGTTACTTAACTGTGTTATGGCAAGAGGCTTACTGCCACCTACCCTGGCCAAGTTGGTTAACGCTCACTCTCATGCATACAATGTGCTGGCTATTTCCCAGACCTTTTTCAGTGATCCTGCAAGGCTAAGGCTTGCACAGCTTCTTCTAGGAACTGCAATTTGTACAAAAAGCATTGTTTCTCATTTATTCCTTAGTGGGGCTCAAGAAATAGATCTGCACCTCCAGCAGAACTAGCAAACAATCACCTATCACAATGGGAAGAGATATATCATAGGCAAGAAAGGAACAGGCAATTTTTAAGACCTAGTACTATGTTTTCTACTCAGTGACATCATTGCATCAATTAACAGCATTGTGGATTTTGTTGTTTTGCAGAATGGGCATAATTTTATCTGTGCTTTATGCTCTTGTCAGTCTTGCAGTACTTAGGTCTTCTTGCAAACGTAGTTTTTAGTTCCTGCTGTGCACTTTGCCCTACAGACTTTTTTGTTCTTTTGTTACCTAGATAGGCATCACCCGATTCTTTAAATGATGTAGCAGCAGATATTACATTAGTAAATGATTTAAAGATATTCCTAAAAATGAATATAAGCATTGCTTAGTTTTAATGCATTCCAATAATTTCTATTTTCCTGATAACTTCCCTGAAACTAATATAGCAATATTCTCATGATGTCAAAGTCCCGTCTTTTCAGAAAATGCTAATACATCATCTATTATTTTAAAAGGTACCATCTTAACCCTCATTTATTTAAGGAGACAAACGTTTAATTATTTCTGATTTAGTATTAAAAAAAAAACCTTACACCATTCACCATTACCAAATTACACTAACTCTACTTTTTGGTTTCTGCAATTTAAAAACCCATAGAATTTAATAAAAGACCCATGCAAAGTGTGGGAGAAGAGAACAGATAAATCAAAGACACAGCATATTATATATTTTCCTAGCATTTTCTTAAATTTAATGAAAAATTAGCATTCTCATTAATTATTTACCTCATAAGCTATTGGTGTTAAGGATAATTTTCCAGAGCATATATTTACAGGAAACTGGCACTTCATGTTGTAGCTATCAAATGCTGCCATATGTGCTGCCTTTTGTAGAGAAATTATCAACCATCTTAGGAAACATTTGTTAAAATGTAAAATAAATACAATTTAATAGACTTCAATGGAATACAAATTTAATATTCGCTTTTAATTCTTTGGCATTCAAGCTTTTATGCCAGCTTCATCACTATTAGACTGTGTGAATGACTACCCAATTTGGATTTTCAGCTGTGCATTAATATTTTGGATCCATCCCAACCGACTTAAACTAAATGAAATTTAGGTATTTGGCCTAAAAGGGTCATCCAACCATGAAGTCACACCTAGTCACCATTTAGTCATTTAAGCTCCCCCAGAGGATGATTCATCCCACCTTCAGATAGCTGTCTGAAATAGAAAGAATGAACTGTTCTTTGAAGGTTCCTACTGGTGGCAAGTTAAAACACTTGCAAACAATAATTTGTTTGTTTTGTTAAGTTTCCATCACGATTCAGCATTGTGGATGCCAGAAGTAATTGGGGAAAGCACACACAAGTGGTATTCTCTCTCCTTCACAGTGGATAGGTCTGATTATCCATGACAACCACTGAGAGCTCCGGAATACCATGGTACTTCACTGGCCAGTGCCATATTTTTTTCAAGATCTATTTTTTTTTACTTCCTAATATTTTGTTATTTTAAAACATTTAATATCTGTTTTAATGTTGGCATAGGTAAAGGATGAAGGTGAGCTGTTGATAATAGAAAATAATCAGCCATTTTAATGTGTGATGAGAATTGGAGTCAGAGGACAAATTTATGGTATTTGATTCTACAGTAATGAGAATTAAAGCTCATATGCTTAAAAGCGTGCCAATACTGACATAGCAAGAGTCATGCGTTTGCATAGCCTGTACCTATTTGGGAAATTTTGATATGAATTTAAATATAATGTGGCTAGGAACTATATTTTACTTTCACCTTTTTTGTGGTTGAAAGTAAACCCAGGTTGCAGAGGTGCAAGTGCATCAAAAATGTAGAAAGGTACAGAGATATTTAGATAACAAGAAACTCCCACTCCAAATCACCTCAAATTGTGTCTGATTTTCAGAGTTTGAAAATCAGAGTATTTTTAATATACATGTGAAAATAATTAATAAATTAATCTTTTGACTGACTGATGAAAGACTGGTTATCTGCAAGAACTTAGATGACACTCATGAAAGAATAATGGTGCCAAGACTTCTTTGTTATCATGGCTGAAATCTTTCATTAGGAAGAGATAATGTTACAAGTACAAAAACTGCAAGGTGAATAGACATAGTATTAAATAAATGATTTTTTTCATTATATATTAAAGATGTCTGATGAACAATTAAAGCATTGATGCACATCATTTATCTGAGATATTTATCTTGTTCAGCCTGTTCAGAACTATTTACGGCTACAATGCACAGAAAGGTGCATTTTGGTGCTTTTGATAGAGTAATGTATTCAAATTACAAAGGGCTTATAAATTTCAGTGTCTTTTTCCAACCTAAAATTTCAAATAAGTTTCTAACTTCACTTCTGTCCTTAAGTTTACTTAAACTTTTACTTGTATATTTATAACCCAAAATATCTTCAATTTATTTGTGGTCTTTCCACTGTCCTGTCTATTTATTTGCAAAAAATTCTACTAACCTTCAGTATAAAATAATTGTCTCAAAAAAACCAATTCTCTATCCAGCTCTGAATTGAATTTTCTCAGGTTACAAACCTCTTTTCTATTTAACGTCCTTTTGTAGTAGCTATTGAGTTAAATTTTTTATTCTCTGGATCTCTCATCTGCTTTGCTTTGATTTCATTAAAGAGCCTAACCTGAGTGGAGGAACAGCTGAGGCTCATCACAATGTGTCAGTGCTATTGTTCTTAGTTGAAAAAGAAGAAGAAAACAAGCTAAGGAAGTCACTGTAAGGAAGGGGACTTGAGACCAAGTAAAATCTTGCACAGAAGTGTTCCCTGAGGGATTAATATACAGAACAGGAAAACCAACTAAGATCATTCTAAACTTGAAAAGGTAAAGGGGCTACTAAAGAGGATGTCAAAGGAATTTCAAAGATTTGTTCTTTTCCACCTCTAAAGCTTTGTCTTAGCTTGAGAGGGATATGGGGGAGAAGCAGACGTGCTTCATCTTAAGTGTTGGAGTTATATCCCAGGACTTATGCTCTGTCTTTAAAAATCTAGCTTATTTCAGCAATAAACCTAATATAGGACTTGAATTCCTAAAAATGATATTGAAGAAAACAAACAAACAAACAAAAAAATAAATACCTACATTATATCTTTCTTGGATTTTTTTTTTGTTTGGTGTTTGGTTTTTTGGAGGGTTTTTTGTGTGTTTTTTTTTTTTAATACAGTGAAGCAAGCTAAAAAAATCACTAAGGGAAAACATTATCTTTTTTCAGACTTTCTCTCTTAAAGCAAAAATAAGCAAAAATATCCCCTTTTTCATTTAAGCCCCTTAAGTAATATATTTTTTACTTTAGGAAAAATAGCATCCTCATTTGTCTGTTTCAGTTTATATCATGATCTATGACTTTGTCAACTTATTCATTGGACTGAGAAATTACTGGAGACTTGTTAAAAAAAAGGTTTTAAAGATTCATTGCTAAACTGAACGAATTACATAACATACCAGGTGAAATTCAACTCTATCTAAAGTAATTAATTTTTAACAAAGTGATAAAAAAATTCTAAGTGTTTGCTTAATGAGAGTCTATAAAATTTTATACTTCTTGCCACTAAAAACATGATCATTTAAATGGTACCCACTAGATTACATCTGCTGTCTACTCAAAGGAGATTAGTTCATTTTACCACTATTTTTATACCTAAACCCATTTGTTCATTGTCATCTGAGGAGTATTACAATTTCTCTTGTTTACAACCCAGGTATCCTAAGGAAAAAGGTATTCAACCCTAGGAGAGAATAATTTCTGAATTTCTCCATTTCATAACTACCTGGATGAGAGATATCTATACTGGTTAAAATTGAGACCTGAATTAAAGAAAAAAGAATTCACAAGAATTTTTCTCTCCCATTTTTCAGAAATTCTAGTGTAAGTTTCTTGAAAATCACTTCATTAGAATTGATTCGAAATTTTTTTTGAAGATCTGAGCTCCCTCTACAGAAAGAAATCCAGAAGTCTGGGTGAGATAATATTACAATTTCTGGAAAGAGCTAACATCCTCAGAACAGAATCAAGAACAAGCAGAACCAAAGCAGATGTGGAATAGTATCTTTAAGACACTAGAGGATGACATTGTAGGTTAGCAGTTGAAACAAACACATGGAAAGAGTGTAGTCCCTGCTTACAGAATATTGACATATTTTAGGTAACTATTGTGAAACATCATTAAAGGAATGAGTTCTCTCTCCACTCATCTACTGCAGGAAAGGTGAAGAACAAGACACATTAAATGGGTATTTTAATCAAAAGAAATAAAAAAATTGTATTTTGAGAAAAATCTCAATTTTGACTGTATGTGGTAGTTCATTCCAGGCCAAAGTCTTAGATAAAGCCCCTTTCCAGCTACATGTTCCAGAAGGAGTCCTGCTCGGCATTCTGAATATTGAATTAATTTTGGTCAGGAATGAAAAAAAGCATCTGAATGGTTTTGTTATAAAGCTTCATCTGTAAATGTCCATGTGTTTTCTGGGAGCTCACATCATTGCTGTGCTGTCTGACTGAATACTAGAGCACAGCACCCTGACAGGCTAAGTCCATTCATTAACACACTAAATTCTCAATATCTCTGTACATACAGTAAGTTTTCCTCGATTAAGAGCTGATTTTAATAGCTGCGCGGCAGTGTTTGTATTATTCTGCAGCAGCCCTGTACAAGTAACAAGGACAAGTCTTGTGCTTGTATTCCAGATTCTGTCTTCTAACGTTAATGAGACTAGATGATAAATTTCTGTATCAAAATTTAGATTAATCTCTCTGAGTTTTTTTATTTATTTCTGATAGGTCCACCAAGCCAGTCTATATATCCCTAGAATTCCCCATGTTTCATATGACAAATAAAACCTTTTTTTTATATAGAAAGGACCAGAAAGTCTCATTCATGACCATCAAATAAAAGTTTAGTTCCTGTGTACCTGAACAATCACATGCTGCTTGATTAGGTTTATAATTACTAGTGATTCTCTCATTATAAACAGCCACTGGTATTGATGTGCCACTTGAACTTATCCCTATATCATGAGTAAGTGGAAGTAAACATCACCAGTACAAACAGCAAATCAGTCCCACTGTTTCCTTGGAATTTAAAAAAAAAACATATTGAAGAACAAAACAATTTTTTTCTTATTCTAGGCAATGACAGTCTGTTTTTTTAATTTTAGACACCTTGTACTGGATTCCTCAGGAGTCTTGTTTCAGTCAAGTCAATACCCAATAAAGAACTGGAGTTCTTACAGAAGGACCAATCGGAAAATAGCACCCATACCAGTGGCCACATGTGGACATACCTGATAAAACAGCACAATTCAGTCATCTGCTCAGTCAGATACAGAAGCTAAACATGAATAACTAAAGTCAGAATGAACTACTCACCTTACATCCATTTAAAAGTCATATGAGAGATATTGGTGTTATCTAAATGGATTCACCTCATCCAAGAGGCATCTGAAATACGCACAACAAAATGCTTTAGTCGGTGCCTACTTCTCTCTTTCTCACAGTTTGGAGTGATTAGCTCAGATTCCAATGTCTTTCTTTTATGTGCCTAAAGGTGCATGAGATTAATACCATTCTAAGTGTTTCTTTGCCTAAATTCCCAAAGGGGTCTAATTGGACATTCTTTCTTGGAGCATGCCTAAATGCTACTGACAGTTTTAAGCTGAGTGTAACTGGGGCTGACTCATGTTTTACTTAATGTCTTAATGAATAAAACAATGTAAGGTGCCTGTGTAAACTTGCCTATCAACCTAAAATTTTCTACCTTGCAGGAAATTATCCTGACCAAAATGCTGTGGGCTATATAGGAATGAGAAACCCATGACAAAGGCAAGTATTGTGACCATTGTGCGACTGGTTAAGTTGCTTCACCAAGCCTCTCATGTTGAAGCTATAGCTTCCACAGTTTAATATAGTAGTCATTTGACTAGAGGATGAAAATGAGTCTAAAGTTTGGTATAACATACAAAACCAGGGAGGAAAAGGAGGAGTCAAATGTAGGGGTAGATGTAAATTGTAGGGGTAGATGGGGCATTATGTAAACAGCGGTGCTTGGGTGGAAGCAAACACATCCCTTACTCTGAGATGACTGAACCTTCTTTTGATTTTGGCCAGCTCAAAGTCATAACTCTGGAAACAGAAAATTTATAAACAAACATGAAAATTGTTTTTAATGGTTGCTACTCACACTCTTGAGCTTCAGGCTATAATTTGGTATTTGATTTTTATTTCATATTTGTCTGTATTTTCTTAGGAGTCCACCAAGCGAGTCCCAAAGAACTTCTTAAAGCAGATGTTACTCAGTGCATTTATCACAGTAAGGGGGCAATGATCTGACTTTCAACAAATGCTGTGCTCTCTCTAAGCACTTTACAATTATGTTCATGGGTAAAAAGCTACCTGGAATGGCATAGACTTCTTTAGGGCAGCCTGCTGTTCTTTAAGCTAATCTTACTTGTAAGGTACTAATTAAAAAAGGTAACAAAATTTGATACAAAATGTAGTCTGATCTTTTGGTAAAAATCTTGTTTCCAAACCAGGGAAAACAAGGATTAGTAAATCAGATGTTTCATAAGACTGATCATTTTGAAGCTCAGATTTTTTCAGATGTTTTAGGCCCAAAGACATGATGACATGCTTATAAGATGTGCACATGATAGCAGAACCATACAGGTTTTAGAATTTCAAATGTCAAAGATACACCAAGTTTTTATTTTCTTTTTTATTCACTAATTGAAAAAATAGCTTATATATATTAACTGAAAACAACCATTTTCATGTGGATTATCAGATTGGTGATTCATGAGAGGAAATCCTAGTAGAATCTGGTATATTTCTGGAAGACATGAAGGATAACCTGACTGAATTCAGAAATTTCGATTCAGTGATGGATAGCTGAATGAAGCAGAAATGATCTGTAGAAAACAGGATATAAAATTAGATTATATATTTGTCTTTTGTGGTATTAAACCTTTCCTCCACAGGGGTGATGTGACACCAGCTTTGTCATTTCTCCTATTTTGAATTACTAGTATTTCCAAGGCCCTTGTCGTAACTTGTACATATGAAACAAGAATGTCCTGATGATAAAAGTAATGGATTTAACAGATGACATTGACATTGACTTACATCAGGATCAGTCTGAGACTGTAAGTGAGTGGAAGTGTTTATGAAAAAAGAAATGTATATATTTTATTTTTTTTAAAACTCTTGAGGCATTTGCCCAAGGAAGCAGGTAGAAATGAAATAACACTGGATTATTAACCTTTCTAATAAGCACCAGAAATTGAAGATGCTGCAAAACTTATTTTCAAAACAGGTATCAGCCATTGAGAATATCTAGTTTTCTTTGAATGATAGCATCATTCTGCAAAATATTTTGAACCAGAAAGGATTTTAAAGTACTAAATGGTACCTAAAGGAAAACACAATGTTAAAAAAAAAAAAAATCCATCATCCTGAAACTGTTTTTTTTTTCCTGTATGAAAATCTAGGACAGTGACAGCAGAAGCTTATTAGCAATTAAATGTATTTTTAAGTATTTCCCAATTCTTTTTCAGCATATTCTATTGAATGCTCCTGCTGCCAACTATGCAGCTTGTGATTTTTTTGTGTGAGCATGAAAAGGCAAAAGCTTCAGGTAGCCTAGCTGTAACAAAGGGAGTCCAAAATCTTTTAGCTTTCTCTACAAGGCATTGTTCATATAAATGGATGCATCTTTATGCTTAATTAGGCAAATATATTTTGGAAAAAAATTATTTAGAATCTCCTTCACTAAGGGTTCTCCTGGAAAAGGGAAGGAAAATAAACAAATATGTGGAAACAAATAAAGACAGAAATAAATTATTAAGAGAATGCAGTTTAAGAGCTTGCTTTCTTTTCAGGAGTGAGAAGATTTATGAAGAGAGTAAAATTAAGAAATCTGCAGGCTCATTGGAAGTCTGCTTCACAAAATGAGGAAAAATTGCAAAAACTGTGAGATCACTGGGAATCTAAAATATTGCTATTTTGATTTTTTTGGAAGGCATTTATTTCACTATTTAACAAAACAGTATTATGATGTTTCTCACTGTCCTTTTGGAAACTGCATATGGCTTTTGGTTTAGCCAGTGCCTTGGCTTTTTCAAATTTATCTCTAGCTTCCCAGGGAGCAGTTGCTCAGTTTCCAACCTTGACCACGCTGTTCACGGCCAAGCAGGACAGCAAAGATGAAACACTGTCTTCATTTAAGCTCTTTGTGATTTGATAAAGTATCTCTGCAATTAGGCCATCAGCCTTTGGAATGCGCAAAGGAGAGGCACCTGGCATTTGAGGAACATTTGAGCATATGCCAGAAGTTTTCTGAAATCTTAAAAGTATATTTCAGATTCACTTTGTTGAAGGAATTGACTTAATCACAGGTTTCTTTTTGCCCCATTATATGAAGAGAGCACCAGCTATGTCAAGTTTAAAAAAGGAATGATAGAAAGGACAGCAAACAATTTCCATCTGACACATATCAAAAATAAAACCTGTGGATTTTAGTACTTCTCAATTGATATACACATAAATATAAAATTAAAAATGTTCTGACATATCCATCAGGTCCCAAGGACTGCTTTGATTTTCTTTATTCACATTCACTGAGAATCAGGTGAGAGCAGTATATTTCTCAAAATAAGGAAGACCTATTGAATTTGACTATGGCCTTAAAGAAACACCCCTACTGATGCCCTTTATAATGTCACTTTTAAAATAAAAGAATACTTCCTTTGCACTGGAACCAACTGGCTTCCCTAAATTGTGTATAATTTTAAATGATAAAGCCATTCTACTAGCTCTTGCTTTTAGAGATGTAATTTGAATACCCTGGAAATCAATATCTGCTTTGTTACATGATTACAACCAAATAATTGAAATATCAGAAGGGCAGTGAGCCACAGAGCCTTTGTACTGGATAAATAAGACATTATAATGATGATGCCTTGTGTATAAAAGCAGTTCTCAATTTAACTGTGTGCAACTTCTGAAAGTGCTTTTTTAGCACTCTACAATAGGTGTGTAAAAATGAAGACCCGAAAACAGCAGTGACATTTTTCAGCACTCAGCAGTGTCATCAGTTTTTAAATAGAACTTCCTATTGATCACCATAGCACTGCTGCAGACAAGCCACAGAAACTCCACTCAGGGAAGAATACTATCCAAAATCCAGCCAAAGTGACAACATTAATTTTGGACAGGTCTGAAGGCTGGAAACCAGCTGCTACTTTTTGCAAGCTAGGAACAATGCTTTATAAACCCTGGTTCCTCTGAAAAACAGAATAAAAAGAAAGGATCTATATAAGGGAAATAATTCATGTTTTCACTTGTGAAGAAAAAAGGAATCTCCCTTATGATATAAAATCAGGAGAATCTGTAGGTGAAGCACAAGTCAAGGTTAATATAAATTATGTATCTGCTACTTAGTTGCATGGCAGAGCAAAGGGAAAAAACAGGCTTTCTTATCAAAGAAGGACTGCAATATTATTTCAAAGATATTCACTGCGATTGTAGGATAATAATTTTAAAACTGGAGTAAGCATGAAGGTTGAGCAGCTTGCTTAATGAAGCACTAGCCTTTCATCCCTGGCAGAATAATTTAAATCCATCTTTCAGTCCTAAGTAAAATGAGTGGCCTCATCTTTGTCCCTCATGGACAGTAATACACATTATATAACCACTGCATGTAATTTGACACAATTTAGTACAACCAACAGTCATTTTGTCAGAAGAACACCAAGCTTCAGCTGTCACAAAGCTGAAATAACTATTTTTAATTTTTTTTCCAATACAGCAACTTTCAAGAGTACTTCTGTTTTTTTCTGGGGATTCTGTAATGATCCCCACTTTTTTCCCATTGCAACCCTCATTTCAGGTTTGATTCCTTATCTCCCACTTCTGTATTAATTCCTCTAAGATCCAGATTTTAACAATGAAGTATGTGTTACATCTATGCTTTTCTTTCTTTATTTTTTAAGTACTACAGGATTTCACTTTAAAATTCCTGACATCTTATGTACAACATCAGTATCTGCTTTTGAGAACTTGAACAAGGTGAAAGTAGTATTAAGTGAAATTTTACAGGTAGTCTTGTAGCTGATTTTCCATTCTCATTTTTCCATTTCTAATTTTCTATTCTCTAATCTGGAGAATTGCTTACTTCTCTTAATAATTGCAATAATATAAGACATCTTTGTGTATTCATATCTTACAGGGAGGAATGTGAGACGACATGTAGACGCCAACCTAAAATTATTTTTTCAAAATATACAATAAATAGCTGTGTCACATTCTCTGTGTGTGTCATTTCAAATAAAGTGATCCAACAAACACTGATGTTTAGAGAGCTCATAGGCAAATCTATGAGACTTGGAAGATTTTTGCTGTGAAATCATCTAGTGACCTAGTGAGTGATAGTGATTACAGACCAAGTGCCCCTTGTTGGGATATAGGTGAGCTACTTTTGACATTTTTCTCAATATTTCACCTGCCATGTAAATAACTTACAAAGTTAGGGGTTTTATTCTTTAATAAACACTAATTGGCACTTATTTTGTGCAGTGAACATAGAGCATCAGTTCATGTCAAGAGGTTTTTTGCTGTTTGTGCATTAGTGTAAAGTCAAAATTTTGGTCTCAAATTCTCCTTTGAGAACCTCAAGAGGAAATGGCTTCAAGTTGCACTAGGGAAGGTTTAGGTTGTATATCAAGAAGAATGTCTTCACCAAAAGGAATGTCAAGCATTGGAACAGGCTGCCCAGGGAAGTATTTGAGTACCCAAACCTGGAAGTATTTAAGTCATGTAGATGTGGCACTTAGGGACATGATTTAGTGGAAGACTTGGCAGTGCTGGGTTTGTGGTTGGATTTGATGATCTTGAGGCTTTTTCTATGCTAACAATTCTATCATTCCTAATTTCTTCATATTGTGTGCATGTGCAAATACAAAGTCTTACCCTACTAATCCCATAATTTAATGGGAAATTCTCTATGTAATGTTTGAATCAGTGGTTCCTTTTGCATAGTGTGCAGTCTGTACCTAATTTTTTTGTTTGCTGAAATCTATGAGATTCTTTTGTTCCCTTCTGCATAGTGAAAATTTTGAAGAAGGTTGTGAAGTTTTTACTAAGAACAGCAGCCTCAGTGAATTAAATTCTATCTCAGCAAGAACAACTGCAAAAGTAGCTACACAAGCACAGAGTTTGACTCTGATTAGCACCAAAATTATTTTAAATGTATTTGTAAGAAAAATAATTCCTGGTAAAGCATCCACAGGTTAGCCAGATCTGACTAACTTACTTTTAAGAAGCATTTCACTGGTATATTCATTAGGATATTAAATTAAAAAAATATTTGGGACATTATATCCATTTGGATGCAGACATAAAATAAAGTCCCATCTAAACTCTTAAAGGATCATATCCTTTTTGATTTGAAGGTACAAGATAAGCATATTTTAAAAAACCAATGATAGATAAAAAATTTAGTATTTAAATACAATAGTACTTTTATTTAATGCACATACACTCTAAAGCATACTTTCGTGATCTGTAATTAAACCCCACTAACGAAAGCCATTCTTTCACAAAAAGGAAAAAAATCCCCTCCTTTCTTAAGATTACAAATTATCCATATCTGTTTACTTGTAAACCATACATCTTGTGTTAGCCAATAAGGTTATAGGCCTTCTTTTGTCTAACTGCAATCCAATTTTGCCGCTATTTTCATGCAGAAAATTAATTCAGAAAGAAATGTGGGGGCAAAGCAGAAACATTCTTGATTCTTAACAACATGATACTCTATTGTTGTAATGCATCAAGATACACTTTGTTTAAGTAATAATAACATAAAGGTGTGTTTTATGTGAGAGTTATGGTTTCCTGTACTCTGCCTGGTTCTGATAATACAGAAGCAACACTCAAAATTGTGTAGAATTTGATCACTTCTCTGGAAACAGGTGTGTGCATTCAGACTAATATTTTCATTCATTTCGGTTCACAGGAAATTTTCTTCTGCAAAAATAATACAAAACCCCATTACTCAATAGTACTTTAATAATAGCAAGCTGTGATTTCTTGGGGCAAGTTGGAGGGACCTAAGGATAAAACAGAAAACCCATGAACTGGATTATGACTTGACATGGTACTTAAATCCACTCTTCTAATAAGCCTAAAATACCACATCAAGGAGAATTTCAAAGACTACCTTTTGGCAAAGTCTGTACAGAAGTCTCTTTTTCTCAGTCTCAAAAGCTTTCAAGGGCATAAAGGCCAAGACATGAACACTGTCTTGTCTGCAGAAATCACATCAAACATAGCATTTAGGAACAGTTCTTTATTCCATGTTTTATGAGAGACATTTAAACAGTTACTGGGTTAGATTTCCTTTAATTATTAAAGAAGGCATTCAATCTTGAGTATTTTTTATTAAATCCTTCTGACAGAAGGAAAGCCCAGTGAAATTGACTGTTTATCAGTTTAATATTTGTGTACTGTGAAAAATGACTTCACTTTGCTGATTATTACAATGCAATCATGATTTTTCAAAAAGTAAATTTGCTTGGTTAACCTTAAGGAGTAGGCTGCAAGGTTGACACCAGTTGTTACCTATAGGCCCAGAGTGCACTGATCTGTAAAGATATTACCAAAGAAAAATCTATATGATTCTATTAAATTAAAACCGACATGTACCTCATCATCATCATGAAAAGAAAATAGGAAAGGCCACGGAAGCAAATATCTTATTAGCAAGTGTGACAAAGATTTAATTAGGGTAATTTTTCAAGAATATTTGCTTACTGGGCTGTGGCTTTTATATGTCTCTGATTCTTCAAATATTTAAAGTCTGTGTTGCCTCTACAATAAATGAGCAATAAATTCAGCAATGTCCTCATTCAACTTTTTTCCTTTTTTTCCCTCACATAAAGGGGGAATGCCCAGATTCACTGGAGCAGAAGTCGTTCTTTGTTCTTCTCAAGTAAAAGCTGTTTCAGGAATGGAGATCCGACCTGTAATCCAACCACATTTAAATGCTCAATTTCATTGAAAACAGGAAGCAGGTCTTGGAATTCAGAAATTTTATTTCATTTTAAATGTACTTATTGTGTTGGGGTTTTTTTTGTATATATATATAAACATATTTAGAGTACCTATGGAGTTGTAATACTGACTAATTAAAGAAGTATGATAAAAACCGTTTGTTGATTAAGTTCTCCTTCACTAAGATGTGAGGAAATGTGGAGACATATTCCAGCAAATGTGCATGTCCATATAGTGTCAATAAAGGCTGAGTTTTTATTTATATTTATTAAAAATAATTGTTAATTTAGTAGGGCTAAGGGTTAATTATTGCTTGTTGATATAAGATTGCAAATTTTATCAGATAGTTTGCATTATAAATATTGCACACTTTTATGAACATAGTTATAGAGATTTATAATTACAAAATTTATGTATAATAGCTGGAAGTTTCTAGTTACAATGTTTTTTATTACTGTGCCCAAGTTTCTTCCCTTCCCTTCCCTTCCCTTCCCTTCCCTTCCCTTCCCTTCCCTTCCCTTCCCTTCCCTTCCCTTCCCTTCCCTTCCCTTCCCTTCCCTTCCCTTCCCTTCCCTTCCCTTCCCTTCCCTTCCCTTCCCTTCCCTTCCCTTCCCTTCCCTTCCCTTCCCTTCCCTTCCCTTCCCTTCCCTTCCCTTCCCTTCCCTTCCCTTCCCTTCCCTTCCCTCACTAGTATTTCATTTACAACCCTTTCTCCAAAAGAAGAGGAAAAGCAATTTTTTGTTGGTTCCCTAAATTTTCTGTGTATTGCTTTTACATTTAATTCTGATGTATACTTATTTTCTTGGTAATTTTCATCAAAAAATGTCCACAGTCATACTGCAAGCTGAGCCTTTATGGCAAATCTCAGACCCATGTGCTTTTCTTTGTTTTGTTTTGTTCAGTCACTTAATGACAGAGCACACCTTCAATCATCTGTGAAGTGCAAGGTGAGCATTTCCATAGGGCACAGCTGATTTTGCTTTCACTATGCATAGCAGTTAAAAAAGATTGCCAGGTTAGCTGGTGTGTCTTCAGGTGGTACTGCCATGACCATAAAGAGAGTTAAAAATGTCACAGGAAAAAAGTGCAAAGCAAATGCATTATTTAATGTGACTCCTCAATATTAGACTCTGGAGCGAAAAGGTTACACATGCAGAAGCCATTCTAAAGCCCCCAGGTGGACTGGCCAGAGGAATCCTTCTTGAATGGTCCCTTGAATGGGGAACTCTGGGGATTAAGGCCTCTCTTTCACTTGGATAAGGTCTGGCAAAGGAGCTGACTCTAGTGGAGAATGTCAAACCTGTTGGAGGTTACTTTGTGTTGCAAAGCAGCTGCATAAAAAGAGAGTTAATTCTCAGCTCCCCAGAAGTCATCTATACATAGTTTCAGGAACATAAGCTTCATGTGGCCAAAGGCTAATGATAAAGCTAAGATGTTTCCCAGATGAAAAGTTAAGGGCACAAACTAGCTGCCAATAAAATTGAAAAAGAATGTCAAAAAGCTGAGAAACTTGGGTTTTAGTGTTCTATGAAGTCTGTATAGTTTTCTTTTAAGAACCTGCATCCAGACATCCAGAAAATTAAGTATTGCCTTGTCTCTCCATTGCTAGATGTAAAATAAATGCACATGCTTTTTTTTTGTTGTTGTTGTTTTGACTCAAATGAAAATATTTGTCTTTTTTTTGTTTTTTCAGTGTAATAATGTGCAAGAATCTTTTACAAATGAGAAAATGATCAATAGTAACAGCAATGTCGAGTCTCATAGTTGTGTTTTAAAATGAAAATCAGACTCAATGTAGAAGAAAGAGCTGTCAAGACAATTCTCCTGTCTGGCTGTAGAATAAGTACATAAATAAGATAAAAGCATTGTGAAAAAATAAATTCAGTCCAACAACCATGCAATTTATTCTTAAAGTACTATAGTGAAGGCAGAATTTTACTACCATAAGCTGCCATATAAATGACTTTAAATCATATGGGTATCTTCAAGATTAGTAGAAAATACTTCTTCATAGCTAGTTAAAATATATATTTGTGCATGTGTGTGTATATAAGTATGCATATTATTTCTAAAGTGATAAACAGCTCAAACACATAGTACAAGTTAATTATGTTGATTCTCAAGAGCCCAAGGAAGGCAAGAGAATAAACTGTGAAATGTGAGGAATAGAGAAGGTAACAGGTGTGATGGAAAAGAAGGAGGCAAGAGATGTGATATTTGTTTAATTTAGGAGAGTCTTCTATATGTAACTTTCTCAGAAGCTGATGCAGACTAAATTAACTTACTGTAAAATAGGTTATGATATTAGATACTATTTCTTTATATCACTATATACCACTGAAAAGGTGTAAGAAGAAAAAGACATTGTTTCATAATCTGCAAGTCTGTACAATGTATTATCTGTGGTCACATAAAAAAGAGTTGTGGCCCACATATCATCTATATGTTTTTTGTCAGGTTCCTAAGAGGCAAGTCAGAACTACATGCAAACAAATAGTGACAAGCTTCCTTTATAATTATGGAGAAAACTAGGTATTTTTGAAAGAAAGCAATTATTTAAATAATTCTGATCAGTTTAGCACTGATAAGGCCTCAGAAGGATGATTATGCTAAGATCTAAACACCAAAGTTGAAGCTGTATGAATGCTGGAACAAAATTGAAAAGGAAAAATAATGATGAGTGGTTTAGGAAGAACAACCTGAATGGTTGAAAGCACCACTTCATCTAGTCTAGGAGAGACAAAGAGAAGACACTAAAAATAATCTTCAAATATTTGGATGATTATTAGAAAGACAATTCATTATTTCCACTTTACCTGAGGACAGAACAAATCACAACTGACTTAATTTAAAGAAAGGAAGACTTAAATTAGTTTAAGAAAAAAAATTCTTAAACTGTAGAGATAGTTAAGCCCTGCAACAGCAGCCCAAGGATATAGTGGAACTTCTGTTATTAGATCTTTTTAATGAACATATTTTTAAAGAATATGTCTTCTACTTAAGAGTGATTTTTGCATTCCTAAGAATGAGATTATTTTCTTTCTTGAAAAACTATACCTACATGCATGCCTTGAATTATTTTATCTGTGAAAAATTTTCCCAGAGGAAATGAAACATTGTGAAAAGACAGTAATGCTAAAATCAGAAAGCAGATCATGAGACCACTGATACAGATCTTCTAACAGGGGTTTGGAGAGTACATCCTGGAGTTTGAAGAATTCAGTTGTTCTTTAAAAGGTTCTTAGCCACTACTGTAAGATTATTTTAAAAGAATAAAATGACAACTCTGTTTAGAGTTGAATGATTTTTATTTTACAAAAGATGAACCTCAATGCTATTTTTTGTAGCTTTTTGAGTGAGCATTTCAGATTTTCCTTTCTTAATAATATGACATGTTTTTCTTGTTGTGTTTTATTTGTTTAATTGAGAAACTTGAGCTTTTATTAAAATTTATTAATTTTTTATTAATACTGAGTCAGAAATGCTAGTCAGCCTCCAAAAAATTCCAGGGAGATCTACTGGTATAAGTGAATTTGAAAAGCACAGCTCATATGAATGATAATTTGCTGGAGAGAGAAAAAAAACTAAACTCTGTTTTGTATCAATTAAGCTTATCAGTCCAGATGTGGTATGTAAGATAAACATACTTCTGTGCTATCTTGGCTCAAAGCAATAATTCATTGATTGTGTTAATTATTGGTATGCTGCACAGCATCTCTCTTGGCCAGATAACCAGCTCTGCTATGCAAAATCTCCCTAAGTATTCCAGGTCAGGTAATTTTTTGAAACTACTCTGGTGATAATATTTCACAGTTGTATAATTGGTGAAAGCTTTGTTTGAAGCTAAGTTTGAAAGCTCATATCAGCCTTCTAGGGAAGGCAATTCAGTTGCAGGGCACCACAGAGCTTGAGCTCAGTCTTGACTTCCTGATCATGAAAACTGAGCAAAGGCAGAACAGAGAGATTATATTGGAAAGAGAGAACACCTGAAGAAGTAGGGCAGCTTTATATGTCCCAAACATAAGGTCTGTGAGAAAATAAGGGTAAAAGAAAAAAATGTCCCAGCCCTACCTTTTCTTTTCTGTGAAACAGAATGGGCAGAATGGGTTGTCCCATTCTCTGCCTTGTACTCTGGACAGTGCAGCATTATAGACAAATTTGGGTGAACATTGCTAAAAATACCAGTAGTTTTCACAAAGAAATTCACCATTTTCAACCTGTTCTGTTGCTCATAAAAATATTAAACTGTTTGAAAAGGGTTTTTTAAACAATGTTTTCACTATTTTGAGATTTTCTTTCTTTTTGTTCCTTATTTCATTCTTTTCTAGGTGCTTTGTTTTGTTTTTTTATATTCCACTGCCTGTTTTGAATTGAACTGTGTCAGTGATCAGGTACAGGAATACAATATAGATTCAGCTTGCTCATAGGGAAATTTCTAATTTCAGCACAACAGCATTAATGGAAAGATGTGTAAATCTGTTGTGTATACAGCAAATACTCATGTATAATCCATTCTGCACAAGAATCTCAAATTCTTTAAGGGCAGAAACCTACAAAAATAATAGCTTTTACACAGAGCAGAGAGAAAAACAGACTGGAAAAGGAACAAAGAAGCAAGACAAAAAATAATTGAAAAATGATGTTTTAAGGGTCAGCTTTAACAAGTCTGGTTAGATCTGGATTTCTCTTTTTTGTTTTTTTTCTCTGCTCTTTATGAATGCTGTCCATTGAGCAGTGTTTATCCTGGTTGAAGAAAATCGTAGCTATTTCTCTACAAAGAGATCTATTTCAAGGACCTTCAAAGTTCTAGTTTTCTCTAAAGACCAGTTGGCTTAGTACAAGTCTTGTCTTATACCCTCACTTATAACCTACAACAATGTTTCTACTGTTTAAATGCTGATTGCACATCAAGATTCCTATTCGGATAGATTTTGTTGTTCAAGAATCTATTTTGCTAAATCACACTGTAAAGTAAGTTGTACAGAAAATATCTTAAAAGAATGAAATTATTTTGTCTTGAAATTGTCCAGCGAACTTGAGTTAGATAGCTAGAGTTATATGAATAAAGAGGATTTAGATTTTTTTAAATGTATCAGCAAAGTAAAAATATATTTTCCCATAAACCTGATATACTATAAACAGGGAAAAAATTGCAAAGTACGTGATGAAATAGATGTCAAACATTTTTCCAAGCTGAAGTGAGGCACCACAGTTGTTATTTTAAAAAGAAGATTTAATAATTGTCTATGCAATCTTAAAACCTAAAGAAGACACCAGGTAACAACTTGTTCTTAGTAAATTTTCAAATGGAATATTGGTGTTATATTTATCTCAACAGAGATACTGTTGGCCCAACAGTCCCACTGAAGTGACTTGGAGAAAGCTGAGGCTCAGAGTAGTTGACAATAAACCAATATTTTTATGCTGTCAACTTCAAAGGATTTAAAATTAACCCCAGGTAAAAAATACATACTTCTTATTTTTCAAATAATTCAAAATTGGTTTTTTGAATGAAATATGACAAAATATGAATTTTAAAAAAATAGCAACAGTTTTTTTTAAATTAAATGAACAGGTCATCTTGCTTTATTTTCTTTTTCCTTTTCCTTTTTTCTTTTTTCTCCCCCCGAGTAAGATTCTACTCTTGATATAGAAAAATTTTATGTGAGTAAACTTGGGTTTCTAGATTTCTTTCTGCTATGGAGTACCAAAATCCAATATTGGGCTATATTATTATCTCAGAAATTTATATATAAAAGAGTCTCTTCATACAGCAGCTTTGAGAAGGATCTGAGAGAGAAATAACACCTGAGAAAGAGTTATAGTTCACATATGTCACTGGAGCAAAATGAGAATTTACTGCATCACACCTGATAACTAAGTCGAGCCCATGCAGACTTCTTCAACAGAACAGATTGAATAAGAAAGCAAAACCTAACTAGAAGGAGTTGATGGAGTGTTTTTATATCAGTTTTCTACAAACAGTAATTTATTATTGAAAAAAATAGAAAATTATTGGTGTTATAGTGTATCTATGTTTAGCTTGGTGTCTAATATTCAGAAGTGTCATTGACAAAATTAATGGCTAGCAAGGGTACTTTCCAAATGCTCAGATTAAATCTGAAGTTTTAATGAAGGCTTATCTGTTTGAAAATGCTATGCTTGTGTGGTCTTGTAATGGTAATTATATTTTTCTCCCCAGACAGACAATGGAAAAGAAAGAGAAAACAAAATTGTTTCCAGGGTAGGAGATTTCAGATCTCCACACAGAGGAATCATCACTTACATTAGAACTATCTATATAATTCACAAAATAGTGATGTTGTTAATCTGCCCTAATTTTTCAGCCTGGATTTTTAAGCTTTTCTCAGAGATCTAAGAAATATCTTTGTGGAAACAAATCCTGTTAGAGAGTGCTGAGTGAAAGATGTGCTGTAAAAGCTGCAAATTTATCATTCAGGGGAATAAAACTGCACCTCAGCTTTTGACCAAGAACATATGCATGCCTGTCAGGCCAAGGTGCATGCAGACACCATCCCCTCAGTTACTCTGTGCCTTTGTCCCACTGGAACAAACACCAGCACATGGGAAAATCCAAGCAAGATGAACACAGATGGAAATGCAATTATATCCAATAGACCCCTTAGCTTGAATTACTGATCTGATAAATATATATACAATTTTTTTTCTTTGAACAAACATTTTATTCCTTTTATTTTCCTTGACTCTTTTTACTTTTGTCAGTTCCCAGGATCAGTGAAATCCAGAATTGATATCTAAACTATTTCCTGGAAGGCTGAAAATGAAATTTTGTATCAAATGTTAAACTTTGCAAGAGCACAATACAATAAGTGTAATGGAGAAGCAACTGGTGGTTGTGTGTCAAAATAATTTTATTAGAGTTCTACATATGTGAAAATAAGAAGGTTGCCTTTAGACAGCCTGTGAATAGAACAAAACCAGGTTGGAGATTTTTGGTTAATTTTGGCTGAAGAGTCAAAGATCAGGAGAAACATCACTTCCTTTTGTGAGTAGAGGACTTGGGAGACCAAGAACTTCCAGCCATCTGGAATGGAGTGGTAGAAGAAATGGATGGACAGCAAAGAGCATAAGTGAAAGGAGAAATTAAGTCAAAAGACAAAAATTAATGAGAGAGACAGGTCAAAGAAGAATACCCAGAAGAAAAGCTAGCAGTAGTTCATAGATAAAGGACATGCTCTGGACTAACTCTGACTGCAGGTTTCAGTGCAGAAAATCTCTGGACCAGAATCAGCTACTAGTACAGGAAAATCTGGTAGAAGGAGCACAAAACGGAAGGTCAGAAACCTAAGCTGACCAGAGAGATGATAGCAAGCAAAGGAAACTTCTGATCTTTTTGCTCCACTATAAGGAATTAGAAAAAACAGACCAGAGGGCCTGAAAAAACCCGAACCTTATGGAGTTAGCTCAGTAACAGGAGGAGTTTCCCCTGTGAAGATAAGCTAAGAGTTAGGGTGGCAGCTATTCTTGACTCTGAATATTGGCAATGTATCACAAGAGCAACAAGGCTGTGAAAGACAGAATATGACTACAAAGAAAGCAGCATTGATTAAAATATAAGTCAAATAGTAGTGAAAGCTTGCAGTATAGTGTAAATCTTTGTTCCCAGGTAAGCCCATGAAACAAAATCTGCTCTTGTAATCAGACATGAACAGCAGGAAGAACCCACAAAGTTAATGAGGGACTCAATTACATTTAGTCTATAATGAGAAACAATAATTATGATAAGCATCCTTGGACTTCACCTTTTTCTCCCACCTTGTCCATTTATGCAAACACTTATGTGTATGTAAATAGCTGGGTGCCATGGAGACCTACTTGCCGCCTTAGTTCAACCCATTTCTGCCTAGCATTTTATCAAACTCATCAGTTTAGAAAGAAAGACATTTGGCTGAATCTCAAGGAGGAAAAAATTACTCTGACATTCACACTTCTCATCTTAAAATATGTAATCTAGCATACAATAAAAAATACTATTTTTGCAAACTAAACTAATTATTTAAGTATGCAACACATTTGAACATTTCTTCTATGGAGCAAAACTAATATGATAAAATTTTCTACTGTAATTCACTATTTTCACAAACTATTCAGATAGTCCAAGAATGAAAAAAGAAAAAAAAATATAAAAAATCAAACTCTTTGCACAATCAATTGGGAAACAAAAGATAAATAAAATTAAAAGATTCATCAAATAGATTGTTTGACATTGTTGAAGCCAGCTCTATTCAAAGATGATAATCTGTTCATTAAAGTCTCCTTAATCTCTTATTGTTTTATCAAATTTCAAAATATAATGTTGAAAAGGCATTTTGCTATTTCTGATATTTGAGTAAGTTTTTTACATTTCAGCTTATATAAACAAGTAGAAAGCAAAAAATGCTTCATATGTGACAGAAAGCAAAGGATTAGGTCTCCTCACAAAATCTGTAAACTTAGCTTATAGTTATGTTCCCCAAATTTGAATGGAAGGTAAAATATTTCTGTGGTTCATTATTTTCTTCCTAAAATTTGTGTCCTAGTTCTGGCCAGGATAATTTTCTGTGGTAGCCAGGGGGAGGATGGATAGCACCCAGAGGTTATTCCATACCATATCACATAATTTTCCATGAATGGAGAAGGGCTGGTTTCTGAGTTGGAGTAACACGGAGTAACATGGCTGCAGTCAGTCTCTGCAGGGAACATTTTGCATGTGAATCCCTTTTCTTTGGGAAATGGTCCCAACAAATCTGACATAGACGGCCTAGACTCGTTTTTGGATTAGCTGGCAAGCCTTGCTCTAAAACACACAAAACATCCTACAATCAATTAACTCTTTTGAAAATGGTGGGGATTTTTGAGATTCAGTGAATGGGGACAGAAATTAGAAAGCAAATTTTGGATGTAGTTTGGAAAATATGTATTTCTCAGAATGAACCTACTATAGTGCACAAGATGCTTGGTAGTTAGATTAATCTGTGTTTTTTAATATGAGTTTTGTTACTGTTTATTGCCCAGTGGATGAACACATTTTGACTGTACAGTAGCTGTAATTATTCACCCATTACCATTTTGAAAAAAGACATGAACATGCCTTCAGGGAAAACAATAGAATCAGAGTTATTCAAGACAGAATTGTGAACTACATTTGAGGTAAAGTGAGAAAATACACGTGTAAAGCAAAATGAGGTCTTCATAAAAGCTGGTAGGCTCAAAGTGACAAACTGAATCTAAACACTATCCATGTACTTTAAGTACTACGAGTAGCAGCTTTTGGAAAACACCTGCTTTGCACACCATTTATTCAGCATATAGGAGCTGTTTATGCTAGACTGGCTGATGTTAAAAAGCAGAGACAATAAAGATCTCTAAAATACACATGTAGACTCAGATTTCAGTTTAGCATTTTTGTGAAGAAAATCAGCATTCAGCAGGAGAAAGATAAAGTTATGTAGTTGGCAGTGTAATGTTACTCAGCCTAAAGTTAAAGAACTTTACATATTTATAGCCTCCTTTTCGCAAGTTTTCATGGGTAAGTTTTACTACAGGCACAACTAGGATGTCAGTAATATAGAAGAGAAAAGCTTTTGAGACAGAAAAGACGGATGATCTGCACTTGGACAGTAGAAATAAAAGGTACAAATAGTTCAAAGTGGAAATTCATGTCCTGCAAGAAGCATTACCATAACTTGAGCTGCCTAAAGATGAGGAGACTGATCAAATTAGCTGTTCAGCCAACCTTCTCTTTTTTTCAGACAGTAGAGAGAAAGATGGAATTCATCCTTCTTATTTGGAACACTCATTTAGAACAGAGTGTATTAAGTTTCCCATAAAATATAGAGGGACTACAAGCTGATCAAGTTAGACTCAGTGCTGTAATTTTTACATACATATATATGTAATTAATGCCTTCACAGGAGTAAAAGTCTCACTTCTGTAGTAAAGCCAGTCATCCAAAGGACACCCCTGATTTTAATAGTTCAAGGGGCATATTAAAAATAAAATATCTACTCAACAGAAAATAAAATCAAGTATATTTTCAATTAGATAATTTCAGTTAAATTAGGATGCCCTCCAAATAAATCTATTAATGAGGTGGAAATTCGTGCAAGATTTGTTTGAACATTTGGGTCAGTAATGCACTTGCACTGGACTTTAAAACTATATTCCTTAGTTGATAATGATGAATTAATATTTTGATATAGATCAATATTATTTGTAGCTGTTGTAATGTCTAAAATAATGCCACTTCCTTTCCTTTGCTTTTAATTTGGCCATTTTAAATACTTGAGTAACAAATGCTTCAAACTGACCAAATTCCTGATTAAGTTCAAGTCCAGAAAGCAATATATTTTTAAAATAACCATACAATTTAACTACATTTTTCCAGCAGTGGACAGTGTCATCTGTTATATTACATATCTGTTCTATGGGATTATTTTGGAGATGATTCTACAGAGAATAAAATTTTATACACTGTTCAGGTTCATTAATCTCTTCTGTATAAACTGCTGAGCCAAATTATTACAAAATAAAATGTGTGGATGTTCATAGCTTAGAGTCTGAGGACTCAGGAATATTTTCCCTAATGGACATCACATAATTTTAATTTTCTGTGCATGTATTTTTAGAAATAACTAGTGTAAATTAGTTGCATCAAATAGTTTGTTCAATTTCCTCTCATAAAATTTCAGGGAGCAAAGAGAGACCAGACCCTCAAAATCTCTTGTAGAAAACTGTTCATAGAGTGATTGCTGGATAACACGAGAGATTTGTGGAGGTGCTCGCATTACTCAAAGTTGGGGTAGCCCAGTGGCCCCACTGTCCCCAGCTGTTACAGCAAGAGGGTGGATGTGCACAAAGCACGTGTGTACTGTGGGCCTGGGACCAGAAACAGAAATACCGAAGGAGCCAGCCTGAAAAAAGGCACGAAGGCAGCAGGAACAGTTGGGAGGCAGAGCAGACCTCAGAGGCAGAATGCGACGTTGCATTCTTTTCCCCGGTACTGAGCAGCTCCAGAGAGCTTGGAGTGGCACTGCTTCTCAGCAGGACTTGGGGACGCCACTTGGTTCTGGGCCCTTTTGCATTTGCACACCAGGGATGAGCTGGCTGAGTTCTGCTGCCAGGTGCGAGGGACGAGGCGAAGAAGGAAGGAATTGTCCACTCTGTCTGTGTGGTTGGCTGGAGAGTTTTTATTGGTGTGTGGAGCTGCGATGGAGAAGTGTCTCCTGCCATAGAGCAGACGGGAACGAAAATTACTCCAAGTCGAATGCAAGAGAATGAATTCTGATTTATTTCAAATGCACCGCTCTATATATAGAGAACATCGTGCAGACTAGTTTCATTGGTCTTAGAGTAAAAACATCTCACACCGTTGGTGTGCAGTGAATGTCGCACGATGGCAGAACATATCTATAAACAATGTGAACAACAAGATAGATTAGAGAATTATTTACATTCTTTCCCAACTGTCTCCCAGGCCCTCTCCTGTTTAGAAAACCCTCTCTTTTTCTCTCTGACTGAACTAAGAATATCCACAGAGAAGCGCTGCTTCTCTCCAACGCCACGTGGACAAAATGGCTGCGAGCATAGAACGGAATGGGGTTTTATAGGGGGTGGGCCGAGGGAAGCGCAAGCCCCCCTCGCCCAATAGGGGTAGGCTACGAGGGTGTGACGTGGATTGGGATGGCCAATGGGGATGCGACAGGGGGGGACATGGGCTCCGGGGTGAATGGGGTTGCAGGGGACGAGGTAACTGACAGGGAAACCTCAGGAAGGGGCAGGGGGTGGTTGCTGGGATTGATCTGGAGCTGGTACACCGCGGGAGGAACAGGGGTGTACAAAGGGATACACAAAACCAGCTAAGTAATACATATCAAAACCCCTAATCTGAACCCAAAATCCAGGATGCAACAGTAGAAGGAGAGCAGCAACACCCAACCTTTGCCAGTCTCTGCCATATGCTACTCCAGGAGAGGGAGTGTTTGTGACCCAGGGGCTCAGATCAGAGTGAGCTGCCTGGGAGCTGGGGGTGAGCTCCCAGGTGGTATGTCCTCCTGGGAATTAGTTACAGAGCTGGGAAATGCATAGCTACTTAACACTTTACAACTGTCCGGCATTGTGATTTATCACTTGTGTTGGTATTGATCTTTGTTAACGTGTTGTTCACAAATCAATGAACTGCTTCAATCTTGATGTGGTTTGAACCATGCAAACTGACTGGTTTTCCCCTGTGACAGGATCCAACAAGATTTACTTTTATTTTGCCCAAGGTCAGAAACATGGTTATTTTTGCCTAGTCTCTATGTCTTGGACACCTTTCTCTTCTTTCAGCATCACACCTTTAGGGAAAGTGACTGTAGGCAGAGCAGACAATCCAGAACTCATTGTTCAAACAGAGACCAAAAACTATACTGAAAATATCAACATTCATATGTCTTTCTAAATATCCTTCTCGCAGCTAGCTAATTTGCCCGCTATTCTATTTCTCAGTCTTCAATTTTTCACTTCACCTTTTTCTTTGCTTATCCATTTAGAAATTTCATTCTTTTTTTTTTTTTTTTTTTTTTTTTTTTTCCTGGCAGAAAAGAAGAAATAAATACCTTACTTCAGAGATGACTTTGGCAGGAGTGACTCAAGTTCTGTCCTTTCTCTTCTTTATTGAGCTGATCATCCTTGTACAGATGATAAGCTCCTTTAACATGCAGCAATGCTATAACTGTAATTGTTTTATAGTAGAATAACTGTCATTAAACTGAAAAAGAGATATTCCCTTACCAACAGGGGTTGAAAAGGGGTTGAACAGGGGTGAAAAGTTTCTTACAATAATAATTTACAGGACAGCTTTGTTGAAGCTTTATCTTTTGAGATGGAGGACCCAAATATGAAAATCCCTAGTCTGACAATTAAACCACATTTCTCATTTAAAAGGTAAATTTGTCAGCTACTAGAATAATATATAAAATATAACATATAAAATACTATAATTACTCTTTCTTGTTTTAAAGAAAGACTATTTAAATTTGTATAAACAAATCTCAATAGCTTAACATTTTCCGGCTGTTCACTTATTTTCATGCATTTAGCTCTCTCAGATGAAGGTAAACTGTCTAGTTAAGGTTCTTGATTGTTGAAAATTTAAATTAAATGTGATATGAAAAAGATGAAAACACTATTATAATTTTTCACCCTGTTTTTCAAATAGATAGATAATCGGGGAGAAGGATGGGGGAAGAAATACCAAAATTACATGCTCTCATAAAGCACATACTCAAGTTAAAATCAAGCAGATACTTATGTGCTTTGCTTAATCAGAATCCAAATCTCTCAGAAGGAGGTAAGTATTTGGAGCAGGTAAGAGATTAGATTAGGATAGCAGATAAGTAAGACTGTTTAATTATCCTTTCACAGGCCACACAGTGCTTGCCTCAGGCTCTTTTCTCTGAAAAATTATTAATCATGAAGATTTATTAGCCATTTGCTGAGTTTAAATTTTAAAGTTCTCCTGTCACTTTCCTGGAAAAGTAATTGCATGTGCAGCAAATGTTGTAGGCTGGCTAGTTTTTTCAATTTCTCCATTCTAAAATTTTGCTGAAGGATTGATTCCTGTGCATTGTCAGCATCCTCTGGTATATAAAATCTCCATGAAGAATTAGCCTGCATATTTAAATGTTGCATTTGTACAAGCCAAAGAAGCCTCCAAGCTGCACCAAGACTAAAACTTGAAGGACCACAAGCAGAGAGAAAACAATAAATGTATGTATATAGGCATGTGCTATGTGCATGAAAAATACTTTTCTAGCTATAACTATAATCCCTTATTTTTTTAAATTTAATGTCTTGTTTATTTTCCCTTTTGTTTAGCCTGCATGTAGTGTTCTGGTTTTAGAGTTGCTAACAGATGTTGGCTCCATAGTTGGCTGGTCAAGACAGTGACTATGGATGAAGTCTTTATCAGTATGGTTTCAAGAATTCCTCTGATTTCAAGACAAGAGTGATAAATTCTAAGAAATATTCTCATGAGTTATAAAAATCAAAGTAAATCTGGTTTTAGATTGTGGCATGGACAATGTATTTTTGGTTCAAAAATATATGCATGCATGTTCAACAAGAATGAGATCAAAATCAAAAGTTCCTATATTGCCTTCTTCCTTCTGATATGAAACAGTTTGACACTCTACCTGGCTGCAGGAAATCCAAAAGCCTCATTAATTAGGTCTACAAGACTTTCACAATAGGATCCACAAACACATGAAATTATCTAATGTAGATAACTCATAAAATGATTTTATGTCCTACAAGTACACGGCAGAGGTACAGACTAAAATCCATAGTTTTCTATTGACAGTTTACACAGGAACACTAACTAAAGTGTCTTCTAAGCATCACCATCTCTAGTGCTTCCAGGGATGTTACGCTTTCTGTGTGGTTATGAAGAACATCTTTTCATGTCATATGGTATTTTGACCTGCTCAAAATTACATTTTTACTGAGTGTGCTTATTTTACCCTCTGTATTGGACAGTTGAATTTACAGGAGTGGCTGGTATTTTAGTGTGGAATTCCAAAGGATTTATTATAAGAAGAACTTCCATTGATCTAAGATAACTGCCCTCACACAGAGAAATCTGAGGAGGCTGGAGGTAATGGATCTTTCACTAATTTGTCATTACCTCATTGGCATAATTCAGATGAGCATGTTTTAGAGTAAGGCTCAAAAATTCTTCTTTTGGCACAAGAGAGCAAAATATTTTCATACATAAACCAAAGAAGTATTGATTTATTGTCTATTTATAAGATCAGCATTACCTTAATTCTATTTCAAGAGTATTCCTACCATGGATAAAGAAGTTGTCTCCAGATCTACGTCTACTCTGCAGAATGAGACATTCCACTGAATTCAGAGACCACACGGAAATCCCACACATAAATGTAGCTATCTAATCTTCACAGAAACAAATATATATGGGTAAAAATTGTCCCCGTAAGATTGATCCAGATGACATAAAACAGCAATATAGTAAAAATCTTTTTAAGAGCTAGTAAAATGCTTCCTAATTTTCCCAGAGATGGGCAACTGAATCAAGCCTCAGGTCTTCATTGGAAAGATTCAGTTAAATATATACTCCTTTGATCTTGCATTTGGAAGTAGCTAAGCAAAGGAACAACATGTTAATATAGTATCCAGGGTGAGAGAAAAGTAGAGATCTCTGCTGGTCTCATAGGTTCCATTTATTAAAAAAAAAGAAGGACATTTTCTCTTTATATCAGACTTCATGTGATTTAATCAAAAGCCCTTTTTACTCACACCATTTAAAAAATGTACAGGTCAATAATTTTGTGGTTTTGTCACATGTAAAATTCCAGAGTAAAATTCATCTGCAGGAGGTCTGAATATTGGTTTTTACTTAGCAGCCAACTAGATAAGAACTTTATGCACTCACTCACTTCCACTTGCTGTGTTATATTTCAACTTCCTTGCAACCTGCAGGAGAGTTACTGCTGGTTTTGGATGGTTGGGCAGAAAGCCATGTGGGCTCCTGCCCTGCCACTGCTCATTTTCCTGTCTCAGGTTTCACTGGCCAAGGTCTTTGGACATCCACTGTCATTTGTCTCCATGCACCTCTCCTCTCCAGAATCTTCCTTTATTTGCAGGATCCTTCCTTCACCCACAATCTTTGCCACCTTCTTTCCAAGCTACTTCATTCTTTCTGAGACCAGCTCCTTTCAAGGATTCTCTTTATAGCACCCAAGGACTTTTTTTTCCTAACTATATTAGACTGAATACAGAGGAATAATGCATGATCATCCTTCTTATCAGTGATTCTGTCTCATGTCTCTTTAATAATTGGAGGGTTCAGTATGTACCACTTTTTAAGTCAGGTGATAAAGAAGTTTGCAGTCAGTCTACACAGGGTACAGCTAGCAAGTAGGAGGTTTGTACCTGAGAATTCAGAAATCAAATTTTATAAATTAGCACAGACATATGCACGCACATCTACCACTTGTTATTTTCCACAGTTTCAATCAACCAACCAAACTTAAAAACAAACAAACAATCAACCTCCAAGCAAACAAGCAAAACTAGACAAAGAAAAACAAACAAATGCTGGAATGTTTTTCCAGCATGAGTTCTAACAGAAAGAGTTTTACTTGCAGATTCAACTCTACAAAATCAATTTCTCTTGTGAAAACTAGGTGCAAATATTGGCTTTTGTGTGATGAGGTCTTATGTACTTCATTAAAATGCTGAGCACTGTCCCTGTGTGCCAAACACCTCCTGTGAGTGATTTTGTGGTCACAATCTCACAGGATTTAGCACTACATGCTTTACATTAACATTTGTCTCAATACTATGGGTCTTAATCTGCTGAAATTAAAAAACTCAAATTGACTTGAATGACAGGGCTTGAATATAAAGAAACAGAAGACTAAAGGGTCATAGCTGGTTAATTGAACACAGTTGAACACAGTAATCTGAAATTTCAGCAAAGAGATGCTTGGATTTTTAGTCCAGAAGAGAAATATAAAGTATTTTTACCCTGTCCTGCAAACTATAGGCCAGAAACCCCAGAATACTCTTGTAAGCTTGAGTCCTACATTAAAAGACCAAAAGCCAGAAATTATATTTTGCCACATGAAAGAACTGTGGAGACTCAGGGGTTTATCTTACATTTCTGAAATAACATTAACTTGCCCAAACAACCATGGTAAGTAGATTGTGTACTGCTTTGATTGTGAAAGTTGGAGGGGAAGAAAACAGGAGAGTAAAAAGCAAAAAACCTCCCCATTCCAAAAGAAAAGCTAAGCAGCAGTGCTTTGAACATAAGGGCAAAAGCATCTATATAAATGACTAAATGACTTTTAATAACCTGGGAAAATATGTCAAGATAAGGATCAGTGACCATTTTAGTGCTAGAAGAGTACTAATCGCAAAATAGTAGCACTGTAGGTGTGTTTGATATTAGCCTAGAGAAAACACAGACATAACATCTTTGCATGAAGTGATCAGTTTTTAAAAAAATACTTGTTCATATTAGGAACTATATGGATGTGTCAAGTAATGTGCTCTATTTGGAGTTTCACTTTTAGATGCCTGAAATCAGAGTGTGTCCTGTACGAAATGAAAAATCTGAAGATGAGCCATGAAGGTGTCCAGCAATCATCATGGCAGAACTAATATTTGATTAGAAATTATAAAGCCTAACATTACTTAATGCTGAACTGAACTGACTTAGTCAAGGCACTAAAAATTTAGAACTGAAAATCTTGTGGCAGAGTAGCAGTGGCATGATGCATAATGATTCCATAACACAGAGAGTCTTTCAATGTAATTAAAAGTCAGTAGAATGGAACACAATTATACGAATTTAATTTTTTTAAGGCAATGTGTGATCAGCCAAGGAAACTCACTGTCACAGAAAATCATTGAGACATCATCTATGCCAAAACCTGGAGACTATGATAATTTTTTGATCAATTATAATATTTGTGGGTATCCACTGTAGAGAGAAAAGCTGCACTGGACATTATACCACTATGTGTACATTTATCTAATGTACATGGATATTGCACACTGGCTAGACCCCAGAATAAATTGAAAAGGTAGGCACTTGTGTTTCATAAATCACTTACCCATAGGCATAAGTGCTGTTAGGTAAGGAATTCACATGCCAGAGTACTCATTTCACAAGTATTTAAACATCTTTAAGTTGTTTGTATTAGGTAGTCAAAGCTTGTCTTCCCTTACATTAACCAGAGAAAGCATTTCCAAAAAACACTTCACCTCACAGATGCAATGTCTTAGGCTGATTCCCTCCTTGGATCTCTTTATTTCTTTAACTCTTTATATGGAGAATCTGTCATAATTTCCTTATTCTACTCAAAAAACTTTTTAGTGACTGATAGGCATTAGACTTATACTGTCCTCAGCATCTATGTCCTGTTTGCAGAAAAAGAAAGACATTTCCAGGAGAATTTATCTCTTTTTAAAATAGATATGTAAAGTAGATGCTAGGATTGCCTCCTCAGATTTCTTAGTTCTGTCCATTAAGCACAGGTACAGCCAAAATAACCAGTTGCCATTTGAATTAAACTCTTAGAACATAAAATTTGGTAGAGAAGATTCCCACTCTTAGATGACTTGTTGAAATTAGGTACATTTGCTGGCTTAGCAGACAAATGAACTTGTGTGGGGTAAATCAGTTAATAATTTTTTGACAATTAGACATGAGACCTGACCATAGTCTGCGATGTGAGATATGGTACCTGCTAGGTTAATGAATTACAGTCCCTGAACAGTAGCATGCTGCCTACTTTGTCTCTATGCTGTGAGGTGAAGCCTCTCTGGAAGCACCTTCGGACACCATCAGAAGAAAAAGCGAGATAGGACAATGATGAACTCAATTTCCTTGGCATTAATAAGGAGTGCAAGCATATAGCTAAAGGACAAGCTCCAGTTTCTATAAAAACAATATAAATTTTTTATTTATTTTCCCCTGCCCAATGAAGAAATTCAGGGAATGCTCTGTGGTGCACAGAGCTGTGTATCAAATCATGATGTCTCACTATGATAAGAATATTCTAGTTTTTTCACATATCTGAAAAGAATTTGTTAAATAATTCTTAAAATTCTGAATTTTAATTTTAAGAATTAAAAAAATTCTTAAAATACTGATAAAATTACAGTCAACCAAAACTGAAAGTAAACATCTAAGTCAATTATTAGGTAATAGGCCCTGAAGATTGCTAGATGAAAATCTGAATCTATGTATGTGGGAGGTGGCTCAGGGAAGATCAGATAGGGTTGCCCTGGGATACTGCAATATTGTAATTGCCTTAGGGCTCCCGCCTTTCCTCTGTCATTGGTTGTATCCTCCCCTGTTAATGTCCATCACCTTGTTGTACTATCCCCAGTTCTGGAAAGTTCTCTGTTCTGTGTGTTGTTATTGGTTGTCTGGCTGAAGACACACCTCTCTCTCTCTCCCACTGGTTTTCCCCCGATCACCCCATCATATCCTATTGGTCCTTTGTACCCTGACCCCACCTTTCCTCCCTCAGTTATAATCCCGACCCCTCCTCTGGGGCAGCGCTCTCAGAGCTTGCTTCCCTCCAGGGTGGTTGTCTCCCTGCACCTCCTCTCCTGCCCTCACCGACTGCCTTCCCTTCAATAAACCCTCCTGGATTACAGCAGCCTGAGTGTCCTCTCGTCTCTCTGGTGGAGCTATCTATATCTATCTGGGCACCTGTGGATTAGCCAGTTGTGGGGCTACCCCGCTGGACCGGATCCTGGGGCGGCCTGACATATGTAACACTGACAATGTCTAAAACAGACACATGGAATTAAAATGACAACAGTATTGTTTTGGTGATTTTGAGAGCTGATAGAAAATACATAGCTACAATAGTTACACTATGCCAGATCAAGATGGCTGAAAGTAGCCAGGATGAATACACTAGTAAATTACTTAAAATTTTATCATGGGCTTATATAAATAAACATTACCTTTAAATATGCTAATTTACATAATAGAAAAAGAGAAAACTGTTCCAAAAGGAATCAATAAAAGTAAGAATAGATTCCACTGGTGTAATTTCTAATATGCATACACAAACAGATCTGTAGTGTCACAAAACTAAAGAATCAGTAGCACAGTGATAATAATACCGAGATGGTTTTGCTATTGCAGGGCAGGGATTGCACAGAGCCAGGGCCTTTCCTCCTTTTTGTACTGCCATGCTGGGGAGGAGGCTGGGGGTGCTTTGGAAGCTGGGAGGAAACACAGCCAGGACAGGCTACCCAAAGTGACCAAAGGGATATTCCAGACCATGTGACATCACGCTCAGTACATAAAGTGGGGGGAAGAAGGAGGGAGGAGAGGATATTTGTAGTGTTGTTTGTCTTCCTAAGTCACTGTTACACATGATGGGACCCTGCTCTCCTGGGGATGGCAGAAGAGCTGCCTGCTCATGGGAAGCAGTGAATTCATTCCTTCATTTGCTTTGTGTGTGCAGCTTTTGCTTTTCCTATTAAACTGTGTATATCTCAACCCAGGAGTTCTCTACCTTTTACTATTCTGATTCACTGCTTGATCCTGCTGGTGGAGGAGTGAGTGAGCAGCTGTGTGGGGCTTGGTTTCTGGCTGGGGTTAAACCACAACAGTCTCCTAGGTCTAAAAGCATCTGAGGTATGCTCTGAGCACACGCAAACTGTTTAGGTGTTATCTAGAAGGAATCCAGCTTGTGTGCTTTAATCTACTACTGGGAGAGTGGACAAATGGTGACTGTGCTGGTTTGGGCTGGGCAGAGTTAATAGTCCTCATAGTAACTAGTATGGAGCTGTGTTTTGGATTTGTGCTGGAAAGAGTGCTGAAAACACAGGGATGTTTTCATTATTGCTGGGCAGCTCTTGCACAGAGGCAAAGCCTTTTCTGCTTCTCATCTACCACCCCAGGAAGGAGTCTGGGTTACACAGGGAGTTGGGAGGGGCAAAGCCTGCACAGCTGATGCCAACTGATCAAAGGAATATTCCATATGATATGACCTCATGCTCAGTATATAAAGTGGAGGGAAGAAGGAGAAAGACAGGGAACATTTGGAGTGATTGGGTTTGCCTTCTTAAGTCAATGTTAAGAGTGATGGGACCCAAGTTTCCTGGGACCCTGCTTTCCTGGGGATAGCTGAATGCCAGCCTGCTGAGTGGAAGTGATGAAAGAATTCTTTGTTTTGCTGTGCCTGGGTATGCAGTTTTTCTTTGGGTAATAAACTGTCTTTTTCTCAATCCATAAGTATTTCTCATTTTTTCTCTCCAGATTCTCTCCCCCATCCCAGTGCAGTGAAAGTGAGTGAATGGCTGCGTGGGGCTGAGGGATCAGCAGTGGTGAAACCTCAGCAGTAGTAGATCAGCTTGAAAAGCTCAGTCTTGAGCCAAAATAATATGCAAATTTTTATTTCCCAAATAATATGTGGGAACATCCATACACCCCGATGTATGGGTCCATTAAAATAAAAGCACTAGCTGTATCAGTTTACTCTTTGCAGAGTCCTGCATTAGTTCCAGTATGGGACTGATAGGTCTCCACCTTAAGGGGCATGTGGCATAAACCAATACTCCCCCAAACTCCATAAAACACCACCATTTACATGTCACTTAACACTAGCTAACAGGTAACTGAAAGAAATCAGACTGACCCTGATCTGTTCCCTTCCAAATACTTGTGTGAACTATGCTACATAAAAGCTTTCTTATTGAAGGAGTGCCAAGGTCGTAGGTCTCTTTTGGAAAAACTAACAGCCGCCACATGCGGTCTCCTCTGGAGGCTATTGCCTTTGTTTCTTCCTTTTTAGGAACAGAATTTTCTTTGTGGATTTTATTGGCCCTAACTCCAGTGCAGCAGCACCCAGACACAGTTTTATGGATTCTGCACTTATCCCTTGGAACAGGGATTTCTTTTTTTTTTTTTTTTTTAATCTGTCCCAGCTTTGAAATGCAGCTTTAGCTTAAATCATCAAAGTATCTTATCATTCACATATTTTAAAAACTACATTTCTAATGCAAACATAATTAGCCTCTGTCTGTTAATGTACAAAGTGAAATGGAGGAAAGGGACAGTTGAATACTGAGTCAATCACAGAGTAGTAACCAGAGCCTTGCTTATCAACTTACCTCCATGGTAGAAATGGTATTGATCAAGGACAGTTGAAACAAACCTACAATTATCATGGACAGAATGAAACTCACACAGAGATATCTGGAAATGTGGGGGAAATCATGCAGACTAACAATTCTTTTATGTGATGCAGATAAAAAGTATCAAAAATACACACAGTATCAACAACAGAATAAAACAGATAAGGGTTTTACAGATTCTTTCTGAAATGGATGCCATCAAAAATCATAAAGTTTTGGAGAGGAAACAAAAATATCTAAGATCTTTATAATCAAAAGCAAATGTGAAGCATTGGGTTAAGATTTTATCTGGGATATTTTAATTTGTTTTTTTTCTATATAACTTCTTTAAAAGTATGTTAAGAAATAATGTTATCCCAGTCAAATTATGAATAATTTAAGATACAAAGTAAATTGATATTAAAGAAGTATTTTGTAATCATAGTGTTTTAAGATGATTAAGTGTTCTAATTACGTATTCTGACTATTGGAGTTTTATATAGGGTTTTATAACTTTTTTTAGAATATTTTCATTATCTGAAAGATAGAAAGATATATGTAGATTATATAATTTGTTGAGGTTTACAGTACCAGCTACATAATATTTTCTCCATATTTTTACATTAACATAAATCCCCCCAAGTACAGTCAAATTACATTTAACTCTGATGCTATAATGGTGAAAGAGGAGATTATAAATGGCATCCAGAAAGGTCAGTGTGGCACTGCTAAGAAGGAAAGATGGATATGGAAACCTGAAGATGGGTTGATTCATTTCACAGAGGTAAATACCCAGTACTGCATAACTGTCTTCTTTTAATTAGCTTGTCAAAAGATTTTGACAAAGGCCTCCAGTGGATTACTGAGCAAACCTGAACTGCAGATTACCTCTATTGAATCATTTATTGTCTTTCAGAGCTTTTAATAGAATTGATCTAATCAAGCCAGTTCTATTTTCTTCTCAATTTTCAGCTTTTGGGTTTTGTTTCGTTTTTGTTTAGTTTTTTTGTTTTGTTTTGTTTTGTTTTGGGGTTTTTTTGTTTTGTTTTTTTGTTTTTTTTGTTTTTTTTGTTTTTTTTTTTTTTTTTGTTTTTTTTTTCATTAGTTACTACAAGGTTTTCCAGCAACATTTTTTTTTTTCTATTTAATATAAGACTGTATTTGAGCATGCACTTTAGATCTTCCTTGATATCTTTATTTGGACTTGTCTACCTATCAACTCATGAGCAAATATAGTGTTTCTAAGCTTTTTATTGCTCTTTTCTTTCACTGGTTTGAAATGTATTTTTATGTGAATGGCTGATGCTTCATTTTAAGGCTATGACATTAACACAAGTTGTTCTTGTAAGTAAATAGGCATTTACAAAGGAACCTAAAAAGCGTTGTCTTCCTCAGTGCTCCATTTATTGTATCTTACATTATATTATCATTTCTCTAAGCACAATTTCATGTCACCAAAATTCATTGCAATTATTAGTGTGATACAGATACACATTTTTGTTAGGTGGAATTTGACAGACATGGGAAGATAAATCAGGAATATATATTTAGAAACTTTCTGACTTAGAATTCCAAGGACTGGGAGGAACAGGGGGAAGAGGCTGATCATCTTTTCCCATTGCACTTTTCCAAACACAGGTACTATAACTACATGCTAGTCACTTAGATATTTGGAAGTATACCAAGATGTTGTCAGAAAGTTGGTGCAACCATTTAATATTGAGGTATTTTGCTCATGCTAAATAGTATAGTTGGAGGACAGAATGTCCATTGCCCCTTTCTGCTGACATGCCCATGTGCTGGTTTGTAAGTGTCTAAAAGAAGGTTAGCACTGGAAAAATTACTGACATTATAACAAGGGATGGCACAGCATAGCACTTACTGCATTGAATCACATTCTACATGGACTGCGTATGAGAGCACCTAAAATGTGCTGCTATCCACATCATCCAAAGCAGACTGAACTTTACAATTAGAAATGTTAAATAATGTAAATCAACCTCATTTCTAGCATAGTAATAATGCTTTGCTACTTTAGGCATAAGAAAAAGAGCTTATGCTCTTGAAGAATGTCTTCAAGACATTCAGTCTTGAATGATTTTTTAAAAGTTTTGATAAAGAATTTATTCATTAAAATGCAGTTTTCATTAAATAAAAAAGTCTTTATGTTAGATCAACCTATTTCATATTGAATTTGGGGGGGACTAGAAATTCACAAATCTTTTACAAGCCCTTAGCTCATGATACCATTTATCTTGGGAGACAATTCAACTCTCGCCAGACCCTCGTGTCTGCCCAGATAATCTGAATCCATGTATACTGTCACATGTTAAGGGCTGTCCAGGGTGACAGTGCTGAGGGAGCCTTATTTTTTCATTTTAGCAGTCATTCAAGGCATTGGGCAAGCATACCAAAGCACTGAAGGATATGTGTTCAACATACACATCCCTCATTTTGGAACATTAAAAGTGTGAAGAGTATAGAGAATTGGCAACAGTATGAAAAGAGTAGACTAAACGAATGCTTCTCTTTCCAGATTTGTACCACTGAACATGTCATTTAGAACTATCTTTTGACCTGGGTGAATTGGATTCAAATTTCAATAGAGAGAAAAAGAAATTGAATTCAGCCTCCTGCAGTCTGGATAGGGGAACTGACTGCGCGGTTATTCAATCAAAGGGCATTGTTCTCACTGTATTTGTTGTATCTAAGTTTTGCCATTCATCTGCTTTTTTCCTGTTAAATATATCATTTAGCATAACATAAATAAGACATTTTGCTTGTATTTTCACTTTGAATTAAAAGCTTGCACACAAATCTGTATGTGCATATACATATGGACACAAGGAAAATGTATTTATTTGTGTGTATACACAGTTTTGTTGGTAGAGTGGTAACAGCTCCTTTGTTCTCGTAAATTTTTAAACTAGCAAGGAAAGCAAAACATCACTTATATAGCAACACTCTTGTATATCCAAGAATGCACACCATCCTAAAGTTTCCAGTTGCCTAAAGAGTTTATAAAATTATATGTTGCATAACAAAATTACATGCAATTACTACAGTGTCCAAAGCCCCTAAGGATTGAATAATGAATTGTTAATATGAAATATTTATAAAAAACAGTCAAAAGAAAAACCTTCTTGAATAGTTTAAGGTGGATGAGGAAACCTCTCTGAGGAAAAAAAATCTGATAAATTGAGTGTATTTGGAAAAATATGTTTAGTGCAACACTACAGTCTAAAATAGATGCTGTATGCAGCACATAAACATATTAATTTGTCAGCAGTTTCTCAGTGCCAAAATACTTGGCAAAGTTTTAAAAGAGCTATACTCTAGTCTGAGTGGTATGTTGGCAAGAAGCCTGCACTTGTTCTACTATTTCAGTATAGTTTTACTTACCTCATAAGGAAATAAATATGATTACTTTTTCAGTTATTTTAATGTCCATCTTGTCCTTCTCCAAAATGTCTATACTCTGTCTTCCAAATATCAAGGTCCTATATCAGCAGGTTAAATTAAAAAAAAAAAAAAAAAAAAAAAAAAAAAAAATCTGTCAACACCCAACCCACGTTCAGAGAAAAGCAATTAATTTGATGGGTTGACAGTTGAAAAAGGTAGCTTCTGACAGACATCCAGTGTGATGCCAGCCAGAATGATGTATAGTGATACACTTTCCTTAAAAGGAAAAGTAAATCAGGCATCCCAAAGGCAAGTCCTTTGTATTCCATTGAAGCTTTTAGGTATTAGAGCATCTTTGTTGTGTATTCCTGACAAGCTGTAAAAAATTCTACTGTACTAAAATGTATTTGAATAGTATTCACAAAAGGCTATATGCAAATCCCAGACAGGAGAGCTGAAGAGGCTGGCAGAGGGCAAAGAAAGAAGCAATGCACTGCTCAGTCACAGAACAGCTGTGTAGACCTCTGGAGCTGACAAGGGCAGAGGGGACAAGGAGCAGGTTAGCAAAGCAGTATTCAGCCCATTATGCTTCCTTCAAATTCCATTAGTTACTATAGTAGTTAAAGCATCATAGGTTAGTGCTCCTCTTCTATTTTGTACAAATGCTCGTGCATAACAAGGAAAATTATCACAGTTAGTAACCGTCTGTGTTTTTTGCTTGAACTTTCATTGAAGACTTAGAAATCACATAGTTTGGAAAAAAACTCACTACATTCTTTGTATCTGCATGTTGCAAAACTCCCATATCTACTTTTTTGAGTCCAGTTATCAGGAGAGTGAAGAGTGGAGTATGAACAACCACCCCAAAGACCTGTTTTCTATGAAGGATACAAGTCTTTAAGGCATGGAAGGGAAAATTTGCATATTTTTAAATTGAGGGGTAAATATTAGCCAGTATTAAGTGTAAATGCTTTGTATAGACGTTGTCACATGAAAAAGCACAAACCAAGACAATAGCTAGATAAGTGCTTAAAATATATTTTCTAGAAGACAAACTAGTTAAAGCTTTTTCAGAACTGTTGTGGTCCATGGAGGAACTATTTTGAAATGGAATAAGGTTCACAGCCTGTAAATATCTCTGTATCTCCTGTGTTACCAAGGGAACACTAAATTGAGAGACAGCTGTGCTGTCCAGAAGATTCGTGCAGAATCTACACAGTCACTCTAGGATGACTTTTAGCATTTGGAGACCATGCACTACCTCTTCTGGTCATAGGAGCAAGAACATTAGTGGAATTCTCTTATGGAGTCATCCCAAATATACTGTTTCCCTTTCATGACAGAGGCAAAAGACTATAAAGTAAATGGAATTTTACTTACACAATGTCAAGCTGCATTTGAGACCTCGCCAGGAATAAATTTATCCCCTAAACTCTTCAGAAGTTATGTCCAGATGATAAACAAGCGCACTAAAATACTAATTAACTATAAGATTTGTGTCTTATTGCAACCATGTTTCAGTTTACAGTATTTATTTGAAAGATTTTGCAAGCTAGAGAATTGAGATTGATTTTTGCTAGCTGTGTTGTTCCTAGTAGCTAACCAACCAAGGTTCATTAGGGAAATCAGGGATTTACATGCAAATTGTTCTATACAATTGCAGATCCACGTGGAGGAAGTTACAGTAATAACTTCATCTTTACAAATAGTATAGCTTGCACGCTGATGCATATATGTACTTATATGTACACATACTGTACTTATATTTACACTGTTCTTGTACATATAAGCATTGTGATATTGGAAGTTTTTGCAGTGGGATTTTTGCAAAATTTATACTTTGTCTTCCTATAGCCTGGAGCAAATCCTCCTCTCAAGATTGTCTCCTAGGTTCATTAATGGACCTCAATGGACAAATGGTTATACTGCTGTTACAGGTATTGAGATTTGGCTCAAAGCATTTAAGAAAGCAAGACTGAATAAAATTCAGTATTTGAGACTTAATTCATTGGGATATTTGACAGTGTTCCAAAAAATTTCCTTTTATAAACACTATTGTGACAAAACCTTTTATGTATTTCTGTAGGGATTTTGATTAATATTGTAAGCACTGATGATCCTCATTTAGCAAAGCACTTTTACCCATATTTAACCTCAAGAACTTAAAAAAAATAATATCTTAAAAGGTAGCTATGTATGAGCATCTGTGCACATATTCTGACACAAATATTCACACGTAGATACTCTTATAATTTAAGGTCTTTGTTTGTTTGATTGTGTGTACAATCCCCTCTACAAATCTCAACACTATAAAAGGTTTAGAAAAATGTTTACCAGGCAGTGAATTGGTCAAGTCCACACAAAGTTACCTGATGTTCAACCATTTGAAGCCATTTGATGTTCAACCATTAGAATATTAATATTAAAAACATCATGCACAGACAGCCCATACAATAAACCTCTGCATTCCTCTCATCCAGGAAAAAACTTGTTTAGTAACCAACAACCTTAGCTCCTGCATCCATGTATGTATTTTCAACACATTTCTACTTTACAACAAGATATTTGCTAAACAAGAGTACTACAGAGGCTAATATAATCACTGAATTAGTGAATCGACTGACATATTTTGGAATAAATATCAATCCTATTTTACAAGAAAATTCTTGTTAAATCTATAGGAAGATTCTTATTTTTAAAATAGTCTTGCATATAAGCATAAAATTTTGGCCAAAGCTTAGCAGTCAACTAAAATTTATATTTAATGATCTCTTTCTTTATTTCTTATCCAGGAGACTGTTATACTGGTTTTATTCTGCACCTCTTAAAATACATGCATTCATTTTCAGTTAGAATTCTAAGAGATATTTCTCCATAATACAGATATTTTAACAGGTTTATTAGTGAGGTTAGGTAACAACTCTTTGTTTTGCAAGGTTTCAGAGGAGATGAGTAGCTGATTCCTCAATGCAGTGCACAAAAAATAGTACAATGATACTTCTATCATTATACCATCTTTTCAACCCCACTATATTCCTCCTACTTTGTGACAAGTCATGAGTGTATGGACTTCTTGACCTGCATGCTTATTGCTCAATATTCTGATTAGTAGACTTTAATTAACTTTTCTCTATGATTTTGCCTGCTTGCTTTTCAAACACATTTCAGTTTGGCACTCAGTGTGCATCACATTTTAACTATGTGCTGTGTAAAACAAGCTTCTTTTTGTTTGTTTTAAAGTTTGCACCTGACGATTTCATTTGTGTGCCCCTTGGGTTCTCTGCTATTTAAATTTTTAGATAATAGTTGTAATTCATCATCATTACCCATTTCCTTCTCTGTGTGTTACTACCTCCTTCCCCTGTTGTCTTCCTTCCACTCTTGGAAGTATTGCATTAATGCATTGCTCCTCATAATGAAGCTGTTCTTCAACTCTGATAGTATTTTGTGTCTTTCTCAAGTTCTGCTATATATATTTTTTAATACTGTAACCTGAGTTCCTGTGCTGTATACTGGAATAATAAATTGACAAAATATACATATTAATAAATAATTGACAAAATATTTTTCCATGGCTTTTCAGTCGTTTTTGATTTCTTTTGGCTACTCCCTTGTACTATATTTGTCCCTGAGCACATCAGATCAGTAGCTAGTGGTCTTAAAAAAGTAAATATCCACAGTGAGGATAGTCTGTGCCTTGGTGACATGATGTCAGGGTCTTTGTGGTATATCTGTTGTTCCTGCAGCTTTTCCTTCAAATTTATAATTTTGAATTTGTTTCTATTGATTTTTTAAATTAATTTTAATTCTTCCTCTTTTAATGCAAATTTTAGGTTTACTTCCTTCAGAGAAAATCCTCAGAAATGTTTTGGCTCACACCATGACTGCATTAGGTCTTGTTCATCTCTGCCAATGCAATGAGCTGATTTGATGCACTAAGTCTCAGAAGGCTGTTAGATCATGGCAGGTTTATGATTTTTGAGGTACACTTTTATTCTGCAAATACCTTGCTTGTGATCACTTGGGAGTGTAAAGTGAAGTTGCAGTCAACAAAATACAGCTGGGCCACTCTACTCCAACACCACACTTGGTGCACTCTTCTTGGTTTATAGTAACATACATCCATATTCAGCTGTGTTGCCATAGCAAGGAACATTAAATATCCTTTGTTCCATTTACTCTTTTCTTATCTTTCCTCTCTCTCAAGCCATCAACACTGGAGAGAAATTTAGCAGCGCAACCTTATTTGTGCTTATGTTGCTGACACTGATAGGAGTGAGAAGAGTAGCCCCATCCTACATTGTTTATTTCAGTACTTAGACAATACATGTGACAAACAAGCTTTTAAATTTCCCTCAAATATTTGATACTATATGATTAAGTGCAGGGCTTCACATTCACTTTTAAATTTTATATTAGTTGTATTATTTATGTTCATAAGTTATTATTTATATTCCTAGATGCTGATGGAATCTTTTGGATGATCATTTGAATGAAAAATTGGTTTATTTGTCTGGTTGTTTTTTATATCAGCTTTTAAGGGATATATTTTTGTTACAAAGCATTTCTTTTCTACTTTCAGCATTTGAAGCTATTTGCACACACTTCCTCAGCATAAAGAATTATTTCAGTGGGGTCATAGCCCTCGGAGTTCAGCTAGCTGTCAGCATTCCAGCTGAATGGCATCTGCACTTACATCCTGTTTCAAAGGGAAATGCAAACAATCATGCTGCTTCAGGAACAAAAACCTCAATATTTATGTTAAAATAATTTTTGATTAAAAGCCAATTACACTGAAGATGATGCAAATCTGTCCTGCCTTTTTTTGGGCAAATCCAGAGATAAAAGCCCTGGATCGAAACCCACTCTTCTGCTCCTCATTGAACTAGTTTTGAAACTTTAGCTGCTCTATAACCCTAATCAGCCACACAGGATGACAAAATATATGACCGTATGAAGGAAGTATGCAGAAGCAGTGACTTCTCACTACCTCTAAGCTGCCAGCTTCCATAATGATTGTCTTGGGCAGTTTTAGAGAGTTTCTGGTTGATTGTGTATCAGATATGCAGGTAGAATACAGTTTAAAATCCTGAAAACTATGGGATTTTGCCATTCTCAGGAAAACAAGGAAATTAAATTTTCATTAGGTTTATGAAATAACTAAACTTTCTTGTGGTACATCCTAAACAGAAGAAGAAAGTACAGTTCAGAATGGCATCTTCATGAGATTTGTGTGGGGATCTACTTAGCTGAGTAATGAGTAGTATTAAAATAGTATGAAGGATTTATACTTTGGTCTTTTTGTGACTTAATAATGCTGGAACTTACTCTTACATAGAGAATTTCCCCATGTGTCCATGCTGAAACTGTATATAATCATGCTGCAAGGAGTATCTCAAATATAATAATAAGACAGGCTAATATACCAACCTCTGTATATTCAGTACCTATATTTTAAAACAATACAATTTTAATAATTGAAAAAAAAAATTATAATAGAACACTCATGTCTGTAAAACCAAACACTTCAGCACATAATTTACTTACCTGAATGCTTAAATACCTTTAAGTAAATTATTATGAACAGAAATGGACTTAAGTCCACTGAGTTCCATGAAACTTAGGCTAATACAATACATTCCTTAGAGCCCGGGAAATGTGTTTCACTGTTCATGAATAAACATAGCATGCACAGTATGATACCACAAGAGAAAAATGAAATAAGAGGAAAAGTTCCTCCTGCAAAATAAATGGCCTGTAATGTAAAATAAACACAAGACAGCAAATGGAAGAAATAAAAAATAAGCAAACTACAAGACTATTGTATCACTGAATCAAGCAGACACATAAGGCCTTCTATTCTGTTTACCCTTTCATGGGATTGATTTAATCAATCTACATAGCTATCAGAGTACTTTTATTTTTTCTTCATTTTTGCTATTAAGATCAGAAATGAGGGCTGCTCCCCCCCTTCCTCTTCCCCATCCCTAAATTGGATTGAAATACCCATGTAGGTCAATTCTGTTTGCAATAGGACATTGTGTGTAGACTGAAAGAATAAAATGGCAAAAGACGTACCAAGTTTTTCTTCCTCTGATTACTCATTTCATACACTTATTCCAGTGAGCAAGGTTTAAATTCTTAATATATCACTTTCAACAACCTGAAAAGAAGTTCACTGAGAACAAAAGACAGTAAGGGAAAGATGAGAAAGAAACCTTTGCAGAAAGTCTTTTTGTAGGTAGTTCATGCACATACTAATTTCTGTTGTACCATTCCTGATGTTCAAAGGCAGATCAAACTTGACAAAAGACTGAATTCAAGTACAATTTTTGCTGCTTGAACTGAGCACATTGCATGGCTCTTATCATCTTCAAAGGTTGCCTCCTGCTTTATGAATAATGTGTCCTTAAAGCAATGTTGTCAAAATAAAAAAGCAGGTAAGTCACCGCACAATTATAATTGTTACCAGTAGTAAAGGGCAGAGGTGTTTTGGTTTCTTTGAAATAAATTTTCAGATTAAATGGATAAGCCTTGGTACAAGAAACAATTAGAAACAGAAATTTTAGTCCAGGTATTCTAATCACAAATATCCAATCTAATTAGAATTGACTATAAACTGGAAAGTTGAATTCAAATATGCTCAAACTCCATGACATCCAATGGTTATTTATTTGAATATCAATTCTGATTAGATATTTCAGGAACTTCTCTGACAATATTGTGAGAATTTCAAGCCATACAGCTAAACAAGTTCTTGTTATCTTTCTATTTTTTATGTTTTTGCATCATTTAAATTTGGTACCACATATCAATGTATCAGTGCAATATCTTCATTGGCTATTAATGCAGAGTTCTGGGCAAAAGTAATCAAATATAATTTTCCTGGATTTTTCTTCTAATTGTTTTCTCTTTCACTTGAAAAAAATATTTTTTAAAAGCTGAATGCTTTAAATGGGATCAGTAAATCTGCCATGCTTTGAGGCAGTAAAAAAAAACCTAAGGGATAGATTTAAAGGTATATCTAGGAACCCTATTTTCCTTTTCAGTGAGAACAGGAATCCTAAATTCCTCTTGACCACAATCTTATTCACAGACACAAATTTAGAATGCAGAATCAATCACTTAAAAACATTCAGGTCTTCTCAACTGGAACTTATAGAGCTATTGCACATTGAGGTATTTTGTTTTAATCTTCTATGCAAACCAAGAATTTTTAAACTTTCTTCACATCAGTACACATTTATTTTCAATTAACCTGAGAACTCTATTTTCTATGACCAATTCTAATAATTAATATTGCCCTAAAAATAATTTTCATGTTCTAAATTTAACCAAGATTTCAGAGGCATTAAATTTAAAACTAACAATCCAGTCTTAGAGAAGGTTGATTATCTTTCCTATTCAAGAGATTTAGAATAGACATGTCCTAAGAATTAGAAAGAATTTAGATAAATTAATGGCACATGAAAAACCAAATATATAGAGTCTACAGTGGTTTTCATCTTATGCAATAAAAATAAGTTCTCATTTACAAAACAGTATTGGAGGTGTTTAAAATGTATTAGATTTCAACAGAAGTCCTCATATACAACATAAGAACAGTAAACGATCCTAATTAATGTGATGGTTTAACCCCAGTCAGCAACCAAGTACCCCATGGTCACACTCTCACTCCCTTACCAATGAGATTAGGGAAATAATTGGAGAGGTAAAAGGTAGATAACCCCTGAATTGAGATAAAGCCAGTCTAATATGAAAAGCAAAAGCCGCACACACAGGAAAAGCAAGGAATGAATTCACTGCTTCCCATGGGCAGGCAGATGTTCAGCCATCTCTAGGAGAGCAGGGTCTCATCATAGCTAGTGGTGACTTGGTGACTGCCATCACTGCAAACATCCTGCTCTTCCTCCTTCTTCCCCTGCCATATGTACTAAGCATGGTGTTCTATGGTCTGGAATATCCCTGTGGTCAGCTGGGGTCACCTGTCCAGGCTGTGTCTCCTCCCAGCCTCCCAAGCACCCACCAGTGTGGCAGTACAAGAAGCAGAAAAGGCCTTGGCTCTGTGTAAGCCCTGCTCAGCAATAACAAAACCATCTCTATATTATCAAACCTGTGTTCAGAACAAATCCAAAGTTCAGCCGCTGTGTGAAAAAAATTCACTCTACTCCAGCCAAAACCAGCACAATTAAGCACTTTATTATCTTTTCCTTAGTCTATTCAAATGTTGGTCAAGATCTATGGGGACTTTTTGAGATGTTGGATCTCACATCTATCTGGATGATATTTTGAGTAGTTCAATGGGAGGTCTCTGTACTGCCTCATGCCTGCTGTTGTGACTTATAAACAATGGCATGGCTTGTTCAAATCATAGCCACCCTTTATGAGTTGCACTGAGTGTCAAAAACACAGCTTCATTTGTATGTATTCCTCCAGATTCTATTTGAAGGGGAAAACAAAACCTAAAAAAACATGTATAAGAATCATCATGCAGCCTTACTCACATTCACATCAAATACTCTATTCAACTTACTTATTTCAAATACTTGCAAATCCTGAGGCAACTTCTGGATAATCGTAAATCTGAGATTGGGAGATGAAACTTTTAAACTTGCTTAAGAACTTAAACGGGTAGGTGATATGCAGTCAAACTTGTTAAACCGGAGGGAATAAAAACCCAAGTGGTCTTATTCATCTCAGCCCTGCCTAGATAGCTCCTAGGATATTTAATAACACTCCACTCAGCATCTCCCCAGTACATTAGTAACATCAGAGCCAAGTCAGACTGTCTGTGAACCCCTGCAAAGTGTTAATTGACAGGAACCTGAAGAGGTGAATCTTTAAGGTCACAAAGGATAGCAGATAGCCTATCAACGAAGGTAAAGTAAAATTACATTTAGTGTTTGTGAGGTCAATCAAATGACTTCCCAATGGATTGTAAAACACTGAATAAAGCACTATGAAGCAATACTATAACCTCTTTGTTAGTCTCAATTGACACTTAGTTCAAAGAAGAAATACCTGCAGAATGATAAAGTTGTATATGCTGCCTGCCTCCTATAGAGAAATAGACATTATAAAATAATACACATGGCAAAACTTTTTCTGGCTAGTTTTTATTTTCTTAATTCTTAATGTAATTGCTATTTTCAGAAAGTTGATAGCTTGAACTTTATTTTTCTGATTTTTACATGCTGCACAAAGAATAACTCAAAGTATGAAAGTTACTTTAAGTGTGGTTTAAATAGAACACAAGGAATTACTAGTTGGCCAAAGAGATTAACGTAGGCTAATTACAAAAGTCAAAGAACAAATGTTCAGAAATACTTTCCACAAAATTCAAAATTCTTAGTCCTTCTGCCAAGTTTTGCTGGTTTTATTTTAATTTTATTTTTTTTATTTTATTTTGAAAATTAGCTCCTGACTTTTGAAGGTAATATTAATATTTTATGATTTTTATTATGGTTGTTAATTTTTAAAAATTATAATAACAGTAAAAATAATAGTGGCATTTAAGGAAAGTAACAAGATTACTGCTTAAAGAAATACTCAGAAGGAATAATGAGTGTTTATAGCTTTTTGTACCTTATTAGGCCTGTAGCCTCTATTCTTGGAGTAGGCAATATAAAAGCAGAAAAAAAAAATAAATAAAATCCTGTAATAACTACTTAACTTCACAAAACATTTTGTTTGTAACTAGAAGTAATTTTATATACACTTTCATGCTTCACACATGATAAATGGATTTCCATGGAGCAATGTGTATCTTGTCTGTCATAAGACACAAAGAGCAGTATTTGTAGCATCCCACTAATACCCAATTGCATCCTGTGAATTCATCTTAGTCCCGGTTACATGGAATTATTTTTGACAGTGAGCAGGTAGTCTTCTGATAGGTCCGTGTGGAGACAGGTCAGACCCACAATGAAGCAGTAAAAAATGTGTGTGTATTACATATTTTTTTGTTTATTTCCCTGGGTAAAAGGGGTAGATGTAGATGCTGGATCAAGCAATGGTCTGCCATGTGACAGACAAAGGCAAGATGTATGTAGGACATGGATAAATCCAGCCCTTCTGCACCCAATCTTTGCCAAGCTTTACATCTGCGGACAGCTTCTATGCAGAAATGGTGGCAATTATTGTTCCATTTCTTCTTGGTTTGAAAAAAGGCAGAAGCAAAATGAAATCATGAATCTTACCTAGGACTTTAATTTCAGGTTCTTTTGCCCAATGCTGTATTGCAGATATCTCTAGTTATTTTAGCTGTTTTGGATATGAAAGGAGAAAAAAATTAGACAAAAGGCAAAAATCTTGCCTTTAGTGTTTAAAGAACTTATTATTTATATAAATAGGCAACATGTAAATGGCTAACTATAATAATATAAAATAAAGACTAGATTGTGGAATAGCTTGGATGAAGGGTTAATTCATCATTTACCTTCTATAGTTTAATTTTTATCGTATAAAAATGAAGTCCAAGGTTAGCACCAGACCCATGGCCTTCCCTGTACATGCATATAGTTTTTCTATTGGTACAGAGTACCAATATGGACATTAAACTAGGGAGTAGACAATCCTGGAGCATATCATGCCCCAGGAACCTCATACCTTAGCAGGAACTCAAGGCCTGTTCGAGCTCTCCATCATCATCATCATCATCATCATCATCATCATCATCATCATCATCAAGTTCTTTATGTGTTCTGAAGGACACATACTGCACTTGAGTTTAAAATGGGGTGAAAGAAAGAGCCTGGGAAATGAAGAGCTGGTTCTGTGATGTGTCAGCATTTGCTTATTCTTTGTATAGCACAACATATGGCAAATTCTGTTTTCTTTTGCTCCCATTCTCTGTATTGAAATTATTTTCTACAAAATTATGAAAGGCATAAATGCTCTTGGCTGCAAGCCTCCTCTATTGAAATGGGAGTGGTAGGGGGAGAGGAGGATGATGACTGCAAAGGAGTTCAATGTAAAAGGAAGACATTATTTTCAAATTATTTTTTCATGTACTTAGAGTATAAAATGTGAAGATTATTCAGGATGTCCTATTTTGATAATTATTCTCTTTGTTCATACTACTGTAATAAAGCAGAAAGTGCATTATACCTCTTTCCTGACATAAGTCCATATTTTATGTGGGCTAATAACTTCAAAGTACAGTGCAGATTGTTCAAATCACTTTTTTTATACAGAGCATATTCAATATAGCATAGAAATGTTTGCCTACTAAAGTATCTTTTATAGTGGATTGTATTGACTTTGCTGGTTTTAAACTAAATATCAACCATAAGGTAAGAGTGGGAAGGAACAGATGGAGAGTTCATTTCTCAGAATGTATTGGAATCAAAATACATTATTTAAAATTCATACCCAAATGGGGCTCTGAGAAATTATAAATGATAACTCTACACTATTTTTATAGTGATGCCTCTGATACAGTATTAACATAATGATTTTGTAACAATGAAAATAAAAAATAATATCTGTGTAGTATTATTAGTGTTACTGTTGTAAATATATAGCTGCTGTCCTACACAAGGAAATAGGACTGAAAAAGGAACCTGTCTGTGTGTCATTTTTGAGGATTGGAACCATAACAGTTTCCAGGAACCAGTGAAATATTTTACTAACAATGTGATCATTTATGTCATTAATCTTGTTCCCATTTCAGTGAACTTGTGTACATGTATTATATTGTCCCTAACTTATACTAACTCAGCTTTTGGGAAAAAAACCCTAACAAAAGTATTTATTAACAAGTCTTTAATCTCATCTTTTTTTCATGTGTCTTACTGCTTATACCTTAGATATTACTACTTTAGCCTCTTTTTCTAGTCAATAGAAAAAACTGGGCTTACAGATACTGGGATTTTTTGCTTATCTATTTTATATTTGTAAAAATATAGGATAATGTGAGTTGTACATATAGTGTCAATTTAAGCCCGTTGACTCTGAAGAGAGCCTTGATGGCAAGCTCAAACAGAAATATTTACAAAGCAAATGTCTTTGTTAGATCTGATGAATCTAATCTTCAGCATGAGTAGAACAAGTTTTTGATAAGAAAATGGATGAAATTGTGATCCTTGCCTGAAGAGGACCAGCTTCAATGCTACATAAAAGATTTTTAAATTATCCTTGTAGAAGTCTTATTTGTGGAAACATTTAACTTATAGAAACTGATCTATAAAGTCAAGGCAAAAATTTATGCAGTGAATGATGTATTTATCACAGAAATGGAGCAAATTGGTTTTGGCATCATATTACTGGGTTGAGGGATGCTGGGTGATTTTTTATTTCATTTTCATCTAACATCAAACTGAATTAAAAACATTGCTGTTAGTAAAGTTAAGGCAGAGGCCATTTATGTGCTTCTCCAACCACTGGATATAATCACTTGCATTTGTATTCTTTCAACAGATCTCTTCTCACAACTTATACATTCAGTCAGTGTCCAGCAATCTCTTCCAGTAATCTTTAGCACGAAAAATACATGGCACTGAATTTAAAAACTGGTGATTAAGTATCAAAATATCACATGGCATTTAGACTAAATTTTATGATGGTTTGCTTGTACATGCTATATCCTTCATACAAAGTGACTTGAACAAATGCAAGATTTTTTCTTCCTTCTTTAGTATGAAAGTGTCCTGGTTTATTATTTTTAAGTTTTTGAGTTTTTTTTTTAGGTGGGACTGAAAGCAAGGCTGCTTACAGAGAAGCCAGGGAAGTTAAATATATATTAAAGAATAACTGAAATTGTTCCTACTCCTCCCCTGCAGTCTGGGGAAAGGTACCACGTAAAAGCTTCCAAGATATTGTGAAACAGAGATACTGTGTTCTCGTGCTTCTACACAAGTCAGATACACCACCTGGACTCTCAAAAAGCATGTTAGACAGAAGTCAAGCATTGCTGTGAATACATGGCTTTCTAGCTGGTGCACAGCATGGTTTTCCTTCTCTCTTAAGTGAGAAAGGCTGCCAACAGCCTCATTGCTGCCACTGCTGTGCGCACCTGGCTCACCATCAGCAAGCTCCGTAGAGGCAGGAGGTTCAGGCCCCCTCCTGTGTAAAAAGCAGCTGCCTATTCTGCAAGGTAAGAGGTCTGACCTCTGAAATGTTCAAGTCTCTTGTGCTCCATATATGATCAGAAAACCTGACAAGTCCTGACATACTTTTTCTGATTAAATTTTTATGAAATAGATTCATTTCCCAGAAATCATTCATTCCCATGATCAACATTTTCAAATAAAGAGGCACCTCAGGAAATTCCTGACCAGCTTCACTAGCCAATAGGCTTTGTCTGAATTTTGGAGTGATAACCTTGTAAATTAATTTTCATTTTAATTTACAATGTTTTTATTCTACACAAGGAACAAAAGATGAGGTCTCTGTAGTTAATTTAGCACCTGTACATTCTCAGAAATTATGATGAGACACTGCACGATTCAGCATTTATAGGGCAGTGAATTCTAATCCTGTTAGAGTGGTTCTTTAATTAAAATGTCTATTAACTTTTCTGCTGTTAATGCAATTATGGATTTATTACTTCTTGCCATTCTAGGAATAAGTTTTTATGATCCAATAATACTGAATTTACAAAATACTACCTTAGGAAAAGAACAACTCAACTGAATAACACACCTATAAAACCACCCACTTTCAGGACTAAAGTGTCTGTTTCAAAGTACTTCAATAAACAACACCTAATTAAAGGACCTTGGCTTTACATCCTGGAGCTACACTCTTCTTTAAAATGTAAAGAACTGTATTATAATTTATTTTTCCATCATTGTGTGTCTTTTATTGCACTTCCTGTGAATCTAGGATACCTATAGCATATTTTCCCTTACACAGGTAAAGTTTACATATATAAACTTCTGTCAGTTTAACTGTTAAGTATTCAGAGAACTTTCACAGTTATGTTCTTTTAATATGTGGAATACACCAACTCTCCCAACAAGTCTTAGGGTAATCTCATATTTTTCTTTTCATTAAGTAAATCTCTAAAATTTTCTTTTGTCCACATGCACTGCCATTTTATAAAGTATTGCTCAAAAAAAGAGACAATAGTGAAAAATAGCTAATGGGTTGTTCTACTCCCTTCCAGGATGAGGAGAGGAATTATAACATCAAAAGTATCAAAGAGAAACATGGCTGAGATCTTAGAGTGTATGATCAGACCTGTAATCCCCTTGTGGTTCAGTGTTTACTGGTAACACTTTACACAGCATCAGCTGAGTTGGAAATCAATGTGTTGAAACACTGCCTTTCAAGATTTTTGTAGCTCCTCCTTTGCAGTTAATATATTTTGTATTAGCCCTCAGTGTGAAGAAATCATAACTCTATATACCAAAGGATAATCTCCAACTTCAATTACTGAAAACAGTACCTAGTGACTTTGATATACATACTAAGATGCCTATTCTATTGCTTTTTCCCAGAAAACTGAGCTTTCATAATATTTCTACTCAGACTTGAATCACCTTTTATTTCTAAAAATGTGATTTGAGAAAAAAAGGAGGGAAAGGGCAACTCTCAAACACATCAGGGGCTTGATCCAATATAACAGTTAAGACAGAAAATTATTTGACATAAGGTTTTAATAAATTTCTTGAGAGTGAATTGCATTATTTTATGCGTGAAATTTTGTCATATTACAAGATTTAGCAAAATATGAATACCAAGTTGTGCAGTACAACATATATGTTATGGTAGTGCAGCTAGTCAGATACATAAGATTACACAGCCACATAGACTCAGTGCCCAACAATAAAAAATTGACCTTTTCTCATATAACCTAGGACCACTATCTGGTAGAAACTTGAATAACTCTTATTCAGTCCAGGAAAGGAAATCTCTGATCAGATGTATTCTGAGCTTGGAGTTGGAAAAACAGATACAAAGGTGTGTTTTATGAAGGTTAAATTGTTTTTTTTTCCTTCCTTAGAATGAAATTCAGAATTTGGCAGTCACAATGACTTGTTTTATGTAGTTCTAGAGATCTTGAATAGGAAATTATTTTTAATGATAATTTGAATTCTGGCCTCCTTGGGACTTATGCTTTTTAAAAAGATGTGTATTAATTTTTGAATACTTAGGAAAAATAAACTGTCAGCTAAGTCTTTATAATTTGTCATGCTCTGACTGCAGAGAGTAAATTAGTTGTTCTTTCCCTTTCCTGTTTTTACAGGGGCTGAAATGGCAAAAAAGTTCTTCTAAAGAAAAAGCAGAAGCAAAGAGAGTAGAGTATGAAAACCAGACTGAATTTTTAGCAATTGTACAAAATGACACCACTTTGGCTTTGTTTTCAAGCAGAGAACTAAGAGCTGCTTTAGCATTCTGGAAACAGAACTACCCAAAATGGAACATTCCCAGGGCTTTTTCTAGAAGAGGTAGAGTAGTAAAAGAAACAAAATCAAAATGTTTCTGCACAAGGATCTCTAACTTTGTCGTCAGGGAAAAATATTGAAGCCTACTCCTTGATAGTGGGCAAGGATACACCAGCTCATATATTGGTGGCTTTGAAAGATAGGGTCTAGCTGGAATGGGTAGGGGAGGGGTCATAAGATTTTTCCTGATGCAAGCACGTTGCAGAGGACGTGGGAACAGGTACATGAATCTTAAGTGCATGCCTTTGCTAAAAGCTATTTGGTAATGCACCATGCTTTACAGTGATTTAATATCATGTACACAGATATATCTATAATATAGATATTTATCTATATTATAGATATTTAATATCTATACACAGATATATAAATATATAAATATATCAGAATATTTTAAAGTGGGGTAAAATCCATGACAAAATCTTAAATATAATTCAATAATCTTACAGTCTTTGCAGGCTGATGGGAAGTAATTGCTGCTAACCACTACTTACACTGTGTCTTTTCCAGGAAGACATCTCCTACAAAGAGATTTATCCTTTCAGCATACTCTGTAATAGCTCTGGATGTTGATGTTCAATAAACAGAGTCCATAAGAACAAGCTGATAAGAAATTAAAGCATGATTTAGCCAGGTAGAAAATGTAGCTTAAAGATGAATGGATTGCAATATCTAACTACAGTGATGCTGTTCTGCTTACATTTGTTCCAGGTTGTCATTAAATCAAGATAAGAAGCAGAAAACATTTCTCCATTCTTTTTAAAAATAGAAATATTTGAATTACTCTACTAGATTCAGGTGAGCATTGTCTGGTGCTTTTCCTTGTGAGTTAGGAGGATGCTTGGAAAATCAAACAGCTTCTGTTTCAGCTGCGGAACACAGTCACGCTGGTGAATCTTTTCTGTGTAAATGATCTACAATAGACAGGGAACAGTGGTGGAGTAGAAAGAATGTGAGGGTAGTTGCATATACAATGTTGATTTTCTTTCCTAAACTTCATTTTACTGATAATGGTGGAAACCAATAACTATATACTTCATCCCTATTTCTTGGAAACATCCAATATAAAATTGCTAGTGTGGGCCTTTTCTGATAGTGCAGCTTTGTTACTTTTGACTGCAAAAAATACATTGAGAGTGCACAGCTAAGTGGTAAAAGGTCTTCTGCCCATAATTATCAGCTTAGAATACTCAGTGATAGGTTGTATTATAAGCAAAAGAATAAAACTTTATATCACTAATTTCATAGATACACATTCTGCTTTTATATACTCAACAGAAATATAGACTAATTCAATACTTATGGAGCTGCCAAAGTTGTAGAGCAGAATCTAGTCTCCTCAAGGTAATTCATAACTAAAATTAGAAACTATCATCAAGATACATTATGTAGGATTACAATATGATGTAACAGTTTAGCTTTTCTCTTTTTATGAACAATTTTAGCCCAAATGCTCTAAAATGTGCAAAATGCCCATGAATTTAACTGAGTCAAGGGGAACAAAAAAAAAACCCAGGAAAATGGTAATAAGTACTCATGAAAAAACATCCAAACTACAGGTGACAGCAAACTCACCCTGAGGAAAAGGACAAAAAAAGAGAAAAATATATTAAAATCAGATGTTTTCATCTCTATGCAAGGGGGAAAAGTATCCATATGATCCATTCTTAATGATCATATTGTTCTTTCACTATTGTGTGTGCTATGTTTTTAAAGACAAGATCATTATATTTTCTTTTGTTTCTGACCATAGATAAGAATGGTCAACAAATATTAATAATTTTACTCTTTCTTCATAAAAACATCTACAGGAAATTCCTATAAAACTTTACTTCTTCTGTGACTTACAACAAAAACAATTATCTCATTCAATGTGAAGATATTTTTGTGTATTAAGAATATAAAGAATATATTAGGTCTAAACTTTCCTAGATTTTAGTAACAGTGGTAGGCTTTTCACATTTGTTTTCAGTAGTTCACTTTAATCTCCTAAATTTATTTTAAATGAAAAATAGTAAGGAAAATGGTTTAGAAATGCTTTGTCTTACAGACCAAACAACCTGTTTACCTTTACTCTCCAGAACACTTAGGATTTTTTTGATAAACTACTGCAGTATCTTTGCATACTCCACCCCTGTGGTGATTGTTTCACCTAAAAATCTGAATGATAATTGAAAAATTAAATTTTTTTCTATCATATCCTGTGAGATCTCAGTGAAGATTTCTTCCCAGGCTTTGTGGAGAAAATTTAGTTCTAGGATAATGCTACTTCCTAAGTTACCCATTAGAACTTGCATTTTATTTCTATTTCATTCCAATTTCATATTTTTAGCCTTCAGACTGTGGGCTGTGCATTGTGAAAAGACCAACTCCTTGCAGAACTGCTGTTCTGTAAATTTCCACAATTTAATTTCTTATCTCTAATAACTGTTCTCATTTTATATAATACATGTCATCTCTAGTATTTTTATGAGAAATTTATTTATGCTTAGATTGCTCAACAAAAATTCCTGCCATTTTTCTCCTGCTTTCTTTGTTTCTGAGGGGAGAGGGAAATAAATTAAAAATTATGTTCGTTTTGTATACTCTTTCTGGTGCTGCTACTGATTTACATTCAGTGGGAATTACTTAACACTTTAGGTCTAAATGTTAATAATTTGAATACAAGCTAAGCATTGTATTCTCTTTTTATAGTCAGTTAAAACAAACTGCTTCTATTGGAGCAAAATTCATGTCGTCTCTCTCAGACAACTAATTTAGCCAAACCATCCTGGAGAGGTGCCTATTTCACCCCATTGACCAAAAGAGAAGCACATTGAACAAAAGAGGAACAAAGTTCAGTGTGGCAAGGTTAAGACAGTTCAGACTACACATTTAATCTTAAGGGCTCCAATTTCTGTGGCATACTTTGGTATAATCTTCCTCAGATTTATAAATATTTAATAGAAATTATGACATGTGGGAGAAAAGACTAAGGCAGATAATTAAAATATGTAGTGCACAAATGTTTTGAGTGGGTCAGTTATGACACCCATTGCTGAAAAATGGAAAAACCTCAAAAAAAGAAGAGAAAAAAGTCCAAATCATATTGCAATAGAATGTACAGCTATAAAAATGTGCCTATTTGTCAAAATAATAAAAGTTTGAAGCAGAACTGATCAAATAAAGAAAGATTTTTGCTAAGTGCTGAAACAGTTAGAAAAGTATTTTTTTTCTCCCAAGTCCTGCTTTTAAGTTCCTTTGATACAAGGTGGCACAAAGTCAAGAAAGAACTTGAAACAAGCTTCACATTAATATTTGAAAAAGGGCACCCAATGTGTTTGATGTGGCGCCCTTCATGCAAATCATGTAGTCTGAGAGAAATCCCAATAGGAAATATGATTCTTTCTTCTTAGCACTAGCTTTTTTTCCTGGTTGATAATAATGAACTTTTCACACTCCCCTTGCAACCCCCCTGAGCTATACAGAAATGAAGTTATTACTCACTAGGTGATGCCTATTTGGGTAGGATTTTTTGTTGCTTTTTTATTGATTTTTTTTGTTGTTGTTGAAAGTACAATCTCAGTTCAACACATATTTTGTACTTATTTTTCACAGACTTCTAAACAATAAAACCCAGATACTCTATCAAAACAATAAAATACCTGCTCTCTCCTAGGATTTTCAACTGTGAGGAAACGTATACAAGATCAAAAATGTCATGATGCTATAACATCATGTATTGATTTGATCAGGAGGGTGTTAAGGTATAGCTGACATTATTGAATAGAGTGTAATTTTTAATCTTTATATAATGGGGTTTCAAATTTTTTTCACTTTTAATTATGCTTATAATAGTAAGTTATATCTTCCAGAATTCTTCATGTAAAGTAAGGAGGTCAAGCTGATTACAACCCATTCAAAATCTATAACAGTGTGGGTAGCAGCATTGATCACATTCCTTCCTTTTATTCTTGTTGTGCATACTTCATTCCTATGTATAGCAACTAATGTATCTCCCACATTACACCACCCACTCACTTACTAACACTTTCTGAAGGCATGGGAACCTTTCTCTAGAATTTATTTACAGATTGCATTTTTAAAAATGTCACAGATCGATTCTGGAAATTGTTGAAAGCAGACCTAAAAAAAACAGGTTCTGTAAGAGACCCTAAGGGGAAAGAAGCCCACAGGAGTCCCCCCAGGGCAAGCTTCACACAGGAAACAAAACAAACCCAAACCTTGAGCAGGGAAAAAAAAAAAAAAATATATATATATATATATATTTGATAACAATATTTTAATTACAGGTGTAATTATTGTAAGATGAGATATTGGCATTCAGAAAAAATTATTAAGATTGTCTAGGAGATATATGCATTCTGAAGAAGGTTTAGTTTAGGGATTTTTGTAATATTTTCTGACAGAAGAATTTTCTATGCCTTTGCAACTGAGTCTGCAGGATTGCAGGCTTTGGTCCTCATGGAGAAATTCATCTTCTCCAGTGTCTGCTGGAAGTACAACACAGCAGCAATCCAGAAGGTTTCTGGAGCACGCTGATGAATTCCTGACATAGGTGAATCGAGGTCCCGTGGAAGGACACGTTCTGCTGTAGTTCACACTTAAAAACAGGGAAGGCCTGATCAGGTGGGTAAAACCTAAAGTGCAGTGACCAGGAAATGGTGGAGTTCAAAACAGTGAGAGGAGGAATCACAACCCTGGACTTCAGGAGAGTACTCTGGCCTTTTCAGGGATCTGCTTGGAAGAATTCCATTAGAGATAGTACTGGTGAGAAGAGACATCCAAGCATTGTCCTCTAGATGGTTCATGTCCTCCAAACTCAAGAACAGTCCATCCTAATATACAGGTCAAGCAAAGACAATGTCAGGAGACCTGCACAGACAATCATGTTGATCTTGACTGAAAAGGAAGTGTGCAAGAGAGGGAAGGAAGAAAGGAAAGATGAGGCAGAAGGAATAAAGAGATGTTGTCTGATCAACTTAGACATACTTTTAAATCTGGTCATGTAAAGATAGGATTAGAAAGCCAGGTCCAGACTAAAGAGAAATTTTGCAGTGTATATGGACTGCTGCAATTGCATTAGCAAAAAAAGGGAAGATTTGAGAAAATCTGGTTTTAGTGCTGAATGGGGCAGGGGAACTGTGAAAAGGACATGAAAAAGCCTGAATTTCTCAAGGATTTTTCACTTCTTTACTGGTAAGGTTTACCCTCAGGAATCTCAGGCCACTGAAACCAGTGTGAAAGTCTGGAGAAAAAAAAAACCTTATTTTTGAGAAGTTTCAGGTTAGGATATATTTAAACAAAGTGGGTGAATTAAAGTCATGGGGCTGGATGGGATACACCCACAAGTGGTGAGGTAGCTGAAAAATGTTATTTTGAGGACATTATTCATTGTCTTTGAAATGTTATTGTGACTGGGGGAGATTCCTGACCATGGAAAACAGATAATGTCACTCCTATCTTCAAGCAGGGCCAGAAGGAAGATTCAGAAAACTGTTCACTGATCAGCTTCACCTGATCTCTGAGATACAAACTGATGAAGTATAGGATAGATAAAAGGACACTAAGGTAAAATTAAAGCCTTTTGTACTGATGGGCCCCAGCATTTGTGGCCAGTGGCACAAAGTCCAGCTGCAGGGCAGTGACCAGCAGTATGTCTGCCCCAGGGGTTAATGCTGGGATCAGCACTGTTTAACATATTCATGAATGATGTGGGTCATGGAAATAGTCCACCCTCAGTAAGTTTACAGATGATACAAAATTAAGAGGAGTGTTAATAGCTTAGATGGTTTTCCTCAGGTAACTCATTGGACTGGAGAATGTGGCAAAGAATGACCCCTTGAGCTCTAACAAGGAGAAAAACACAGCTGTGAACTTGGGGACGAGCAAGCCCACAGACCAGTATATGCTGGGGGCTGACTGGCCAGAAGCCAGCTTGGCAAGGAAAGACCTGAGGCTCAGGGAAGACACCAAGCTGACCTTGAGCCAGCAATGCACTCTTGCTGCATCCCAGGTGGGTTCAGTTAGGGGTTTTAATAAATGTTAGTTAGATCAGTTCTATGTACCCCTATTTTCCCCTTAAAATGGTTCGCTCCAGGCTGTCTGCTATAACTTCCAAAAAGAGGTTGTGTACTATCTTGAAGGTATTCAAAATCTTACTGCACAAAATTCTGGATAGCTTGATCCTACTGAGACCAGGGGGCTGGACTAGGTTATCAGAAGAATTCCCATCATATTTCAGTTGAACTCTGAATTGGGGGCATGTTCCAGCTAAGAAAGAAAAAAATAATCCTTCATTTCTTTATATCTCAGGTTGGTGAGTAATTAGGATATGCTTGGTTGTGGCCAGGCCCTTCTCTGCTTAAAATGGATGAGAGTACATCATGGACTGATTCAGAGGATGCATGATAGGGGAAAAAGTAAATGTTAAAGTGGGTGGAGCAGGACAAAAAAAAAGGATTAGAAAGAAAGATATTTTTTAAAGAGAGAGAGAGAAAGCAAGATTCGTGATTCAAGAAGCAAGACACAATAGGGCGAGGGTGAAAGGAGGGATGTGAGATAAAAAATGAAATAAAAGAAATAGTACCAGGGAAAACTGCCATTGGAGGAAATAGAACAGAAAGCATAAATAAAAGATGATGAAGCATATTAAATAATTAGTTATTAAAAAAAGGGAAAATATACAACAAGAAACATAGTTTGACTCTGTAAGTATAAGTTCCTACGCTGAACAATAAAAAACAATGGTTTTAGGAGGAAATAAGGAAAAAAAGTTAAGTATCCATATCAACTTATTCTGTCTGGAAAGGAACATGTTTGAAGTCTTAATTATCAATTTCTATTAATTTTTTGTTTATGTATACAACAATATTTAGAAAAGTGAGCAAAAAAAAAATTTAAAACATAAATGCTGTGAAGTTTAAAAATATCCTTTAAATTTCAAAAATCAAAAAATAAATAAAAAATATCTTTTTTAAAAAATAAGTAGAATTATAGAATTAATTTCTACCATCTGTCTATGTTTCTTTCCTTAACTTGTCACGACTTTAAACATGAAAAAAAAAAAAATCAGAGACAAGAAGGACATGTAAAAAAGGAGAGAAAAGGAAAAAAAGGCTTCAAAATGCTTCAATATTTTTTATTTAGAAATAGATCAAAACGTGTATTTCCCCCCCCCTTTATTTTTGCTAAATATATTGCACTTTTAAATTTTTCTTAAAGAAATTTAAAATAATAGAAACATTAATAAAGATATTTACTGGGATCATAAATAAGCTTACTATTATGGAAGTAAGAAATATGTTGAGAAAGAATGAAATAAATTAGAAGGTAAAATTAAAGTCGAGTAGTGTCTGTGATATTTTAAATTTATTTGAATTATATAATGTTCTAGTATATTAATTATTTGTACAAATATTATCATATAGTTCAGGAGGTCATCATAACTGGCTGCTGCAAATTTCTTTCTCATATTTGATTGTCAGTTAGAGCCAAAATGTTATATTCTTCCTAAAATATCACAGAAATTATTATCTAAAATAATAATCATACATTATTATTCTATAGATTTCTGACATTTGTAAAACAAGATAAAAGCTTTAATAATTCAAAATCTGGTAAGATATAGGATAATTGATTCTGATAACGATTCCATTTTCAGTTTGTTCAACCAGATCGTAATTTCTTGATAAACCTTGAACTTCATGTTAATTTCATACTTGTAAATGTCAATTTAGTCTATTTCCTTTTCTTTTTTTTTGTCTCATACATAGACTAAATATTGATGTATCAAATCAATAAAACAGGTTAATAAGTGAAAAATCATTAGCAAATATTGCTGCACAAACAGAATTACTCTCTGATCTCACATCTACTATTTAATTTATATTATATTATTATAAAACTTGAAGTTCCCCTAATATATTATGTCAAACTTTGCACCCTGTTTCAACTCCAACAGATAATATGGAAATTAAATTCTGTTCTCTATTGATTGAAACTTTCACATAAATAAATAAGCATGAAGAAGTTGTTAAAAATAAGAGGAGGAACTTTGCCCCACTGAAATAGGTGATTATTATTCTATTTTAAAAAGGGGAAGTAGTTTTAAATTTCTTGCATACTTCAGGCCAGCATTCTTTTGAAATATTTAAGTGACTTTTTTTTTTTTACCGGAGCACAGATGCAAGACACCAATCAATTACCTATGAGAGACTTAGGACTTAGGAACTGAATTTTGCCTTGCGGAATTATTAAAGACAGATTCTATAGAGAAGGGAAACCCAAAAGTTTTCTTTTTTTTTTGCTGAGGAACATTAGTTTGTTTCTTTCCTTTTTTTTTTTAATTGTCTTCTTCTTTTTCTTCTTTTTGCTTTTCATCATATTCTTGTTCCTCGATTGGACAGTAAACTGGAGCACTGAACTGCAAGGAGCTGGCTGCAAGCTGAAATAACACACCCAACTGTTCAAATTTTTAAAAGCCGTTTTACTTAAACATCTTCAAACTAAAGAAAGAAAAATAAACATTGTAGTTCTGGAACTCAGTGACTTTAGCATTCATTACAGACACAATATGGTATAAGATTGGGAATCAAAGAGTACTCTCACGCAGAGAAGAAGACTTAATAATGCAAATAGATACTTCGCTTTTGAGGACAGTTTGCGTCATGTAGTACCTTTGTCTTAATAGAGAAAATAAGTATTTTAACACACCCAAAAAATTGGAATAACTTCTTATATATTTCTTTTTTAATTTTAGAAGTACTAAGGTATGAAAAAATGTGCTGAATAAATGTTCACAGTTCTCAGTTCGCAGACAGTTACATTGTTAGGCTTCTGCTATACATTTTTCTTTGCCTCTTTTAGCACATCTAATTAACCAAAGAAGAGTGAGCTCAGTATCATAGTTAAATAGACAATTTGAACATTGCTTTTGACAACCTGGAGATTAACATGTCCTTTCCCTGATTATTTGCACTAATGAAGATTGAGCACCTGAATGTTCACATAGAGTGAAAACAAGTGAGACACAGAGACATCAACTACATGACTGAACAAAATATTCTTATGAAATCACAGTCTGAAAAGTCGATGTAGAAAGCAAGTAAAAGGATGATTCTGTCATTTGCTCAGCTGTAGAAACAAAAATCACTGTCAAAAACACCTACATAGGGTGAAGGATGTGCAGCAAATCTTAGCTTTGATTGGGGATGAACAGGGAACTCTGCTTAAGATTGATGCCAAAAGTGGAACACAAGGATGTGAATTCTTGCTTTACACAGGGCACACATGGCGGAACGAATTCTTAATAGAAGAATCTCATTTTGAACCGTTTGCACACAACTTTTTCTTGAACTTAGCTGAACAATGACAAACACTCATGTTTTCAATAAGTTACTAGGTTTTGAACATTTTCTGATTAACAGAATAAAGGGGTACATGTTCATCTTTTTATTTATTTCTCCTTTTTTGTCTCCTCTGACTCTTGTGAGCTGCAGAGGATGGTGTGGAAGCAGTTGTCTCCATGGGGTTTGGAATCTGGCATGTGTTTTCAAAGAAAGACAAATTATATCACTGCAAGATGTCTCAAGAGTAAAAGTCTTTTGGCCAAAAGTTCTTACTTACTTATTTTGAGAATACATGTTTGGAATGAAAAATTTTCAAAGTGGTAAAGGACCAATGCCTGTACTTTCAGAAAATAGAAAGGAAGTACAGATTGATAGGTTAATTTGAAATTCTTAAACATATGAAATATTATTTTTAAAAAGGCATTCACACATTTGACACATCAGCTTAAATTACCTGTTTTCATTTTTGTGGGAAGAAAGAAAAAGAGCTATTTATGGTTCATCTGTGGTAAATATTAGTCAGATACTAGGAAGGAATATATGCCTAGCTGGAGAATATGTCTGATTTTGGGTCCAAGAGGATGAGCTTTTCATTTCTTCTGGGAAATTTGTATATTAAAGTGGGTTTTTTAAAAAAATTTTTTTCCCCTGAGTCTTTTAATGTTATTGCAGCCAAAGGAAAAAGTGCTTAAAATGAAGTCCATGGTTTCTTTACTATCAGTATAGGCCAGATGTGATAAAAAGGTGTAAATGATTACAAGCTACATATTGCAATAACCTTAACTACTCTCTTTATCACTTTTTCCACCATTGGCTTAAAACCAAAGATAAGCATTTAGATTTCCATCTCTCAGAGGAGCACCCAAAAAAGCATGGTATGGACTAAGACATTGTCTCTATTCCTCTCTCTGCCTCTCTCTTCACCTTTTCATCTCTATTTGGGCCATAGCAAAGCTAGAATTCCATATCCATGTCACAGAAGGAAAACATACATGCATCCAATGTGTGCTTCTGAGCTTGCTCAGAAGAAAGGGGAGATGCTAGTCTTGGTTTTAAACTCACTTAACATATCTTGGATGAAAGTCTTATAATAAAAAAATCCAACTCTGAAAAATAGAAGAACAGAACTTGCAAAGGGCACTGTAGTGTTCCACTGAGCTGTGGAACATAAAACTTCTTTTACAGAGTAGCTACAGCCTGAATGAACCCCACATTTACCAACCATTTCCCTTATGGGTTCTGAGGGTTAATCTCTTCTTACTCCATATTTGCATGATGGGGATTTCTGTATCAGGGATGAGTGTTTTCTGAAAGATCCACCCTTCTTTCTCATTTGGGAGACTGAGATTTTCACTTGTCTTTTCCCCAACCCCTTCACACCTCCTCCATATTTATGCAGCAAAAAGAAGCATGTGGCCCAGAGTAGCTAAACTATGTGGTATGTCAGGGAGTTCTGCCAACCTTGGCAGAAGGAGTCACGTATCTCCAGCTGGTTGCAATGGCTTTCCTTGTCCAAGAGATATTTATTATTTATAAATAAGAAGTCTGATTGCAAATCCCAGATGAACTTAAAACACTGTTACAAAAATGTATGACCATGAAGCAAGTTTTCAGCAAATATTTCTGGTTTTCATCCATGTTAAAAAAAAAAAAAATTCCAAAACAGAAGGTGGTAGCTTTTGAAGCCTTCTTCATGAGGCATGATATCACATAATTTTATTAATATACACCTTCTTTATCCCAGAGGATGCTCTCACCTTTTTAAAAGAAATATTGGTCTTTACTCTCTGAGACTGATTGACTGCACAACTTGAGGTGAAGTATAAGGGGAGGGGTGGGTATAACACATAAATTAATGTGTTTTTCTATTTTATCCTTTTTAAAAACAATTTCAAAACAAGACCAACAGTAAATTACCTCAAGCCTAATTTCAAGCCATGGAATGCCCAGAATAATATCCTAGAATGTCTCATAAACAAACAAAAAGGAGGAAAACACCACTTTGTCTAAATCTAACTTCAAAGATAACACCTTCTGTTTAATCTGTGCCTGTGTCGACCAAACCTAAAGTTCTTCTTCACTTATTTTCATTTATGGTGATTGAAAATGAGACACACTCATAGACAGGGCCAATTTTTTCCCCTCTTTTTAATGTAATTTTTCTTCACATAAGATGATTTTTTTCCTAAGCAGCTACAGCCACAAACCATCTGATTTAATTCTTTCCTCCCAACACCTACTGTAAACCAGCAAAGACACCTTTGAATAAACATGGTGCTTTCATTTATTTTGTGTTTACAAACCAGGGCCAAGCACCAGCAGAGTCTGTGTTTTGGCATTCAAGCATGGAAAGTGTGAGCCCCTGTGAGATGTGTGGCAGGACCTGCAACAGGTTTGTGTGCAGAATGCTTATAGGGCAGATGCTGCGCTCCACAGGGAGCACCGAGAGCTGGCTGCAGCAGTGGAATGGGCTATGTCTGGTGGCCCCACAGAAGGCTTTGGCTGCACCCTGACAGTGGAAGCTGAACAGGGATGTTATCCTGCTTTAAATAAACTATTGAGTGCTTCATATCAGTGACTGAGAAGTATTATTTTGGTATGTATCAGATGAAAAGACAATTGCAATGTAAGTACCTGAGGCTTAACTTTGTACTACAGTCTGCTATATCTGTGAATAACAAGTTCACATTTTTTGAAGAATTACATTCATGTATTACTTTATATATGGTAATGTCAAAAGCTGCATCTATTTACTACTTATCCTGGTACAGTAAGATACCAGTAAGATAAGTACCTGTACCATCTGAAGTTAAAGATTGCTTTTTGCCTCTGTGTGTGCCTGCAAGGTATGAAGTGCATGCTCTCTACATCTTTGTCATCACCTTTTATCCTCTCAGGAAGCAAAGGTGACTTGAGATGGAAAAGGTACTCTAAGAGGGAAAAACTATCTTGGTGCAAAATATCCAACAGATCCATATTGTGAGGGTCTCTAGCTGGGCAGAAATGACTGAAAAGTAGAATATAATTTTACAAAGTAGAGCATTCATTAGCATGTCATAAAATGCCCTGACTTTATGATTGGGTCTAATGAACTTGGACCTCTCTAATTTTTGTCACATTATTGAAAAGGATGTGATTGACCTTCTTATGGGCATCTTAGATTCAAGAAGTTTCATAGTAGATTAATAAACCCCAACAGAATAAAACCTCTACAAAGGTATTTCAATACAAAGGTATGGTATTTAAAAATACTTTTGTTAAAGTGTCTGGCACTGATTTTTTCTGTGCTGAACTTAATATAGATAACACCAAGCTCATGGATCAAAAATCAAAGTATGTTCACTATTTTCAGACTAACAGATTTTTCATATAATTTTTTACAGATTATTCCTGAAAACAGTGATTTTGGAGAGAGCTTGTGTATCACAGTGAACATCAAAATGCATATGATTTCCCACTCTGGTGTAATAAGTATTGGAGTAAGCCAAATCAAAACAAAAAGTCATATTGTCAGTTCTTAACTTCTTCGAGATTATTAACTGGTGAGACTATTAATTGAACACCATATCCAGATCTGTTTCTTGCAGGTTGAAAAGCATGTTAACAGCTTGAAAAAAAATCTAAATCAATATAAAATTATTCTGTAGCTTGGAGTTTATTTTATATCCAAAAGAGCAAAAGGGTTTATCACTATCCACGAGCACTTTCAGGAGGCACAGAGATTAGATAAGAGTGGTATTAAAAGAAGTAAACAAAGTCATAATAAACTCTAAGAAAGCCAATAACATCCTAATTCACATTCTAGACTCTAAGGGCAAATACAAGCTGGCACAATTTCTGAAGATAATGACTGTCCAAAGTGCTAATAATTTTACTGGACAGTGAGCTTTTCCTTAGAGTTTTATTCTGAGACAGCAAGAATTCAGGAACTTGATCCCAAAACCAGTCAGTAAAATTCTGTGAATTGTGTTGTATGGACAGTCAACCTGAACACGACAATATCTTTTGGCCTTAGAAATATATCAGGAAATCTCTCCACTGCACTGAAGATATGTTTTGGTGAAAATTGGTGTAATGATAAGCTACATTCAGTAAAAGTCAGAAATAATAAGTAAAAGAAATAATAAATAAAAGTCAGAAATAATAAGTAATAGTCAGAAATCAAGGAGAGGGGAAGTGGTGATGTTATTCAAGTAATGGTTTAACACTAACAAGGTTGTAACAATTTGATTTACTACAAAATCAGTTCTCTAAATTGAGCATATGCCCAGTAGTAAAATTGTATTAAAATAATTCTGCCCCATTTGAAAAGATCTCTTCAGTACAATTGTGCTATCTTCAGGTATAGTTGGAGATTGCTAAGGATATTGTAGATGATGTCTAAACAGCAGGAATAAATATAATTCCATTAGATTCAGATATGCTGGATGCGCCATTCAGACTGTTACTTTTAATATGTGGTTATGCTAGCTTAGAGCAAGTCTAGAAAGTACATGTAGAGAGAAAAAGCAGAGAAAATTCATGTTATCCTGAACCTGAAATGTGTTTCACCTGTTTTATTACTGGGACGAATATTTAGGCTGCTGGTTTTGTAACATGTAATAATTTAGTAATAATAATAATAATTTTTATTATAATCATAATAGCAGTTTATTATCTTTTAATGTTGAGTTGTTAAGTCTTTCTCAGATGATTATTTTATTCAAGTAAGTTCTTAGAAATTTTTCAAAATAGAGTCACAGAACTAGTTCATCAAAGAGGCATCAGTGAGGGGGCAGGGTGTAACCAAAACAGTCAGGGCCAAAATTCAGGCCAGGTAAATTGGCACAGTACTTCACAGGAATGACTGAGCTCTTTGCAGGATTGTGCTGTTCTGTACATTCTTTCCAGACAGGAAACTGTTATCTGCTTGTCACAGATCTTCCAGAGTGTAAGACCGCAAACACTTACAGCAAACTATGAAATAAATCAATGATAAAATAATCATGTTATTTAGAGGACAATTTTTGTGTTTGAGAGTTTCCTTAGCAAGTGGCAAAAAGTGTCACAGTGTGAAAGATCATAGAAATAACAATGGCAGTCAGAGGAAAACAAGATGTAAATGACACTGCAGTGATGTGGAAGGGACTAAGTTCAGCCAAATTAAAGCACAACTAGGAGATGAGGAGAAAATTTTGCAACATACACAACATGAAAATGAATTGAACTGATTTGTGAGTCCACAAATTGTTTAAAAAACACTGCTTTGTCTTTTCTTTGGCAGAGACTCGCTTTCTTGTAGTTTTCTGTCATTTTCTGAGGTCAAAATGTATTTACTCAAATAATGGGGACAAATAGCACTACATCTGTGGCTTCATCAGTAAACCAGGACTTCATACAGAACCAGAAATTTTATTTAATCATTGTCATGCAAATTATTTCCTACTTTTCCTTAATATTTCTCATGTTCAGGGACTATATCTTCAAAACAGGAGCAGTAAATATGTTCTGAATAGCATTTGTAATAGAGGTAAATGGAAGGTTCATAAATCAACTATTAGATGAAATCACCTAGAAGGTAATTTAGGTAACTGGCAGTAAGGGTGAATCTTTAATAAACTTAAATGCATACACAAACACCAGGAGATAGAAAGAGATCTTATTTTCCTGCAACATTTGACTACGGGAGGTACAAAGCAGAGTGGGGAGCAGTGTAAGGAAGGCCTTTCAGGGGAAACCTAATAGTTAAAGCACCAATAAGCTTCCAAATTCTTTCAGATACTGGCAGTAAATGATGTATTGATTTTGCTGTTAAACTGCACAGATGTAACCAACACATTAGACATGGAAGATAAAAGCAATGACTAAAAGCACCTTATTTCATCTGTCACACCTGAGGCTCTGCCTTCTTCAGACCTTTAGTGTATTAGCACAGAAAATCAATTAGGTAAAGAGCTAAACAAATGAAGGGAAAATAAAACTAAAAAAAAAGCCTCATTCACAAAGAATCAGGAATGTCAGCAAGCCCTGGAGACTTCAGCAAAGTGTAAGACATTTCCAAATAAATGACAACAACTTTTCTCAACTTTTTTTTTTTTTTTTTAGTAAGTGATTAAATACTGCTTGAATACCTTGATAAGCATCTATTAGGGCAGGTCTAGCACGTAATTAATAATCACAAGCACAAGATTTATTTTCACTGAAAAGAAAATGGAGAAATTTATTTCTCAGTTTGTGTTGTTTTGGATATATATATTTCTTGTCATCTTAATGCGTTGAATCAATTGTTCATCATTTACATCCAGAAATAAAATTTTCCTGAGCAATACCATAGTACAAGGCATTGATAACAAGTATTTCATTAAGGACAAGGACATATTACTGAAGCCAACTGCTGTGATACACAACATTTTGTTACTGCTTTCATAAAGCAAATTAAACCATCTCTGACCCTAAAATATAGTAAGAATTTTCTGCTGCCACATGTAGTTTGCACCCAGAGAACAGAGCAGATTACAGATATTTCACTGATTGATTCATACTGAATCAAATATCACAGTGATACAATGGAGATAACAAATTGAGATTTGTCAGTGGAGCAGGACTCAGAAGATCTGGATTTCCTCGTGGAAACACATACTCAATTTCCCATCTACAACACAGGGAATTTCACCCCTTAGTTCTGTCCTCCTCTGTCCACTGAGGTTGTAAACTCACTGATGAGAATTTTTAGAGACAGGATTTAGTCAGTGACAGTAACTGACAAGACATATTTGTGATTTCAAGTGGAGGTCAACAGGAATTAAATAATTATTTTAAAAGATGAAACTAAACAAACCTCAAACTGAGAATTTAATATAGGTCCCAGTATGTTTTTTTCCTCTTTTAGAATATTTTTCCCTGTATGTGGATGCAAATCTCAAAGTAACCTCTGCATAGAAGTATATATCTTTTTTGGCTGTGACATCTGAAAAAAAAACAAACACACTTTTGTTCTTTAAAATAAAGTTTTCTTTTCAAGCAGGGAAAAATATGTTCTTTTTTTAAAAAGAATTCTCAAAAAATAAATTAAAATAAAACTGAGCACCAAAAGTGCTGAAATGTGAATCTTCACACATTTCATCAGTGCCACCTAGTGGAGACACCTCCCCATCCCCCATAGGAAACTCCTTTGCCTAACTTTGCTCATCTAGGGGTCGGTTCAGCCTCTGCAGTGGACAGCAGGTTTACAAGGTGGCTTGTCTGAGTTCTGAGTTCTTTCTGCAGACATCTACTAGCTACTGGAGAAGAGGAGAACACCACCCCAGCTCCTGGTGTTTTCCCTGGAGTCTGAAGGACTAAATTATTTCAAAGGGGATAAGAAAGATTTTTCACGTTTCACCAGCCCAAAACATTTACATTCAAGATGAAATGACAAGCAAAGCAGTACAGAACCCTAAGAAGATTTGAAAAGATGCTACCAAGAAACAATTAAAATACCTATAATTTTCTACCACACTGTCAGCTCTTTTTTTTTTTTTTTTTTTTTTTTTTTTTTTTTTTTTTTTTTTTTGGGAGGTGGTGGGTGGTTTTTTGGGGATTTTGGGGGGTTTTTAGAGAGAAATGAAAAATTAAATTCTTCTACTTAATAAACAAAACAGGCAAGATGTCACTAATCTTGAAAATAAGTGCCAAGTACAGCTTTTACACCTGGATTTCTTGCTTTCTTTTTTGATATCTTCTGTTCTTCTTTTTTTTTTTTTTTTAATGTATTTCACATCCAGTCAGCTCTCTCCACCTCCAAGACCCAGATTGAGTAGATAGCTTAGATAGCTATAACAACGGGACCATGGCATTAAACAGGCACATACATCTCAGTTTTAACCCACCAGCACAGAAAGTTTCCAGCGCTGCTGGAATTGCATGACACATGGGCACTGTAATTATGTAGATGCACGTATAGTTATACACACATTCTCTGACACCAGATTGAAAATTATACTGCACCCTCCTGAACAGTCACCTCAGGAACAAAGCAGCTGAAGAGCCATTGTGGGAAAATACCATGGCATGGCATAAAAGTAGCAGCCAGCACTTAGAAGCTGAAGTACAGTAGCTTTGTGCTGCAGAGAACAGTCTGAAAGAGCATCGTAAAAAGAGAAGAGTGAATCATGAGCTTGTGTGTGTCAGAAATGATGCTCTAATGGGTGTCAGCTGTTAGCAGATTCCTGTCATTTAAACAGTTTGAGTTAGTTCCCCACCGCCTCTCTTCTCTAAGCTGAGTTACCAAATCATTATTTCTATGGAAAATCCTACTATTCTTTGACTAAAAAGTGGTTCTTTTATCTCCGTGGCTTGAACATACACACAAAAACATATATGCACATAAGACTGAGGTGAGCTTCTAGCTACACTGAAGCCCAGCATTTTCTTACTGATTTCAGCTGAGACAAAATCCCATCCCAGGATCTTGAAAGGATTTTCTTGCTGACTATATTTCCTGGGCCAGAAATTGCACACAAACACAACCAAATAAGAGAGGTTGAAAATGTCTAGGTAAGTGAATGAATAAAGCAATGAAGCCAAGTAGTTCAGGCATGATTAGAAAGAGGAAGGGCGTCTCCTTCTGCACTGTTGAATCAGCCATTAGTGTCAGAGTGGCTTTTAAATTTAGAGTAATTCTTCCTGTCTCTGCACTACTTGAGGTGTTCACCCAATGTTTGCCTGTATTATTAAAGGATTGAACCCTGTCAGGGGGCAAAAGCAAATTACCTGCAGAGAGTCAGAGGCCAGATGAGATATACCTTCACTGTTCTCTTTGCTTTAGTAACCAGTGGTAAAAGACTACAAGGCAGCTTTTATGTAGATGTCACATCATTCACTGACTGGAACACCCAGCTGTGATAATAGCACAGGAAGCGGGGGTGGGCAACCATTACTAATTCCTCCCTTATCCAACCTTGCCATTTGAATTATTAGCTAAATTGGCATCTTCTGAACTTAATTTTTTCTGGCTTGCAGGTTCAAGAAGTTTATTTCACATGTTTAATTGTATAGGTTATTGCCTGTTGTTATCAGTGAGTGCCTATTTTGCCTAAGAACATTTTTTCTTGCATTTTGTTAAGTATTTTGCAATGATTGATTGTCACTATTACATATCCACAGAGTAAACAACAATGAAAACAATATTTAAGCTTTTATTATCTTTGAAAAAAAAAAAGGAGATAATTCATAGTATTTCTGAAAAAATAAAAGACAAGAAACTCAAAACCTCTCATGGTAATGATTATGGCATTTGGAGAAAGAAATAATCAATTAACTCAAATACAAATGAGGAAATGTAAATAAATTGACGAAACGGAGATTTTTCTTGATTTAAATATTTTTGTAATTCCTCCCACTTAATTTGACTATAAAAATGTTTTAAAAGAAAATTTTGTAATGTTTTGTAAAGAAATATTTTCTTACATGAAAGAATGCATTGATTAAGCTACATTAATTTTACTATTGAAAATACAAATATATGTAAAAGAATGAAAGCTACAAAGTGTTGTAAACAATAACAAAACAAAAATTATACCTGTTATTTTTTCATACTTTTTCCTACTGCAAAAACACCCTAAAAACCTCTATTGCTTCTAGTTCTACATGCCATTAAGTAGGGAATTAGTGAGTGAAGGAGAAAGGTATAGATGCTTTGTGATTCTTGATAGGCACTGTCTGAACATTCCAGCAGCATATAGAATTTGCTCACACTGGAGTTACATTGCCTCTAGCACTGTGTGTGCATAGCATAATATCACAGAGCAGCTTCAATTGGTTACAATTGATTTTCATGTTTGTAGCTCGTTAAAACAGTCAGCTATACAAACAAACCAAAGCAAGCTATTATTCCTCCCTTTCTTATTTGTGTTTTTTTTTTGTTTGGTTGGTTGGTTTGTTTTTTTTTTTTTCTGAAAAACCACTCTCTCTCTATATCCACATGCATGATCTCCTAATGCCTTTCCTCAATTCCATGATATCTATGAATTTTCCAGGCTCTTCTTCGGCCTTTATTCCTTGCAGTTTATTTCCAGTTTTCCATCCAGTCACCTCTGATCCTGCATTGATTAGCTGGGAATTTAAGCTGTCCATAGGCTGATTTTCAAATATGAAGACTGATTTTTGCATGGCTTGTATGGTATCTACACAGCTGTTTATTTTCAATCTCTCTTTGTACTGTGTTGATTCAGGAATATTCCAGATTATTCAAAGGAACATTAGAACTTCTTGATCTTCACATGCTCTCATTAGTGGTAATTTTACATTCCCATTATGTGGTATTACCTGAGGAAAAAGTTCTGTTTATTAACAAGATGATGCTTGAAGCACTCAGTCCTCACTTGAGAAGACCATACAAATTTAGTTGCCAGTATAAAGTTATTTCTGAAGCCATCTCTGAACCATACATGGGATGATGTTAGCACTTCTAAATTAATGCATGCTAATTTTTTACATTTCAACCATTGAATTTACTTTTCCCTCCTCTTTCTTTAGTTCTGACTCTGATACTCTTTCCTTGTGTAGTTCATGCCTATCCATTCATGAAGATGCAGAAGCCACTGGATGAAAATTTTTAGGAAAAATAAAATTATTTTTTTCTTTTTTCTCTGACTGATGAGCACTTGGAAAGTGGAAATAATCCTTCACCCCATGTTGGCATACTGCAATATCCACAAATGGGAAGAGAATATATGCCCTAGACAAATGTCAGCATGTACAGATTACATTTGCAGTTGATGTAGGTAGAATGCCATTAAAGCTGTTAGCAACATCACCCTGGGCAGGGAACACGTTCAGTTGGAGACTGAGGGACAGTTAATTCTCACCTGGCTTCAGCAAAAACTAGATTGCTTTCAGTAGGTCTGGTATATGTCCTTACAGCAAAACCACCGGGCACTGGCAGCAGCACCAAAAAAAGGTTGCTGGGGCTTCAGTCATTCATAACAACTTCCTTCTTACCCAGTGTGTCCAATTTTCATCATCCTTCATGCTTAGTAACAAGCAATCTTGGGAGGCCTCAAGCTTCTTTCAGAGTTGAATATGAAGGAAAAATTTAGCCTGAGCTCTTGTTGCAGCCCCAGGAAAGTTTTGATGGTAAATTGAGCTTCAGGTCTAAAGTTGTAATGTTACTTTTGCAGAAATCTCTGATGAACACGATATTCAGTCTGATTGTGCTGCTTAATCGTGATGAACCATCATTCTCTTGGCTGAGAGCTATATATCTCAATTGGTTGAAATTTTATGTTATTGAACAGTATGTTAGATTCCTGCTTTTGCCCTAGTTAAACCTGAAAATAGATTAGCACCTCCTACAATTGGATCATTTGTACTTAGCTTTATGCACAGGTGGATTAGAAATCAGCTAGAAATAAGAATGACCATTTAATTTACCATTCACAGACCATCTCTCACTGTCCTAGACCAAGGATTTGGTCTGGTTTTCTCTAGAGAGATGTTTTAGTAGTCTAAACATTTATGATTAAGCTAACTTTAAAATAGAGAATATCACAATCAAAACAGTACTTAATGGTTCTTATGGAAATATGTGGAAATACAGATTTTGAAGACAGTAATATCTCTAAAATATGTCAGATACTTTAAAATACCAATCAGAATCCTCAGCTGAGCTCATGATTCACATTAGGTCGGATGTTTCATTATAGTCTGTTTGAAAAGTGTTTTTCATTTCTGTCACATAATGTTGAATTGCTTTATGTAAAAAAATACCATAAGTGATGGAGATAATAAAATATAAAGATGTCTATTGTAAAGCATGACAAAAGAAAAAATTCAAACATACAATAACTCTAATTCAGACTGACTGACTATTAAAAAACGATATAGAAAATGAGTGGATATTTGGTCAAATCATTAAAAACAGAAGCTATGTTATGATATTATTGAATTTTAAATTATCATAGGTTATTTCTTTTAACTTGGATCCATCTCGACTATATGCTTTAAAGGAAAAGTAATTCAATTACATCTGTGATACCTCAGACAAAAAGTCTGAGATACCAGCACAGTTGTCACTATAACAATAGTACCATAGACTCACCAAGAGCAGTGACCAACACAGAAATATTTTATAATAAAATTAAGTTTCATTCATTTTTTACCTTGGTTACTCCAGAATCCAGGTGCGACCATGAAGTCTATTCAAACCATTAATAAGAATCAATCAAACCTGATCCTGACCCAGGCTTTTTAATCATATACTATCACATGACACATTCATTTTCAGTTTATAGATATTGCTGAAACCTTAGGTTATAGTTTTTCTGAAAAGACTGGTCTTTTTATACAGTACCTATAATCTACTTGCTAAAATGCAATTTTCATCTCAGTTTGGTGTTCACAGATTCCTTATGTTGGTTATGGAGATAATTTTATTTAGCAGTCAGTTTAAATCTCCTTCACTTCTGTAGTTATTCAGACTGCTATTACAGTGGTGTGATCCCTTTGCCTTTTAAAACATGTATTTTCATGTTTTAGTTCCTGACCCAAAACTAGCGACAGTTCTGCAAATTGTTCTCATAAAACTTCCTGATAATGTATTTTTGACTGCTCAGAATTTTCCTCTCATCTTTCACGATTAAATTGTTCCTGATGCTTTTAAAATATACATTTATAAATATATATGTGCTTGTGTGTGAGTTTGCGAAAATAATTTCTATTTTGAACTCTGCAGACTTTGCAATTTTCTTCAGTAAAAATATCACTTATGCAAAGTATCTGAACAATGCTGGCTCATAAAGAAAGAAAGCAAGCATGCAAAGCTAGAACACTAATTTCCCCTGTTCATTTATACATTTAAGATACACTCATAGTCAGAGTTCAGATATGGAGATGACTGAACTTGGTGATATTTGCCTTCTTTTAAGAATTCTGGAAGAAAGTGTATATCCGTAAAAGCCATGTACTCTAAGTAATCCAGACTCTGGGCAAGATGGAAGCAGAGAAATCCAGTCCTAACAGTGATGTGAGGGACCCTTCTGTTTTGTAATGTTAAGTCAATGCAGTTCAGCCTGTTTTTTGGGGTCCCAGCTAATAATGTTAGTCTTGGAAATGAATTTGTAAAGCTAATAAGCTATTCCCATGAATGGAAGTACAAATTCTTTAAATCTGACTTCTCAATTCATTCTTCCTGTAAGAAGAAATGAAAATTAATGCAGTTGCTTGTATGTACTAAAAATAATATGCTAATAGACCAGTCATAAATAAACCCCTCTTTTGAAAGACATTGTATAAGTGGAACGAGAAAAGTAGTTTTTTTCATAAAGGAATAGGAAAATAGAAAGGTTTCTGTCTTTCTGCATATACACAGACCAAAAAGTATATACTTTTCTCAGTAGGAATACAAAAAGTAATTTCTTCTTACTTTAATATAAATCCTGAATTTAGAGTACTCTCCATTGCTGGTGAAGTCAGTCATTTAGCAGTGTGTGGCCTCTGGAATCAGAAAAATGCTTTCAAGAGTTTAAGGAGACTTAGTGGTACTGCTGCACTATTACTCAGAAATCTATTTTAAGGTGAACATGTCAGGGTATTTCAAAGTCAGGGTATATAAATTCAAACAATTGCTTCATTTCCAGCTTCAAGTTACACAAATTATTAGTGCAAATTTCTTTACAACCACAGAAATTTCCTGTATACCTGACTGACGTGTTCACGCAACAGCAAGTTCCATGTCTCTTGCGTGTGTGTTTATTAACTACACTTATCTCCACAGGTCAGAATATGACTACTCTGTGTAATCTCTTTGCAGGTGGAAGGATTAATTTTCATATGTTTTACAAGCCATGCAAAGCTACATTTGTTTGTTTTGATGTATTGGGTAAGCCACACTTGATATGCAAAAGTGGGTTTATATACAACTGGCTTCAGGAAGAGAGAAGGTATTTGAAGCAGAAATACTATAGATCCAAATTTAAATGGAAAAATAGATAAATAGGTGGATATGCATCTAAAAAATGTTATAAAAATTGATAGATGGGATTCAGATTTCTTGGTTTACCTGCTACATTTGGATTTCCTTTTTTTAACCAGTTCAAAGTTATGCTATTTTTGCATATTGCACAGGCACATTTGAGAACAAATGTGCAGACTAACCAGAAATGTTAAGTTCATTGGTGGGGAAAAAAAAAAGAGGAAGATAGTGCTGGATACTCCTAATAGTAGCACCAAACAGGCAATATATAAAGTATTTTATCCCAAAACATGTTCATAAGCTTGTTAGGTATATGCATTATATGTTTTCTGTGTCTTGATTTCCTCTCATTAGGGTTCTGACAAGGATGAAAAGGATACTGAAATTCAGAACAAGTCACAGTACCACCATTATATAAGAATTACGTTTTATGTATCTGTCCATATCATGATGAACAGCCATAATTTTTGACTTACAGCCTAGGAATTTAAAGATATATCACACTGATATTTTTGCTTTTTTTTTGATTCCATAAAGTTATTTGTTCATATGAGCTTGAGTAGTATATTTGGAGAAATACAAAGTATTTCCCACACCATTTGTAATAATTGTTCAAATTGTCCAGAATAATTCAGATTATATCAGTTTATGTTAAAAAAAAAAATATTAATTTGCCAATGAATCAAAAAAACGTGTCTGCTTTTAAGTAAAGAAGGAATAATGGTAGACACTCCCAAATGGAAATGAGATCTTGGGTAATTTAATAAGGTGTATTTTCTGATATGAAAATCTCAGTGCAGCCATACTTATTCTGTGTGTGTCTTAGTATTTCCTTGGATAAAGAATTCACTTAGAGTTTTTTTTTTTTTTAGTTTTATATTTGTGCTACTTGTTCATGTAATCAAAGTTTAAGTTAAACAATCTTATCATACTTTTCCTGTTAATTTCTTCAGATTTCTAGAAGACATTATCTTTTAGAACTTCCTTTTAGTCTCATGAGAGACTCGGTTCAGATTAACCTGTTCATATTTCTCTATGTTTATGCCATCTGCCTGCCCTTCCCTCTGTCCTTTATCCTCTTGTGTTGTATTGTGTTTTTATATTTCTGTAATGGTTTGCCCCTTCATCCCCCCATTTTCTCCCAGTGGTTTCACCCCGAGCTTTCCCGCCTTTCCCTCAATGCCCATCTCCCTGAAAATGAACAGTCATTCCCCTGTCCCCTCCCTGGTACCCTGTCGATCACCCAGCTCCTCATCCCACTCTCCCAGAATCTTCCACCTTGGGTGTCGAACAAGTGGACAAGGGCCAGGGGTCCCTCCCTTAAACTTCCCCCACTGGTTTATGTATCTGTCTATCTTTCCACCTTCCACTCCCCCAAAATCCCCCATTGGATAATGGACGTCCCTTACCCCTGGTTACCGCCCCGGTACTTAAGATGTGAAAGCCTCGAGGGCACTTTCGGCTGTCGGATGCTCTGGCCTTCAGAGCTCCTCAGAGCTCGGATTAAACCTGAGACTGTTTTCCCAGCCTTGAGTCGACTCCCTTATTACCTCCTCGGACGCCGCCTTTCCTCCATACAAGGCAGACAGCGCAGTGCTCTGTCTTAGCTGCTCCCCGACTCTCCTCGAGACACAGGGGAGTGTCCCCTGCAGCTGACCATGCCTCCGCCAGGCAGGTGAAGCCAGGGAGCTTCAGGGTGGGCATGGCGGCACTCTTGTCCTACCTTTAATTAAATGAATGGGGACTGCCCCACACCACATTCCAGAAGAGATAGTCCTAAGACCTTAAGCGTTCTGCCCATTCTATGAGTCAGTTAGCAGTAATAACCTAATTTTTTTTTAGATGGTAATTCATGTACTTTATGACTGCAAAATTCAGACTTATTTCTTCTTTCAATTAGTTTAAAAATATTTCAGATTAAATGACCCTAATCCTTTATTCTCTTTATTTTCTAGTCTAAATAGACTAAAGACAAGAAAATATGTTTTCAACATGTTTTTATTTTATAGGTATACATATAAATTCATATATATGCATAAATTTTTATATATATATAAAATTAGATCTTTATCTATATTAATATGTTTTTTAAGAGGATTAATCAGAAAAGATAGAGACAAGAAAACTGAGGGAGGGCATCACCCCCAGAAACAGACAAATATCAAAACTTTCAGTAAACAGAAGCAAAGAGCTTCTGTTCATGGAGGAAGGCCAGGGACACAGAGAATTGAATTTCAATTTGTAGAGAGACCATGGTGCACAGACTATTAGAAAAAGAAAATGCTAAGAGAAGAAGAAGGGACATTCAGCAGCAATTTAGAAGGGAAGGAAGCCCTTCAGAAAGGAGGATGATTCAGTAACTTACCAGAGCCAGAATTAAAGGAGATCACGGCTTTTAAGGGCCAAGGCTTCAATGTGCAACAAGAGGAGAAAGGCTGATTGGGAGATGATTAGAAAAAAGTTAAAGAATCCTGGCGAGGAAAAGATGTTGTAATGAACATGGGTGAGTGCAGTGCAAAGGGACATCCTTAAGAAGCTGAGGTTTTATGAATAAGATCTTTAATGTCAGTTTTCCCAACAAAATGTACTGTCTTGCTGATATTAGAACTCAATTACACACCCATGTTAATTACCTTTTGCCATGTTCATTGAATGGTTAAAGGGTGTCAGCAGTAATGAATAATCAGGGATAAAAATGGAATATAAATACATCATATTACAATTCTTAGATGTTGTATCATCACATATATCCAGACTAAAGTTCTGTACACATTGTTGCAATGTTTAGTTGTTTTAAAATGCCATTAGGAATAATTTATTTGGGATAGAATAACAACAAAAGAAGGAAGCAACTTTGATTTTTCTCTCGAGTTACTTATTTTTAATCACTAAGGGAAAATGGAGCTAAATCTTTATTCAATAGAAGGTGTTAAAGCCTTTCTTTGAACTTGGTGGAATTGGTTTATACTGACACTAATGAACTGTGTTCTTTTTCCTTTAATTTTATTTCACCAGTCTTTCTTATCCCCTCAAAACCAAACCAATTTCTCTCCATCTTTAAAACCTTTATTTAGCAATGAAAGAATATCTCATTTATCTGCCTGATGATGGGTTTAAAATATCTGCTGTGTGTTCCTCTATCCCTCTCGTGTAGAATAAATATAAATGAGAAACATAATCACATATTACATTTTCTTTCCTTTCACTTTGACTTGCCTAACAGTGATACTGCATGTTAAAAAAGCCAGACTGTTGTTTCAGTCATACTTTGAAAAGTCTATTAGCTCTTAAGTAACCCATAAATTTTTATATTCAAATAAATGCATTAGAAATAAGTGTGCATATGTGTTTTGAACATATGTATAATATATATGCATTCTCCGATAGCCAGTCAAAAACTCAGTTTAGGAAGAAAAAGAAATCTCATTTTTTACTTGCAGTTCTCATACCCAATAATAACTTTAAAACAGATCAGGAAGAGTTCTGATGAAAAAGCTATTACAATAAGCCAGTAGAGGTGAAGTTTGGTTTGTGTTGGTTCTTTTATACCTGGAAGCAGATTTTACTGAATGAGGCAGGTGTGGAACCTTGAAACTTTAGCTGGAAATCAACTTAAAGGAAACACAGCAAATGACCCCTCTAGAGACACCTGCCATGGATATCAATCTCACTGCTTCAAGTAAAGAAATTAGGATGGTGATCAGCAGCAGGTAATGCAGCCCTGCTTTGATAAAAGGGCTGGACCACATTGCCTTCAGAGAATTCTTTCAACCTAAATTATTCAATAATTTTGTGATTTTAAAAATTAAAAAATAAAGGGGAGAGAGGATGAGTAGGCTTTAAGTCAGTCTCATATATCAGATATTAAGATATTAGAAATCTTATGCTACTAATCTGAACTACTCATCTACAGCTAACCAATGCAAGAACTTTCATTGATTTTGGAATAGTTTAGATGATTAATCTGGAAAACAAAATTGTAATTTACAGCTAAAGGGAAAGCAGTTGAATCCCACTTCCCCTAAAAACATTTTTGTCAGTCCTCTAACCAGCCTGGGTGTATTACTGAACTTTTACTACTAACAGAGTCTTAATTCCAGAGCTTTCCCAAACTGGGTCAGCACAAAACTACTCTCTTTTTTGATTGATTCACGTTTATAACATTTTTATTACAAAATATCTATCTGGTTTCATATCTCAAATTCAAATATATCCTTACCAGTTCTACTATCAGCTGATCCTCCTGCTAATGCTGAGGTATATATGACCTTCTCTTCCAGCCAGAAGATTGATTCTATCACTGACAGGAGAAAAAGCAACCATATACAAATGATCAGGTTAGGTATTTTGTCTACTCAGATCATATTTATGTCCATACTATAACTGAATAAAACTATCTGAAAATCTAAGCAATGGGACTGAAATGCATACTTCTCTTGTAGTGTAGGGTTGGCTTTGTGTTGGTTTGTTTTAGTTGTTTTTTTTTTCCCTCCAAAATCAATCTTTATGCTTTTCTGTAAACACAGGCATGGCAACTCTTTTCCCACACATTGAATATATTCTAAAATTCTGAATAAGTATTTTGGTTTTAGTAATTAGAATCTAAGCTCTTGTTTTTTAGTGTTTTACTTTTAGCAAGTATTTATAACAGAATGTTGTGTCCAAAAAAATAATTTTTTGCACATCTTCATGAAGGAAATTAAAACCACTACCAGCTCCAGTGAGATGAAGGAGAAGAATAAACATGGTTGAGGCAATTTATGGACTCTGATCATCTTTGGAAGTGGGGGGAGGGTGGTGTTGTTTTCTTTATGTGTATGAATACAGAACTGAAGGGGACCAAGGGATAATTTTACGGCAACTATATTTTGTGCATTATCTGAAAAATTTAATTATTTCAGATTGCTTTGTCCCATTAGTACTTCATTCATCTGACTACTGTGATAGGCTTTCTGCATTTTTGCTGATAAGCATGAAGTGGTTCCTGGAATAAATCTAAGAGTTTTTGGCTGGTATTATTTAACACTATCTAGGATGGATTCCAATATTCACAGTGTTTTTCTGCTTTTCCTGGTATTCAATATTTCAGTATGTGCTTGTTTGACATGAACACCATGACTGTGATGCTATCATTCATAAGCATTGTTTGATCCCTGCAAAATGGAGCAATGTGCCTTTATATCTCTAAGCATGAAGAAAAGGATTGAATAAAGTGGTGATACTAATTTCCTGATTTCCAGATGACTACGTTTTCCAGTGTCACTAATACTCATGCACTTACAATTTCACTCAAACAAATCCCAGCCTTTTCTCAAAGGACTTCTTAATTTCACCCAGTGTGTAGTTCTGGCAGCAGTGAATTGGTGATCAGTTTGCAGCAATTCCTTTGCCTCATTCCAAAGAAAAAAGAAACATTTGCCAGAACACATACTTGTTTTCCTGACTTCCAAATCCAAGGGTGATATAAATCTGTATAGTGAAGAGCATTATTTAATTTCTTTGATTTGCCTCACAATTTTCTACCAAAATAATAGGTGAGGTCTTCTTTCTCTTCACAGCTTTATGTGTATTGAAGCCATTACAGACAGGCATCCTAGTACCTCCTTGGGGCAAGAGGTTAATTTTAATCTACTTATTTGATATAAGTCTAAATTTTTATAACATAATGCATAAGTCAAAATCAGCATTGTTTCATAATGTGTAAGCCTTACCATATATTTATGGTGTCTTTATTAATATGAATATATCTATTTATATACATATGGATATTATGTAAGATATATTTTAATATCTAGATTGTGGCACCTTGTAGACACTATAGCTAAAGGTTCATGTTTTTACAGTATCACACTTCAATTTGAATGTTCTTGCAGATTTCTAAGACAGCAATTAAAAATTGAGACAGAAACAAAAATTGAAACAAACTGTAAATATACCATCTTAATTTTTGGTGCTTTTTTTGAGTTAAACAATACCTAGTTCTCACCTATAAAGTATTACTACAAAAAAGTCACATAACTATCTCAAAGGATTTGGGAAGTTTAACTATTGCAAGATTAGTACCACTGATTACACAGAATCTACTAGTGCTAGAAAATACAATTTTCTGCTAAGCTTTCTGGATGCCTCAGACACTTCTTATTGTTGAAATAACAGAGCAGAGTTGGGAGTTTTCTGCATTCTCCCATGACAATATATATAAAACCATAATACTTGGAATTTCCTATGTTTCTCATTTGTTGCTCAAAATTGCTCAAAACTTCACAAAAAGTGTTTTGCTTTTTATTCTAGATGTATATTGCCATTTTTGGAGAATGCTTTTAGTTATAAATATTTAGCACAGAAGGTCCCAAGAATTCACAGCCTAATAACACACCCATTCTTGGATTAGAATGGCCATTTTCTGGCAAAAAGGAATGTTACTAAGAAAAAAGAGTATCTGAAGAATTTACTGTATTGAGCCCATCACATCGCCCAATTGCCAAGCACTTAATATGCCAATATTTTGAGGATACAAGTTAAGGTAACGGATTTTTAGCCTAACACTTACTATGAAAGAATGTTTACAAGATTCTTCCTAACAGGTCATTAAGGATGCTACAAAAACCTCTGGTGACACAGCCAGTCAGTGCAGCCAGAGAGGTTATAAACACTAGTGTTTTTCCAGGGTGACAAGAAACTGAAAAAGAGAAAGGCTATGAGATGAAAAAATACAAAGTACAGAGACTGAAATGACAGTTATAAACATTGTGAATTATACTTTGAGAAAGGCCACAGTGAGTGCTAGCAAAGTGAATTGCTGGCTATCAAAGGCTTGGAGGGGAAGGAGACAGGGAAAGGAAGAAAAAAGAGGTGTATAGTTATAAACTGCTTAATGGGAACTTTGCTTATACTTTGCTGACCTGGCAGAAATATTTTGGGTTCCTAATGGCAGCTCTTTTCACAGCTCAACAGGCACCAGGTTTCCCATAATATACAAGTTTTTCTAGTCTTCATTGTGCTGTCTGAAAGTGACAAGAAGAAAAAGAAGCTTGTTTTGACACATCTTTCCCCCCCAAAAAAGCAGTCAATGAGCATTTGATCTCAAATGGGTCATTTGTTGATATGAGGAGCTATGGAAAAATAATTTGTTTTTATATTTGCCACTGGCTATGGGTAGACGTAGAGGTAAATGGATATAAGAAGGGAGCTATCAAAAACTCACATCATCTCTTTTATGTTATTACAATACTGAGGAAAGAAGGAAAATTAGTTAAAAAATACTAAAGAAGTTTAAGAACAATGATAAAGAAAAAGAAAGCTATTAATAATTGATCTGCTACTACAATCAGTGATTTTTGTATAAAAGAAGAAAGTACATGTTGCATCCCAGGTAGAGGGGGTGTTCCTTGGCCACAGACAGTCCAAAAGTATCACCAGGCCACAAGAGCTGATGGCGCAGCTCATAATACGGGCCAGGGCTTGTCTGCAAGTACTAGCGGGTTGTGACTTCACATGTATCCACCTCCCCATCAAAACATCCACGGGGAAAATGACCAAGGAGACCTTTGAACACCTTCTCAGACAAAATGAAAATTTGCAGTTTGCTCTAGACAGCTTCTCAGGCCAAATTCAAATTGGGCATCCTGGCCATCATCTGTTCAATACAGAATTCAAATTGTTGCCGAGAGAATTGCAAAGTAAAAAGCCACTCAAAGCACTGACAGTGTTCACAGATGGGTCAGGGAAGTCCCACAAGTCAGTAGTGACTTGGAAAGACCCAGAAACTCAGTTGTGGGAATCAGACGTTAAAGTAGTGGAAGGTTCCCCACAAGTAGCTGAGTTGGATGCTGTCGTGAGGGCTTTTAAAAAATTCGATCAACCTTTTAATCTAGTCACAGATTCGGCATATGTGGCAGGAGCAGTGTCTAGAGCTGAACATGCAATTGTAAAAGAGATCCCAAATCAAGTCATCTTCAGGTTGCTCACAGAATTAGTACACCTGGTTTCTAACCGTGAGCATCCCTTTTATGTGGTACATGTGAGGTCACACACGGATCTCCCAGGCTTTATTGCTGAAGGGAACCGCAGAGCAGACGCCTTGGCAGCCCCAGTACAGCTGGGAGGCCAGCCAAACATAGTCGAGCAGGCCAGGCTCAGCCATCAGCAGTTCCATCAAAATGCCCCAGGTCTGGTACGCCAGTTCCATCTGCGGCGTGACCAAGCCAGGGAAATTGTGGCCTCATGCCCCAACTGTCAGGAGGCAGCTCTACCAACACTGGGAGCAGGTGTGAATCCCAGAGGTCTCCGCAGTTGTGAGGTATGGCAGATGGACGTCACCAAAGTCCCCAAATTTGGGAAACTCAAGAATGTCCATGTAACCGTGGACACCTTCTCGGGAGCAGTTTTCGCCTTAGCCCACATAGGAGAAAGAGCCACAGACGTGAAAAAACACCTCATACACGCCTTTGCTACTTTAGGGGTCCCAGTCACAATAAAAACTGATAATGGTCCAGCATATACTTCCAGGGTGCTCAGTAACTTCCTGCAGGAATGGGGGGTCCAGCATAATACTGGGATTCCTCACTCCCCCACCGGCCAGGCCATAATAGAGAGGACTCACCAGACGCTGAAGCAAGTCCTCTGGAAGCAGCGGGGAGATGTACGAGTGCTGTCACCGCACGAGAGACTCTGCAAGGCCTTGTTTCCTATCAATTTCCTAAACTGCTCTTTTGACAGGCAAGAACCGCCAGCCCTGAGACATTTCAAACAACATCAGGAGCTCCAGCCAGAGGAGAGGCCTCCAGTATTAGTGAGGGATCAAGACTCTAAAGAAATCCAGGGTCCATTCCCACTCTTGACTTGGGGACGGGGATATGCCTGCGTATCCACGCCCTCAGGAGTCAAGTGGATCCCCAGGAGGCATGTCAAACCTTACACACCAGGACAGTCAGTGAGTCGGAGCGATACAGTGCCAGTAGATGCAACCAATGATCCCACCAACCAAGGGGTTGCATCCAATCGCAGGCGCCGCAGAAAAGGGAGAGACTCAACATCTCCCTAAAAAGCACTTTTCCCACATCTACCTCAGACCATGTATGTCTCCAAGTCGTGTTTATAATAAAGTTGTTGTCCCAGTTCCCCTATCCCCAAACACCCAGGGAAGAAGCAGCTGCAGTACCATCCCCAAGCCCTTTCCATCTACAAAGCAGTCACAGCAGCAGAAGAAGCTAAAAGAAGCCACTGTGCAAGAATCCAAAGAGAAACAACTGTCTTTTTTATATTATTTAAAGCGGGGAATTGTTGCATCCCAGGTTTGGGTTCACATTATGGGTTTTTCCTTTGTTAGTTTTCCAGTTCTCTGTACCCTCGTGCATCCCCCGAGTTTTCCCCTACTCCTGTGGTTTCTGTGCCCGTGTCCCCGTTCTTGTGGTCCCACTCACCCCAAAGTCTCGTGTCCACCCCTGCCGTGTTCCCATTGGTCACTGTAGTACACGTCATCACCGCGATGTCTGTACCCATTGGGCAGGAGGGCTCCCCGTCTGCCCTGTCCCTTCCCTATTTGATCCCACTCCTCGGCATGCTCGAGGCCATTTGCGTCCGTGCGAAGCTGGGAGCGGCTGCAGCCTTTCCATCGCAGCTCTCGCAGCCAATAAAGCATCCAGCCGCCACGCGGACGGATTTGGACGAATTCCCTGCCTCTTTGTTTCTTCCCTCGCGCCGACGGCAAAGTGCGGCCAACAGCCCACCCCGGAGCGCAACAGCAAAAGCGCCCGGAAACTGCGGCGAGCCCCGGCCCCGACGAAAAGCTGAGACACCCAAGCCGGGCATTCGGGAGCTGATCGGGGCAGACAAAGTAAAGAGCAGCCGCGAGTACATGCTTACATAGAACAGAAGTAATAATAATAAATATAATTTCTTGTCAATAATGAAACCATTGATGTGAGTTCTTTCCTCAAATATGTACGTGCGTGGTATTTTTTTCAAGTGACAGTTCAAGATGTCAACTTTATTTTACAACAATTTTTATAAGATTTCCATGTGAAAATGAAACACAGAATCAAATAATGGGTCAGGTTGGGAGGGATCACATTGAATCATCTGGTCCAGCCTCCCTGTTCAAGCACAGTCACCCTAGAGCATGTGGCACAGGATTGTGGGCATACAGATATTTTCAAATATCTCCAGTGTGGGAGACGTCACAACCTCTCCTGGCAATCTGTTCCAGTGCTCAGTCACCTGCACAGTACAGAAGCTCTTCTCCATGTTGAGGTGGAACTTCCTGTGCATCAGTTTTGGCTCATTGCATTTTGTCCTGTTGCTTGGCACCACAAGAAGAGCATGGCTCCATCCTCTTAACACCCTCCTTTGGAGACTTACAGACATTGATGAGGTTCCCTCTCAGTCATCTCTTCTTGGGCATGAACAAGCCCAGCTTCCTCAGCCTTTCCTTGGAAGAGAGATGCTCCAGGCCCTTAATCAAATTTGTAAACCTCTGCTGGACCTGCTTCAGGAGCTCCAGGTCTTTCTTATACTGAGGAGCCCAGAACTGGACACAGCTCTCCAGATGTGGCCTCACCAGGGCTGAGTAGAGGGACAGGATCCCCTCCCTCAGCCTACTGGCAATGCTCAAATGAAGTCCTTTTTCTCTTTAAATCAGCAGAAGTCTCAGTACCTCAGAAACAAAATACAATTAATTTGCTACTTCAAAATTCTTATAATTCATTAAACTTCATAAGTTACAAACACAGCATATACTGTGAAATAATTCATTGTTTTCCTTCCACAGAAAAGGACATGGATGGACAAATTTTTTAATGGTGTCTGATTCATGAGACTCACAGGAGTGAAGGTGATTAGTTGCAAATTTTTTAACTAAATCACAGAACTTCTCATTAATAAAATATTCAGTATGATGTGGTCAAAAAACAATCTCGTTGGACTATGTTAAGCAATATGGAGTAGGGGATTTCCTTGTTTGTTTCAATCCAATCTTCATTTTATCCTCAGGAAAATAAAAAAAATTAAAAAAAATTAAAAAACCCCACAACAACAAGAACCACCAAGCTCTTGGTCTCATCAAGTAGTATATAAGATTTTAGGACTTTATGAAAAAGTTACTGTAAGTATATGGCTGGAATACTTTTGTTTCTGATAGGGAACAGGGAGAATGAAGGTGTTAGCTGAGGTGTGAGGAAGGAGAAGCTATGAGTGTTAAAACTATCAGGAAGAGTTAAAATCTTATTTGCGCTCACAGCTGAATATTATATAAATAAGTAATCTAATCTGACAAACATAAGAATTGCTTAACTAAAAATGGTGTGGAGCCTAAATATTTAATAAAACTTAAGTCTGCCATCTGATAATTAACTGTCTAAACTATGTCAGAGTTTAAATATGTCAAAAGACAGACCAGAACAACTACAATGGCATCCAGTCCATTAAAAAAACCCACAAGAATACTAAAAGAAATTTAGTATGGTTCTGAAACCACTCAACACTAAGAAACAGAACATCTGGCCTTCAGGGAGCAAAAATCCAATTAACAGTAATGGAGCATGCAAATTCTTGCCAGCTGAAAATCTGACCCCAGCTTTGGTTAATGAATCAGAATTTTTTCCCCTCATTTTTATGATTATATTTATGTCTGTATTTTAGAGAGAAAATAACTGATATTTCTTCCATTAAAAATTACTTTGTGGTTTGGCTGACTTTTCTGACAGTGACACATTGAGGACATTAATCTACAGTTGGTTTTGCGGGTTTTTTTTCTTCCAGAGGTCCCCGTGATAAGCAACAGCAGATTTCCTGCTAAATGTCCTAGTGGTAAGCAATACAAGTCCACTTATAATGGCTCAAAATAAATGAATGAGTTATCACTCAATATAGCCAGGAAATGCAGTACTATCCGACAAGTGGTATAGCTGACATATCTCTCTGCATTATAATGAATTACTGACACCACATAAAAATAATTGAATTGCATACATTATTATCAAAATAACAAAATATCAAAGTATACACAAGCACAGTTGAAATAAACAATTTATTGTGCCACATATCCTTCAACGTGAACAGCAATCCAAAAATGAAATAATTAACCATGAAACTGCGGTTCGTAGGGTGTTAAAGAGCATTTATGCCTTTCTTAATTTTACTGTACAGTGTGTATAGTCCCCATTAACGTTAATGACAGAACACCCATTAATATAAACACTTGTCAGTATTTCATGCACTGTATTCATAAAGTTTGGATCACATCTATCAACTCTGTGCAATGTGGAAAACTACTGATGTGGAAATTTTAAACCAAATTTCTATGACATTTTTAATAATTAGTGATATGTCCCCTGTCGGGCCAATAATCTGAACACTGCATCTCAAAATGTATTCATCAGGCCTTCTCTGCCTCTGTTAGGGTCTAATTAATTGTTGGATAGATACAAAATGTCTTTAAATCCACTGAAAATCTTTCCAGCAACTTCTCTGAGTCTGCATCAGTTAACAGAAGTACAAAAGCCCTAATATCAGGAGTAGCTAGAGAAAAGAAAATTACCCTGCATAGAACAGTAAGATGAAAAAAAAAATATTTTGACAAATTACCCTGCGTAGAACAGTAAGATGAAAAAAGAATATTTTGACAAATTACCCTGTGTAGAACAGTAAGATGAAAAAAAAATATTTTGACAAATATTTTTCAAAATTACCTTGTGCCGAGTTCCCAGATATAGTACCATAGCACAACCCTCTATACAAACTATTTAAAAAGCATGGTGTTTGGAGGGCTTGTTCCTTGTGTGAATGGTACTTCATCTGACCAGTGTCTTAGCCTGCAGTAGCACTTATTTACTGAAGCTGGGATGCCTTGATAAGAAAATTTACTACTTCAAATATCTTTTCCCTTTGTGAAATGGAATGAGATCAAAACGAAGACAGAATCATGTAATCTTCCATGTCTTCTTTGTGGGTAAAATAATATTAATAGACTTCATAAATTGCTGGAAAATATATTATTGTATATTTATATTATTATGTATAGTATGCATATTATATATATGTATATATATATATATATATATGTGTGTGTGTGTGTGTGTGTGTGTGTAAGTGTGTTTAAAAAAAAATCACACAAGGCTATAGGGAGTGCATACCAGAGAATTAAAAGTAGTTGCACCTCATGCTCTGTAATGTCAAAAATATGTGCAGTAGTTTGGGACTGCAATTTGCTGCTACTTTTATTTCAGTCATTGATTCTGAACATCTCTTCATATCAAATATAATACCACTGATATGATCTACAGTATCTCTTGTTCATGGCAGAAAATAATGTTATAAATAAAGAGGAAGTAATGAGCTTTGCCATATGGTTTTTATTTATTGTTATTAAACTATTTTTCATATTGTAAATACTGCCAGGTGAATTTCAGAAATTGGGTTCTGTAATTTATTCTTTTGAATACTTTTCTTTAAAATATTTTTTTGAAAAGCTTCTCTGGTACTAAAAAAAAATTCTTTTCAATAGGCCATGTGATAGAGAGTCTCACATTCTCATTAATGGTGGTCCAAAATTCTATGGAAAAAGATCTGCAACTGATCCATGAAATAATATATTTTTCCATTTTTAAAATAATTAGGAAAAAAATGATCTATGAAAATTTTGAAAGGTAATACGTATCCTTTAGTTCAAAAAGTTCAAGGATTAACAGCAGGTGGTGAAAAGGTTCAAGGATTAACCTCAATCGGTCCATGGAATATCAAAGCAACATAATTTTAATATGCCATTTTGCCTGCTTTTTTTCCCTTAAATTAGAGATTTACATAGAGAAAGAAATCACAAAAGGTAACAGGTAACTAGATTAGTTGGTCTAGTCTAATTTTCTGGATGTTTAAGCTTTGATTTTTATCAGGTTATCCTCATTATGCATTTAGTTATGCAATCTAGCTGAAATGGGACACACCAGAGTCCCTGTGTGTACATAGCAGCAGGACAGATGTCCTGTAGACAGATGTATGTAGACAATTCTTTATTCTTACAGTCATTCATATCATTGTGATTTTGAAAGAGCAGCCAGGAGGAAAACATGATACAAGTGTCATAGGATGAGAACTTTATTTGGTAAAGTGCAACAGCAAGTTGAGTAACTATTTCAAAAGGGTACTGTAAGTTTTCTGAGTATGTTATTTCTAGGGCTGTGTGCACCTGGTAATTTAGAGTGATGAAGAGTTCAATACATCTTTGTCCCAGCTGATATTTATCTATCTTTCTAGTGTGTGACTAGATCCCAGTGGAGTATATATAATAATTAGACCTACACTCTCCTTGATTCACTTGTAGGTTAAAGGGCAGAGTCTGAAACTCTGTTCTGTTAAAAACATATTAAGTATGATATTAGTGGTCTAAAGCTATATACTTCCCCAGAGATTCCCACTTTTAATAACCTCCAGTATAATAGATAAGGCAGAGGGCAGTAATCATTACTGAAATGGATTTTCTGGCAGAGTTAGACATCACCTCCAGGAATCAATAATCATTTTAAGCTAACGTGGTGATTAAATGACCTTCCTTTTATTTTCCTTCATGTTGAGTTGGTTTTTATCTTGATTTAGAGCCACACAGCCAGAACAAAGATAAACAGAGGACTGGCAGCATTACAGAATCACAGCAAAGCCTATCCCTTATACAGGTAAAAGCATTTTAATGTAATGAATGCATTTGCTGTCCAATCTGTGACTTCTGAAGAATTGCAATAAAAATTCTAGATGCAGACTATATTAATGGATTATACCCGAGGATAGTTCTTGTTTTTAAAATATTGGCTGCAGCAGGTGCTATGGTTTTATGTTTAATAATTTATTGTTGTGGAGCTTCCTTGAGGATATCTGTGTTGAATGGTGTTTATTAATCCTTTCTTCTTACACATCCTCCTGCTCTCTGTGAAGGAGTATTACATGACTACACTCCTTCCTTTTCTCCCGGAGGAGGGAGATGGAGAAGCAGCTAACTTCAGCATGCTATGGCTTTGATGAGCTACATCTAACCAGATAAGACTGTTGCTAAGTTGACTTTGAGCTCTTTTGAGGTTTAGTTTCACTTCTTGAAATCCAAAGACCTTTATTTTGGCTTTGTTTTTTTATTTTGCATCTTCTGAAACATACCCATAACGTGGTTTTCTGTGGTTTGTGGGATGATTTGTTTTGGTTTTGGTTGTTTCTTTGATTTAGTTTTTGGGTTTATGTTTTTAATTGGTTTGTTTCACGTACAGGAGGACAACAGGGTTTAATTCCAGATTAGAAGACTGCATGATGAATGTTCACAAAATAATGGACAGAACATAAAAAAAACCTGGAAGGACACCCACAGAAAACATCACAAAAATGATTGTGTTTTCTGTACCAGTTTGAACAACTGGGGAGGAGCACATGATAAGAGCATATAATAGTGCATAATCTGTAGGGACACTTGTGCTTGCAGAGTACACTGCACTCTCCATTAAAACAACTCTTTGAGGCTGATTTTTGAGCACATTTTAAATATTCATTGTCTTGTTTGGTTGTTGTTTTTTTCCAAATGTTTATCTGTGGAGCTAGGACAGCATCTCTGAAAATGAGTTTAGATTTCACCGAAGAAGCAAAAGTAACCATTTAAACCCATTTAAACCATGTGGGCTTCATTTCTATCTTTTTTTAGAATAAAATGTGTGTGTATTTCAATAATCTTTTCTGGGATCCTACAGATCTGATCCCACAGCAAAGAGCAGAGCATTGTGCCCTTGGCAGGGAGGAGTTGATCCCAACGAGGCAGTTGCAGCAAAAAGAGAACATAGATGAGTGTCATTACTCTCCCTCATTCACTCATTCTCCAAACTCCCATTTACCCTTACAACCTCTTGCAATGCATTTCAGCCCCTGACTTCACTGCTCTTCTCTTCTTACTATGTCAGATATCATGAGATCTCCTTAAACTCCAGATAGTGCTCTGAGGCAGAGGATTAAGATGAGATGGACTCTTTTTGTCACCCAAAGGTAGGAACTGGCAGATTATCTTTGCCAGTAGAAGCTTCCTGTGGGGCAGGCTGACTAAACTAGATGAGAAACTAACTGTTACAGTGTTGGAGGGCTTTGGATCTGATGGACAGTGGATGGCTGTGAAGGCAGCAGCATAGTGATTTCTTCCTTTTTTCTTTCACAGAAAAAAGGTCAAAAGGATGAAGAGCAACAAGTTCTATTACATGCCAAGTTTCATAAACCAGAAATCCTAGGATTATACTAGCTGCAGATAATTTGAAATCCACTCCCTTCTTGACATAATTTTGGATATTCTTTTTAAATTAGTCCATATCAATACTGTATTCTGATGAAATACTCATGGAAGTAATTATTTAATTGCTGTGAACAAATTAAATAATAATTACATGGCTTCATGTTGCCTGATTTCCAACATCTCAGCTAACCACAATTGAAGTTACTCCCATAATCAATAAATAAAAAACAACTACCACATTAGGGTGCGAAGAATTCACCCACTGACTATAGAGCCAGTCTAGTTTTAAGTGTAAAGCAGACAGTAAAATTTTATGGAGTCAAAGTCAGGTGAGAAGAAGCTTCACATGTAGGTCTCCATATACTTCATTCTTGACATGCAAACCTTTTGTTTGCATGTCAAGAATATAAACACTAATAGCTTCGTTTCAAATCCCATATTCAAAATCTTAACAGACCCCAAATATTTTTATAGACCTGGAAATCATTATAAGGTCAGGATACTTAAATGGAAAGTTATGAGAGCCATACATCTTAAACAGATCTTAAAAGTACAATGTCCTGGTCTAAAAGATTTCAATAGGTAAGGGTTCTTATGGTTTCAAAGAAACAGGTCTGTCCAATAAATTATACAGATATCTTCAATCACTAACTACTCTTAATTTACTTGTAATGAGAAAAAGAAAGGAATGATGCAAGTACTTAATTTGATCCCACTCACACGCATCCTTTGTACAAAATTATGAAAATAAACCAGTAGTCATTGAATGCATGGGTCACCATAGCATCAAATGAATGTTATTTTCCATTATTTAGATTTTACAGTTTCAAGACCCTTGTGTAACTGTCTCGTTCATGCAGCCTCTAACAATACATCAGCCAAAGGAAATTAGCTTTATTTAACAACATCCACTATTCCCTCAACAAAGTTCAGACAGGTCACTTCTGATCTCCATTATTATTCCCAGCTTCCCAGCTCTGCCCACTGCTTCACAGCACAGCCTAGGATAAGCACTGCTTCTCTAGCTCAAGTGAACCACTTGACTGTGCAATCCCTTTTTGAAAAAAAAAAAAAAAAGAAAGTGATTAATTTTGGAAAACAAATATTTTATCTGAAATGAAGCATGAGTTCATGCCTGGTGAAAACACCATCTAATTAGTAAAATAATTGCAAGTGTTTTGATGTCAATAAGTCACAAATAATGTAACTGATTCTCTTCTTTCATTATTTATTCCTTGTCTCATTATTTTTTTCATTTCTGAAATAAGTAATTTGTACATGCTTTCTATAGTAATATTATAGTGCAAAAACTTAATGGAATTCATGGAAAATGTGAAAATCATACTAAATTATCAATTATTAAATTGTTATACTAAAATAATTTATTGTTTTATTTCTGCTAATTCTACAAAATTGGAATCTGAGTGGCATCAACAAAATTCCTTTATATGCCTATGAAACCTATAGGAGCCTATGTTTATGGAGATGAGGTGAGATTTTTAACTTTTCTCCCCACAAAGAAGCAGAATTTGTACTTCTTGCAGTAAGTATGCAAATCAAGTTACCTTTATGACAAGTGTATAAGTGATGTGCATGTTCTCTGTTGTTAAAAATGTTAACAATAAATAGGCAGTTCTGAAACTTAAATTTGTAACATGTTACAGGAAAGGGTAAAGTAGTCTGAAGACCCACCAGTGTTTGCATTCACAGTCAAAAAATGGATATAGCCTCAATCTAAAAAATACATAGGAAGACTTGGAGAAATACAGAACATTTGATACTTAACTAATGATCTTAAGAAAAAAATATGGACATTACTAATAAAAAACCCAAGCTTGTTTAGGTCACTAATGCTTTACATGTCTCAATATTATTAAAAGAAAAAAAAATAATAAAAAGGAAACAATGCTACAAGGCTTACCTTAATTTGTTTGATACTCAGATAAAACCTATCAAGTGTCCATATAGGTGTTATCACAGTATTTAATTACAAATTACAATAATTTACATTGAATTAAACCAAAAAGAGATTTAAATATTAAGTGACATAATATTCTTAAATAAAAACTATGAAAGAAATTGGCAGATATATATTCCTTATTAATAAAGAATAAAGCAATTATTCTCTAATTGGAGAAAAGTCATGAATCCTATCCATTGTGAGAGGAATATTTATTATAAAGGTTATTTAATTTGTGGGTTTTTTACAGTTTTCAGACTGCTTCTATTTTTAACCATAAAAGTAACTATAGAGGCTTCTTTTTTATTCCATTCCTTTAAAAAAATCTGGGTTTTTTTCTATTTTCTTTCATTTCTCAGAGCACAAATCCTCAATATTCACCTCACATTACACAACAGTTCTTTAGAGGACTAATATAGTTATTAGGAATTTTGGAGAAATGTAATGTGTAGATTTTATGGGAATACATGTAAACAGAGTGGCATAAGTTGAAAATGGCTTTGTATAAGCATGCTATGCATTAATTGAAAACTGATTTCAGCTGAACTACAGTGGACAGCTTATCTTTAACTGTATGCCATAAATGCAGCACCAAAAGGTAGGAAGAAATGTGTCTGGCAGCAAGACAGCAGCTTTATTAGGCACTTATCCAAAGCTTCTCAGCCTCCCAAATAGGAAATAGACATTAGCAATTGAAACACTTTACCTGGCCATTGTGCTGTTCTAGATTTCTGCATTTAGGTGAACACCTATGGGCCTAAAGTCAAAAGCATAATTCAGCAATTATCATAAGGCTTAATTGTCAATTTTGTTCTTATTCTGCTGCTATAGGATGAATACAGACAATGAAAACACCTTTTTGATGCCATTTCATGGTTTCTGATCCAATCTTATTGCAGTTCCAGAGCAAGGACCATTCTGAAATGAAATTGAATGGTGACAAAATGTTGACTGAGTCTTCCACAATGTTTGAAGCTAGTTCTTAAGGGAATAAAAAAGTTATTTTAGAGTATGCATAGAATACCTTCTTCCTTGCAAAAGTGAATTAAACAAAATTATGTCAGCCTCTATGGAAGCTGAACCTACAGCTGCTGATCACTAGATCACTAGTTTTTTTATCACTAGATAAAAAACAGTCTCTAAAACTCTCAAGCTGAAACTTTGAAAGGGACAATTTTTCTAATTCCAATGCTCAAAGCTTTATTTGATTTGAATGTAGTCTAATCATAATATCCAAAGAGAAAAAGTTGTCAGCATAGTAAAAATTGTTTTAATAATCCTAAAATCAGAAGCAGCATTAATAATTTATGTCAGAATTATCATTTTATGTCAGATTCAGTTGCAGTGTGTATGCCAACAGTATTTTTCCTCCTTGATTCGAATATTAATTAATTAAACATATATCAGAATACAACAACATTTTTATGGTAGTTACAGAGAGCCATGAATACAGAGATATAAGAGGGGACCCTCTGAAGTATCATTATACTATACTCTTGCAGAACTTTGTTCAAGATGCTCTGCTCAGGCAACTTATTTATCAACAAAATACTTTACAGACTCTCTCAACCTCCTCTTTACAGCTAGAACCTCAATTTCTCTCAGGCTTGTACCCAAATCCTGACACCATTTAGTTCCTCACAACCAAATTCATTAGAGTGTTAGGAACTGCTGATATGCAGAGTGCCAGATATGTAACTTTGACTCTTAACTGTTTTCTTTCTAGAATGCTTTAGACCATCCTTCTCCTTTTCATACCTCTACTGCATCTGGTGCAAAAGCAATATAAACAGCCTCTTAGTAGGCTGCAAAGAATGGCAAATCCCCCTTATTCTCATCCATTCCATTCACATGACATTTTCCCTCCACCAGCCTGCCCTCATCAGCTGTTTGCTCTAATGCGTTAGAAAGAAATGTGAAACAGAAGGTGGGCAGGGCAAACATTTGCAGGAAAATAATCCTGTCAGCTGTCTCTGCAAGATTCACTAGAGCTCTTTTTCTGAGAGCAACAGAGGCCTGAAAATTCATTCTGTTCTCTGCTGTCAGTTGGAAACAGTGCCATCAAAGCTTTTGTTATGGTGGTGACAATTTCTGAGAAGTCTGTGTTGACACAACCCTCACACTGTCCTTGGCTAGGTGAGTCTGGCTCTCAGCTCTGATGAACGTTCCAAATCATTTATTTCTTTCTATGAATGACAAAAAATCCCTGCATCCTGCTTAAAGCTAGTGGTGGGCTCATAAAAGTCAGAAATTATTTTACTGTCAAGATATGAGTGAGGTATAAAATGTATCTGTGCTCAATACTAAACCAGATAAGCTAGAGTTAGGATAACCCCTAAGAAATGTCATCTGTCTCTTTCTCAGCTGTGTTGTTTGTTGAGTTTGTTTTTTTTTTCTTCTTAGAGATGAATATTCATCATAACGAATTTTTTTTTTACACACAAACACAAACATACCAGTTCTGTCAAAATTTTTGAAGATAAATTTTTTGTAAGGCAGCTGGTTAGTGGGTGTGAGTCATGGACAGCATACAGAGAGAAATACTAGGGTGTTATGATGATATTCTATTGAATAGTAAGTGAAAGAAGTTCAGGTTTTGGCTTTGTTTTTCCTCTCAGTGACAGGTGACTGTTTAACCCCCAAGCCACTGCGATGTGGGTATTTCTTATGTTGGGCCTACTCATTTTGTGTAAATAAACATTCAATAGTAGGAAGAAATGGACAATTATCTTCATTATTGATGCTTTTACTGTCAGATGGTAGTCACTATTTAGGCCCTAACTATAGATATTAAAAATAATGGAAAAAAAATGTATTTTATCTCAGAATGAAATCATGGAGGGAAAAAATCCCAGAGGCTTTGCAAGCTATCACAGTCAGCCACATTTAAGAGCATGTGTTTCTGCAGCATACCGATACTCAGAACTTCCAATTCCTTTAGTGTGTGTACTGCATATGTACTTCTTTGTAGTGTTTGGCTGCTAAAGAGTGTAGAGAATTCTAATTCTACTGTAGGAAAAAGAAAAAAAGAGACATAAACGGCCTTAATTAACACCTCTTGCACAAGATCTGCCAACCTGTTGTACATAGGCAGTTAATAAAAAAAGGCTGAAGGAATAGCCCGCATATGCTCATTTATCCATCTAAGCTGTGACAAACTAAGAGTAGCTGGCATTGGGCTTTAACAGAATAGCATCTTAATTGCTTATCAGGATAAGAAAGGTAAGTGGCTAACCACTACCTGTGAGAATTCAATCTGTTCCCTCAGGAATCTGGCTGTTTCCCGTGGCTGCATTTTTTTATTTTTAAAATCATTGATATATTTTTATAAGGTTAGCAGGTTGCAGTTAGAAAACAGTCAAATTCAATTTATTTTTGTTTTCATGAAAACCTTTATCCTCTGAGAATTCATTTCATAGGATTTCTCCTCTTCTTTTCCAGTAACTGGCAGCAGGCACGCTTGGTTGAATGACCTTTTTTATTTAACTGGGTTGAGAGTATACTCATATACAAGAAAGAGGGTTGGTTTAATTTTTTCTGCTATGGTTCTACTGAGAAGTTAAAATTCACTAGCTGAATTAATCTTTGTTTTGAAATTTTAATTATGTTTGCTGTAGCAATCTCTCTCCTCACCTTGGTTGGGCTATATATTTGCAGAGTCCATAGCTTCTAACTCAGCCAAAATACCTTTTGAAATCAATCAGTTTTGCTTGAATGAGTAGCACTAAGAAAAGACATTTAAGGTTTAAATGTAGTCAGCACATTCTAAATATTGGAGTTATGACACTTTGTTATATACTGATATATATCATAAGCTTTCAAATAAATGTTTCAAGTGTTATCAGAAGGGCTTTATTACACCACGATGCCTATTATGCCAAATTACAACTTCATGCACCAACATTGTTGTGTGCAATTTTTCATCTAGATGTCATACCAACTGGACCTTTTGGAGGCCAGTGAGATCTACCAGTATGAAAAATCTCTTCATAATAACCCCACTTTTTAAGTTCATTTCTGATGGAAATAACCATGGCATGGTTACTTTTGAGAGGAGCTGAAGATGATCCTAACTCTTTGCTTTCTTTAAAGGTTGACTATTTCCCCATTTTTAAAGATCAATACTTGGAAGATTTTTTAAAATTTTTATTTATTTTATTAATTTATTTCAATAATTTATTTATTTTTCTTATTTGACAGGTGTTCATACCAGGGGTAAGCACGCATATTGGGGTGTGAGGGAGATTATAGTGTCTAAACATTAGCATCTAATGCAGCTTGGGAGTTTCATCTATCAGTGAGGTAAAATATCTTAGGCTGTCTAAAAGCACCCAGGACTGCTTTGTTCAGGCAGGCAAATCTTTTACACAGTGTCTTACACGTGCCATCTTTTGGCTTCTTATTCGCAGAGTGTGTACTTTAATAAGCTAGCTGGTTGCTTGGTGAAATTTTCTTGCAATGTTCCCTGCTTTCATGCCAGCATTCCCAACACCTCACTTTTGTAGGGAAGTAGCATTAGCCATGGAGGTCCTAGGGAAGGCTTGTTTTTACCACCCCAATATTTAGTCCTAAATCTGCCAGTCCCGCTCAGAAACATAATCGCGCTACATATTGGATCTTCATAATTTGTGTGCTGGTTCAAAACACGAATCTGTGTGAAGAGCTGGGCTTTGTGAGTCTATAACAAATGAACAGTTTTAAGCTGTCTTTTCTGGATCATTTAGCAAAACACTTATCAACTTCCCCACTTTTCCCCATCTAAGAGGGTTTTGCCTGTCATCTCTAAAGCTGATCTTCAGCTGGTATATTATATGACAGAAAAGACTACATGTGCTGATTGCCTGTCATTCTCTTTATGTTGTCAGTTTTTCCTAAGCCCAGTTTTATGATGCAGCTGAAAAGGCCTGATTCTGTCAAATAATTTAGTATCCACTTCATTGTCATAAACTGGCTGATGCAGCCTTTTCTTAAGTTCTGATATGGTTTTCATATCAGTGGTGCAGACAGACAAATACCCTAAAATTTTGTGTCTGATTGTTTATACTATTCTCATGCATTTCAAAATTTTTGGAAAAGATGATTTAAAAAATATCTCTTTCTGAGGATCAACTTGTTGCTCAATTAATATAGTGTCATGATTCTATAAAAAGTTCAAGGCAAACTTAGAAACTGTAAATTTTATGAGACATCTATTCATCTATTAGAAAGGCATTCTAAAATACATTTTGTGATATATGTCTTATAGCATCATGAAAGTGTTGCTGATAGATATGTAAATTGGGAAGTATTCACAAGTTAAAATTGAAACTATAGCAGTGCCTATAAAGGTACTGAAGTGCAGCTCAGTGCAGCTACAGTTTGATCCATATAAAAACTAAAACGAGAAAGAAAAATCTTGAACACAGTGAGTTCAGAAAAAACCAGGAGAAACTGAGAAAGTACATAAAGGTACTGGTTGCTGAACTAATTTTAATTCCTATTCTGAATTCTGGCCTCTAGAAGATGGATGAATGCTCACCTGAATTGTGCCTTTTTTTTTTTTTTTTCAGACCATATATATATCAGGTAACTTAAATAGCAGGTATCTTTGGTGTCAACAAGGTAATAAGGAACACATTTTACTGTTTTAATTTCCCATTTTACTAACATTATTTTTGGCTTTCTAATCAAGAGTTTCGATGTTTGCATCTCTAGATCAAACTTTCCTGCTTTTGACTTTAAATTTCTTCTTTTTTAGACCGAAGTTGAGAAGGCTGAGAAGTATGAGGGATTTTCTTTCTGCAGAAAAAAGGGATGTACATGCAATGAGACACCCTGACAAAGTCTCGGAAGCCCATAAGCCGAGATGAATCTAGGAATATCAAGATTTATGTTTCTTGTTTTGCTCCAGGGGTCAGTTTAAGGATAAAATGACAGCTTACAAGGCAACATTTCCCAAAAAGACGTTGCCTAATCTTGTAAGAAAAAACATCTTGTAGCTCTTGTTGCTCCCTGGTAAATTATAGATGCTGAGGTGAAAGCTGGAACAGTCACAACAGTCCTAGAGGCTGCCAAATCAAATGTTTTGCAGGAAAATTTTGCAGCTACAATTTCTTGACTTGGACTGAAGAATCTTTGAAATCAGAAGTCAATCAGATGTAGAACTTTCACGTATTTTGCTTTTCATTTGTCTACATTTTGATCCTATGTTAAATGTCAATCACAGTTCAAAATCTGACATTATAAAACCAGCCTCAGCGGTTTCTGAGGAAGGTAAAGGAAGGGAGACATACGTCTTCTTTGTAGTTACAAAACACTTGATTGTTTTTATTTTTCAGTACTAGTGCTCTTCTGCTGTGCGTGTCACCCTTTGAATTATTTTTCTTCTTATGAAACATGTAGAAACAGTGACTGTGGCAGAGAAAAACAATTAATTCCAAGCCATGGATGACATCTGGTCTTTGTGCTTTCCAGTTCTGTGTTTTAAAGGTTGTCTTAGTAATTTTTTGTTATTTGTGTTTGCATTTTCCTGTTACAGAATCTCCAGCTGAATTTATTTGAAGTTGTGTGGTTCAGCTGTATTCTCCTACATGTTTCTCCAGATCTTGGTAATATATTCTGGGTGTGTGAGCTGGGGTTTTTCATGACTGATCTTCTAGAGATTTCTTGAAACAATCTATTTTGGCTAGCACTGCAAAGAGTGCTATTTTAATTCTTTTAGCCTGATTTTTTTTTTTCCTGACACAGTGACTTGTTTTAGTGATTCCATGAATATTTTCTGATCTGACTGCCATTTCATTTTGAGCATTCTCTCCTTGTTTCTGATGTTATCTGATGTTGCAAATAGTTTGGGTTTGATTTAACCTGTACACACACCACTTCACCATACCTCTCAAGACTTTCAGTTGGAGATATATTTTCCTTTCATTGTGTAGGATGCTGGTGTTTCTCAAGGACAGAGTAAATCTGATGAATTCACCATCATTTCAGAGACTTCCTGAGCAGTTTTAGCAATGCCTGACTCCTTCTGTCAGGCACTGAACTTGACTGAATTTAGGGATTTCTGGGTTTTTCCTTTCTTTGTGCAGGGCTGGTTTCAGGCTTCTCAGCAAGGCAGAACAGACAGTTACTGTCCCAGGCACTGTCCTTGGCAAGCAGCTATGTTGCCCAACTGACTGGGTTTTATTTGGGGGCTGTTCCCGCTCTCTAGCCCCATGCAAAAAACTTGCCTGTCTCCCCCTAAAAAGAAATGCTGTAGCCAGTTCACCCAAGAAAAAATGAGATAGAGTATGGCCAGTTGACAGTTTATCCTTCTCTTTAAGTAAACCAGTGTGTATCCCCTCCACTCCCAGCAGCAGCAGTCCGAATGGGGTTCAGAGAAGAGCCAGGCATAGCCTGACTCCTGGTGCTGGGATTATAGGAGCCTGCACCATTCCAGGAAGCATTTGGAGGACTAACTTCATCCCTTGAAATTCCTGCAGAATCCTGCTTGAAATGGCTTAATCCTTCTATTCCTCTCTCAAAGCCATGATTTTACTGATCCAATCATCATGCTGCCTGAGGCAGCAGTTCATCCACCTGCATTACACCTGTCTCTGGGTACTATTATTATTATTATTATTATTATTATTATTATTATTATTATTACTATTATTATTATTATTATTATTATTATTAATAATAATGGGGTATTTTTTGTCATACATGAACAATCAGGAGCACAGTAAAGATCAAGGAATCCTTTCGCTATAGACATTGAACGCATTTAGACAGCAAAAAATCCACCAGGGAATTTATAATAATACAGGAATCTTGGGACAAAAGGGAGGTGCAGAACTGCAACAGAGCCTTAGAGAGCAATGCTCTGATAGGCTCTCTGCCTACCAGAAAGCTAAGCATGGCTTCGACTATTTATTTAAGCCATGTTTTATTTTTCTACTTAATTATTATGTGGAAATTGTATTGATGTTCCCATCAGAATATGGCTCTGTCCATCCTAGCTGTGTCTCCTGCCCTGGTGTAAGGAGGCTTGGCATGGCTGCATTTGTCTCTGACAAATACGAGTTGGTGTTGCCTTGGGAAAAGGAGCTTGTCTTCACTGTGAGTCTCCATACTAGACAAAATACTTAAACTGATTTATATCAGCAGTTTTACATGAACAGAAAAATAAGCTAGAACTGTGCATTCCAAAACAGCAAAAAAAAAATCTTAAGAGTTCCATTTTCCCTACTAATAACTTTTCTACGGTGTCCTTCTCACGCAATCAAATGATAAAGACAAACACAGTCCTGCTAAACATCTGTAGTGAGCTCCTCGAGAAGCAATGCACTTTACCTATGAACTTGGAATTACTGATTAAAGCCACTTACTTTCAGAAAAACATTGAAGAATATATATTTTTGAAGTAGACCAAAAGGTAAAATAGCATTAAAAGACATAGCGGCAAAGTTCAGTTATACCATAGCCTACTTTAACTAAGTTAAACCAAAAAGAAAAAAAAAAAAAAGACAAAAAAAATGGAATTAAGTACTCTGGTAGAATTGATGTGTCATTAACCTCAGATTAAATTCTATTACCAAGAAAATAAAGCTTCCAGGGAACATAGTACATTTTTAAAGGGGAAATGGAGGGCAAATAATATTTCCATAATTAAAGTCTTAAATCAAGTTAGAAAGACTGATCCAAATAAAATTACCTACACATCACAATATGAATCAAAATTTGTAAAAAACACCGTTCATTTTAGTTACTAATTGTAAGTGATTATTCCTTGAGTGATGGCTTTAAATTCTGAACTTAGATTAGAGGTAAAATATTTTAGGCTTAATGTTATGGCTGACTGACAGATTTTGTCTTTCTGCATGTGGTAGCACCACTACTGTATTTAGTGCAGGGGTTTGAACTTCTGTCTGCTCATTTTAAAAGAAGTTAGTAGGAGCAGCAAGGCATTTTCTCTGAGTGATCCGTCAAAGAGAAAGCCACTCTACTCCCTCTCATGATTCACTGAAGGCAGACTCGTTAACCTTTCTTATAGTTTATTAAGGAGCTGGCTTTTATTTCTCTGGCTTATGATGAAAGGGGTAGAAAGGAATGTCTCTTGGTTACATACAAGACATCTTATTTATCATTGCTAATATTCCCTTTATCTTGACTGAAGGAATTTTATTCCTTTTTCTTTCAATACTTCAGTAGAATAAGGAAGCAGCTGGAAAAACACCATGAAAGAAATTTGGATATACTAAAAACAGCTTATGAGATTTTTAGAGTAGTGCCTAAGAGATTTACTAGAAAATACTAAAGTTTCAAATTAGGATATGAAAGTATGAAGTGTTCCACTACTTTCAAAGTCTTTTGTGTCATAAGGAAATAACTACTTAACTAACTAACTAAATAAATATTTATATATATATATACACACACATGTGTCTATGTGAACACACACATACACACAGAGTCTCGAATATACAAATGACTACAGAATCTGCCTTGTATTTTCAGATTCTGAAAATGTATCTTAAGTGTCCTGTGCTATTTGCCTCCAAAATATTAGTTCAGGAATAGGGTCAATGCACCAGAAAATTGGTTTCTAGGTTTCAAATACAAAGTAGCTGCTCTTCATAATTTTAACTGTGAAATAATCATCACAACAAACCAAAAACAACAACAAACACCAAAATACTTATTTTTTCCTCATGAAATAATTCAAGTAGTTCCAAATGTCAAATTAATGCCGAGACAGACATTTGTAGCCTCACTCCCGAAAATACAAAATAAAATATTTTGCAGCGTAGGAGAAAAGTAAATTCATAAATTTTGATCAAACTGAGATCTAACATGATATAAAAATGGAAAATATAAATATTGGAACATTGAAATAGCTTATTAATAAAAAATGTTTATTTTTCATTTTAAAATGACATTTTTATTGGTAAATTAATTTCCATAACCCAAATTTTTGCCAGTATTGCATTACATTATTAGGCATATTTTCTACCAGCAATTGAGCAACACACAGTGAAAAATTGCAGTTGTTACCATGTTGGATAGTCCTGTTCCCAGAGATAAGGTATTTGACAGTTCCAAAAGGGAAAGATCAATATAAAATGCTGTTTCAGAACAGTTTGATGTCAGTCAATCATAAATTTGAGCTTATTTTCCATTTTGCAGAATGTTAATAAATGCTAAGTAGCTGGCTTGAAATTCTGATCATTGTTTCTGAAGGCACATTCAGACACCTCTTTAATTTTTATATTGGAGAAAGCACAAAACCTAACAGTTTTAGATTAAATCTCACTTAGAATTTGTCTCTCAAAATGAACCATAAAACTGCTCTATTTTCTTAATTTAAAGCCCAACCAAGATTAAAGTTTGCCTCCAAAATTTCTTACCAGTGGTGATTATTGAACTTTTAGTCAGTATCTTCTCTTAGGCAGAAAACAGTTAGTTTTCATACAAGAATATAATTTTAAGTAAGAAACTTTAGTATTTCTCTTGAAATTTTGGCTTAAAAATTAGATATTAATTTGGATTCAGCATTAAATATTCAAATTATTGTACTGATTGACTTGACCAAATTATCTAATTAGAACTTATACCCAAGAAGATAGCAAACTCCTTAAAATTTATAAAGATTAATCATACTTTATAATTAATCTAATGTTTTAATTTTAATTTTATATTGAGTCTGCCTTGATTAATTAGATTTTGATATGATTTCAATCTGACAGTCCTAGTGAAGCTCAATTTTGAGGGTGTATTTTTGAAAAAAAAAAATAATAGGAAATAAAATAAAACAAACCAAAAAAATTCTACACGTTTCTTACAATGAGCAGCATGGGTCCATAGCTGTGCAGGAACTGGGTGGATACCAGGTGGCCAACTTAAAAGGCTAAACTGTTTTCCCTAATTAGCCCTTGGTTCTCACACATCTACCTCCTGTAAAGCAACAGGGTGCAGCAGAATCATCCCAAGCACATGTTGGAGTGGAATTACTTCTGTCACTTGCTGTTCTTAGGCGTGTTAACAATTCACTTCTTGTTTACAGGTCTGTGTTCATCTACTGCGGCATCCTGATGGCAGCTGCTGATCCTCTCTAATCTGGATTTTAAGTCATTCTCATTCTTAACTTCTCCATTTGAAGGGACGTTTGGGGGTTTGTTTTTGGTTTGGTTGTTTTTGGTTTTTTTTTTTAGTTTTTTTGGTGGTTTTTTTTGTTGTTGTTGTTTTTTTTTTTTTTTTTTTTGTTTGGTTTTTTTTTGGTGGTGGTGGATTTTTACCTGGCTTGAAGGGGTTCATGAGACACTGCTATCAAAAGTGCCCTCTAAAAAGCATGATGAACATTCTCACTATTGACAGGACAGTCATCACCTCCTATGGGTATAAATTTCCTACGCAACCAAATCCCAATATTTATTTGTAATCCAAGCAGATTGATGTGTTTAGCATACTGTTGCTCAGACCTGACTTTAGCACTAGATTCCCTTTTTATAAACTGTCACTCTTAAATCCTGAAGGCATCTGTCCTGAACTGTTTTGACCTTTGATACATTTTAAGGTTTTAGATTTAATAGAGGTTACAAACCAACTGAGGAAGTGGAGACTGTGGGAAGCTTAATCAGCCCCTTGATAGTCCTGCAACAGGAGCAACTTCCCAAGTACCTCTCTCTGGCACTTCCCCAGCCTTAGCATTTAGACCTTTCATGAGCTCTTGAGTCACATTTAACTCCTTGAGTGTTGAACTATGAAGTGCTTCTATTTTTTTCTTTTTCTTTTTTTTTTTTTTTATAAAGTGCATTGATTTAACCTTTTGGCAGCCCACTCTTTAACTGCATGTGGAAGATTTCACTAACTCTATGTTTCCATTCAAACTGGCATCTTCCTTGACATCTGACATCACTGCCCAGGTTTGAGATACTTAATTGCCCAAATACTCAGCAGGGATGAACAGGAGTAACCCCTTAGATTTCAGTGGAATGATACGAATTTAGACCAGCTGACAAAGCTGGAATGATATGGACATTTTGAAATGTTAGATTTTGTCTGCCTCATATTCTACTTTTTTGGATGAACCCATTCAACATGCACTCTTACAGAACTCATACATAATTTTTAATTTCATGCAGACCTAGTAAATAATAAAATTGATAAATTTTTCCCCTTCAGTCAGCACCAGCCTTTACAGTTTTGGATGACCTCAAAAACTAATTCTATCCTTTTCTTTACACATAACATATTTACACCCAAATGGCCTCATCATCTGATATAGGGCAGCCAAAGGATTTTAGTGAGATGATACTCTGGGATGTTCTCCAATTTTGACTGATTCTCAGTGGAATTTTTTCAAGGGCATAGTCAGTTCCCAAAGGAAATCAAAAGGACTTTGCTATTTAACTTCCTCTTAAGTATTTGAAAGTCTTTTTTGAAAACAAAGTTTTAGAAAGAAATTATATTTCAAAGTTTTTACCTTGATCAATAATATTTGCATAGTCTTCAGATGAAAGTTACATAAAGGACAAGACAAAGCAGGCTTCATGACTTTATCAAATAGTGAAGATAAGAAATCATGACACTTTTAGATAAGAAATCAAGACATGTTTTTGATACTTTTGAAAACTTTGTTTCACCAGGTAAGCTCCAAGCAGGTCTCTAACCATTACAGTATCAGAAGCATTTCTTAGCACCTCAGATGTAACAGAAACATTTCTTACTTGCCTATACAATATGCTCAATGGTTTCAGATTCTCCACTGAATATTGTGTCAATTTTCACTCAGTGTTCTTGCTTTGTGAATCCTCTTATGCAGACTTTCATTAAGTCTGTCAAATACTTAGTTGACTGATACTGAACTAAAGCTTTCTTTCCTCTTCCTTTCCAGTAACTGTCCTGCTAATTAGATTTGCTAATGAAGGTGTAATATGGGTGCAGAGATGGGATTTGTGATGAATTTTTGGAACCTGTGATAATAACATTCTACTAGGAATTTTGGATTCATGGTAAAGTGACAAGAATTATATTGCAAAGTCTAATTATGGTGATTCCCTAGACTGGGAAATATAATTAGAATGTACCAGTCATCATCTCAGATCACTCATTAGCAGTGACAAAAAATTTAAATAAAGCTTTCCATATACACTGAAAAATTGGACATTGTAATTACGGAAGCCTTTTAATTCAGACACAGCAGATCTCGTAAAATGTAGAGAAATAAACCCAATGACCAAAAGAAACTGCTTGAGGACTTCTCTGGCAAAAGTACAAGGTCCATTTCTTGATGGACCATAAGAAAATGGAATACAAGCAAATAACTTTTATTCATACAGTAACCTGAAATGCCACATGTACCACGTGCTGCAGTAAGGCTGAGTGGCCGTTCAACACAGCAACTATAACACTGAGAATAAATAAGGTCCAAGGATTTTTAAATAACAGAGCCTGGCTCTTCTCCCAGCACAGCCTTTTCAGGCTAAGCAAGAGTCACCTGTTGGCTGTACAGCCTCTGCTCTTTGAACCTACACCTAGACCTGGTGAATCTCCATTCCATTTTGCCAGTGCATTAGCATTAGTAAGAGATGGACTGGTGTGATTAAAGTGTTTGCAACAGACTAAAAGCATCCTGGTTTTGCCCTGTCTCATGTATAGAATTTTCTTCTTTTTTTTTTCTTCCTGATTTTTTTTTTCTGGTGTTTTTTTTGGGGTTTTTTTTGGGTTTTTTTTGTGGGTTTTTTTTTTTGTTTTGTTTTTTGTTTTGTTTTTTGGTGGGGGGCTGTTTCCTGTTTTAACAACAGAATTTTTAATTTGTGGTGAAGTATGTCTGATAATAGTGGCCAGGACATTTAAAGCTGAACATTTTTACTGAGAATCTCACTTAAAACTCTACACATAAACACCAATATCCTCAGGGCCAACAGAGGAAGAAAAGTTTAACAAGAATATTAAGGACCTGTCCCTTCAAATAAACTTCCCTACACCTGTCTAATTCTGGCCTGAATTTGTGGAATTACATCTGGATCCCAACATGTCTGCTTGCAGAGCAAAATCAGAATATGTCACCTAGAAATGGCTGTAATAAACTCCCCGTATTTTTTAAACATTGATAAACAAAGATTGATATGAGCTGTAAATGGAAATTTATGTATGTAATATTGGAAGAAAAAGCAAAACAAGGGTTAAGACAGTGGCATGTAATGTTAACAAAAACGACTGTTCTAGCAATAAATTTGAAAAATGTGTTGTTTCTACCAAAGCTGGAAAGCCTGCAGTCTATAAGGCCAGAGAACAGGGAACTTGTTGGCAGAAGGATCTGTTTGTACTTTGACAACAGGAGGTTGAAAACAAAGCTACAGCACATGACACACACACAATTATTTCTTCTGTTTGACCAAAAGGAAGATAGGCTGGAACCACAAAGATTTTTGTGTTCCAAACACAAAAGAGACAATGACTGGCAACCTTGACTAATATTTATGGAGGCTTAGATAAGCTGAGTTCTAATGCAAAAGAATCACTTCAGTAACTGCTGGCATCTAAAAAATATAAAAAGACTAAAAGAAAAACTAGTTTCTGATCACAAATCAAAAATATCACACGAGATGTGATGTGGGCTCATTTAGCTGGGTATACAAATGATACTGGCTCAACTGCTAGATTGAATCCCCAGCTGGAAAATATGGGAGTGTGACAATATAAGTACATGAAATCACTTAGAAACTTTTCAAAATAAATGTCACCTTCTTCTTCCATAAATTCTTACAATTAATTTTGTTACACTGCTTCCTACACAAATTTCCAGAAACCAGAAATGAAAATCAAAATCTGGTCCATGGTCTCATCAGCAACATTTTAAAAGTGTATTTTGTGTAAGATTCTGTAAAATATTTAATAAATTAGTGGTATTGTCTCTGAGTTCTATGTTCAGCTTTGAGATTTATATTTATTTAATCCCTAAGTGACTTTCAGGGACTGTTTCATTTATTACAGTGTTTTCTTCCTTTTCATAAAAGAGAAAATATTAAATGCAAAATATAAAAGTAAAATCTTAGCAGGAAACTAGAAGCCCTATCAATTCCACTTTTTTTTAAAAAATTGCCAAAAGCCAGTGTGCAATTTCAGATAATTACATGTAATCCTTAGTAATCCTCCACAGACAGCGTGAACTGGCAGTCATTAGTATGCTTTGAGCCTATTATTTTGCATACACGCCAGGATATGCAGGATGTTAGTGTCCTTGCTGATTCTCTGACTAAAACATGGGAAATAAAGTAAGATCAAATCATTTCAAAACTTCAAGTGAGAACTGGGAGAAAAAGAATAGTGAGTACCATGAAGCAACAGTTTTTTTTCATCTCAAAGGCTCAAGTAAAAATAAAATGCAGAAGTCTGTTTCGGGCAATCTTTTTTTCTATTTCAAATCCAATGGGTAATTGAGTATTTGCTGTTCTGACAGCTCTAAAAGAAATAAATTCAATCTAATATACTGGATTCAGTTTAGGGATTATGACTTTTTTTTCACTTTTCTTGAAAATCGAAAAAATGTTCAAAATCAAAAGAGGGGAGTCTCAAGTCCACACTTTTTAAAAAGAAAATTTTGGAAGTATTTTTATATCATTCACCATTCATTTTTTCATGCCTGTTATCAAAAACCTTGTGATTCAGGCACTCATCTGAGAAGAGGAGGTAGATGGCTACCATGTTCTGAATTAATAAGCATTAATTAATACAAATTGAAAGAGCTTCACACTCCAGGCTGCTCTATAACTTGCTGACAAATGCATTTTGCTGAAAGAGGGAAAATTTCTGTTGAAGTTTTTAATCTGAGCTAGGAAGAAACAGAACTCCACAGTAGCCTGTCCCTTCAAATAAGCTTCCCTACACCTGTCTAATTCTGGCCTGAATTTGTAAAATTACACTTGAATCCCAACACGTCTGCTTGCAGAGCAAAATCAGAATGTCACCTAGAAATGGCTGTAATCACCTCCTCTGATTTCTTAAGAATTTAATTTACTGTTTTTCAGATGAAACTATATATTCAAACTGAATCTGTGGGTAGTTTCAGGTAGTAGAAAAAGTTCTTTCCAAACCAAAAGGAAAAAAGCCCTTTTTATCACAATTTACTGTATAGTCAAGAAAACCAAAATTTCCCAACACAAAATAAAATGTATTTTAATTGCTAAAATACTAGCAAATGCAGATGCTTAATACTGAAGAAGTGTTTTCAGGTCAATCTTTTCACACAACCAACATCACTCTTGAAGGCATTGTGACCACTCTATTATAACATATTAAACCTTGACAAATCCCTCCTTATCCTGTTAAGTAGTCAGAGTAGTGCTTTGGCATGATTTTGGCCAGTATTCTCCCAGATGTGGCTTGAAGTCTGTATCAAAGCAAAGAGAATTTCCAGTTCCTAGTTTGAATGCAGATGCCATATTCTAAAAGGTAAGAAAGTATAGTAATGGCTAATTAGCTATGATTTATTTGTGTTAGTTGGCCTCAGAGATAGACAACAGGTCTTGACAGTGTTTAATTTACTCCTACTGATGTAGATGTGTCCTGGGTTCTCAGAACATGTCTCTTCTTTTTTCTTTTTTTTTTTTTTTTTTTTTTTTTTTTTTTTTTTTTTTTTTCCTGCCAAGAGGAAAAGGAATTTATCTTGGTGGGAAAGTGGGAAAGGAGAAATTTCATCATTTGTATTGAATTCCCAGGACTACAGTTGTTCCATCAGAGCAAGAGCAATTAAAATAAATTAAAACAAAAAGCAATTAAACCTCTCTTCAATTACATAGAGCTGAAATCATCAGGAATGCACTTATTGTTCACAGAGTGTATCAGTAAGTGTTTAACACACCTGCTGCATTTGTAGAGTGCTGAACTGGCTGCACATGTATGTATTTAGTGTTCACAGGGTGCATGCAGAAAATGGTAACTACAATATAGCATTGCACGGTTCACAGTATGTTCATTTATATTTCTTCTTGGGATTTTGGGGACAGGAAAAAAAAGAGACTTGGTATTTGCAAATTGACCTGAATATTTAGATCATAATTTAAAAGTTTGGTAATGACATCAAATTAATGCTGCAAAAGCTGTCATTGACTTTACTGAGATCCAGATTTCTCTCTTTCTGTTACTGCAGCTATTACTGTGTAATCATGCTGAAGTGTGCAAAGTACCTTAACTGCTGTAGGTGTGAGATTATGTTGACTGTGGGAAAGTGAAAGAGTTTGTGGAACACTTGGATTAGAAAGGTGTTCAGGCTATGACACTGGAAAAGTGGTGGAGACAGGTGTAGCACAGGAAAAAAGTATGTGGAGAGGAAGAAGGGAGACATCCCATCATTCAGAATAGCTGCAGAGTAGCTCACTGTGGCAAAAGAAGGTGAAAAACAATTATGGTCATTGGCATATATCTTTACTTAAGGGATTCTTGAATAGGTTGACTAAAACACAAGAAATAGAAGATAGTCTTCCAACATGCATATAATCAGTTTAGAACATTGCACATTTTATGACAACCAAGCTGATACTCTAAAGAGTGCTTAATATTCATCATGAATACAATATGAGTATGAATCACAATTCCACTGCATGGAATTACTTCAGTATACGAAAATGCTTCTTAAGCCTTTTTAAGTAACTTATCAGTGAAATGTGTCTTAGAAAAGGTAGAATGTTAAGGGTGGTTTGATAGCAATGCAAACATATTCAGCACTTGATACTTTGGCATATTTGAAATCAGTTCTCATAACAAATTAAATTTTTAAACTCTTTAAAAGCCCTTAAAACCTGTGTTAAACCAATCTGAGTAGAAGGTATTATTTAATATAATTGAGCTCATAGTTTAAAGTACTTCAGTACACTTTCGTATATCATTTGCATCACTGAAAATATCTGATTATGGTACATCTAAAGCTTATAATATTCATTTCTTAAAGTACTTGTAGTGTGTTGCAGTTCAATATTATTATGTAGAATATTACAGAAATCAGACAGATATATATTCTATGATAATTCTGAACTACTATTTCTTATTTCAAAGCATATCCACTGGCTTTGTCCATCATTTCTTATATTATTGAGTGCTCTAGTGAAAGAAGCATTTTATCACTGGTTGGACTTACAGCTGCTGCAAATGGGTTTTTTACAATAAGGAAGCTACTTCCAAATTTGAGTTGATGTGTACCTTCACAGATAAAAAAATGCCTCTGTATGTAACATTCAATTATGGGAAAATACTAGCATGGAGAAGTTTAACATTTATATAATATAATTTATTAGCACAAATAAGGGAAACAAAAATCAAAACAAAACACACCCTCTGGAAGTGGACTGTTATAGTTTAAGCAAAAGAAAGGTGACAAAGACTGAAACAAAAGATGGAATGCCTTTGTACTTTGAGGAAGGAAATTGAAAAAATTAATTTTGAAAAATTCTAAACTAAAAATGGGACAATCTACAGCAAACAAATTTGAGTTATTAGAAATGTGTGACATGATTTCATTTTTATTTTTATTTTTTTTTGGTAGTGATAATCTGAAAGTGCTGGAAAGTGAACTTTAGTTGTCTCTTCTCAAATAACATATTGGCTCTGTCTAATTAAACAAAACTGAATGTGCTCATCATAAAATCACAAATTTCTTGTCTCAACTCCTACTATGTGTTACAACAATTAAGAAACACGTGCAGCAGTAAACGTGCTGCTTAAAATGAAAACAACAGTAGATTAAACTACTAACTTCTGATTTCATGTTCCACACCTTTTAAAAGCTAGATGGATGTCATAAAAAACCATATTAATCTGACACTATCCTCCTAGTGCCCACAAACCTGTTTTATGAAAGGCCTCTAGAATTTGCAACAACTGACCTTTCCTGCCAACTAGGCTTTCATGTAAGTACACTCTTTTAATATATTTTTATTTGCTGACTTACAGAAAAAGCAGTCATTCATTCATTGCAATAAAGGTATGTGGTCTTATTTGCATGATTGAGCTGTGTTGCACCTTAGAAATTTAAGCCACTCTGATTACTCTTAGATTTTCCTTTAAATTTGCACTCAGAAACACATGGAGTGTATCTGGTGCACACACAATTTGTGTCTTATGAACTCGTTAATTAAATTATACTTTCGTTGACTTACGGTGACTCACTGTGTTCTGACAAGGTAGATCATTTTGTGTTGCTCCCATGCCTAACTTTGAAATTACTGGATCTACTTATTATGGACTACCAATTGTAATCAACTGAGTCCAATGTTCAATAAGCAGTTAAAAATAATTAATCCACATTAGTCTGCATGCATATTATACCCATGTGGGATATTTCAGTAATGGACCTACTTACTTTATTTTCCTGTAAAATACTGGGTTTGTACTGCTGCAGGAATGACCTGACTTGTAATAATGGAAGTTCAAAACCGTAGCTCTGCATCAACCCGAACTGAACTTAATTGCCCGTGTTCTCAGTTCATTATCACCTTTAAGTCCAGTAGTTCACAAATAGTAATTCTTCTTTTATCTCAGCAAAACAAACAAGGCAAAAACAAACAAACATAAACACGGGAGGAGGGGGAGGGAAAGGAAAAAACACAACTCCTCCCCCAGTAAAACAAAAAAAAAAACAGAACCAAAACACCTCTCAAAGTATCTCCATTTAGCCTGGTTTCTGTAACATTTTCCTCTTCCAGGGACACGGCTCCTGTAGGAGGTTGTCTACCCCCACCTAGTGGGCAGCGTGTTTAATGACCCGGCCAGCGGGCTCTGCCAAAATCCAGCGACAAAACTGCCACAGCAATTGTTGCTGTCATGCGGAAATAATTAACACAACTTGCAGCATCTGCGGGGATTACATAACTAAGACCCACGAGTTCTGCTGATAGCTGTGATCTGAAGTGGGCTTTGGTGGTAGCGAGAGCATTTCTGTGCACTGTAGATGGTGTTTCAGCTTTGTGAAACTCAAAAGTCTCATGCAAGCCTTCTCTAGAAAATACCTATACATATTTTTCCTATACATATTTATACCTATACATATTTACCTATACCTATATACTTATACCTATACGTATTTTTCACAAGCTGTGTGATTAAAGGAGAAAGATGGGGGGGGGTATCTATAAATAATACCCTTCAATAAGTCTTTGCACCTTTCTTTCATCAAAATTCAGACCAGAATAGCAGAATCTACCTTATCTCAGTGATTACCTTTCATTTGGTCTGGTGAATGAAATGAAAAATCTGCAGTACAAATTAGCCAGGGTTTAAAAAGAGCCTTGCATAATAAAGGGAGTGCAATCTGCATTGTAGAATCACAATCAGGAAACTGTGGAGATATGGAAATCTTTGAATGCCTATATTTTATCTCCTCAAGCCGAAGGTGAGTTCAACCACTTTGAAAACACAGGGTAAAATATGCTTTCAAGGAACTGAGCAGTTCTTATCATCTTTGAAATAATAATAAAGAGAGAAATGGAGGTGATATTTGCTGGTTCTACATTGCCTTGAAAACACTTGTCAAGAAAGTAAGACTCAGATTTAGTTCTCTCTTTGTTCGCTGAGTGTTTTAAACTCAATTGACAAGGTCACTTGTTCTCTTTCTGGGTTTCTGAATCAAGTATTCCTGGCTGCAGAGCAGCACAGCTTCAAACAGAAGAATGACAAGGACATGGAACACCCTGGAAACTCATGATATTGGTATTAATGACTGTGTCTAGTCCACTACATTAGTCACAGCCAGGACATGGGGTCCAATACTGGAAACTTCTTGTATGTTCTATCATCAGCCTGCTTTCAGCATGGTTTTTGGCCCAGATCAGTCTGTATCATACTGGCACAATCCTAGGCATAGCCAGATCAGGGTTTGTTACAGTTAAACAGCCTGATGGGACCCCTAAGAGAGTATCACCATAAGGACACGAGTTATGTCCCACCACTTACCCTGGGGTCCTAGTGCATCCTATTGGTTGGGTTAGAACAGAAAGAGGGGATGGAAGGTCAGATCTTCCCAGGTTAAGGAGAACTGTACCAAGGATTGTGATGCCTGCAGCGTGCTCCCGCCACTGAACTATTTTCCTGAAAGGCAGAATTTTTACCTGCTTGTATTTTAAGGGAAAGGCATGACCTGTTCACAAGAACCGAAATGGAAGCTGAAAACCCTAAATCCCAGCTGCACAGAAGCTGCTACACAAGATCCCGCAGAAGGCACTTCAGATGCACCTCTGTCTTTGATGTTTTTTATTCTAAGATGCTAAAGAAAGCATCCCAGAATTCAGCATTCTGTGCAGCTTTCTCTGCATCAGCCTCTGTCTAATTGCATTTCTTCCTGGAGGGGTAGGTACAGGGATGAGTGTAACACCTCAGCTGGAAAACAATTATAGTTTCAGTAAGTTGCCTGACTTACAGACTTTGTTACTCAAAGTGTCATGAGATCTAAATCTACTTGCACAGCTGACTATGGATATTTTGAGAATAATGCCAAGATATAAGTTTGAAGATTTAATGGTAACAATATGAAAGTTTTCAAAGCATTTAAAAATATATATTTAGATGTTAATATCTGCTTGTAAAATTAAGTGCCTAAAAGCTTGAAATAGCAGCTTCATATTCCCAGTTCTAATGTATCAGTCTTCATTTCTGATATAGGAAATAAATTCAAAAGATAAACAAAGATATCAAGATTTTAACATTTTGTCATTTTTTATTTATAATTTCTCATCATTTCACCACTTCCTTCAAATTTGCTAGAAAACTGGTTTATATACATTTTTAATATTATATTAGCATTATTATTGTGATATTATAATACTATATTATTATTTTGATTTTAATATTAAAATTTTACTTCAACAGCAGCTGGCAGCCATCATACATCAAGATACAGATTTTCTTTATATTTTCATGGCTTTAAAAAGTTCACCCTTGCCAAGTATGCTAGGATTCTGCTCAGGAAATCTGCCCATCCATTCTGACAAAGTTTCAGCTTGCACATGAAATGTGCCTTTGATATAAATATAAATAGACTTTGTTATTTGTATGTCACTATTTAAAAAAAAAAAAAAGACAAAAATACCAAAAAAATAAAATAGTTCCCAAGGATTTTTCAGCTTTAAAAATTCTATATCTCTGTTCAGCTTACAGGATGTATATTCTCAGGAGATAATGGGAACTGTTCATCAGTGGAAGGCCATCATAAAAGACCTAAGTAAAATTTTCACTAAATACTTTTTCTTATGTTTGGTTTAAGGAATGGGCATTCCCAAATGCCTAATTATACTCGAGATGCAATCTCTGACCTTTATAATTGCAAATCATGTAACACTTGAGGTTTAACCTACTGATCATTAGTAGATGTCATACACAATTCTAACACATACAATGTCTGTTATTTGAAATTTGTTGAGACTTTGACTGTAGAGTCATACAAAACAAATGTATTAAAGAAAAGCATCCTCAAAAACTACTTAGGAATTTATTTTAAAATGACAAAATCTCATGTATATAGTGTTGATATATTCTGACACAGTGAAAAAACATCAAGAATCCTTTTTAATATGGTGTCCATAAACATTAAATTCAAACTACAAAATATTGAGGCTTTTCCATGTTTCCTCCCTTGACAGACTGCAGACCATTTTTAGAGGCCATGAAATGATTCCATCAAGAAATGCTGAATACTCTTTCTTATAAAGGGGAAAAGAAACTTTTCCAAGAAAAAGGAATCTAATTTTAATAACAACACAGTGTCTCTAGATTGATTCAAAGATCCTGCAGTAGGTAATGAATTAGAAGTTCTCCATTCCACTTTATTCTTTTAGTCATACATCAGTGTGCATTTCAAGAAATTGAATTCTCTTGCCATTCAGTCTTTAAAGAAAGGGATCTTTGGCTTAAAAAACAATACATAATATAAAAAAATTGACCATGCTAATCACTTATTGACCTAACAGCCATTGTTTGAGACAATGGCAAATACTTCAAAAGTAGAATTCAATATAACATATAGGATCATGAGAACAGAGATCAGGAGACTTGGCCTGTCTGAGGGCTAATGCCAAAAAACATTTAATAAGGACTTGGGGATTTGGTGCAGAGATATATTACTTAGAGATTATTAAATTCCACTTACTGAATGTTTTATCTTATTATAGGTTTGCTAGGAAAAAAGTGGTATAATTCTTAAAATCAGTCAAAAGCACTCAAGATTGAAAATTGTATATCTGTCATATGAAAAAAATCCAAACCCGAAACAGAAAGAAACACCCATTTTAAAAAATTCATGTAATTCTCTATACTTGTTTGAAAAATCAGTGATACAGCAGTTTTGTGTGCACAAGTCTTTCCCTATTCCTCCAGATTCCTACATCACTAAAACAATGTCACAGTCAGCTGCAGGCCCTCTTTCTGACAGGAAAAAGACTAGTTAGATTTCCTGCCTAAAGAAAACCACTGCTGGAAATCTTGCCATAACAAAAGGGCTAAAACAAAAGCCAAGTGCATCACCACAGCCAATTAGAGAGGATTTTTTTCTTCTATAAGTGTGTTAACTTGCTTTTATGGCTGTTCTGCATACCTAAGCATACTGAGGTAAAAACACATTCTGCATAAAGAAGAAAGGCAAGGTGCTAAGTTATCAGGGGTAACATTAGTAACACCTCTTGCAAATATGACCAGTTAGGATCCCTGTGCTGCACTCACTGACTAGCAGAGTGGCAGTAACCTGAGGAAAGGATAGTCTCATCTCCCTTGTACCTCTAAAGAGATTTGAGGAGGACTGGATGAAATGGAGAGTACAGATGTGTTACTTCAGTTTTGATGACCTATCTAGGTCTTCCTAGCTGAAAACTAAATAACAAAGAAATGTAGGCATTATCAAATTAAATCAAAACAATATATATAATCTTGTGTGTAAATAACATTTTCAGAACTGAACCTTTTTTTTGTCATCAATAAAAACGTGTTCTCTTACCCTCTGTGGTAAATCTTCAATTTCTGCAAGCAAAGCCACAGAGAATCTGTTGCACCTGTGATGCTGGGGATAACTGGGACACTAATACATAACAGATTTATATTAAACAGGGGAAGCAACATTGCACCAGAGAAACCTGGATATTCTCATTGAACAGATATGAAACCACTTCAAAAGTCAGTAAGTTTCAGCTGGCACTCCGCAAGACACCTGAATAAGTATGGTATATGCACTTAAACAGACAGACAGAAGTTAAACATTTTTCCTGACTGGTATCTGGAGCAGATGCGTCTGACCTGGCAACGGCACTACAACAGCAGTCCATCAGGAGAATTTTGTCCTGAATGTGTCAAGTACTGTTGCACTTGCCCCTATCATCCCTGCCCTATTTTTTAATCTTGCTCTTTATATAACTTAGTGATTTTTAGCTCTTTCTAATGGCTACCAATGAAGTAACTCACTAATATTTTTTTTATTTGCACTATCCTCTGATATGTTCTGGAAACTCTAATTAAGGTTTTTAGGAGTGCTCTCAGTTGCAGTTTGTGTGTATGTCTCATGTTAAATTGCACACTGCTTCTAATATTTCTCAATTTTCATAGTTAAGTTTAAAATTCATGTTTTCCATCATTTTATTCCATATATATATTAGAGATACCATGGAGTGTAGATGAAGGGGATATGTCAGTTTTAGACTACATTAAGGCTAAGATAGAATCCACCAATATAAGGGTATCTCACTTCCATGTTGCTGCTTGGGACTTGGGACTTATGTCTCCATACACCATAAATTATCTTTATCCACATGCACTTGACAAGTCATATGTCCAAAAATAACTATGTAGTTTAAAAAAAAAAAAAAAAAACCTCCAAAGCTAAGATGATAAGTTATTGTACAACTAATTCATTATTCATTAAGAAGGGAAAGCATATTCTGTGCTGAGTGCTGTGCACATCCAAGTACAGCCCACTACTTATTTCCAGTGTTAAATAAGTATGATGCATCAGCTCACTCACACAACCCTTCTCGGCTGTTCTCATACAGTGATTTCCATCCATGAGGTGATATAACTCCCTATTTAAGTCACCTATGAATCTTCTCATGAAGTTTATATTTGTACAATCACGATCATTAAGTATTAGTAGAAGCAAGGGTGAACACAGTTTCTTCGGATGTCTTCAGAAGTTTAAGTAATTTTAAAACATGCTGCTGCAGCTAAAGATAGACCACCCACGTCCTGCATTTTCTCTCAGCGATGCTTGCCTCCCAGCCCTTGCCGCCTGAAAAAAAAAAATAAAAATTAAGAATTTGTCGGTGTAAAGAAAGCCACAGAAACATGGAGTCAGGATACAAATTAACTGGGAAAGAATTGGGTGGACATTTCCATGCCTGTTCCAGAGCAGGATTATGGTAGTTCAATCAGGGTGTTGCAGGCTTTTATGTAAAGCTATAAGAAATGCAAGATAAGAAACTTTGGAGGGAGTATTTCATTATTTTAAATGTACTGATTTTCTAAAATGCCATCTCATGAAGTCTTCTTCAGTTTTTCAGGGGCTCCTGGAGGGCCACCAGCCAATGCCACTCCCAGGGGCAGGGCAGCTGGGGGGCACCAGGCACCTCACTGGGGATGGGGACAGGTAAAGTTCAGGCTGGGACATGGGCTGAGAGTGCACCTGGCTTAGGGGCCTGTGGTCAGGAAGGACAGAGCTGTGGGGAGCTGTAGACAGGTCCTGCTGTGGCACAGGAAGGGTGGGCAGGGACAGTAAGAGCAAGCAGTGGGCTTGGATACCCTCACAACCAGCTGCTTTATCTGCAGAAAATGTTCAGTGGGTGAAATTGCAGCCTGTGCATTTCAGAAGAAGAAGAAGAAGAGTATGAGCAGGTCAGAACTGAAACCTTCTGTGGGTCTCCTCACATGTGAGCTGAATTCAGCTTTCCACCAGTAAGGGCTTTATGAAGAAATGCATTCACATAATCTTTTTTGCTGGAATTAATATGAAATTGTTAAAATGTATAGACCTCAGCAATACTCTTTTTAATTTTTCTCCTTTCAGCATTAGATACAAGGGAATAGAAATTTAGACAGATCTTGCTGCTTGTGGAAGGCTTGTGAAAGGTTACTTTTTCTTGGGCTAAATCCACCAGCTTCTAGGCAGATGTATCAGCCAAGTCTTGCACGAGCTCTTGTGGACAGCCCTCGTGCTGCCTGCCTCTGTGGGCAAGGCCACAAATGGTGGGGCTTGCAGCCTTTGGGCTTTGACTGGTGTAACTTGGTGTAGAAAGAAATGGGTGACCACGTATCCTGGAGCCCACAGCCCCTCTGCGTGCCTCGGACTACCCACCTCATCTTTTCCACAAAAGGAGGGAATATTTTCTCTCTGGTAGCTCGGTCCTGCTGTGATTGGGGATGCTGCCTGCTCAGGGCTGAACTGCCATCACCATCTCTACAGAGTGTACTGCATAGGTTGATTTTAAAGTAATGTATGCATTTGTTTGAGTGGAGTAAATCTTAAAAAATTGGTTACAAATATTGAAGGAGTGAGGAGAAATCTAGGGGCAGAGTTATGGTGTTGGGCAGGTCTTTCTTTTTTACCACTATTTGGATAGGAATGGAAAATTAAAAAAAAAAGAAACAGTGAGAAAAGATGCCCACCCAGAGGGAAGATGGAAAAGAGAAAGCAAAGAGCTAATAAAGTATTAGGCTATGAGTTTCTTCTCTGCTTTTTCTCACAGAAAGGGAGCCAGATGAGGTAATGTGAAAAGCAGCAGCACCAGCTAACCATAAAAGAAAAAGGTCTGACTGTAGCTTGACCTGAAAATAATGATAGGTGATGTAGACAGAGTTTAAGGCACAGAAACAGCAACATCCTGGAGGTCTAATGTGAATTATCACCATGGGGGGAATGACATAGGGGAACATATACAAATAAAGAGCATCAAGATTCTGTGGCTATGACAACTGTCTTGGAGTGTGTCCAACAGCCTCCTTAGGGCTCAGTAAGTTCAAATAGTAAACCTTGCTGTGCCTGGACAGTCCAAGCAGACTCCCAGGGGTTTCTTGAATATATAAGACATAGAGAAAAAACAGAAGTGAAGGACAGTTCATATAAAATCACAGTCAAAACAAAATATCAGCATCTCTTCTCTAGATATATTACTCTTATGAGACAACAGTGGGCTGGTGTCCCAGTGTAGTTAACATATACAAGCAGAGAGTGGAAGACACAAGTCAGATGCCTTTTCTGAGCCAGACAAAGACAAATTGCAGAATCAGAGTTGGTCTAGATACCAGGATGAAGATAAGCACTCGCTTATTAAGCACTGTAATGGCTATTTTTCCTTTCCTTTTCTTTGGCTTTTATCTGATATATTCACTAGAAAAGGTGGTGATTTCAATTAGGTGTTAGAACTGTCCAACTATTTATATATTCATCATCCCACAATCCTTAGCCTTTACACAAGTAACATTACAGGTATTAGTATGTCTTCAGCTCTCTTTAAAGAACTCTCTTCAAATAGTTTAATTAATATCTTGGGGGAAATCTGTAATTTCCAAATTGCTGGATGAAATATATATTCAATTAATCCATTTTTCTTTTACCTTTAGATTTCTTACAAGAGCCCCACATCAAAGATTTTATTTTCAGTTCTGATGAAACAATGCATTCAAATGAAATTAAACCAAATTTTACATCTATCTGCATAATAAACAGAGTTTTTTGCTATGTTTAAGGAAAAAACCCCATGTGACAATTGTGCTTTAACTAACAAATTGTGGATGTTTAAAAATAGCACACTGAATCAGAAGAGAATGTTTGTTTTTAGAGCATCTGAAAGATACAGCAGGATGTTCTGTTTAGAATGTGTGCAGGTGTGAATAATTAAAAACCCACCATGTTTATGTGTCTTTGATTACACAATCATTCTCATAGCTACAAGTAATTCTAATCAGCTACACTGAGAGGTGATGGGGGTCTATAAATAGCACATAAAGAAAATTTTTGTAGCCACTGTGTAGTTTGGATCCTCTCTTAGCATGTACATAGCTGAACAATAATGAAACTTTAACAATAGTCTTCACCCATTTTCAGAACCTTTTTCTTCTCATTTTATTATAGCCTTCAAAATAACTATCCTTTCAGTGTTAAATAGTTGTACAATAGTAATTTCCTTCCTCCAAACTGATTCAAAACACACACTGACATTTCAAATGTCTTAATGAAAATTTAATTATAGCAAGCCAGCAGATATCTATTATTTCAACAAGCAAAAAGAACCCATACAGAGTGAAGTCCTCTGCTCTTTTCTATTCTTTTAAAAATGAAAGGGAAAAAAAATCAAATAAACCTATGGCACAGTTTTGTATGTCTTTACCTTATCTAATGCAAAGAATGATGCCTCATTCACAAACTAAAGCTTCTTCATGAACAGTACAACACTGGTGACATGCTGTTGTATCCACAGACAATCAATTTTTAGTTATTTTTGCCTTCCCTTAGTCCACCTGGTCTTGATTCTCCTACTGCTTCTCTAGTGAAGAAGCTACATGCTGATCCATAAAACTTCTGTGTTTCCAATGGGTCTACACTTAACAGTTTTGTGGGTGATGATTTCTGTCCATCCACCTCTCAGCTGTTTTTATTAATGCACCAGTATTTTGAGTGTCCCAATTAAATAAAGGATCCAACGTCCCAACCACTTTATAAGTTGCCTGTGCCTCAATGAATTAAATTATCTCAACACACAAAAAAGACACAAGAGTTAGGAAATTAAAAAGGTAGAAGGAGATATTACCAAAATTGCAGGTCTTTTATGAATCAATAGAAATAGAATTTGGATGTCAGGATACCTATTCAGTGCCAGGTTCCATCAGTATTACGGTGTAAACTGTCTACATTCAAGTCAGTAGTCACAAGACCGAAGGGTCAATAAAGTTTTCTGATAGAGATTTACCAGGTAGGAAACAATAAAACAGGAGAGGATCAGCAGGAAGAATAAGTTCTTTCCTCACAAAAATCAGGAGTTAATCTGGTCCTTTTTGTATCTTAAATTCTTCTTTTTAATAAAGCAATTACAGTGGGCTGTGGGAAGCATTCAAAATAGAACAAGACATTTGCATGGGAAAAAATCAGAAATCTTTAAGGCTTGTAGATAGTTTTCCCAACCAAAGAGAGATCAGATTGTGTAAAGTTATGAGGTTAAGCATAAAGGTTTTGATTAATTCCCCCACAATCTAAAAAACAAAGGCCTGTTACTCAAGGTTTACACCAATCAAGGAAATTTCAACTACGGGTCTGCAAAACTCAAACCTAGTTTAAATTTGAATACTGGTTTTTATTAGACACTTAGAAATTAATTTACAAAAGGGAGGGAAATCTAAAGACTCTAAGGATGTGATAAATTTAGGTGTTATATAATCTGTTAATAAATGAATTTAACTTGCTGTCAAAACTAGTTACACATGAATTTTTGTATTACTCATTTGATAAATCTGTGCTATCCTGCTGCAACTGTGAGGCAGCTGCTTTTTAAGTTTCACAATATTAGATGAATGTCATAAACAACATAATAATCTGACTGTTTGTGGATTGTGACGATTATAAGTCCTATTTGCATTAGCTCAAATCCCATACAAGCATAAAAAAATAAGCTATGAACCAGCACTTCAGTAAGATATCCATATATCCAAATTGTTCCTTTACTTGTGTGCATAAAACTTCTTGGAAATTAAAGGGAGGAAGATAGTTGATGGAGAAAATATTGAAAGCCCACAATGTCCCATTTGAGCCACACCTTTGTGTGTGTCACATGCTAAGAGTTTGGAACATAGATAGAATGAGTACCTGTACTCTTAGTGTTGGATGATGGTGTCCTTCCTTCTTGAAGGGTTATGCAGCACTTTTCTCAACAGTCTCCCATGTCTCCTTTCCTGTCTTCCCTAGCCAGTTGAGAAAATAATTACTATGAAGCCACAAGTGAAATATTGAACCCTGAAGTTCTTGTTCTGTCTTCATGTTCAGCTGTACATAGAGTTGTTTCACTCAAATTTATTTACTTATTTTTGAATTCACAATAATGATACTTATTTTTCATTCTTATAATATCAGCAATTGTTTTTACATTCCAGATCTCAAGAGAACTTACAGATTCTGTATAAGTAAGAATTGTGACAGAGGGAGCATAGCTGTTTCCTTTGAAGTGGTGTTCTGGATTTAGAAATTGTCAGAAGTTAACTATAAGGCTTTATAATTGAACAAAATTACTGGAATAAAAATAACTCTGGTTTTCATTAAAGAAAAAGAGTACTCTCTTTTAAGGTAATAAGACAAGATATTCATGTCCACTTAAAACTGCTTTCAAAGGATTGTACCACAAGTATAATGTTTATCAATATCTTATTAGAAAATAAAATAAAAGACATTCACCTCAGTGGCAAAAAGTTATATTTTGTATCAGAATGACAATTTTACAGTACTGTTAGAATAAAGTTTATATTTTCATGTATTTCAGTAACACTATTGTTTAAGTTAAACTTTCCTTGTTTGAAGCCTGGGTTGGGTTTTTTGCATATATTCTAAAAAATATAGAGCATTACCTAAAAATTCTATGAAAGTTCTATAGAAAAGATAATAGTTATTCCTTAGCTGTTCCCTCAAATTTCAAATAACTAGTATAGAATAAGTTTATTAACTACGCATATGTAGACAACACAGCATTAAATAATACAAAAAAAAGTAGGAATTATGACTGTCAGATCACAGGGTTTGAATAGAGCAGATGAAATTTTACCATGAATGTATACCTTAAAGAAAATTATTTTTGTCTAAATTTCTTAAAGTCCATTTTCTTTGAAATTTTACTTTGTTATATAATTCCTTTCAACTAGAAATAATTCAAACACTATAACTATTTGTGTTGGAAAACAAAGAAGGTTATTCTAATGAAAGGAAGTGGAGAAAAAAAAATAAAATTAAGGTGTGATAGTTTCACCTGGGATAGAGTCACTTTTTTTCACAGTGGCTAATAGGGTGCTGTGTTTTGTGTTTGTCCTGAACACAGGGTTGATAATATAGAGATGGCTTTGTTATTGCTGAGCAGGGCTTACACAGAGCCAAGGTCTTTTCTGCTTCTCATACTGCCACGCTGGGGAGGGGGCTGGGGGTGCTTGGGAGGCTGGGAGGAGACACAGCCAGGACAAAAGTGACCCCAGCTGACCAAAGGGATATTCCAGACCATGTGACATCATGTTCAGTACATGAACTGAGGGGGAGGAATGAAGTAGAAGGGCACATTTGGAGTGATGGATTTGTCTTCCCAAGTCACTGTTCCATATGACATGGCCCTGCTCTCCTGGGGATGGCAGAACCCCTGCCTGCCCATGAGTAGCAGTGAATTCATTCTTTGTTTTGCTTTGCTTGTGTGCATGGCTTTTTCTTTCCATATTAACCTGGCTTCATCTCAACCCATGAGTTCTCTACTTTTTACCCTTCTGATTCTCTCTCTGCTCCTGCTGGTGAGGGAGTGAGCCAATGGCTGCATGGAGCTTGAGTGCTTGTAGGGAGGGTGCAATTTTAAAAATTAACTTAGGGGTTTGGTGGAGTTTGTTTTGTTAGAAAAAGAAGAACAAACTTATTTTTCTTAATGTCTTCTGATTTGGGTTTTTTTAAAATTTCTTTTTCACATGAAAAATAACTGATGATTTTCAAGCTGTTTTAGTCTAACTCTCTGTTAAACTGATCTGTCTAGACTACGACACACTAGCTTAAGGAAAAATGTTCTGATAACCTGGCTAAGTTTAGTCACTGTCCATTGTATGGCTGCCCAAGAAATTTGCTCCTCTGCCTCTTTAAGTCATATTCAGATGTAGAATCAATTGAAACAGCAGCTTCACAAACTAGATTCAGAATTCAAATTCTAGAATTATCTTGAACTATAATGGTTGCCGGCATTTCCACAAATTATACTTATAAGTTTCATATGATCCTTTACTTCTGTCAGTGAACATGTACTGGTATTACCCCAACTCTTGTAGATTCCATAATCACAGTGTCTGAACATAACCCAACAGAGAATTAGAAAATGTTGGAGCACTAGTAATGAGTTGTCTAAATAAATACCTTCAGCTGCCACCCCAGAAGGATGTGGGATGTGTAAATTCCAAGCAGATGTCTTGAATAACCAAGAGTATGTAAAATAGCCTATGTTTGGGCAATTCATTCTGTCCTCACTAGTTGGATAATGATACACACCAAATCAGAAAGAAAACACCAACACAGTATGTTTCCACCGTCCTATTTTATCCAGTAGACTTTGGCTGGAAAATTAAAATTTTAAGAATATGATGTTCCAATATCTTTGGTTCTCTGGGGAAGTCACACCCCAACATTTTCTACATATAACTAACATTTCACCAAGAAATAAGCCTGGGGCTAAAAAGTCTCTTTCTATTACTGCTATAGAAGCTCCACCATATTAGTGTGAATTAAAAAAAAATATTTACTGTGAGAAAAAAAGAGAGAATTTAGAGATGGACCAGGTATCCATTCAACCCTTCTTTATGCCAGTGAATATTTCATTGATTTTGCAATACACAGTAACTCCACAGAAAAGACTGAAGTACATACAGTCATACACAGCTACAATCTAGCCCTGGAATGAGTTAAATCTTTCCTCATTTGAAAACAGGTTCCCTCAGGGAGTATCAAACCAAAAGTGAGACACTTACTAAAATGAAACTGTGGGGAAATAGGGTTCCAGCATAAATCCTTCTCTGGGACTGTCTTTTGCCTAAGATCTTACCTGGTTTGGATGTTTATCTCCCTCTGCAGAATAATGGTGATTATTCAATCAGTGTTTCAATAGGAATTCTCACATAGCAAAAACTATTGAGTTAGACACAAGTGTATGAAGATGAAGGAAAAAGTCAACATGTTTTCTACCACCTGTCATCATTATGTTCTGTTACTTCTGAGAGACTCTAAAGTAAATGCAAACACATTATATAATTTACAGTTACAAAAGTAAATTATCTACATCAGCTGCTTCACTTTTCTCTACATCTGGTATCACTCATCACAGGCAATCCATGTGTAAGTGAGACAGTGTTTAACAGCTCATCTTTAGTAGGAAAGCATGCTGCTACCACAATAAGTTTTTCCTTATTGCATAATAAACTCACATGTGTACTCTTCATACCGTCTTTCACTCTGCAGAAAGCAAATTAAGCAGAGCTAGCAGCTGTTTTAATCTTAAAAAAAAAAAAACAAACAAAAACCAAAAACCACAGAGTACCACTAAGAGAAAATGACAGTAAATAAAATCCAAATCTGATTTACGTTATGATTTTAATGTTACTATTTTTAAATACGCCAGAAAGAACCATTCACAAAACAACAAAAAAAGGTGCACACTGAAAATACTCATCCTTAGATTACCATTGCATCTCTAACATACACATCCAAACCAAATTCAGTTCTCTTGCTGGGACAGCTTACAACAGGATGGAATTTAGCTCATTTCGTTCATTACACTTTGAGCAAATGGTTATTATACTGGGAATCTGTTGCATCCCGAATTGGTACAGTTAGGGAATTTAATAAATGTTAGTTAGATCAGTTCTATGTACCCCTATTTCCCCCTCACAGTGGTTTGCTCCAAGCTGTATCACAGTAGCTCGGTCATGTCAATCTTGTAACCACTCCCCTTCCCCTTGGAAAGCTCTGTATCAATCACCCAACCTCTGTAATCCCATTTGTCCCAGAACCCTGTACACATCCCAGTTATGTTCCCATAGGATGTCGTGTTCCACGTCACTCCCCTGTCCTCTGTCTCCATTGGGCGAGGGGGGCTTCTGCCCCTGTCAGCCCGCCCTCTATTTAACCCCCTGCTCCCAGTAGCCCGACGCCATTTCTGCCCATGCTGGCTTGGGAACAGCTGCATTATCCATCGCTGCTGCCGTGCAGGAATAAAGAGCTCTCAACCACGTGAGTAGGGTGTGCCATCTTCCCTCACCCTTTGGCTCGTCTCAGGGTCTGGCTACAGAAGCGGCAGACCCACGCAGAGGCTCAGCCCTAGAGCTCTGCACACACACGGCGGCCCCGGTCCGGCCCAGAAGCAGCGTGCTACCTGGACACCCCACTGCCCGGGACTGGGGGAAGAAAAGCGCACCGCTGCAGGAACCCACTACAAGGACCAAATGAAATATTAACATGATTCCTCCCATGGGCACATAAAGTCAAAGATCCTTCCTTCCTTCCTTCCTTCCTTCCTTCCTTCCTTCCTTCCTTCCTTCCGAACTTCCAAACTTCCTTCCGAACTTCCTTCCGAACTTCCGAACTTTCTTCCTTCCAAATTTCCTTCCGAACTTCCGAACTTCCTTCCGTCCGAACTTTCTTCCGAACTTCCTTCCTTCCTTCCGAACTTCCTTCTTTCCTTCCTTCCTTCCGAACTTCCGAACTTCCGAACTTCCTTCTGAACTTCCTTCCTTCCGAACTTTCTTCCGAACTTCCGAACTTCCTTCCGAACTTCCTTCCTTCCAAACTTCCTTCCGAACTTCCTTCCGAACTTCCTTCCGAACTTCCTTCCAAACTTCCTTCCCTCCTTCCGAACTTCCTTCCTTCCGAACTTCCTTCCGAACTTCCTTCCTTCCGAACTTCCTTCCGAATTTCCGAAATTTCTTCCTTCCTAACTTCCTTCCGAACTTCCTTCCTAACTTCCTTCCTTCCTTCCGAACTTCCTTCCGAACTTCCGAACTTCCTTCCTTCCGAACTTCCTTCCTTCCGAACTTCCTTCCGAACTTCCGAACTTCCTTCCTTCCAAACTTCCTTCCGAACTTCCTTCCGAACTTCCTTCCTTCCTTCCGAACTTCCTTCCTTCCTTCCGAACTTCCTTCCTTCCGAACTTCCTTCCGAACTTCCTTCCGAACTTCCGAACTTCCTTCCGAACTTCCTTCTTTCTGAACTTCCTTCTTTCCGAACTTCCTTCCGATCTTCCTTCCTTCCGAACTTCCTTCTTTCCGAACTTCCTTCCGAACTTCCTTCCGAACTTCCTTCTGAACTTCCTTCCGAACTTCTGAACTTCCGAACTTCCAAACTTCCTTCCTTCCGAACTTCCTTCCGAACTTCTGAACTTCCTTCCGAACTTCCTTCCTTCCGAACTTCCTTCCTTCTGAACTTCCTCCTTCCTCCCTCCCTCCCTCTGGTAACTTACAGAGTTTTGAGAGATCAGCATAAATTATATAAGTGACTGGATATACTTTTGGTAGAAGATGTTGAACCTATATACTTTTATGCTGCCAGGATGAAGTAGGAAATAAAACAGAAATCATTAGAATTCCTTGGACATTATAAATACCTGCTAGTTGGTTTGAAAACAGTATCTGTCAAAGCTTTTTTTTTTTTTTTTTTCCATTTTGCTAGCAGGGTTTCTAACGTAGCCAGTACCATGAAATTCTAACGTTATACTATTCCTTTTTCTCTGAAATTGTCTCTGAACAGGTATGAATATTTATATAATAGCAAGAACTGAATAATTTTCTGTTTAAGAGTGGACTTAAAAAGCTTTATTCCTCTTAAGATTCTCTTTTAAAAAGTCATAAAGAAGAACCAGTAATTTTATAATATTCTATTCAGCCATTCCAGCATGGTTTCTTTCTATGCATATTAACAGGGACTATGAGCATGTAAGGTTTTAAGAATTCACCTTCTACATTTCAGTCCAGCAAAATATTTTATGACGACATGTTACAAGTAATCATTATTTCATTATTTTATAATATAAAGCCACAAATTTGGGAAAGATCATTTCACACATGCACCTTTCATCTTTGACTCTCTTTGAGATGCATTTTTTTCCTTCTATTTTCCCTTTTTTTCCTAGTAACTAGTACTCTGAAAGTTTGTTCAGCAGATTTACTGACTTCAGAAAAACGTGTATTTTGCTGCGCAGCTCCAAGAAAATTCTGACTCCATCTTCACTGCATTCTGCAATTAAGTGTTAAAGATGAGCACTAAGATCCCTATTTAGCTGTCTCTTTTTCACATTTAGCAAGATCAGATACTACAGTCCCACCTTATAAATCTCATATATATGTATCCAAAAATCAGTGAAATGGCAAAAACCTCTTTCTCTAATGACCATTTATTATATATATTCTGATACTATTAAATCAGTCAATAAATAAGTACTTAAATAACAGTTATATATCAGGATGTTCAATTGAAATGACAGAATTTTCTGAGAAATGTAAGGAAAGTATAGATTGTGTGGAAAAATTATAATCTAGTTGAATTTAAAGGTAGTAATAAATCTTCCTTTATTGTTCCTTTGTGATAATGAAGTAGTCTATTGGCTGCATCTGCAATTTTTCTTTTTAATTGCAGTATGACATAGAATCCCTACTTAACAATGAGCAATGAACTCGAAACAAGTCTAATAATCACTACCATCTAACCAAGTGTGGCCAACTGAGGCACTAACTTCATTCTCATCCCACACCATGTTAAATTCAGATGGAAAAAGGGAGGTGATGTCATTTTTTAAAACCTTGGTTTGAAGTTTTCCAGAAAAAAAATTCTAGCAAACATTTTACATATCACCAGAGTGATAATGAAATGTGTAAAAACTAATGTTCATTTGTCTTTTGATCTTTGAAGCAGAAGAGGTGACCAACAAAATGAATAGTTATAACACTTAGTGACTCCATGAAAAATGAAAAATACATACAATTTAAACTGTGCTGGATGGAACACTGTATTTACAGTCTAGTAAGAGCATTGTCTTTTAATGTAAAAATCACAATCCTTTAGACAATTGCTGTGAAAAATTAGAGCTGTCAAGTGTTTTAAATATATGCCAGATTTATCATCATTTTTTTAAAATGAGAAAAAGTCTGACAAGTAGTCGGCAGCAGACAGTAGTGGACCCAAACCTAAAAATATCTGTACCAAGAAACTTCAGATGAATTCACTGCTCAAAAATGTGTATAAAAGAACGTGCTTCACACTCAGTTGGAGTCAGTCAGATCACATCATGGAACACAATACCATGAGAGGTATCGAGCATCAGGATTTGTTTAAGCAAATATACCTTTTTGCTGGAGGGGGAGCAGGGATGGGTAGGGAAATAGAACAGAGAAGTTGAAAACTATTAGTGCAAAATTTAATTCTCTTCCTTAAACCATAAATAAGGACAAATACTTAAACTGATGCTTAGCAAAATTGTTAAAATATTTCACTATCCTCATCTCATCTGTGTGCCGAAGTTTAACATCTTAACATGATTAGTAACAAGAAGTTGCCAGTACCTCATTTTCTTTGAGAAAGTAGTCAGCTGCTTCTTAAACTGCCTCTAAGATGCAAATGATGCTGTTGGACAAATGTCTTTCTTTGATCCCACTGGCTCAGTGTCTGATACTTCTCCTCAACACTTTCATAAAGCACAAGTCTCTTGCAAACCTACCACCATTGCATCACTATGAATACCAGCTCCATTATTTTTTACAAAAAAAAGTGGTATTACATTGTTTCAGCAAGTTAGGGACTATTCATACAAGTTATGCAATTGACAGATCAATGAAGGCCAGAACTTCTCAGGAATGCATAGGCAGTTAAACAAAGTAATCTTTTCTGCTGCCATAGACTGATCCAGAGGAAGATACCTCTTTTCAGATTGATTATATGACCTTTACTTGCCCTTTCCCATGAAGTTATTTATGTGCTAAAACTAATTTCACTAGTGGTTTCAACTAATCTGTTAGATTTCTAATTGGAGAAACAAAATAAGAGCAAGCACACTGAGATCATGCATCAGTTGGAAGACAGAAAACTCAGTAAGGTAATTCTAGTAGCTGCACATCCCAAATCTTGTTGTGGAGGAAGATCTATGATACAGATCTGTTAAGGTTTGTTGTCAGCAAAGCTAATCTTCAGCTATTCTCTGAACTTTATTTCTTTAACCTTTCAGAGGTGCATGTAGAAACTCACAAGTACTTACAAAGGTGGCAGATCAAGAAATTAATCTGTTGCGATCTTGCCCTGGATCAGAGATATAATGCAGATGTGCCCCAATTTCTGATCAAGTCCACTAGATAGTTTGTGCTACTTTTACGAAGGTTTTCATTTGGTCAAAAGTCAGTTCATCCTGTGAAGATAGATAGACAGTTCTCTTTTTGTTCAGACTTTGAATTTCACAAAATTTCAGGAGAATATAAAGAAATGTATAGGACATCTGTTTTAGGCAACTCTAAATAATTTGCCTAGTTCTGAGGATATGGTCCACCATATGCGAAACTGGAAATCAGTGGGTCTAAGACCTCTTCTGGCTTTAAAAATCTATTTTTAAAAGTCTGTTATATTTATGAAGGAGAACTATTTAAATATGATACAAGACTTTGCCTATGTTTACCATAAATGTTCTGAATTTTGCATTTAGGCAGCAAGATCTTTGTAGTCAGCTTTTAATAGCTGATTGGACAGATACTTTTATGAGATTTCTAACTGTATTAAAGTGAAAAAGGGATGTCTTCCTAGAAAAACTGCATTTTACAAGGCAGTTCTTCCGTCTTTTCCCCTTATAATGTTGTATTGTAAACACACAAATGTTATACATTTATTCTGGGGACTAAGTAAGCATGGTAGTCTCAAAAATGAATAATGTTCCTTTGGAGAGATCATATGGTCTTAAATTATAATTTCTAGAGGAAATAGCTGAATCCTTGGGGCCCTTTATGCTGTGTATTTGGGAATTGTTTTCCTATGTAAGTGTGCATATGAGACATGCCTATTTAAAAAAAAAAACTTATTTCTTGTTAGATGTCAATTTTTTATTCAGTTTAAGAGACATTCCTTACATTTCCAGAGAGACTTTAGGAAAAAAATAGTTTTTAAAAATAAGAACAAGAAAGAAAAAAGTCAAAAAGTAACACAGAAAAAGACAAGAAGTCTGATGAAGATATGGTTTTAATTATATACAGAAGACAGTGTACATTTAACTTAGAGAGAGTGTGTATAAATCATTTGCTTTTCATACTGGTGCTACCAGATACTCAGATTAAAGGGCTGTGAAGATTCAAGGCTACTGATTATAACTCAGGACATAGACTGTATGAAAATATACTAAAACACAAATTAATTATACTGAGTTATATGGTGAGTATCCAAGGGAAGCACAGAAAGAAGAGCAATCTACTTTAGTACCTGAAAACATAGAAGCTCCTCAAATTTTTATTTTTTTTACTTATAAGTATTTGCATCAAAATTCAAAAACAGTTCTTTAATCAGAAGAAGCAGTTTGTTCCTAAATATTGTGTATTGTATCGTTTTCCTCCCAGTTCCTTCTAAGACAATGGAGAGAGGCAGAAATTTCCTCTGCTGATTTATTTCCTCTGTTTTAAACACCTGTTTTAGAATAGGATGAAATGGTCTCCAGAGGCGCCTCTCTCTCTAATGACCTAGTTATACTGGAGAAACAGTGTCCCCACCTTACACACAGGATCAAGCAGCAGAGAAACCAAGGTCACACATAAAATAGGGATCTGAGCAGGATTCAATAAGGTATTTCTGAGTGCCACTGAAATGCTCCATATCCACTAGAAATGATCCACTAGATCAGCAAAATACAAAAATAATTCCTCTATTCATTTTTCTCTCTTTCTTTTGCACAGTTACCCTATTTCTACGAAATACTTTTCTTCGCATGTAAAAAAAGATTCTTTGCATTGTTGCCTGCCTTAAAATTCCTGTCTTAGAATCTCCTTTTCCTAAAAGGAGGCAATTCTTAAAAAAAAAAAATTGAAAAGTACAGTCTAAGAACCTGAGGAAATGAACTGTCTAATGATGTATGGATAAAAATAAGGGAGATAAAGAAGTAAATGAATAATTAAACAACAAAAGCCACATCCAAAAGTGGCTTGATTGAGTGAGAAATACATATGCAAAGACATGGAAATATGTATTTTAGCTTTTTATGCAGACAGATTGAATATACAATAGGCACACAGAAGAATTTTTTTCTCTAGTACAAAGTTTAGCTTATCTGTCAGATTTTTAATCCATCTGTCACTGAAGAAACAACCAAAAAACTTTAGCCAAAATGATTCAGATATTTTTAAGAACACATGAAGTAAAAATACTCTGGAGGATTTTTCTTGAGAATGTTTAGCATTTCTTATTTCAGGGTGACAAGATATGCGTTGCTGACTGATGGAGATGATCTTTGTGTCTGAGATGTGTCTTTACTGCTGCTAAGAGTCCATCCACGTGAAATCAGACTGCTCTGGGTGCGGGGAAAAGAAAAAGAAATCTAACAGAAGTTTCATAGGTATTCATTTCTACAAAGAATAAAGGAAGGGAAACTTCTCAACATTTCCACAAACAATATTTGATTTTGTCGGACGTTCTCTAATATCTTGTCTTTCTATTTGTGATTGTGAGCATTGTGTATGTGTACGTGTGCATGTGTGTGTGTGTGTGTCTATGTGTGTGATTCTAGTGCATATCTGACACTGGTATTTGTTTAGTTTTTGCAAAAAAAAATCAAGCTTTCTTTTTTTATGTGTACAGAAACGGGCACTTGAATTGTTACTGATGTAAAACTAAAATATATCTTGGAGCAGTTGTATTTTCCTAAAAGGTATGTTTTATGCTTCACTGAAGTAGCCATGAACCAATTTCTTTACTCAGAGTGTACTCCTAAGTTTGGCTTTTTACTGTAAATATTGACAGGAGTGAATTTTTCCCTCATGCACACATATATTAACAGGAAGTGAAAGCCCTGCCAAGGTTCTTGGTACACTGTTTGAAGCAATTAATATTCTGTCGTGTGAGTTTAAAAAATAGTGTTTGAAGAATGCAAAAACTGCACAGAAGAAAACTCAGCATATTGCATGCACATCTATTTCAAATCAAATGGTCTGTGAAAGCATTTTAGAGTTGTCTGTTTCCTACTAAGGAATTGTGATATTACAGAATAAATACGAATCTTGATGTGGCATTTTATTTGTCCTTGGCCAGAAACTCGCACAACTCACTTGCCAGTCCTAAACCAGATTCACAATTGAGCAAAGAGAAGGGAAGGAACAAAAGGATTACTTAAATGTAGAATATCCTCTAAATACACTATTTTATTCATTTCAACAGAGATCAAATAATAGAGAAGATCAGAAAAGATCTCGTATTCAGTACTAAGGCTGGCCTGTTTTTACAGAAGCTGTGCCTATCATTTTCATTAAACATAATGAGAAGAGATTAGCAGGTGGAGAAAAATGTACAGATAACTTCCTCCCCCAACCTCCCCTCCCCAAGAATTGGCTAAGGAAAGGATAGGAAAATAAATGCTGGTAAATCCTGACATGCCATGCTTCTCTTCTGAAAGGACTGGGAGACCAACATCGAAAGTGCTGTTACCATGTCCAGAACATTGTGTGTCCTGAGAGTTCACCAGCCTCACTGATCCCTACTCACTGCAGTATCTGGAAAGGTTTTGTTGTACAGTATCATCATTGGCACTGAGACAAACAAGCTGCTTTTTCAGATTAAAACTACATCCATCACTCTGGGTTGATGCACAAAAAGGGTTCAAATAAGTATGAACAGTGGATTAATAGACAGTTGGAGATAAAATATATGAATGGAGATAAAAATAAAATATATTTATTTATTCTGAACAATAAACTCTGAATAAATTTGGTTGTTGTTTTTACCAATGGTTTTTGTTTACTATAACTCAGTATTGAATTTCCAGTAATGTTCTTCTTTTAAGCACACTCTTCAGGAGTCTTTTTTTTTCTTCTATTGTATGTATCTATGTATCTGTTATTGTCCCTTTAGAGCATAATAAAAGCTGATTTATTTACAGCACTGGTCTATTTAAGAGATCTCAGTGAGACTGTACAATCCAGACAAGATATCTGGTTCTTATTAGCCAGTATATGTCGTGAATATGTCTGGTTTTAAACCATTTTATTTCAAAATAGCCACAAGACAAAGGGTCTATAGGAAGATGAAGACATGTGCTGAATTACTATCATCATAATAAAAGATGGTTTTGCTGAAGTGCAGAATGATTGAGTTGTCACATTTTCTTTTGTTTGATTGCTAAGACAAACAATGAAGACTTTTATATGCAACATCTCTAAATATGTAAGGCTACAAAGCCTTCTTCTGTTTAAAAATTATATTACCGCCTTATAATAAAAAAAACATGAAAATGAGGAGGAGAGATGTCATTAAAAGATAATTGTATTATCTGCAGTTTAATCCCTTGAATATCAGACTGCAATTTCCCTTCAGGAGATGAAATACTTTGAAATGGTACTGCTAATTTGAGCAGAATATCAGGACATTAATCAAACAACTGTAGTGTTGCTTTGCTGGGTAGGCATGACAAATCTTTAAGAAACTGAGTTGGCAACTGGAATTTCTAAAGCATCTAGAAATGCAAATAATCCAGTGGATAGTTAAAAGTCTACACAAAATGAGGTGTGTAGACCATTACATTTACATGCGTATTTAATGCCTATCTTAACTTGTGGATGATTAAAGAAGTTTTGGTCGTCATTACTAAACTGAAAACAAAACGCTTGAAGCCTTGACTAGCTATATTCTCTATATTGTAATTCAGCTGTCAAAATACAAATGACCACAGCAGGTATAAAATAATTCACTAAAATGTTATCTTTCAATGTATTTTTCTATTGCAGGTAATCAAAACAGAGTACAGCAGAATTTTGTTGGAAACTGATGGTAGAGCAGATATGGAACAGGATCACCGCAATGGGATGATGTGAGTAGTCCTAATGAAATATCACTAAAGTGACTAACCACTAAGAATGGCAAACAGACTCATGGGATCTAGGTTTTCACTCTTGGTAAAGCTTGATTTTCTGGCTCAGTAGCTGTCAGCCACATGGGTGGTATTACATCTACCTGATACAGTGCCTTGAAACACACTGCTTCACTCTGTTCTTCCTCCCTATTCCTTTTGAATTGTCAGGGTTATAAAGGCAGCTGTTCCATGCTGCATTAATTCACACTGTGTGCTTTTCTTAAAACACAACATTACATTTACATTCCCAGATTAACATTTGTGGATTTGAGAAGACAGTAATATTCTTTAAAGTACTCTTTTTCTTGACATATTGTTGTATACTCAGCTTCAGACTAACTACATATTTTTGCATATAAGTGAGCTGGGAGCAAATGAAAAAGCTCAGTATAAATAACTATCTGCCTCATAAGACCCCATGCTGACTCAGAGATCAGGGCTCTGATGTAACAATGCAGGAAACAAGCATATTAGGAAAAATATCACAGCTGTTAAATTCGTCAAGATCTTCATGGTGGGGATTGGGGGGGATTATACTTAGATTGTCACAGAATGTCTGAGTTTGGAAGGGACCTCTGGACATCATCTAGTCCATCTCCCCTGCACAGACCAGGGTCATCTAGAGCAGGTTGCTCAGCAATGTGTCTGATTGGGTTTTGAGTACTTCCAAGGATAGAGACTCTACAGTTTCTCAGGACTACCTATTAATTATCATCCTCAATCTGTGGTATTATCAGTGTAAGTTTGATGAGGTCAAGAAACCAGAATTACACTTCTGTAAACAACAGAAGTAAATTCACCCAAACATGTCTGCAATTCAAACTTAAGTCATATTTAAACTTAAGACTTGGAAAAGGTTTGAAAAAATCACTCTTTTTTTTCTATTTTTTTTCAATCTTTCTCATCCATTTCACAGTTTAAGGCAGAACCAGGAAAAGAATTATAAGCTCTATGAACTGCCACACTCCTAGCCAAGCAAGAGAGTACCAAAAGCAAATAATCTCTTCAACATTACTGAGAGTCTAGTCAATTCATTTGAGAATTCCAGTTTAGTTAGCTAAACTGAGCAGCTCAGATATGGTTCATATTTGCATATCTGAGCTACAAGATTTAATTTTTGCAAGCTGTTTTCACCATTTGTCTGTGTTAGTTAATGATTTTTGGTTTTGTATTTAACCTTTGAACACAAGTTTTCTTCTTTATTAGTAATTTTAATAATATTTAGAACAAATTGTCAGCAATGTCTTTTGAAATTAATCATATTATCTAGTTATACAAATCTGATTTCTATAAAAAGAAGGAATGGTCAGAATCAGCTGTAGATGCATGAGATAGAGTTTAGTGAAGAAAAAAATCAAAGATTGCAGTTTTTCATGAAAAGCAGTGCCTGAAGCTGAATGGTTACAATAGTTACTATTCTCCATGTTCAAATCAAAGAATTCTCTCAAAGAAAAACAAATTAGCGAGAAATGTTCTTGGAATTTACAGAATTACACTTATTTCAGTGAACTTTTGATCTGTTTGCCACTTCTTAAGAAGAGCTTATAAGCTCCACACTAGAGCTTCCAAACTAAACCTTCCAAGCTTCCCATCTGTAGCTCTCAGAACCAGGCCAGCATGAATCACAAGGAAGCAATTACTGCAAAGTGTTACCATGCCAGCAGTGGCATTCACTTTTCTTTAATATTTTCACTAACGTTATTTCCCCTGTGGGCAAAATAGCTGCTGCTGTTTGTTCAGACTTGGCGGCCATGGTAGGACTAGCTGTCAGACAGCCTGAGCTCCTCTTGCTAATTTCAAGCTCTGTTGAGCAGTACTGTGGTGGCAAAACTATTGCTCAGGGTTTAGGAACAGCCCTAGCAGGACATGGAAAAAAAAAATTAAGGAAATATATAGACTTTGCTTATCAGGGAAATAATGTTGGAGATTTTTATGGAATAATTCAGTGTTTCTCATTTCTTTAAGCAGAAGTCACTAGAAGACACTGAACAATATCAGATGACCACATATGCTTACCTATGGTATGGGTTAAAAATTATGACAATTTGCAATGTTAAGAAAACCTGAATGAGAATAATTTAGCCTACTGAAATTATTAATTCTATAATAGCAAAGTAGAACATATCTGAGAAGCATTGGTACAGAAATATAAATTTAAAAATAAAGAAACTGGCGTAGTGATGTGGAATATACCTGCCACAGATGACTGACCATGATCAAAACCACATTACTGCCTTTTTATTCCTTTTATTTTTCATTTTTATAAGTGACATAAATTAAAAGTGGCATTATTGCCAACAAAGGAAGTACACAGGCATCTTAAGTAGGCCCACTTCCAGGCCATTAGCAAATACTGCCATTGAGGAAAACCATTTCCTAGAAGGAGGATATTGAATTCTGTAAGGGGAAATGCCAAGCTATGACCCTGGAGAGAAATAAGCCCATGCATCAGTAAATGCTGAGGAGCTGAGCAGTTGAAAAGCTTCCTTAGAGAAAGGGGGGAATCTGGTTGGTCAGCCAGTGGAACATGAGTTAGTGATGTGCCCCCACAGCAAAGCGGGACACAAGCATCTCTAGCTCTATTTGGTGATCAGAGACATTGGAGTCTTGATCCTTGGAAATATTAAAAACTTACTGGACATGGTACTAGGAAACTAGGTACTATTCCACTCCTGGTGGACTCTGGAGCCATGGGGTGGATTCCTGATCTCCAGAGGCCCCTTTCCACCGCAAATATTCTAGGATACTGTGATTATTTGAAAAGCTGAAAATATTTAGCAAGCAAGATCTGATTAAATAGAAAGGAATATCCTGAACTTCCAGAGAAATCTGGTGAAGTGATGAAGTGAAAAATAATAGGACATAGATCATGTAGATAGATGTGTCTGTGATGACAACAGTGGGAGTATGCTGACAATGCAGCAAAGAACATCGTGGTCTAGACAGTGGAAATAATGGTCATATATGGCTTGTATGGCTAACATTTGTAGCATGACATAGGACAGGAGAATACAGATTCTGGAGCCAAATTTAAATGAACAGTTGAGAAGACCAAGATTGATCAAAGTCATGCAGTCTGGACGGGTTGAGTTTATTTTCATTTGTAGACAGTTGTGTGAGGAAAATATAATCAAACTCAATAGAAACTGGAAAAAATCTCATCAAGTAGGTGGATGTCTCTTTTATGAAACTGTTATTTCAGATGAGCTATATCTAAATGAAAACAGAATCATGATGCTGAAACTTAAAAGTTTATGGGGAATTTTTACACTAAACACTATGAGAAAACTCAGAGCTGCAGAAGAGCATACAGATCCCACAGAAATATATTCTTTCAGTAAAGAGGAATGAGTATCTTAAAAAACAAAAAAGAATTTAAAAGTCAAGTTTATTTTCTTTAAAAAAAATCTCTTTTTCAGGATGTCATATGTGAGAAGACAACCATCTCAAAAGGAAATGAACAATTCACCTATTTAAATGTTTGAAGTGCAAAGCATAAAATAGGTGAATTTCTTTGCCTGATTTTTAATGAGGACAATAACTTATAAAGACTTATGAAATTGAGGAAAGAAAGCCGATCTTGCAAACATGACATGTCAGGTTGCAAATTACTTAAGCAAGTCAGACAAAGATTTTTCTAGAGCAAATAGACTAATAAGCCATGATTTTAAAAGTAGTAATAATTTAAAATAATACTTAAACAGAATGATAATGATGGTTAAAACTCACATATTAGTTTTCAGCCTTCAGTCATTAAATGTGAATAAGAGAGACCCAAAAAGCTGCAAGAGCAATGAACACTGTAAGGATGGGAAGTTTTAGTTATTTCCAGGAAGATTTAGACAGGTATCTGAACATGTGGTATCAGATCAAACTTCAGATGATAGATCTTTATTAGACTTCAGCTTCTTGAAACAGCTACTCAGAAAGACTACCCTTGGTGGTAACCAGAAGTTCTTGTGAGATGTAGATTGGACTTATTCTGGAAAGTATCTCTGAAAAAGCCTTTCTGAAGGTGATGAAATCTGGTTTGAAACTATGGCAGGAGCGAAGCATACACACAAACTAAACCACTGCAGAGATGCTCACTTTCAAAAAGAGAAATTATGCAAAACCAGGACACTTAAAGTAATGTAAAAGAATCAGCCAAAGAATAAATCTTCTTAAGATAGTGTAGAGTTTTCTTCAAGACACCATATTGATAGAGAAAAGTAAATATAAAATCAATCTGGCTAAAGAAAAGAAACAGTAGAGATAGTTAAACAATAGTTAAACAGTAAAAATAAAATGGACAACAGCAGTAAAGTGTTATCTTTCAGAAAATGAGTTTTGTGTCCAGATAAGCTGAATGGAAAAGAAATAAACTCTATCAAGCTAATTTTGAGACTTTGATAAGCTAAAAAATTACTTCAAAGAACAATTTGCCAAAGGCATGAAGATATTAATTAGAAGTTTTCAAATATGTTAGAAGCAAAATTCTTGACACAAAGTCTGCAGGATCAATAGACACTTAATATAGCAAAGGAAGGGTAGTTAATACAGGAAATTAACTAGACTATGGTAGAAAATCTTAAGAAGTTATTTACATCACTCTCCACCACCAAAAAATTTAAGAAGAGTCCCATGTGAGAACTGTTTCTTATAGAAATATCTTGGAGCAACTGTCTCAAACTACATTGTCAGCTGAATGTAAGAACAAAGAAATAAAATAAATAGTAACTACTTGCTGAAGTTAGGTGCTATTTAATTTTAAGCATTGAAGGAACTTAGAATTAAATTTTCTTTAAGTAGTAACTGTGTTATATAAACTAACAAATTAGCTGAAGAATCAGAGGAATGAATGGCTAAAATTACAGCAACTTTGGAGAAGTGCTTCAAGGCCAGTCAAATTATTACAGACTAAATGTCATAAATATAGGTTAATTGTCAAAAATTCTAACAAGAATAGAATAATTAAATACTCAGTTAAATAAATGAAGATAAAGAATCAATATAAAGGGAAACTATGTTTCAAGAACCTATTGGAATTATCTGAATTAGTCTGCAGAAGTGAAGGGTAATGATCCATTTCTTAAACACACTAGACTTCCAAAAGTCTTTGATCAGAAAATATTGAAAGAAAAAAAGTTTTCTGATTATGCATAGTTATGCAGCATGGTAAAAATGAAATGTGATTGCCGAGAGATGCAGGGAGATCTCACAGTACAAGAAAATAACTATTATCATGTAAAAGTCCATAAGTAAAGCAATATTAGATATTGATGCATAATCATGTGTTCTAAGTCAGCTATTTTAGAATCATACAATCATTTATGTTTGAAAAGACCTTTAAAATAATGGAGTCCAATTGTTAACCCAGCACTGCCAAGCCCACCATTAAACTATGTCCCCAAGTGCCACATCTATACATCTTTTAAATATCTCCAGGGATAGTAACTTAACCACTTCCCTGGGCAACCTGTTCTAAAGCTTGACAAGCCTCTTAGTAACTAAAACATTCCTTAATAATCAAACAAAATCCCCTCTGGTACAATTTAAGGCTGTCCCCACACTTGCCCTATCACTGGTTTATTGGGACAAGAGACTCCATCTGGCTGCAAGATCTTTTCAGGAAGTTGTAGAGACCAATAATTTCTCCCTGAGGCTCCTTTTCTCCAAGCTAAACTACCCCAGCTTCCTCAACCACTCGTTACAGGACTTGTGCTCCAGATTGTTGTTGCCCTTTTTTTTAGACATACTCTGTTCAACCAGGCTGGTCTTCTTCCCCACTGGTTCATATTTTGGCATGCGTGGACAGACTGATCCTAGCCTTTAAAATTTCTTTCTCAAAGAATCCTCAGCATTTTGGGAATTCTTTGCCCTTCTGGACTGCCTCCCAAGGGATTTCCTCAACCAGTCTCCCTCACTGGCCAAAATCTGCATTCTGGAAGTTCCCCTTCTTAGTTCTTCAAGAATTGAGAACTAGATCATTTCATGATCACTAAGCCTCAGACAGCCTCTAACCATCCCATCACCCACAAGTCCTCCTCTGTTTGCAAACAACACGTGGTTATTGTCACTCTGAGAGGAGAGCTTGGAGTCACGGTGGATAGACTTATAAAAATATCAAGCTCAGTGCTCAGTGACTTACTGCCCTGAAGATGTATTACGTTTTGAAAATTATTGGAAAAGGATAAAGCAACAAAATAGAAAATATAATTGTGTGTCTGTGGGAACCTCTAGAGAGGTTTGAAGTCTGTATGGAAATCTCAAAAGGGACAGTCCCTTTTTAAAGGAGGCCTAGAGAAAGGGCAGAAGTAAATCAAGAGAGGGTTAGGCTTCAGAGAAAGGTAGGTTTCTAGTGCCCAAAGAATATTGCATATAAGCAAATGTAGTTTTTAAGAAAAAATATATATATAGATATAAAGTTATCTCCGTAAGCTCAGGATCTCACATTTTTCTACAAGAAAGAGACAAACTCAAGCTAACAAATAGAACTTCTTTTCTCCAGAACCAGGGCTGGCCTTTGACCAAAGTTAAGAATAAAAAATGTCCAACATGTCCAACATGTCTAGCCAGGAAATATATGACTTGCTTTGAGTAAGATGTAGGATGTCTGTGACTAGAGTTTATGCATTATTAGTCTACAATCCAATTAATATGCTGTTATTAATTTTCAAAGAGTAGAAATGTAGAAAGATAATGTCTTTTAAAAAGTCATAAATAGTTGAAATTTTTATTAAGCCTTCTGGAGAAAAATAGAATATTTAGAGTGGTGTACAGAAACAGTCAAGAGACAATTGAAACTATATACAGATGTTAATTTGAAGATGAAAGAGCAAACAATTTGAAAATAAATCAGTACAATTTCTTCATCAAGCACAAGTCTGATGATGCATTTGACAGAGAAGAACAGACTCAATGATTGCTTAAAGATCCCTGACTACTCTGTCGCCTGAAATTCAGCAGAACATTTTCCATCTCCTGGAACGTTTTCTATATTTGTCATGATCAAATGTGAAAAGTATTCAGCAAGCACTATAAAATCATTAGATGATTTTGGTAGAAAGGCTGAAATGAAATTGCTGACATTCAATCACCTTTGAGTAAAACACCTATATAAAGCCCTATATGAAAAAAAATGCATATAGCCAGAAATGTGTGACTCCTCTTGCTGTAAAGATTTTTTCCTTTAATGAACAGTTTCTTACCTGTTTGAAATCAAGTTCATGGAATAAAAAAGGCCCTCTTTAGAACTGGCAATACACAAAATAAGAAGCTTCTTAGATCACATGCATTTGAGTTTCCCTTATTAAGAACAGAATGCTTTATTGGTATTCATCTGCCCCTGTTTAGACATTTAAAAATTAGCCAGACAAATTTCAGGTAATTCACAACGTTTTACTTCCCATTAAAGGAGAGAAATGGACACCTCCATCGAGCAATTCAGCTTCTCACGTTCCCTTATTTTAAAATCCTGTTTTGGAATGTAATGAGTACGTGTCTGGAGGTGTCTTTTTCTCTTCACTGAGTATGACCCTTAAGTTATTAGACCTATGAGGCTAACTTTTAGCTGTCTAAATTTATGGAGAAGACTCCCATCTTTATCACTTTTTCTTTTCCCTTAGGATTTTTTTTGCCATTGTGCCTCATTCATATAAAGCAAATTATTTTCTATAAACTTTTAAAGATAAAACACATTTCTCATAAAATTCAGCCAAGAAAGTTTTACTTTAATGTCAGACTTCTCCAAAAATTTATGTCCAGGTGGAAATATGAGTTTATTATTGGAAGAAATTTTGCAACCTTAACTTATGGAGTTTGACTATAATACACATATAAGAACAAATTATGTTTTGTTACCAAGACAACAAAAGTAAAAAGCAAGGAAACAAATGGAAGCAATTTACAGCTCTGTGGGACAGCCAGAGATACAATACTGCAATTTTTTTAGAGAAGAAAACAACAAGATCCATGGAACTTTTTTTTATTGCAATAATAGACACACCACATGACAATAAAGAAAATCACACTTCCAATAACCCAAAGTAAGGCTTATTTAAAGATCCATCAGATGAGTACTTGGAAACATATATATTTCAATCTAAGATTTCCATCTCATTCACTCCTACCTTCTCCATCCCAATAATAGGGGGATGAAAATGTTAAGTTTTCTTCTTGTTAATATTTTTATATTGCAGTGGAATCCATGTTCCTTTATTCTTTCTTATGCCAAATTATTTAATATTGTTTTCAGAAACATTTAAAATAATAACAGCATAGTGTGATCCAACATTTTTATTGCACAGCTATGGTGAAGTGCACTATATAACCTATGGGCCTAGGGCACACACACAAAGAATCCCCAGCCAAACAAAAAACAAACCAAAATCCCCTTCTGTCTCTAAGAAAAAAATTAAACACTTTTATGAGAAACCTATGGCCAAATCATAACCTCTGATTTTAGTACAGCTTCATAATTACATATAAAAAGAATAATAGGTCTAGAGGAAGAGTCTGTCTTCTAATAGTTATAATAGTCACAAGCAATTTCAAAAAGGCAAAGCTACTGCTTGAAAATTTTCTTCAAAAATATTGTAGCAACACCTAAAACACTGACCTTAAACAATCTTGCCTGGGTCATAAGGAACTACCCAGAGCACTGCAATAGAATCTATGACTTATAATTTTTGGGCTTTCTGACTCATTGCCATTTTGTGCCTGAAAACTAAGTCGTAACTTAGCCCATATGAAGATGATGTCTACAGTTCACTTATAAAATCTCTGAATATTAATTCACCTGAACTAAATCTGCTTAAATCTCAGAAGTAATAAGATAGCAAAGATATGGAAAATTCAAGTACTGTTTCCATCTCACAGAGTTCAGAATTACATTACTCTCAGCACATAATTAACTCTACTGTATTATATTATAAATAGCAGGTTAAGAGAATATAATTCATATATTAGCATAAACAGAATGAGAGCAATGACATGTACTATGTTCACTAAAACATCAACAGAAACTGAGCTACAAAGGAAAATGAAGATGGAGGCAAAATCCACAGTCTTATAATCTAGGGAGTGATTTCAACTATTAATAACATTGCAAACTAGAAATTAATATAGGAGCCTGAAAAATTATTGAGATTTTAAAATCACTGATTATTATAGGAAGCAGCAGGAAAGCAATGAATGAAAAACTGGTTTTTATAAAGAATAATGTCACTGGGGTTATGCAAGTCCTGGGCCTCAGAAAGCAAGAAACCAAACAGAATGGGAATGCGACATTTTAATGGTGAGATTCACATCAGTTAATTTAGTTATCTAAAACCTAGGCTGCTTTATTATCAGGGTTCCTGCTGATATTATTGAAAATGTAGGCCACTCAGAGGGCTGATCTACCTGTACTATTATATTGAGGTGAATTACCCAGCTGTTCATCTATCTTTCCGACTGCGTATGGAGAAAGCCTGGAAAACCTTGTTGAACTCCACTTCTGCTTTTTGAATATTTTGTATATATGTCAGTGAATCCAAAATAAAACCAAAAAATTGCAAAGAATATTTTTTAAAAATATTTTGCCCTCATCTGTAAACAAAATAATGTCCAAAAGATTAAGTATCTGAGAATCTTCTAGTAAGACAAATGCTGTGAATCCACACTGCACCTCTAAAAGAACTCCACAATGAAACCAAAGGAACAATATTTGCCAAAACAATTAAAAATCAGAGTCACAGATTGTAGTTCCAAACTTTAAGGGGACCAGGAACAACTTTCACTAGACCATGTTGCTCAAAGCCCCATTCAACCCAGCCTTGCATACTTCCATGGGTGGAGCATCCACATCTTCTCTGGGTAACATGTTCCTGTGCCCTCACAGTAAAGAATTTCTTCACAGTATCTAATCTAAACCTACTCAGTCTGAAGCCATTCCCCATTGTTCTGTCACTTCATGCCCTTGTAAATAGTCTTTCTCCATCTTTCTTGTAGTCTCCCATCAGTTACTGAAAGGCCTCAATCAGGATCCTGCCCCTCAGAAAAAATGTGAAGATGTATTTTTATAAATAAATCCTGCAATAAAAAAGTCATTAAGTACCCAGCAAATAATGACAGTCAGAAAGGATGGCTATTGAAACTTTTGTCATTAATGCTGAGCAATAGAGAGTGATGGAAAGACTGTATTTATATTAGCTAACATAATCATGTTAGTTAGAGGAAAGTGAAAATGTTTTCTCTTATTTATACAAATTCAAAATCACATATTTGTGTCTGTTGTTCATGATCTGTAAAATCCATAGAAAGGATAAACATTCAGACCAAATATGCTTATTAAAGAGTAACACAATTTGCCTGTTATCTTCTGAGTTTGTGGTGGGGGGATGGGAGAGAGGAGCTGGTTTTTTGTTTGTTTGTGTTTTCAAAACAACAGTAGTTGTTTTCACAAACTACTGTGAAATCTACTGTCAGCAGTGAAAAAGACAATGAGAGTGTCTTTTCACAGGCTCAGTCTATGACACAGAACAGCTGACTAAAGATCTAATTTCTTTTAAAGGTGTAGACCAGATATTCAGCTAAGGTATGCTGATCTACATCCTTTCCTTCAACAAACCTTTATCAACTTGTGTCAATTGAAATCTGGCCTTTTTTTGCTGTTGTTATGTCAACATAATTGATCTAATCAGGCATGCAGCTCCACTCTGTCAGTAAAACCTGAAATCCCTTTGCTCTTTTGTGGCTGTTTCTCTGAATAAACACAGTATCACCAAGGAAAAATGTTCTGGTGTTTAATTTTTTTTTTCTAGATGTATGAACTATAAAAGAAATAAACAGTAGATAAAAAATTGTCATATGCTTTTTTTTTCCAAAGGAGTGCACCTCATTGAAACATTAGAAATCATTTTAGTGCTGACTGCAGAATAATCTGGAATTATGAGTTTTTGTAGAGATGTTTTGTGGGTTTATCCTTTTCTTTGATATTTTCCCTCTGGTTTATTTTCCTTGGTTTACCTTACCTTATCTAATTAGACCAAGGCAATACACTGATTAATGAGCATCTCACTGAATACATCTAAATGAAAGAATAACATTGAAATAATTCACTCTCTAAACGTGTTCATTATATTCACTTTAGACCATGTGTTTCAATGGCAAATTGAATCACACTAGTGAGCTGAAGGCAATTTAGTAAAGATCTTTATTGGGTTTTTTATTATTCTTGCTACAGAATTCAACTTAACTTGAAATCTTCATTTATTGCTCTGATGGCAAAAGCACTGAAATCTTATTCTGGGTACAATAAATATAATTTGATACACCTATCTAAGTGTGTGTGCTTATACATCCTTCAATCCATAACAATCATTTTATTTGCTCAAATAAATAGATTTAGATACTGATTGTTTGGGTTTTTTTCCTGAAGAGCATATTATATTTTCTATTTAATGGCAATTTCACTGTTTTTAAAAAGTTTTTTTTTCTATAAAAGTTAAAGAAATGTCAGGCATTTTAGGAGAGTAAAAGGAATATTTTTACATTTCTGTATCATTTGGCCTGATGTCCAAAGTTTCTCTCACACTGAAACAGCAATGTTTTCAAATTAAAGTTATTTTTCCCTTAAAAAAGAACTGTTCATGATTTTTCTATACATGCTTTACTCAATATGGCAAATTAATATGATTTTGAATCTCATTTACACTGGTGTGTATAAGAGACAGACCCAGTAAAATGTGTAGCACTATCCTGTTGTAAGATTTTATGCATTTAAAGCTTACAAACTTTAGTATATAAAATTTAGTAGTGCATCAAATCTTCTATCCATTCTCTGGATGTTTCTACTAGTGCTTAAGAGAAGGGTACATTTGCTCTGGGCTCCAAACATAAAACCCAGCACCCAGACTAAAAAGACAGACCTTTGGGATGAGGAAAATAGGAAAGGACACTTAGCACTCTGTTCTATATGTTACCAAGCAGGAAGAGAACAGAACTACAGAACTACACCTGTTAACAGCCTGAGGGTGCTCTACCACTATCCTCCTCTCTGGGTAGCATACTGCCCTCTGAAAGATGAGAAAGTTTTTAGAAGAAGAAAACAACATCAGCTTTTTTTTTTTTTTTTTTTTTTTTTAATTAGCTTAATATCTACCAAACTGAATCAAAAACATTTTCAAGTCTCTTACTTTGCTCTGAGATACCTGGTTGGAGAGATTGGCTGGCAAGATTTACTGATTGTTGCCATTATGACAAGAAAAAGGCAGTAATAGGCAGTAATCACATGTTTAGGGACAGTTGTGCATCACCCAGTTTATATTTCACCAGACATCTCTCCTATGTAGTCTCTGAATATTAGTGCCTGTGAAGGATAGTGTCCTTGGGTTTGTTTTAATGGACTTCATTCTTATCTATGCAAGTAGAGGATATGGAAGCAAAAATCTATTTTACACATTGTTTTAAAGCTGTGTATCAAGAAACAGTATTTGAGTTCATTTTTTTAGTGTTGGTTAAAACACACTGTTTTCCAAAATACGTGCATATCTTTACACTCTGCTGTATTATAGAACACTTCAACATTAAAAGACAGCAGTAGAAGGAAAAGTATGTTTTTAAGTGAAAATATGGCTTTAAATATTTGAAAGCCTGAGGAAAAGGGATTTTTCTGTATCTTTTTAAATTTGAAAAAGAAATTCATTTTTTTCCTTAATGGTCTACTGAAACAGATTGAATATATGTCAGAGCATCTGCCACCACTCTTTAGTAAAAATAGAAAACTGCTGTTAGTCACTTATTGCTAAGATGCTTTTAATTGCAATAATGTTCATACTTTTTTAAAAATATGTTTGTTTGTGTTTTACTGCAAAAATATTGTACGCTGTTTTCTAAATCAGACATTTTAATACCACATTTAATCATTATATAATTATGGCTTCTTCCTGTATATAAATGGGTTTTAAAAAATGAGATTCATCTCACCTCTACTGTCAATCACAGTTAGTGCAAGTAAAAGGCTCTCTCTCTGGTTAAAGGGGAAGTTCAAAAACATTCAGAATATGTGCCAGACACATATATATTATAATATAATATTATTATAATTTAATAATATATATTATACATAACATACATATTGTAGAATGTAATTTAATTGTAGAATAATATTAGAAAGCATCGAATATTTCCCAAAAAACAAGCCAAGTCTCATCCTTAATGAAGTCAGCTGAAAGTATTCTTTTGATTTATATATCTTTGACTGATTGTAATTATCTAGAGGCTCAGAGTCAGGACTTCTCATACCAGGAGCTCCTTCCAATGTTATTTTATCAAAGTCAGTTCCATAACCATGAAAGATTTTAGTAGAGGAAAAGGACAGGAAGATTTTTAGGAAAATGAGGACAGATTGAATGCTATGCTGGATCAGGGATTATTGATTTACAGTTGGATGACATGTCATTACATTTGGAAAAATACATTATAACCTAAACTAGTCTACAAAACCAGATTTATTTTTAAAGAGAGTGATGTCTGCAAAATTGTGAAAGATTTGGTCAAAACAAAACCCTTAAAAACTGTGTACTCTCTACACTGGAAAACTCAGGAATTCAAATTACATTACAATAATACGAATTAGACTTTGCAATTCTTTTACACATATTTCACGTAGTTACAAATTTACACTAATAGGCAAACTTATTCCCTAAATTTTGATATGCACAGCTAAACAGAGTATTAATGTGCTGGCTGCTATCAAGTCATTCATTTTCATTTGAAATCCCACAGTGCTTATTACTTTTTGTAAGTGACAAGCAAGGTAACAGCAAAATCTGAAGTTTAAAAAATTATTTTACTTAATCCAAACTAGAGGATTAAGTTAAACACTAGAGAGAAGTAAACAAATGGAGAGATGATGTTCAGAATAAATAAATGAAAAATAATTTACACATGAAGAAAATCTTAGACTGCTTGCTCACCTCTATCTCAAGAAAGGAACCATTAGTCATTGCAGTAATTGAGAGATATTTGCTTAATTTACAACTGCAGTCAGAAAGCAAACAAAACATTAAGCTGCATAAGAAGCAAGATAATGAACAGCATGGAGTTTCAAACTTTTGTATAAATCAATATCTTGGCATCATCTGGAACACTACACATATACACTACAGCATTGTGCTAGGAGATAGATTAGTACAAGATTTATCTATTTTCCAGCTTCCACCAGACTTTGAAAGATCAAGGAAGATTCTTGCACAGGTGAAGGGAATGGGAAAGGATGCTTGCCAACACCAAAAAAAGGCAGCTGGGGATGAAGGTGAATGTTACCTAAATTTCCTGTTTCCTGTCCCAAGAAGGTCCATTTTTTCCTTGGTTACTTAGCTCAAAAAAAAAAAAACTATAAGGAAAAAGGAGGCCTGTAGAGAAAGGCCAAGATCAAGGAAGACAATAATTTGAAAAGAGATTTAAAAGACAAGGTTTCTTTTACAAAAATATTCATAGAAAGAGTTATAATGTAAGCATATCAAATAATAAATGGCCTAGAGAGGATAGGTGTCTGGTTTTCTGGTCTTACACCACAATTAAAAAGACAGCATAATGGTAGTAAAAAGAATCAGGGTTTTTAAAAAGCAGTAGGAGAAAATATTTCCTTGCAGGATGTGTAATTAAACTGTGGGCTTCATTTCCAACATCTTAAGAATAGTAATGAGGAAATTGAGAATGGCTGCTTAAGGACTTTGCCTCAAGATGTAAGCTGGACACTTACTATGGGAGATCACTTTAGTGGACTATTATTTGATTTATGGGAATATCTGGTTACTACATCCTCAATATAAGAGTCTAGTGTGAGGCACTAGAAAGGAGAGAAGGAAAAAATTGAACACCCAGGTATACAACCTCCAAGGTACAAGAGATAACAGAGACAACACCAGAGATCAGGACTGATTGGTGGGCCATTGAAGGAATTACACAAAGACTTGAAGACATTCAAACTGAATTTCCCAACTGATATGAATGCGGATAAAAGATTATTCTTAGTCTTATGGGAAAAAGCAGATTTATTGTGGGATAGCTGAGGTGTTGTGTGTGATTATATAAAATTAACTGTGGAACACTTAAAAGAAGAACCAAAGATATACAGTTCTGTTTATGCCAGCAAATTTCCCCTTTTTTTGAAGGCTCTCGTACTAGTGATTGTTCAAGTCAGGCACAGGACCACACAGCCCTCAGGTCTGACAAAACAGACTAATTTCTTTTTAAATATTTCCTGTGTGAAAAATAAAAACCTCTTCTTAACTACCAAAATTTATATGAACAGAGAAAAAAACATGGTATTGTGTAAGAAATATTCACACTAAACAAGAAATTATATTGTCTCATTTTTGCACTTCGAAATAAATAAAAATAATGTAAGAATAGTTTGTGCTTAATATTTGTACCATCCTTACCTATAAACATCCCAGTTCCATTTCACTGTGACAATCAGCCTGTAACAAAGAAGATTATATTTACTGTGGTAAGTACCACACATAAGGATCATATTTCATGCAAGTTATTTTTCAAATTTAATGTTATGTAGGTAGCAGTTTTCACGGTCGTAAAACTGAGTTAACTTAAGAGAGACCTATAAAAATTAGATTGTGTATATCAAATACAGTGGTGAAGTGTTACACTGAAATCCATTGCAGTAGCCCGTGTAACTATGTATTCAGAACATTGATTCAATTCACTCTGAAATAAAAATTTGAGCATACAAAAACCTGCAACTTCTATTCAATGCAGTGGCAATTTGACAGGAATAAAAAATATTAATATTTTATTTTTTGTACTGCATGACACATTTCTGTAATACTATATTCTAGTTCAGCTAAGCTTTTGGGGAAATTAACATTTATTTCTGTGGTTTTTAAACACATTCTTAAGTGAAATATTGATGGACCATCAAAGAGCACAGCACTGTCAGGACTACATAAACAGTGCCTTTTAAACAGTCAGAGGTAAGTTTTCAGAGAAAGATTTCCATGTCACAGAATGTGCTGAGTTGAAAGGAACCCAAAAGAACCATGGAGTCCAGCTCCTGACTCTGCACAGGACCATCCCCGAGAGTCACACATGTGCCGGAGAGCATTGTCCTACCAATTCTTGGACTCTGTCAGACTGGTGCTGTGACCAGTTCCCTGGGAAGCCTGTTCCAGTGCCCATCCACACTGTGGGTGAAAATTTTTCTAATATACAACTTAAACTTCCTCCAACACCATTTCAGGCCATTCCTTTGGGTCCTGTCACTGGTCACCACAGAGAGGTGGTGAGGCTGCCCCAGTGCAGAGCAGAGCAGGACAATCCCCTCCCTTGCCTGGCTGGCGATGCTGTGCCTGATGTCCCCCAGGACACAGTTGGCTCTCCTGGCTGCCAGGGCACTGCTGACTCGTGTTCAACTTCCCATCAGCCAGGATTCCCAGGTCCCTTTCTGCAGTGTAAGTGAAACCCAGTGGGAGAACTCCTCTGACTGGAGTGCGATGTTGGACAGTTACAGGCTTTTCAGGCTGGGTAGGCAGGGCAGAAGAGGCAGAGGGATGGCACTGTATGTAACAGGAGGTTTAGAATATATGGAGCTCACAGTTGACAGTGGCACAGTTGAGTACCTCTGGGTAAAAATTAAGGGGCAAAAAAATAACATAGATGTCATTGTGGGAGTCTACCACAGACTTCCCAGTCAGGATGATGATGATGATAATAATGATGAAGAATTATTCTTTGAGGAGCTAAGGGACACTTCCAAGTAAATTGCCCTTTTCCTTACAAGGAACAGAAACTTTCCAGAAATAAACTGGACGTATCACACAGCTGGTAAAACCCAGGACAGAAGATTCCCAAAAGACCTGGATGACAACTTTATGGAACAGGTCCTAAGGAAGCCAACTCAGAAAGACACCCTTTTTCATCTACTGCCTGTCAAGAGAGTGGAACTTGTGAGAGAAGTCGAGACTGACAACTTTCTCAGCCACAGTGACCACAAAGTGATCGAGTTTAAAGTCTCTGTTGACAGGAGGAAAAGTGCCAGAAAAACCTCAGCTCTGGACATAAGGAGAGCTAACTTCATGTTGTTCAGGAAATTAGTATGTAAGGTCACTAGGGAAAACGTTTCTGTAGGTGCTGGGGTCCATCAGTTCTGGTCACTTTTCAAACATCACCTCCTAAGGGCACAGGAGCAGACAATTCCCAAATATCAGAAGTCAAACAGAAGGCCAGTTTGGCTGAACAAGAATCTTTTCTTGGAAATAAGGCAAAAAAGGAAGTTGTGTGCCCAGTGGAAGCAAAGTCAGGTGACATGGGAAGAGTACAGAGATGCTGATAGCCACTGTAGGAGAAAATTTATGTAGCCAAAGCTCAACTGGACACAAAGCTGGCCAGAGATATGGGGGACTATAAAATGTCTACTCAGACTTTTCTTAATACAAGGCAATCAAAGATGATTTTGAGGCTTACAAAATCAGGAAAAGTACACTTTCTTGAGTAAAAAGGAAAAAATCAGTGTTGTAGTTTAGCCTTGGTTAATGACCAGAAGCCTGCCCTGTGATTCTCTCATTCCTGCTCCTCAATAGGAAAAGGTGGAGAAAATAACATAAGAGAGCTTATGGCTGGAGGTAATAATGGAGATCTCTTACCAATTACTATCATAGACAAGACAGATTTAGTTTGGGGAAAGTTAATTATTGACAAGTAAAATTGATTTGAGTGTGGAGAAATAAAGTCAAAGATTGGAACAAAATTTTTCTCTTCCCTCTCCCAAGTCCAACTTCATTCCTTCATTCTTGCCTTGGTCACACTCAACCTCTGAGCAGTGCAGAGGGATGGCAGTGCCTTTTCTTCTCCTTACACTTTTCCCCTGCTCCCACATGTACTTTCTGTGGGATGTACTTCCTCCTGGGAATGTGCCAGCTCCAGCATGGTCCCCACCAGGCTGCATTATGGTTATCTTTACTGTGGTCTTTCTCATAGGCTGCAGGGAAAAGTCTGCTTTGGTGTCTGGAATATCTTCTACCTTGCTTCCCTCACTTTGGTGCTCATAGTTCATAGTTCTGTTTCTCACTTTTTCCCCCCTCTTCTCTGCCTTCTCATTATTCATTACCCATTCTTAAAGATGCTTTCTCAGAGGCTCCACTACCTGGCTTTCAGTGCTAGAACTCCATTTTTAAATAGCCAGAGATGTTTCTTTAGGACTTTGATGCATGATAAAAAAGGGAACTACATTCCTCAAATCATCTGGAAAAAGCATTGTGGAATGTATAAATGTGCCAAACACTCTGCATAGTAAAAATAAGCTTAAAAATCAGCAAGTACATGGAATTGTAAATTTTAATATTAAAAAATAAATTATTAATCATTTATGAATTTTTGCATACAAGATCAGGATTAAATATGTACCCATAGTAATCATTGCTCTGACAGCTAAATGAGGGTATACATAAATGACTCTGCTGAAACTCAACATTTTTATAAATAGGAATGGTCCTTAGATTTATGAAAATTTGAAAGTGTCCTTGAGCTCTTCTTTCCCCTCTGTTTTTCACTTTGTACTTTCACATTCTCTGAGATATGCAGAGATCTCCCCTATTCATTGAAATTTCAAAATGATTGGAACTTTTATAAAACAAAACAAATTTTTATTTCAGGCCTCAAAGTAGTCTTTCTAAATTTCTGATATTTTTAAGGGAAAATCTGGAAAACTGGTCTAGATTAGAAATAATTATCTTTTTTACAAAAATATGATGATTAAAGGAGAAGTAAAAACTAAACAATTGCTTTTTTTATCCCATTTCCCTTTCAGAGGCAGGCTAGAATTTACAATTCCAAAATATTACGAATTAAACTAATATGCAGAAGGAAAAGCCTTGTCATGTCTTTACTATTAATTCTTTTGTTTCTTACTTCTAATCCTGCTCTTTTTCTCCCATGTTGCAACTGGTTTTCAAACATCACTATTCAGCCTTTTCATCATTTCCCATCTCCCATCTTCCCAGTTTCAGTGCTAATAGTTTAACATTTTTTCAGCTAGAAACAACATAGGTCTTTATAAGCATTTCAGAATACAGAAAACTAGGTTTCAGAAAAAAAAAAAACAAACTTTTAATTTACTTTGACAGTCTGTGACAGAAGGAAAGTATTATTGGAAAACAGTATATTGAGAGGTGTCTGCCAATAAAACACCATGGAGAAATTCTTAAAGGGTATCCAGGCCAATGATTTCACACAGCACAGTGACAAGTTAAATATGCCAGACATGATTTCACTGCGTGAAGATATCCAGCTTTGATATACACAGAAATATAACAGAAAACCCTTGAAGTCTACAAAGATCTCAGTGACTACAGGCAAGCAAGGTTTGTTAAATGACAGGGAGAGAGGGTATTGTAATCAGGTGCAGGAGACATCTTGTAACATCATTGTTGTCAACATAGCCACCTGGTTACTCTGTAAGCAGTGGACACATACTAGAGTAGGTTCACAACTAAGAAAAAATGAGATATTTTCCTTTGTGAAGGACATCAGGGACATGAAGTGTAGTAATTTGTGTAACTCCTGCATCTAACAGTCTTTGAAGACACTTTGGGTAGACTAATAGAAAAATCAAAGTTATGATACAGCAACCACAACAAAAAGAGGAACTTTATGACATTTTTATTTTTATCTTAAACAAATTTATTCTCTGAAAGCAGCAACACTGACACAACATAGGACTGAAAATAACCTCTTGCATCATCTTATTGTTGCCATTAGCTGTTTTAATTCCATCTAGGAACACATTTAATTTTTTTTACTACCACTGGCACTTCAAAGGATGATCCTGGTTGCTTTATAACATAAGAATTTCTTCTCTCTTCTAATCTAAATTTACTCATGGCAAGCACATACACCCTGTTTCTCTCTATCTTTTAGTAATACCTGAAACATTATGCTCAGGGATAACCATTACTTTCTCGGTGGCCATACAACATGCATAATTATTAAACTTCAGTTTTCATCATATTGAATCTCAGAGATGTTCTTTGACTAATCAAAATGGACAGATCTTTTTCTTCCTCTGTCATTTTCATCTACTCTGCACAAGTTTATTGTGGATTTTCCTATTAACTCCTGAGCAGGTGACCTTGAACTTGCTTTTATTATTATATTACTTCCAATTTCTCTTTGTTAAAGCTTGAAAGTAGTCAACTTTTCCTGTATAACATTTTGATCATCCCCTCTGTTGAAACGCCTTTATATCAGCACCAGATTTTACTATCTCATTACACCTTCTTCTATAAAGGGCATCTAATAACACTGTGTTCAAGATTTAGATATTTTCTGAGTTTAACAAATGCATGTTATTGAGGAGACATTTAGGCCTCAGCACTCTTTTTCTAAATCCTGTCAGAATTAAGAAACTGTCCTGATTCAACACTTTGTGTTTTTTTCAGCAAACATAATTGTTTCATAGTAATAGAAGGCAAATGGCATGCATCAAGAAAAGGGAAGTTATTCTTTCCCTCATCACACCTCAAGTCCTGTGTCTTCACTATGAGAAGGACAGAGGTGCTGCAGGGAGTCCAGACAAGAGACTGGAGCTAGTGACGGGTCTGACATATTAGTCATATGAGGAATGGATGAGGGAGCTGGGGTTGTTTAGCCTGGAAAAGAGGAAGCTCAGGAGAGATCTTATTGCTCCTGAAAGAGAATGTAGCCAAGTAGTGAGTGGCCTCTTCTGCCATTTCTCAAGTGAAAGGGCAAGAGGAAATGGCCTTTAATTGCACCAGGGGAGGTTCAGATTTGATATTAGAGAAGTTTTCTTCACTGAGTGGATAGATATTGTAGTATCATTCACAGGGTGATGGTGGGATTACCATCTCTGGAACTGTTCAAAAGGCATCTGCATGTAGCACCTGGTGATATGATTTAGTGATGATTATGGTCATGCTGTGTTGATGGGTAGACTAAATGATCTTGAAGATGTCTCCCAACCTTGATGATTTTTTGATTCCATGAAAAAGTTGATTACACTTTTCAGAAACCTGAAACAACTCTCATGTTTGAAATGCAACCCTAGTATTCAGCTACAGTAGTGTAACTTGCCCCAAGTACCAACAAGTATAGTTGAAATAATTCCCCTGGTTCAAACTCTCAATCACATTTGACTAATTTATAGCCAGAGAGGAAAAGGGCTGTTGATAATTGTAACTTGTAACTACTTGGGTCCTTTATCACTACAGAATTTTTAAAAATGTTTAATGTAAACAATAATTACTCTAGTTACCACATGTTTCTGTAGAATAATAGTGGAAAGACTCTAGAATCTCACTTTATTTCTGAAGATTTGAGTCTGAATTTCCCTCAGGTACCAGGATGAGAGCTTCCCCCAGCTGAAACAGCTATAAATATATTTCAGCCATTTTGTCTGGAGATCCAAAACTACTAGATACATTAGTAATTAACTTGCTTTATTCCACATATTGGCTAGAGAGCATAGTGTTCCTTAATCACACAAGTCCTGTTACTATTTTTGACTTACATACTCTGCTGAATCAGGTCTTTTGGCTTAGCAAGGTCTATGACAGCATTTTGTATTCTTCTGCTGTTCTACACAAAAAATAATCGGTAGTTGAACCGTCCAGTCAGCACAAGTGGCTTGAACGAATACCAAAACATGTTTAATACTGTGGAAATGCGTTATACCATATATATTACAAAGTTACACCAAAGTTTTACTTTTTTTTTCTCAGGAAATAGACTCTATAAAGCAAACTGCACTCAAAACCCTGGGGCAGATCAATATTTGGCCCTAAAATTGTTTTGTTATTTTATTTCCTTATTGGAAGTGAGGAAGAATTTCTCATTAATGCTGTTTTCTGATGTATGATTAATTATATACCATGGTAAGGAGACAAAGTTATTGTCTAGAGAATAATAATATGTCAAAATTTTAGCAATAAAGCAGTAAGAGATAATCTGTAATAGAAATTTTATTGTGAAGTATTGTGATTATAGAAAAGATAAAATATTTGGATGGTAAATGACAAGTTCTTCTGGTGCAATAAGCACAAATCTCAGTAAGCTTCTGTGCAAAACTTATGTAAAGGAATGAAGACCCATATAACAGCGTTGTTTTGCCACACACTGCAACTTGAGCCATCTCTGGACATTGAGGCATCTAACATTTCTACGCTATGAAAAGGAATTTTCAGTATTCATGAAAGGAATGGCAAGAATGACCAAGTAAAGAATTTCTGAGAACTAATCAAATACAATTCCAAATGTAGGTATCATTCAGCGTGGTGATTCAGTAAATGCATTTAATAGTAGTAAATGGATTAATTTACTAAGACCAGCTGGCACAAAACTGTCATGTCTTTGTGAGTAACTGTCTTTTTCTCCAGAACAGGGTGACTGCATGGAACTACTTAAGGGCAATGACTCCTAGAATGCTCTGATTTTTCAGTAATAATTTAGAATATATTTGACATGATCCATTCTAGCAATTTATTATTACGAAGAATCACATTTCAGTGCAATTGAACATTTCAAAGCACTGTTTATTTTAAGATATGTAGACTTAGAATGAGAAAATATACTCTAGGTCAATTCAGGCTAGTGTCCAATACTACAAAAAGTGACAGAGAAGCTATAGCAAGAAACAGAACAGATAGGGGAAATTCCTGTAGGTTTATTCCCCATCAGTAGGGATAGGTTGTTTAGGAGGTGATAGGGAGTGATCTTCATAACCTGTTATGATTCTTGAAGAAAATCTCAGGAAAATTGTTCTCAATGGATGAATCCAATTCATATGAGACACTGGACATGAAGGAAGTCAAAGAGGGAAAAAAATCATGGTATTTTTTGGTATTTTCCAAAACAAATTACTTCTAGGGCATTCATGTAAATTATGACAGCTAGAGAAGCAGCAAGAGACCTACTTGGATAAAAATGGTGCTTTTCACTGATTCAAAAGCAAGGGGAAAGCATGCAAAGACTGAATGAAATATCAAACCAACCAATCTCCTTGGAACCAGCTGGCATTTCATTTGACAGATATGAAATAGGACCCCGATAGAAAGATATATCCAAAGTTTCAAGAATCAAGTCCACAGTAATAAGAGAAAAAAAAGCCAAACAAGGCAGTAACTGGTCACAGGTCCACAAGAGGGGACACATGGTAAAAAACAAGTGGGCTAAGTATAATTTAGTACACATTTTCCCAAGTAAAAAGAACTCAATTAGTACAAACAACAAATGCTGAATTCTTCAAAGAGAAAATTAAAATTAAAAGACCATATTTAGTTTTTTTAGATTGTTTGGATCTCATGATTTTCACATTAGGTTAATATGCAGACAGATTAAATAATCTCTGAAATGACATCACTTATACTTGAGAATTTGTGGAGAATGGCAAATGGATCAAAATGATAGGAAGAGGAAAAATGTTGTGCTGATCTTCAGCACATCAAAGAAGAATATTTAAAAGATTATAGATTTTAGCTTCAAAAGAACACCAAATAAATATGAGGAATATAACAAGCAACTAATATATAGATGTCAGACGAAACCATTTTAAGCAAAGTACATTTCTTACTACAATTAACTAATAGCCCTTGTGGCTAGGAAAGAAGCTGTATGGCTATATATGCATCTTGACTATTGGATGGATTTTCACATTGATTAATATGACAATATTGTAAGCAAGATAGGGAAAAAGGTTCTGGAACAAGTATAAGATCCTCCAGAGGCATGATGCACTAATGCAAGAGGAGGAAAATATTATACATAATTTATTTAAAAGTTATGTGCTGTTTAGTCTGAGAAAGGAGGAAGGACAACCCTATTCAAGTATAAAAGAAGCCATTGCAGGTGAAGAAGTTGTCTTTTTCCTTATATATAGTAGACATGAAAACTGGAAAACTGCAGCACAAAATATTAATGGAAACTTGGAGAAACACAAGAGCGTTTTGAAACAGAAAGTCAGACCCATGGATGAAGCAGGGCCATCACTATCACTGGTGGGCTTTAGAAACAGACAAGGTAAAGGTCTATCTGGAACAGAATAGGAGCAGTGCATACTGCCTTGACAGAGGAGCTAGATTAGATCAAGTTTAGCACCAAACACTACAATTTTCCTATGGTCACTCCCTAATGAGTGCCTGCTGAGGTGTCTCCTGCTCACACAGTACAATCCTGCATGTTCTCTGGTGAGTGTAGTAGGTTCAGTTATGAGCATCTCTCTAGAACAAGCAGATACAGAAGCCTCAAAGATATGACAGAAGAATTTGTAAGCTGACATAGATATGCTGCCTCCTGTATGCTGAACTTTACTACTGTGAAGCACAAAATATCCCACTGCAAAGATCATAAATGATTGAAAATAAAGCAGATCTTGCTTGTGAAGCAGGACACATAATTTTAGGTTTTGGAACACCCTTATTGATTTGACTCTGTTTGTAAAATGCAGGTGATTATTCTTTTCTATTTCTTGAGAACTTGTCTTGGGCATAATGAACTTATTTTTAAAAAGGAGCATGAAAAAGGGATTTGATTTGAAAACATACCTTAAACAAAAAGCCTAAAGAAAAAAAGGCTGCCAAAATAGCAAGAAAATCTATATTTCTGCTTCCTTTTTATCATTATTGTTTTTTTCTGCTCTTGCAAAAACTGGCAAACTAATAAAATCCTAACCATTTCAGCCAGCTAAAAATAATTTTAATGTTGCAAAGCTTTGGCAAAAAAAGTAATTTCTGGATACCTTTGCAAATTTATAAAGAGACAAACCAGCTTTACATTGACTTTGCAGTCATGCATCTAAAATGAATAGAAATGCTCTGGGTAATAGAAAATCAGAAGATAAAAAAAGAAAAAAAAATTCAATTCTCAATAGATGGTATTCTATCTTGACTGATGTAGAGATTACACAATCAGACAAGTTTGGAAACCTAGAGGATCCCTCCTGCATTTCCCAGCCCTCCTGTGACAGTCTCTAGGGTCTGGCTTCCTTCTAGTCTGATTCAGTTACGCAGTCTCTCCAGGAGTGAAGTGAGTCTCAGTGTGAATACCTGACAAGTAGTTTATTCTATCCACTATATATAAATATATATATATATATATATATATATACACATATATGAAAGCCTGGCCACAGACCACAGCAGACACCCAGAGCACTCACATGAACACCAAGCAAGAGCAACAATGCTCTCATTCTCCTTCCCACTTTGAGCAAGATGGAGTTCTGACAGTGTAAAAATGTTTATGTATGTAAAAGATGGGTGCACCCAGCAGGTGGGGCTCAGACTTTCATTCTGCCCAGTATCTGTTCTTTGATCCCAGTATCTCTAGTTGTTGGCTTCTGGTATACAAGCTCCCAAGGCCTCAGTCCCACTTCAGTGGCTGGTACAGAACCCCTTCACTCACACACACACATGAACTGATCCCACAACAAACTTACCTGTGCTCTTGACACTGGAGACAGAAACACTTCCACATCCAGAGACGTCCATTTGAGGCCCACACATCCCATCCTCCTGTCTCTCAGGACACTGTACCTACTAACTGGCTACTTCAGCTTGATCTTTGCTATAATTCACACATTCATTCAAACATCTTCACAAACCTCCTTATATACACAGACTAAAGAACCCCTTATGGAAAAATATCTGGTGAAGAAAATGAGGAGAGATGACAAACTGAGTTGATCAGGCAGAGGTCAGGTTGTGGACAGACAAATCTGTTTACCAATAAAATACCATTACAACCCCTTTATTTCTCACATTTGTTCCTACACACAACAAAATACCACCCTTTTTCTTCCTCTGGTTCCTCCCTGTGCTATTGTAACACAACTTGGCTTTTCATGGGGGGTGGAGGAAGCCACAGAGGCTGCTTCTGTGAGAGAAGCTCCTTGAAACTTCTACTATGTCCAGCACAGACAATCCCTAAAGGTTCTGACAACAGATATAATGGCTGGCCCAAACAGAGAAGTTAGAATTTATAATAGAGAAGTTCTCTGATGACATATTTAAGAATAAAAAATGCATGCAAGCTCTCTTTATTCCTCCAAGGGGGTGGAGAGGTGGCCACTGGGAGGTTCCCTGGCAGGGCCACCAGGGCCCTCCTGGCTGAAGGGCCTTCTCTTGGTGTGCCCAGTCAGGGGCCATCCTGACACCGGGAGCAGCCACACGGCCAGGCTGCACGGCTGCTGCCATCTCGGCATGGCTCACAATCAATTTTACTTGCTTAGCCGCTTTCAACCAACAATGCTGCAGACAGAAAGGCAAGGGCAGCCAGCATGGTCCGCATGGTGCCAGCGGGACCATGTGGCCAGCAGTGAGAACCATGGTGAGCAGTTCCACAATGCGGAGCCCAAACAGGATCAACTTTTCAACATTGTAAACTCTACAAAAACTTTTCAATTGATAGAACTTGGGAACCAATTATTTCCCGAGTCAGGGAAAAGAAAAACGTGATGACACATGAGGAGAACAATGTGACAACACTAAGGTCAGCACAAAAGAGGAAGGGGTAGGAGGAGGCACTCCGACCATTGGGGCTGAAATACTTCTGTAAGCCATGGTGAAGCCTATAATACAACAAACTGTTTCCCTGTAATTCACGAAGTGCATGGGGGCATGCAGATTTCACCCACAGCCAGTGCTCACGCTGGAGTGTGAAAGTAAGTTGTAATCTAGGGAGAAACTCGAACCGAAAGAAAAAAGCTTTTGCTTTCAGAGATAGAGAAAGAAGGCACTTACTTCTAGAGTAGAACAGTTCATCCTTAAAAGACTTCACTCCATGAACTAAAATGACCAGTGCAAACAGTTGTGAGAAGACTGCTTTGCCCATGGGAGGGTATGGGAGGGTCCTACATTGCAGCAGGTCAGGTGGGACTGCTACTCGTAAAAACTGGAGCCACGTAGGAAAAGTTCACAGAGAACTGTCTCCTGTAAGGAAAACCCCATGATATAACAAAAGAGGCTCCTCTCCCTAAGAGAACTGTTGAAAGATTTTTTTAAAGTGACAAACTGACTAAAAATCCCATATTTTGTCTCCCTATGCTGTCAGTGGGAAGGAAAGAAGGGCTGGAAGAGGCGGAAAGGGTGTTCTAAAGATTTATTTTAATTCTCATTTCTCTTTTAATTCTGTTAATAATTTTTTTTAATACCTTTTAACTTTTGAAAGCATTTTGTCCTTAGAGTGTTTTCTCCTAATCATTATCTCACCCCATGAGCCTTTTAATTTTTCTTTCCCCTTCCTCTGCTCAGCCATTGCATATGAAAATGAGTGAATAATTTTTCATGGATGCCTAGCTTCTAGCTAGTGTCAAACCCTGACACTCCCCAAAAGGAGGCTAAAATAAGCCCTATGCAATACCAAACATGCCTTTTCCATGCATCAAGTAATGTATTACACATTCCTAGAGAGGAACCCCCCCTTTGTCTGAAGGTGATCCAGATACCTGCTCCCCATCATTATGGTGGGATTCATGCCAGGACAGTAGATTTGATGACTCTGTTGGGACAATTCCAGGAGGGGCCTCAGCAAGATGGACATTCCTCCAGAACCCTTGATTTGGGTTCTTGACTTTCATTGTGCCCCTTTGCTCCTCTGGTCTTGTTGAGGTGAAAGGTCTTTTGTTGCAGATGGCCTGGGATCAGATGAGGCATGTTATTTAGTCCTCATGCCATTGTTCCTCTGCTCTTTCTTCATGTGTGCAAATGAGCTTCTTATCACTTAACGAGTACAACATGATATTAAGTTATTAATTTAACTGAAATCATGTAAGGATTATAATAAATTCCTAGAGAAGCAAGGACTTGTGGATATTTCTTAAAGTAGTCCTCTTTGCTTTTGTGAAAGGTAACAGTGGTAATATTTTCTTAAAGTACTTTGATAGATTTCGTCTAAGTGAATGGCTAAATCCATAAATACAGTAGTGTGTACAGATCTAGCGTGCTGTGTACCCGTACAATAAAATTGACTTGCTTGTTTGTTTGTTTGTTTGCAGATAAGATGATGTTAGGAAAGAGTGATAGAATTAAGTATTTCAGAACTATCTTTATTCTCCTAATCTCCAAACCACTTCAAAGAGTTTTCAGAAGTTTCAAAAGTAAACTGAAACTCATTAAAAGCACACAGTGGTCTCCCCCTGCTCTTTGCTAGCAGTAATATTCCTAAAGAAACATGAATTATTACTAATCTAATATCTTTGATTTATGCTGGATTCCATGGCAGAAAATTTACCTTGGTTCATCTGAGGAAAGCATACCTTGTTTGGCAACTGCTCCTTATCCTGCACACTTCTAAATCAAGATTGTCCCTGTGATACCTAAGAGAATCAAAATGAATTAAACTAACAGAAGGAGATCTCTTTATCTTGCATTTCTTGCCTCCTGCATCTCTCTTTCAAAGGTTAGATTTTTTTGAAAAGGAAATGTTTAGCTTTGGGGTTTTGTTTTGGTACATTAACTCAAGAGATTTTCCTGTTGTTGCTTGGAGACAGTTGGAACGAAAAGGGGATCTCGCATTGTACAAACTGGTTTAGTTATGGTATCTCTCATTCTGCCTACCTTTCCATGTCACCTCATCCAAATGCCAAGTTAAAATTCTCAAGCATGCAAGAAATTTGTCTCATTTGCAATGCTTCCTTTTCCATGCCTTAAGGTACACCCCTCATTTTTTCTTTTTTCTTTTCACTGAAGAGAGAGGAAATATCAGTACCAAATTCACTGTGAAAGAACCAATTACAACTGTGGTCATTACAGAGTATGGATAAGAGGAAATGCTTAGAGACCCATTCACAGACAATACAAATGCTGTGTACAATGACAATAAATTAAAAAGATGTTATTCAGAATTCCAATATTTCCCTCAGTACCTGTAATTGATGTTTTTCTTGAGATTCATTCACTATGCAATTATTCAAATCTTTCATATGAATGACAAATACACCACTAGAAGAAGATAATGGCTAATGTCTAACATTTATTGCACAGAGAAACTCATTTTAATGCATGTAAATGTCTCTGTTCTATGCTTACTGGAAAAAATTACATGGTTTAGCAAAGCTAGTTTTGATCTCAATGTAAAAAGAACTTCAGCAGCTCCATTCCCTTAATTGGATTTGCTATGCATTGTAAACCAAGCAGTACCTTTCACTCAGCTGCAAAAATAAGCCAAGCTTTAAAAATAGTGCAGCTGCAGATGTTTACAATATACACTGAAAGTCACTAACAGAACCATGCATCTTTTTTCTTCCTCACATAAAGGCTAAACAATGCATTCATGTCTGTTACTTGTAGAGCATAAGGGTTGCGTGCTTCAAGGCACTAAGTGTCCAGAGTTCTACTTGAATGATTCTAAATATGTTCATACTTCTGGCTGATTGTGTTTTAATATTTAAACTGAAGTATGTGTTTGAGTGCTTTGCTGGATAAATGTAAAGGGCTTGACTCTTCGTGAGATCAAGTGCGAGAAAAGAAGTAGTAGCTTCTTCAAATTCCATTTTCAACTAAGAAAATGTGTGACTTCATACAAACTTCAACATAAAATAGAATGCAGTTATATGCCTAAGAAAGGTGTCTTACATGATGAATTTTTTGTATATGTAAAAATGTATATCTGCATCCACTGCTGACATATGTGTCTTTTAAAGCAATTATTCTAGCATCATATATTAATGCAGCTAGCCTTTGAGAGTGCTGGGTACTTTAAAAAAATGCACAATTATATGGGCATTTCTGTCACCTCTGTGACCAAAATTTTTACTTTAGGAAATAATATGTTTTTAAGTTTCAAAGAGAATTCTTTAAGCTTGATATTTGATATTGATATAGCTTTCTTGAAAGCTAGGTTAGGTGAAATAGAAAAAGTTGATGATGTCTTTAAAGTACCTAATTATATGCAAGACCTGATACTTGCTCTAGAATTAGGCAACCAAGAGGACATCTTTGCTACTTATTTTTACTTATTCAACTGACAATTTTTTCCTTCACCTTTTATTGATTGTATTTTAGCTGGACCAAAATAATGAATCTCCAGTTCGAAAGTCTGTGGTCCTTCCCTTATAAGTCCTTTACAGCTTTTGCATGCAAATATTCTGTCTCTTTGCAACATATGTTTTCTCAATTTGTTCTTAGTATATAAGGTGCCTCTTGATCCTCCTGGTCATTGAGATTTTTCCAGTCTTAGATTTTTGCAATAGCAAGAGTAAGCTAAATTCCTATTTGCAGCATAGCTATTTGTTTTAATGAGTATTTACGCAGTTAAATGAGCACTAACATAATTGAGTATTGCAGATGTCAGATATAATTAAGTATAACAATAAGTTATGTCACTTGTTTACAAATAAAAGCCATTAGTTTAATGTTTAATTTCTTGAAGCATCTTCTCTACATCATATTGCTACTTCCATACTATGGGTGTCTCAAGATTCACTTTACTTACATTTACTACCTGGTTTAATATTTTATAATAATCAGTTTTACAGGAAGGACAAAGTGATTCCATTTAATAAAGAGAGGAATTAGGTCCTTTCAATAAAGGAGAAACCTCAGGCTGGATTCCACCACAGGTTATATGTAATCTCCTGCTAATTCCACCATATTTAATGTTCAAAGATATGACGGCAGTTTGCAAAACTGCTACCAGAAAGGATCTTCACAAGCTTCAGTAGGAGGCAAGGTTACAGTATTAGCAAAATACTTCTGGAACTTTGCTAAGTCCCTAACTTAATCAGATTTAAAAGGAGAGCTGAGACAAGGGATCTCAGTTACCAAAACAATCATTTCACATAACATCAGGAGATCATCCCTATAATTTTTATTATACGAAAAAAACCAAACCAAACAAATAAATGTTTGCCTTTGCCTTGAATTAAAAATTGTGTTATATTTGTAAAATGGATAAATATATTTGTAAAATGGATAAATATGAATTTAGTCTTGATTATGAATGCAAGACATGATGGGAAAAATTATTTATGCTAAAGATGGCAAAGCTTTGGTTTTTCTCTCATCAAAGTAAACACAAAATATTTTTGTATGACCTGAAGAAAATCATCCTATTCAATGCAAAATTAAATATCTTTGTTATTAGAATGAATTTTTCTATCTTTTTTTAAAAGCAAAAAACTAAACCTTTCAAAAAATCCCATAAGGAAAAGTAGAAAGAGATCGCAATAATGTGTAACACACCATTTTGAGTATTTGAATGTTCAAAATAAGATTTGAAAAAAAAAGAAGTTAAATACTCATCATGAAGTTGTAAATAGTTTTACTTTTCATGATCGTTTGTGTTTCCCCAAAAAAAACCCACATGGTGCCCATCAGAATCCATTCCATGGAAAAAGGCAGGCTGAGCTGGTCAGCAGATAAGGAGCAGGTATATGGTTTAGTCTTTAATTGTGGTTGAACCATAAAACTCAACAAAAACAAATAATCTTGCAGCCAAGAGGACAGTCTTCTTTGTTTCTGAAATTCAGTAAAATTAGTATATACCAGCAAAAACTGCCTATAGAGAATGATGAAACCATTCAGTTTGGAAAAGGCCTGTATATCACTGAGCCCAACCACTGATAAACCATGTCCCTCAGTACCATGTCTAGACATTTTTTAAATATCCCTTTGGTTGGTGACTCCACTGCTTCCCTGGGTGTGCAATGTTTGATAACACTCCATGAAGAAACTTTCCCTAACAACCAATCTAAACCTTCTCTTTAGGCCATGTCCTCTTGTCCTATCATTTATTACCTGGGGGAAGATACTGGCCTTCACCTGGCTACCACCTGTTTTCTGTTGTAGAGAGTGATAAGGTCTCCCCTAAGCCTCATTTTCTCCAGGATAAATACCCCCAACTCCCTCAGCTGCTCCTGTTAAGACCTGTGATCCAGAACCTTCATCAGCTTTGTTGCCTATTTTTGTACTTTCTCCAGAACCTCAATGTCCTTCTTTCAGTGAGGGGCCCAAACCTGAACACAGGATTTGAAGCTCAGCTTCACTTGTGCCCAGTACAGGGGAACAATCACTGTCCTGGATTTGCTGGCCACACTATTGCTGATACAGACCAGGATGCCGTTGCCCTTCTCAGCTGGCTGATATTTGCTGATATTCAGAAGCTGTCGACCAGCATCCCAGCATCCTTTTCCACCAGGCTACTTTCCAGCCACTCTTCCCCCGGTCTATAGCACTATCTCGGATTTTTGTGATCAAAGTGCAGGACACAGCACTTCTCGTTGTGTCCATAACCTTTCTCAGCACAAAAACCAAACCAACCAACAACAACAACAAAAAAAAAAACCAAAAAACAACAACAAAAAAAAAACCAAACCAAAACCTTAAACGTAAACCAAAAAACCTAGACACCCAACTGGAATGCCAGCATTCAGTAGATTCAGTAGGTAATATAGAGTGTGCATATTCATATTTTCTTCTCATTCAGCTCTGGTAATAAAGATCATTCTTCATGGTTCAGGAGTCTAACAGGAATGCCCGGGCCAGATGGTTGCTATACTGTTTAAGGCAGCTGCCTGGAGAATGAAAACTGGACATTTGGAACCTCTACTATCAGTGGAAGACTTAAATCAAGCCTCTCTTACCAAGCTTATTATACCTGCACATTACACTAACAATGGCCACTGTCTTTTCCATGATGTTGGTGAAAAAAACAACTGACATCTCTCTGTACTAATATTTTTGACTAATTCAGGGAAACCAAGAAGGATTTTCTGGCTAACAAACCTTATTTCATGTGGTCACTTATGTCAGATTTAGATGCCAGTTTGCACATAATTCAATTCGCCCTGAATCTATTGATTTCATGTAATTAATTTTCTTCTGGGTGGCCAGCATATATCCCAAAGACTTCAAGTTAATTCTTAGTGATTGAACAACTTACAGTTTTTCAAATTAATTTATGAAGGAAATTGTCATAAAGCAAAACAAAATTTGCTAAACTTTCCCTAACTGCTAAAAAAATATAACAATCCATCACACTTCTCTCATATTTGAATGAAAGTTACTTGTAATGTATGAGGTTTTCTAATGATTACTATAATCATCATAAAATTCAACAAGGATGCAAACTTAGGTCCATTGTCTTCATTGATATTTGGGTCAGACATCCTGATATGAGGAGTAATCATAAATAATCAGTAAGAGAACAAAAATAAACCTGTATCTTATGAATACAGTGTGAAAACTACCATGCATAATGGGAAATTGCAGGTAGGGAAAAAAACAAACCACAAATGGGAAATTCTGAACAGCATGCTCAATCAGAGCATTTCAATTTTATGCTTGCTGGTGACCTTCCACTAGGTGATAAGCATAATTGGAAAATGTAATGTATTATGCATTCTAGTGTATAGCCCAAAAGCTCAAATTTCCCCTTTGTCCATCAATCATTAGTTCATATGGGGAAAGGAGCTATGCTTCATAGCTAATGTGCTAGTATGTGACTCCATAAGTATTTAAAATCTGTGAATTTTACCTTCAAATATATACCCATGCTCTAAATAATAACTTCTGCTGTTTGCAGATCTATTCCTTCCCCTCTGCACTCTAAGTGTGTACAGTACTCTGTGGAGATTTCAGTTGTGGTTCTGTCCTGATAAAGACAAAACCTTTTCCATTACCTCCAACTCTTCCCTTAGGACTCCGAAGCTGTCAGAATCATGATTTTGTCTAGTCATCATCATTATCTAGAGACAACTTTATCCATGCCAGTAAGGTAATTTTTCCCACAACTAGTGTTATTCCTACTGCTACATTTTTGTATAAGATATGATAATATTTTAGTACACATTTCTCATTCAATTATTTCTTCTTTTCCTCTTAGATTTCTACACATTTTATTGAGTAGAGATTTACTAGACCCAGTTAAATTAACCTTACTTTAGTCATCTAGTTTTATGAGTTAGCTTTATTGACCTTTACTTGCTAGAAAATTACACCTTTTATCATAATTTTGGGCATTCTACACTGCTCTTTAAATAGATATTCCCATTTAGATAACCTGATAAAAGGGAAAGAAAAAGTCAACCTAAAAGAAAGTATTAGAAAAGAGAAATATGTCACAAAAGGGAAATTCTATCATGTTTGTTTTAATGTTCTCAAATTATTAGTGGGTTACAAAAGCTTTTGCTAATTTGTAGTGGAACTGAGAGACAAATGTACAGTAGTGGACAGCAGAACCCCGAAGGGGCAGTTCCCGTCTTAGAGGAACTGCCATTAGAGGCTTAGAGGCTGCCATTAGATTCAGATAGAGAGATCCTTTACAGAGAATTATCTAGGTATGCTGCTCTTCTGTTTTTTTTTAATTTTTATTTTAAACTTGGTTGAAATCTAAGTTTAAAAAATTGCTCAAGCCCAATGATTTTTATCAAAAATAAGTATGGGGAAGTGTCAGTTATGGCATCAGAAGTCAAAAGAATTTATATCTTGCTGCAAGTTTTTATTAGACCGTATTCTGAGTGTATCGTAAAGATCTGTTTCCCTCATTATTATTCTGTAATATGAGAATTACTTGCACTCTATTTAGGCATAACCACACAGTTTTTTATCAGCCTTAATGATTTTAATAATCATTCTTTAAACAATTTATGATAAATAGCTACTGATCTTGAAATATGAGTATTTCTTTGTGTCTATTGATAATTGTGGAAGTGATTTAATTACCTACTTAGGTAATTAAGTACTTAGGATTCACTAAGACTATTTTACAAAAGGATTTAAATATTTTGTGCACAAGTATATACACATTACAGTTTAAAAGGAGTTTCTGGAGAGATGCTAAAGTTCTAACCATACAAAACAAAAGAGGTAAACTGCAATCAAATATCTGTGGCTATGCACAGCTGTGTTCAAAAAACTTTAGTCAACTGCAGGGACAGACCAATAAAACTTTTACCAGTGCTACAGTTCAACAGGAGCCACAAGTAGCAAAAAAAAAAAAAAAAAAAAAAAAAAAAAAAAAAAAAAAAAAAAAGCCACCAACAAAAAAACACCACAAAACCAACAAACCCATTGATGTTAATAGTATAATTTAGCAGTGTGCTCAATACTAAGTATTTTAGTCCCAGAAGATGCTGTCTAGGATGCTCAGGATGTAAGAACTTTGGCATGTTGTGGAGTTGTCTGAAAATACTTATTTTTGGCCTTATTATATAAGAAGAAGCTGTTGTCAAGATGAGAATGTATTTTAACACTATCTATATAAGTTAAAGTCTGCATTTCAGCAAAGAATTAGCCATGAATGTCTCTTATGCAAGTAATCACAACAGTTTCAGTGGAACTGTACATATGTACAGTATAACTATAACACCAGTTCTTCTCAGGATCATGAATTTTAACATGATGGACATTTTGAAAAATCTATGATAATGGAAGCAGTATGATCACATTGGTATATAATTTAATATTTCTTTTTGTTATTTTAGCCTGATATTTCAATAATCCATGGTCTAAGGTTCCTCAAATTCTTTCACAAAATGTGAGTTTTCAGAAAGGCCATGAAAGGGCCAAATGAACCTTGTGCGAGGGCCTGACTGACAGGTACCAAATATATTCTACTTCTCAAAAAGATTATCAACATCTGGCAGCCTAGTGAACTTTGTAAAAATAAAAAAGATCTAAAATACAACAACATCGGTCATCATACAGCTCAGAAAATGAGTCTTGCCATTTATGGTATAATATTTATGTTGGTAACAGTACTAGGGAGAAGTAACTTATCACATTTCTAGGCTGGAATTTAATAAATATAAGCTCTGACATTGTGTTACATGGACTTAATTGACATAAAAGCAAAAACATAAATAAATAGGTCAGATAAATTTAATATTTATGCAAAATTAGGGTTTCAAATGTTCTAATATCCTTCACTCAAGTACAGTGTAGAGAAGATAATCACTCTTTAAGTTGCCATTACCTGAGTTCCACGATAAAATGTAAGTTAATTTTAATGTAAGACACTGACTCTGCATGAAAATACTCAAATTCAACATTAAGTACAAAGTTAAAGTCTGTTATTGCTTTAAACCTGCATATTGAAATGTATAAATACACACACATATGAATACACAGATGCATGTATGTCCTATTTAAACGCATAACAATTAACTGGAGATAGAGAAGTTGGCTTCTTAAAAGAACTACACTTGACGAGATATTGTGTCCCTACTATTGCTTTCTGAAGGAGCAAATCAACACATTACTTTCAGTTTTAAAAAGAAACAGCACCACCTTGTATCCTAAAATAAAGCTACAGCTATTCACTATCTTAGTGGCCATGTAACACATATAGAAATATGCATACAAACATAACTATTCACAAAAAAAGTGTATATATTTTTGTATTGTGAATGTCAAAATAGGACATTTAGCCTTGAAAATTGGGTTCAAGACAAATCTAGCTTTAGAAGAATATTAATATATGGAATTCTATGAGTATTTGAGCTAAAGTATGTTTCTTTTCATTACTGAAGGCCCATCAAATTTTGTTGTCTGTAAAACAAAAGATTAGGTTCAATTTGCATTATCCACAGGAACATCGTGCTTGGTTTTGTTAGCTAAATGGTGATAGATGTAACTGAAAAGATTTCCAAAAAGTCTGTATAAATTATTCATCAGTGATATTCAGTAGCTGATACTTGCTCTGCTGCACTATGAATGCTTATCATTGAAAACAGAGATAATGCAATACGATGAAGGTAACTAGCCATCCTCTACTGAGTAAAAAAAACAACATTTACATGGGGTCCACAGCTGAAAAATTTTTTTTCCTAATTGCATAGGGAAAATTGAATAATATATTAAAAGTAAATTATGATCTATTTGGAAACCACTCTTAATTTTAAAGGAATTATATTATATAAATTGAATGGTTTGCAATTAATCTTTGAGAGCATTTGCTAGAGAGAACTATTTCCTGATTTATCCCTAACATGTCATGATTGCTAAAACGAAGATGATTGGAAAACTGTCCTTCATTTAGATGTATTTTTATAAAGCTTTGTGTTAGTCAAAAAACCTAAAAGATCCCTCAGTGGAACTCATTAAAACTGCAGTCAGGTACCAGGTAATGTCTTGTTTTGTTTCCTCTCCATTGCTTACAATGTCCTGCAGAAGGCAAGAGATGTTTTCTTCTACTACAGAGTTTTATTTTTCTCCTTCTAAATGCTGATTTTTCTTATGTCAGTTATATTCCAATCTCTAAGAGTAAAATTTGACTGTTATTGGAGCTGACTGAACTAGTGAAACAAAAATGTAATAATTTTTAATAATCAGAAAAGAGTATGGATTTGACCTCAACTGTTGTTAATATCAACATTTTAACACCTTGGTATATGTATCAAAACCTAGTTAATCTCATGCATATAAATACTTTTGGACAAGTTCTTAGGTACATGATTTTCTGAAGGGTCCTTTTCATGGGACCCATAGAATATGTAAGTTTGAACTTGAAGGAATGTTGAAACAGCTGGAATTATGATATCAACATAACTGCAAGTGCTGATGCTATTTTTCAGAAGGCAAGGAGTGGTCAGAATTGATTGAGTAGGCATATTCATGAGTTAGCAACCTGTATGATATGCTAGGGGAAAAAAAAAAGTATTTTTGATTTCCTGGCATGCAGAAATTAAAAGAAAACTGATCTGGCATATACACAAACAGTTCAATGAACACAGAAGGACTCCAGGAGAATTTGTTATTATCTCTAAGTCATTCAGTTAAAAAGGTTAATGGGAAAGAAGTATAGAATATGAAAAGAGAATTAGAGTAAAGAACGAGGTTAAATACAGCGAGATGGGTAGAAAGAGGAGAAGAAATGAAGATATAGATAGATATGGATATAGATTATATAGATGTAGATAGATATAAATATATAGATATAGATAGATATAAATATAATCAACATTTTAATTAAAAATCCCGAGAACCACAGTTGTGGCATCATCTGAAACAGAGAATGATTTCAGAGCCTTACAACATTCACTGGAACTACAGCTACATAGGCTATACATGATGCTTTCTGTATTTTCCACTATAAACTTTCTTTTTATATATTTCATATTATTTTCTTGTTTGGGGAGAGATTTTTGTTGTTGCCAGTTTTTAAACTTGCAAGCACTTTAAGAAGGCTTAAACAGGCCACTGTTGCCTGAAAAGTGCTCGATGAACCCATGCTGCCCTTCACTGCTCAGCCTCAGGACCCAGTCATGAGCTCTCTCACGTAGAACCACTTAGAAGCTGCTCCATTTCTGTGCACAATGGAAGCAGAAGTGCTATCCCAAACCAGTACATAACTCTCCTCAACATCCATAAACCTATAGTTGTAGTCAGAACAATCTTAAAACATGTCAAGTAGGAGGAAAAAAATATTTACCAAACCGAGTGACAATAAAAAACATAACTAAAAAAACAGAAACCTGACACAAATGGGTTCTTTCTCCTTTTTTGTAGGAAACAGTCAGGGAGATCATATATCCATCTGTGACAAGATTATTTTCCTGATTACAGGACTTTTCAGACAGTGGATCCAACAGGGTGGCACAAAAACTTGTATAAAATGTGGATATATTAATGCACATCCAGGAGCAACAGTTGAAGATACTGGACAACAACTGACTGCGTCAATTTTATAACATTTTTATAAAGAATGCAATTCTGTTAAACACATTTCACTACATTTAGATTTGTACTGTAATATTTCTACAATTCATACTTTGCAGGAGCAGAGCTCTCAGCTTCACAATGAACCCCACCCTGCCTCTTTCAGTAAAAAATCAAAGGTATAAGGACTATAATAAATCCCTTACTGTGTATATTTTCAGTATTTTTAACAATTGCTTCTTTCATCTTTTTTTAAAGCATATTTACCCATAATAATGTCTCCAGCATCCATTAGGATTTAGTCATTATTCTGAGACTATAATTAAGCGTTGCCACTTTATATTTTGGGAAAATTAGGCAATTTCTAAGACATGGCATGATATCATATAGTTTCTGTGGGCTTTTTTTCCATTACCTAACATATTTTTGCTGGAATTAGTTTCTATTACTGATTTTTTTCTCGATTATTTATAAATCTTACTCTATATTGATAACATTTATTAGCTAAGCAAGATATTTTTGGGCTAGTAAGCCACTAAATATAAATAAATGTAAGTACTATGTTTCCAGTAGCCTGAACCAAAATAGAAAAACTGGGACAGATGCATCCATTTATCCACAGTCCTTTAACAAAAAAACATTCAAGATAATGGATAAACTACCTGTTGGAAAAGTGGAATAAGAATTTCCTGAGGCTGAACCAATGATGCTAATACAATATTGTGTTTCAAAACAGTTGCACTTTATCTTGTGTTTACTTTTGTTTACACTGATTAGTAGTCTACAGATGATGTTACTGCTTGTTTTGATTCTATGATATGTATTTGATTAACAGCAGAAAAACAGATTTTTTTCTTTAATTAATCAGTCCCTTAACAATGGGATTCTTGCTCTTATTTATGTATACAGAGAGTATCTATCTTAGTTGCAGGTGGTGGCATATTCTACCTCTTCTAGTGAGGTGTAAAGTATGAATCTTCATAGAACTGTATTTCTTATAGTCCTTACACAAGCATCCATCCTTCTCTTGTAAATGAGTAAAGGTGGCTGCAGAGGCCCATGGTGGAATGGGAGAGCAGTTCACTAGGAAATACATGTCTGAGGAACTCCAAGCAAGTGAAGGCAAACATTTTGCATCCCTTCTCAGTACTACTCCTTGAGTAGTAGAACATCTACTCCTTGAGTAGTAGAACATGAATTTGCAGCTCTTAATGTGTGCAGCTTCAGTTTCCTCTCCATGTACAGTTCATTCCAATGTGAGCACTCGACAAAAGACATAGCTGATTTTCTGGGTTTTTTTCTCTCCAGTACTAGACACAAAAAAATAAAAGATTAGCAGGAGGAATAATAAGAAATTGATGCAACAATAATTTCCCTTGGTAAAGATGTTCCACTTTACCTTTTCTTATAAATTCATTATATTATTAGTGTGATTTCTGTATGAAATCAAATCATACTGTATAAAAAGAAAAAATAAATGCAAATTTGAAATTGGAACAAGCAGCTTAGATTTCAGAGGTGGTTTGTGTGCTTTTGGTATTTCTCTCACATCAGGCTCTGGCAAGAAGCCCAAGGTCTGAATGTTTTTTTACATTTTATTTATTAAAATACTCTGGAAACAGATTAACTTCCTTTGTGCATTATTTATTATTGTTTCACCTGCCATAAAGAGGAATAGCATGCAAACTGATGAATATACTGAAGGTGGCCTACTTTCAGTATAATGAAACCACAGATGCCTGTCATTCAACTTTTGCAATGCTACTTCACAAAACACACCTTTTTGGACTCCTACAGAAAAATTACAGTGAGGAAATGATTGCATGAGGAATCAAGAAAATCATCTTTTTCTCCTGGTTTGATAGTTGAGACTGCTCTTGGAGTCAAGTTCTCTGCTACTTGTGAATGAGGTCTAAAACATGAATAGGAAACTACAAAAGAAGTTAATTTTAAGATATAAACTAATGGGGATACAAAATATGTTAGAATTTCTATTGAAAAAGTTTTCTGTGCATTTCCCTCTTTGGACTTGTTCATTAAGGAACCAGATCTTCCTTCTGAGGCATTAATTTCTGCTGCCTGGTTCTCTGACTTTATGCACATGAAATCAACGAGAGAAAATTACAAGGAATAATTACCTAATGGGGGAAAGTTTCCACTGATCACAAGCATTCTGTCCTCATCAGAGACTAGCAATACTTGTTAGAGTGAAAATTCCAAAAGATGTAATGTACATCCCTCTATTTGGAGTTATTCCATAAGTCAAGTCACTGTTCAGCATTTGTCCTGATGGTAGGTTTAGCTTTTCTCTTTATATCATGGCAGATATATCACACTTTGCTTGATTAAAAGCAAAATGAATAACCCAATGAAAATCAAACTTTACAAGCATATTGTGGCTGTTTTATGTATGCTGCACATTTAGCTTTTATACTGCTTTTTCGTCTCAGAAATCAATCTGCCTGGTTTGTAATCATTTCAGTATTTCTCTCTCTGAACTACCTGCCTAGAAAAACCCTTAGAGATGTCCATATATTTCTAGTATCAAGATGCCTGAATTTAGCCTGGAATTCCTGACATGACTTGGTAAGAGCTATGCAGAGATTAGCACTTCCTTTCTGCATGACTTCATTCTTTAATGCAAGCAGACAAAAAATCCCACTTGCCACTCTCCCTTGAGATGCACTGCAAGAGTTCATCTACAATTTACTGTCCCCAGTCACCCTAGAGTCTCTCCTACTGTTCTCCCTTTTCAACTTTATCCTTCATCTAGAATATTGTAATTCCGATAAATTCATGTATGAAGAAACCGAATTTTTCAGGAAGCCATATTTTTCATCCAACTTCACTATGATTTCAGAAATATTTAGTTCTCCTTATTTTTTGGAAGGCTTTTTTCTTGCATATTTTTCCCCTTCATTTCTCACAGCCTGTCTCTTTCTTAAATATGTTTTTTTCAGAAGTGCCACAAACCTTGACTGCAGAGTTTAGCCATGGTGGGTCAGTTGGAATCAGCCATGTCTGGCACAGGACAATCCTGGCCATTCTGCAGAGAGTCTGCCCTGCAGCCCTTGCTGCCAATACCTGAGCACAAACACCCAATACACCAAGAACCAGAGACAGGCTAAAAATATGAACAGCATAATGATAGTGAGTGAAATATTAGTGTCTAGAGATTTTCATTGTTGGATTTTTTTAATCAGAATATTATGCACACTAGAAATAGGAAGAGGAGTCAAGAAAGAGGGAAAGGCAGAAAAGAAAGTGAAAGAAGTAAAAAGAAGAAAAACAATTTAATGGAGAGCTTGTGATACTCTGAGCAGAAAGGATTTAGAGAAAAATGTTAATCAGTAAAAGAAAGGGAATGATACATCCACAGTCTTTAGGAAAAGAATAGAAAACTTCAGCCCCTGGTCTAACTGTGAAAAAAGGCAGGAGGTGGCAAAGAAAACTGGTTTGCATTCTTAAATACATCACCTCTGAGCAAGTGTTTGCTGTAATAAGTAGAATAAATAAACTACATTACAGAAATTTATGTTTTCCCTGCTGCTCTCCATCACAGCTGATAGATGTTCCCTTTAGATTTTCAAGTCTTTTTAGCCTACACATAAAACCAGACACTTTATTACATTTTACCTGTTTGTTCTCTTTTAAAGATAAAAGTAAATGCACTTTGCTAGTATCATTCATGTTAGCATGCCCATATGCTCGTGGATATACAGGTATTCCTTAAAAATAAGACAAATTAATCTCTGGGGGGGTTCTCTGGGAAAATAATGTGCAAGTTATATAGAAAACTGTATTGAACATCCAGGCATGATACTTCCACTTTCCATAAGCATTTTCAACAGTTCTTTTCTGTTTATTTATTTTATTTATTCTTCTTTACAAGTCCTGTATTTCTTTCTGCTCTGCTTTCTACCCTTAATTTGAAGACTTTCTCTCTGACAGCTATTTATCCCTTGATTCTTTGTGTAGGCAACCTGAAAAAGGATTAACAGATGTTCCAGGCTCGAAAGATGTTTTCAGGACTAGTTGATCTTCCCAGATCCTCAGATGTAAGTATTTCTTGGATAGAAAATCAGACAGCAATATGAAGGTAGTGAGAACAATATTATAGAGCTGTTTTATGTCAGCAGGCAGGAGTACACATGCAAACTTACAATTTGAAAGATTAAATGCCTTACAGATAGAATTTGACTGGGAAGCCTGGAGCCTCTTACTTCTGATCCCAGATTAGCAAAAGGTATTTTGGTCTGCTTAATGATTAAAACAGTAGTATCATATTTAGATTTAAGATGTTCTAATGTTTTTGAAGAGAATAGTGACTTAATTGAACTATTTTTCCCTCTCAGTTCTTTATGGAGAAGTTTCCTGTGGCTTTAATTATCATCAATATTTCTTTTACCCTGTGAGCTGATAAAATACACACAAATTAGTCTTTTATAGTGGGGAATTCTAATGTAATGACAAATTAATTTTATTATCCCATCCTACCAATGAAGGGACTCAGGTATACAGCATGGGAGTGAGGCACCCAAAGATATGCTGTAGAATAATCATACAAGTAATAAATTTGCTTAGGTATAATCATAAAAATAATAATAAAGGTCCATATACTCCTCATTTTCACCAATTAGAACCAAAAAAAAAAAACAAAAAAAAAAAAAAAAAAAAACAAACCAAACAACAAAAAACCCTCATCAACCAAAGAACCACTACTGTTATTTCATAATGCACTACCTAGTTTATTGCATTTTAATATTTTCAAGAACTGAGATCACATCAACAAACACATCTTCTCAGGGGAGTAAAAAGCTCCAGTCCAGGAATTGGTAATGAATACCACAGTGCTGGAGGCTATGCATGTAGTTCTTTATGACGTGAAGGATTAATGATATTATTATTTATATTCACTGTAAGAGTAACTGTACATGAATATAATAGTGGGTAAGTAGCCATTGGCTTCTTCATCCTAAACATTAAAGATGTTGTTTACCATCTCTCATGTTCACAGTGTGTTGCTCTGTAAAACAAATAATGTAGGCAAAAAAGACATCTTGAAATATATACATGTATTTTCAAGGCACAGCAGGGAGAAGGAAGGTCACTGAACAATGTAATTGATGGCAGTAGCAAAATGTTTTCTAACCTGAAACATTGCTAGATTGTGTTGATCACAAATGCCAAATCAGATCAAAGTATAGAAATGCAAGGTAACACCCTCTATTGTTCATATTGATTGCATCAAAGGAAATAGAATGCAAATTAGGAAAGCTTTGATGAATGGATAGGCAGCCAAAAGAAGTACAATAAAGTGTTGGATTTCTCCTTCCCAGCAGAAGCATACACTGTATTACCCAGCTAATCAAAATGTGCAGTGCATATTTCAGCAGATTGAAATCAATTGCAACATGAGATAGCCTTTTATTTTATTCATCTTGACTCTACTGAATGATTACCTTCTGCTGTTCAGCAACTTTCAGAATAATGCACAACTCAGAGGACTTACTTAATGCTTGTGTGTTGAATCTTTGCTTTATTTAATGTATTTACCAGAGGCTGGTAGTGCAGAAGACTGCAGCCTCATATGCTGCCTTGAAGGATATGTGGGTCACAGCTTCACCAGACAAAACTTTGGTTTCTGTGCCTGATATAAAGTTTGCACCGTGCTGGAATCTCATTCTTTGTCCTTACAGTGGAGAGCAATGCTTTTTACCTTTTTTGCACTTCTGCCAGCCAATTAGTGGAACACCACTGATTGTGTAGTTTCACAAAAGAGAAACAGGCTCCACACATTGTAAAAAAAGAATAAATCCATCAAAAATTATGGCCAAATTACTGGCAGCGGAGGTGCACAATGAAATGTAGTCAATTAATGTGATCACTGGAAATCATAGTTACAGCTTGCTGTGTAAATAACAGTTTATAACAATAAATAGCAATACAAGTGACTTGTTTTAGCAGTGGTATAAACTGTTGATGATGGCCCATGTACTGAAGTGTGGAAATTTTACAGGTAAATATATATCAGAAAAGAATTATTTAACCACTAAGGCAATGCTTTAAGTGACATGCAAATAAAGGAATGACTAAATCCAATGTGGCAGGTTGACAGAACATAACCAACCAAAGAAACTCAGTGACAGAGGAAAAAAAAAGCCAAAATATATACAGAAATTAATGAATTGTGATATATTTCTAAACAAAAATCTAAACAAATATCTATCATGAGCCTCTTGAGTTGTACTCACAGGTCTCAGAGCCTCTTAAATTGAGTAGACTCTTTATCCCAATGACAGCTATAACCAAATAATTGCAATCTATTTTTTCTTTTCCACAGCATATTTCCCAATTAAGTCAGCAGTCAAAATTCAGAGCTTCAAATTAAAATTTTAATTTTCTCTAGTGAATGGAAAGAAATTTTCCTAGACAAATATGTCCCTAGATTTGTAAAGAATAGTAGGCACAAGACCCAGGCCTCTCTATGAAATCAATGCTGCCCCTGGTGCCCCTTGGCTGTCCTGCCTGGAAATCCTGACCCATGAGTCACCCTGGCAATTAGATACAAGAAAATATTCTTTGGCAGAGGAAACAGCCTGTATAAATTTCATGTTCAGAGGTATTTCAGAGCTCAAATGGACAAACCTCTGAGTGAAGGACAATCCCATATTGCAGCCTAGAAGCTGACTTTGATTTGAGTGAGGTGTTGGAAGACACAACTTCTAACTCCACAGAGAACTAGCAAAAAATTCCATGTGTGTAAATTGAAGAGAAAACTCAGGATAGCCACAATTTCCAGCATCTGGTTTTAGAAGGAACAGTTGAGTTTGCTCATAATGCCCTAAAACGTGTACTCAGGAATCAGCCATAGTTCTATCTTCAGTGGAATTGTAGTGATTTAAGCACTGCAGTGTAGGAGTTGGCTCAGTATTTGAGTATAATTACTTAGATAACTGCACCAGGTTTCTAAGTTACAAATACAGACCAGGAAATTTTAAAATTATCCTTGTCTATACCTAAGTATTTTTGCAGATCTGAACCTTAATGACTACTTTCATTCTAAAATAATCTGTAATTATTAACACCAAAACTTAAAAAAAATCTCCATAAGGAAAATTTGCTCTGTGTGAAACTGTAGGTGATTCTTTGTGTCTTGAATATAAGATATATGAATTAAATTCCTAAATATTGAGGAAAAGAGAACATAAAAACACTTAGCTGATACCAAGCATCAAGCCCTGCTATCCTAGATTCCACATTTTATAATCTCCAGTTTAAAAACAGCTAAATATTTTCATCCTAGTACTCTCTGAGAACAGATCCAAAATCTAAGTGCTCCACTGGTCAACAACATTAATCTAATTTTCAGCCTGGATTTATTCATATCTAGTTCAGACAAATCTGCTTTTGTGCCAAAACAATTCTTTAGTTTGAAGAGCATTTCTTCATTCTTTGGATATTTGTAAGCAAAGCCATTTTTCTCATCTTTGCTTGGCTAATCAAGCTAATCTTTTCCATTAAAAGGTAGAGTCTCCTAAGTATCTTTGTAGCTCTTCTCCTGCTCTGTTTCTTTCTCAGTTTAGCTTTCTGTACTTTTTCTCATCAGGATTTTGCACAAGAGGGGTCTTACATAGCAGCAGCACTACCACTTCCCTTTTATTTTGGCTTTTTTATTCAATTCAGAATCAAATTTTGCCTTTTTAGAAGTGAATGCCCTGTTCAGCTCTAACTGAGCCTGTGGATCAAGTAGAATACCTGAATACAACCCGTATGTGGGCAAAGCTCACTGAGCTTAGAGCACAGCATTCCACTATGGATTATCAAGGGCCAGACCTGGCATTTCATTCTTTATCGTACCATCCCTTATTACTTCACATTAAAATTTTTTGGGGGGGTTGGGGTTTTTCATTGGTTTGTTTGTTTAATTTTTTATTTAATTTTATGAAGTCTGCAATCTTCTGCTTTGATAATGGCTTCCAATTTTGTATAAGTATTTAATCAGCACAGTATTTTGTCTCAAAATGAATTATTTAATAGAAAAGAGCTGAACGACACTCACCTTGAAGACACCTCCAGCTGTCCTGTTTCAAAGTTTTACTGATGCCAAAAAGACTAGTTCAACCCTCCAAGTTCTATTAATTACCTGAATAGATAATCAGTTTTACTAAATTACCTATGGGTTAGTTTGACATGACAAGCTAACATTGATAATCCATATACAAGTTGCTTCAATGGACATTTAGATTTGATATAATGAAAAAAATTCTTCACCAAAAGGTTTTTCAAGTGTTGGAATAGGCTGCCCAGGGAAGTGGTTGAGTCACCATTCCTGGAGATGTTTAAAAGACATGTAAATGTGGCACCTGAGGACATGGTTTGGTGGTGGACTTGGCAGCACTGGCTATAAAGATACCTAAAAGATGTTTTTCAGCCTAAATGATTCTATGATTTCTTTCTGCCATTACCATCAATACTCAAAATGTATTTTTCTTTCCCTTTTCTTTTGTGCTATTCATTTTCATGCCCTTAAAAAAATACAATTCGGTTTAAAGTTCAGATTTTATTCCCTTTATTTCTGCTCCAAAGACAGATTCCTGCTGACTTGGTCTTCCCAAAAATATATTCCAAATTTGAATTTCATTTTTTTTTCCTCCTTACAGCATTGATTGACTGGCTTCAGTGGACTCAGGAGTTTTAATTGTTGAAAATTATAAATTAAATTCTTTCAATATTGTTATGCTAATTAATAATAAAGAATTGTTCTGCTCTGATATTTTTCTGGAGGATGAATTCTCTTATGACCTCAAGTATACACTTTTCTTTTCACACTAAATTCTACCAAATTCAACAAACATTATTGCATTTTAATTGAGAAAAATAGTAGTCTATTTGAAAAATAGAAATCTAAAAAAAGTAGTACTTTTGAATGAATACTACCCATTTATGAATCATGACTATAGGCACAAAACAACCATTTGTTTTAGTTAGTGCTAAATGAAAGAAGAAAAAAATATTCTTTCTCAAGAAAATGTGCCCTCTGTATTAACAATATGTTTATAGTTATATAGTTTGCTTAATGTCAGAAAAAGTCTAAACACATCTATCATTATTACATGTAGTGGTTTACAGCTTAGGTCATCTGTCATAGTATGTGGTTATTATACATCAAAGGTCAGATCTATATCAGGAAAATGGAAAATCCATTTTCTGTGCATCATATTTTTTAGCACTTGACTTGTTTCAATACAAAGTGTTTAATGTGGACTTTTACAATATAATTATTCATGTTAGAGAATATACTTTTAGAAGTTTGCTGAAGGTAATATACAAAATGCAATGAACATTAAACTCTAGTGGGCAGTTGATAAAAAAAAAATTCTCTCTCCATGCTAACATGAGGTGAGGGTATTGCCCTGTGATGTTGAAAGGGAAGGGGAGCTATGTCAAAAAGGCTAGAAATAAAAAATCAGCTGTAAAAATACACAGGCAGCAAATAGGGGCTTCCAAGCCCTTGCAAGCTAAGAAGAATTCACTTCTGCTATATGAAAAAGGACATTTAAGTATAGAAATACCAGCAGAGTGATGGTGCTGCAAATCAAGATACCTGCGTACTTTGGCAGATTAGTCAGCTGTTTGTGCAGTTGCTTGTTGCCTATGGGACTCCAGAGGATTAATTACACTGTGGCAGCAGAACTCTTCGTTACTTAGTTTCGTCTGTACAAGTAATTGAGTGAGCAGCACTGAACAGTGGTGCTGCTGAGACCATAATAAAGACAGACAGCGAGGGACAGGCAGCTGCTGTCAACACAGCCTACAGACCACAGTGCCGTCCCAGAAAGGGGAACTGGGGAGCAAATCACACATTTTCCCTGAGTTTAAGGTTCAATTCTGTTGCTCCAAGATAAGTTGCTCTGGTTAATTGAAAGCAACTTATATAAATAGAGTAATAAAGAATTCTAGATGGTGCCAGAATCGTTATTGTTTTAATGCAAAGTAAAGCACCTTAGGCCAGATCATCCCAGATTTGCACAGTGAAACTACATGGACAGTATAGGAAATTTCACCAAATGAGAATCGAAGGAGCTGAGTTTAGGAGCTATGACTCTTTGATTCAAGCCCAGAGTATTTTAAATATTACATAACACTTAATTGAATAGTCTTCATGAGGATTGTGGTAAGCTTCTCTGCACAGATTCAGGACAAATGATCCCTTTATTAAAGAGTATATTTTTTTTTTTAAGTAGAAACAATAACTTTTATAATTGTTAATTAGAAATATTTATTTATATATTATGCAAATGTTTCAGTCTACAGTGTCCAATATGATGCTGTGATACATGTTAGGTACAAAGGATGGACAGAATATTTTCTAGTGAATTTAATCATCTCCATAGTATAGAATTAGAATTAGAATATAGAATTAGAACCACAGAATGCCTTCTGAGGTTGCTTCATCCCCACACACTTTGGATTCTTCCTGTCCCTCTTGCCAAAAAAATTTGGCTATTTTTAAAGAGCTTCCTTAATTGTAGATCCTCTATATATAGTTAATTTATATACAATATGTTTTCTGTCTTTGTGCTGTCATTTTAAAGTCTATTATAAGTACAGTTAAACTAAAGCACTGCATATAAATAATAATAATCTTTCTTCAGCTATCTCAGTTTGCTTTTGATTAGTTGCAGTATAACTTTGGGTTTAAGACTACATACTCTTGATAGTCTTCATTTTGATAGAGAAGTATCACAAAAGAACCACAGAAAAAGTTTTGAAAAATACTGAAAATCTTGCAGATCCTGAAAATAACTGGAAGATAGTGGCTTTATGGAGGACTAAGGATCACAGGCTTGCAGCAGACAGAGGAAAATTGTTGGATGTTTGATGAAATAGCAGTAAATCAAGGAAGGAGAGAGAGGCTATGGTATCTATTGCACCAGATGGCAGAATGACTCAACAAGTACTAGGCCCATTGTACTTTATTTGAAAGGAGATTTCAAACAAAGAACAAAACCAGAATTTCTGTTCTTGACTTTTCAGAGGCCAATTATATCTATTGCAGAAAACATCAATATATTCTCCTACCTGTATTGTTAGGTAATTCTAAAGTCACTTTGTATTACAAAACCCGGACATGGGCACCTCATAAGGCTGCATATGCTGACAAGCATTTTGTTAGTTTCCAGTTTATTTAGAACTTTATTTTTTTAATTCTGAGTTTCTTAAGATTTTTTGCTTATTTTGTGAATTTTTTTTTCATCTTTGCACCAATGTTTTATCACTTCTGTATTCACATGCACTAGAAGAAATAGATGAAGAATTTTCACATGATGTCTGGCAGCAAAGAAATGAAAAGCATCACACTGCAACAAATTTAATCTATCTTATAGGCTAGGTATAAAGAGGTATTATAACAGGAAAGAGATGGTATCTAATGTACTGTGAAAAAGTAATGTCAGGACTAACAGTTAAAAACTCTTCAGATTCCCTTTCTCTACATCAAATGGGGCTTTTACTCTTTCAAAGGCATATGCTTTTTCAGCCACTACTTTGAATGCCTTTGCAAGACTGAAAGTGAATACAAAAAAAACCTTATATGTGATGAAAATTACTTTTACTTTAAAGCCTCTTTCCAAATTAGCAGAATATTGTAAGTTTGTGACCTACACATTTATAAAGACACTTGTATGGAATTCTAGTGCTCTAACAGATACAACCAACTCACCATTTCACTTGGAAATAATAAATTTTTATTTCATCTCCCATTTTTTACAGCTACTAAAAAGTAAATTCTGAAAATTGCTTCAGTAACTTTGCAAGCTGTACCTACTTGAGTATTGATCTTTCTAGAAATATTTTAGGTGTCTCATTCTCTCAGTTGAAAAAATTACAATGTCAGCCACAATTTTCATAAACTGGAATCAACAAATACCATTAGTATTTTCTTTTAGTTTCTTCATTATGGCAGCTATTCTCAAAGCTGCAATGAAGTGAATCATCAAGGCAGCAAAGATACATGAGGCTGATGAGAACTACTACAACAAAGACATCTAAATTAAATAAGTAGGTAGTGAATTTCAGCTAGTTTTGTAGGTCTTGGCTTATAAAATATGGCATCAAGCATAGGGGCTCATGGCAGGGAAGCATGATAATAATTAGATGACTAGAAAAAGTAACTGGGTTCAGTAAGATAACAAACACAATGATTTCTGGCAGAAGATCTGAAGGGAGGTGTTTAATGTTGTTATCCCCTCTTCTCTCCTTCAGAAGTGCAAGCCTTTGATCAGTTTTTCATAGGTGTGAGGTTAAAGAATTTTTATATTATGAGATTTCACAACACTATTTTTTTTCTGTCTGAAATTACTTACATAAGGTACTTTCCAGTTTTTCTCTCTTATATATTAAACAAACACACAGATACACATATAAGAACACATATTTTCATAATATTTTCTCTGTGATCATCAATAAAGATGAACATTTGGTCTTTCCCACAAACCTTTGGGAAGTGGCTGATGGGAATAATCCCCTGAGTCTGGAAGTTTGGCCTATTCTTGACTCTGAAGGATCTGTCCAATAATCCTCCATGAATAACTATTTCAAAAATCCATGCAGTAAGGTTAACATAGGTTGATTCCAGAGCACCAGAGCAGAGCTCAGAATTTATCTGAAATAATTTCTCTCATGCCAAGTACTTCACTTTCTCATGTATGGCATCAAACTAAACTATTTGCTTTGTTACATAGACAGCACTTTATTTTTCATGAATATTAGTGGCTTAACCCTACCTAATTTTTTAAATTTTTTAAGGAAAAACTGATCTTTCTCAATGAGCTCATTGAAGAAACTAAATTACCTGGCTTGTGCTAGAGATAGCTCAACTGTGCTATCAGTTCTGTTGTGAGACATGAAAGTGGATAACTTCATGTATGTGATGTAGCTAAACCCAAGAAGATATGATTTCTATTTACCTCAGCTGTTTTACCAAATGTATCAATTTAGCATTAAAATAAATAAATAAAATCTCTTTAGTACTGTAGAACAGGGTGACAATTAATCATACTCATCCATGTTTTTCCTTATGACATTTTATATGTCTGTTTATATGTTCCTACACTGGCTAAAGTTCTACAATGTATTGTACCTCATCTTTAGTATTGGAAAATAATCTGAAAACACTGAGTGCTGTGACCCCTGGGAGCGGGAGTATATCAATAGCCAGTGAAGAACAATCTGCATGCTTGCAATACAAAGGATATATTGGTTGTGGGTCGTTTACCCAAATTAATTGTGCCAGCCAATAAGAAGACACCATCAATTATTAGTTGATTTTGAAAAACATTGGTGTTATGAAAAACAGACTTCTTCAAACAATATAGTAGAGTAAAATAAAATGCTCATATGTGGAAGAGAATTATAGTCAAACAAAAGTAACTGTGAAGTATGGGAGCTATATATTTGTTTAAAACAATTATGATTTATTAAAACAGATAAAATAAGAGGCAGAAATAAAAATAATTAATAAACAGGGAATCTAGTAGTCAGTAAAAAGAAGTGCATATATTAGAAGTTTATGCATAATACACAGCAAGATAAAAAAGACTGAATCAGAATATCTAACTGATGATTGTTTTGGCATCTCTTGAAATGAAAAGAAGTTTTGATGATGACTGAAAGCAGTGAAGAGCAAAAGTTGAAATAAGTAGGAATTATTTCCTATGAAGAAAGAAGACGGCTTTTTTTACAAAACTCTACCATAAACACAACCAAAAGCAGCACTAAAGGCACTTTCTGATTTGGAGCAAATGGTGGAAGATAGAGATCAGCTGTAGGAAAATAAGCCAGAGGTTACAAGCTGAGTTCTACGTTCCCATGAAACAAGAACTGGGGGAAAACTGACATTATAAGTAAGCTCTGGAAATTCTCTGCAATGAAACATGAATGCAGTAAAGAGTGATGTCATACACGGTCATCCTAGTCACTGTCAGCTTTGGTTCATATTACTACACATTGATTTACCACTCCCGTCTTTGTTGGAAGAGGTGTCTCTCACTGAAAACCTGCAAATTGTATAAAAACAAATTGAGCTGTAAGACCAAAAAATTGCTTCAACTGTCAGCTCAAAAACTGTTGTAAAAGAGAAATTGTTTAATTTCAGATTAATTTATTCATGCTCTATTGCTCTTGGAAACAAAACCAAAACCACCTGCAGCTAAGATACATAGGAAGCCAAACAAAAAACTAGATATAGTTAATTTGTTCTTGGTTAGTAATTTAGCTGAATTTCACATATCAAGTTTTGTGTTCAGTGTCTGTAGCAGTGCAATTCCAGTATAACAATCTGTTTAATAATACCAGACCCAGGAACAGGCTTGGATTAGGTGTGTCATCTAAAAAGAAAGTTAGGGAATTTGATTTTCAAGCAGCTCAGTAGCAGGCCATCAACAGAAAATTAAGTTTCTCAAAATTTATTACTTTTACAATGCTATCCCTAAGTGTGGGAAATTTCCCATTTCCATAATTGAATTTTCATTTGATGCCATTATGGATAGTTCTGCAGAAGAAAATTTAATCCAGTTTAACCCTCTATGACACAAAGTATTCATTCATTTAAAACAAGACAAAAAAACATGCTAGTATCAAATGTTGAATTGCAACCAATGCTAAAGGCAGAAAGGGATAAAATATAAACATAATATTTTTAAAATAATTCTTTAATCATATAACTTTTATGCAATCAGCAGAAAAAATAATTTAACTAAGCATAATTTGTCTTAGAATTGATTTGAAATATCTTAAAGAGAAATTAAATTCAAACAAACATCTGTTTCAGAAAAACCAGAAGGATTTTTACTTCTTGAAATACATCTGGAAAACAAAAATGCATACCAACTTTCTATCAGCAAATGAAGTGCCTTAGAAGACAGTATGGAATACTAACTGAAGCTTACAGAAATTAAACAATTTTGCATTTTGCAAAATACATCTTTATTCTAGTCACTCAAACCAATATGGATGTAACTGTAAATCAATTAAATAGAAATATAACATTAACAGCAAAGGGTAACTACCATAAATTCCAAAGTACTGTAATGTTTGCCTTAATTAAACCATTATTAATGACAGCAAAAAAAAAAAAAAAAATAAATAAAAGCACATAAATGATGGATCACATGATCTTACACTTTATGACATGTATGCCTTGACTAATCTTTCTATTCTATAATGCCAAATGGCTAATCCAATATTGTTCCTTCCCACCAAAGTATATTCTCCTATATGTTTCTGCAGGCATCTTTTTTGTGGGAGATGTAGATGACGAGAATGCAATATACCTGTGAACAGGTACAGAAAAAATCCTTCGTTCTTAGGAAAATAAGCTGGAATGGAAGTGAAAGCAGATATCAAATTTACGTACATCAAAACTGACAAAAGCATGAGGACAGAAGGGAGGATCTGAATGTACAGAATGATTGACCAATGGCGAAGAGCCATAGAATAATAGAATAATTTAGACTGGAAAAGACCTTTAAGATTATCAAGACAAAGAGTTTACCCAGCACTGCCAAGCCCACCACTAAATCATGTCCCTAAGTGACACATCTATTTTTTCTTTAAATACCTTCAGGGATGGTGACTCAGCCAGTCCTTTGGGAAGCCTATGCAGACTCCTCTGCAGAGCTTTCCCACCCTCTAGCAGACGAACACTCCCACTGAAACTGGTGTCACGTGTGAACTGACTGAGGGTGCACTCAAAACCCTCATCCAGATCATTGATAAAGATATTAAATAGAACTGTACCCAATACAGACCCCTGGAGGACACCACTTGTTACAGGCTGCCAGCTGTAAACAGAAGAGATAGCTTGAAAGTATTTGACTATGACTAAGTAAATAAGTTCAAGGAGGGAAAAAAAAGGAAAAGAAAAAGGCAAAATATAGCCTCATATTCCAAACATTGGTAGGGACAAAATCAGAAAATATTTTGTAATTATTTTTTTTTATAATTTACTAATTCAAGATATTTCCAGCAAATTATATTGTGATACTATTGTAAATAACCTGTCTACTTACAGTTGCAGTAGTGTTATTCCTAAACGGAGTTTTCCCAAACTCTCTTCTGTGATCAGATTCAAGTCACACCATATCCGTAACATATTATCATTGAGAAATACCTTGGAAATTAGCCCAGCAACAAAACCTTTGAAGGTCAGGAAAGTCATGTTCTGTTTGATTTGGTTTTAAACCCAAATGAGTTAACTGTTTTTGAAACTAAACCATAGCAAATCCAAAATTATCAAAGTAGTGATGAAAGTGCATTAATTAGTTCCCAGTCCAGAAGACTGGAAATCTTAATGGTCTATATTAGGGGAAAAAAGTGTTTCTCTAAGCTTCACTCTAACCCACTGTCACACATGACCACACATAAAACAACTCTCATGTTTTTTTTTAACAGAGCACATTAACAGGGAATTATAATAAGTGTATAATGATCTTTTGTTAAAGGAGAAAAAGCACAATTTCATGTGAAGAATATTCAAGGGACAAGCTAGTGTGTCAGTGATTATTTCTTCTTCAGAGATGAGCATTTTTTGTCACTTAATATGATGGACAATAGATATGGATCATACAGCAAAATGCAAAAATGTTTTCGGAGTGCTTATTTAAAAGTGCATAAAAAGATTATGCTTGGCAAGGTGAACAAATGTCTACTGTTATTTAAAGCACCTAGAACCAACATGCCTTTTTTTCCTCATTCAACACTGATAAGCCTGGATGTTTCCAAATACAAAATCAACTTTCCTTCTTCACATAAAAAATGTGTACAATTTATTTAAACATATTTGAGTCTGCTAATAATTTTTATACATTTGCTCACAATAATAATTCCTAAGGACTTACTTTAACCTTTAGATACTTTAACCTTTTAGGGACTTAAATACTCTTCTGTCAAGTTCTGGGCCCCCACACCATGCAAAACTTTGCAGTTCTGCAGAGTGTCCAGAGAAGGACAATTGAGCTATTGAAGGGTTTAGAGACCATAGGAACAGTGGCTGAGGGAGCTGAGGGTGTTTAGCCTGGAGATGAGGAGGGACCTTATTGCCCACTACAACTGCCTGAAAGGAGATTGCAGCAAAGTGGGGGGCCAGACTCTTCTCCCAGAAATGTATCACCGAATCATGGAATCACAGTATATTCTGAGTTGGAAGGCACACACAAAGATCATCATAGTGAAAGGAAAAGAGGAAATGGCCTCAAGCCGTACAGGGGAAGTTCAAGTTGGATATTATGAAGAATTTCTCCATTAAAAGAGTTGTTAAGCATTGAAAAGGGCTGCCCAGGGAAGTGGCAGAGTCACCATCCCTGCAAATGTTCAAGAAATGCCTGGACATGGCATTAAGTGCTATGATTTAGTTGACAGGATGTTGTTCATTCAAAGGTTGGACTTGATGTTCCTGAAGGTCTATTCCAACCTCAGTGTTTCTATGATTTTATACATGTAAATCTTCTTAGATTTAGAAAAGAAAGGGAAGCAACAGACTTGCTATCTTCATGACAGAAAATTTTGGGTTTTTTTCTAATTTTGCTAAGGATAATCAGGTATGTATAACCTTTACTTAGGTATTAGTTTCATAGAAACACAGAATAGTTTCAAGGGACCTCTGGAGTCTGTCCAACTGCCTTGGTCAAAGCTGGATCAGCTAGAAGAGGCTACTTGGAGCTGTGTGCAGTTGGGTTTTACCTGTCTCCAGGGATGGAGTCTCCACAGCATCCCTGGGAAAACTGTTCCAGTGTTCAATCCCCTTCACAGAAAAAAAAAAAAAAAGGAAAACGGTTTCATATTCAGACAGAACTCTGTATTTAAATTTCTGCTCTGTTTTTCTAGTCTCTAATTGACTAGACACCACTGGCAAGAGTCTATTAGTGAAAATAACAATAATTTTCTCAGTGGGAACACGAAGATATGAAAGTACACTTCTTTGAAAGAATTAGAATGATAAAGGTAACCTTTACGGGTTGAGAATAAAACAACACTGATAGATGGAATTAGCCCAAGAACAGTGCTTACCTAGCCTGCTTCACAGTATATAAAACAGATTCTTCTTTGTCGAGTCCTTGTAAGGCCACAGATGCTGCCTTGTCCAAAATTCTGGGCACCATATTTTAAGTCACTATCAGTTGAAACAAAGCATGAGGAAAAAAATGGCAGTGAGAAGTCTACTGGCAGGACCTCTGAGGAACAACTGAATGATCCAGTTTACGTACCCTGGGGTAGAGAAGACTGCAAGAAAAAAGAGACAACTATAAGATGATATTCATGATATACACAATGCAGAAATACACTGTTTTTTCCTAAAGAGATTTGTTCTTCATGCCTGTGTGAGAAAAAACTAGAATAACACTTTTGCACTGCAGCAAGGACGATTCAGATTAGATATTAGAAAAAATGTATCTTTTGCAAAGGTAATGGAGCAATGTATTAGATTGCTCTGGAAAGCATCAGTCTTCAAAACTGCAAGCATGTGGAAATATATATTAGGAATGACATAAATATGGATCCCTGGTGAACACAGTGTAAATGACCTCTCAAAATTCACATAGTATTATGAACCCACAATATTAAAATTGAATAAACATGCACTTATTAATTATACATGCATTTAAATTAAGCTAATCTTTACCGATTTAAAAATAAATTGAGAAACATCAATTTATCTCTTGACAAAGATGGAATGAAACACTGTTTAACCAGAGAAAGGGCTAAAATTATTATGAATCTTTAAGAGTAAAACTTAAACCTAGATAAAATTCAAGAACTATAACTTATGTGATGTTTTTCTTACGACCTGAACTAGAAATAAATTACTCCCCGAGGAACAGAATAATAACTGGAATCAGTTCTTTGTTGCAGAATTAAGGCAGCACTGCTGTGTTGTTGATGCTGACTGAGTATTTTAAGCTTCCTTAATCTATTTCTTCCTAGATCTATGATTTATGACATCTGAAGACTGACCTTTAAATTTCCACCCTAACAAGCAGGTTTATTTGCACTCCTTGGAAATAAAAAATAAAGGCCTCCAGGCCAGTAAGTATTAACTTTTTTAAGCATACCACATTGTCTCACATACAGCCTCCTAGAAGATGTGACAAGAAACACTCATTGAGGTCCAACAATTTCCTATTTGTCTAAAATAAATCTAATTTATACAGTCTAATGTACCTTATTTTGTGGCTTAACAGCTATTTTTAATGGCAGCAGAAAACTACCCTTTTGAATTAAACTGGATTCTGAAATGCAGTGCAGCAAGGAAAAACGTAGAATTTTTTTTCTTGAACATGACTATGAAATAAACAGATCTATTATTCTTAGTTTGTCAAACACTACACATATCAATTGCCTTACTTCTAAAAAACTACAAATGCCAAAATTTCTCTTATTGTCTCTTAAGAAATATGACATTGAAATTAATGAAAGCATTTATTTAGTTAATTTTTTTATTATAGAAAAGCTGGACTTCTACAAGACAGATATTATAAACTTTGATTCTGGGATATGGGGACGTAAAATCCATGCGTCTGCAAATACATATGTCCACATACATGTGGACTTCAACCAGAAAAAACACGACCCTTAATTTTCTCTTTAGAGATACAAAATTGTGTTAATGTCACATCAGAATTTGAAGACAGTCGTGATTAGATGCATTTCTCTAAATTGTAGTAAAAGTCGATACTGTTTTATGTCAGTTACTGAGCCACAGACACCTCCTAGAGAACTCTAAGTTTTGTCATTTTGTTGCTCCCAAATCTTCACTTCTGCTTTTAACTTAAAAAGGAAATAATTTAGGCCACTGAGATATGGATCAAACCAATGGACAATGCAACAAAAAGATGAATCTCCAAGAGCACCACAGGGGGGAACTTGCCTGCCATTACAATGATTCATAGCCTTTCAAAATGCAGATTCAGAATACCAAAACTAGAACAAGAGGGTTTGAGCTAGTAGCTGCATCAAATTCCCACCTGTGTAAATAAAACAAAAAAAAGGATCACAAAGCCCCTACTGTTATGAGTTATGTGATTTTACAGGCAGTGCCCTACTTCCCCTTCTTTAGCAATGATGGTGGGTAGATAGTCAGTGGGTAATGGAGACCTGACAGGTGGGGACAAGACCCTCATTTCTCTCTCTTCATACCCACATTAGGAGGAGGTTGAATTACACTTCTAAATCTAGATTCACCTCTTCGGTCCAGAAAAAACCAAAGTTGCATCACTGGCTAGGTTTTCAGTAAATTTGACTGACATTTTTACCCTTTCGATCAATTTGGCATCAATATCAACTATCTTTCTGACATTCATTGATTTTATTTTTAAAAAGTACATGTAAGAAATACAAATGTGCAAGATGTTAAATCCACTCAGGCATATTGAATAAAATAGATATGAGTGCTAGTATTGCAGACAATAAAACAAAACCACTCGACACAACTGCTCAAGTGCTTGAAATTTTAACAGTGGATTTACTAATATAGTTTGATATTAATTACTAACATAATTGCCAATATTATTTACTAATATATTGCTAATTCCAATTGGCATATTCTGTGATTCTGCAATTCAGTAATATACTAACATAGTTTAGCACAGATGAAACAACACATTTTTGATTAGTTTCATGAAGGGCTAATGCATTTTGCCAAAGTGAAATCAAAATTATAATAGGAACAAAAGAAAATGAAGATACAAGGGATAATTTTTCCAAGATGATGACTTACCTGCAGAACTTTGTGCAAAATGCAACAGTTTGAAAAGACTTTCACCATTTTGCTCTCAATATAGCAGTGAATTTTTAGAAAATGAATTAGATGAGGTTATCAAACCCATCAGAAGATGAGTGTGCACATACGCTCAAGCATTTAACATGGCAGATTAAGGCAATTTGCAAGAATGTGTGCTGAAAAATGAGTTAGCATTTGTTTTAATTGAATCAATGGGTTACGGAAATGGAAGAAAAGATAACCAGCACTTTCCATATTTGACTGAAGACTAACTGCAGTAGGAAAAAACCTTTTCAGATATTTAGGTCTTTAGGACACTAAGTGACAGAAATAGACTTGCAAACATGTGTATCCTAGATGTGACAGTGACATACAAATGCAGACTTAAAAGGAATTGGCAAAATAAAATTACTTTACTTTCAGACAAGCATGCAACACATATTTATTCCAGCAGGATTTTGAAAATGAAGTTGCTCATCTCATCACTCAAGAAGTCTATTTCTAAAAAATTTTTAAAAAATAATTAGAGTTTAAGGATAAAATAGAGGTTCATCCAATGACTAATTAAACTGACAGAAGCATTCATCTGACTCATTGGTTAGTCACAGTACTCCAAGCAGTAAAAATAGTGTCTCATTAGTCTTTTAAAAATTTATTCATTATTCTACTTGAAATTGATAGTTAATCTTTTTCCTAGTGTACAGCAGGCACTTATTACACAGGGAAAACTTGGAGAATTAAAAGTTTATAAAATGTCTGTCAATCTCTCCCACATGTTAGGAATGAATCATTATAATGGACCATGAGCGGTAGGGTGACTCTGAACGGAAGCCTGTAATTAACTTTGCTTCATGTTTTATTGATAGCATTTGCTGTTTTCTGAGATCTGATAATGCATCTTGAGCAATGTGCAAAGCTATAGATCATGCTGTGCTTAGGTACCCTGGAATTGGGCAATACATGCAGAACTAAATAGATTAGATGGAAAATGTACCACATCCCTTGTGATCTGTATACACATTTCAATTCTCCCTTTTCTGCCACCTGTTTGTTTTTTCTGTCTTGAAGCACACTTGGCATTTAATATGAAACATGGAAGTCAAAGTTCTTTTTTACTGTCTTGGGCCAATATTTGCTAATATTAGTCATGGGCATGCTGAGATGGAATAAGAAAAAAAATGCATATTCTCACTTACAAGCAAACAAATCTGTACTTTGAAATGCTATATACCTGACACTTCAGAGCAAATTTGGAGTTGCAGACAATTTGCAGTTACAAACTTGAGGAGAGATGAATGGGTGTGGATTGGCCTTCTGTTATTCTGGAAGCAAGTCACCCAAAAATTGAGAAAAATATGTTGCGCTTTTTTTTTTTTAATATGGATAATTTGGCAAAGCTAAAAACAAATTTACAAAATCCTAAAAGACTCTGGATTATCTAGAACCAGATGGTGTGAAAAGCATTTGAAATCCCTCCTGTAAGATGTGTTCTGCTTCATATACTCAATACCAGCAGAAGCTCACAAACTGGGATCTTCATCCAGACAGTTTTGACCCCAGCCTTCACATCTGGTATCACATTCCTGATCCTATGGTACACTCCTATGATACATCCACTTCATGTTTCTAAACTTCAATAGCTTTCTTAACTGTAAAGCCTCAGTTAGAGGAAGTCCCTCTAGTGTGATAAACATAGCAAATATTAATGGGGAAGAAAAAAATCACAGTGTAACAGCATAATTAAAGACTGCATTATAGAAATGAAAGAAAGAATTTAGAAATGCACAAGCACAAGTATTTCTGAATTTTTTAACTACTGAGTAGTCAATTTAGTATATAATGCTATTCCTACAATGCTATTTTATGCCTGTGCTCTTATTTAAATTGAGCCTTGGCTAATGATGGAAGAAGAGGAAGCAAATTGACAGACAACACTTGTGTCACAGTCAAATCTAAAATTCTGACTACATGGAAAATCCTCTTAATTAAAACCAAATTGATAAAACAAGTGGTGGCTAATGGGAACATTTCTGTCAGAAACACTGGTTATATTTTGGTTTCACTGACAAACCTGTGTGGACTGAAGCATATTTCTATTGGCAGCCTCAGACAATCATAAAAGCATAACTCATGTTTTAAAAACTCATAGACTGATTATCACAAATTTTACAGAAAATTTTACATTTACCTATCTTCTTTTAGTTCTTCAATTTAAATAGCTCATTTAATTAGCATTTCTGAGAATTCTTCTATCAGTATGACAAGCAGATTCTCATGCAACCTCCTGTTTCTATGAGTGAAGGGTTTGTGACAGTGAGCTAAAAAATATGAGCCTTGAAATGAAATCCCAAGATAGAAAGCATTGCTGCAGTCTTATACTGGTTTGAAATCATTTTTTCTTGATTTAGCACAATCATTAGGGAATTTTTGCTCTACTCTTTTCAACAAACAGTTCCCCAGTTTGACAATCTATGCTGTTTGCAGTGACTTTTAATAGCTAACTATCAATAGCTCATCTTTTCAAACAATTTAAAAGTCACACAGCCATATATGTCATTCAACCTGTATTGCAATCATCTACTGTGAATTATAAAGCACTGAACATTTCCTATGAGACCAAACACCTCACACAGTGAAGGCCTGATCTGAATAAATTACCAACTTAATGCAATGAGTTATTAAGTCATAGTGAGAGTTAGTAAGAGACTGGAGGATAAAGCCCAGGTTTGCAAAACAAGAAATTCTGAATCCAAAATATTCTCCCTATATAATAACTTTGACCCATCTTTTTAAAATTACTTAAAAAAAAAAAAATACCAAAAACCAAACCAATCGAACAAATAAAAAAAAAACAAAACTAGAAAAAAACCAAAAAAACCTCTTTAGTATATATATATTTATTAGTTTAAAAATATTATTTTTATTTAAGGACAGTTACAGCTGTTGAGTAAGCACCTTCGTCACCCAGGCAATGACCTGACTCCACAACCCCTGCATTGGTTTGACATAATGGTGATAAAATAAGATTTTTTTCCTGTAAAGTTGTGTTCTTGTTATCTTTCTCATGTGAAGGGAAAATGGTATTTTTTTAGCCAAATGTGGAGAGAACAGAGGTGTGGCTCACTGTGGTCTGTAGATGGAACTCAAAATAATGCTAGTACATTGCTTTTGACTAAAAATTCAGCTAGATGCTTTTTAAAATTTTCTAAGCTGCAAACAAGAAAAACAAAAGGAAAAGGGTTATCAAAATTGGTTTGCATGACTGAAAAACACAGAACAAAATTTTCTCCCATTTGGCCAATGAGATTCTTTTTTATTAAAGAAATATTTCAAGTAAGTGCAATCCCTGAAATGTTCAAAAAACAGCTGTTGTTTTATATATATTCGTGTATATGTGCATATATATGCGTGTGTGTGTGTACACACACAGATCTTTTGAGATGTTCATTTTAAAACCTGAGTGTATCACAGAAAACTGTTACTTGTATCAATTTCTCATGTGCATCCCTTAAAATGCAAATAACCTTTAAAAATATACTTCTTGCCACAACTATTTTCAATCTTCTGGTAACCTTTCAGGAATTCTTTAAAAGCAGCAAGTGCTGCAGCTTTTTCTATTCCTTCTGCAACCCACAGCCTCTTTCTCTTCTATATAGAAGAAATGAGGGAGATGCTATAAGACATTCCAGTGCTTCTTAGTTGGTGTGTTTGCCAATTAGTGTACAAAACAGCCTCTGAGAGCAATATTTAATTGCTGAAGATATTTAGATTATATAATGAGATCCCAACCAAGCCTCAAATATTTTTAAAATTACCTAAGTAACATTCTTATTTTTCTTAATTATTAGCTGACTCCTTCTGAAAAGTGGGGTCTCTAAATTAAAGAAATGTAGTAGATAAAATATTTTTTTTGCTGCCATAGGCAGAAAGATTTTCCTCTATGAGGTTGTGTCAAATAAAAACAATAGTAGGCCACTAATAGCCATGACCTATGGCAGCCTTGTAGTACTGTGTAACTGAACTATTTCCTTTTTTTATCTCCAAACACACCACTGAGAATCCTAGGTCAGCATATATGGTAAGCAAATCACCAATCACCCAACAGCTACTTCACTATCTGCTCCAGAATGAAAGATCTCTTCACCAGCTTGAACTTTTGGACCTTGGTTTTGACCCTGTCTGAATTTTCATTGTGTTAACAAATGATTTTGATGGTAAAACTGTGAATCTACATACAGGCCTGGTGAGGGAAACATATCAATAAGTAATTACTAAAATAAGTCAGGTTGCTTGACCCAAGCATGCAAGCTTTCTAAATTTATTTCCTTCTCCCCTTTCTCTACTGTCACTGCAGCTTTAATTTCTCCTTCTCTTCCATGAATCCATTTATACTGATCGCATCAGTGCTCTTGGCAATTTATTTAATATTTCTAGTTCTCTTTGCATGAAATAGCCCTGCTGGAATTCCTGTTTATTTCTAATTTCATTTTGTCTGCACTGTTTTTTTTTCAAACAGTAGGTTACAGTTGATTAAAATAAATCTGAAAAGAGATGCATTTAGTACAGGAAGTGTTTGTAAATTGATAATATTTTTTTTTTCTTTAGCAATGTTTTGAAAATCTACTTTATTAATGAACTTGCACAAATAATTACCCTAAATCTCATATTCAGGTAATTACAAAAATAAAATGAACATCTGTTATTACAAATGCATAATGTCAAGTCATAATGTGCAGGTTAGGGGTTAACACAAGCAAATTGGACATGGTACATAAACACAAGATAAATTATTGTATGGTAGTCTAATTAGGTTCCAAGCATTATGTTAATTATAATTTATATCGATTCAATAATTAAAGAAAACAAGCTCTTTCTTTGGTTTCCTATTCAAAATCTTCTGTGTACTAAATTATTCTGTGTCAGCTAGGGTGGCACTAAACCATAAATCTGGCAGCAGCAGCAGACAATCTTTTTTAAATCTAAGAGAAAGTCTTAGTCTATATGTCAGATTTGAATGAAGTTTTGCTAATTAAATGGTGTCAAAAGTAAACAAGATCAAGTTAAACAGGGCATAGAAAATCCACTTGTTTTCTGTCCAAAAATTAAATGAAATATTTATTACCTTAAAGATACTGACCTAAAGTGTTAGTTTGCAAAATTAAATTAGAATGGGATAGATTTTCTAAGGACAATCCTAGGAAAAAAAACCCCAGAAAATCATATAATATAAATACATGGCTAAATATAAATTTTAGAGGTTATTTTTATGCATTTACTTTAATAAAAATACTTTTTTTTCTGTATTTCTTTTATGCAAAGAGAGAGATTTTTAAGAACAGTTCAGATTCTGACATAAATTTAGACATAATCTGAATGTGCTGCATATTCTGAATATGAAGATCTTTTACCAGGACGTCACCTGAGTAGTTTTCTCTATCCTCACAGTTAGAAGATTAATCTTAGTATTAAATATATCTCCATCATGTAATTAAGTTATCCTTGCTTTATAACATCACAGATTTTATAAAAGTACAGGAATACCACCTATAACTTTTATAGCTATAATTAAAAATGTAAGTCAAATGAAATCAACATCATGGACCTAACAGATACATACTGTCCAAACACTTAAATATGATTTAAAAGCAGGCCCTTCCCAACATATACTTTATGGTGATTTTACCTTTATCAGCAACTCCTAACAAGATCTTTTCCATTCAATTTCTAGAGTGGATTTTTTGTTTGTTTGTTCCTGTGCTTCCACAATTTTCCATTAAATCATGAGACCTCATTCAGCCTGGCCTTGAACACTTACAGGAATGGGCCATTAGTAACAATCTACTGTACATCTACTATTGTATTTCAGTCCTATATCTGACTGAGATATCCTCATGCATCTCAAATGGTACAAGTTGTCTACATTTAGCCTATAGAATTAATACCAAAGCATAACTTCTTTCTTTTGCTTAATTATCTAATTCTTGCAAAATTTTGGATAGATTTGACCCTATGTTCAAGATTCAACAGCCTAAAAAACCTTAGTATTTCTATTTGTAGATGTCATATTCCCAATTTCAGTCCCCAAGCAGAATGCAAGCTGACCTCCAGGAAATTAAGTCTCGTTATCAATAACTTTGCAGCACAATTCAGGATTTTACTTCAACAAAAGCAGTTGAGAGAAGTGACATTCAGATTCTTCATTTAAGTACATATGTTTTCAGTTCATCTAGGTGCAATTTTAGTATAGGTTCTCTTCTGACAAGATAACCTGTATTACTTTTTATCTCCATTATATTATTATTATTTTCTTCTTGTCTCTTAGTACAAAAAACTGAGGAAAAATGTCAGCAAGCTTTTACATGATATTGTGAAAAACATTCACCACTTTTTCACGACATGAAGATTATTGATATTGCCTAGTCTTATATCAAAACTTTGTCCAATCAAGGAATCTAGGATCTAGACAAACATCTCCTCTTAAACATCTCATATTTCAGTTTGTACAAAAAGACTGTAAACTGGTGGACAAAAGCGTGTTGTCACTGTCAACAACAAAGCCATTACAAAAATCAAAATAAGGGGGAGAGAAACCGTATTTCTAAGACTAAACAAAAGAACATGTTTCCCAGACTATGGTAAGTGGCTTGAGATGTCATTCTTGAGGTGTCTCAGAACAAGTAGTATTAAAGGAAGTAATATTTCAGTTCCTGTTATTAGAAAATGAAAATGATTCAGCACTTGTTATAATATGTTTTTTTTTCTGGATTGACCATTCTGTATTTCATTTCAACACCTTGGTATATAGTTATTCATATTTTATATTATTTATATCATCACTGCTTTCTTGAGAGGAAAGGCATAGAATTAAGCCAGTGATAAGGTCCTAGTTACACACAGAAACCCAGGGGAAATTAGGCTGGCTTTTTTCCCCCACATTTTCATTAGTGTTAGTGTCATAAAGGATCTAGTCTTATTTCTTTTAATAGCATTTATATTCCAGATGCCAGCTAAAAATGCCTTCTTAAGCTATTGTATAGTAGAAGCCCTGTATAAGTACCTTCCATTCAGTTGGCCTTTGCTGGCCTCTGAAGTCTGTACCAGCTATATAAGAAATTCAAGTACCTATTTTAGGATCTCTAGCTTACTTAGACTTAGTCCTAGGCTAGTTCTTTTTCTTAGAGCAATGCAAAATGAGACAGAGAGGAAAAATTGCTCCTGATTTTTTGATTATACTGTAAAATAGTTGGGTTTTTTTTTCAATATACTCATGCAACATTTCTGAGTTCTTTCTTCCTGCAGAGTCTCTGACAAGAAAATACCCCAAATTAGATAGATGTCCTCTGACTTCTGTCCATTCCTTCCATCAAAATTGTTTATATGTTCCAATTGCTGCTAAGTCCTCTTTTAATTACTCAACACAGAATATACCAAGGCACATTGTCAGAAATTGTGCCAAGGTCTGGCTACTGAGCTGGCACTAAAATAGAAGAGGAACTCTTAAGTACTGAGGCTGGAAAACTTCATTACTCCTGAATCAAAGCATGAGAAAGAGATGATGCTTTGCTGTAAGAACATGTCAAACAGAGGTAGAACTGAGCAGGTTCTTTACAAATTGTGGGACAAGCCTATCATATGTATTATGCGGATTCTTCCTCAGCATGAAGATATTACATTTTATTGGCATCCATATTTTTTGTCCCAAAATGAATTTATCTGTCACTATAATCTGTACTAATCACTGTAGTCGCTAACCAGTTTTTGGATTTAATGGTGGATTTTTTTTTTTCACCAGTTTTTGGATTTAATTGTTGCATCGCGGTTTGGGGTTTAGGTTAGGGGTTCTGATCTGTTAGCTAGCCATGTTCGGTGTACCCCCGTGCACCCCCTGTGTCTGTCCCCCCCCCCGCAGCTGTTTGCTCCGGGTCCCTGACTGTTGCTATCACTCCTGTGACCACTCACCGTCCTGCCCGGAGAGTTCGGTGACCGTCACTCCGATCTCCCAACCCCAATCGCCCCACAGCCCGGGGTCCGCCCTGGTCGCGTCCCCGTTGGGCACCGTGGTCCACGTCATCACCACGGCGCCTGCCCCCATTGGGCGGGAGGGCGCCTGCTCTCCTCACCCCATCCCCGATATAATCCCACACCTCGGAGTGCCCGCACCGTTTTCCTCACGCGCCAGCTGGGAGCCGGTCACAGCACCTCTGCGCAGCTCCTCGCGGCAATAAAAGACTCTCAGCCTTCCACGCGTGGGGAATACGGACGTTCCTTCACTCTTTACTGGTGTCTCTTGCTCGTAGTGGCGAGACTCCGCTGCCACCCCCGCCCGGACTGCGGCACAGAGCCAAGTGCGGAAACACGCAGCGATCGCGGGTCCTGGAGAGATGCGGTACCGCTCTAGGTGCTGGAGCTGCCCGGGGACCGGGAAAACACAGAGAGACGCCGCGAGTGGCACCCAACCATGGGGCCAGGGCCAGCGCAGCCACTACAGCAAGTGCAGAATCACCGCGAAGCACCGGGAGCCGTGCGGAGAGCCGCCACCGCCGGCGCGGGGCTGCGCTGCCGAGCTGCCATCCATGCCAGGACAGTGCTTCGTGCTGGACTGAAAACAGGAGCAGAGCCTCCCCAAAGTAAGTCAGTGAACTCTCCGCCACCCGCAGGGAAGCACGCAGTGCTTTCCCCGCTTAGGAGGGGAAGTGAAACTCTTCACGGCCACGAAGAGCCAAAGAAGAGAAACTTTCCAAGACCGAGGACCTTGGTGGCAGCTTTTATTTGTGAAGATTCCAGTTTGGTGATGATTTAGCGATGGGGGGTATCCGGCTAATACTCCACAGGGTTGGGCTCTGCCGCGTTTCCGAGGGTACGGAGCATGCAGCGCGCAGCGTGAGCGGTGAGCCGCTGGAGTCTTTCGCGTTTTTTGCTCTTTTTTTTCTGCTTTTTCTGCACCAAGGGTGCAGTAGCGAGGAATCCGCTGGCACCCCCATCCGGACATCGGCACAGAGCCGAGTCCAGAAAGACGCGGCGATCCTGGGTCCCGGAGAGAACGGTACCGCTCTAGGTGCCAAAGCTGCCTGGGAACCGGGAAAACACAGCGAGACGCCATGTTTAATGGTGGATTAGCCAGTGGTTGCTATTTAAAATGAGTATGTGCAGTGCAGAACTAGTAGGTACAGCCAGCATTGCCTGCCACTCCTTTACCATTCAGTCCATCACATCATCAAAATGATTTGTTAAAATACACTCTTATTATTTTATAGTGTTATATGTATTAAAATTAGATGTACATAATTAAAATTATATGCATTTTAAAAATGGCAAGAACATGATCTAAAATGATGATTCTAAATATAATATAGAGTCTCAGAGAAAGAAAATTCAATAATAACTGTAAACTGAGTGTCTCGGGCAAAAGCCTACATTGTTTATGCTAACATGAAGTTGTGTAAAGATAGAACAAAAACACAGATCTTCTTATTATTTTTGGGCCAATACACCTTGTGTAACATAAGGTACACAAGGTGTACCTTATGTGTTGTAACATAAGGTACATTGATCACAATGTTCTGCAACAATAAACTTGTATGTTTAGTTCATTAAATCCCAGACTTGCAGGAAATCCACTTAAGTCCATAGTCAATATACTATGAAAAAGACAAATCTTGGTGCTGAACATCTGGGCAATATCATGTTTCATCATCCAAATATTTTAGAACTGTGGGAGTCAGGCTTATAGGACTTGAAATTATTTTGATGGGCCTTTAAACTCTTTATTACTTGTATGAAAAGAAGAAAAATAAAATGTCTTAAAATGAAACAAACTTGTGAAGAACTGCAATAACATTCATTAAAACTTACTATCCATGCATTTTTCTTAATTTGTGAGTGGCAATATTAGGGTGACCCCTTTCATGTTTTACTTCCTAATTAATGGCTCAATTAAAATGTACATTATTAATTTTCTTATTTTGAGAAACACAGTGAGGATGAATAGCTTGGGATGCTTTTCACTAGATTTATTGTGTGATGAAATAATATGTTAACCTATCATAGGAAGTGGCTTGTATAATATAATAATTTTGATGGGATTAATCAACGAAGAATATTTTCATTCGTTATTTGGTTTAATTGTACACAAAAGCAATAATTTCTTGCAGAAGTACAATGATATAAGAAATATGCTTTTCATTTTTCATCTAAGGCCAAATCATTCCTATTGGTGGTTGGATGCACATGAGAAAAGGGAGGAAGCAAAGGCACTGGAGGTATTGGCAGTGTCCAAACTAGAAAAAGACGTGTTCATGTTTCACAGTCCTTACCCCTCATGTCAGGCAGTGCTCTGCAGATCCCCTCCTGTACACACATGCATATTTTCTTTAAGAAAAGGGACTCATAGGGAAGGATGGAGCACATCAGGGCCTCACAGCAGGAAACTGATGTCCAATCATCCCGTTCAGACATTTCTGCTGAATGTCTGGGGATGGTTCAAAATTCCACTGAAATTGTATCTCCTCAGAACATGCTGATAGGATGAGGCTTAGAAATTTATTTTGCATACTTATGGAAAAAAAATTATGTTGCAAGGATGAAAAAGTGAAAATTAGATTTCTACTCTGAATCACTTCTAGAGGACCTGTTTTGAAAGGATTCAGAGCAGTAGCCTAAATCTACATACTCAAAACTGCTCCTTGCATTATGGTCTCCCTCATCACCAAGTGCAGAGGTATGCCTAAAGGTATTTGATTCCCTGGGCTAACGTGACAATTTGTGAATACCAAGCCTGTTCATTCTCTTACTAATATTTGACTGAAGTTTCCATGTAAAGGTAAAATCTTAAAAATGAATGGTCTGTACTGTCCTACATTTGATACAATGGAAATTTGTTGTCAAGGAAACAGCAAACACTAAATGCTTCCTAAAAAAAAAAATAAAGAGTGCCAGAAAGGAGTTGGTTGGTTTATTACTTTCTGCATGCTCAATGACTGAGCTTGTGAGATCCTGCATTTGAGGACATATCCACCTAAGTCAGTTAGGTCTGTATGATGCAAGCATACCTGACAGCACACAGTGCATCCTATGTGAGATTGCACTGACTTTACAAGGCATAATGTACACTTGTTTCTTCTCTTACTCAACACACTATGTTACCTAGTGTTCTATAATAACCACTATCTAATGCTTACTTTGCCTTAGGATCCCCATCACAGATACGAGCATTCAATGTTGGGAAGAGGGAGACAGCAGGGAGGATACTGAGGGGTTTTTTGGTTAACTTGCTTCCTTCAATTATTATCACTATTATGCTTTTATAAGTTATTAGTGGTATGAGATGCCATTATAAAACATAACAATGTGTGATGGTAATTGTGCCATTAAGGTCTCTAGTGGAACATAAATTACTGATTGTTGCCTCAAGAGCATCAGAATGTTGCATTAGAGCTGCAATGAACTCTTCACCTTACAAGCATTCAACTGAACTATGTAATTTAAAGGTGACAAGGTTTAATTCTGCTACTATATTCAGGGTACTCTAAAGAATGCAGTAGAATTGCTAACACAGCCAAACCTGCCTAACAAAAACAGGATATCTGACACAAATAACCTTATTTTTAGACTGGATATTTTTTAATTCATTCTCGGTTTCTTATTCCTTGTTCTCCTTCTGAGTTCCCTTGCTTCCTGCAAACCGCTCTTTTAGAAACAAGTGTTTGGAAGAAGGTTTATCACTCTTCTTGAGTGGCACTCTGGTCAGTTCTGTCAATACCATTAAGGGATGAAAGACCTTTGCAAAAAAGTCCTAGATTTACAAACTAGTTGAGCTCCCTGGTAGGAATTCTTCCTCAACTAATTAGTGGTATCCCTGCAGTGATATGGGTTGAAATAAGTACAAATATGGCAGAACCACATTCAAAACAAGTCACTAGGAAAAATTAAGACCTACTCCTGCTTCAGTGCCACCAGAAAAGCCTCTCTTCTTGTTTTTTTTTTTTTTTTTTTTTTTTTTTTTTTTTTTTTTTTATTTATTTATTTATTTATTTATTTATTTTATTTCTGAAGTTTCCCTTATTAATTTGAGCTACTGAAGAGTTACATCCCTGCTGACAGAGAAACTGGCTGGTGTGTTGTTTTGTAATGTAATGTCACACAGCACAGCCATCCTGCTCTAGCCTTTGCTTTCATAAGCATATATTATAAGCCTTACTATAAGCATTAGCAACTGCCACATGGCAAGACTAGAAAAATACTTCAGGTATCTTTTACCCACCTGTGACTACATCTAATTTTGTTTAACACTTTTTCCTCTGTCTCCCTCATTTTTATCTCTTAGAGAAAGCACAGAATATTCATATCTTCTTCCTTATTAAGTTGTTGCTGACTTTGAGAAACATCTTTCCACTTCTGGCCATTCTTAAAAATAACAAACAACAGACTGTACTTTTCACATTCACAGAAGTATAGTATAGAAAAGTAATTTTTCAAACAACACTTTTCTTACTGTAATTGCCTTTTCTCTGCCATTTTTTCCCCTTGCTGACAGCCATTAAAAGAGTTCTCACTGACTGATGTGATGCTGGTCAATCCTGGCCCTATAGATGATGCTTTCACATCATGCTTGAGCTTGGGCAGGTGAAGAATCAGTCATGGGGCTGAAAGATTAATTGTCTTAATGTTAGCATTCCAAATTGCAACTGCTGTTGCTACACTGTGGCAGATTTTCAACAAATCACAACAATTCACAGTAGTAGAGAATTTAGTTCTGATACATGCCAGGATGAAGATCAGATTAGACTGAGACAACCTAAGGGAAAATAAATAGCAGATATATACTTCTGTAGAAATAAAATCCTTGTCCCTAGAGGGAATTTCCAACTCTATTTGACCCACATAAAGGTTAAAGGTTTAGATTCTGCTGAGGTGTTCTTTGTTGTTTTTTTTTTTTTTTCTTCCATTATCATCATGACTGTTGAGTAAGGATTAGGTAACTTTTTGTTCCAGAGGTTATCCAAGAGATTTGAAAGAAATAAACAAAGGAAAAAAAAATGCAAAATCCTCAAATCCTAGGTTATTTGAATAAACTCATGAGGTATGAGCTACAGATCACAAGCTGTCTGGATCAGGTGCCACACAGCATAGCAGATGTACTCTGTAAGTAAAATTACCATGTTCTGCCAATGTAGTCACGTTGGAAAAAAAGTCTATAGACATAAAATCACATTGTTTGACTGGTACAAGTTGGCAAAATCTCTAGAATGGATACAGTAAACAAGAGGTTTTTCTCAACTTAGCCTGTGACCTGACAAAGATAATGTGGCCTTTTTGATAAAGCTCTTATTTTGCCACATGTAAAGTATCTCAGCTTGAGAGTTCTGTCAGCATGTGTGGACATCAAATATAGTGAGAAAATCTGAGATGTAGGTATGAGTATCTTAAACAACCTACTAACAATCACAAAGAGGACATACATAGAGAGAATGAAAAAAAAATACAGAATTAATTAGGCACTGGAAAGAAAACATAAAAGATTAAGAGAAGCCTTCCAGCTACTCTAAGAATTGTCCCATATTTAATTTCATGATCTCTGATATCACCCATAGCACCTGTACTTGAACAGTGAAAGAAAGCAAGATATTTCTTTCTAGATTCTGCCATTGTAACTGTGAAATAAAGTGATGACTTCAATGCAGAGAGAATTTCACTAAAGTTATTTCCAAAATTAAAGGTATTCATTAGCTACCACACAGAAGTCATATCAGAAGTCATTTTCAAGGATTTAAATCTGCCATCTTCAAACTGACATTTAATTCCAGCTCAACCTGAAAGCAGCCAACAGCTATCTCATGACTGTTCAATGCATGGGGTAAAATTACTTTAATTCAGTGTTGGACAATACCCAAATAAAAATATGCATCTTTCCCAACTAGATGAGCAACACTTTTACTGATAGTATCACCAATAAATCTTGCATTCCCTCAGACAGCTCCTCTAGCAGTTGGCCTTTTGCCTGGTGAAACTGATAGGCATCAAAGTTATAACAATTCATATATGTCCCCATATATTACTCTCTGTGCTTGTGGCCATATCAACCATCACTGCCTTTATTGGAGCTCTGAGAAAATTTAAGCCTTTTCCACACAGAGCATGTCAAGTGGACAAGCATCAGTTTGTATTTTAGGTCAAGTCTAGCACACCCGGTTTTCAGAAAAGTTCCAAAAGACACAACAATTCAAGTGATGATGATGCATTTTAAAAGGATCATATTTAATTACTGGACAGTCTGCCATATATTGAACAAACTTCCTCTCCTCTACTTGGTTCCCATGGCTGTGCTCAGAAACTGAGAGTTGTAATACTGAACCACAGCAACAAATAGAAAATAAGCAAAGTTTAACAAAACCCCTGAGAGATCTTTCATTCTACCAGTGTTTAGTGCTTAGAATAACTCACATCTAACAATTCAGAGTTTCCATGTAATTGTCAAAAAATCTGAGTGAAAACATGAACATATATCTACTTATGCATTTAGCAGCTTAATCTATAATAATAATAATAATAATCTACAATTGCTAATATATAATTGCTTCTTTGCAAGACCTAATAATAATGTTAGATTGCAAAACAAAATAAAATAACCGCTCCACTACCACGTACCCACTAGCAGGCTCTGAACCACTATTAACTAGAATAAATGTCAAAATACATTTTTCAATACAGCATAGAGGTAGAAGCAAGGATGCTAACTTCTCTGCCTTTGTACAGACACCCCAGCACCTCCAAATGCAAATTTATTTTTATACTAATGTCCTAATCCTCCTATATAATATTTCCTAAGCTTCTAATCTAGTTTAAACAAAATCTTATTCCCACTGAATTTAATCTACTGTCAAGCAAGTAGTATTTACAATCATCAAGACATATTTACTTAATATTTTACTAGAATTTAAAAGGCAAACCTTATTTGAAAATCACTATTGTTGTTTTTGTTCTCTAGGAAACAGTAACTTATAGACTTCTTTAGATTTTGAATTCTGGAACCATAGTGGCCTCTATTGTTGTCATATTAGAATAGCATGTATTGCAAGTACAAATAAACCCTGTTTAAACATTTTTAAATCATTGAAGACATATGATAATAGTTCTTGTAAATCAACCTGTCACCTTGGCTCCAATTTACAGAAAAACATTTAAAGGCATTCCTGTGAAAATAACGTCCTCACGCAGACATCTAACATCAGATCAGTCACAGACATGCTAAGCTTTGTTGTCAATTGAAATTGGGTTCTGTTTTGAAAATTCAAGACATAAGGCCTGTAAAATTATCTCATTGTGCTGAGAATATTAGGAAAGTTACATAAACCAAATGCAGTCTTTTTTGTCTTGCTGATTAAATGATTGCTTTTGTGAAGACAAAAGATGGAATTGTATGCAACCTCAGACATAAACAAATTTTGATTAGATCATAGTTTTAATTTAGGCTTTTCCAGGGCTATAAACAGCTACATTAATAGAAAAAATAATGGATTTTTTTCCAAATTACAGTTTAAATAAATTTAAAGTACAGGTATAAATTTGCTTTGGAGACTACATGTCTCTTTGTCAATTGGCTGTTCAAGAATCCCAGACAGTTTCTTTAGAGAATTTATCTAGTTTTTAGATTAACAAAATTAGACAAGATGAATGTCATCTTAAAAGATTAGATCTGATGTCAATTTACTAAAAAACCAACAGAATAATTACTCCATAAAAAATACCCAGATGCAATTTATGTCAACACTTTATATACGAGAATGAATTTTAATTGTGAGAAAGTTAGGTACTATCTAATTTATTAATCAGTTTTTCCCAACACGGTCAGGAGACAATTAAAATGATGCACTGAATTTCAGGTCTATGAAGTACTGAAGTCTGATATTAAATATTCCATTGAGAATAGATTAAAATGCAACTCCCTTGTTTCCTTTCCCCTCAGGAAGCATGACTGATCTTCCTTATTCTCACTACTACAGGGTGATTTATATTCCTTGTGTTTAACATCATGTGAAAAAATTATTTCCTTCCCAGTTTTGAGCCAAAAATCATGCCCATTATTATACTGTTGGACTTATAAAAAGACGCAGTCTTTTGCAGAAAAGAATAGGACCAAATGTTTAAGATTTAAAATTATACAGCATCAAATATTCTTAATATCTGGAAGAGAATTAATATAAAACATTTTAATAAGTAAAGGTCTTAGTTATCATATTTGCAGCAAAGTATGTATATATTTGTTGACTGAATTTAGAAAAAATTATTAAAAAGAAAAAAATTATTTGTGGTTATAGTGAGTTTTAAAAATGCATACAATCGGATTTTTTTATCAAGAGCCCAGGATGTGATGAATGAAGCTTGGGTAACTTGGACATACTACTTAGAAAGGAGACAAGCCTAACACAAAATAATTGAAGTTGTTGAGAGATCTCTCTTCTCATACCTCAATGTCTTTGCTGCAAATAGATAAGATGCATGCACTGCATGCATCTGTAAATAGGCAACAGATCTGAGCAGATCACTCTGTCAATCTCATATTTTACAAGGCTGAAAAAAAGGCTATTTTTATGTTAAACTCAAATTGCAAACTTCTCTGGTTGTTATTTCTTTTCATCCACAAAAAAGAGTAACAATCAGCCAGGAGGCAGAAAGAGAACAAAATATGCATGTATGAGGTACTTCCCTTTGAGAGATGTTCGCTCCCTTTCAGGTTTCAATGAAGAAAAAATTAAAGTTGCTTCTGCTGGTAATCCTGCCTCGAAGAGCAAGTCAGTAGTAGTGCTAGTGTATGGTCACCTTTTGTCAGTATATTGCTACTCACCCTGAAGAAAGGTGATATTGCATATTAGCCAGATAATTCAGTAGAAACAGTTATTAAGGTTAGTATTACTGAAATAAGCACTGAGGTTGTCTCCTAAAAAGCTACTTTTTCCTTGTTCTTCCATTTGATTGATGTGACAGAAATATAGAACTTCTCCAGCTGAAAGGGACCTCAAAAGATCATCTGATCCAGTTTTTTGGGGAAAGGGAACCTAGATGAGATTACCTAGTACCCTGTCCAATTGCGCCTCAAAATCCTCCAGAGTTGGAGCCTCTACCACAATCTCTGGGGAGGTTGTTCCATTGAATGATTGGTTTTCCTGTAAAAAATTCCTTTGTTATATCATGATAAAACCTGTCCCAGTACAAGTTGCATCTATTCCCCCATATCTTCTCCAGGCAGTTCCTTCTAAATAGACAGCTTCTGTCCTCTTTGAAGCTGCCCTTTAAGGACTGAAATACATAAATGAAATCCCCTTCTAGGCCTTCTCTTCTGCAGGGGAAAAAACCTCTAATTTCTTCACTCTCTTCTCATAGGGCAGGTTCTCCTTTGAGCATCTTCAAGGGCTACCTTTGGACCCTCTCCAGTCTGTATTGTTCTTGAATTGTGGGGACCACAACTGGGCACAGCGCTCCAGGTGCAGCCTGACAAGTGCTGAGTACACTTGCCAGTGATGCTCTTGTCTGTACTTCTGCCAGGAATGCCCCTGTGGATACAGCCCAGGATCCAACATACCATTGCTGCTGCAGCAACTCACAGCTGGCATACTTGTCATCCAGGTTGCCGTCAGCAAGGCTCCTCTGTAGACACAGATGCTGGCCTGTACTGAGCTGTTTGGTAATGGCATCCCAGGTGCATGACTACACTTGTCTTTGTTAAACTTTGTACTATTCTGCTGCCATTCCAGCCAGTCCAGGTCTCTCTTTAAGATGGCTCTCCCTTCTGGCTTGCGCACCCCACTGCTCACAGTTTAGTGTCAGCAGCAAACTTGCTGTGTTTCGTTCCCATCATCCAGATTATTTATGAGGGTGCTGAACAGTGTGGAGTTAGGTATCAATCCTGGGGGGCATGTCTCACTTTAGACAGACTGCCAGCCTCAGTAAAAAACATTGATCACTGTGAAATCACTAAGAAATATTACTGTATTAAAAACAGAAAATAGGTTCTAAATGATGGGGAAAATGTAAATCTGGTTATTTGAAAGGTTAATTTATGAGAACATCCATTTTTAAAATGTCTGTAAAGTATTTTGGGCATTTTCTGAAGATATAGCACTTTTTCCTTATTGCAGCAATATGAAGTGCTACAGTAGAGATGGTGCAGTGACCTGAGTAAAAATATGTATAGGATTATGTATGGGATTTTTTTTTAAGTTTAGTTGAAACAGAGCTGTTGAAGACAGAATTTAGTAGAAGGATTTTTGTTTTTAGACTAGTCAGTCAGATTCATGGTGGTGTTAATTTCATTTAACAGAGTTTCATAAACTTTTATTTTGCTTTTTAATCCAACTTCAGACTTCTTTTAAATCTGTGTTTTTCACACAAAGCATCTGTGTAGCTCTCATTTCCCCCAGGTCTTTATTTAGAGCAGTAAAATAGAGTTAAATTCAAATGCAGCTTTGGGCTTTCATTGTTCAGATGCTACTAGAGATTGCCCAATTTTTTTTCAAAAACTCAGAGCACCCTTGGGGTTCTGTTAGCCATTCTAATAGCAGAATTAGGAGAAGACAAATGGAAAAAGAAAGAATTAGAGTTGGAAGCAGCTGTTACGAAATCTGCTTCAAGAATAAAATTGCTTATATAGCTTTACTCAGACAAAGCCAAAAAAGGAAAACACATTTTTCACCCTGGCACACCAGCTGGTGTCGCTGCTATAGTCAATGCAACTGTATTGCTTAGAAAAACACATATTAGGAATTGCATCATCAGTGACAATATGAAAAAGGACAGAAATACAAATTAATATATGTCTCACCCATTCTACCATAAATCTTGAAGCAACAGGATTTATGTAAATAAAACCTTATGTAACTATAAAAATAAGTTTTAACTTATAATGTTTAACCCTTGAACATTTTCATTGGTATGATATCTTACAGGGATTTTGGGGATACTGGAAGAGGCACTGATTAAATCAGTGTGAGGGTGGTGAACAGGAAAGTTACTTTCTCTCTCAGATAAATCTACATTTCCTAATAGCCCTGTCTTAGAGCAACCCAACCACTTTTCTGTTTTCAGAAAACAGATATGCTGTTATGCTCATCACATATGAGCATGAACATAACATGTAGTAATGCTGTTAGTGACATCTCATGTAGACAAATACTTCAGCTTGCCCAAATGTTATAGAAATTATATATACAATCCTGGAACCCTGCCCATATATGAGATCTGGCATGGACCACCGGCTGGACCACTCTGATTTACCTGGACATTACCAAAGTGTTCTATCCCTGACCTAATCAGCAATATTAAACTTCACACCATTACATCCTAGGTATGATTGGGAACATAGGTAATAAGGGTGAGATTGATTTATCTAAACAAAACACCCTGTAATTTGTATCTTGCCCAGGTTCCCACTGCTACTCCAGATCATTGCAGATCTTCTGCTGGCTCTGTGTCATATCTACCAGCACCATGGAGTTGGCTCAGACAGCTAAAAGCAATTAACATGACAACAAATTACTGTTTTCAGGGAACTGAGACCTAAATGACTCTCCTTTAACTAATCTTGAGTGTCAGGTGCTACTAGAAAATCTCTAGGGTTTGCTCTAGTAAATTAGTAAATTAAATTTGGCCAGTGAGGGTCCTGGGTATGCATGTTAAATGGCACAGAATGCATTTATACCGGTATCTAACTATCCCAGCACTCAAAACTAGGGCTGTCACAAAGCCAGTTGTTGGCTTTGGCACAGTATGCTTTACTGAGACAGGCTAAAGGCATGCAAGGAACACTCAGAGCATTTAATAATGTGGGTGATCATATTTCAGTGCCCAGGAATGATGCCTATTATGTACTTGTGATCTGTTGATCTACTGTGTTTCTAAAGCAGGCAGGTGGGGAGAGAGATATCTCTAGTGACTCTTTCCATAGGTGCCCATGAAAGGTGAGCATTTTATTCCCTAGTGACCAGAAAAAGACTCCTAAACCCATGACTCATATAAAGAAGGGTTATCATCATGTCCATATCTCTGGAATATGCACTTATCATTCCTACAGTTTGGTCTCAAACAGTTCAGCCTTGGACTGAGACCCAGAAGTCTAAGCTCGTGGGTTGGCCTCCAGTAGACGGGCATCAGAAAATCTTGGGCTTGAAGTTGTTGAGTTGACATCCCTTAATACGCAGTCCCAGAAACCTTCTTAGTGATCTAAAAGAGCTGGAAGCATCTAACTTGAAATGTTTCTGAGACCATAATGAGATGAGCAAGAAGAAGATGCACAGCCTGTAACTGAGCTGCAGAACTTTTTGGAAACACATAGTAGAAGGAGTGAGGTGGTTAATTCTGTAGGTCACTTTCTCAGTAAGACTCATCAGAAAATGTGAGTTCTTACAATTTAGAAGCTTCACAATTTTTTCCCGTGTGGATGACTAGTGAGAGGTTGATGCCAGAACTTGACAGGTCATTCAATATACAATCTCTTCTATAACCTGAGCTAGCTGCAAATCTCCTGCTTTCAAGAAACCACAGATTCAAGTTTATTCCAAATAAAATATGTACATGTCTGTTTCCATGAAAATATTGTCCTTAATTCAACAAATCATCTATCCTTTTGCCATACTGTTCCGAGACATTTGCAGGCAACAAATACATCCTACCTGCATTGTGCTGATCTAAAAGGAAAAAATGAAAACAATTTCTGCTCCCCTCTTGTAGGTTGTCTAGTCTAATGGGAGATTTGTCAATCCTGTCTTGAACTCAGATGTTCAATTTATCTTTCTTGAACATAACTGACTAGACGATAACATACCATTATAATAACTTTTTCCTTCTTTACTCTAAATACCTCTTCTGACACAACTTAGATTTTAGCTGGCTATTTTCATGGTTGAATCTCTGCAGATGCTTTCAGTATCAAATCTGTGACTTTGATCTGCTCTTTACACTCTTATTTTCCTTTGAGGGGCTTACTGAAGAAATGTTGTTATTAATGCTAAAGTGCATCACCTCACACTCTGTTGTACAACATTTCATCTATAATCCTTCAAAAATATTTTAAAGTTAATGCTTAAAATTATGTGCAGCAAGGTCTGAATCCTTTGTAGCTGAGAAGCACATTCAATGGGATTTTCAGCTCCCTGGGAAAATCTTTTGCTTATCCTCTAATAATTAATAAGGGAAGCAACCCACAACAGTCCACTATTTCCCAAGGCCCCAGCTTTGGTGCTGTGGCTTGGGAAGGAGAAGATGTGCAGGCCTGGCTTATGAACCTAACCTCCAGAGTAAGGAAGGGAGTCAGAAATACTCATCTTGGCATTTCCCTTCTTCACAAGCAGACCTCACTGTGAGGAGCTAGGACTCAAGTTCTCTCTGGAGATCGTATAATGTGCATTAAGCTTTGTTGGGTATCATTTGCAGTAATCTTTATTGAATCTGAGACTGATTAAAGCAAGAACTATGGTCTCCTGATATCGTAAGCAGTCATTAAACCTCAGAAAAGGGGGAAGATAATGAGTGCAGCGCAAAAGTACAAAAGCATTGCTTAGTTCTGAGAGAACTAAAGACTCAAAAACAGGAAAGAAACTCATTACATTTGGTTAAATTAATGAATTTAAACTTTTGAAGGCCCTATTTTTGCATTCAACCTTAGGTAGAGGTAAGAAGGTTATCCAAACTGCAACTATACAGCACCACATAATAGCTGAAGGTGCAATGAAGAGAAAAGATTTTCTGCAGAATTAACCACACTCCACTTTTATTCTAAAAGCACTTAGATTGGCTGAAATTTCTACCATGATGAAAGAATATCTCTAGGCAATCTCATTTTTCCTAAGACCACAGACACTATAGCAAAAATGCTAGCACAGCAAACTGGAAGAAAACTCTCCCTAAATGTGATGGATTGCTGTTTTCAGGCAATTTTTCAAAAGCTGTTTATCTTCCATCTAGATATTCATATTCTATGGATATGAAACTTTGAAATATAATTTTATTCTTTAGTAACCCAGAGTACTTGTGCCCCAGGGGATATTTTAATGCTCTAGCACAATTTATTAAAGAAGGAAAACTAGAATAAAATCAAGTTTATTGTATTCTTCTATTTACTAAATCTGCTCTGCTCAGGATAATTTGATTATTTTTAATTGCAGCTTAAATGGCCACAAGTATATAATTTTCAATATTCAATATGTGATTTATACTATTTGCAATAGAATTTTTGAACATTATCACCATTTGATTAATCTACTTAACAATCACCAACTACTGAGCATAAGACAACAACAATTCATAAGATCTAGAGTGCTCTCATGAAGAATAAAACTGACATACAATTTTCATTTTTTGGTCCAGTGTTTATTTTTTTTACTATATGTAAAGGAAGAAAAATGACAATATTTTGTGCTGTTAAAATATTCCCAAAGAAAGCAAAAAATTATAATGTTAAAAATTACAAGTAAGAATTAGGGATAAGGGTAACAATTATAGTGGAGGAGCAAAATCAAAACAAGAATCCTTGCCATACTACATCTCACATAATGTTCAGAAAAAAAGCTTTTATTCACAGAAGAATGATGGCAAACTTTCCAAAATAAACCTTTTATAGTAACCTTGACTTCAGTGCAGCACCCACAGGGACTTTGCATGTGCTCTTATCTCTGGTTCATTGGATCTTCGCCAGGTCCAAGTTTGAAGACTTGAAGTCCTGACTCCAGGGAGACCAAACAATGGTACTGAAGTGTCAATTGCCTCAAAACATCCCCTGCTCTTGGGCAGAGCTGCTGAAGTTGTAAGAGTACTCTTCACCTCAGAGCACTATGATTAAACAGCGCCTCCTACTAGCATGTTTTCAGTGGTAATTCTTAATGAATCCACAAATCAGTGACCTGAGGTGCTGGGCACAGAGCTGTCTCATTCATTCCAGCCACAGGGGCAGAAGCCTTCAATAGGAAGACAGAATTCTGAGCAATAACAGCTACATTGGAGCAGCCAAGTCTGTTTGCAGCTCTAGGCAGTGGCCTTGGTCACATACGACGCACGATGGTTTTGAACTGCGGAGCCCACTTGACTGCAAGAAATCTTCACCATAGATGATCTGAAACATCATCAGCAATGGTAGTTAAGATCATAAGATCCATGGGAAAAAAGGTGGCCTTGAATACATACAAATAGCAGCCCTTTGTTCTCCCCACCCCCCAAATTAACAAAACAAGAAACAGCAGGAAACCAGAGAACCAGCTACAGACAAAAAATATACCTCTTGATTTCCTCACTCTCTTGGCCAGTGATGGGACTCGAGGAAGTAGCATGAAGCTGAGTCAGGCAACACTTAGACCGGATGTCAGGAAAAAGTTTTTCACACAGAGTGTGTCTGAGCACTGGGACAGGTTCCCCAGAGATGGCACCAAGCCTGACAGAGTTCAGGAAGTGTTTGGACAACATGCTCAGGCACATCGTGTGACTCTTGGGGTGCCCTCTGCAGGGCCTCCAGGAGCTGGACTCTGTAATCCTGATGCGTCTTTTTCAACTTTTTTTTTTTTTTTTATGATTCTATGAACATTTACAACTAATAAGGAGAATACTGCATTATTTTCTCTTTGATCCTGACACACATTCCTTCTATCCCCATTCTTCTCCTGGTCCTTATTTTAAAGTTCTGCTCCTTTTTAGAACATTTTGGTACTGAAAAAATTCGTTTTTTAAGCTAAGATATAGAGATATTTTGTCTGATCTTAATATATTTCTCTCAGCTTCGTAAGCAGATTACCCTTGAACCATACAAGTCCTTAATTCAACTTTCTCCCAATGCCATAGCTGCTTATGCCATTTTAGCAGACCCACAGTCTTTATTCTTAAGGGCTGAAGCACCTAAAAGCCCCAATAATAATTTTCTTTACTTGGTGGCCCTTTTATCCTATATTTGTAGACCATTACTCAAAATTACACTGCTCCTGAAAATAGCACTTTTCTCTAAAAATCTCATTATTCTCATAAAATTGGGAATTTTTATGAAAAAAATACTGTTATTTCATAAAGTAGGAGTTTTTTCAATGATACAATCTTACACATTTTATAGTGGGGGGAAAGGATTTAAAAAGTAAATATTTATAAACAAATATTTTGAAGTAAAAATAGAGCCATGAAAGGAATGGCATGGAAATGTCTTAAAGCACACATGAAATACATTTTATCTTCAGGATATTTTCATCTACAGAAATTCTTTTATTATTATGCAAGGAAGAGTGTGATGGACATTTTGTTACTGTTGTTGGTTTATAGCCGCATCTAACTCAGATTTACTGTAATCCAATCATTCTAAAACCATTAAGCAGCATCAATCCATCAGTGGTTCTTTTCAGGGACTAGTTAAACTGAATATTTTGGGAACCATGAAGCTGAGAATTGAAGATCATTAATCTATTAACCTTTCTTATTCCAATTAGGAAGCAATTGAATTTGTAGATGCAATGAAACTTTGTATTGAAGTTGGCATTTTGAAATTACCCCTAAATATTTATTTTTAGGTTGATTTGAAGACAACAACCCCGGGTAGCATGCATATTTAATCTCAATTGGTGCTACATCAAGCATATTAATTGGAATTTTCCTATCTTTCATAGGAATATTATGTATTTTATGCAGTATTATTTCTCCTTGGCACAGGTTCAAAAAAATTGAGGGTGTAGACATGCCATTCACTTCAGCAAAACTGCACATAACAGAAAATGCATAGAAATACTGCAACAGAAAACCAGTATGCTGGTGTCAGGAGTATTACTTTATAAATTGTACCACTTCATTTTCATACTTCCAAAACAGTGACTAAAGCTCTAGAATAAACCTAAATACATCCTGTCTATCCACAAATCATGTCCCAAGTAAGCACAGTTGGATCATTAGTATAGAATTAAAGAAAAGCTTTGGAGCATATGCATGCTGCTCTAGCAAATATATTACAGCTTCAGTTATTACACAGCTTTCATTCCTTTGTTTTGTTATATAAAACAACAAATTATATTATCCATAACATCAGTATAGTGTCATTGCTTTGAAGCAAAATCCAAATCTTTGCCAGTTAATTTCCTTGATACTACTTTAAAATTAAAATGCAGTGGCTTTTAGCTTCCCCTTAACAATCCCTGTGAATACAATATATTCTGAGGACAATGTAATTAAAGGTAGAGTCATACAGGTGCATTAATGGATACAGACAAAAGATAAAAGAACACATCTTAAAAGTTTTTGCTTTGCAGGTCCACACCAGAATCTAAGTGGATGAATTTGAGCACAGATTTTCCCCAGATATTTTGTAACCAAAAGAAACCACTAGAGGGCAAAATGTCCATTGCTAAAAAAATAAGTGACCCAGGCATAATGAACAAGAAAAGTAATAGAGCAGAAAAATTCTCCAAAGTAGCCTTTTCTTTTCCTCTCCCCACCTCACTCTACCCCTCAAATTAAAAAGAAGCTTTTAATCAAAATATAAATCAATAATATAACAATTTTATCTTAAGCTCTGTCAAGGAGATGATTAGGTAAAATTTCTTATGAAGTCAAATCTATGTTGTTGCTTCTTTCTTGCTTCTACAAATAGCTACTTTCTGCAAATATTTTGGTATTCTCAGCACTAACCCTTTTGGTTTAGGATATGGACATAACAGGAACTTGAACTTGCAAGTTTACCAAAAGTATGGGGGGAAAAAAGGAAACTACAAACTCACAGGAGCAATACCTTTGCACTAATTTTGCACTAATTAGCAGTACTAATTTTGGTTTGGCCAGCTATAAGAGTAAATATGCATCTCAATTTTTTAAGGCTGTATAGTTAAATTGCATTTATGATCAAGTGACACATTCAAATCTGAGACTAAAATCTTACTGGGACCGAGCTATAAAAAGCTATTGCCAAATTCAACTTTTGGGCACCTTTCTCTCCAGCCGATTTAGAGCCATGAGTTGGGAGGCCAGGCATCACACAAAATATACAGGGAAAATCTGATGCTGAAAGGTAGAACCACCTACCAGCACATGCTGAGGGCTTTGCAGAAAAGTACCTGGGGTCTTGCTGGAGTCAGCAACATGTCTCTGTTGCAAAGAAGGTGAATGGCATCCTGGGCTGCAGTCAGCTGAGCACTGTCAGCAGATCAAGGGAGATTATTCTTCCCTGCTACTCAGCATTGCTGAGGCCATGCCTGTTGAGCTGTGCATCCAGTTCTCACTCAGTATGAGGGAGATGAAGTCTTACTGGAATGAGTCCCTTGTAGGGCCAGTAAGATGATTAAGGGACTGGAGCTTCTCTCCTATGAGGAAAGACTGAGAGCTGGGACTGCTCAACCTAGAGAAGGGAAGACTCAGGGGGATCTCATCAGTGTATATTAACATCAAAAGGGAGGGTGAAGAGAGGACAGAGACTGGCTCTTTTCAGTGGTGCCCAGTGACAGAACCAGAGGCAGCAGGCACAAACTGAATATCCAGATGTTCCCTCTGAAAAGACAGAAACACTTTTTCACCATGAGGGTAACCAAGGATCCATACAAATTGGCCGGAGAGGTGGTAGAGTACCCATTCTTGGAGATGCTCAAAAGCCATCTGGACATGGCCCTGAGCAGCTGATAAAGTGTCTCTGCTTGAGCAGAGGGGTTGGACCAGATGATGTCCATAGGTCCCTTCCAGCTTCAACCCAACTTTGGTTCTGTGAGCAACACTGAGAGGCAGCGACTCATTCTCTTCTAGGCAGCTATAAATGACCTTGGGTAGTGAAGATACATAGCCTTGTCCTAAGGAGAGCTAGAAGACACCATAAAGAGGTGAAGACTAATTAGAATTAATAACAATAACAATAACAATAACAATAACAATAATAATAATAATAAATAATAATAAATAATAACAAAATAAATAGCTTTCTTCAGTTTTTAACAGACCATGACATTGACCTTGCAGATAACAGTAAGGCAAATAAAAGTGTGTGTCAACAAAAAAAAATAAAAATACTGAAACAGAAGTGAAAACAGATCTCAAGGAACTAAACATATATGAATTGCTCATAATCACAAGCTGAACTCCATCCCAGAATTGTGGAAGAACTGAAAAATGAAGGTGCAGGTCAGACAGCATATATTTTAAGATAGTTTCCATAAGAGTAGAACATACCTGAAAAACAGAAAAAATACTTGTATTCAGGAGAAAAAGAATAACCAGATAAATAGAGAGTTTTTAATATTACTGAAATAATGTGCAAGGGTTTGGACACATTTTCCATTTATCTATAGACACAATTTTGTTTGTTAAAAACATAAAAATATAACATGAGCTTTTAAAAAATGAAATTATTTTCCACAGTAGGGTAATGAATTAAGAGCTTATCCATCTGGGCTCTAACATTCTGACTCACTGAAATCTAGTAGTCTAGCTAAGCAGATAAAGATTATTAGAAACCTCACCTGAACAAGGAATTGGTCTAACAGGAGACAACACTAAAGAGAATTAAACAAGAAACTCCTGGTTGAGATTAATTAGGGAAGAAAAAATTAGCTTTTGGCCTGATCACTTTACAAATTTCTATTGCTAGAAAAGGACTTCTCATCACAAAGATAGGAGACAATGTTAGCAAAACACAAGGGTAAATGATCTGAAGGACCATGTTAGTGGATATTCAGCAATACTAAATACACGTCTGTACAATAATAACTGAAAATATTCAAACTTATTTTGAATTTCAAATTTATTTCTACCATATGAAAGCAGAAAGACCTAATCCTATTTGTTAATAATAGGTTAATGGGATACTGGGATATAAATGTGATACAGCTACATGAAAGGCAAATGCAATACTGACACATCATCATTCAAAATACGGTGACTGACAATCTTAAGACATTACTAAAATGGAAGAGAATTAGGTAAGAACTATTAAGTTGGTAAGGACAACAAAATGTCTGTCACAGGAAAGAGGACTAAAAGACCTCTAGATTTTTTCACAGACCAAAATGAAGTCTGAGAGACAATTTAATACTTCTCTCTATAATACTTCAGGAGAATGGCACTAGAGGAAGAATAGTGACTTCAAGGGAGGAACATTGTCAGCACAAATGCAGCTATGAATAAACTTTCAAGGAGAAGTCAGGAGAAGCCCTCAAGCAGCTTTTCTATGGGAAATGGGGAAGAAAGGAATGGCAAGGGAAGAGCATAAAAGTACTATTGAGATGGGTTTTTATATACTTATGAAAATATATTCCAGCCTTTTGCAATTGCAGTCATCATTCAGAGAGATCTATGAACTTCCTTCTAGTCCTGGTCTTCTTTTGAGGGCATGGCCTGAGATCTCAAAAACATCCTAAAGAAACTACTCAGTGGGTTCAGCTGGCACATTGGCATATGGATATATTTTCAACAATTTGACAGACTGGATTAGCATTTCCACAGTTAGGCAGTACCTGGGCTAGTACTCTGAGGAAATTTAGATATTTTATTAAGTTAGGCAGGAAGTGAGAGATTTGAGGATCTCAAGTGATGCATAAATTTCACTCATTGGCCTGTCAGGGGTTCTAGCCCACAGTGATTTAGGCATATGCACAATAAACTATGTGGAACCATACAGCTCCGTCATGATAAATCATTTAAATTGCTTTCTGTTCCACTAGCCAAACTAGCTAGGACTTCCCATATTGAAGTTTGCACTGTACACACACCAAAAATATCTTGCCTGTAATGAGAAAGAAATCTACAGCAGTAGACAGCTCTAGTAACTTTTGAGTATTATTTCAAAGTGGCTCACATCGAAAGTCAGAGCTCTTCTTTCCTAGAATGATCTTTCTAGAAAAACAGAAAAAAAGTAAGAAAAGTCAGTCAGGCATACCTACTGAACCAAGCAAATTACTAACTTCTTAAATCATTGCCATCACTTTAGTACTCAGGCTTAGGAGACAGAATAACTACACCTCTGACTTAGGGTGTTAAAAAAGACTTACAATAAGTGAAAACAATCAAGATATTCCACAATAACAAAATAACTGAGTGATTTCTAGTTAGACGTTTGGAACAGGAATTGAATAAGAATCAAAAACAATGCAAAAGAATCATTAAGTGACTATGCTTTTGACATATTTACACAAGCTTTGCAAGTGGATCCAAAGCCCTAAAGTATATAGGAAATTATTTTAAGTAAAATTTCCATATTGACATTACCAGCTTAAAAGAATTGTAAAAGAAATCAAAGGAGATGACTTGGGGGGAAAAACCAAACACATAAAAACAGACACCAAGGGGTGATAGTTCTTCATTACTAGGACACAGAAGGACATATAAAAAGATAATAGGAGGCAAGTGACAGAGAAGATGCAACAAGGAAAATTTGAATTGAGTGACTGAAATCAACCTATTTTGAATTAGCAAATTCATAAAATTAATTCTGGACCAGCAAAAAAAAAAAAAAAAAAAAAAAAAAAAAAACCAAAAAACAGTAACAAAGTTTCTAGAATTTTTTGCATTTTTTATAAAACACATAACTTCATATGTTACAAATAAGGTCTATTCCAATTTATCTACATTTTGGAGTTGTGTTGTTTCATTTTATTAATAGTGCAAAGAATTATGTTTCTTTAATGATTTCTTTGATCTTTGATGTGGTGAGTACTAAGTACACAGTATATAATAATTGTAACTTTACACTGGACATGAAAGCAAATAGTGACAGAGGAAAAACAAAAAAGGAAGGTGCTCTATCAGACCTGTGTCTTGTAGGAAAGATAGAGGAAGAAGGAAACTTTGTCCTATCCTGATGCAATGGGTTTAAAGTTAAATATCAGATTTCTGGATCCAGCTATTCACCAAAGAGGGGAAAAAAAAAAAAAAGGACCACAACCTCTCTCTTCTGTGCTGGAAAATTCTGGCTGTCTCTTTCAGACCACAGAAATAAAAATCAAGCTTGATGACAGTTTTACACTGTATTTTGTTCATGTTAAGGTTTTTTTTTCTGGAAAGGGTGAACCCTCTTCTGCATTCTCAGGAAATTCTTTTGAGAAGGTGAGGATGTTGAATTATGTCAAGCTGTCATAATCATAAAGCAAAACAAAATGATGATGCATAGTAATCGGATTTAAAATAGTAATGTAGCAGGGTTTAGCAGATGCTGTCTCATCAGCAGAGCTGTTAAAAAAATTCTCTCAGCTAATGCAAATCTGATTTATTGCAATGGAAACTAAATTTTTCAGCAAGTAACCATAAAAGTGGACTAGATGCAAAATGTATAGAAAATGCATTTACATACTAAATAATTTACAAAAATGATAATTTTAATTTACTCCATATAATTTATCCAGGTACACATGATAGAGATTTTAGGAATGTATTCTGAAAATTATTCTGGTAGGATTTGGATTTGACTTTCTTTTTTTTCCTAAGAATGGTCTCAGTAAGTGAATACTCATTTTCTTTGGGGAAATAGAGATGTCTCCAGGTGCACTGAAAACAAATTCATAATTATTTAAATTATTAATTTTGTTTCCAAAATCCTTAATATAGAAAAATCCTTGATATCATTCAAACTATGAAGGACCTTCAGAAGATCTGTATGGCAGACTGAAAGCCTTTAATTTAAAATCAAGGACCTTAGTAAAATCAAATATTTTTTGTAATACTCTGGTACCATTTTGAGACCTACTCACCAGCATGAGTGCAAGAAAGTACTGTGTTGCAGCGTTCCGTTCTTTTCCCCCAGCCCCTGGGCAGCTCTGGTGCCTGGAGCGGCACCGCCTCTCTTTGGGACCTGGGTTTTGCCTCTTTTTCCGGACGCAGCTCCATTCTGCGGTCCGGGCGGGGCTGGCCACGGTTTCTGCCGCCACGAGCAAGGGACTTTGGCAAAGAAGCAAAGGAATTGTCCAATTCACCCATGAGGGAGGCTGAAATTCTTTTAATGGCCATGGGAGCTGTGGCGGAGAGGTCGCAACCGGCCTCCAGCGCCCATGTGGGGGAATGTGGCCTCAAGTTTCGGGAGGCATGGGATTTTATCAGGGGCAGGGCGAGGAGAGCAGAAGCCCTCCTGCCCAATGGGGACAGGCACAGTGGCAATGACGAGGACCGCAGCGACCAACGGGGACGCGACAGGGGCGGACCCCGGGCTCTGGGGTGAACGGGGTTGCAGGATCGGGATGACAGACACCGAAGTCTCTGGATGGGACGGGGAGTGGTTACAGGAGTGATGGGCTGAAGCTCCAACAGTGAGAGAGTCGGAGCAGACTGCCATGGGGAAAGGAGAAACACGGGGGATGCATGGGGGTACACAGAGCTCAGCTAGCTGACACAGATTAGAACCCCTAATCTACACCCAAATCCGGGATGCCACACTGTGTTCCCTGAGGAAAAAAAAATATGTTCAGAAATAATTTGAATCTCCCTGCTTCTTAATTTCTGTTGTTACTTTACTAGTTTCAACAGCTTCATTTGCTTCTTTTTCCCACACCTTGTCTATTTTACTCACTCTCCCACCCCCATTACATATAAATCATGGCTTTATTTAACTATTTTTCATCTCTCTCATTCATCTTCTTTGCTTTGCCTGAAATTTCCAGGGTTTCTTTTTGGGTATGGGTTCAATATAGTATGCTAGACCATGCAGGTACCTTTGCCTTAGAGCACCATAAAACTGCAAGTAGTGAAAAATTAATTTATTGCAGTGTTACAGTTCAGAAGTTATAGCAGAAATTAGTAATTTTTTGCTTGGTTTTCTTTAAATAAAATTAATTAGCTGTTAAATCTTTCACTTCAGCCTTTAAAAACACCTTCATTTAAAGTAATATATATTTTATCCATTCATGATTGCCTAATTGAAATAAAAAATAATTCTAGCTTATTTAACAGTTAACATTATTTTTTTTTTAGAACTTAGTTTTCCTCTTTGTTTTGTATTACATTTCTCCTTTCTCATCTCTTTCTAGCATCCAAAAGCTGGTAGAGATGGCTGGATCCCAAAAAGCTTTGCTTGTGCCATGCTGCTGTGCACATAAAGTCAGTGCTCTGCTGTAAGAAGCACCCAAAGAGCCTAAGGTGTCTGGGAAACAGCCTTTAAACCCTAAGAAGTATTAAAACTTAATTTCATAGAGTTATAGTTGAAATTTCTATAGCAGGCTTGGGAGTTACTGAGAGTCCTAGCTCTAGAATCTGAATGTTAAAACGACGCATTGAGAATGCTTATGAGCTAAGAGCTGAAATGGACCGTCAGACCATAAAATAAAGCTCAAAGGAAGGGTCGGATTCTGTCAAGATAATCCCTAAAGTCAAAGGAATTCCAATTGAAGGACAGTGTTAGTCCATCCAACAGATATAAGCTCTCACTGAATGATCAACTAGATCATGTCTCTTAATCTGATGAACTAATTAGGTGAGCTATGTAATGCACTTTTCAAATACTTCAGGATACTACTGTCGTCCATCATCACTTGTAAAGTAGAAACAAGAGCCTAATAGACTTCCACTCAACAAAATCCTTAATGAATTTATGCTTTTTGCACTATTAGAGAAGTACAGGAAAAAGAAACATTAATTCTATTGGTACAATGGGTAAGAAATAAAAAAATTATTTTCTTACAAAAACAATGGTTTAGATAAGCATCACCAGTTTCCATCTCCAAATCTAGATGCCTCTCCCAGTCTAGATAGATGAGGAAGAAAAACCCAGAAAACATCTCCTTTCCTTCAGTCGTGTTGAGCTAATATTTTTTACTTAATTTCAACTAACAATATAAATCTCTACTCTCAGCAGAACTTGGACCAAATGACCTTCAGAGGTCATTTGAAAGCTGAATTACTCCACAAATCTACAATAGCTTTTCCCCCACCCTTTTTTTTTTTTTTTTTGGTGAAAATAGAAAACTTCTCAACTTGCTGATCTGGACTTCATCCCATGAGATGAAGTGTCTAAGCATAATCTATGGTTCCTTGGAAATACATAAGCTTGAAATCTCTTTGGTGAGATTTACATATTAATCTGGGTGGCAAGGGCAGAAAGATGTTGCTGAAGTTTGCTTTAAAAATAAACTTCACTTACAGATGAGCTCTTAGTCTGAGGGCATTTAATTTGACAATAAACAAGTAGAAATTTTGTTGACATCTAAATGCCAAGAATCGTATTTCCAGCAGTTTGAAGTACTAACGTGCATAGTTTTCATTCCCCCTGCTTCCAGCTGGCAGTCCCACATGTATTTCCAGTGCAAAATCAACTATGACTGGCACAAAGCATATTCCTGCAGGCAAGGAGACTGGAAGAGGCATACATATTTTGCCTTGGATGAAGCTTGTATTAGTTGGTAATTTCAGTTACCTTCCAAAATGGTCTTTTGCAGAATGTATTGGTTTATGCTGGAAAGTAGACCCTTGAGATTTAAATAAATCAGTGTGCCATGTTTTAATTATTCTCCTGCCTCTTTTGTCTAGCTGCATCAGATGCTGTGTATTTCCCAGCATTATTCTTTCTAATCAAATTCATACTTCAGAAAATCACATGTATTTTACAGCAGCTTTTCTTGTTTGTATCATTATAAACTAAATCAACTGCTTCATTTTACATACAGAGCAGAAAGTTTATGGTCTTATTAAAACTCCAGTAACAACCTATTCCATTTATTTTTGAGCAAAACAAAAGACATATCTTAAAGAAGGAAGTGTTTTATTGTTTTGGGGGGGGGGGGGGGGTTCCCCCAAATTTCAGTCCAATATTCCTCATCCTCATGTTTATAATAATTGCAATAGTAAAGACAAAAGGTCATGAGGATCAGTAACAGCTGCATGCTACCATAATCCTTCACTTGCTGAGTTCCCTAATATTCAAAGATAATACAGTCCCTGTACATAGACACACACAGCTACTTTCTTTTTCTACTATATCAGGCCTCCTCTAAAATAACCTCCTGACAGCCTATTTTTTCCTTAGTTTCCATTTCATTCTTCTTGAATCAATGTCCTCAGAAAGGCACCTTATCTACTGCAAAAATATATTTCCCACAACCAGAATTGGCTCAGATCCTTGCTCTGATCTAGGCTTGTGGGACAAGAAATTTCTGCATCAGAAGAAAGGAAGCTGAATTAATAACTCTGCTTCTCTCTGCTGGCTCTGTTTGTCACTACTTCTGCTCTTCTATCATAACTAGAAAGATACATTGAGCATTGGCACTCCTTATTGCCTGGAACAGTCCATGGAACAAAAATACACATACACACAAGAAGAAGTAGAAACATGCAGGTCTGAAGATGATGAAATCTATCACAGACTTTTTTTGTATCAAGTAAACGTGAAAGGTGCTCTGTCTGCCTTAAAAATGAAGCTTACTGGGGCACTCCAAGACAGCTGCTCTCTCTCCAGCTGTCCTTTGAAGCAGTGAAGCCCATGAGAAAGCTTGCTAACCTTCGGCATGCGCCCCGGCCAGACTCTCTACCCAGGCTTTGATTGTCCACACTGTCATAGAGAGAAAACCACAACTTTGTCCCCTTTGGCAAGCCCACAGCAGTGTCAGCCTGACATTTCAACACATAATGCTGAGAACTGTCTAGGAAGGTCTCGGCTGACTGATCTGTTGTGGCACACGTGATGGCAGATGTAGCCAATGCAAGGAAATTGTCCCAAAACTGCACATTAACTTGCCTGTCTTCATCTGAGTATGAGCTTGTATCAAAGTACCAACAGCAAAGAATCACTTGGGCTTAAGGGCGGTTTCAGGCTGGATCTTAAAATGGAAACATAATGAAAATGAGGTGTGCACTTTGTACAAAATTGTGTTACCCCGCATCTGGTACAAATATACCAACGGTAAAATACCATGTGCTGCCAGTGACCCTGTTTTAAGCAACATATTAGTGAGATGGAACTGACCAAAGTAACCAGCAAAGGGTAACTGTCTGAGAGGGCACTCTACACAGAGTTTTAAAGCTCTCTATTCAGTTTGTGAATGCTCATGCCTAGGAATATTGGAATTTGTCTCTATTGAAAATGTTACTCTCTGATTATTATCTTAGAAAAGTTCTATTTCCTGCAATTTGGCTATCTTTATGTGTAGTCCTCAGCATATGAGTACCTTGTAACAAATATACAAAAGTTATCAGGTTTTTATTATCATGTATGGGTTTCCTACCTTTAAAAATATTAAAAGCTATTTCTGCATAACATAATTCCTAAATAATACTGTCACATAAACTAAAAGCTGAAAAGGATATAGACAAGTAATCTAAAGTGGTAATAGATAGCATGACTGTATATATAAAAGGCAAAATCATGTTTCTCTTTATTTGCTACAAGTAAAACAAGACAAAATTAACCCTTAAAAAAACATTGCTTCACTTTATTAAACAAAAAATACATTCTTACAAATGACATCCTGACAGCTTCAATACTACCTAGTATCTTCATGCTTAGACTATGAATCATTGTAGATATATTTGAAATTGTTTCCTTCAAGTAAGTTGAGAGATTTCTACACTGAAAACAATGACCTGATGAATTATATGTCATCCACATTACTGCCTTTAAATACTATTAAAATTTTCCTTTCTCATATGCTTACCCTTTTTTATGTTAAAAAAAAAAAAAACAATCACAGCTATTCTTTGTGTTTTTTGGAGAGTACTCCCTATGTCAAACTTTTCTTCTATGCTGTAGAGAATGAGAGCATTTTCTGAAGTGTCAACATCTCTGACAACTCTGCTTGCCTTCACTCACTCCCAAAATGAAGAACATTTTATTACAAGATCTGAACTTGACAGGAAATCCAAGAAGTTACAAAAATTTGGTGCATTCACCAAAACAAATAAATCTGTTTCTATAGGTTCTGGAGACTTTTCATGTAAGGTCGCAATATTTCCCAGCATCAGGGACAAGACTATTGGCATCTTCTTGACCCATAACTCCCCCTCAGTGCTCCTGCTTATGGTTCCAGCCCAAAGCTATCCAAGCTGCATGAATTGTTATCACAGCATCTGAACACTCACATCTCTCTAAGAGGCCTGGAGTTCCCAAAGTGGCAGATCACTCAACATACACCATTTGTTGCACCCCTACACTGGATACATCATAACATCAAAAAATTGACATTTAGACTAAAAACTGATGACAGTCCCTTACCTACAGCATTTGGCATGACTGTGCAGTAACACAGTTTGAGATTAACGTTTCAAGTTTAGCACTGTTGAAGAGTCCATACATTTCTGAATTAAGCCTGAAATTTCTTGGCCTACATTTTAAATGGAGTTGTCTCTGAATGTGCTCCTTAGAGCTTAGCATAGCTAAGCTACACTGGTGCATGCACACAAATTGCTGTGCAAGACAAAGCTGTACTATTAGTGTAAATATATTCTGAGAGCAGCGGAGATACCAGGAAAATTGTAGTACCTAAATCAAAGATATCTAAAAAAGATTATCATAAATAATTTTACTTGATGTGTAAATCAATCCTCTCTGCTTAAATCAAGACATTTTATTTTGGCACAACAGAAGAGACTTTGCAAAAGTAACTGAAATGATTTGTCATGGTGGTTTTTTTTCACCCTATCAGTCATGTCTGGGAAAAAACATTGAGTGTCACGAATTCCATCATTCAGTCTCTAATATTACATTTCACTTTTCTTCCTACTGAAGTTCAAAATGAGCATAGGATGTCAGGCACTTAGCACTGCATTGCAAAGATGTGAGGTTTTTAGACAGACTATTACAAGTTCTTATCAGCACCACCATATGCCACAAGACAGAATGCATTATCTGTTAACACACATAATTCTCATTTTCCGATTAAAGAATATCTTATAGAGAAACCATACATACTCCTTTCCTACAGCATTATGACCCTGTTTATGCGTATATGAATGCAATTAATCTGCCAGAGAAAATAACAAACCAATGTATTTGAAGCAGGGAGGACTTGATTTGCCCATGAACTATTTCAAATCAATTTTCTGTATGTAATTTCATTGCCAGACTTGTAAAAATACTTCCATGTAAACATATTAACATTCAGTAAGAGGATATTAAAAAATATCTAAGCTCTATTTTTTTTCAAATTTGGATGATTTATGTGATTATGGAAGAAAAAATATTTCTTCACTTTTAGCAATAATTTTATCATCAGTCCAATAAGGAATATACCAACTAAAGAAAAGGAAGAAAATCCTGTATACAATGTGTGACAAAAAACCCTGTATATTTCCCAAAGAGCATATGAGTTATTTTTGGAGGGAAGAGAAAAAGAAAAAGAAAAAGAAAAAGGAAAAGAAATAGAAAAAGAAATAGAAAAAGAAATGAAAAAGAAAAAGAAAAAGAAAAGAAAAAGAAAAAGAAAAAGAAAAAGAAAAAGAAAAAGAAAAAGAAAAAGAAAAAGAAAAAGAAAGAATAAGAAAAAGAAAAAGAATAAGAAAAAGAAAAAGAAAAAGAAAAAGAAAGAGAAAAAGAAAGAGAAAAAGAAAGAGAAGAGAAAAACAAAAAACAAAACCAAACAAAAAACCCACAATCACCAACCAACCAAAAAAAAAAAAAAAAAAAAAAAAAAAAAAACAACAAAAACAAAAACAAAAAATAACCATAACTAAAAAAAAACCTAAACAAACAAAAAAAACCCCAGAATTTATATTTATCATTTAAAAAAATATTTTTTTCTTTCACCTGGGTAGGCATATAAACTGAGAGTGGTAAACTCCACTGATACATATTATCAGAATTTTTCATAAGAAAAAGATTTTATTGTCATTGCAGCTTGATGGCCTGAGAATATCAAGAAAAGGAAATATTTTTTCTCAAGTATAAAAAAGATTATCTTAAAAACAAGGTGAAAGAGTAACACTGGATTCCCCAAGACTCTAAGAAGCTCATGGGTCACCAGTGAAATGTAGACTTCAGAGATGTGCAAAAACTGCTGTTTGAGCAATGAGCAAAGCCTCAAAACAAAGAACAAGTATCTCCCCTACATAAAATACACTATGTATTGTAATTTAAGATATATCATAGGGTTGCAGACCAATGAAAAAAATCAAGATGTAAATCATTTTAGAAAGCATTAAACTACTTCAAGCAGACATTAGAATGGCAAAGAAAAAAATATATATACTCCTTCAAAGAGGAGGAAAAAAATCATCACCCTCTTCAAACTCCTCTCTTAAATTCTAGATCCTGACAACTCACTGAAACTGACAACACCCTGACAACACCCTGACTCATTTAGGATCAGAGATGCAACAAAAAGATGACCACAAAGCTTGATATAACCATTTTAAACATATTAAGCATCAATTTGATATTAATTTGGATAGTAATTGTTATTATAATTTCACTGGAGTAATTGTAATATCTTTGTTTCATCTTAGTAAAATCTGTTAGGATTTTAAGGCAATGAACAACACATTTCCTTGTTTTACATTTAATGTATATCCTCCTTTTTGTTCATACCAAGATTTTGATTTTAGCAACTATGGCAGGTAGGTTATACACAGGCATGTAATTTAAAGGCTACATAATGCTGTAACATGAAAAACAATATGCAAATCAGAAAACAGAGAAGATACGAGTGTCCGGACATACAGACAGCATAGTGGTTTTCCAGGCATTAACTAGTCTCTAGTCATGCAATGATACTCTGCAGAACAACTTTCTAAATTAACTTGGATAGTTAAAGTGACAAGATCACAAACCCAAACAATGTTGATAAATACAGTTATATTTTCCATACATGTGTGTATTTTGCCTGGGAAAACATTTACACATTCAAGAGGAAACAGGCTCTGACCTCATAGGTACAAATTCTAAGAAGCAAAATGAACAATCATGAACAAGATTAATTAGGTGTTAGTGAAGCAATTAAAAAGGAAAAAAAATGTATTAATTGAACAAGATTACAGAGAGGCAGCATGGCAAAGATGTTTTTAAGTGACAAGACACCTTTTAAAATATTGTGTTTGACAAACAAAATTTAAATTATTAAGCAAATCATGTTTGCATGCATGATGCTTGCCAGAAGTTCATTTAACCTTATTTCCTTTCCTCAGTCCTGGAATAAAAAATAATTACAGGACATAAGGGCAAGTTAATATATTTGAACCTCTGCTACAGTTTTCTTGAAATTCACCTTCCGCACTCATTGTATCAACATCTTTTGTGCCTTTAATAACTTTAACCTTACATGATCTTGGAGGACCTGATTTATCTTTTCTAAGCTACTAATAATAAAGATAGCAGTCATAGTGGCTGGTTACAGGGAACAAACCAGCAAGCTCCAGACCAGGATTTACAGAGAGATGTTGTTTGTTGTCCCAGGAATTTAAGAAGTTTAACCTAAAGCTATTTGCACTAAAGTCTAGGCTAAAAGAGCAACAGATGATGTCACCTGCAGCATGTTATCACTGTTTTAAGTGGTTTAATGGCAAAGTGCCTGCACATTTCCATATCAGATATAGTACAATAAGCTACTTTCAAGGTCTTCTCTTAATTGCTCATTGATTAATCACTATTCTTTACAATGAGAACCCCTGAGTTTAATTGGTATCAATGGTGACAAATGGTGTATGGTCTCCAACCCTTACAATTGACTTAATTGGAGAGATATACACTTCCAGTTTTAGTTGTAGTATTAAATGCCACCTCACCTGTTTTGCTATTGTGCTCTACAGCAACACGGAGTCATTTACCATTTTGTTTGATATTTGGTCTGAACTGCATCACTTCAAAATGTTTTGTTCATTTGTTCTCTAACACAGAAGTGTTCTTTTCATGTCTTTTAGAACACTTGTACACCCTTCTATCTGAGAAGGTCATTATCCTGTGTTCCACATGCACTTTTCAATCTTAATAGCAAAGCAAAGTAGTAGTTATTTTCAGTGTTCAGCAAAAGCAACAGACCTCATCTAAAGCAGTGGAAATAGGCTTCCATCATGCATGTCCATATTACCTTCTAGCTTAGGAAAGGTTAATATAAAATGTGTTGTCATTTAAGATGCGTGAGATCCAATTATGAGGAAAAAAGCAGATTATTAGACTAGATACATCTATGTACATCACTATGGCAAATACATTTTTAGACAGGTGTGCACTGAATTAATTATATTCTAATTACATACCTGCAACATTTTTATCACACTTAATTTAACACATGACGTAACCTATTCCAGAGGAATACAAGCATAAAAGTTTTAGTGCTGTGTTACTACTAGGAAATAAGAAGCATTTCTGCAGTGTATCTATACAAGATTTTAGGCTTATATCATAATCATCTAAGAATAGCAGAAGATAAGTCTTGGAACGACCATTGAAGGAAAGCAAAATAATATCAGTTAAAATCAGCAGGTTCTCAAATAATGTCAGAACTTTTAAATCTGACTTTTTTAACTATAATAAATGATAGATTTATGAATTTAAGCTATATCTGATATCTGATTCTTGGAAAATGATGCCATATGAAATAAACTTCAATAATACGAAACAGAGAGGTAACATACAGCAGTGCTTTAGCTTAATAAACAATGACTTTGAAAGACCCTTCTCAGCTTAATAGCTCACTTATATTGATTATGCCAAGATTTTCTTTTTAGCCATTTTAACTCAGATAGTCGATATAACATTTTGGCTGTTACACTTTATTGCTTTAAATTATTCAGAAAAGAAGTACAAGGGCAGACAGATAAAGTCTTTTTGTTCTTGCTATAAGTAACATAGTATATTATCTTCACCTCTGCCCTACTTTCTTTCTTTCTTCCCCCGCAGTTTTCATTTTGATGCTTTTTAATTGATCACAGTCTGATTTCAATATTTAGTTCTTTTTTCTGAAGTCCTATAAACCAAATAATTAGAGAAAGCAGAGTGATACTCTTCTAGACAGAAGAGTGACAAAGAAATGCAAAACACGTTAAGATATCTTGGAATTTGCAATCTAGTTTAGGTCACCTGCATTAGCCAAAATGAGCTTCACAGCTAAGAAAGTTGCAGGTATGTAATATTGTTACATGCAACAAAACGTATATATATAAATATAACATTTCTTTCTAAAATGACATTATCATTTTTATAATGCTGTCGCACTACAACATGAAATAACTCACATACGCACGCTAGATGCAAAAGAGGGAAGAAAAAGTAAAAGGAAGGAACTTTATTTCTGACTTTGCAATATATAGAATTTTAAATGTGACAGTGGATTGGAAGGGGAAATTGCCACCTCTCCAACCACACTGGTTAAACTAACAGTCTATTAATTCTTTCTTCTCACAAAGAAGAATGCAAAACAATTCTTTACATGAACAGTGTGACAAAACTCTAGTAGAAATATGTAAACATTAGAAGGTATAGAAAACTTTGAGAAGAACAGGGTGACATAATACCATAGGTTTACCATTGGTAGGAAATTTAGGATGCCTACTTTAGATGTAGTGGAAATGCAGACATTTTTCTTCTCCACTGACAAGACTTTAAAATTATTAATGCATGTGCTTCAGCCCCATAATTACCCCTTTAGGGTACTTTTTTGAATGTGTCTGTGTTATGCTTCCTATAAGGAGCAGGCAGCATGTATCAATACAAAGTCAAAGAAAATGGAAAGGCTTGAACATTACTTTACTTGCTCTGATAATGAAGATCAAAAGGTCTTTCCAAACATCATAACAGATTTCCCAAGCTGAGCCCAGCTTGGCACTAGGCTGAAGAACTGTGGCAGAAATAAAACTTCTGTGTTTAGATTATCCATTTGATTGAATAAAGTTATTTCCATTTCATCCTGGGAAAATGCCATCTGGTCCTCAGTGTACCTTCTCCTGGAACACGTGGGATACTTAGAATCTCTAAAATTAAGAATAAAGTTAGGGAATGTAAAGCCAGAGTAAAATAGAATAAAATGTTCCCTCTGTTTAAGTTCATCCACTTAAAAGGAAAAATATGCTGTTTCTCGCCTCATGCCATTTTGATATGTTCCCAGGTTTTTACCTCTGTTCTATGTTGAGACAAGTTATTCAAGTGAGTAACTGTCTATTATTTATAAACAGGAACATCTCCTGCACAAAGTTTAGAACACCCAAATTCTTTATGTCATAGTGCCCTAACAAAAAAAAAGCAACTAAAGTATCAATTTCTTAGTTCAGAAAGTTAAAATTATCATCTAACACTTGTTAATAAAAAATTGTAATATAATGAAGTTTGTTTTTTTAAAAATTTTTGGACAGAGATCATTACCTTAATTATTGATGCAATTTCTAATGAAGGAATTCTAGCATTCTGAGTAATTTTCAATTAAAAATTACATATAAATGTTATTCTTGCAGCTAGGTATTTTGAATTCTATGGCATACATCAAGACATTTTAACAAAGCTATTCAACTGAGCACGGGGCTAAGACCCTGAAAACTTGGCTTTTCACCTCATAGTAGAAAGGTCTATACAGTGTAACAGGATTTTATGGGAGCTTTTTAAACGTTTTTAACCTTATAAAACTTAACAGTACACATAATTTGCAGTAGTCTTTGAATGTTAAGCTCTGTAGGGTGTCTTCATTATCTTGAAAGACAGAAAAGCTTAAAAAAGTCTTTGGTGCACAGGGGAAGATGGAGATTGATGAACAGTCTTTTAACAACTTTTTTTTTTCTTTTAAATAAGACTGCTGCTGTGACAGGAACGCACAACACCCAGGTAGACAACTTTGATCAAATTCATATAGCTTAAATTTCACATGAACATAAAACCCAAAGTATTATTTTCCAGTTTAGGGGTCTTTAATTTAAACATATCCAATGCTTAAGCATTCTCTTCATCATCCTCTTAAAAAAAAAAAAAGAACATGCATAATAAACATCCATACTAAATCATAGCTTCCTGCTGAAACCACAACTGTCTTCCTGGCAGAATCATTATGGAATTGGAAATAAAAGTGTACATACTTTCTTATAAAGAAGAGACAACTGATAGCTACATGGCAGTGATGTGTAAGAATATGAAGAATGTATCTTGGCCTAGAAATTGTTTTATGGATTGAGCCAAACATTTACAGTACTACAAAATTATTATATTCTTTTAAGACATAGGCAACTCCCTGAAAATGGGCTGATTGTACTCTCTGACAGGCTGTTTTTTGGGCAAATCAGTCAGGTTTTATACCACCTCCACCTCTACTAAAAATAAATTGAATCTGTAAAAACTTGCTTTATTTTTTCAGCAATGAGGCCACAGCTCAAGTGCTGTCTCCAGTTCTGGGCCCCTCATGACAAGAAAGACATTGAGGGGCTGTAGAGTATCCAGAGAAGGGCAACAGAGCTGATAAAGGGTCTGGAGCACAAGTCCTATGAAAAGCAGCTGAGTGAGATGGGGTGGTTCAGTCTAGAAAGAGGAGGCTGAGGGGTGACCTTATTGATTTCTACAACTACCAGAAAGGAGGTTGTAACCAGGTGGGAATTGGCCTCTTCTCCCAGGTAACAAGAGGAAATGGTCTCAAGCTTTGCAAGGAGAGGTTCAGGTTGGACATTGGGAAGAATTTCTTTACTGAAATGGTAGACAGCCATTGGAATGGGCTGCACAGGGAAGTGGTGGAATGTTCCCTGGAAGAGTTCAAGAAACAACTGGATGTGACACTTAGTGCTGTGGTTTAGTTGACTTAGTGCTGTGGTGTTTGGTTGAAGGTTGGACTTGATGATCTTGGAAGTCTTTTCCAACCTTAATGATTCTATAAGCACTGCCACCAATCTTGGGTGTCACAACTAAAGTCAGACAATACAATATTTTCAGCACCACTACTCACCAATACTCATTATTTCCAGAGGAGAAGTTAAGTTTAAAACTAAATTCAAGATGTCAAGTTGCACAGCACAGAAAGACCACAGGTTATTTCCAAAGCAAAGTAAACATCTGTGATACAGAAGTAACTCACATTTATGGCAGCTGCCACACATGTACCATAGTTCATAAAGTGCTATTTTTTCCCATTTCTAGTTACTAGTCTTCATATATTTGAACGACAACACTCTCGATATTTAAATCTGTAACAAAGCTTCTAATTTGAAGTAAAGAACTTATACTATATACTCTATGACTTAAACAACATGGAATAAAAACTGGTTATGAACATGAGAGAATTATGACAAAAACCTCAACCTCCTGGTATGCCACATATAATTTTCAAAAGGCAGAATGCAGAAGGAAAAAATAATATTCAAGGAGGAAAGAAAGCATATAGTAGTGACACTAATTAAATCACATTTAACATGTACCAAAAAAAAAAAAATAAAAGCTTTTCTAAATCTGGAAGAATAATCTCCTATCTCTCTTCCTCTCATTTTCCAAGCCCTTCAGGCAGTTCCAGTGACAAGAAATATGGTCCATATGTATGTTCTGATATCACATTTATAGAATATCAGGAATAACAGCTTCAATGTTATTATATCTCTGAATTACTTTCTGTTAATACAAAATTGAACCTACTATAAAGGCAATATGATTATACACATATATAATTAGGAAAAAAATCAGGTCATAGTCAGAAAGCCTTTATTTTAACAAGAAACATAGCTTCAGGCTAATGATGTTTTCCACCATTAGTAACCAAAATAAGGCAAGTCAGGCTAATTTTTTTCCATTATAAGCTGGCTATTACCCAATAACTTTAGTGATTATAATGGAATTTCGTTAAAGTCAGAAAACCTGAGGCTAACTAGACAGGCTTCACTTTCCCTGCTAAAAAGGTTCCTTCATCAATTATATTTACGGAAAAAATGGATCTGAAATACTTTTCATGAAAATATTGTTTTGCATCTCTTTAAGACCCTTGATGCTAATTGCATAAACAAGACAGCATGGTGAGCTCAAGCTGCTATTGGTCCCAGCCAGGCCTCTGAGGCAAATCATACACCTGGCTGAGTAATTTCAATGTGCAGCCCCCCAGGAACCATTCTGTCTGAGATTTTAGATTTGCCCTATCCTAACTGATAAGTATTTTGCCTCCAAAACATATGGACATCATGAAGGCTCCCAGAGGTTGAAGACATCTCTGAGATGTTTTGAGGGACCTGAAAGACCTTGTCCTCCCACAAATGTCCCACGGGCCTCTCCCATAACAAGAAAATAACAACAGAAAGTCCACAGCACAGAATGGCTCAAAGAAAAAAATATTACATCTCAATTATCTTATTTATAAAAAATTATCTTACAGTGAAATGGATAATATATAGTTTGGTTATAACCAAACTATATATTCTTGTAAAAATCATATTATTTTTAAAAATTTTTAAAATTATTGATTATTATGCAGCTACTATTTTATGAATTTATTTGAATTAATTGCATTTTTAAAGAAAAAAAAGTTGAATAATTAGAAAGAAGTTCCTAATTGAAGTGGTTGAAACTTTGGTATTTAGAAAGGAATGTTACCATACAACATAATCACAAGCAGTATTTTGTGCATAATTCAATAGTTTTCCTAGTTTAGGAGCTAAAAGAAAAAGTATTGAAGGGAAACCTGATTTTCAGTTTCCCTTTTGGGATTTCTGTGTTCAATTATTGATAATCAAAATAGTGATTCAATCACTTTCAAAACTAATTATTTCTAAATTATCCATTAGCTGTTCCAACTTTTTTAATTAAAGTAAACAGCAAGCAGCTGTTCTTCCACAGTCATAACCTGCTTCTTGTAACTGAAGCCCTTTCATTTTTTATCTTGATGGAAATTAAAATACTCTTTGCTAATTCTATCCAATTATTTTTACCCTCTAGTATATAGAATTCCATTACATTTCAAGCATCTTTGAAGGCTAACGAAGGTGTGCACAGAATAAGGGTGTGCATATATTAAACAAAAAAAAAATTGAGTTCATAAAATCTGAAATTACGTGGACGGAATCAGAGTGCTTATTATGCGGATATTATAAAATTTAAAATATAAAATATCAATGTCTCCATTAGGTTAAAGCAAAAAAAGAAGACAGGTCTCTAAAATAAACCTCATCTGCTGCCCAGCTTTATAAACAAGTTTTCATTTTTATTTCTTTGGAGAATTCACTGTGACTATAGAATGAAGGGAAAGAAAGAAATTTCTGATGACCCTTAAGATGTTTTGAGAAGCTCCCATGGAGAAAAGTATGATATATATTTTTTTATAATCTTTGTGAATTTTAATGAGAAAATTTAAAGTATTGAAGCAATATTTCATTGAGATAAAAATAAGTGGTTCTAAATTCTATCCCTTCATAAACAGCAGATAAGAATCTTTTTCTTGTCTTATAATCACCTCATTTTATTTGAAAGAATAGGCGTGTACTTTTTTTTTAATTTATTTCAGTAGTTACTCTTGTTTTTTAAGACTTTTTTGGCTCTTTTTTTCCTTAGCATTGTGAGCATTGTTTTTTTTTCCTTAGCAGAGTTCTGTCCAAAGCTTTTGCTTAATTTTTTTTTTTTGGGGGCAGGGAGAGGACATGGCACGGGAGGAGGTGGGGAAGGCCAGTTTTTTTTTGTTTGGTTTGGGGTCTTTTTGGAGTGTGTGCACAGATTGAAGACTGCTAAGGCAGGAGATATTGAGACAGGCAGAACAAGCAGAGAGAGTTCAAAACAATTCCACTGACAGTTTGGATGTGTATATCCATTCCTCAGTTCTTTGGAAAATATATGACACGATTTCAACAGTAGTGACAATTATTTCTTAAAATTTCAGAGAATGTGGAAAAAACGCTCAGTTGCCTAAAAGTAGAATTTTCTGCTGACATTATAATAAATCTTTATTCACAGAGAATATACAATTCAAAAATAAAATCTTCACATCGGACATTACTTTGGGAAAAAAATATGTTATACATTTAACACATACGTAGCATTGAATTTCATTTTCCTCTCTATCCTATCACCAAGGATTTCTCAGTCTATTTCATCCCCAGGATTCACATTTCTATACTGTAAAGCATTGAGTGCTGGGAGAAGCAGGAATACTACACTCTGAATAAGAAATGCAGGGTCATTTTATGCATCCGAAAAAATATGAATTATTTCCTCTACCACCCTCCTGCTCTCCCTGTCAAGTTTCAATCACCAGACTGCCCTGCCCTCTCCCTTTTCTGCATCTGTGCTGTCTTATTGACAATCAATCACATCTAAATTAAAAACAAAATGCTAACTTATTAAATCACACCTATATCACACATTCAAACTTGGTTTGACTCTGGATTTGTACTTGCATACCCTTAGATAGGTCTGAATACTCTATGGAATCCGGCATCTCAGGCCACCATGCCAAATGGATACATGAGCTGAATATTTTTGACAAGCAAGTTTAGAAAGTTTTTTTGAAGCTGTTACCTGGTGTTTCCTTAAACCAGGAGAATGGAGCATAACTTCTGTTAGCTGGGGTCAGACTAAGATGAGGTAAAACAATAGCTCTTACCAGCTGATATTGCCATCCCTGCTGCAGATCTGGCTCTCATTTTTCATTTCTGGCTCTCTTCTCCCAAGAGCAGGCAAGCACAAGATTTTCGGGGAAAAGTGCTGTTATTTCCCACCTCTCCACTGAAATCAAAGCATAGATGCAGTGGCACCTACCACTCACTCCTGTTCCTGGGAGGAGAACCCTTTCCAGGACAATATCTTCAAAAAGTCTGAATAAGCATCAATACTCAAGCATTCATACTTACAGTTTAAGCACACAACCCATTAATGCAAGTGAGGTTTCCTAAATTCTGACTTTGCTGGCAGGTAAAAAAGGTGAAGGGGTTGTGATGTTGGCAAGGACTCCTGTCAGGGCTCCATTAAAATTTCACAGCATACTTCTTTCTCTTTTGTTGGTCAAGAGAAGAAATAAATCAATGTTTCTCTGCTTTCACTTATAATGACACCACACAAAGTAGATGAATAGTGGAAAGTGCCATCAAATTCCCCCTGTCACAAAGGCTCAAGGAGTAACATGAAGAACAAAGTAAAGGAAACCCCTAATGCACCTAAATATATTCCCATGTGGAAAGAACAAGGATAAAAGGCTGTGGTCCACTGAACAGGACACTGACCAAGGAATATAAGACTTTTGATTCCCTTTCAAGCTTCACTGCTAATCCAGTGTGCACTCATAATCATGTGACCTTAATGCCTCATGACTCAGAATTCCCATATGGGCAATAACTGCAGTAGCCTTTTACAAATAGCTTCTGTTGCACCAGATTGAAATCCAAAATTTTTACACCCATTTGTTTAAAGCTAGGTTTTCTTCTAAGATTTACAGTGAGAAAAATTTAGTAGGAAAGAAACTACTTACAGCTTACAGCTTACCACTTACATTTTTTACTGTGTTTTGCAGGAATAGAATGTCAGTCTCCAGCAAATATTGTGTGTCACTCAACCAGCAAAATGCAAAACTAGGAGGCAAGGTTTACCTATACCAATATGAAGATTTCATTTCAGCCCCTATGATCTTACACAGAAAAACTACAGGGTTTAAATCACAGTATTTCAAATTTGGATCAAGTGAAGCCAATTAATACTTTAATTTATATAAATGATGTTCAATAGCACATCATTATCTCTAGAATTTTTTCACTAAACTTACAACATCTCTCCTAGATTTGCTATCGGTATAGTGAAATGTCTGTTTTTATATATTGTTTAATAGAATGATTCAGTTTAATGTTTACTGGAACCAATTAAACACAAAAATCATATGAACAGAGTTTAACTGCCCAAATGAAATCTTGGGATTATTTTTTAAATCAAATCCCTTGCAATGCATCTGTTAGAACACATCATTGTTCTAATTTGCAATAGTAATATGTATTAAGGCTGATGTTTTGTCCTCTCTAAACATCTAAATTATATCAAGTGCATTAGCAAGTGACATATTAACCTTTAAAAGCTTTAAGGAATACCATTGCTTTTAACATGTACTCTTCCATATTTGTTAATGAAGCATAATTTGAAGAAAGTGCATGATGTCTACTGCAAAGCATGACAGCAATCATTTTTCCAAGAATGTGTGCATCACTTATTTTATAATTTGTTCTAAAACCCATGTGCTGATTTCTAGTGCTTGAAAAACAGACACAAAGAACAAAAAAGACTTGCATTCTGCTGCAAAACATATAGTAAGAGGCTTTAGTTCTTCTGATAAGGTCTGTCATCTTGCAGGAACCAATTTCTAAATACTAATCATAACAATAATAAAATATTTTATGCATATACAGAACAATACTAAGATATACAAGGGGGGCTGGGAAACAAAAATCATGAGCCGTTCTAGAGTAGATTGCACATAGAGATTTCAAATCAACGTTTCCAAAAATTTATACTATTTATAAAAAACAGCACAAGCAAGCGTATGACAAAAAAGTTTGCTGATGCTGATACCTGTGCTGATAATGCAAATCTATTCATTAAGAGTTGGAAGAATATAATTTACGTTAAATCTGTAAGAACAGAGTGAAACATAGAAATAGATTAATGGCCTTGTGCACAAAACCTTTGACTTAATAGACAAGAAACAAAAGTATCCATCTTACTGTTTACTCAACTCAATCTTCTTTCTCACAGCCAAAGTCTCTTTATTTAAATAAATTCATCTGGATGAAAAAAGTGCTGAAAAAAGTCTGTTACTTTAGATACTTATCTGCTTAGTGACAGTGTACAGCATCTAAGAACATTAAGGCTATCAAGAAACTCCATTACCTGGCCCAGGGACAGAAATTATGTCTTACACAGTGATATGCCTAATGTTTCAAAGTACTTTTACTGCAAGGGAAGATTAATAAACATTATCACAGAGGGAAGCTGTAGCTTCCACCCTGAAGAATTTTATGTATAGATAAATGTATAGCCTGAGTTGCCAGCAACTTTTTCTGAAAGCAAGCACAGCAAAGGCCCTATGAATCTTTAATGCCCACATATTAGAATACAAATTAGAGTAAGTTCTCTTTTAAAGTGACTAAGTGTGACTCTCCTAGTTGAGACAGAAGGGATTTGAAAACAAATTTTTCCAGGCCTGTTTGAATGTTTAGAGAGTCAATCCTTATCCTAGGAACTTTCAGTGGCTTTTAATATTGTATTAAACACTGTCTATCCATTTGCTTTCCATGCCTTCATATTTCCCTTCCAAGCCTCTGAGACCTGTCTGTGCTCACTTCCTGTTCAACATCCCTTCTCTCCAGTATCCCCATTTCTCTCATTTCTCTTTGGCCAACCTACCTTTCAGAAGGTTTTTTCAGGTGAATAGTGTCATTTGCTCTCAAGGAAGACATAGTCTCATTTCTGTCCATGAACTTGCAGGCAGTCTTTGAGTGGGACCCATGCTAATCTTTTCTGTATCCATTTTGACTTTCACTTTTTTAAATATGCACTGCTTTCCTCAGCTGTAGATAGTATGAATTTTTTGTCTTATCTCAGTCTTCAGAAGAATTGTAGTTTTTTATGAAAGACAGAAGGATTCAGCACTTACTTAAATACATAAATGTATCAAAAAATTCTACTGGTAACAGAGATTTCAGTGAGCTTTTTTTAAAAAAATTAAAATCTGTTTGACCTGACAAGATGCCCTTTTCTCTTGGACAGATTCGGTAAAACATATTCCTAAATTTTTGGGAAAGCCTGCTGAATAGTTTTCCTTTTGTTTTTGAAATAAACAAAAAGTCACTTCATTATGTCATAGTTAAAATGTTAAACAATATCTGAAACAATCTCCAAGTGCACAAGAAAAAAGTTTTTACAATTTTCAGATAGTGCTTTACATTGTCAGAACATCTTCTAATCATGTAATGAAAACTGTTTAATAATACATACCTCTACCTCAGCTGGACTTCTTGAATATTATTAGTATTTGTGTAGCGTTCTGAGCATGTGAGAGGCTCTGTAAAGGACAACTATTACAGTTATAGATGATAGCTGTAGCACAGGGACTTGCAAGTCCCAGGGGACAAATACTGCCTAAAGACAAACCTCCGATGAAAGATTTCAAAACAAACATCAGCTTCTATGGTTGCCTGAGTGATTTTCATTTTGAGGGACTAACTTCAATTCTATAAGACAATGCCAGTATATGTGTTAAATTTAGCCATTTTAACCAGCCACTGAAATTATTTTTGTCTCTCAGCTTTATATAGTTTAAGTCATTCCTCAGTTAAAATGTGCAAAGAATGAAAAATCCTAGGCTACAGTGATCAAATCCAGTTTTCAAGGAGTTTAGAAGTAAATTCATTCAGATAGAAACCTACATATGTTATGAATTCATTTTATCATGTAGACATTTAAAGATATCATATAACAGTTTTTTTAATTAATATTTGTCAACCATCTCAAATGTTTACTAGAAGGTGATAATGAATGGCATGACAGGGTATTTATAGAGAAACAGAATACAGGTTAAACCAGTAGAGGAAAGGAGCTATACATTAAATCATGTTAACTATATATCATCTACATCAATAAGGAACACAGAAAATAAGCATACTGAAACCCATGGAAATTCAGATAAAGAAAAATATCTTGCCCAAACACCCATGATGGCAACAATGAGAACAATTTGCTAAGAAGTCAGAGACAATATTAATGGAAGATTTGGCTGGCATATGTAGACTCCATAACAGTTATGTCCATTGGAGGTGACACTTATGTCTCCTATTGATGACTCCTTTAAGTGTCAATGAGGGAACACACCAGAAGGGAGAATTGTCATCAGTTTGTCATAAGATTTGGAACAGAATGTAACACTTGAAGATCGTAATATATTCAAATTTCCTATCATCTAACAAATTTAAAAGTTAAAGAAATGCATTATAATAATATTTAGCTTTTAAAGAAGATTATAATGATTGTAAAAATTGTAACAATTAAATTTATTTTAAATATATTTTAAACAACTGGTTAAAAGAGGAAAATGTTGGTATAGAGACTATTCAAAGGCAGTCATTTAGAAGCTGATAGCAAAAGAATATCAAGATGTGAATGCGGTCTTTAAAGAGTAAGTGGGTAGATTATTAAAAGAGGATAGATTATTAAAAGAAAAGATGATGAAAAGAATTGCCTATGATAACAGCTGACTGGGAATTAATGTATCAGACAAAAGTCTACGTCAAGAAATTCATAACAAAACAAAACAAACTAGAAAAGTAATGAAAAAAAAAAAACTAGCTATTTATTGCTAAGGAAATGGGCCACAGAGATAATTTTACAAAAAATCTAATTTGTCACTTAAGAGATATCAGCAAGTCAAATAGCATGTTAGAAAGAAATAAAGAACAAAACACAAAACCAGTATCATACCATGATGTAAACTCAGAATTAGCACCTATGACAAATACTGTGTGTGTGGTCCTGATCTCCACATCTCAGCAGAGTTCTAATAAAAATATTAAAATAACATAGATGGCAAGGAGGAACACAGAAACAAGATCTTCTTCACAAGAAGAATCAAACTGATAACAACTCTCCTGCTAGAGCAGAGACTCCTGGTGAGAGCTATGATAAATTATTATAAAATCATTAATCATATGAAACTGAAATACCTACTTTTCATTTTCTCACTGTGCAAGATCAAAAAAAAAATCTGTACATTATCAGATGACAAGTTGGAGGTTCTTTAAACAAAAATTAAACTATTTTCATCTAACATATGCAACATGCAGTTGAAGTGTAGAACCACATTACTATACAAATTTACCTAAGTCAATTGTATAAAAGAAAAGGTAGAAAACAATTCAAAAGTTAAATTGACAAATCTATTGTGAAAAGCCTGTGAAGACAGTCTCTGGTACAGAGCTGACTGCTGGAAGCAAGCTGAATGTTCTAAGGGACTCAGGGTCAGTTTGATCAGTTCAGGTAATTAACGGCTCACTGGAAAAAAAGACAACATGGGCTGAAAAAGACTTTTTGTCCATCCTAGTGCTGAAAAGAGTTGTTTTAGTTTGGGTTTGTTTAGTCAGTTATATTAATGTTAGTTAGGTTTGTTCCTTGTGCTCATCCATTGCTCCTCTCACAGTGGTTTGCTCCAAGTTGTTTGCCCTGAGATTTCCCCGCCACTTGGATCCACAGTTAACTGTCAATCTTCTCACCTCTCCCTGTTTTCTCCTTATTTGGTCCAATCAGTCAGGTCTGTTCACTTCCCATGGGTTGTCAATCCTGTCTTTCGTTTGTCCCCATTGGGCGAGACAGGTTTACACCCCTGTCCGCCCACCCCCTACTTAATCTGCTGTCACCCTTTGCTCCCCAGCATTTTGTCACTGCAATCTCCCCTAGAGCATCTTTGTTCCAGCCATGTATGGGGGAATAAAAGCTCTTTGGGCTTGCAAACAAGTGTCCTTCTCTTGTCTCTTCATGTCTTCTCAGTGTGTGGACCTACCAAAGCTGCGTAACCCACGTCGCAGCACTCAGCACTACCAGGCTGGCAGACACCATACCCCTGGAGTGCCCACTCATGTGGCGGCCACCCGGACTCACACAGGCAGTGCTAGCCGGTGCATCTCGTCTGCTTGAGGTTGTGGCAGGTAGCCGCTGCAAAGAGTGAAGAATATCAAATTGTCACATGCCTGATCCTTGAGGAGATGACATTTCCTCAAAGTCCTCTTCTGAAGTTCTGGAGAGAAGATGGATGTCACCAGTTTGCTGCTCCTCCAGATCATACATGTTTATAAAATTCACAACTCAGATGTGCAAAATATAATTTTCCCCAGCAGTTAAAATAATTGCAAAACTTGGCAGCAAAACACGTACTATCTTCTGAAGTTATTTTCTACTAAATTAGTACAAAACAACATGTGCACTAAACAGTAGCACAGCTGCAATACCAACAACAGGGAAAAACTTGGCATAAAATTTTTCATTGTGAGAAAACAAAAGGGAATGAAGTAGCACAAATGCTGTCCCCAAATTAATGAAACACTGGAGGATTTTTCTTATAGTAATAAACAGCATAGCATCCTATGCAAAACAGGTAGAATCAACTAATTATTTCATACCATAGTAATTGTTTGATTCAAAAAGAAAAAAAATCAAGTTATAGAATACCTTATTTGGGGCTACTTTCTATCACAACCCATGTGAGACTAAAGGAAACTATAAGGTTTTTCTTAAGTCAATGGCTTAGAAAATCATTACGGCACCCTGCTCTAAGATAGATTTTCTGCTGTTGGGTATTGAAGCTTCTCAGGAAGTTTCAATGGCTTTCTTAAAATATTTGATTTTACAGAAGTCTTATGAAATACTGTATGAAATAACAGTAATTGTAGATTTGGATGATAGTTTTCTTAGCAAACTACAGTTACAATTTCAACAGAGGTATTCAGATTTATCTTGCAGGAAATTAGAGACAATGTGATAATGTACTTTCCACCTTTCAAGCTGTCAGAGAAAATACCATGTCAAAGAAATTTACAGAGAAAAAATGCTTATTCCTCACTTATGTGATCTATTCCTTCCCTTTATTATTATACTACTATAATTATTCCATTAGTCCCTTTATTATCTAGTTTTCTGCCCTATCATGGGTTTACATATATTTGGAGAAATTTGTAATGGGTTAGGTTGCTATTCATTAGGAGACCTAGCTGTAAAAAAAGCAATGCCAAAAATATTGGAAGACTGTTATAACTGTGTATTAATTAAAGATGTGTTTTTCTGAAGATAATTAAGAGAGAAAAGTTCAGTTCCCATTTTCCTCTTTTCCAACTATAATATTATTTTTCTCTTTCTGTATTATCTTGCATCAGAAATCCTAACTAATAGACTCTCTGAATACATCATTAAGTTTCCCATCCATTTTAGTCTTCATTATTTTCATGTTGCTTCTCAACCAGTGATCCTCCTAAAGTAATTATTTCTATGTTTTGTTTGAATTTTTTAGCTGGCCTTGTGTGTCGCATGCTTTAAAGAAGCCCTTCTGTGTGTGGCAACATCTAAGCAGTATGATCACACCACTGCAGTCTTTCCCAGACTTGAAGCTGACTTACCCAATAAACAGCATCCTTCTGCCTCAGAACAGCGATATCTCAGCTGAGAATTCACATAACCCACTTCTTTACCCTCCTCCAAGTTCTCTGCTCTAGTCTGCTTGTGTACAGACTTTTCAAATTGCCATCCAAGTCCACCCATTTTTACAGTTGCCCAAGTCTTTCTCTCACCTGTCAGGTTCCAACCTCATCTCCTGTTCTGAAGACTAAAAAAACCTAGGCACAAATACTTTCTGAAATTCTGCCTAGGTGGCAAACAAAAAAAAGAGATGTGAGAGCTTCACAAATAATGATGCCTAGTTTATTTATCTATTTGCAACTTGAATTGTACTGCATATATTACTTAACTCTAGAAGTTGCTGTTAAAACATAGAGGTTTGTTGTGCTGTGTGTGATTATGACCATTTGTGAGCACCATCTGGAACTCCAGGAAAAGCAATAGAGATATCCAAAAATATTCAAGAATGCAGATATTCAAAACATAAACAACCTGCAACATAAGGGGAAAAATTATTATTATTAATACTGGTAGGAAGCAGTCATTGTCAAGCCACATTAGAAGTTTATCCAATAGTTTGAAAGCGGACTGCCAAAAGCATGGTGAAACACATAAAAAGGATAAAAGCTTCCACCAGTCCTTTCTAATAAATAATGAATTATAAATAAAGAAATAGAAGGGCTTTTCCTTTGTGCTATTTTCTAATGCACTATTATGTAACTTAGTTCCCAGCACATTGCTAACGACTCATAAAAGAAGATGGTCAGAATATGTACTTGACCCCTGATTCCAATAGACATACAAAGAATCAATCACTATACAATATATCATGTTTCATATACAATTTTTACATATTTTGCTATTTTCTTTTTTTTCAGTACCAACTGGAGAACAGGTCACTTTCAACCCCACTAAGAAAAGCAAATAGAGTGAACAACTATTTGCCTTTCTTTTCCTCATCCATTTTTCACAGCAGGCTGAGGCAAACAGTTGTTTCCAAGCATCTGCTGCTTTTACTGACAAATTAACATAACAGAATTATAGAAGGCCATCAAAATCTCAAGGTTAACTTTCAGAAAGCAGCAACTGAAATGCATCAGTGCTAACATTAAACTATTCCTTTTATCTCCCTCTTTGTGCTGCATTGGTTTTGCTTCAAATCATAACATAGTGCAAGATAGGTTATAAATTATTATCTTTGATTCAGGGATTTTTGTGCTAGTTAAATGAGTCTTTGCTTTGCAGGTTTTTTTGAAAGTGTGCACTAAAACATCCCTGAAACATAAACGAAAATATACATATAAATATTATGATGACCAGTCATGTCCATTAAAAAGCTTTCTACTCCCTAGTACACGTCCAAGGTAGTAGAATTAATCACCTGTGCAGATTTCATACTACAAGTTCATGTAAAGCAATGTCCTTGAACCAAGAGTAGAGGCTGAAATGTGCCTACAGCTCAGAACTTATTTGAACAGTTTTGCAGCTGTTAGCTTTTCATAGCATACCTGACCCTCTGCTGACTTCTGTGGATAAAAAGCCTTTTATAATGGCTTCTAACTTAGCAAAACAGAAAGTGTAATTTCTCATGATCTGCTACTTATTTGTAGGAAAATTGCAAAATTATGAAATGGACTGAACTACCTTTAATAAAGGGATATGTTTATTCCATAAAACATGCTTGTTGTATGTCCAGTGACTTCCTAAAAGGAATTCAGTTCCACAACAGAGTTGACAATCAACATTTATATTGCCTGCAACATAATACAGTATCATTAAGTAGGGTTAATTATCTTTAAAATAGAAAATCTGTAACTACAAAATGATTTTCAATTCATCATCTATGTTGTGAACTGTATTTTAATTAACCTCTTGGCTCACATAAGCTGATTTTAAAGAAGTGGGCAGAAAATGAATCCTACAATAAGTCTTAAAAGTGAACAATCCCTATGTTTCATTACAGAGAGCAGAGGAAGTTGTTCTTCCCCAAAGAAAGACACTCCACAGAAAAATCAAGAAATCTAAATATTTCCAAGTGAGCACCAACTGGCATGTCATCTCTTGACAGTATTTTTCCTAAGAGTAAACCATAAACAGCTATACACCTGGCTATTATACTTTAGTAGAACAACCACAACAAAAAGGCAGAATCTGCTCCCATTTGGTATTTTACTTCCACAGCTTCTACACTCATTGATGTAATTGTCTGTATTTTCCAGTATCCTACATATATTTTCTTCTGAGCTGACCTGCAGTGCTACTAAGATCCTCATTCAGACCAATTTATTTTGCAGATCCTACAAGAAGTTAGCCAACTAAAACTGGTATCTTATTCCATTTTTGGAAATATCAATATACAAATGATAGTTATACAGGATAAAGCCACCAACACCCATGACTACATCTCACTTCTAACACCACATTAAATCAGGCTCAAGAAGCCCTCAAGACAGGCAGTATTCTCTTTTCACCTATTTTGAGAAGCACTTTCACCCAATTAGGTGCTACAGTCATGAATTCTTATTTTTATTATTAAAGAAGCACTGTTAATCATCTAATGTCAAAAATTGTTAGCATTGATAATACTGAAAGCTGGAGTGTTTCATAATCTGCTAGCTTTGCCAGGGTTCCTTTTATCTTAGTGATAAATCAGATTACAAGCTTTCTACAGTCTTGAGGCAACACTAACAAGCTGCATGAAGTTCATCCTCTCTCACCCTATAAAATAATATGATCTTCAAATTAATCAGATGCCCTCATGATGAAGACAGCTTTAACTGCACAATTATGGAAATTACTGCACTCACTTGGCAACTTTTCAGGCACTAATGCTTAGTTATACTGTAAAAATAGAGTTTTTTTGTGAACTGATGCATTCATTAATGGTCTCCATGATCTTTCTTTGCTACTTCAAATTCTATCAGTGTTCCAAAAGAAGATCCCCAATACAGGGAAACATTTTTGTAGGTAGGAATACATCTCCAAGTGCAATACAAAATGTCTGAAAGAACAATACATATTCTATGCCTGTAATATGCTCCTAATGTTTTATGCACCTCAATTATATCCACACAGACATACAGATGGAAAAAATGTTGGTTTATAGAACAACACTGTAATAAAAATGGTAAAACACTTCCCATTCTAGCTTATGAACTCAAACTAACTGGAATGGAAGACAGAAATATTTTAACACAAATACACCTTTCTTCTATTTCTCTTTATGAGGAGAACTGATGTTTCATAGTGCTTCCATTACTGGAAGTTCTCATTCCATTGTCTAATTCCACATATTTCCTCCCACTCCTTTGTGACTGCTTCAATGTCAGCATCTTTTACAGTGCAGCCTAACCAGGCAGAATATACTCTGCTTTGTAATTTTCTGTCATTGCAGCTGCACCACCATTATCAGCTCATGCAATACGTTTTGGTGGTTTAAGAAACTGCATACCTTTGGCTTATCCTGAGCCAATATGTATACTTAATATATGAAAATATTTAAACATGTTTACTGAGAAATAAGATAAATATCTTTGCTTACTAGCAATCCTTAAATTTAAAAAAATATGTAGATTTGTTACCACTGATTCACTTATAGATTAATTGTGTACCTAGTGGTCAAAATGAAAATGAGATCACTTTTGTATAACAGTTACATGTTTCAATGGGAAATGTATTAATGATTCATTTACTCCTAAAATAAAAAATAGTAAAAAGTTGGAAGTGAAAGTATGGTACGTTATTTGATACTTTTACATTTTCATCCTGATGTTCCACCAAACAAAAAATGTCACACTATTAATGATAGTACTGATTTGAAAAGGCAGCATTTAAATATGTGGTCCCTTTAAACCTCAGAGTTTTGAACAGTAGTGGTAGTTATTTTAACTCTGGAGAGGGTTATGGGTCCCTTACAAGACTACAACTCTTTCAACCTGCAGAGCTATTCTTACAACATTACAAAACCACTAGGCTGCTGTATCGAGAGAAACTTAATTGGCACTCTAAAAAGGGGCTTCTTAAAACTACCAGTACTGTGAACACACAGCAAGGGAAATCTATGCTTGTGTGCTTCCATTTTACAGTTTGAGGTGCAAACTGCCTTGCACCTCAACAAGAAGAGTACTTATTTCTTCTGAAAGACTGTGTGCATTAATGTATGACTAGAGACTGAAATGCTTGAAATGCTTAGTCAGTTTTAGAAGTGAGATGAAATATAATTTATTTCCTTTCTTAATACTAATGCAACTAAGGATGGCTAAATAGTAATTAAACACACTGAATCAAAATGTATATGTTTACCCACAGGCTATGTGTGTCATATTTTTTTAAACTCTTCCTTGATTTGGCCCCTTTTTTCATCAATATCACTTAACTATTTTTAAAGTACACATCACCCCCTAATCTCAAAATTCCTCTCCTCCTTCAAAGAACTATTTCTTCTTCTACAATTGCTGAAAAAATTAACAAAACAAGACAAAAAAGGAAACTAAAAAGAAAAATAAAAGGAAAATAAAAAGGAAAAATGAGTGCCCAAGACTACTGAGCTGAATTAAGCTTTTTGCAAGAATAAGAAAACATCATTGTCCCATCACAGTTAATTTAATCTGAGAGAAAGCCTCTAATTTCTGCAGGAGATGAGAATCCCAATAAAATACATCTGTGGATAGATATGTACTTTAGGGAAAATCTTAAAAACAATACATAAATTCTTCCTGTACAATTTTCTTTATGGGCAGAGGGAAACATTTATTTTCCCTTACTCTCTAAGATGTTATATAACTTTATTTCTAACAAAAGAATATTAGAAAGAGCTATGTTTTATATGGCCATAACCTTCCAGAAAAGGTCTTTAAACAGTATGAAATGAAAGAGAGAAAAAGCACATCCCAATAAGTGCTGATGTAAATGATGTGACATGTATTTTCTGTGCTCATTGCCCAATCAATAACCTTCATACAAATCCAATATATACAACAGCACACAGTTCAATAAGCCTGGTAGACACTTCTGTATTAACAAAGTATACAACATTTTGACCTTGTAAAATTAGCTACATTAGATTAGTTCTCTTTGTAAGTAAAGGAAATTTCTACTTGCACACGTTACCTTAACGTACAAAAGTAAATGGAACTTTCTAATGTGAGTACAGTACATTATCAGTGGCTATAATTACAACTCTTTCTTCTAGCTTATCCTGATGGACTTTTTTAATCTCACAACACAAATCTAAAAATATACAAGCCCCACTGTATTTGAAGTTGAAACCCTTGTTTTCTAAGTACCAAAATTACAATAGACTGTGACATAACTTCTACATATAGTTTCGTGTCTGAAAGGCTGGAACAAATCTCTAATACACTGTGCTGGTTTGGACTAGGATATAGTTAATTTTCTTAATAGCAGGTAGTATGGGCTGTTTTGGATGTGCATTGTACCTGTAACTGTAATCCAGTACTGCTGAACAGTGTTTACACAGTCAAGGTCTTTTCTGCTTCTCACCCCACCCCACCAGTGAGGAGGCTGGGGGTGCACAGGGAATTGGAGGGGACACAGCTGGGACAGCTGACCCCAACTGACCAAAGGGATATCCAGTATCATTGGGGTCTCACACTCAGCATATAAAGCTGGGGAAAGTAGAAGGAAGCAGGGACCTCTGGAGTGATGGTGTTTGTGTTCCTAAGTCACCATTTCATGTAATGGAGCCCTGTTTTCCTGGCAATGGATGAACACCTGCCAGCCAAATGAAAGCGATCAATTAATTCCTTGTTTTACTTCACTTTTGTGCATGGCTTTTGCTTTACTTGTCAAACTGGCTTTATCTCAAGCCACGAGTTTTTTTCACTTTTACTCTTCTGATTATTTTTCCCTTCCCACCCAGGGCGAGTTGCTGAGTGGTAGTGTGGGGTGGAGTTGCTGGCTGGGGTTAAACCATGAAATACACACAGTTCAAGAAACCATTCAATAAATCCAGAAATTAGTTGCATGACAGAAAATGAGTATGAGCTTTAATAACCTGTTTATATTTGCAGTTTGAAGATTGCCGCTGCGCTCCCTCTGAAGCCCCCTGACTTCGCCTGCCCGGCAGAGGCACGGTCAGCAGCGGGGGACACTCCCCTGTGTCTCGTGGCAGATTCGAGGAGCAGCTAAGACATAGCGCTTCACTGTCTGCCTTGTATGGAGGAGAGGCAGCGTCCGAGAAGGTAATGAGGGAGTCGACTCACGCCCGGGGGAAAAGTTTCAGGTTTATTGTAAGCTCCGAGGAGCTCTGAATTCCATGTCCCGAGTGAGTCACATGGCTTTCATAATCACCTTAAGTACTGGGGCGGAGACAAGGGGGAAGGACGCTCACCGCCCAATGGGGGAATTCGGGGGAGTGGAAGGCAGAAGGACAGACAGAAACACAAACCAATGGGGAAAGGTTAAGGGAGGGACCCCTGGCCTTTGTCCACTCACTCAATGCCCAAGGTGGGAGATTTTGGGAGGGTGGGATTAGGAGCTGCGTGATGGACAAGGCACCAGGGAGGGGAGGGCATTGGAGGAGGGGCAGGAGAGCTCAGGGTGGAACCATTGGGAGAAAATGGGGGGTGAAGGGGCAAACCATTACAGAACTGCTACAAAGATATAAAAACACAATACAAAAAAAGATCTATAGCTGCCCTAGAAGGCAGTCAGGTAATTAATCTCTGTGTTTTTAACTCAAACAATCAAAGATTTCATTGCTCTAAATTGTCTGTGCAGCCAGACTTTACTGTTTCACAGTTATCTTTTGAGATTTTTAAAGAAGCAAGAGTATAGTTATCCAAACTGAACCAAACTGTTACTCTATTTCTACTGCTACTGAAAACTTCCAGAGAAAAATGGAACATCACTTTTGCAACTGTTTTTTGTAGCATAAAAGAAAGGTCATCTTTAGCTTCTGCTCAGGAAAAATATGGGATGCAGCAGTAAAAGGCTCTGGGAAGAAAAATTCAAAGAGATGGCTATGTATTGGCTAAAGTGGCAGAGATTCACAAAACTTCAAAGGAGGAGTTCTGGTTTAAGAATGACTACTGGAAGGAAAATAGAGAGATTCATGATTTGGAGACAGATAGGACTATTGAGAATAGAATGCACAGACTGCTCCCTCTTCTGTATTTGTTCTGAAGCCAGAACAGTGCATCGTGGTTATTATAGCTATAAATACAGTACAAGTGAGAAGACACAGGATATAATGGAGGAGAAAATAATGGAAGCTACAGGAAAGATAGCAGTATCAGAAGGCAGGCTAGGGAAAAGTATATCTTGACCTTACACAGGAAAAAAATAGCAATCAGGAGGAGGAAAAACCAAGGAGGAAAAATAAATATAAAGCAAGACATTAAAAAAGAAAGCTAATCATTAATATTACCACAATTACATTAACATCCCTTGTTCTACCTAAACTTAAACTGAACATAATTACTTCATTTCCTTACTTTGCCAAAAGGCTTAGAGGAAGTTGTGTGATATGGGTTTCCTTTTGTCGCTTTCTGATATCTTAGCCAGTAGATTCAGTCTAATCAGCAAAAATCCTCTAACATAATGGAACTATGCCTGAACAATAACTTTTAGGATTTTTTCCTTCTCATTAAATGATTTTTTTCCTGCTTATTCTCTAACATTAGTATACTTTTAACCTAGCAAACATGTACTCTTAATGGAACGTTATCAAATGCTTCAGATTTACTTTTTACATTCTTTAACTTTCTAAATATCTTATTTTCAAACAAATTTCCTTAGTTCCACTAGAAGTTCGTCCAGATGGTATAGAGAAAGTGAAAATTAATATTATATCCTCCATAAAATAGAAGCGAAGACCACCCTGACAATATCTTTTCTTTTGAAAGAGAGAAGCAAAGAAGGAAAGAAAAAAATGAGAAAGGAAAAGACAACAGAGAAAACAGCAATGAAAAGATTGGGAATAATGTGAGGATATAGAACAGATTTCAAAATTTGATCTCCAGACTATTCATATGCCAACTAATCCATTATTAAAGCATGACATTCCTGAATCACTTACAACACACTCTGTTAATGAAATTATTCAGAAACATGGAAGAAATATTAGAAATTAGAATTACTGCAATTTTTTCCATACAAGTTCACTCAGCATAAAGAAAACATCATGCCACAATTCTTTCAATTTTCTCAGAACTCAAAGGAACCATGGGTGTTATTGAATTTACTTGTTTATATCTACATTATGAGATGCTCACTCCAAGTCTTTTCATTCACATATGAGGTGAAATCCTGTCTGTGCTGAAATCAATGAGACTTTTTGCCTTTGATTTTAATGAAACCGCAATTCTGATCAGTGTTTGTACTCTCTCTCATGGCTTAGAGAGATTCTTAACAAAAAAATCAGGCAAACTACACCACAGGGATCCAATTCATTACAGTCACTTTTCATATGGCAGAGGGAAGAGGTGTTTTGATTCAATGGGAAGACTGTGATGTTTACCTAGTGAAACAATTTGCATTGAGTCAGTCTGCAGTGCTCATACACAAGCGTTCTTCTGTCCTTCAGACTTCTGCTTTTACAGTAGACAAGAATATATTTGTTTCATTGATTTGGTTATTAATCTCATTATGACAACTATTTGTAGCCCATTTTCACTGCTAAGGAAAAAATAATAAAGTATACATGAAATGTCAGTGTATGAAAGATCAGTGAAACCATTTTTACAACATTGCAATTATATGTAACTACACAATGACTATATAACATGATTACTTACTGAACTTCTATCCACATATTTTTTACTGATTTATGCCCATATAGCTGACAGTGTATAAGGATGGGCAATTGCCCCAGTACACTGACTTTCTCAATGTATCACTGTATTGAACACCCTATTCTGATGTAAAATTGAAAAATAACTCTAAGGGTGCAGAGGTGCCATATCAAACACTGCACACAGATTCAATCCCCAGTTACTTGCACATCTCTGTCTTGAATCCTAAATTGTAGGTAACAAAAGGTTAACCACAAGTAACATTGCAACAAGATGTGCAAGTAAAGAAAGCAAGGTAGCAAAGCAAGCCAGATAACAAAGCCAGTAAGATAACATGTGCCATCAAGAGCAAGATAGCAAGTTTTAATGGAACCTGCAAACTGCAAAATTAGCTAAGAACAAGTTAGATTGAAAAAACAAGAAGCACCAGGCATGCACTGAAGATAGAGCTGAAAAGTTCAAACATGAGGAAGACTACAGAAGCCTTCACCAAAAGACCACTAGAAGACTGATGACCATCTCAGAAGGAACTGATGCATACGCAGAGAAGCTAAAAACTGTTATAAAACCATGACACAGCTTTATGCAAATATGAGTATGCTAATGATACTTTGTAATTGCGACATTGCATGGAAGGACTTTTAAAATGTAGCTGAAAGCTAAAGAGGATTGAGTGAGTCTTTGGCAGAAAGATCCCACTCACTCCCAGCACTGAATAAACAAATACCTGCTCTGTAGCTGTCTGACTACAGAGTTTTGTTTTCTTGCCCAGTTTTGGGCATCAGACTAGAGAGGGGCACCAAAGCAGGTGAAGGGCCTGGAGCACGTGTTCCATGAGGAGCAGCTGAGGGAGCTGGGATTGTTTAGCAGGGAGAAGGCTCAGGGGTGAAAGGAGGTTGTAGCTGGGTGGGAAGGTCAGCTTCTTCTCCCAGGCAACTAGTGATAGGATGAGATGACATAAGTGTTATGCTGCATGAAGGGAGATTCGGGTTAGACATTGGGAGGAATTTCATTACAGAAAGGGTGATTAGACATTGGAACAGACTGCCCAGGGAGGTGGTGGCGCCACTATCCCTGGACGTGTTTAAGGAGACTGGACGCGGCATTCAGTGCCATGGTCTAGTTGATAGGGAGGTGTTCAGTCATAGCTTGGAGTCGATGATCTCATCCTAAATTGATTCAGTGACTTCCATTTCGCAGCTGAAAAGTAACCAACAACCCAGCAAAGGCTTTTAATGAACTGAAAGATTTTTTTTTACGCCTTTCGAGAAAAAAAAAAAAAAGAAAAAAAAAACCACAAAAAAAAACCCCAAAAAAACAAAAAAACAAAAAACAAAAAAAACACCCAGCAAACACAATGTGAAAACCCAGCGGAGGCCCTGGCCTTCCAGCAGCCGCAGGACCCTGGCTCCCAGCGGAATGGGCGGGAGCGCGGCGCGCCTCTCCCCACAGGATAACGGGGCCCGGCCGCCGCCGCCGCCCCGCGCATGCGCCCCGGCTGGCGCACGCGCCGCCGCCGCCGCCCCGGCCCGGCCCGCGCGGCTCCCGCAGGGGCGCCCCGCGCGCGCGCGCGCCCGCCGGCAGCGGCCCTGCCTCCCGCGGGTGAGTAACGGGCCGAGCCCCGGCCGGCCCCGGGCACTGGGGAAGGGCTCCTCGGGGCTAGGAGAGGCCGGGAGGGGAGGGCACGGCGCCCGCCCCCACCCGCAGCCGCTGTCAGAGACTCCGCGGTGCCCCGCGGGCGGTGCCTTCCCTCCTCCCTCTGTGGAAGCCTCGCCCGCCTCCCGCCCGCGGCTGATTCTCCTCGGACGGCGGGGACTGGCGCTTGGTTCCGCGGAGTGGGAGAGAACTGTGGGCGCTCGGAGCTCGGTGCCTTGCTCAGGGGATGCGAGCAGCGCAGCGAGCTGGGTCTGCTCCCCCCCGTTGCCTTCAACTCTTGTCAAGCAGCCTGGCTCTGAGCTGCCCCGGGGAGCTCCCGGTGAGGACCGGCTAAAGGTTGCTTTCTTCTCATGGCCTGCAGCCCCCCAAAGTTAGGTGTTTTTCCATGTCCTTTCGAAACAGAAGGCTGGCATGTTGAAGACAAATACTGTAAATGCTGGAGGCTCTCTTACCACGTTTACAGCAAAGAATCCAGAAGGATTGTGTTTTGTTGCTACTGTCTTTCTTAAATTCAAATCACAATTTCTGTTTTCTGGTTGTCAGATTTTAAATACCTTTTTCTAAATTCGGTAGACGCGAAAGAAATCTATTATTGGAAGTGTTTTTAGATACCTTTTTAACCTGTAACACAGCTGTGAAGTGTCTGCATGCCGGACCTGATGTTTTCTTACATTTTTTATGATTTTCAAGCTATTTTTTAAAAAATGCTTTAGGAGAAGACTTTTCATATACAGAAAGTTTCTGAGACGTTCCCTGGTTCTTACAACGTTCCCACGCATATAGTCAGCTTCTGTTGCTTTTTACTCTTTGTGACCTCCAGATCCGAATGTGCTATGTGAATGGTGCTTTTAACACTTTTACCAATCCTCACCTGGTCAATCACTTGGAAACTGAATTAATGTTTCTAGGTGCACATCTGCACTGCAGCTCCAGAATCAGGGCTTTAAGGCCTTGATCTAGAGCTGATCTGTCACTTCGGAGTTTTCAGTTTCTTTGAGCTGGGAAAACTTAGTATAAACTAAGTTTAGATAATTTAGCTGAGAAGCTCTGATCCCATCCATGAGCTACCAGCCTCGGTTGCTTCTAGATGACCTTACCCTTGATCAATAAAATTAGATTTTCAGAACTCTCCCCTATATTGCGTTTCCATTTGTTGTGGTTAAGGAACATCAGAGCAAATAAATTATAGTATTTGCTGATTCTTGCTAAACTAGATAAATCTGTTTTATTTGAACCTAATTTCTTTGCATAGTGTATTTCTCTTTTGGAATTTGTAAAACTGAAAAAAGCAGCCCACTGGGCAGGGCACTGAAACTTGAGTTGCCTGACCAAAATTATCTCTAGTAATTAAGCACCATCATCCCTTTCAACCACTTTTTAAAATTGCTTTTTCTTCCCTGACTAAAGAAACATTATTTTTTGGGGAAACATGGCAGGGAAACAAAAGCTCATCATCTGTACATCTGTATGTTTTTTTCTTCATATAGTGGAAAGGACAAACAGCAGGTTTCCCTGCACAGTAACTTAAGGGTATAAGAACCAGTAGTGAGGGAGAAAAAAAATCACTGTCAAGTAAGAGCTTGAGACCTTCAATTAAGTGTGTGGAACAGTTAGGAAAATAAGTCCGATTTTTTCACAGACCCTTTTCTTTCTTCATGAAGGAGTTGTTTTAAGAAGAACAGCTGGAAATTTTGCCTACTATGATGAATTTAATGCTATTTATTACCAGAAAACCCAAATTTATTTGGAACAGAGATGATCATAATGGGATAGACTTAGATGTATTTTGTGCTTTTAATTCTGTATAGTTACTTACAAACTAAAAAGTAAAACAGCTGTGTCAGATGTTCTGGGTTTTTTTGAGAAGAGAACTGGATGTTGAGGAAATATAGATTTTAACTTTTCCCGGTAAAGTTTCATATTTTTCTCATGTTATGAAGGAAACTACTATCTGTATTCATTAAAGGAGAAACTCTGGCCTGTTACAGATTTTTTTTTTCTTCTTTTAAAATTTGTTGAGTAGGCAAGAGAAAGAACCCAAACTGCTTACATTTTTGTCCGGTACATCTATATGTGTCAACAAACATGGAGTTTGAATCCAAAAGCTTCTGAGTCAGGGTAACTGCATGTAAGATCTTAACCTTCATGAAGCTGAAGTTACTCAGCCTTTTTCCTACCAAGAAAGTCAATTGCTGTTAGATCCAAGTGCACCCAAAAGTCCAAGGCAAGATACTTCCTAAGGCTGTAGGAGTGACGTGTACCTCAGTAAATTGCAGTCAGACTCTAAAATTTGAATGTTCATGACAAATGTAAAATCACAGCTATGCTTTGTCCAATGACTGTTGAATAAGAAATGCATTTTTAAGGTTTTTCCACTTCCAGGGATAGACATAACTTCATGTAGCTGTTTGTACAGGCATGTTTTTGCTCAGTCTGTTTCCCCAGTATTGCTGTTCTGCTGTGGCACTAGCATTGATAAGGGTAGTTTATCTGTCACTGTCTCTGAAAAGTAGATCTGAGCAAGATTAAATGACACATGAAGCACTGCCAACCTGTAGCTCTTTGATGCAGCTTTTACAATATACGTGTTTGTGCCAGGTCTGAATTATGCTATCGTCATTGAGACTGATGTCTCCCCCAAACACAAGCCTTTACCATAGATATCACTTCCTTATTCTAGAAATTTTGCACTTTGATGCTGAGCCTCTGTATAAGCATAGCAGAAGTTCATAATATGATATGGTAGACCAAAGTCTGTCTCAGTGTTAGTCAAATGCTAGTGGGCATGCTGCTCATTTTTTAGTATACTTCAATGGTGAGTATTCCCTATTAAAAAAAATACTTGTTGAAATAATGTGGAGCACCAAGATCAATTCCTGACGCTTAAGATAAATGACTTAATGGTAGTGAAGTCTTGATCTAAACAGGAAGCACTGCGTAGCTGATACATCAACCAAGAATAAAAAGGACCAACTTGTTTGATATGGAATAGGAAAACCCAAATGACAAACCTTGTGAACATTGCTAACCTTGTGACATTGTAGTCATGAATTCTTTTTCACAGAAGAGATAAAATTATAATTGCAGAGGTAGTTTATCTCTGGCAGTCCTGTATGTTGTTTAATGAAGATCAATGGCATTTAATTTAAATTAAATGGAATATATTAATACATTAGTCAGATGAATAATATTGTTTCCTTAAAAAAAAGTCCTAACCCTTCAGAAAACTTCAGTTTATCTAATCTGAAAATTGAATTAAATTACCAGGTAGAGGTAGCATAATATACTAGGAAGAAGACTGAAAAGATAATGAAAAATAGCAGGAGCAGTTTGAGTGTATTTAAAGTTAATTTCTTATTAAAGTAAGATGTTCTATACTCCAAACAATCTCTGACAGAATTCTCAAATCATGGGTATGGATTGTTAGTCATAGAAAAAGAACCCTGTATTTTGATGTAAAGCAATGTGAAATCCTGTAAGCATGTATGCTCTAAAATCATTTTCCTTGACAGTAGCCAAATGTATGGTTTCAAAATCCAGTTGGGCAAAATGAACAACATCATTTTCATAGTCTTGCCTTGTTCCGTCTGTTCTTTGTTGGCTTTAGTGCTGTAATTCTCATTCAACTGAGTTCACTCTCTAACAAGGTAAAAGTGCATTGGGATTTAGTTGTTTATTTTTGAAATGTTAACTTGATTTTTTCTTAAAGTAAATGAGTGACCTTACTGTGAAAACCAAATAAATCCCAGAAGTTATAGCAGATAGTAGGATGAATGGATTAATATTGAAAATGTAATGTAAAGTGTAATACTGCTATTCCAATTCAGGCTGTATTGTTAAAAAAACATATTCTAAAATTGCTTACTTAAAATTATCATAGCAGTAGTAAGCAGCATATTGTGACAACTGAGCTCTATGCTAATGCACTATAACATTGGTAGGAAACTAAAGTAAAATAATTTTCAATTATTTTAAAACTACCTGTGTATAGCTCAGTAAATTAAAATAAGATTTGGAGGTCATTGACAGAAATACAAATCGCAGCTATGCTATGTCTAATGACCCTTGAATCAGAAATTCATTCTTAGATTTTCCAGTTTAGTGTTGTCAGTTTTATGCATAATCTTTTTCCACATAATTCTATGGTAACCTAAATTTTGTTAATCCTTTTCTCTGGTTCTCTGGTGATAATGTTGTACAGGAATTAAAGTTATAAATAAAATAACCAGGCCTTCCATTATACTGATTTTCTTCCCCATAGTTTTGTGATTCAAATCTTGCTGTGTACTATTGGTCTTGTTTTGAATTTAGACCTGGAACACTACATGAAGTGTCAGGCAGCTGTGACATTGTACTAACTGGCTGCCAGCAGCTAACTTGCAAGCTTTCTGTTTGAGATACATCCTTAGTGCTATGCTGTTTTTTGCTTATGTGTTTCAGAAAAAAAAATAACATTTTAAATCTGTAAAGCTGTAAAACATCATGGTTTCAAATTTAGTTTGCCAGAGTATTTTGTTAATATATTGGTTAACAGAATGCAAAGTGCTTGGTCTCAAGCCAGTAAAAAGGTTAGTAAATGAAACCTGCATTCTGAACACAAGCTGTAGTTCTGTCATACCCCATTTTGTTTTTTACTCTTCTTCTGCTATGTTATTCTCCTTTCATGGCTTCTGGGTTTTTTTCTTCTATTTTCTATACTATTGCTACCTGAATAGCATTTACAAAACGTAATAGTTTCGAAATAATGTAATCAGAATTTCCATTTCATGGGATTTATCTGGGTTAGGATAAAAACTAAGTTCAAAAGTAAAATACGCTATAAAATATATAAGTCTTTGGTGGTGGAACCTCAAAATGTGACACACGTTCTCAAAGAAAGAAATGGGATTTTGTTTGTGTACCCCACCCTTCACAAAGTCTGTTAGTTCTGCAGTCAGTGTATGCATCACATTTGTCTCTTGTTATTTTTATTATGTAGAGATTTTATGAAGTATTTCATATTGCTGAATACTAGGTAATAAGAAATCTGACTTAAAAATATTTGTCTTTTGATCAGTTCCGGCCAAAATCGTTCTGTTGGGATTCTGAACTATGACATCATGGCAAGATTTCGCAGAAGAACATGCATCATTTTGTTGCTTTTTATTTTGTTTATTTGCTCCATAATGATGGCTTTGAAGACTCTGAGACCTGACAGAGCTGGCTTTGGGGATCCATTTGGACTTGGTTTGTTGCCGGAGCTTCAACAACGGACAGTGCTCTTAGACAGTAAACACAACTTGCTAAATAGGGCTCAAGGAGATACTGTAACACATGTCAGTAATTTGCATAGTATTGCTGTCAATACTATGAAAGCATCTATGTCTCCAGTAAAAAAGCTGGAAGAGGAGCTTTCTTCTCCAAATTATAACTTTCACATATTCTACTATACTTGGTATGGGAATCCACAGTTTGATGGTAAATATATTCACTGGAATCATCCATTATTGCCACATTGGGATCCCAAAATTGCAAACAATTATCCAAAGGGAAGGCATAATCCTCCTGAGGACATTGGAGCCAACTTTTATCCAGAACTTGGATCTTACAGTTCCAAAGACCCTACTGTCATAGAAGCCCACATGAAGCAAATGCGTACAGCTTCAACTGGTAATGAATGTTAAAGTTTCAGTATGTTGTTCATTTATCCAGCCTTACATCTGTGAATGAGCGCAACTGAGCTATCCTTCTGTTTTTCTGTGTAATTCAGGAAATGTCTGAAACTAGTAAATGTCTTTATATCTCTGAGTTTTATAAATTTCTTTATATCTCAACTGAAACCTACATCTTCTGAGCTGTGTCTGATGAGTGTAACAGCACAGAAACGTAAGAATGGTGTTTGTAATACTGTAGGTACATGTTTTTCATTACTTACTGCTAGACACTGATAACATACATGAAAAAACAGAAACCTTGACTGGAATATGTTGTTTGTGTATTTTATTTTTGGAGATGAATGCTTCAGTTTAAAGAACAAGTTTCGGTAAATCATGCTAACATAGTTCAGGAGCAGCCAGTTCAAATATGAGTGGTTTTTTTTTTTTTCCTCTGAATGCTGGGTGTGTGCAATAACAATTGTGTAATAATTCCTTACTGTCCAAAAGTATCTTCTTTCAATACAAATTGATGTTCCCTTTTCTAAATAAGGTGAACTGTATACATAAGAATATTCAATATATTTTTTTGTTGTTGTTCCTTGTTGTTGGGCTTTATGGTCCTTTTCATATTAATCTTCTTTAAAATAAGCAGTCATATAGGCTAATATTAAACTCTGAACGGCTTCTGTAAATGTAGTTGAAACAACATGACCAAAGCTCATAGCATTTGCTGCTAATCACCTTGTATTGAGTCTCCTTCATTCACCTAATCATTACAGTTTAATGTAATTGTTATATTTTGATTAAGATGTTTACTTGTGCAGTGTTTACTTCTTGGTTGTTGTCATCCTGTGGGTTTTAACCTAACCTTTATTTTATACAAGGGTTAATATAAGCATAGGAAATTTCTCATCCTCTTCAGTAATATAACTTCATCAACAGGAGTAACAAGATTGTTGCAGAGAAATCTCAGATACAAGTTGCCAGTAAGCACTGTTTTAGTCTTACCTAGACCAAAATAATTTATGACAGTGTGATGAAGGCAAGAGGGGCACTTGCAGCTTTAGAAGAATATGTGATGTTTCTCATCCTCTTAATACAGATGTCTAAGAGGTTGTACTGCTGGTGAAAAAGGTGCCAATTGCTAGGAAAAATGCTTTGCATAATCCATTTTTTAGTAACTTCAGTTAGTTTTCAATTTAAAACTCAGCAAAGTGAATGAGCAGTTCAGACTCGTGTGACACTCTCTGTAACATAACTGATATTTATAAAGAGTCACTTTTTTCCTGCTGTTATTCTGACTTAAGGATTTAAGTACAATTGAATTTGTTCTCTTCCATCTAGATTTGACTAATGTAAATTACCAACTTTTTTTTAAGAATTATACTTTGTTCATTTTTTGTGTACTATGAAGCTATTTACAGTTTCTCCTTTTTCTCTCTTAGCCAGTGTTTCATCCATGACTTTATTTTACAGTCACATAATCATTTTTTCTAGGCATTTTTGAGGCTTTATCAAGGATTTTATGAAAAAGAAAAATACAAGTGGTTCTTTCAGCAAATATTGTCTAATGATTTGAGGCATATAAGAGATTGAGGCAACAGAAGTCTCATGCAGTGCTTCCTTGTATTCTTATATTTGACAATTCTTCTGCAATAATTTCCTAATATTTTACAGATTAATACAGTAAATTTTATTAATGAGATTGCTTAGGGAAATTTATTTTTTTGTACCAGCCTTTTTTGTGATAGTCTACTTTCAGTTTTAGTGACTATTCTGGTTTTAAACATTTATTGTTTTTAGTGTCAAGCCCATCCTTTTTTTTTTACTCTTTAAGTGGTACATAACTTTATTTTTAACTACAGGAAAGAAAATGTGTAGTAGTCTTTCTTAGGAAAAGACCAATGCAAAAATGAATTTAGGTTCTTTGATCAACAATTCTGTCTCCTGAACTTTTACGTATTTCCTAAAGGTGTAAAGGAGGGTTTTGTCAAGATATCCAGATTTGTTGCTGTTCTGCTTGTCCTTTACACCTTACTAATTTGCATTTAGTCTATTTCTTTTGTGTGAAATAAAAGATAATATGATGAAATGCAGTAAAATATTTAATTCTGCTTTCCTTGAGCAGACTGTCTCTTGTGATTATCTGTTATTTGTGATTTTCTTTTTGGTAAAATGCAGACATAACGTGCCTAAGGGTAGTTAAACTCCCTTCTGTGTGTGGTGAGCGCAAATTTCTGGTTTGAATATTGTGTGATTATGTATTCACTGTAATTTATGGTTTCTTTTTCCTAATTTTGGAATTGTTTGTTGGAAATTCTTGGTCAGAAATGTTATAATGTTACTAAAGTAGGTGGAATTTAGAATATATACTTCCCTAGTTCAGTGAATTTATTAATTTACTTAAATCATTACCTAGTTAAAAAGAAATACATTGACTTATTCTTCTGTATGTTCTAAATAGCATTGATAGGAAAATATTCCTACATCAGTATTTCATGTATTTCTTTCAGACTTAGCTTCTTTTTGATATTGTTTCCAGCTGTGCATTTAAAAGATCCAATCGGTTTATTTGACTGCATTTTATTTTAGAAGGAACGGGTTTTGCCTTTCTGAAGAGTGTGTTCTTTTGCTTTCTTGGACAGCATCAGAAAAATTAACAGTATGAAGACATGTTATTTGTTGTCTTTTTTCTCCACAGTACTGGTAACATCCTTAAATTATTGAGTTACTCAAGCATTTTTGAAGATAATAAATTTAAAAACTAATTTCACGTGCTTGGAAGGATGGATTACACCATAGTAACTGTACCAGCAAGAAAGAAGGTTGTGGGATTGAAGTCACTGCTTCTAGTAATAAATGGTTGTTTTGTATTTGAACCAGAGGTACAATGAAGAAATAAGATGGGGAATAAAGTTTGTTAAGATAAGAATCTCTTTCATCACATGCACAGCTCTCATCTCATGCCTGTTCTATAACCCGTGTATCTTGATATTCTCTGCCTGTATCATGGCATAGCTATAATGCCTTAGAGGGGAACACTCTTTTCCCCTTGTCCAACCTGAAGGTTGGAGTGGTGTGCTGAAAAGTGGGAGGGAACATCTCTTCAGTGCTAGGCTTAGGACACTGAGTACAGATTTGTTCCCTTGACAAATGATCTAACCACTGTTTGTTTTGCAGTCCTATAAAGAGAGGCATTAAATTCCACTCTGAGAATACTGAGATTTTGTAACTGATTAAAAAGTGATTTGAGATTCTGATTTATTTTATGAAGATTTCACATCAATAACTGTAACTCATGACAATGTTACAGTATACCTGTAATATTTTATACAACATGATTTAAAACTCAAGTTTTGTACTTTCAGGTGTAATAGTGCTTTCATGGTACCCACCAGGTATGGCTGATGAAAATGGAGAGCCAACTGATGATTTGGTGCCAGTTGTTTTGGACTATGCACACAAATATAACCTAAAGGTAAAGTATTTCTCGATGCATGTAATAGGACCAATTAGGAAAGTAAGCTTTGCTATTATACTGCACTTCATTGTGGTTATGGAAGCCTTTGAATTGCACTGAACTTTGGTAGGACCTGAGTAATATTCCCTTACAATCAGAATAAATATTGTAATCTGCTTTAGCTTGCAGAATCTAAGGTATAGTGTTGTGGACTTATAATCTTTTCTAATTTCTTTCCAGAAAACAGTTTTTAAAATAAGACATTATGTTGTTTTCCAGTGTTTTCTTGAGAGTTGAGGGTAGTATTACATATTGTGAAATGCAGTGAAATATAAACAAAGAAACTTTAAGAAAGGAAAAAGACTTATCTTCATTTTGCATTATTTCATAACTTTCTAGCACCTGATCATAGAGGTCAGGAGTGAGCATCTATGAGAAATAAAGACAGATTTGAAATATCTAGTTTGAATAAAATGTCTTTATTCCAGAAAGTATCGGAAAAACTTGCCTTGGACTATAAGGTCAGGGACATGCTGCTCAGACTTTAGGGTTACTTCAGGGCATGACAGGATAGAAGGGCTAAGTTACTGAATTCTTAAAATAGGTGAAATATCAAGTCAGTTAAAAAAATACATGAATTGATCAGTAGAATCTTAAATTGTGGTTTCGTTTTGTTTATTATTAGAATAAAACTTGTGATAATGAAAATGTGTATTTCATTTTAATCTCTCCCAAGTAATAAATTTGAGTTTTTAAGTAGCTGCATATGTTTCATCTCTGGAGTGTGCTGTCTGTACTGTGTACTGAAAACACAGCCTGTTCATCTGCTCGGGTTTTAGTTTTTTATGCAAGTTGCAGATTCTCAGTGAAATTTCCTGTCACTGGGTGTAACTGTAAATTCCTTAGCAAGCAGGAGGAAAATAGGATGATTAAATCACATACAGAAGTAGTTTTGAAACTGTTAAAAATCCTGTGTGATTTGCATTATATGATATAGTTTGCACTCTATCTAATAATAAATTTCTAAAAAGACAGAAGAAACGTATTATCCTTCCCCAAAATTTTCAGACCATCTAATGGAGTTTGCTCTCACCTAAAAGAACTTGTTAGCATTCAAGTCTCAAAGGAGTCAAGGCCAAATGAAATAAGATACCAAGGAAAGTACAGTAGTGTGTAATAGTGTGATAATGATTGCAGTATGAATGAAGTTGCTGTTACCACTTGGAAGAATTACTGGAATACAGATATTTAGTATAGATACTGCAGGAAGTGCTTCACTGTAATATTTTTAAGCATTCTTGCACTAGTAAGTTATTACAGTAAGTGTTAGGAGTCTCAGTAGACCATAGCCAAAATACAAAAACCATTTCTGTTATGTTTGCTAAATAGAAGTCTGGGAGAAAATACGCCCTTTTGATTTGTCTGATATTCATAGTTGGAAATGAAAGATGAAATTATAGTGCTTTTCAACCTCTACTGCCAGTCAGTGATTTAGTCTAACTCTATTTTTCTATAGTTTCTACTTAATAGAGAGGGAGATTGGCTCTGCAATGGAATTTTTCTACTGTTGCAGAGCTGTCAAAGACTTTATTAAGTACATTCTGCTCTAAAATTGCTTCCGAAATAGTTGTTGCTTTGATTAATGTAATGTAATCTTCCATGATTGTCTATTTGAAAACAAATTCATTTTTACATTGGAATTCACACATACTGGTTAATCAATTCCATAAGCTCCAAGCTTGACATTCAGAGCAACAGCAGTACATTGTATTAGATTTATTTCCAAGACCTTGTTGCTGTTGATAAATCTATAAAATTTTAAATTAAAGTGTTCATTTTGCATATCTTAAAATGTATTTTGACTCTGAAAACTATCCTTGGAGCATTATCTTTAGCAGATTTTAATACATTAGTTAGAAATTAAATATTAAAATGTTTCATTAGTTTGTCAGTTCTTTGACATTCAAATAGAGAATAATTTATTTTAAGTTTTTGGTTTTGTGGCTTTTTAATTTTTTCTGAAGCATGATTACCACTTGCTGTAGTCTAGGGTAAACAAAAGCAGTGTTCTGTTTGAATGTAAAAAACATAAGTATTTAATACCAAACTTCCTGGAATTGGAAGCTTCTAATGTCAGTAGTGCAGGAGTTGTACTAGGGTTGGATTATTCTGGATTATTATTAGTATAGATTAATGAAATGTTTGGTCTGTAGAGAATTACATATTTGACTGGTAAGTGCTTCATACAGTACCCGGTGCCCACATATGCAGTAGTGTTTTATGTTTGTGTTGCTGTTGCTTGTTTTCATCTTTCAGGTCACTTTTCATATTGAACCTTACAAAGACAGAGATGATCGCAGCATGTACCACAATATCAAGTACATCATTGACAAGTGAGTTTTTTCAGAATGGTGTCCCTGGGGTTTCTTACCTGCTGGTTTAGGGTACATTGGTATATGAACTAAAGCTTATAAAAATAGCTTATAATGTGTACTAAGACTGAAGAGAACTAAAAGGAACTTTGTTCATATTTCAACGCTGCAAAAATCAGTCTTTTTTTTTTTAAATACTGAAGTGTGAATTTTACATAGATTCTCAAACTTAAATTGCTTTCAACAGTCTTTAATATTACAAGTCTTACTTCAGGTACTTCAGATTAGCAACATGATCTATAAATTAAATAAAATATACATTTTGATAATGACAGACTAGCAGAAAGAGCTTTATTTTGTTGACCTCTAATGATTTTAATTTATCTTGACCAATTCTGTACAGCTGCTTGGTGTTTTGCTTATCAGTGCTGCTTACACTGTATTTATTTCATGCTGAATTAGAGAACCGCTTTTCAGAGGAAGCTGATAACTGTAGCACGGTTTGACACTAAGTTCCTGTCACAGTTTAACCCTAGCCAGCAACTGGATACCACCAGGTGCCCCTTACTGCCCCTCTCATCCCCCAGCACTGGAGAAGTGAATCAGAAGGAAAAGATAGACTTTGTGGGTTGAGATAAGAGAAATTTAATGATTGAAACAAAATAGTATTATAATAATGATGCCAATAGTATTATTAAGAATGATAATGGAAAGAAGAAGGAGAGAGAGTAACAGAACCTGAGACAAATTGCTCACCACCTTCTGAGCAGTACCCAGCCCAGTCCTGGGCAATGTTCAGTCCCCTTCCAAGCAGCTCCCTCAGTTTATATATGGGCATGACATTCTGAAGTGTGGCATATCTCTTTGGCCAGCTTAGATCAGCTGTCCTGGCCTTCTTCCTCCCAACTTTTTGTGCAGCTCCTCACTGACAGAGCAGGAGACACTGAGAAGTCCTTGTCTTAGGGTAAGCACTACTTAGCACCAGACAAAACATCAGTTTTATTCTCATGCTAAATCAAAAACTAAAAAACACAGCACTGGACCAGCTACTAAGAATATTAACTCTGTCTCTGCCAAACCCAGGACAGTTGCTAATTTGTAGTAGTTTAGAGTTTTTTTGAAGAGACATGGTTTGATACTTCAGCAAACACTGGACTGAAGGTGGACATGATGTGCTGTGTTTCAAAGTCTGTGTCCTGGCTTTTTAAATTAATTTTTCGGAAAAGTCTTCAGCTCAGATTGTACAGCAGTATTTTCCAAATGGTCAATTTTATCTTAACGATATTTGTTTGCTTTATAGATATGGAAGCCATCCAGCCTTTTACAGGCATAAGACCAGCACAGGCAGACTTCTTCCCATGTTTTATGTTTATGACTCTTACGTAACAATTCCTGAAATATGGGCAAATCTGTTAACAGTGTCTGGATCCCAGAGTATTCGAAATACACCCTATGATGCATTATTCATTGCACTTCTTGTAGAAGAAAGACATAAGCATGACATTCACAGAAGTGGTTTTGATGGAATGTACACGTACTTTGCCACCAATGGCTTCTCCTATGGCTCATCTCATCATAATTGGGCAAGTTTAAAAGCCTTTTGTGATAGTAACAACTTAATGTTTATTCCAAGTGTGGGGCCAGGTTATATTGATACCAGCATCCGACCATGGAACAACCACAACACCCGGAACCGTGTCAATGGGAAGTACTATGAGACTGCCTTCAGTGCAGCCCTTCTGGTGCGGCCAGAAATTATTTCCATTACATCTTTTAATGAATGGCATGAGGGAACACAGATTGAAAAAGCTGTCCCTAAACGGACTGGACAGGTGGTTTACCTTGATTATAAACCCCATAAACCAAATGTTTACCTTGAGCTTACTCAGAAGTGGTCTGAGAAGTACAGAAAAGAACAAGAACAGTGGCTTATGTGAGCTGTCCCAGCTGCAATTGTTTCCTAATGCATTGACTGTATTGAGAAAGAAATTGAGAGCTGAATAATCTGTTACTAAATGTCTTTACTGTATCTTTTGAATGTATATGCACTACTACTGAATTTTAATTTTGAAAGGTAAAAAGATTATGAGAATATTGGTAATTCTGTCTTACTGGATATTTTAGTTCAAAAATATTCAGGGAAAGCTCTTTGTTGTTAATTTGTTTTTTTTTTTTTTAACTTTGTAACTTGCATGCTGAGTTTTCAGAACATCTGCATGGGATAATGCTACATGACCAAAGTATAACAAAAAACTGGCACAGTTTCTTCCTTCTTTTATTCCTGTAGTTGTGTTTCTAATCAAACTGATGTTGTAATCTAAATCCTTATAGCTTCTTGCAGGATGCATGTCTATAGTGTGTGGAATAATCTACATTTATGCTTTATGATGCTTTGAATATGGAGTTCTTGACATATGCAAGACATACCTTGCGGTAAAAGCACTGAAGAGTTATGTGTGCTGCAGCATCACTGGGTTTTGTTGGGGAAAAAAAATAGTATTTGAAAGAAAGTTCCAAAGAACTGATGAAAGATTTCTAGTTTGCTTACATTTTTTCTGTTTGGTACATGGTGTAGACTTTTGCAGATTACCGGATACTGACCGGGAACATTTTTTTCTCTTACTTTGAATTAAAAACAAAAAAAAAAGTTTGAATTAGAGTGGTAAACATTTTTTGAGGGGAAAAATCCCCCTAAAGATGCAAAACATTTATTAAAATTTCCATTGTTGCTTATTTTCTGCTGATTGACTGCATACACAGACCCAGTGTGCTTTCTTAAATTTCTTGTTTCTAAACTCAGTATCTTACTCGTCCTACAATAACTTAATTGTAGGAAATACATTTTTTGTTTCTGATTTAGTGGCAACCTAGTTTGGTTGCAATGAAGGCAACTACCCATTTGTTTAATTTGAAATCTGAGATTTCTCTTTTTCACCTAGTCCATTTAGTTGTTCCAGAAGTCATAATTGTAAATACTAAAATCTTGCTGTTATTCAGATAAGCCGAATAACAATGCTACCTGTAAGGTTGTGGTATGGCTGGAAATGAGTATTTTCAGTCCTAAGAATCTCATGTGTTAAATGTTGTGATTATTAACTGGCATTTTTTATGAGGTTTGAAAGGTTCAATCACACAGACATACCTCCTCAGCAATACGATTTTTTGGGATTTTCATAGAATTTTATAACAAAGCCGTAAACTTTGGAATAGTAGAAATTGCAGTGTTTTGTTCATTTGCAGCAAATGTTTAATCCTAGCAAAGTGGATTCTTTCTTAGTTGTTTACTTTTTTTTTTTAATTGTCATATAAGGTTCTGATCCTGTGTTTTAGTTCATATGCTCAGACTGTTGTGACCACTAATAACAGCTAGAATTCTGTTGATGTCAGCAGAACTCATGAAAATTACACTCTTTACTGAGATCTCACTGTAATCTGTCTGTTAATTGGTAAGGTGAATATGAGGACTTCTGTTAAAACAGAAACCAAACCAGTATTTTTTTTTTCCAGAAAACTTTTTCATTCCAAATAAATGTAAACCACTTACCACTATAAATTTCTAGAATCTTTTTGGTATGAAAAAGATTTGTTTATATATCTCTTACTTTTTTACTGTTCATTTTTTTTGTTTCTTTGTGCTTGCTCAAGTGATGAGGTGTCATCTAATGCCCTCAGCTGCTTGAAAAAATGCAGAAATTGAATGGCAGATACATAACCTGGCATGTTGAAGTGTGCATCTAGAGTTACTGGAATCTTACTAATCTCTTTTCATATTTTTTTTTTTGCATTTTCCTGTTGCATTTCTGCAAGGTCTGAAATGCCTCTGAAAGAAATGTTTACTGATGCTTATTTTGTTTTGCTATACTCAGGTGGGTAAACTGACATAGACATAGGCATGACCACAGTCAAAAAATAGTGTCTGAGACATACAAAGCACTTGTTAGTCTTTTACCACTTTCAAGTTAACTACTCCCTTTTTTATTTTACTTATTTTTGATATTACTTATTTTACTATAAATCCCTTAAATAGCTATACATAACTCATTTTTATAATTTTTTGTATGTTCATGCTATTACAGCCCAGAGACCTTATATTTATTTTAAATGTGAGGGGAAAATTAAATGTTTGCATATATTATTAAAAATCTTCTGAAATCAAACCTTTTGAAAGGACAAGAATCTTTGTTTTCCCTTTGCTTAAACTTTTGTCATCCACTGGTCTTTTCTCACTGTAGTTATCTGAGCACTTTACTGGTCTTGACAACTTTGCACTCATCTTTCAGCCCTTACTGTCTCCTAGTGGCAGTTTTTCTCTGTGACTGTGAAAGTCACTCCTTCGTTTCTGTGTATAGAAGCATTTGAAATCTGTTGTTTGGTATTGTACCACTGAGGTGATCTATCTTGTTTAAAATGCAGTTTATGGTAACAGTGTAATGGATCTCCATTACTCTGAAAGAATTCCAGATTTGCTGTAAATGTATCATTTAACCGTTGCCATGAAGTAGTTTGGGCCATGGCACACTGATGTCTAATGGGACCTTCAGAAGAATTTACAGAATTTCTCTAGAAAAGAATGAAAATTAAGTGCCTAGAAATTCATCACTCCTGAACACTTAGTGTATTTTTATGTGCTTGATGTGATTTAAAACCTAAATATGCCACCTCACATAATATTTCAGAGTTGAGAATTTAATTTGATGATCCTAAAGAAAGCTGATGGAATAGCAGCTACTAGAGCTACCCCACCTGCCTGATTAATACTTTTTCTGTACTTAAAGCAAATCAATGTGCTGCTTCTTGTCATAAGTAGTGGAGAGTTTTGCTTATGGACTGTTGCTGCAGTCATGATACTTATTTGAAATTTGAGTAAAAATAGGTCTGTTGGAAAGGATTTGTACAAATGCAAAGGAATAAGATGATTACAAGGGCACAGTTAAAAGGGGCAAAGGAGGAGAAAAATGAATGTATTTAAGAAGGTGGTTACTCCAAGCTTTAAGATTACAGTAGGGAAAAAAGGGGACCCCAGTATGCAACCAAAATTGAGAGGCAGGGAAGAACATTTGTAATGATTTTGAGATTTGAAATAGATATAAGGAATATCTAGATCCCATTTCACTTTGGTGTCCCACCAGTTTTACTTCTTGGCCAACTGGAAAAAAAATACTGTAATGACTGTTTTTAATATTTTTACACTGGTGAAATACATTTGATTTGTTATTTCATAGTACTTAAAGTGATATGGGAAGTTTTAAAAGAGATTGTGCCATGTTACGCCTCCGCAAATACAGAAATACCTGAAGTAATCAATCACATACTACTGACTGAGTATCACCAGGGGGTAAATGGGATCTAGTCAAAGGAGCAAGTCCTTGTGGTAAAAAGAGAACATATTTTTAAAAGAAAATCTATACATTCATTTCTGCTATTGTGAATTACGATAAAGTAAATTGTTTTAGTTCTGTGAGCTGTCTCAGAACTGAAGCATAGTGCATCAACTCTGAAATAAGAATGTGTATTAAATCTTATATAGTAGTGCATGTCTGTCAGATCTGTAATCTTGTACTGAATTTTGTGGGCAAACACGTGCTGATGCTGTTACTGTTTTAGTGGCAAGCTGTAGATTATTGTGGATATAGTTTCTGCACTGATGTTCATAATATTTGTCTAGTGCATTTCTTTTGAGGTGCCAATGATTTGTCTTTTAAGAGGTTGTTGAAGCAGAAGGTTCTTCAGTGAAAACATTTTTGTTATGAAATTTGATATGTATATTCTCTGCATAGTTTGAATTAACACATTTCAGACATGGTTCTTATATTCAGTTGAAATAATCTCTTAGGAGTGTTTTCAGCTCTGTGTTGCCAGTAAATGTATCTCTGGGCACATGGATAAGGATTTACTGTGATTTAGGGCTCTTTTTTTCCGAATCTCATGAACATAAAAAGAAGAAATAAAGAATTTATAAACTAATTATTTGCCACTGAATATAAGATGAACAATCTCTCTCCCAGTCCTATAAGTACTTGTCTTCATCTTTCTACTTCATTAAGATTGTGTCAATGTTTTGTTTCTTTATATCTTTTACTTTAGACCAGCATGTTAAATGTTCTTTAAATTTCTAAAGTGACTGTATTTCTAAGATTTCATAGTTGGAATATTCAGTAAAAAGAATCCACAAGATTAGTGGCATGGCAGAAAGGCCTGATGTGAATTTCATATTGTATAAGTGAATTTGTTGTGAATCGATAGTGTGTCTTTATATGAATTGAACACAAATAAAAATACCTTTCTTTTAATACCCTACATGTCTGTGACAGAGATGAATTTGCTTACATAAAAATAAAAAATGTTTATGTGTCTATTTCAACATAAGCATATACCTGAAGTCATATTTTTTAAAGTAATATGTAATTGTAATAAAATTACAGACTGGATTCTGCTTCTTTTAAGTAAGCAATGCTTTTAATCCCCTGTGATATTTACAGAAGACCTTTTTGCTTATGAATGTTTTCATCAATAATAAATACATGCCCAAAAAATGTGATTTTTAAAGGAATATGTGATAGTGGGGTCTTTTCATAATATGAGTTTTGAAAGTTAATTTTTATTTTTCTATTACCATGTGTGTGTAGAATTTATTAGACTGAAAACAATAGGCTTATCACAATTTTTTAAAATAGACAATACTCCTGAAGTTTTTAGGCCTAATTTTATTACGTCTTATTAGGCTGCTGAGTTTTCTACTGCACGATGTTGCAAATGTCTTTTGAGTCTTGAAGTACCAGTGTATGTTGACAAAGTAAAACTGAAGTTCGCAGTTCATACTGAAGTTTAGGAGGGATGGGCACACAAATAGCCTTGCCTGAGAATGGCTTACAACTGATTACTACAGAAGGGTAGAATGAAGTATTTGTTGCATTCTGGTAGCATATTATGCTCTTCAGGTATAAAAAGTTTGGAAGGTAAGCACTGCCATCTTATTTTTCATGGCTGTGTGAAATTCCTCTTTGGTGTTTGAAAAATGTGTTTTTTCATTCCAACAAACTGCACTGGTATGAAAAAAATAAAGCTAATTCACACGCATAGTATTGTGTATTTCTGTATATACTGTTATCATCCAGTATGAGGATTTTATGGAGAGATGAGAATTCTATTTTGTATATTCCATTCTTGCTGCTCTCCAGAGCTGGCTTAGCACATTCAAAAGTGAGGACATTTTTTAAAATAAATTTAGGTCTTAGAATATGTGTATGCAAATTTATGCAATTACACACAATATTTTCCTCATGTCTTTCTGAAAAATGCTACTGCCCTTATATGCATAGAAAAAGTCTGGAGCAGTTCCCAGATCTTGTCAGTGTTCATGGAGTGATCCAGAGTGGCTCACTTCTTGATCCTAGCAGTTAAGTAGTGTTCTTAGACAGAAATAATCAAAGTATTCACGTTCATTTCCAATGGTCTTTTATCTAAAAATATGGGTAAAAATCTGGACTTTTCTAAAGTAGAGAATTTTAGAAATGGTTAAATTAAACTTTTTTCAACATAGATTATCATATAGCAAAAATATACACTAGCTAAATAAAATCCATGTTGGAGAAAATTAAATGTTTTATTAGATAATGTTGATGCTTGCTATTGCATTAAGAGCTGATTTACTATTTTTAGAAAACAATTTTGTTTTTAAAGTTGGTCTCTGCTTAGCATATTTAAGACAATTTTATTTAGTTACAGTAGCTGTTTTTAAAACCTTGAAGAGGTGTATTGCTGGCTCTCCATCGAACCAACACAATGACAGCCAGTTTCTTGTTTTTTGAGAGCGGGAGGGGATGAGGTTTTTTGGGTTTTTTTAGTCCATGGAAATGAGCACTATGTATCTGACAGCAGGGTCCTGTCTTCAGAGTTGGTTTTATAGCTTGATGTCATTGCTATAGAAACACAGCAGGATCTCTCAAGACTAATTTCTCAGACTGCAATGTGATTTAACAAAGTACCAGCCATAATTTCAGTTAATTTTTAGAATACTAGTGAAAATTAGGATGTTAGTTTGTTGTGATTTCAATGGAAGTTTCTTGGAAAATTCTAATATACTATGGTAGAAAATACTTTTATCATAGAGTTGAGATTGCTTGCTCATTAAGACCAGATAGCCAGTTAAATTTTGAGAAGTATGATTTTAAAATATGGTATGTTTTTCAATAATACAGTATTTCATAATACCATTGCCACTATTCAAAATACTTTAATAACAGTGAGTACTTCTTTTTAAAATGTGTTCTTCTGTAGTTCTAAAAGAAGTTTAGTTCTTTAGTTCTAAAGAACTAAAGAGCTGATGTTGACTTCTAAAAAACTAGAGGGCTTCTAAAGGCATTAACCTCAGGAACCAGTGTTAATCAATGAGAAATAATACTAAGATTTTCAGGGGAGAAAGAAGTAGCCAGCCATTTGCTTTGTGAAAAGCACTTAGTCCTTATTTTGTCTCATATAAATGATTCTTGGTGAGTACTGAAATTTTATTCCAGGTGAGTGAAGAACCTACTTTCAAAAAATAAAATACATTCTGAAAATACAAATGGTAAATTGTATTAATTGTACTCTTAGCATACCAAAAGTACATATACTTTGCTGTTTAGGTCCAGCCTTTGGCTGACCAGCTTCCTGATCTACTAAATCACTTGGAATTTTTTGCATATATTTGTACTTTTTTTTTAATGAAAACATTGGAGAACAAGTACAAAGCAAAATTTTAACTCCATTGCAGTAACATGACATTGAAAAAAATAAGCTGTATAGAAGAGAGAAATGTATTTAAGAGATGTCAAAATTAAAAAATGTCTGGAGGCTTTATGTGGGCAGTATAGCCATATTCAGATTACTGTATCAATCAAAAGATTTTTAAGAGGTCTGGAAGAAGTTCATGTAGTTAAACAACAGAATAAAGAAAGGTGTTAGAAATAAAAGATACTGTAAAATGCAGATTCTGTCCAAAGGATCAAACCAGAAAAGAGGTAAGTTCTGGCATTCATTCTAAATCTAAAAAAAAAAAAAAGATCCTGTACTAAACTTGAAGGAACAACTTTTCCTGGACCTAAAAAACAAAACAACAACAACAAAAAACAACAACAAAAAAACCCAAATAATTAAGCCTCCCTCATCCATCCACCAGAAGTAAATACAGAAAACCATGGAAAAACCACGGAAGCCAAGACATAATAGAATAATAAGGAAAAAATCCCCAAACAATTTTTAAGAAATAAATACTAGAGCCTTCTTTAATGCATGTTTCTAAAATATGTCAGAAGCAGACAGAAAGCTGGTAGTGTGCTAGTAGTGCTGGTAGATATCAGAGCAGCAAAAGAATCTTTCACACATCCTTTGCATCTTTGATAACACTGTAGAAGAGAAGTTTAAAGTGTTTTGTATCTGTGTTTATTACAGAAGAGGTTAGAGATTTTCATGCTGGATCAAGTATCCATTGGTAATTAATCAAGAAATATCCTATGTTAAAATGTCATAGAAGTGGTCTTGTGATTGGATCAATAAAACAAACAGCAATAAATCACCCTGTCTCAAAAGTACTCATTCAGGGGTTTTCAAGGAACTCAAGTATGAAATTCTTAAAAGTATATATACTTGTGTTAAGTTAACAGTAGGCACATGAAGGAAAGGAGACAAATATGGTACCAATTTTAAAAAGACTTCTAAGATCAATGCTTGGAACTGTAAACGAGTCTGAAATCCATCCTTGATTAAAAAAAAAAAAAAAAAGTAAAAATAGACATCTAAGATTTGGGCAATATCAATGTCGTTTTCCAAAGCAAAGTCATGCACCAAAAATCCACTAAATTTTTGAAATTGTAATTAGAAATGTGGTCGAAGACGATAAAGATTTCAGCAAAGTACTCAGCCTTCAAAAGATACATTTTTTACCCTCTATGTAAGGAAAGAATTTTTCAATATATTACTTGCCGTTAAAAGTTAAGAAACAGATAATAGAAATATTAAATTTTCATAGCAATAGGCAGATACTTGTTAGGTCCCAAAGAACATCTTTTGTGGTAATTGTGCTGTTCAGAAAGTCATTTAAAAATATATGCGCTAGTGCTAAACAATTTTTAAAGATAATCAAAATTAAAAACCTAATTGTGTAATAGTAACAAATTGGGTGATAAAAGAGCTGGAAAAACAGTATCATGTGCATAGAGTACAGCACAAAGCTGTACTCTGTTGTAGTGGTCTACTGCTTAAAATTGATTTGGCTGTCCATCTGGTTAGTACTATAAAAAAATTAAGCTCAAAGATATTAAACAACAAATATATTATTAGGAAAGACAATTAAAAATATCACTACACCATTGTATAAATGTGTGTTATGCTTGTGTCTGGAATACTGGTTATCTATCTTATTTTTAAAAAATCACTAAAAAGGTACATGGAAAGATTACAGAAATAAGAATAAGAGAGATTTGAACCAAGGAAAATATACATTAAAAATACTCAGCTTCAAGAAAAATTGTTCCTCAGAATGTGCCAGTGGATCATTGAAGGGCATAAAGAAAATTAATAGAGAACAGTAACATTTTCTGTTCTTTATGCCAAAGAAAGGTCATCTAATTAAATTTTCAGATAATGTATTAAAACAGAATAAGAAGTTGGAGTTTATTCACTCAATATAGTAAAATTATCAAATGTACTGCTACAGGATATTGTAGAAAGTGAAAGTATAATAGGTACAAAGTTCACAAAAGCATTGATCAGACTTCATAAGCAAGGTGGTCCAGATGCAACTTTTTCCAAAAAAATCTCTAAACAACTGATTATCAGAAGGCAAGAGAAAGTATTTTTGGAAATAAATGAGTTCTGTTTCATGTAATGCTTTAGGTATTTTGCAAGACATTTTGACTTATGTGTGAAAATCAAAAAAGTCTTCATCTGTTTCTGAAATTAAGAGGGATATTTATATTGGAACACAAAAAACTGGTTTGGTGGCAAGTAATAATATTTTAGTTTTCTTCTTTCTATAAGGTTGAATGTTGCTGGCTTTAAACTCTGGACCATCATAGGAGTAACCACTCAAGGTATGCTGAACTAATGCCATTTATTCTTGAAGATATTAAAAGATTGTGGTGTTGCTGCTTATGTGTCATGAAAACGAAACCCAAGAGAGTCTGGAGGTAGACCACACATATTGCAAAAAAGTTCAGGCTACCTTTGTGTAGCTTCTTCAGCCTGGTGCTACAGCTGTTCGGTTTGATTTCAGCAAGTTTTGGAGTTTAGCAGAGAGACTCTGTGGCATTTAGGGGCCTTTGAATATAGATTATAGATGTAAAGAAGGAGAGAACCAGAACATTATTGATAGGGCTTCCAGGGGATCCAGCACAGAAGACTGTAATTTGATAAATATGTAATTTATGATAAATATGTATTTTTTGATAAATATGTAATGTATATAACCCCAAAAATTTCAGTTTAGCAGTGGGGGGCTTTGTACAAGTTAATGACTCTTTTTTTTTATATACCCAATAATGTTTATATATTGAATTTGACCTGCAACTTTATTTCATTATAAAATTAAGTTTAATAAAGCCTTTTTTTCAGAATTCATGCAATTCTGCAAATTGGCCTGTGATTAATCCTAATTCATGAAAAGAGTAAATAAATTTTTTAATCATTATGTCAAAACTTTTTGGACTGCTCACTGCTAGTTATCACATATGATAAAGCTAGGTAAGGGACTGTGGAATCACTTCTAGAAGATTTTAGTGTAAAATAAAACACGGCTTAAACGATCTTCAGCTACATCTGAGGTGAAAAACTGGATTAAATTATTTCAGTGGGACTAGAAATATGTTAAGTCTTTCCTGGAACACAACATTACACAAGCAATGTGAGACTATTCATGTGTTGTGAAGTAATCAATTCTTAAAGTAGAATGTTTTCAACCATATTTCTTATTCATCCAAAGGCTTTTTGAATTAATCTACAAAACCTAAAGATTAGGCTATCAATTTTAGCAATTTATTATTTAGCAAGTGTGTTCTCCTGAGTTAAAATACTTCTTTGTTTATTATGGGGATCTCTATTGCTTCTTTTATTTGTATCACGAAGAAAAGAAGGATTGCACATACCATAGATGCATCTTGAATATGTGTAATATGTAGGAGTATAGGTGAGATACAAAGGGCTTGTTGATAATTTTATGTACATCAATTAATAGTTTTATCTCTCTGAAAATGCAATGCTTAAACAAATTTTCTCCACAGTAATATACTACTAAATATTGTACAACCAAATCTGTTCAGTAAATACATAAGCAATTCATGATACTGAAAAATTTTGCTTTTTTCAATTATATTCATGTTGTCCTCTACATTTTTTCCAAATTATATGATTCTATGTTCACAGGTACTTAGATCTTGTTCTGTAATTTGGAATCTTAAGTATATTTCTGTGTCAAGTCTGTATTGATGAAAAGGTACATAAAAATTTAAAATTCTAAGATTATCTGAAATATATAAAAAACTTCTTAGACCTAGCTTGCAAATTTTTAATACTTACCATGATTATAAAAGTTTTTTCCTTTGCCAGTATTCAGCCTTCAATGGAAACTTATGACAAGAAAGTGAACAAGCAGAGAATGCAAAATATAGGGGTTTTGTTCCTTTTTGTTCTGCTAGTGCTTGAAACCTAAAAGGTAAGAACATCATATGATACAGAATTCATGTGCTCATTTCTATGCACTCAGTGTTTTCTTTAGTTGAGATTTCATAAAATTTTAATCTGTAGCATGTACAGAATATTAGAATATTAGGACTTATTTGTGATTTTTTGAGCTTTGGTTTAAGCCCTAAAGAGATTTACCAAAATCTATTCAAATAATAGACAAGCCAGAATATGGGTGATAAGAACACTTAACGTGTTGTGTACATAAAGACATGACAGCAACAACTAAAAAGCATTTTAAATGAGAACAAACATAAATTGAACACAGTGTCAATAATGTCAATATGTAATGTGAATCTAATTCTACCAGAGATATGTTAATGTAAGATAATGTGGAAAATTTTGAGTGTAGTTCTGAAATGCTGGGGTTTTTTTAATTATTAACCCCAAATCATGATATTATATAAATATTATGCTATTCATAAATGTTTCCCATACGCCCTTCCCCCTCGCTCTCCATCTTCACAGGTGCATATTTTATTGCACCACAAATGCAGAAAAACAGCTATGTAATATCTTTGGGTGAGATTCTTATAAGAAGGGTATTTTTTTTATTATTTGCACAAGGCTCAAGATATAAGATTCAGTTCCCAGCTGTGTTACAATAACTTGCTGGCCTCGGGCAATTGACTTAGTCCCCAGTGTGTAAAACAGAAGTAATATTCCATATCTATTATGATCTGGCTGTCTGATTTATTCAGTTGTCAAAAGTAGTTTTTTCAGGCAAAGACAGTTGCTTACAACAATTTCTGTGCAAAGCACAGGGGGTATCCTGTCACTCTCACATGCTTATCTAGATGCTGCTAAAACAAGCTATCTTCAGAAGCTAAAATCTCAGACAGAGCTTTCTCCTGGAGGTTTCTAAGTAGAGCAGATAAAGCTTAGCTTTAGATTGAGCTGCACAAGAATTGGTGTTCTAACCAATACTATTTCTTCTCTAAAGCAGCAGAAAAAATATATTATCAGAAGACTTATTTTCTCATCAGGTACTATAATTATACTATCTGGGCTGTTGAGAGGATGGCATGTAAATACTTGCAGTTCCCTTAGACAAGAAAGAAATGAGGGACCCTGAGGTCCTCTGGGAATGCTGCAAATTGCATGTGCTGATTATGTGAGGAAAAGGTTCACACAATCTTTTCCTCTAGAACTGCAGCAAATATTTGAGGTGACTGAAGAACTTGCCTTTTTCTTATTTTTCTTGTTCATGCCCTTCTTCTATAATTCACAGGATTTATGGCATCTATTCTTCCTGCAGTTGGCATTCCTATCTCACTGCCCTGTGCCAACCCCCACACTTGCTGCCTCCTGCTTACTTCACTGTTACCCCTCACTTAAGATTTTCTAAGTTTTCTAATAGCTAAGATTGATTTAGTAAGAAGCAAAAGGGAGGGACTACTGGAGTGAAAGAGATGATTTTTGAGAAAAACTCAGTATCTTTCATTTTCTTTGGTGGAAAAGGGGCATTCAGCATTGTACTGGCATGGAGTGTAACCTCAGTACTGGACTGTAACATGGCATCCAAATGTTTATCCACAAAACTAAATCCTGTGGGTACAGTATGTAAAGTAAGAGGTTGCACTCTTAACACTTTGCTGACTGACAAATCCAGTTTCAAGTGCAAGATGAAAAATGACCTTGAATTGTGAGTATCTTAAAACCGAAGTATTGTTTACCACCTTTAAATTTCTGAATAAATATTAACTTAAAACCGAAGTATTGTTTACCACCTTTAAATTTCTGAATAAATATTAACCTGCCAGTAAGAGCAAAGTTGTGAGCACGAATCCTTCCCACATCCTCAGATGGCATTTGTTGCATAAGCAAGACTTGCTCACAAGATAGCAACTCAGATAAATACATTACAGACAAGAAATTGCACAGTGAAATTCAGAAAGTCTGTCAGACTATGGGTGGCAAGGATCTAAGGAAGCAGATTAAGAGCAGGATAATGTTGAGACATGAACTGTCAGAAAAGTGAAAGAACAGCAAATATAGCAAAAAGTACTACAACCTGTCTAGGTGTTCCCTTCATGAAAATAACAATGGTTGGGCAACTTATTGAGTGCACACATTCAGGAATCCAGAGTTAGCTGGGTTGAGGCTAGACTTGTGCCATGGAAAGTAAAGAAAAAGCATGATAAAAACTGGGAAAACTACCTTAGAAGTTTGCGGTTGACAGACTTTGGAAAGAACATGATTTTCGGTGACCTCCATTTTCTTTTTTTTTTTTTTTTTCTCAAATTGGTAAATGGATGAGTCACTGTGGATTGCTCGTTACTGTCAGAACTACTGCACAAGAATAGAAGCAGTTTGTATGAAATAGGGAACCTTTCTTGCAGTTTCAAGTATGTTTCTTCTTTCCTAGCACAGGTTATGAATGGCTTGGTTGTTGGGTACTGTGTTTTTAGACATTCTTAGCACATTGCTCTCTTTTCCATACTGTGAGCAGACATTCATTGGTTGTATCTGGAGTAGATTCTTCATAGAGCTCTTAAATTAATGAGTTTTTAATATGTAACTGTAGAGTAGCTTTATGCACACATAGATACTTATTCCCATAGGCTTTTTATGTAGGCGTAGAGATGCATTTAATTCTTTGCATCCTTTAGAACCCTTTATTCATCTCCTTATGACAGCCAAGTGCTTCAGTTCTCTTTTGTTTTAAATAGGTTTAAATAATTTTGAAGGGTGTACAAGCTCTGCAGGTTTTGTTACTGAGTCCAGATGAAACTTAGTCTGGAGCTGTGGCTCATTTTTTAATCTTCCAGTGTCACAGAGGAGAGAACTGCATACTGCAGGTTATCTTGTTCCATATGATAAGTCCACTGCACCTGTGCAGCGCGGCTGTGGCTTTATAATAATAAATCATGGCGTAAATGGCACACTCAGGAGGTAATGGACTTTCATGCAAGCAATAACTTGGTCACCTGTTGAAAGCATTGGGCTAATTGCTGGTCAGCAGTGGAGCAAGAAAACAGCTGTGAACCCCAGAAGCGCCAAGCACAATGCATGTGTGCAGGGCTGAGCTATTGCATGTGCCCTGGGTGAGTGGTGTGCAGGGGAACAGCCAGACTTCAGCAGCACCAAGCAGCCCACGCAAATTCAGCAACTCCAGAGCTCCCAGGACATGCCAGTTCTCTGCTGGTCCAAGGATGCAAGAGGAGAAAGGCCTGAGACTCATCCAAAAAGGCACCTAGGTGCTCTTATATCCACTTCCAAAACAGTTCCTGCAGTGCCCTTAGGCAAAATGGGGCCAGCACCACCAATGGCTGCCTAATTGACTTAGGCCCGGAAGGTAAAGAAGGGAACTAGAAACCAGTGCAAACTGAAAGGCAGCTGTGTTTAAGAACAAATGCTTCAACACTTTTCTTATGGTGACTGCAATAACATCGTTATCTGTTAATTCACTTCTTCTGGCAATCAATGTCTTAAGTTATAGTCGGTACAAATCTCAGCAATCTATTTAGGACTTAACATAGATGTATTGCATTAAATTGCCTTTCTTAAGTGGAATTCCAGCAGTATTAATTACAAAATTATGCCATACCTAGAGCATTTTATGTAATGTTTTGCTAATACTCCATTAATTTATTATATTTTGCCTCATAATTTAGAACATTTTGGCTAAATTATTCCTAGTCCCTTTTCCCAATTAATTTATATAACAATAATTTTGAAAAGCATAGCTAGTCTATAACTTTTTATCCAAATAAGTAAGAGTACCCATTATATAAATTACAGGAGCTATTTAGGAGTTCAAACAACACTTGGACCATTAAAAATATTTGAGAACCTTAGTTAATGTAATTTTACAGGCAAAATATACTGATTTTTTTCTAACAAATGAAATATTTCAAGAGCTGTCTTAGTGGTTTTCATTTAATAGAATGCAGAGAAGGGAATAAATTTAGTTTAGCAGAACCTCTCAAAATAATGTGTCATTGCAAATGGTAAAAATTGAAAATGAGGAAAAAGGCAAATAAACATTTAAAACACAAGTATAACCTATTCCAGAAATAAATTGTATTTATTTCTGTTTAAGTGCATCATCAGTAATATTTAATTGAATGGTCCAGGAGAGTCAAAACAAGAAGGTTGTACAAATACTGTTCCAGCTTTTCTACCAGCTTTTCCTGAAGCAATGTTTGGATGCTTCCTGAAGCAATATTTGATAAATAATGTTTGGAGGGAGAGCTGAGAAAGGATTAGAGAAAGGGTGATGCCTCACTGTGAAATGCATATATTCAGTACAAAGTAGCATTAGAGAAAGGGTGATGTTCCACTGTAATGCTGCCTTTGTGTAATGCATGTACTCAGTATCTCATACCTATGAGTTGCTGAAATTTCTCATCACTTGGCTGTAACCTGTGTTCCCAATGTAAGGTGTTTCCTGATCTTTCATCATCTTTCATCTGGAGTACTCAAAATACTTGGGAAAGAGAGAAATACATAATAATAAATAATACACAACACATACTTGTATGTGTATATGTTTGCTGCCACATTCTTCAATTTTTTAAAATGTTTTGAGGAGATAAAACTCATATTGGCCTTTATTAAGCCTTTCAGCCAAGCAAGTAGCACTTTTTCCAGGAGAGGCTATTTGATATAGGACATGAGGAATTAGCCTGATGATTTAGTCAAGTACCCTGTTCCTGACCCTGTCACCAGTCTTCAGCATGGCTTTTGAAAAGCCATGTTCCCACTTTGTTCTTCCAGCTTTGGCTTGGTGTTTGAGACTAATAATATTGATTGGTCTTTTTTAGAGCACTGTGAAATCTACAGGTGACCAATGCTTTGTGAATCCTTTGCTGGCCATATTTTGTCTTATTTGGAAATCTTCTGGCCTTTATGTCCCAGCTCAGCTGATAAATAATGAAGAAATAGTCATGTAATATTCATTTTACATATCTAAAAATGGTGTTATGAAGAAACTAGAAAACCTTGTTTCCCTGATTCTTTGTGTGATTACTGGTGAAAGCAGACAGCTTTAGGAGAAGGTTTAGAGCAAAGTCCATTCTGTGAATAAGTAATTCCCAATATATTGCATTTTCCTGGACCAGAAAGGGCCCGGCTGAAGCTCAGGAGTAAAGAAATAAGAATGGAATAACGAGAATGAAGGCAAAGAAAAATACACAGAGAAAATGTGAAGAAAACAGGACAAGAACAACAGAAAAAAAGCCCAAAAATAGGTTTAAATTTTAAACTAAGTGTTAAGCTTTTCCTTTCTAATCTGCTGGCTCATTTTTGCAAGTTTTTTTAATGTCTTTGAAATGTATTATTTAATTAAAATTTCATCCTAGTAATAGGTTGAGGTTGCTTCTTGATAATTTGCCACTACTAATCCTATCCTTCTCTAATATACTCTGAGGATTTTGGCCTCAAAATTAGCCTGGAAATTATTAATATTATTATTATTATCTAATAAATGGGAAGCTTCCTCAAGCTATCATTATATTATTTATAAATCTTCAGATTACACTAATAACTGTCCTGTTTTACCTTGTGAAGGGAATAAAAACATAATTATATGAGATCTTGCTATCTAGATCACTGTCAGTCAAAGGCAGAGGGAAATTTCTGGGAGAATCTTGCAATGCAGCCTGGTGGTACCTAAAGGGAGCTTGCAGGAAGGCTGGAGAGGGACCTTTTACAAGCTGGAAAGGGCTTGCAGTGGTAGGACAAGAGGGAATGGCCATAAGCTGAAGGGGGATAGATTTTGATTAGACATTATGAATAAAATCTGTAATATGAGGGTGGTGAGGTACTGGAATAATTTGGACTCCCCATCCCTGGAGGTGTTCAAGACCAGACGGTGTGGCTCTGAGGAAGGTAATCTATCTATAATTAACAAAATGCTCATAACTTAGTCAATATGAGCTACGGATTTGTTCTTCCCATGTGTGATCTTTCTGACAGAAATGAATGTCAAGACAAGGTGTCTAATTTTCTCTCATATTTTGTAATGGATTGCATTTTCTCTGTCACACCTTTAGAAGATGTACGTGCGATAGAATTTTCATAATGTCATGGGTCTTGCTTTGTTTATATTCAATTCACATCCATGATAATCCTTTAGGACATAGTACTGCAAGGTGCTGAGCAAAACTGGGGAGTTACTGAGCAATGTCAGCTCTCATAGAAACCAGTGAAGTCGAGGGCAATTTGCTACCCAAGGAGACCTTTAGGACTTCAGAGTTAGTTAATCCATTTGTCTAGTAAAATAAATGGATAAGACTCGGGAGGAAAGCATCTTACCTGTGGCTCCCCTGAGGTGTATCTCTGCTGCAGTCACAGGACTGCTGTGGCACAGAATTCTGCATAGGCTGCAAAATCTGTCCTGGAGGGAAAACAGCACCTGCCAGCAGGGTTGACATGTTGAGCATGTGACAGAGTTTCAGAAAACACCTGCCACATCCAATCACTGGTAGAAGGTAGTTTCTGAATCTGACAAAGCACAGTCATGAGCTGAATCCAAGTGTATGGTGTGCTTGGGCCAGTTGTGACTTGGGTCACTCTAAGTATAAGCAGAAGTAAAAAATCTTCAGTCTAGACCAGCAAAATTTCTTTGGTATTTCATCTTAAGAAGCCCCATGTGTGCTGTAATGTCCTTTTCTGCTGCCCCCTGTCCCAAAGTAGTCAGCCAAATCTGGATCCATAATTCTTTATAATAGACACCTCACTAAGCCTTGTTTTCCTGCACCCTCTCTACAGACTGCAGACTGAAGAAATATTAAAATCTCTCATTTCCAAATTGCCCTTGAAGGCTTTGCTGTGTAAGTAAAATAAATTATATTAGGTAACATTTCTAGGTGCTGCTGCTGTTAACCTATGCTGTTGATGTCTTAGGATGGACCTGGCACAGTTTTAGCCAATGCTAATGGCCATTTCATGTCTTCAACAGCTTCTGGGTATAGTTTGAGCTTCAGCACCATCAATAGATAATTTCCAAATGGGGTGTTTGGATGTGCCCCTGTTGTTGATGGTGAGAGTGTTCAGCAGTGTGGCTGCAGGATGTTCTCTGTCAGCCAGCAGCAGCAACAGATGAAGACAGTATATTTTATTTGCTGGTGGAGAGAGCTTTCCATTCTAATACAAAGCACAGGTGGAAGAAATTATACTAGCTGTTATTTAAATGTGTTGTAATTTCAGCATTCATACAAGAAGGAAAATCCCTAGCCTCTACTGTCTTCTAAACATTTGGTTTACAAACACATTCTTGCGTTTCCTTTGAAGATCTTCTGATTGTCAAATTATTGGCATGGATTGGGTTGAGAGCAAAGCTATTTGTCACTTAACTTAAAATTAAGTCTTGTGAATTCAAGCATTGATAGTGGCTAGTGGTGCCCTGTGTTTGGATCCTGACTGTAGAGGTTACATTTGGATGGTCTGAAGAACTTCTCTAACCAAGGAAGTCTTCATTTCTCGAACCAGAGAATCACTTTTCACTGAGAAGTAAGAAGCTGAGCTCAAACTAAGGAGAGCCACAATCCATTTGAAAGTGTATTGGCCACTGAATTCATTGCCAAGTGTGGCTACAAATACTTTCAGTTTCAGGTGCTGTACAAGGGACCCTGACCTTCTGAAATGTGATTAGATGGAGACAGCAAATGGCATGATCCTCATGACAGACACCTCATGTTCAGCATTTCCCAAGCACATCTGCAGTGATACAGAATTTGTTTACTTAAACCTTTGTTTCTGAGAGTAACCCTTTTCTTTGCAAGAAATCTGAGTTATCTCCACAGATTACTAATAAATTTGTTAATATTCAGATAGCATTTTGAATCCTTCTATGCTCTTTTACATCAAAGAAGGTTAACTCTTCTATGTATAACCTCATTAGTTTTGTTAGTTTTAAGTATATACCTACCCTTGTTCTTGGCTTTGGTAAAAGCTGAGCAACATTTGCAGATTCATGTTTAATGAAGCTTTGGCATTTAAGGGTATTGCAAATGCAAATATCATGGTATGAAAGTAATATTTGTGTGTTACAGGAGTTGAATCTTGGAATATATTTAAATATAATAGTATGACATGTGGGTTTTTCCCTGAAGTTTAACAATATCTGCCAAATATTTGAGAAAGGGGGGAGGGGAGGGGAGGGAGGGGAGGGGAAAAGGAAGGAAAAGGAAGAGAAAAGAGAAAGAAAATTTTGGTATGCAGGAATCAATGAAAATGGTCTACTTTTGCACCTAAACTTTAGAAGCTAGTGTTTTTGTTTGTTTACTCATTTTCTACTTCTGGTTTTTACTTTGTAAAAAATCTTGTCTTGTGTACAGTCAAATGCAGAACAAATGCAGGGAAAGACAAATGAATTCATGTGAGTAGCATATCCAGCCTGTCCTAGATGCTAAGGGTACATGTATAGCTTCCTTGTAATATAATAATTTGCAATCACAATATAATGTATAATCGTAAGAGTATAATAATCTAATATGACAATAGTACAAAATATATGTAGGGTAGCATCTTTTTAAACCCAGGAATGAGTGATATATAAAGCATAAAGGAGCATAAAGGTTTGAATTCACCAGACATTTTAGGCTGGCTCCTGAGTTATTTTATGCTTTTTTTAGTCTTACAATAGCATTTGAAATACCATTGTGCTCTGCTTCAAAGTTAGTGCTACTGTATATAAGCACATTCCTTTCACCATTTTTGAATATGGAGTCAGCCAATTTAGTTGAGGGCAAGGCTCTGAGGAAGGATAAGCAGGAGGGCTCTCATGACCTTGTCTATATATGCATACACTCTCTAGAGCATGTCACTTCTCATTTGTCCTATTCTTACTGCTCAAATGCAGTGTCTTCTTTTCCCACTGTAGCATGAGAGAATGCAGTCAGGACTGCTGGTCATGATCATTGTTCCAATCATAGAAATTCACCACTTGCACCTCTTCTTGGACAGCTGTAGGATTTAGGATGATTTGGCAGTTTCCAGTTCCCTGTTATGAATTATTTTCCTGTTCACTGTCAAGCGTGTGTGTGTGCAGGTATCTGTCTGTTAAAATGGGACAGCCAAAGGATCACTGTTTGGAAATTACTGCTTAGGCTAAGCTTGCACAGCCATCCTAGCTAAAGATAACATTTAGTTCTCCTCACACTGCCTGCATGGCCCGAATACATTTTCAAAGTGTCAGTCTTGATTTCAATCTTTCTCTCTGCCCTTCCTAATCTCTGATGCATGTAGAGGACACCATGAAATGGATTTTTCTTGCATTTGAATTTCACTGATTTCCTAAATCCTGTTTGCCTGGAGGCAGAATGACAATGTGATTTCCTCCTTTTCCACTCAGCTCTCAGAGGTAGTGCTCAGGACAACGCTATATGTAGTCACTTAAGCATGACCAGAAGCACTCCCCACTATGACCGGTTCTTCCCTTTATCTTACTTTTATTTCATATTTTTATAAAAACTTCACCACGGTTTCTTGTGCCCATTGAACTCTTGCTGCTTTGTGTCCTGAGCCACTGCTCAGATCATCTTGCCTATTGAGAGCAGAAAGGGAAGCCGTACCACAGAGCTGCTGCCAGCCCAGACAGCTGTATTGACTGAGGGTGTGAAAAGCTCATCCTACTAAACTGACATCATGCTGTTCTTACAGCTCCTGTGAACTTCTGTTTGTTTATTTTCTTAGTTTATGTCAGAGGCATAAAAAGGCAGAAGAGCTTTTGCTGCATTTGGATCAGAGCTGGAGATGGAGCCTGGTTTCTTTGTATGTCATTGTGGTTGCAGGGTCTTCACCCCTGAAATTTGTCATGTGGACAGAGGTTTTGAATAAAAACTAGAAACAGGACACATGCTTTTACATCAAAGGTAAGCACCAGATTCAAAAGTGCAATTTGAACTCCTTTCTTCTTCCTCCACTCAAAAGGGAAGCTGCTTAGTCTTCAATCGATAAACACATTTTATTTCATTTTAGTAACTCCTAGTCTCTCTGGCGCATAGTTTTCCCTTTTTTATGTGACCAGGTTAAGAGAACCTTGGCATAGTATAGTAATTCAGTGCCTAGATTGACTTGGTGTCCAACAAGGTTCTGATCTATCAAAGGAGAAGTCAGTCTTCTCAGAGCATTCCTAAGACACAGCAAAGAGATTATCTTTCTTCAAAAACATGGTTATGGCAGCTGCTTTCTTTTGAGAGCAAGTCTAGAGTGAAAATTGCTCTCCCTTTCAGAAAAGAGCCTACTAAACATTTGGCAAGAAATCAGGAGAATCAGTCCTGTAACATACATCTTTCTGGAAAAACTTTCTTAGTATTGTGCTACAAGTTATTTAAATTAAGGAAGGACACTTTCTACTTTTCCTCTTAATGTTCTATCATGGTGAAAAAAAGGCATCAAGATTCAATGACTTAAGAGAGGGAGAGGAAGAACATTGACAAGGGAGCATCTTAGCTATACCATTTCCTGGTCTTTGCTTCTATAACTGGTTATTTTGTCAAAGAAAGCATGGAGGGTAAATGTTACAGACAATCTGATCAAGCAAAAGAAGTGGGGTGATGCCTTTGATCAGGGAATTGAACTTTAAAGTTAAATTAATAAAATGTCAGAGGCCTATTAAATTATTCCAGGTACAAAGCAGAATTTTAAGGAGAGTAATTTTGGCCTTAGGTACCAATCTTCACCCAAATACAATTAAATGGACTGATGTTTGGTTTGTTGGTTTTGGTTTTTTTTTTGTTTTTTTTTTTTTTTTACCCTGGTTCTTGTCCTGAGGTAGTCAAGGAAGATACATGGAACAGCTGGATTTTTTAGCACTTTTTCAATAACATGAAATGTTTTTGTCTGTGATTGTTCTGGTACTGTGGGGATTACCAGTGCTACCTTTATGCTGAGTCAGAGTTCATTCTTAGGAGGCCTTCAAACTGTCTAGTGCTTCAGGGCTGCTGTCCCATGTATTAATTTTTAGTGAACCCTTCCTCTAATTATAGCACAGCCACACAGCAGTTCTCTGAACTCTGTAATAAACTTTGTGTAAAATCCTCATTGTCTGTGTAGGAACATAGCTGCCAGGATACTGAGGGGACAACCATGTAAGACCTTTGAACATTTCAAAAATTGAAAAACAGTGTGCTCCGAGAAGCTTGCATAAAATCTTGTACTTGGATTCAGCTGATGTTACTATGTCAGCATGAGTTGCTTGAGGGAGGGGAGAACAGCAATGCTTTTCTATTTCTAAACACTCTCTTACATTTGTTTAGTTTATGCAGCATAGTTTCATTTCAATCTATGCGGAGTTATACTGTTGGCATGTTGCTTTCACTATTCACTTAAAATAGAGAATATAAAACAGGGAAAGTAAACTGCGGCAAGTGGGACAGATGGAATTTTTCCTCTTATGTAAAAAATACAAAGTAATGAATATGTATGCAATCACTTTTTTACACATGACATGCAATGAATAGGTCTTTGTGTCTCTGTCATAGCCCCCTAAGATACTACAACCTCACAGAGATTCTTATGTAAATCAAATTAAATGCAGTATCTAGTGTCTTCTCATTAGCAAAAGGGAAAGGTGCCCCTTCTTGCAGGAGTGGCAAAAAAGATGTTTTTAATGAAACAGATGTCTCATTAAAAATATTAATGTTGTATTTTTTCAGACTGAAAAAAAGAATGCCATAATAAAAACAAGTAGCCAAGGAAGGAAACAAAGCACACTTTCAACAACTGCTCTCTTCTACCCTCTATCAGTTTTTTTGCAGCAGCCATCATCCAAAAAGCTGAAGGGATTCTTTTAAGCCTCTTCATGCACCTCTTTTTTGTCTGATTTCTGTATTAATTTATAAAACCTGTGAAAGGAAATGTAATCACACCAACTAACAGTAGGATTCACATTCTGCAATATTTACCAAGGAAGTTAGGGTCTTATTTTGTAAACAGCTGGCAGAAATTATGTGCAGTAATGTATTTAATCAAGTAGTTTGAACAGTCAAATATAGTGAAAAGTTCATTAAATTTATCTTAATGAAAACATATGTTGTCAGAACAGAGCCTTCAAGTCAGTGCATGTCTTTGAATACCTCTGAAGCTCCATTGTACATACCAACTATTCAAAATAAGAAGTAAAATATGCAGAAGTGAATTTTCAGTTGAGTCTAGTGAGACAAGCATCAATTCCTTTTTTGGTCTCTACATGTGGGTGATCTGAACATGAAGGATTTTATTTTCTCTTTAAAAATGTGTTCAGAAGAAGGCAATTCCAAGACTGTTGATTCAAATGAAACTCAGTAATTGAGTAAACAGTGGCTCGTACTATATCCCCTGCAATATCTAAGTATGGCCCTGGAGTGCTGTTAGAAAAGGTAAACTCCAAATGATTTCTGGACTGAATTATTCCTCCTTGCTTACCTTGTACTGCCTGTGAACCTACAAACCTAATTCCCAATAGGGTACTTAAAAGCAAGTGTAACAGGTTCTTATCTAACATTGAAATCGTGAGACTCTGACTAAATGGAGCCTTGTTCTTACACTTTCTGTTCTCTGGCCATTTTCCATTTGTCATGTTACCGTATATGTGCATTTATTTTAGAACCTATTGTTCACTGTTTGGTTAAGTCATATTAAGTAAATACATCCTTTCATTTACCATAACACTGAGCTATTGTTTTGAAAATGTGTGCTGCTTAATTCACAAATCCAAGATTATTTCATCTGCTCTCTTTTCCACCAACACAATGGACTTTGCCAATCATTGTAATAAATTTGCTTAAGAGATAAGAGTTAATATAAGCTCATTCAGCTTTGCCATCTATCATGCAGCCACATTGAGTGGCCTCTTTAGTATGCAGTATAATTAAATGTTATCCTTGAGGAGTTTACATATTGCTTATTTTGATTCTCCTGTAATAATGGGAAAATTGCTTTGCCTTATAAGCTTGATCTCTACAGTCCCATATGAAAGATGTGTTTATTTACTGTATTTTAAAATAGAAGAGATATATTCCAGGAGGTAAAGACCATGTAAATATATTTGCTTTTAACTGAACAAAAGAGATGGTACCTGAGGGGCCAAATGCTGGGAATGCCCAGTGGGTCGGACTACCCCTGGAGAACTGGCTCTGCACAGCCCTGCTGCTGTTCAGTGTGCTGAGGCACCTCCAAGGCAAAGCCAAGAAATGCAGCATCAGCAAGGTCCATGGCCAGGCACAATCCTTGGTTTATCCTCAGTACAGCTAGAGTCACAGGCTCCAACTCCAGTGGAGCACAGCTCCCAAGTGGCGGAACCTTGGCTTCCTGCTGCTCTTGCTTACACAGCCCAGCCACATCATCTCAGAGCTGGTCTGAGCACCCACAGCCAGAGCTCCAGGAAGGGCAGAGACAGTGCAGAGTCTGTTGAATGCTCTCAGGGCCCCAGCAAAGGGTAGAAAAAAAGACTTCTGAGGCTCCCATAAAGTGCTGTAATGGTCCTGTATTTTGTAACATCTCAAAATATTTCCTGCAGTGTTTCCATAGGAAAGTAGAGTGAGTGCTAAAGAAGTATCATACTCTTCAGCTTCTCCTGAGTAAGGCTGTAAAGCCAATGACAATATTAAACTCTACATTTAATATGTATACATTTAGTATGTAGAGCTAAGAATGTCTATAATTGCTTCCAAGACCACATTTCATAGAATCATGGAGTCACAGAATCATGGAATCAGAGAATCACAGAATCATAGCATAACGTGAGTTGTAAAGGATTTTAAAGGTCATCTAGTTCATATCCCTCTGCTGTGGCAGGCATACCTTGCATTAGACCAGATTACTCAAAGCCTCATCCAACCTGGCCTTGAACACTTTCAGGGATGGGGCATCCACAAGTTCTCTGGGAAACCTGTACCAGTGCCTCACCAACCTCACAGAAAAGAATTCCTAATATTTAATCCACACCTGCTGTCTTTCAGTTTCAAGCCAGTTCAATTTGAAGGAAACCAAGTGATAGCCTTAACCTATAACTACATGCCCTTGTAAATAGTCCCTCTCCAGCTTTCTTGTAAAACTCCTTTGAGTACTGGAAGATTTCCATAAGTTCTCCCTAGCATGTTCTCTTCTCCAGGCTGAACAGCTCCAGCTCTCTCAGCCTGTCTCCATAGGAGAGGTGCTCTAGCCGTGATCATGGTCAATGCCCTCCTCTGTACTCAGTACAGTAGCTCCACATCTTTCCTATGTTGGGGGCATCAGAACTGGATGTGATTGTTGTTTTAAAACTTCATTGACTATTTGAGTTTCTTTGCTTTTAAAAAACCAGAATTTAAACACACACTGTACTTTGTTGTTTTTGCAAGCACAACACATGTAGGACTCATACACTGGGCAAATACAAATTACTTACAACACGATTTTAAAGTATTCTTGATCTTGTGTCAATACTAAGGTCTGTCCATATTTTTTACACAGGCAGATTTGTGTAAATATATATAATTTACTGTAGTTTCATACAACATGAATTTGCTGATTAAAAGTGGAGAGCAAATGAGCAGAGAATTGCACAATCATTAGTCTATTGAATGCTTTGAAAAAAATTACTATTATAGGGAATGATGTAGAAATACAAGGAAGTGTTTGCAGGAAAAACAAAAAACAAAACCACACAAACAAAAAACCTGAAAAGCAGCAATAGAATCAATATAAAGTCAGAAATCCATGATGTATGAAAACCTCTGATTCTTCAAATGATCAGAGAAAGACCAAAAAGGGCAGAGCTTGCATACATTAAGACCATTCAATTGCAATGCCCTATTCAAAACTGTTTTCAGCTTCTTAAGAGAGAATTGGCCTCTTCACAAAGGTACTAGTTGAGCATCACCCTCTATTATGAGAAATATGTATAATGTGCCATCAAATAACAGGAACATAAAAATTAAAGAAAAAAACCCCTGCATTTTAAATTTTAATAGATTTTCTTCCTCCTTTGTACTTCTTGATAAACTAGGTAGAGAATTTTAAGTGTCATGGAATATTTAGGGTCAATTTTTCTGTTAATGTTTGCTAAGTTATCAAGCAGATGCCCTGGTCTACAATGATTAGAGGCTGTTACTGGAATTTAGCCCCTGACACACCTGTGTCAAACCAGTATGACAAAAAGCATGAAAGTCTAAGTGCTGAAGCAATCTACAAGGATGTGCCATAGTCTCCTGCTCACTCTCAGATAATATTCAAGTCACATGCCTTTAAGTAATAAGGGCAACAATAAAAGTAATTTCTAGAACTTTATATGCTAAATCACAGCCCCAAACCAGGGTCAAAGTCTAACAGTAGTTTAAGTTATATGTCCTTTTTCACCTTTCTGAAATATTGCCTTGTTTTTAAAGTGTTGTGTTTACAATCGAGACAGAGGAGAATGTTCCTTCAAAATTTTAAGAAAATTTCTAATCATATCTTTGAGTTAAAGGCTGCAGACTTACTCTGATTTGAAATCTGAAGACTTGCATGGGATTTGTTTGGGTTTTTTCTTTTTTTATTTTTCTTTATTACCTCAATACCTTCTAGCTGACAGCTTTAATAATTTCTTCCGGTGAATTTTTAGGTCCCAATTCTGTAAGAACTAATTAAATAATAATTTCTTGTATATCAAGAATTTAATGGAGGTTGCCATCAACTTTGCTGCATTGTTTTGCTGTTTTATTTAATGGGCAAATTGGAGCTCTAATTGATGGAAGGTTGCCATCAATTGTGATTTAGACAGCTTCTGTGCAGCTTCTTAAAAAAAAACAAAACAAACAAAAACAAACAAACAAACCACAAACAAAAAACCCTCACAAACTAAATCTTGCTTTTCACCTCCCAAGAATGCAACTAGTGGGGTTGAGCCAAGAATAAATTTTCTTTCTCAAGGATGATAGATATATGATATGAACCAGAATCGCAGCTGGCAATTGTACTTGTCTAGTTCTGTAGGTATCTATTTTTTCAGGTGTATTGACAGCACTGTTTCTCAGAGTTTACAACAGCACTGAGAAACAATGGTAGTGTGTGCATGAGAGAAGAAATGTCAGCTCAAACTGTGGCTGACATTGAGTCCAGTAAATTTTTTTGAGACTAAGGTTATGAAAAACAGCAGTTTCTTTCTCCTGACAGATGAAATGAAGTCATCGCTAATATCTTCTGTCAAGGAATATTGTTATTACAGGACAGTATCTGTACACCATTTTAAAGAAAAACTTTAGTTTTAGATTGGACTGGTCATTTCTTTCTGGATCCTGTGTCTTAGTTTGTACATAATTAAACCAAGGACAATCTAAATGTGTCTGTTGTATGTGACTTTAGATTCAGTTGACCTCATGATCATAACTATATACCTATGCAAAGTGCTAAGCACAGAAAATTCATGAAGGCTTCTTCAGATTGGAGAGCCTAAATTTCATCTATTTCCACAAGGCCCAAGGATAAATCTCAAGCCCATAAAACAAACAGGGAACCATAACACCAAGGGGATACATAGAACTATCAAGGTGATCATTAAAGGTATTTTTTTGTAAAATAAAGATACTATCTGAATGTAATTTATAGACAATATGTCATATGAAAATGTATATTAACACAATTGAAATTTAGTTAATTATGATTCAGGTTCATTACACTTTAATTACTCAAATAGATTAACATAACTGGGACCTGAAATAAATGATGGAGGATTGTTTCTGTCATGTATTTGCTACCCTCAGCTGAAGCTACTTCAGCTGCAAGAGGAAGACATCCAAGATTTCAGGATATTGTGGAGACCCTGGGGGGCTTCCCCTGAGTTGGAGAGACACAGGAAGTTTCCCTCACAAAGCTATTAAGACTCCATTGGCTCCTTCCCCAGGTCCTATGTCTGCTCTAGGTCCCTGAGCCACTCCCTCCCTATTCCCTGACTGGCCCTTATCTTTGCACTGCCCTGAGACCAGGGTCACCCCGGGTCTTTTGGGAAAGAGAAACCTGGAACCTCCATGTGTGTGCTGGGGGAACTCTGAACATCTCACGGCGCAGCTGAATTAAACATCTCTGGATACCATACAAAGGCCCTTTCTGCTTCTTTACCCTGGACTTTACTTGTAGCAGTTCAGGCTGCTACAGGTTATGTTCTCAAAATATTCACCTTCAGCTGACTCCATGAGAATTATTGCTATACCTTCCTTACATTTATAATGCTATTTCTCAAAGATATCTGTGTGTTTCTGTGTGGTTGATGTGATCTCATCAGCAGTCAGGTCTCATTTGTTTGTTTTTCCATGTTTTCAAAGCTAAAATTCAGTTTTCTGTCCTTTCCATGAATCCTTCTAAATTTATGAATACACTTTTGGAAGTGCTTAGGCAGTAGCAGCCATTGTAGAAATGTTTTTGGCATTGCTGGATATTCAACATTACCAAGGTATTTCATCTAGGTGCTTAAAAAGGAAGGGAGGCTTTGGTAGTTTTGCCCTCTGTCTATTTCACAGCCTGGCCAATGGCAATGACATTTTCTGGCCACAAACACAGGAATGGTACATCTTCTGTCAATGGGTGTTTGTATTTAAAATCTTCAACTGTTTTATGTAAAAGAATCTTACTGGTTTCTTTCATTTCAACTGAAATAAAAACAAAACCAAAGAGGTTTCTTTGAACATCTTTGTTAAATTTTACCAAATTCCATTCATATGGAGATACTTATAGAGAAGTTTATAGCTGTTTCCCAGTCAGACAAGTGCTAAATCATTACTCATTAGCAACCTAGGCTGGATTAGTCACCTTTTTAGTCTCAGGTACATTTTTTCCAGTGGCATAGGACTCAGAAGAAATCTGAGTATTAGCAACTTCGCTTTGATCCGTCTTTTTATAAATGGGCAAAACGATAAGGATTATGAGCTGAGATTCCTTTAGTTTCATGGTTGATCCCTGTGATAACAGGGATTATGAATTCAACCATGAAACTAAAAGAATCTAAAACTAAAATTTATTCTTCTTAATAAATTTGAGAAGGCAGAACCAGTTACAGGGTTTTCATTGTTTCTTCCACCTCCACAGCTGGGAGCATCCACAGTCACTCTCATCAGGGCTGTAAACGTACCCTACCTAGCTACAATCCTTGCCTTCCAACAGTAAAGAAGCTGGACAAAACACTGAGAAGAGTATTATACACACAATTCCGCCTTAGGCACAGATGCAGACTACACATTCAAGCAGTCTTTTCTATCTCTAATATTCATTAACAGATAATACTTAAAAACATCAGCTAATAAACTAGAAGCCCACTACCTTGCCTTACTTTGCTAGTTTTATACACCTTATGCCTGCATGGATTAGCTAGTACAGGTTAATTTAAGATAAAAATTTCAAACAAGAGAAAGCACTATCGCTTAATATACTTCCAGCACAGACTTCAAAATAAAGTTTTAGCATGGAAAGAGACTGTAGAAAGCATAGATCTGAGCTGGATATCATTAGCTTAAAGCAGGACACCTTCCTTTGACCAGGATGTTAATGAAAAGCTTTCTGTTATATACTTTGCTCTTGAACTTAGTATTAATTTTCTTGGACCTTATATGTGCCATGGAAATTTTTACCAAGCTTCCTGCTGACAGTTTTCCATAAAAGCACATGGTAATCAGCAGACCAGGCTCTTCCAATATCTGTGATATGATACAAGTGTACTTTTCCAAGAATTACTATTCTCCCTGCTAAAACCAAGTAACTATATTCTGGCTCATTCTCCTTGGAGATCTCCAGAAGAGGACCAGCCTTACAAATACTAAGAGTAATTGTTGGTGGATCCATTGAATCGTACAAATTAGGTAGATATTGCACCCCATAACACCTTGTTCTCCTGTAGAATGTTATGTGTCAGGTTTCATTTCATCAGTCTCTGCTTGTTCTACATTATGTCTTCATCCTAGACAGAGAAAGTAAAGTCCAATGCTGAAAAGATTGTTTCATTCAAGTTTCAGCAACTGGAAGAGAAAGGAATCTTGAGGTATTCAAACTTAACTATCTCCAATAACCATTTTGTATAATAGAAAAACTCTGCTTTCAGAGAATGCTTCCTCATAGCCCACTCCCAAGTGTTGCATTGGCTGTTTCCAGAACCTTTCAGCTACCTAAAGTTTTAATGCACTTACAACAGAACTTACTCTTTACAGAAGGTTCATATCCAAAGAGTAGCATTGGAGAGAATCTGCTCAAATAACTTCCCTTACTCTGACAAGCTGAGACAACCTCTGACCATTTCTGTAAGATGCATTCTCCATGGGAAAGTGCTTAGAGAGCAGAGGAATCTGGCTGGCATTCACTGTCCTTGCTTTAAAAAGTTCAAAAACACCAGTAGTAGAAAGATATTCAGCTAACACATGAATAGAGCTAATACTGGGACAGAAACAACACTTCATAAAACATCATTCCATTGCAATGTATTGGACTAGTTAATTGTGGTTAAATATTTAGTTAAATAAATGTAATTTCTTTATTATTATGATTATTAATAATAAAGATAATAATATATTTTAGTTATCTTGGTAGATAGAATTAACTTACTCTTTTACTAAAAGTCATTGACACTGAGTAAACTCACAAATGGAATGAGCTGACAACTGTCATCAAGTCTGTTACTGAAGTAGAATTGCAGAGCTCACAGAAATGGAGGCATGTTTTTTCCATCCCAGTGAAAGGGCTGTTTGGGGGTGTGGTGACACTAAATGCAGTCTCACTATACAATAATCTCTTCTGGCAGGCAATAATCAAAACCCTTTGGCAAGCAGCAAGAAGGATCTTTAAGTGGCTTCTGACTTGGAGAGTAAGGCTGCTCATGACTAACCTATTTCTGCACAAAAAGGTACAAGTCAAAAGTTCTCAAAGTCAAAAGACTCAAAAGTCCTGCTTATGCCTTGCTGTGTTGTCCCTCCAACACATACTGGGGTGGTTGAAGTCCCACCTTAGGATCAGGACTTGGGAACATGATCACAGGGCCCCTGTCTGCCCATAGAGGGCCTTATACACTCAGTTTTTCTGGTCAGGCAGCCTGTAGCAGATGCCCACTATGATGTCTCCCATGACTGCTTTTCTTTTAATCCTGGCCAGCAGCTCTCAGTCAGCTCCTCATCCATCTCCAGGTGAAGCTCTATGCACTCCAGCTGGGCAATAACATAAAGGGCAAAACCCCCACTTTGTCTCTCTTCCTGTCCTTCCTAAAGAGCCTGTATCCTTTTATTTCAACACTCCAGTCATAGGAACCATCCCACTACATCTCCCTGAAGCCAATAAGATCACAGCCCTGCAGGCATGTGCATATCTGTAACTCCTGGTTTTTATTCCCTACCCTGTGTGTGTTTGCACAGAGGCCCCCGGTGAAGCTGAACTACTGGCTGCAGTGATTGGAATGACCCTGAGATATCTCACTTGGTTAGAGTATGGTGCTAGTAATTCAAAGGGCCTGGATTTGATTTATCTATGGGCAATTCACTTAGGAGCTGGACTTGATCCTTGTGGGTCTTTTACAACTCAGAATATTTTCTGATTCTGTGAATTCCTGTGTTACTCTTCAGGTGCTCTCCTGCTGATGCATGAGGTCTCTCCAGGCTCTAGGAATCTGTTGCTGGCCCTGGCATCAAACTGTTGGGCCGGGGATGAATTGAGGTTCTGCTTCTCTTGACCAGCTTGGCAAGTCTGTGACTGAAGATGACACTTTGTCTTCTCTGACGATGGACCCCATCAGCCCCACAGAGAACAGGTTTCTCAAAATGAGTCCCATGATCTAAGCAGCTGAACTCCTGGCTGTGGCACCAGATCTGCCAGATTCAACTGGTCCTCTCAAACCCATTTGCTTTGATTGGGAGGATTGATGGAAAACCTACCTGTGTTCTGGAGTCCCTTACTGCTGCTCTCAGGGCTCTGTGATCCTTTATACTTGTCAGGGTGCTCCTGGCAGTGTTCCTGATGCCCACATGAAACAACAGCAGCAGCACATAATAATCAGCGGACGATATGAGACCTCAGTCTCAGTGACACAAGTCCCTGATAAGCAGCACTCCTCTCTAGGGGGCACACCAAGTCAGTAAATGGGCTCCTCTGCACCTCTGGGAATAGAGTTGCCTACTACTATTACACATTACCTTTTCTTTTTTGTGCTCATTGTTACACTGGGAGCAGATCAGGCTGCCTTCCCAGCTCCAGCATTTCTCTCTGAGTTATGACAAGAAAGGCTGTGTTATATCCTCATCCTATGTCTCGACATAACATTGTTTGTATTTCACACTTCAGAGTTAGTTATGTAACAGTTACCATCATTAGGTAAACCCTAGTGTATGTGAGATTTAGTAGAAGGACCCTCCATGCTCTATGCATACAGAAGGAATCAACTTTCAGCACACTGCACAAAAATCCCCTTGATTCAATGTGTAGTCATAATTGCATACAGATCAAAGTGCTAATCATTCTGGCTGACAGCACCAGTGATGCAAAGCACTAAAATTCTATCCCATATTCCTTTTGAAAAATGTCCTCTGACTATGAAATATAGACATGCTTTGCATTTGCTGCCTTAATGTTTTTGGAGGTTCATAGAGCGGTGTTTCTATCTTACAAGCTTTTCTTGGCAGATGTTTATCAATCAGCATCTTTTCATTAAGCTGGCAGCCACTGTAAAAACCATTAAATCTCTGCGCAGTTCTGTCCTAGGCAATTTGTCCTTCAGTGCAGGTCTTTGCAGAGGTGCTCATACTAAAAGGTCCTTGTAAAACTCATGGCCCAAAGCTCTAATTCTGTAATGATCTCTCTGTCTAAAGATTCCTGAACCAGTGAAGAATTTATTATTTTGGCCTGTCCCCATACAGAGGTATCAGGAAAATAGGAACTAATGATAAATTAAGTTATCTCGGATTCAGAGTCACAGTCAAGGAAGGAAAGATGCTAATATATTTTTTCATGTTTAGAGTGAAAAAAGAGGGCTCTAGCTGCTCTGAGGTATGTTCATGTCAATGATAAGCTGGCAGGCATGCTGGTACTGTATTTTTGGTACTCCATTCAAAGATTTGGTTTCTAAACAAATGTAAAAGTCACATTACTAAATCAGATATCAGCAAAGCTCAGAGCTTTTGGAGGACACTGCCATGACCAGGCTCATGGGTTTGAATTATTGTTACAGTTATTTCATTATAAGAAGTTGAAAGGTGTTTCCAGAGCAAGGATCAAGCCAGAAGAAAATAAAAATATGAAAGGATTAGAATATTCTGAGGTTGAGAAAAAGAAATAATATCTTTTCTTAGACCAGCTGACAGAGCTTGTAAAAGGCCTGAGCCTTTCCTCCAGATGGGAAGCAAGAACTTCCATTGTCTAATAAGCACAAGTGGAGCAGAGCATGCAGCTTGCAAGAAAATAGGTGACAGGATCATTAGGTCCCAGTCTAGGAAAAGAGCAAGAAATATCACCTAAATAATGAGAAACATTGAGAAATTGCTTCAGGACTGGAAGAGAAGGAAGAAATTTTATATCTTTTAATGACAAAACAATATTCCTTTGGGTCTGTGTTGGGTCTATGACTAAGTATCTGGTAGAATTATAAGTCTTAGTTCCCAAGTTTGTCTTTTGAAAATATTTTATAAGTTTCCTCTGAATATTGGGCTGAATTGTTCAAAGATGAAGTAGCTGGCCTGTGGAAATTTTTTTCCCAGTGGTAGCTGTATTTTTACATCCTGCATTGATTGCATGTGTGAATTCTTTTTAGTACACAGTGGGTGTGTTGTTTTATCCAAGTAATTTCAAGGATGCTGTTTTGTGCACTGCATGAAAGTGTAGAGTAGAGTTGTTTAGGTGTTCATTGTGAGCACGAACACTGTGGTCTGTGTTGCTATGCATTATTAAATAGGATAACCAAAGATCAGAATGCTTGCCTCAGGAAAACTCACTCCCCAAAAATAATGATTTACAGATACTCCAGTTCATTTGATCTGCAAAGAGTACTCACAAAACCACCTTCATCATTCTTAAGATGATACTTACCAAAAATTGGTACTCTTCTAAGCAAATAAATCAGACCTGAATATTCTCATGACTTGCTACAATATAAACTAAACAAAATACAACATACCCCACTAACCATACACTTCTGCATTTAGTTGATATTCTGCATAAACCAAACATTTAGCTAAGCAAATTTCAATGTATATTGGGTTTAAAATTGAAGTATGCACTAGACTTGAGCTTTTTCCATGCTGCACTCTGTGTAATCAAATCATTAAATATATACAGCCTATTCTGGAAGACAACTCATCCATAATATTCTCTGCCTCTATCTCCCTCACTACTCTCCTGAGCTTTCAAGTACTCTTCCACAGCATATCAAACTTCTCATCAAAGACAAGGTTTCCATAAAACAGCATATGTCATTCAAATGAAAAAATTGACAACACATATCCACAGGAACCATAATAAATGTCCCACCAGACTGAACCTAGATCTCTTTACTCAGATAGCCCTGACTCCAAGTTCTCTTTCTTTTCCATGCTATTCTCCTTCCAGACAGTTCATCCATGTTTACCCTTTCCCCAAAGTCCCCATTTTTATTAACTCTTATTCAGTATACATATGATCATTCTCAAAATTCCTACTTCTGTCAGCATCCCTATCAAACTAGTGTCATCCTTGTGTTCTCAATACTTTTCATATCAGTGTCTTGTTCACAGCATCCCATGCAAGAACATAGGAGCAAGAGTCAGTAGTTCTGGCTACAGGCTTAGAAGATCAGTGAGGTTATGATGAGGTTAATTGTGTTGTATGCTACAATGCATAAATTCTCACTGGAAGAAGTTGTCCGGGGCCATCTAATGTCTTTTTGATCCAATGTTTGAGCGATCTTTTACCATGTATGATTTACCTTTAATCTCACACAACACTTACAACATAGCTTCTTTAGTATTGACTTTTCTTATTATAATCATTTTAACTGGAATGCTGCAGAGCAGATTGTGCCTCATAATGATATAAGAAAAGAAGATTTTGAGCTTCAATTCAGTGAGACACATTGGAAGGATAATAAAAAACCTTGCAGAATCAGAGTGAAGAGAAAAATATAACAAAGTTTTTACTGGAATTGTATTCAGATACAATTTAGCAGATCAAAATCATGGAAGATGGCTGTTCAAAACATTGGAGCAAGGGGGGAAATTGCCTCTAGTTGTTATTGCAATGCACAGAAGACATTGAACAGGTAGGTTACCTACAAGCAACTTTATTAAACAACACAGATGAGAATGTTCAAGAAGGACATGCCCTATGCAAGTCACCTTTCTCTTGTCTTGCCATCTATCCTGTATTATATAAAGATATCTGTCCATAGAAGAGCAGGAGAGCTGGTGAGAGGTCTAGAGAACAAGTGTTATGAGAATCAGCTGAGGGACCTGGGGTTGTTTGGAGGAGAGAAGGAGGCTCAAGCAGGACCTCATCTCTCTCTACAGCTATGTGAAAGGCCATGGTAATGAGATCAGAGTTGTTCTCTTTTCCCAGGTCACTGCAGATGACATAAGAAAGAACAGCTTTGTGTGGTAGCAGGAGAGGTCTAGATTGGATATTAGAAAAAATGTCTTCACCAAAAGGATTGGAAAGAATTGGAATAGGCTGCCTGTCACAGCATATGTCAGTAGAGACAGCCACAATACACAGAGTATCATCATACAATTTCAGAAGGCTTCAACACATACAGAATAACATCACTTCAGAAGGCTGCAAGCATCTACCCTTCTTGGTCTTTAGCCCAACCTTTTATACCCCTCCTCGTTCATGCATTGCACCTGTGTGCCCTCTGTTCCTTTTGGTGATGGTCAGTGCACCGGGGCACTCCATGTCTCATTGCTTTCAATGCTGCTCACCTGCTTTTCACAGCTGTAACCCATTGGGGATGAGGCTTGGCCACAGCCTCACTCCCAATTGCCACAAACTATGTGCCTACAGCTGCCCAGGAAAATGATCTCTGGAAGTATTTAAGGAATGCAAAGGGACATGTTCTTGACAGTCCTAGATTAATGGCTGGATTGTATATTTTTTTCCAGCCTAAATGAATTTATGAGTCTACTGATATTAATATATCAGTGCTTAAAATCCTTCCATCACACATGATGGAGAATATAAATATCTCTTTATTACACTAGCTGCAATAACCTGTTTCCTAGATACTCACTTCTGCAATTACTCTGTGTAGCAGACTAGGACAGCATGGCCTGCTGCCCTGCCTGTGCAGAGGAATCCTCTTTCCCCTGTTGAAGAGGAAGTAGTGCACCTTGAAATTTACTAGTAAATTGAGTGAAAGGACAATGACAAGAATGAAAGCTTGGAAAAGGGAAAGATTTTCCTTGCCTTGTTTGTCCATGCAACTGTTGCCTATTCCTGAGGCTTCTGTTGGGGGAAATTTTCAGCAGAAATTTTTAGCTTCACAATGGAGTGAAGCCAAATCAGGATGTTGCTGAAATTTATAGTGAAGAGGCCAGTAGGAATTTGAGCTTTCTGGACAGTTAGTGGCATTTATTGTTCCTGCAGCACAGTTTGTCTCCCCACAGGCATAAAAATATAACAGAGAATGTACTGCAATTGTGCTGTTACATAAGCTCATGTAGAAGGTGTGATTGAGACATCTTTGTATCAAGGTTAGTAACCAGCCTTAGAAAGATGAGCTCCACTCTACTTTCTCCCCAACTCAAAAAAGACAAAATTATCTCTTTTGGAAAATTGTTCACTCTTAGTGTTTCTTGCTTGTAAGTGGATAAATGCAATAACTGCCACAGAACTGCTAAATTTTAATACTTGCTGTATTTCAATCTGTCTTCCTTCTGCAGCTATCTTTTGTGCTGGATTGGAAATCTAAGAGTCTCAGCTTCAACTTACACTCCAGCTACAAAGAGCAGAACATTTATACTATTAATTATTTTCTCATTCCAGTGTTCTTAGGAGTTTAGATCGAGTCCTTTGACATTTGCTTGCACATGTCTATCAGAAACCATAAATAAATTCTGAGACCTTCATTATTTCTGACTGCTCTGGATTTGCAATAAAAAAAATCCAACATATGACATATTGACTAGGGAGGAATTGTCACCATTTCTGGCCTCCACAAAGTTCTTTCACACAAATTCATTTTTGCATCAATTTGTAGGAAATTCTGGATACTGGTACATAGTCCAGCATGAAGTAAATCCTGAGGGCAGGACCAACGCCTTATTGGGAAATTCCCAAATTCTGGGGAGTTGTTTAAAACTGAACTTTCAGTGGAGAGCAGTATTTCTTGGGGACAAAGAAACCTGAAATAAGTTATTGTATACTGGATTACATTTAGGCTTATTCTGCCTAAAGAATTACTTCAAATGCCACGTGGAGAGGTCAAGGCCAGGTCTTTTTTTTGACCTTCAGGATCATGTGATTCAAAGGATTTACTTCTGTATGTTTATTTCCTGGTTAAAAGTTTGACTTGACTATGTCATCAGGCTTTGTTTTTCCACATAATTTTCACCTTCTAAATTTCAAAGATTCATCAGAACTGGAATGCTATAAAATGGAAATTAAATAAAGAACTATCTGTATAAAATCTTGGTCTGTGCTCCTAATACACCTTTAAAATTTTACCTGTTGGATTTTAAAATGAAAATTATTTTTAGACAAGAACAAATGGGGAAAAGTTGTGTATTTCTTCCCATTCCTGGTGTAGAATTGATGACCCATTTTGATATATTGTATTTTTTGAAATTTCAGCTGATACACACATTCTTCCCTAGTTCACAATCTTCTCTTTTGACTTTTGTCTATTATAAAGGTCAACTAAGTCATTTAGTCCACAAGCTGAGGAAATGAATTGTACCATTAGAAGTAATAAAATGTGAATACCAGTTTACCTGTATGTCTACTGTGTTTTATGCAATGACCTTTCCACATAAGCATCATTTTCATATATGCTACCACTACTCTCATTCGCATCGTGCTGGTGGGTTTTTTTTACGTTCTTTTCTTGGTCTTCTTTACAATATCTTTATTTTTTATTTCAGGCTTAAAGTAAAAATATTAAATTTGTCAGGCTAAATAATGAATATCATTGGTGACTATGTGTGAGATGCTATAGATCCAGTAACACTGGAAATGTTATAGAATGTTTATAATAGAAGCTGTTGGATGGTTTTATGTCAAAGATGTGAAGTAGCAATGACACTGAGAAACAAAACAACTTTTAGAAATTCACTGAGAGATTCTAAGCGGATCTATAACAAATGAGGCAGAAAGTGTCATCTGTCATAAGAAAAAAGTACTTGATAGGACAAGGGTCTTGCCAAGTGCTGATTAAATGTAATATGCTACATGACAATGCGCAAATGGGAAATGCTTCAGTGAAGAAGATGAACAACAGGTCCTTCACTGCATCAGAAAAGCAGATCATTCTTGCTGAGGTCCATTATCATGAGAGTTGTTAGCATTGGTGTAACAAAACATTAAGAAGAAAAAAGGAGGCAAATAATACCATGAGAGGGATGATCCAGATTCCAAATGTTCTAAAAGACTAAAATTACTTGCATTCACCAAAAACAATCTCTTTTTTAGTTCCACTTACTAACAAGTCAGCAAACCTAGCTATGTCTGGGAAGTATCATGAAAGATGCTAAATAAAAGGTTCAACCATGAACCACATCCATCACAAACTGAAGGTCAATTTGATGTTTCATTTTATCCATACCAACCCAGAAAAATTTACTTTCTATCCAGGATAAATTTGACATGGATTATCTAGTGCTACAAAAGAAAGAGTTGAAAGCAGCCAAAGCAAAAGAAATATCCACACAGTTTTACAAGGAGCTGCTTTACACACAGGAGTTGACATTAAAGTACAGATAAGTTCTGTTATTCTCTACTTTCAGTTCTGAATCAATAAAATTTCTTGCTGAAGGATTAATCAAATTCATTAGCTAGGACTGGAAAATTGATAATATTATTTTGTCATGACAGCTTCTACTGTCACTTATGAATAAAGTCATCCATGAAAGCATCTGACATTTATCCAGAAGTTAATAACTATCAGTGTGAATTTCATTGAATACTAAAAGAGGTGGAAGAGAGTGTTAGTCATTGTACTGCAGCCTGAAATACCATTAGTTAATTTTATGAAGATTAAACAGAGATTAAGAACTATCATAGTGTTGTTTTTCGCAAACTAGTCTCCAGTGTTGTAGAAAGCCTGTAATGCTTGCAATACAGATCTAGAAAGATCTAGAATCACATGCTATCTCTAATTAGAAGGGACCCATAAGGATCATCAAGTCCAAGTCCCTGTTTCTCACCTAAAACTAAACTCTATGACTAAGAGCACTGTCCAGGCACTCAGTTCCGTTACCTCTTGTCCTGTCTCTGGTCACCAGAGTGAGGAGCTCAGCACATCTCTGCTCCACTTGCCTGTTTGACAGAGTTAGTAACTGCAATCAGGTCCCCCCTCAAACTTCTCCTCCTCAGGCTGAATAAACCAAATTACCTCTGTCACTCCTCTTACATCTTGTCCTCAAGATCTTTCACCATCTTTGTTGCCCTCCTCTGGAAACACTCAAATATTTTGGTGTTTTCCTTATATTGAAGAAAAAAAACGATGCATTACTGTAGATTTTTTGGGGGGATAGACATTAGAGATTAAATTACTTGTATTAAATAAAAGTGTTCAGGCTGTGGACAGATTCAGTCAGGGAAGAAGATTGACATAGGGAGCAGCTGCAGCAGAAATAGTAAAAGAAAATCGAGCAAGGAAATGCTACTGGGAATCACTCTGTCTTAATTAATAAGCAAATCAATCTGTTTCCACTGCAACTCTGTGGAATATCAGTTTTAGAAGAGTTTGAAATCTTCAGGGAAAAAGATGGAAGTAATCAATACACAAAATATAGTTTTTCTCCTTTAATATTATGTATAATGGAAATACCAGTATTTTCATTCTAGTATTAGACATTGATCTAGTGACACAAAGGGAGCCAGCAGAGAAACACATCTGTAGTTTCTAAAGGTTCAGATATAGCCAATGAGTGGTCATGTCTGAAAGACTATCAAACCAACATTGTTACCAGAGCTACAGGTCATCTGAGCAGAGGTGCCAGAGAACTTGAACTAAGACAGAGAATCCTGTTACCTGAGCAAACTGCCAATGTACAGAGCCAGAAAAAAAAGTATATGGGGTAAAAAGAACAAATGCACTTACATATTTTCCCTGGATTTCTTTACAGAATCACAGAATCACAGACTGGTTTAAGCTGGAAGGATGCTCTGGAGACACCCATGTCCAGCTCCTCTGCACAGGCAGGGACACATTGAATTAGTTGCTCATGACCACACACAGAGAGTTTTTCAGTATCTCCAAGGATGGAGACTCCACAACTTCTCCAGCCAACCTGTACCAGCTCTCAGTCATCCTAATAGTGACAAGAGTGTTTCCTGATGTTCAGAGGGAACCTCTTGAGTTTCCTTTTGTGCCTGCTGCCTTTGGCCCTGTCACTGGGTACCATTGGAAAGGGCCTGTCTTTCATGCTCCTTCCCTTCAGATGGTTGTGTGTATGGATGGGATCCCACTGATTTTTCTCTGCTCCATACTGAGCAGTCCCAGCTCTCAGCCTTTACTCACAGGTGAGATGCTCCAGTGCCATAATAGTCTAACTGGCCTTTTACTGGACTAAGTCCAGTAAGACTGTATTTTTTTTTTTGTACTGGGGAGCCAGGACTGCATGCTGAAGTGTATATTTCATATAAAATGCAAGCTTTTGTTCTGAGTATACTCGATAAAATTAGTAACAGGATTCTCCAGATAGGGCATTATTTCAAAGCATTTCCTTTGTTAAGTTTGGATTACAATACAAAAAAGATCAACAGGTTTCCCAGACTTTGGGTTCCATGGTTTTAATGATGCCATCCGAGTAGCAGGAGAGATTTTTGAAATTTTTCGTGCATCTGGGGAAAGTACATAGCTTGATAAATAAATAAAGTTTTGTATTGTTGTTTTCCTTGATGTGCAAAGTTCACAGGTGTTCATTTCAAGCAGAAAACTGGCATCATGATTAAAGCACAATGTGTGCTCTTTTATTTAGCTAGAGGTAGAAATGCAGGGGAATGGTGTCACACAATGATATAAATATTGCAGAATTAGTTATCTAAGAATTCTTTAGAAGACCGGCATTATGTGCGTATTGGGGATTTTCAAAAGGAATACAAGCTGGAGGAAACATTTGTTGATGCTCTCATTCTGCTGCAATCATTGCCTCAGTAAAACTCTCACTGGCTGATGAACAAGTGCATAAAGCAATGAATGCTTTTGGAAGTCACAACTACAGGTATGTACTACTGCAAATACTTTGTGGACTGTGAACTTCAAATAAAAATAAAGTATCTTGTTTTATCAGAGCAAATTGAGAGAATAATTTTAATTTCCAAAGCATTCAGGATGTACCCTCAGACCCTAGTGGTTCCACATGAGAGCAGAAGTTTTGAGACAGAAATTTTCAAATGACAAGTTTTGTATGGGAGGTTGGAGCAGATCACTGAGTGGCTATTAAGGTGTTCTAAGATATAGAGATAAAGTATAACTTCTACAGAATTTAATTATTGTTCCCAGTAGACACATATTTTCCAAAGACAGAACAGCTTCTAAAAATCAAAGAATGCAAAGAACATACAGAAAATCAGCTTAATTATCTAAAAAAAGTCCTAAAATATTTCTTAGAAACTCTTGTTTGTGGACAAATGCCAATGGCAGCGATTACTCGTCACTTCAAGCTAAAAACAAATTTAGGATAAAGATGCCTAATGTGTTATGATGCACCTGTGTTTACCTGAAGATGATTCAAAAACCATGTATTCATCACCTGGATGGGTTTGTTGAAATATGATTGTGATATTTTGCAGAAACAACCTATCAGTTTTGCTAGTAATGTAATACCTGCATTGCTGACTACATAATTTTTATAGTCTTTCCTTTGATCAGTAAGATATGGTAACATTGCTGCACAGAAACACAAGCATCACCTTACAGTACACAGTTCATCTAATCTGCAGCTAAGGCTCAGATACTCACAGAAGTTCAGGAACATAAGGTGGGAGTGAGTCTGCCTGAATCTTGTGTGTCCCACTGTGTTTGAGTTTCGCAGAATCATGGAATCGGAATCATAGAACAGCTTGGGTTGGAAGCGACCTGAGAGATCATCCTGGAATAGTATCCTTCTTCCTCTTGTGTATCACTGGATCACCTTTCTGATGAACCTGTTCTCTCAGGGTAGCCTGTAGATAAGCTCATGGGCCTGGGACTTCAAAGGTTTCTTTAACAAACTTATTTACTCAGTCAAGGTATTTAAACATGAAAGTGTCAGTGACACTTCTGTTCTGGCTTCCTTTCAACATTCTTTTTGATTCCTGTCATATTCATTGGGGATTCAAATATGAAAATGAAATCTCAAGAGAACTTGTTAATAATTTTGCCAGCTGTAGCTGGCAATACATACTCAGCCAACCCAGGAGAAAATATTTGTTTTATAATCCATGAATAAAAGTCTCCTTTTAGAAATATTTATGTCTTATTTTCTCAGGCATTAGATGCAAGATTTACCTATAATACCAGAATGACAGTGAAGTTACATGAAAATAACACTGCTGTGGTATTTCTATACTGTCTGGTCACTACCTCTCCAAGAAGAAATAGAAACAGCACACGACATCCTGACTGCCTTGACAGACACTCACTAAAGCTACTCAAACTCTGAGAGGACATGAAAACTGTTATTGTTTGTGTTTACTCTTAAGCTAGAAATTATTTACAATACAGTGCATCTTTAGAAACAGTTATATAGTTTGCAACTTGGAAAAGGCTTTGAAAACGGGTATCTTTATTAAAATCAGACCCTTTTTTAATTCTCTTTTTCTGCTGTTTCAGTCAAGATTTAGATGGCTCATATTTACTGCTTTCTTTGAGAAACAGCATAGAGAGCTTCAACATCCTGCTGCTAGCTTTTCATTAAAAAAGCACTAAAGCTATTGGCCTTCTTCCTGATGTTATTTAGCTTCTATGGTTGTAGTGCATTCACCAAGATGATCTTTTCAGTTCACCTCTTTCCATCAGAGAATGAAAGTAACCTTTTCTATAATTGTTTTTTCAAGGAAAAGTGAGGCCCATTTCTCAGTGGATAATAAATGATGGTAATCATCAGATTCCTCCCATAATGCATAGCAGCCTCTTTTCAAACAAGAAAAAAAAATAATAATTCAGGAAAAATAATTAGAAATTTAATTGCTTTTGAGCATTTCTCTTTCAATGAAAACCTCTCTCACCCTTAGTTTTCTACTGGACATATCTAATCATCAGCTGTCACTAAGTAATTGAATATCTTTGAGTTTGAACTGTTGTAAGGACAATGATATATGTCTGTTCCTGTTACTTTTGACTTCTTAAAGAGATCGCTTATATGTAATTTCCCCAAATATCCAGGTGGTTCAGCATTCAAGCTCACTTTTGCCTGCCAGCTATATATATGCATATAAACACACACATTAACACAGTGAAATCAATGAGAGCAGAGCATACTATAGATTAATATATTTGAATATATGTATGTATAATGTATGGAGTATTTTCTATTCTGTTTTGACATACATTCACCTATTTTGGATAACTCATAGTGATGGTTTGACCCTGGCTGGATGAAAAGTGCCCATCAAAGCTGCTCTATCACTCCTCTCCTGAGCTGGACAGGGAAGAAAAAACATAACAAAAGGCTCATGGGGCAAGATAAGGACAAGGAGCAATCAGTGAGCAATTTCCATCGTGGGCCAAAGACAGCTGACTTGGGGAAAAAAAAAATTAACTTATTGTCAAACAAATTAGAGTAGGGTAATGAGAAACAACAGTCCTCATGAGGCTGTTCTTAATTAGTTAGTTCCAGGCAGAGATGCATTCAGCATATTGGTAGGTTGCAGGTGCTTGTCTATCCCTAAACCTTTTTTTTTTAATTCTGATACACAAATAAAATGTGATGGATTTCTCACTGGCACAATTAGTAGTTATAGGGTTGAGAAGATATTCTTCCTAGGATCTACTTCTTAGTGCTAAAATAAATCATGGCATTTAATTGACCTAATGCCCTAAGCCACAGATTTAATATGCTTCTACATGTAAATTTCGTGTGCCAAAGCTCATGCTATTCCAGTTCCTATATTACAAGGACAAAAATTAACATGCTGATTAAAGAGACAACCCAGATTTTCACATTTAAGCAGTTCAGTGATATCATGACATTATGGGTACAATTTTTGTCCAACAGTGTATCAGAGAGAAGTGTCCCTCTGCATGGTACGTATGCTTACAAAGGGAAAGTGGAGACACATTGTTGAGAGGGGAGGAGGAAACTAGCCAGGTGGAAGTGTAACACAGGCTATGGAAGAAGACTGCTGTGATACAAGAAAACTTTAGTTCATCTAGTTAGCCTAATCACTGCACTGTAATCACTAGCAACCTGGATCTCCTATTTCCAAATTCTAATTCCTAATGTTTAAATTCTCTAAGCTACTACAAAAAAATCTGAACACAGCAAGTTGCAGATAAAGGGGAAGAACATTTGGCAGATTATTTAAAGACCGACAAATAAATTGCTTAATAGAGTCTTGAATCTCTTCTTCGACAGGCATGACATTTTAGGCACATAGGGACAAGCCAGACTAGTCATGACTTCACTCATGAGCAATGTTATCCTCCAATGCTGCTGCTCACATTTTATATAATATCTTGATGACTTATCAATGAGCTAAAAAGATTATTATCTTCTGCAGCCTGGAATTTGGGCACAAATGTTCCATCTACACCTTATGTGCATAAATCTGTCCTCTATGGAATATGTCCCCTGCAGAGGTCGGGAATTTTCTATCTTATCAGTGTTTTTCCCTGCATTTTTATATTAACATCAACATAGTAGACCTTATTTTGTTTATTCTCACTGCCTGTTTAACTTTGCAAAGTTGCTTTTACCAGCTTGTGCTGACAGTATTTAAATCATTGGTGCTTTCCATTAAATCAGATTTCCATGATGCAAGGCAAGATCCTGGATCAAGATGCCACCTGATATGCCTTTCAGCATTCCAACAAAATTATTGAGGTCACTTGCATGCTTAAAGTAATCTAAGTGAGCAACAGTAGGAACAAAGTTAAAATTTTACCCAAGTTTCAACAAACAGAAAATAGGAGAATGCTATTAAGGGATGTACATAGAGTTAATTACATTCACATTGTGAGGTCAAATGAATCCTTCTATGCATTTATTTTGACTCCTTTCCATCTATGAATTTAGTTGTCCAATAAACACATGCACATTTTTACTGCTTATGCAATGCCTGAAATAAAAAATCTGATCTTTAGATATATTTGCATTGAAAGAAACATATTTTTAAAGTCATGTATGCTGTATGCAGACCCAGAGAGGAATGGGAAAACAATTTTATGCATTTTGTGTTGAAGGCAGGAAGGTTAATTTGTGCAAGTGTGCAAAGTTTAGCCAGTAAGTTTATTCCAGGAAATTCCCTGAAAATTAGAATATGAAAATATCTTTTTGGTCAAGTTAAATTTAAAATAGGCACTTTATAATTTTTTGAAATATATGATTGCACAAACTTTTTTTGCTCACTAAACTGAAAGTTTTTTTTATAAGTATGTTTACTCACGCTGCAGTATATGCCTTAAGGATTTGGAAAAAAATACTGGAGTTATTATCTTATATAGTCTGTGTCTGGCACAATATACAATTGCTTGTTTGAAAATTGTTGCAATAAGAAAGAAAATGGTAAATCTTAGAGCAATGAATTTGGCCTCATTTTCAGAGAACTGTAGAGCAACTGTCTTATGGTGCATAGAATTTGGTAAGGAGATGCCTCAACTCTACTTTTATTTATGACTGCAATCATCACTCAACAGTGATATAAATTTTTGGGATTTCTTTTCAAACCATTGGGTTATATTCCCTTTCTATAGCTTTCCAGAGTGTGTATTTTATTCCAAGATCAGCATACCTTAGTGTTGAAAGTCAAGGGATAAATTTGCCCTGACGGTCTTGCTTTCATCCACAGAGGCAAAATGGGAGTATCAGCTCTGTCCCTGTAAAGCCAAAATCTGCACGTAATCTCTTGCACATGATGGAAGTAGCATGTGAGAATAACAAGTTGGAGCCCTCTCCCAGCTTCACCAGAAAAGAAGAATTGCAGTAAGTCAAGCCCTGTTACCTGTACTGAAGACAGGCATTTATCAGCTGAAGACAGCATTGACATTCCATGCCAAGTGGAAGACAGACCTATTGAAGATAATATTAATCACTGAGCATCAGACTGGGCACTTGTTTATGCATCTGCAAAATTCTTCTCATAGGAAGGCTCCGTTTACTTGGTAGAATAGATGCATTGTGTCAAAGGAATCAGTTTAGTGTTTACTAAGTATCCACTCTTCAGTGGTGACAGGTTTGTTTCATAATATTTCTAAATGTCTTTCCTTATGCTTTAGAAACATCAACTACCAGTACATGTTATGGTTCTCGATCTCACCTAAAACTGTGATCTGTAGTACTAACTCTGTACAAATAAAAATACGTAACTGTGTTTTAATAAAAAAAAGCCAAAAAGCTACTTTGAACTGAATTGCAGGGGCAACTTGGCACTAAATTCTCATGTATATATTAAAAAGATCATAGCATGCATTTTTAATGTAAATTTAACATTATATCTCCAACTATTTTGATGTTTCTGCTCAGGGCTGGACTGCAACAGAAGTGCTGAAGAATGGAGTGACTGATGTATAAGAAAAAATAGACATGCTGGAAGGCCTAAAAAATATCTAGCACAGAGTCCAGCTTTGACCTTGATGATTTTTGACCATCCTCACCTGAATCAGCATTTGCTCAACAATCTGTAGTGGTAATGCCTTTTAATTCTGGCTGAATCTTTCAAAAATCCCTTGAATATTGAAGAGTTAACTGAGAAAGTTTAATCAGTACAAAGATTTATTGCACTAATGATGTAGGTTATCAACTGATATCCTAATTGCCTGAAGTATTTATCTACCCCAGCACCACGTAAAAGTTTTTTCATTCCCACAATTGTTCATTTTTTTTTCTAACGCTGTCTTAGACAGAGTAATGATTCATTTGAAAGAGATCCAAGACAAACATTATTTAAATCACTTGATACGTTTACTAAGTTGTTGAAAAATTAAAAAGAGCATTGTTTAATACATCTTTTATTTAGTAGCATGGGTTGAGTCAGGAAACTTTTCTTAAAGCGTGAATAGATAAGAATATCAAGAAATAAATTTTACAGAAGGAGCAAAAACAGTAAGGAATGTGGTCTGTGTGAAAATTATTTTTTCTAGGGAGTTGACTGAAACAAAAAAATCTGATCACATGAGCTTTTTTTTTTCCCTTAAAATAAAAACTAAAGAAAAAATGACTGTGTAAAAATTTAAAATTGGAATATTTCTTCAAGTGATTCTAAGACCAAACATTTCAATTCAATTTCAGGTGAGTTTAGCAAAGGAAAGAAATGGAAATGAGGAGATACATTTGGCAAACCCTCCCAAAAACAGACATGATAAGAGACAGTCCTTCACTTTTTACTCAAGAGCACTCACCTACAGCAGATATAGCTCAAATTTATTTCTTTCCTCTGCCTCAGAGAATATAACTATCCATGCAGGGTGCCTCAGCTGCTAAGGAACTCACTGAGCTGAGTAGGCTACTTTCCATCTTTTACTCTCAGGCTGGTCAATTTATTCTAAAATATTTACAATTTATTTTGGTCAGTGACTGGAAACTAAGTGTTCTCTCTTGCTATCTCTTTACTTAAATCCCTTGAGTAGCATTCCAGACAGCTCTTCTGGTTCTTTTTCTCTCTAACTGAATTAATCTTCAATTATTCCATGCAAGGTGGAAAAGTACAAGAATAAGAAATGAATTGGCCATGGCTCAGTCACTAGTATGTGATAATTTAGTTCAAATGTGTCTCAGCTGTAAACATAGAAGGACTTTGGCTCAAGGGCGGTCAGTTTTTATGAAAACCTTCTAGTACTGGCTTAGGAGATGTGCAAAGGAGTAGAGACTCCCTCAGTCTCTCCTGTTGGAGGCCCTATAACATGAAAGAGGTAGGTTCATATTCTTTTTGTCAGAATAAAAATATGAAGCAGAATTTCTCATAGGTATTCAAGTGATTCATCCAACAATCAGAGGGAGTGAGGAAGCCCAACACACTCCAGGTTGGTCATGGAAATGTAATCTTGAAAAAAAGAGACTATCTAGATAGTGACCTTGAGGAGGCCAGACAAGACAACTCACATTTTTCAAGGAATAGTCTGCTTGCAATACAGACTAGAAATAAAATATCTTCTTTCAGTCTATATTTTCTTCAATAATTACATACCAAACTTGTTCTGAATTTTTATGCTCAAGGTCAATAATTTATTTGTCTAAACATTTTAGAAATTACCATTTGACACTCAAATGAGTATTTTGAAAATAAAATGTCACATTAAAAATATCTATATCCACTCACAACCAAGGGAGGTGGAACCAAAGGGAAACTTCCATAACTGTCAGGAGATTTTTGAGGGAGATCATATCCATTTCAGGGTGACAAAATTAATAAAAATTAATACATTTTAAAGTGATTTTGTCATCAATATTTATTAATTTTCCTATAGTATAAATAGCTTCAGCCCTTCAGTATAAATGTACACAGATTCTTACAAACACAGTTTATTTAATTCAAAATATTCTTCTAGAGATAGAAAGTAATTAAGTCAAGGGGTGGGGGGAATGGCATATACCAACAAAGTGATAATGGTAGAAAATAAATCCTCAGCAGTACATAATTAAAGAGGCTTCACTCATAAAAAAAAATAAAATCAGATGTCTTTAGTGTTTCTATACACTATCCCTAATGCTGGGTAACAATATACTTTTTACAAAACTAATCCATGAAAACTGCTATTAGTGTCTATTAATCTGAAACTGGACAGCAAGACCTTATTCCCTACAGATTTGCCTCAGAATATAAGTAATTGCATTAACTTCCTGCAATATCAGCCTGATACCTATTCTAGGCCCCACTGTTTATTTCTATCTACTCTTGCAGTGAATCAATATATAATTTTCAATTCCTCCCACAAAAAAAAAAAAAAAAAAAAAGAACTGGAAAATGCTTTACCAGAAAATGTCATTCCCATTAAAAAAAAAAAGTCAGGTTTACTTCATATAACAGGACAGTAGCAAATTTCCAAATTTTCCAATGCTTCCAAGTTGTCAAAGGTAGACTTTAGTTGCAAGATAATTTGCCACTGGATTCTTGATTAGATTTTTTTTTCCCCAAAGGGTTTACAACTTTCTTGTATTTAAAACATACAAAGAAGACAGATTTTATAAATCTGTCCATAGACAGAATTACCAACATGGTAGAGATGGAAGATAGATTTTCTCTCTGGCAGGCAATATTTTACTATTTATTTTAAATAAGATGGACAAAGAACGTTTCCATATCTATATTAACACATTTCCATATCTTAACTTTTGTGTTTCCTGAGCACCTATACCTGAAAACAAAAATATTAGATTCAGTGAAAGACCAAATAGTATAAATCACAGTTTTTCTATTTAAAACCAAGCCACATCTTATTTACAGTATGATTATATCTCATAAAATAATTTCAGTTTTAGGAAATGACAGGTGTATCAGTCAGGGCTTGTCTCTCTCTCTCTCTCTCATATTAAAAGTAGCATAACAAGAACATCTCTCATTGTGGTACATTCATTCATACATGTCTCTAATAATTAAGTGATTCTTCCTTTGAGTCTTGGTGACACTGTATTAATTCCATTAAATAGTGCCTCCATGTTCAAAGCCACTTGTTCTTATTTTCTGAAAATTTAGGACAGGAAGACTGTAAACAGCTGATTCTGAATTGAAATGTCATTTTGGCATACACAGCTTAAAAGACCCCATTTGGAGAAATTACATTATGGAAAAGCAAGCTCTTTAGGCCAGCAACAAATCCAGAAAACTGTTGTTTCCGCATATACTTAATGTAGCACATACTTCATGATATGACAGAATACTGTAACTGTAGTGATTGGGTTTTGTTTGTGGGGAAGTTTTTTGGAGAGTGTGGAGCCCACCTCATCAGATCTATAACAACAATACAATTGCTGGCTCTTAGGGATTTCAGGCTGAAATTACTCAGGTTCTTCAGGAAAAAAAAAAAAAAAAACAAAACAGGAAGAAGAAAAAAAAATTAAAGGACAGTAGCTCTAGACTTTCAGCAAACTACCCTGAGAAACTATATGTTATATGTTGCCAAAAGCAGAGCTGGAAAACAATAGGCTTCCCTCTTTCTTTATTTGTAACTTCAGCTTGCACTGCTGGAACAGTAACTTTCTCTCCCTTCCAAGGCAATCACAAGGGCAGATTAATTATTCTAGCTCCAGGCTTCAGATTTTTAACATTTAACAGTGCCGCATAATTAATGCAGGTGGTATTTACACATCATTAGATTTTATAAAGGTTTTACCTTTCTCTTGAAGCTACCATCCAGCTTATTTGTATGAATTATACCCCATGCCCCCCCCTGCTTCACTTCTGGGTTTCCTTATCCTGTTTAGCCTTGTAAAACCATTCTCTGCAGAACACTTAGCATTATTTATTAACTCATGCTTTTTCTTTCTCCCTCACTCAGAGTTTAACTTTTAGATCTCACATAGGGCTTGGGGGCCTCCTCACAAATCCCTTTCTTGTATTTTCACACTCCAACCCTCCCACATTCCCCACCCCCTCGCCCTCCCCCCACGCCCCACCACATATTTTCCAGAGAAACTTTGAGTCACAGAATCTGCTGAGACCTCAAGCAATCCCCTGGTCCATGCACTACCCTCTTGTTAAGAAAGATCCAAATAGCTCAGATAAATGCTTTTGTCAAACATTGAACTGTCAAAATGAGTAAGGCTGCAAGCATCCATGACAGAAAAAAAGATATTTCAGTGAAGACATTTTGAGCTGAAAAAAGCTCACACAGGCATTTTCTGTACTTGACAAGGTCTGTAGAAATAAACTGATTATTCTCAACCTTTTGCTAGGATTTGTTCCAGCTACCTTGGATGTTTGTTAGGAACTAGTGGTAGAAAAAGCGAATCTAAATATGTCAAAATTCTTCCCAGGGATTGGATGCACTGGTGATGAATACTCTGTTAAAAAAAGCAATAAAATTGTCTTTCTCCCAGAAGATGCCTAGAAGGAAATGCTCCTTTCCCACATTATTTGGCCTTCTGATGGACAGGATATTTTTTCAGTCCACCACAGCAACTCTGTGACCCCTCTTGAGACATCATTCTTTTTCTGTTTCCTAACAAAGATAAGCTGAAGGTGTTCACCATCAAGATCCTTTGCAGATATCTTCACTTTACCTATGAAGCCTTAACTCATTGCTGAAATGCCAGGTCTCACTTCCAGTCAGCTTGAGAAGTCAGCTTCACTAACATTTGGCTTTTAAAAAACCTTAAACCAACAAAACCCTTACAAACTTTGATCTTTTTATCCAAACTCATACCTCAGATTTACTTGTCATAACATCATCAAAGCTGTTTATTATCCTTTTTTGTCACAGTGACCGCAAGTTTAACAATACTGAAATTGCTATCCTTGACTTTGAGAGCAAAGCTTGTATCCTGAGTTATTATTTTAACTCCTCTTTTTTAGTGCCTAGTTCATCTGTTGCCCTGACCTTACACATACTTAGAAAACTGTTGAAGGTAAGGACTGTGCCTTTTTGTTCTAAAGTATCTAGACATAATAAAAGTCATGATCCATGACTACTTCTGGCTTAGCAAGCTCCCCTAGAGTCTAGATAAAAATCTAGCTCTAGATCCACTTATTTATATCTATCTAGGTATCTGTTTATATCCATCTATTGCACATCTAATGAGTCCATGTTAACATTAATATCAATACTTAAAATTATTAGGAAAGACAAGCAAGGTGACAGGGCTTTCAAATTCCACAGAAAACCAGTAATTTTGACCAGGATTATTACTGAAGGAAAAGGCAGATGACTCAGCTTCTTAATATCTCAACTAGAGTAATGAAAATACAAGTAAAAAAGAAAAATGACAGCCTCATCTTGATTTATTTGATAATGCTAAGTCTATATTCATACCACAAATGCCAGAGGGTAGAAACTTCTGTAGCACAAGCTTAACTAATTTCTTTTATTTAGCACGGCACTGACTAATGAAAACTTTTAAATCTAGTCTCCACAGAGTTTCCAGTACTTTAACAGTACTGCTTGCATGAGTTCTAAAATGCTCAAATGAATCTACAGAACTGGACATCTTTTCCAGTCTTAGAGGTGTTGTAGATATTCAAATGAAACCAGTTCTGGGAAATACAGATACACTGGAAAGATAGTCTTCAGGTGGAAAGCTAGCATACCAAAGGAAGCCTAATTAGTCCTGACCCAGCCTAGTCAAACAGGGACATCAAGACCTTTGAGAAAATGACATAATATCGTCTTGAGCATTGACCCACAAGATAAGAAATAGAAAAATTATTCACCTTATCAAGAAGAAAATATATATAAGTTGATAAATTTTGGTACAACTCTTAACCTAAGAGAGAAATAGCAATCCTGCCCCAGGAGATACCATGAAGTCACAGTTCATCTCAGGCAACAACCTGAAAGGGTAATTGATCACAGCATCACAGAATGGGTGATGTTGAAAGGGACTACAGTGGGTCATCTGGTGCCACTTCCCCACTCCAGCAGGGTCATCCTACAGCACACAGCACAGGATTGTGTCTAGTCAGTTCTGGAATATCTTCAGTAAGAGATCCTGGAAGTGCAGCCTAGTTGCAAGCAGTGATTGGGTGCGGCAGACACTGGACCCATACAGTGTTCTTCTTCACATATCAGCACATGTATTGTACACTACATATTTTGTTTAAAATCTGGTGAGGACAGGAAGCTGAGAAGAAGACTGTGTATTTATACATAGGTCCTGGCCTCTGAACCATACAGCTTTTTGCAGCCTTTTGTTTTGGAATGACCCAGCTTGAAAAGATGTGTTGTGGAGGAGCTGTTTGTTGCGTTTTTTTTCTCCAGGATGTTCATTGTTTCATACGGTGGTTTTAAACCATTTTCCTGCTTGAAAGAGTTATTATGTACCAGACTATATTATTTTGTGCCCTAATAAAATGTAGTATAGGAGATTGAAAGCCTCTGGGTTCTTTTGATGGCTTCACTAACAAGAAAAGTCTATGGAGGCTTTTCCCCCTTCTTATCTCTGGTTAATTTAAGACCTTCTACATAAATGCTTTCTAAATCCTTGTCTGTATTTCAAATGCATTTCATGTACAAAACATTCATTTTTTACATATAGCTGGCTTGTATCTTCAATGTGAAGGAGAAATCACTACTGAAGTCACTGTAAAGTTCAGCCTAAAAAAAAATCAATCACATGCAATTAGTTTAAAATATTAATGTGTAAAAACTAAAGTTTTCTTTAGAGCTAAAAAGGCCTTTGATTCTTAAGTGAAGGAGCAGGAAAAAAAATCAATGGAAATTAAATATTGATTTAACAAAAATAGGCAGTTAATTCTTTATGTACAATTTCCTATTCATAGATCCACTGTCATTGTACAAGCAAAGTAATTAACACAAAACATGATTTTACAGACAAATTTCTCCTCTTGAATCTCGTAAGGAGGACTCAGGACTGCACCAAACCCAGCTCTCTGTCCAGAGCCTGGTCTCACAGCCAGACACATGCTCTGTTGGCAAGGGGAGAGGAACACTCAGCGCCTCTGTCCCTCCTGGCTGCAGCTGAGCATCAGCACTAATCCATCTTCCCTGCAGCCTGTCCTACTAAGTCAGGCACTGGCATGGCTGAAGTATTGGCATACTTTTTGATAGGCTTTGTTGCAGGGCTGGAGACAGCCAGCTGAAGCTGGTGGCTTCTTTAATCACCCCATCAAAATTCAGTGGAAGTAATTTGCTTGAGTTCTGAAACACTGAAATGAGATAATTTGGCTGGCATCCCATTACAGATCATTTCAGGAGCTATGAAGAAAATTATGGTCTCCACTCTTGCAGTCTTACATTCTGCAGTGTAAGATATTCTCTTTAAAGTGAATGCTTGTTTCATTAGACTCAGCTGAGAAAATCCACACACCCCATCTTCCATCAATTAAAAAATTGAAGCAGTAGATTTAGCCTAGTTCGCCATTCAGGACTGCAGAGCATTTTTTTGAAAAAAAAAATCAACCCTCAAGCTTGAAAAACCTTACTTCATTAAAAAAAGCAAAAGAAAAAAAGAGGAGAAGTTAAGAAAGGCTTTAGAGACATTTAAAGGTAAATCTCTGCTACAGTTGCAGACACCATGCTCTCAGGCAGACTAAATAACATACTGGAAGAAACTTACAGGAAGGTCAGGAGTCCTTTATGATCCTTGTCTCTGAAGGAATTCAGCCCAATCTGTTTATTATTACATTTTCTCTGCCTGAGAGGGCTGATCATCAAGATGAAGTTTAGTACTATTTGAATTATATATGTGCATTAGTACTGTAAGGGGTATTATTTAAAGGTATTCCCCCTCTGGAGCAAAGAGTAGCATGTCAAGTGTCAGAAGTGCAGGTTTCTAGGTGAAGTATACCTATTAACTACTTAAAATGTGCAGATCTTCTGTATGATTTTAATATTATGTACCTTAAAAATTATCCAGATTATTTTTGTATGTAACCCTAGAACCCTAGGGTTTGTTTATTTTTTTAGGAAACTGACTGTGTATGTAACACAACTGCATTGCTCTTCACTGTGTCTGAATTAGTTTGGAGGAAAGTCTCCCTTTCTCAAGGATACCACAAATTGATGCAGCTTTCCGTTTTTCTATTTTCCAGTTTGGATGTTCTGTCAGATGATATGTGTGCTGATGTGTGGAGCTTTTAGGAATTCTTTTTAAGATAATCAGAAGAGGTTTCAGGACAGGATCCTAAAGCAGAGATGCAACTGTATTACTTTGGCACACAGGCCTGTTTCTTTGACTCAGTTAACGTATTAATTGATTTGTCTTTCAGATTTAATAAAGAATTTTATAATCTATCCCACAAAATTATTTAAACATTCTTTTCAGTTTTAGTAGAGTTTTCAGTTTTACACTGTTCATTTGATCATTTCAGCAGGGTACAAAATTGTGCCTTCAGGCACAGCCTGTTGTGAGAAGCTGTGGGAAATGCACTGCCTCATGGGGCTGGAAAAGATGCTTCCTTCATTGCTGGGTTATCTCTCAAAGCAGCCTGGTTGCACTATAGGAAAATAATTGATACTCACTTTTAGATGGCTGAAGTATATTCTCATTTCACTGCTAAGCCAATTCACTTGGAATTGAGAGGTAGAAATAGAGGGTTTTTTCTGACCCTTAACTGGCATCTTTCCCACAGGATAGCAATCAAATGTGCTTTCGCAAGAACATGGGTTTCTGCTCCATTTGGCCCTGATATGATCTCTGCCAGGTCTCTACCTGCAGAAGTATCACTGAGTCCTCATGGGAGACTAAAAAATAAATGGTCACTAGTTTTCCAGATTTTAAACAGAGAGTTAATTTACTTTGGGCTTTGCTTGAACAAGTCAGAGTAGCTGCTCTTTCAGTTTTAAGTTTTAAAAAAACTCATAAAGGCTATGTAGTGATTCTTAAAAAATGTCTCCCTCAGACAAGACCATATTATTTTCAACTCAATGAATTACCCGATATTAGGCCTTGCATCTTGCTGTCGTTAGAAAGGAGTATTAGAAAGCCTACCTTTGATCATGGTGAAGATCGACCAGCAACTACTTTTCCTGAGCCTTCCAGGTTTCTTCCTTTCCAGCACTTTACACCAAAAATGCCCTTTGCCTTCCCTCTTCCTACTTTCCAATTCCATCTTCTTCCACTGTCCATCTGTGGTCCCTATATCAAATAAAGGTGGTTTTGTTTTTTTAATATGAGAACCAATCATGTCAATGAAACAACAACAACTCTCATTAGCATCTGAACATTTATGTTTTGGCAGTGAATAGAGATGTTTGACAAGACCATTCAGTTAGTATTCCCTATGTTTGATAAATTCACTGAGGACAATTTATTGCAAAATCAAAACAGGGGTCTTTAAATGATTCACTATTGTTATTCACTGAGGTGGAATGTGTCTTATGGCCCTACAAAGGTCACCTTGAAATTACAGAAGCAGTTGCATGGCTAGCTGAAATTGGCAATTAGAAAATTAACTCCACAGTCAAGATACCAGACTGAATTAGCATGTTACTGAAGATCCATTTAAGATTACATTTACTACTCTGAGAAATGATTTGTCATTTCAATTGCTAACTATCCCAGAGAGTTTATTCCTAACACAGCAAAACTCTTTCTGCTCCTCACCAGCCATATAAGCTGTAACAATCCTGCTTCCACTGAGGCTTTACTTCAAAGATACCTCATGTTCAGACCTTTCTTTAAGTTCTTGAATCAGGTACCAGATCTTACCCATTGATCTTGCTCAGTAATATAATTGCAGCTTTATGGATTTTGATGGAATTGTGTGGGCATAATGTACCAGCCTTGTTAGAGGTCTTTGAATTCCAGTCCAGTTGGACTATATGTATTTCCCTTAGGTCCAGCTGAAATAAATACTTCTAAAGGGGTGCAATATTAAAATCCTATCATTTTCTATTCTAATTACCTAACAAAGTCTTAACCTACAAGCCAGGGATGATAAAGTTTCATTTAATTAGCAGATAGATAACCTGGCCTGCTGAAGGAATTATTTCCTTCATATTGAGATTTCTAGGGAAAGAGAGAATTTCTGAAATACAAGTTAAAAACTGAAGCTACAATAACTGAAAAGAAACTGAGAGAATTTTCATTGGTTTCATTAGAAGTGAGCAGGATATCATTATGAACATATAGGTACTTTCTGCAGACTTTTTAGTCTAGTGTGACAGAAGATGATATATAAATTCTAGTCTGTTGTTTTCCCTTTTATTATTGTTATTATTTTACATCCTATATTGTAGTTGTATATTCCTAAATGCATTTTTCTTGAATTCTCTGTTTGTATTTATTCAAAATGCATATTATCCAAGCATATACTCATACTAACCAACACTTGCACATAACAAATGGTGGGACTGAGATTTCTGTTTACTTAGCTCCTGTTCTGACTTGTGCATATTGCATAAATGAAAACTTCTCAAAAGCAGCTACTTGGCTTAGGAATTAAATTCCATTTTCAAAAAATATTTATACACTTAAGAACATTCAGGCTCAGTGACCTCTAAGTCCATTTGGAAAAAAAATATTTGAAAAGCACAGATGAAGTCCATTATTTCAGCACAAACTGTGATTCAGGCAGGCAGAAAAAGAAAGTATGATGAGATCATTGATAACATTGCAGCAGATAAAAGAAAACATATAAACTAAAAATTAGGTATAAAAAGCATCACATACAATTTGAGAAACTAAATGCAGTGTAGCTGAAGAGAGGAGAAAAGGCTGTGTTGCAGCTACTGAATGAAACTTATTGGGGTTTTTTGCTTCTCTTTTTTTTTCTAAATCCTAATTTTCTCTTCACACTGACAGAATTATCTTGCATATACTGGGTCAGACATTTGTTCAATAGCTGCAGACCTGGCTAGTAGCCCTCTTTAGAAATGTAATATGTATATTTCCCTTACTTGCTAGGCCTATTCAGAGAAGTGGCTGTTCTTGAAGACCCATTTCAAAGGAGAGGCTGGACTAGATGATCTCCAGAGGTTCCTTCAAATCAAAGTTAACATGGAGTACCCTGAATGCTCCAATTCCCGTAATATACCTTAATTTCACCATGATCTTTGGGTGAAAAGGATAAAGAACTGTGTATCTGCAACTGTTGTGTGTATCTGCACCTGCAATGAAGTTTTGATAATTTGAAAATTCATTGACTCCATTTAACACAATTTAGAGAATAGTAAGAGATTAGTCACACCATGCTGGAGGTGCTTAAATCAGGGAACTTATATCCTCTTTTCGGGAAAAGAAAAAAAAACAACAAAAATTAAAGACTTTGAAGGAAACCACTTGACAGAATGATGAATAATAGCTGTCTCGTACACCACGTGAGGGGAAGGAAAGAAGCACCATCAGAACTAGAAAGAAAGGAAAAGGAAATGGCACATTCTATCTCCAGAAATACCCTGTACTTCTGAAATGTACAGTACTGTCTATAAACTTTATGTTGGTTTTGGTTGGCATAGCATGGTACTTGCAAGGAAAGGTCAATAAAGCCAAAAAGGCAGTGTGTATGAACTGATGAAAGCAAAATTACAACAATTTCCAGGTAAAAAGTACAGCAAATCAATTGGTCATGCCTGTCAGCATGAAATTAAAGCAACTGCATGCAGAATCAAAGCCATCTCTGTCATATTTCTATGGAAGTGTTACCAGATATTACTACAGGGATTGACACAGTTTCCTAAACTAGTCCAGAAAAATAACTTTACTTGGGTAACATCCATTTATGCAACTCAGCTTGTGCTTTGTACATCTGAAAGCTCTTAGGTCTTAAATTTAAAATTAACTATATACAAACAAGGAAGCAAGCTGGAATTTGTAGAATTTTTTCCCCTGGTTAATGTAAAAAAACATTTATGTCTTGAAGGCCCACTATTCTGCAGGTATTACACATCCTGTTTGTCTTTCATTTAGCCCAGAGTTCCGGTGACCTGTAACCAAGCCATGTAGCATTGAGATCACACATCAGAGATTACCCAGTTTGAATGAAGATACTTAGTGCCTCCTAACACATTCACAGAAAATCGGGTGAGTTCCATGTTGCTGGTGTTGGCTTTCCTGTAGTTAATTGGTGATGACTATTCACTGGAGGCATGTCAATTTACTCCTTACTCCCCTTTCTCAAACCATCATCTCCCTTTTTATTGAATCAGAAAATTGTTCAGTATAACTGATTTTATGCCATTAATAGTTTCATTTTTCTTTAATATCTGTAGAGGAAGGCAGCTACAAAGGCAGATTGTTTCCCAGTTAGAATAGGCTGTAAAGTAGTGGGGAGGTAAGGACCCTTCCTATCTTTATAGGTTTGGCAGAAACAGGAAATTTTCATTTAAAAAGAAAATGTACTTAACTAACAACACTGAACTATTTTAAGGGCTATTAACTGTGTTTACATCCCTGTCAGTCCTATTACAAGTAATAAAAATTCTTTCTGTTCCAAAATCCAGAAAGAGAATAATTCAACCATAAGCTTGTGTGGATGCTGGGATGCATATGTGTGTGTAGAGGTTTGTACTGATGTTTTCCCTAGAGGTTAGTCTGTGGTTTTGGGGACGCCTGTGTGCTTCCCCCTTGACTGACAAAAAGGAGGGAACTGCACTGGTAGGAGCCCATGCCCTGACAGTGACACCTGCAGGGACATACTCAGGTGGATGACAGTGCTTGTGATCCATGGGCCTGGGGCAGACTGGGGAAAACTGGGGACTTGGGGGGTTCAGGGGAGGAGGAGGCAGGGGAGGGGATGTTCCTGGGGATTAGTTTCTGGGGCTGGGAAATAAATTGTTTATTAATGCTCTGTACGTGTCCAGTATCATCATTTGTTTGCTGGATTGCCAATATTGACCCTAAATATATAGTACATTGATTGTCCTGGATATGTAACACACTGATTGTCAGTTAATTAGGTGTCATTAATGAGTCAATAAACAACTTTGAATGGCTTGAATTAAGCCACAGAGATGTTTTTCTCCCTGCAGCAATAACCATTGTAAGAGCTGCTTTTCTCAGACAACTAGAGGGGAAACTCAGGAGCAGTGTGCCACAAGCAGAACGCCTCTAGCTCTGCTCTGTCAAGCGGCAGGAGCCAGGTCATTTACTTACCCCCAGGATAGGAGCAGCCCACGCCCTGCAGTAACGTGGCTTCTCAAAAACTGCCAAATTGTCCTTTCCCCCCACATTTTCTTCCAACTTCTATTGCACAAGGAGCTGAGAGGTGTGCGTGTTTCTTATTTCCCTTTGCTGAACTCATTTGCATCATTACAACCCTGTATATAGTGGAGATGCTCTTCTCTATCCAGAAGTGTCTTTGATGAGTGATGTGGATAGGGAGAGATTTCAGTAGTCAGTCTGAATTTTATTAGCTCAACAAATCTGAATTTTGAAACTCTTTTGGTGTGTAGGTCATAGGAAATAGCCTAAACTGTACCCCAAGAGCAGCTGCTGTTCAACCAAGATTTGGGTTTCAGGTCAGTCTGAGTCCCTTAAAGACTCTCTAATATATAAAGATTTTTGATCCTAGCAGAGGATTTTCAGCTTGTAAGGACACCAGATACCAATTTTTACTTTGATCACAGGTAAACCAAGAAGTCATTGATGGAAATTAAACCTATAGTCTTTTATCCAGCTTGAGTGGAACCTTCCTTGAGTGGAGCTTTTCTAAACCCAACTCCCATTTAACCATACTTAGAACCCTTGCCTTTGTGAGGAATAGTGTAAAATCTTAACTGTCTGATTCTTTCATTCCACGATATGTTGATATACCTTTGCCCCCAAGGTATAAAGCAAATCCCCAGCATCCTATAGAGTAATTCCTGCATTGCACACAAATACATAGTGAAAAATCTAAAGAACAGTTTTTAAAGCCTCAAATGGAAAGTTAAAAGATTGGAAGAAAGAATAAGTCCTTTCTTAGGTTTCCCTGGTCTTAAACTGAACAATGGTTTGGAAAATCACCTTTAAAAAAGATGGTGTAGTTTACTCCTGCATTAAGCAATGTGTGCTCTTCTGTTCCTCAGAGCCAGTTCCGAGTATTCCAGCCTGATCAGGTCTGTCTCTCCAAGAATTAGAGATGTTCTTGCCATTATCTTCATTGACTTAGTCCCTAAAAAAAGCCAATAAATTGAATGTTAATATAAAGGGTATTCACAGTTCCAAGTAAAAAAAGCCAATACCACTAAAGTACAGAAGAGTTGATATTGTTGATGAAGACTTGGTTTTGAAGAATGTCATTTCAATTTATTATGCTACTACAAATTACTGTTCATGAGTATTAGACTGATCACTGAGCAGTAAAGGTTTATCACTAAATATTGACACAAGATTTTAACAGTAGCATACTATTCTCTTTTCTTTTTCTTTAAATTAAAATCAGTCACTTCTTTGGGGACTGGAAATGAAATTATATTAATTTCTAAATTGGTAGGAATTCTCTTGAATGGAGAATAATAGCAAAGAATAGTTTGTCAGACATATAAAGAACATCAGCAGGTTGCTAGGGGTGTTGCGAAAGTATAGAATATTTGCCAATTTTGCTATTTCAGGATGAACAATAAAAGAGAATATTTAAAGTCAATTTTTCAATTTCCAGACAATGCTTTTGGAATAGCAATGTTTAATAGTTTGCCTAGCTGATGTTCCTGCTTGGTCCATAGTAATTTCCAGTTCCTCCATTTCCCTCTGTGAAATCACCCTGAAAAGTATTTCCATTGAAAGACACAAATCGGGCTAAAAAATTCCACTGAAGAATTAGCACTGTTAAAGCTTCAGACTGCCTCAAGCTCAGCAGTCTGATTTGCATACCCTTCTTTATAAAGTAAAAAAAAAGGCTTTTAACCTCCACCCACATCCAGAGTAATGAACAGTTTTAGCATAAATTTTAATTATAGAAAATCCCATTTCTTTTGAATCTTTGTGTTGCAGTAATTTAGCAATGATGTTTTAAAATGTTTCTTTCTTCCCATATAGGTTTCCTGCCTAAATTTCTTATAAATAGAGACATTTTATATACTAGAAATGATGGATATAAACTATATAGTTTTACAATTGTTCTCAACAATGTGTCAGGGGAAAAATGTAAGCATGACAGAAAATGAAAACTTCAAAAAGTGAGAATGTTCAGAGGTAATAAATATGATTCAGTACATAAGGATAAAAATATTTCATTTTAGAATAAATTGACCTTTCATATTAAGATTGTCCTTATTTCAAAATTGCCATTAAAATACTCTAAGAATTGGTTATTGCTCTCAATATATTCATCACTGCTTAAAGTCAGGACTTCTAGACACAACCAGTATTAATTGCATAAGAAAGAAATGCTGTAGGATATTCAAGGGGCTGTAACTTCTTCTTCCACAAAGAGGGAGCTGTGAGGCCATTTGCAGTCTGGGTATACAGAATATTTTTACATTTGTGTATGCTCAGAGAATAGGACATGTCACATAGGGACATCAAGAGCTGCCAAACATAGTGAAGACTAAGATATTGCAGTGAGCACTCGGGTCTGGAATTTGGCCTTTTCCTCCTTGAATGTATCTTTTAAAGATGCATGCAGTCATATTTGACAAAATAGTGGCCAGCAATGACCTTGTTCCTTAGATTCAGCCATTCTCAAAAATTCACGGTGTGACCAAGGAAGTGTGAACTTAAATAGGGTGATACATAAAGTAAAAATTATCCCTCATAGCACAGATAAACAGATTGTGCTGCTTTCATCAGATCAGAGACAAAACTACACAGGAAACCATTCTTAAAAGCAGCAAAGCATTGCATTGGAGGCCTGCTATTCACCTGTACCAAGGTGAAGCTCAGTAACACTTTGGTAAGCTAGAGGAAGAAAGATTGAGTGTTGTCCTTGGAAAATGACAGCTCCTGGGAAGTTTAAACCAACTAATATAGCACACAAGGGGACAATTTTAACAGTCTCCTGCTTTTGTCAATTCTTACTGAAAAAGCAAAGTAAAATCTTAGCCATAAGTTTCAGCTTGATGTAGAGGAGGAAAAGATACTCTGTGGGTACAGAAAAGGGAAAAAGTGTTGATTTAACAAACAAATACTAAAACATCTAAACATCTTCCCCTGTCTTTCAGCATATATTATATCCTGTGCATCTACATATTCTGTTCTCAGTGGGGTTGTTACTGGCTGAATCACAAGGTAAAAATCAGAGGGTTATAATGCTTTTGGTGTCATATTTTTATGATTCTTCTGCTGTATCCAAACATTTTAGCCATTCTTGTTTTTGTGGATAAAGATTTCAAGAGTGATAGTAATTCACAGTGGGATGGATTTTTTTCCCCTTCACTGAAAATTAAAAAAATCACAGCATGATCCCAGCATTGTCTTCTTCATTGCTCTGGGAGACAGCCAAATGTTACCTACAGATACTATTCATGAGATTCATACATCATGTTCAAAAGGGGGAAAAAATCTCTATGTTCCCAGTAATACATTGTAAAATACCTGGATAAACAACAGCTTAAAAGACCTATTAAATCATTTGTACCACCAGGAGAGAGCAAAGCACCATTACTCGTCCTTTGTCACAGAAAGCTTTTCTGTCTGTTCTCTTTGGTGGATGGTTACTATGGGGAGCAAACTAGGCAAAATGCTGGCCCAGGTTCTCCAGAAGCAGTTTTACAATCATATCTCTGTCAGAAATGTTATTTTCCTTTTAGATGCAAATTTCTCACAGATGAAGGGTATAGGCTACATCCAAATAAGAGAAGAGCATTTCTGTGTATTGCAGGCACTGGAATCTAAAACGAAATACTTTTTCTCCATTCCCTCACTGACCAGAAAAATCCTCTTTTATTTTGTCTCAATTTCCTGCAGCTGCTACTTATGTTACTCATGCCCACCCTCATGGCTAGGAACGAGGCATTACATTAGGTGAGTCAATGAATCAAAGCAGCGCTGCATTCTCTCTTTTTAGGAAGAAATCCTACTCCTTAAATGTAAGAGGTAATAGGTATACAGCAAGTTATTTGCCACAGCTGCTGATGTTCTTTGCCTTCTGTAGCCTGAGGGGATTCAGGGCCTTACATAAGGCATATGTACACCCCAAACACAATCTGGTTAGGACGCACCAAGCCCATGCCCTGAGCCTCTCCTGTTTTTAACAGCACAGAAGTAGTAGCATTTTGGGCAACAAGCAATGCATGGAGAGGCTTCATTTGAGGCCAAGATTCTCAGGCTTAGTTGTCCGTGTATAGAAGTCTGTAAACATCAGATGCTGCTGTCAGCGGAGTTGGAGAGGACTTTTGAGCTGGCCTGTCTCTGGGTGCTTACCTTAGGGTAAACTTCACTCTTGTAGGCTTCCTGAGCTTTTGGGAGCAGATCTGACTGCATGGGAGCTTTGGCACCTTGGGCCCCAGGAAAAAAACAGACCACAGGAATCTCAAGGTTATGTCATTTGCTTTGGAAGATGGAGCTCCCACCCGTTTGGCTTTTCTGGTTTTGTAGCAAGCACTATTCAGTACGAGAAACAGGACTCCCTGCACTTAGAACAGATGTTCTCAGATGAAAGAAGCCAGGCTCCTTTTTATATCTTTTTTCATGCCAGTTTTCTCCACTGTTGTGTCTCATCACTTTCTAGGTGGTTATTAGCTGATATGACTAGGGCTCTCCTTACAGAGTTCTTTTATTCTGCATTTCTTCCCTGGAACAGATTTATAAGCAATCAAATGTCTCCTGTCTGGTAAAAATAAAATGCTTTTCACTGTAAGTGAAAGTTACAGACAATCATGGTTCCCAAATCAATTCATTTCAGTACTGGAACAGCCTCTGAGAACAGCCTCTGTCTCCTGCAGACAGAACTGTAACTTCATAGTGGTAACTCCACTGTGAAAATACGTTTGCCAGAGTGAAATTGTTGAATTCAGTCTTTGTTTCAGACCAAAAGGATCCTATTTCATGCATTAAGTGCCAAGGAGCTCAATTATTTATTACTTTATTGTTGAAACTGGAAAATTTCCCAGATTACTTATCTATTCTCAAATGCTTGAACAAATAAGGAAAGCAGGGGAAATTTATTAGAATGAGTAAATAACCAGTGAATGGAGAGCCCTTTCTCAAAAATTTGTGGTCAATATCCTAGATGACTCTGAGTGCTTGGCTGCTTCATATAGTATTTAATATCCTTGTTTCAGCTAGAAATACTGCAAGGATACTTCTCTGTTTTCTATTGTGTAGCTCACTGCTGTACTTCTGTTAATTTAGACTGGGAAAATGGAGGGAACAGAAAACCGGAGAGACTTGCTAAAAAGAAGTTACTATTGTTAATTTACACATTTACTAGCTTTAGATGAGTGAATAAAAATTCAGTCCATATTATAGCTTAATCTTATCTACCCTTGCAAAATAGAATGGGTTTGCAGTCATTATCTATTTTTGCATCAAGATAATTGTACTTTATTTTTTCTTTGCCAAGAGAGTTGATAAAAAAGAAAAGCTTCTCTGCAGAAACAGTGGTAGTAATGTCCATTAAGGAAATTATGTTTAAAAACACTTCTCTTTCATTCAAATTACAGAAAGGAGAAGTTAACTAAGCTAACACAAAATTATGTAAAGCATAGATCCTGTTGTGGGAATGTCAGCTTATTTTGATAATAACTGATAATAACTGATCATGATCAGTTCATGATTCAAAAGAACTTATTTTAATCCATAATGTGTGCCTACAAATCCCTGGCTGTGAGAGCAGTGCTGACTCATTGCATAGAGCTTACAGCTAACCCGGGCAGACACATCAGCATTCTGAGGGGCAAAAGTGTGAAATTTAGCAGAATCTGGGGTTGTTTCCAACAACCACCAATTCTTATTATCATCAGGCTTTTTCTTTGCCTTTCATCCACAAGGCTTTTACTGTCTGGAAACCCACAACTGCTTGTTTCAGGACTTTCTGCATCTAACTGCTCCTTTCCTCTGCTCTAACTGATTATAAAGTAATGGTCTTTCAGACTTCATCCAGAGATCCATATGGAAGCTCCTATTGAGCTTAAGTTTGCAAAATCCTTAAAGACCAAAGAACTTCCTTCTTTTACAGACAGATGCTGCATATTAGGTGATGCAAATAGCTTAAATCTCTTAAGCCTCTCTTTCACAATTCTTTCAGGCATTACAAAATTTTGCTTCAATTGTAAGTACCTGTATATAGCAGTCTGATGAGACTTTTTATATCAAGACAAAATAAATGAAAGCTAATGATTCAATAAATGACCATCATGGTTTTTGGAATATAAAAATCAATAGTGAAATATGACAGATAGATTCACCATCATTAATCGATTAGCCTTTTTCAGTGACCATATGTGGCAGAACTATCAATGGTAATGGTAATTACCAATGGTTTTCTGTATAATAGAGGAAGATTAGACAAAAATTTACTAATTTGGATGAATTCAAAGAAATATGTTTTTCCTCTGTTCACTGAAAATTACGCTAGGATCTTGGTGATCACAAATAGCTAACAAAAAATGATGTATAACACCTGTCACCTGCCTTTGAAGAACCAAGTCCCTGGAAGATTTGGTTCCCAAAAATGTGTGAGGACATTTGTGCCTGATTGAATGAATGTAGTGTTGCCTATTATTCAAAGTTTATTTCCCTTTCCCATAGACAGAACATAATAACTAGACAGCCAACAAGGATTTGTGAAATTATTAGCAATATCATGAAGTCTTACTGATCTACTAATGAGGAAGCAATTCTGTTTTCACTCACATACTAACAGTATGAAGTATTATCAACACCTGCAAAGCTGGTCAAGCCTGTACATATACCCCTTTCTTATATTTCTTTGGACTCCCTCTCACCCTAGTATTTTATTTCCCTGCCAGCTTCCCTGCCAGCCCCATGACTTCTTTCTTTTAATTAAATTTACCTTCTTCCTAACATATACCATTATCTTTTATCTCATGGGTTGATCCAAACTCTCTTTTCTGTCTTGATTCTAGAGAGATAAATTCCTTTACATCAGGTTTCATTGTCTTGTTATGTGACATAGTGCTTTGTTGAGAGGAAAACCTCAGGAACTCATGGACAATTAATAAGGATAAGATGGAGCTCATCCAACTGAGAGCTGCTGGCATATCTGCAGACAGGTCTGCACCCCTGACCTTTAGATACCACCCAGAAACTAATCTTTTGTGGTTCCACCATGAGCTGGTTCACCAACAAATTGGAAAAAAAATGTAACAAAGACACTGAATATTTTTCTGAGCTTTAGCACTGTTTAGCCAGTTTAAATTGGCTCATTATAAGGCTGTACAAGAGCCAAGAAAAGGGAGCTGGTGGGAGTCTGCTGCCAGAGACAGGGTGGGGGTGGGAGCACTTTGCCATCAGATGGGCTCAGCCAACTTTGCACTTGGACCAAGATGCCCAATCCCTTCATCCTTAGAATAGCAAGACCTCATGTTTTAATAAAGAATGTATAAACAGGGAGTTTACGACAGATTCAATACATAAACTATTTCACTGGACTATTGCATTAAGCCATTTCACAATGCTCAGTTTTTATTTGAAATCATAATGTTTATTTACGTCTTATATACAATGTGTATAAGATAACTTTCATTGTAATTTCTATATAAATTGCTAGACTTTATGAGAAAAATCAGTTTCTCACAGAGATATGCAGGAGTTTCCTGGATCAGATTCATAATGCTCATTTATTAATCAAAAGCATGAAAAATGCCATCCCCTTTCAAATATAAATTATGTCCTATCCTCATTGCAAAATATCAAATTCTCAAAATGGAATAAGCATGTCAAGCACAAAATTAAGTTTTGATTTCCACATTTCCCAGGGAACATCAGTCTTTATTAATGAAAACTAATATGGCTAAATCTTCCTTACTTTTCTTATATATGTAGCCTTATTACAGATTTGCTCTGATATTCCTGAAAAGATTTGTTATTATTTCCAAAGACCCTGAATCAGTCTCAAAATTATTTTTTATTTTCTTCAGAGACAATCTGTTTCAAGATCTTTCGCATTGAGCAAGTTAATGAGACTTTTAGTTGCAAAGAATAACATACATATCTTTTAAAAGGCTTCATCACATGATATTTATCTTTAAATCAAAACAATCCTTAGGAACAGGCCAGAGAATATCACAAAGTATTTGTCAGTAAAAAGTATTCATATTACTTTGCAACTTGCTTTAGTATGAAAGATGCTGTGTTAGAAAGAGGAGCATTTCCTGTGATATGACACTAAGCTGGAAGCGTGTGTTGATCTCTTGGAAGGTAGGAGGGCTCTGCAGAGAGACCTGGAACGGTTGGATGGATGGACAGAGTCTAACAAGAGGAAGTTTAATAAGTCCAAGTACCAAGTCCTGCATTTTGGCCACAATAACCCCCTGCAGCATTATAGGCTGGGGACGGTGCGCCTGGACAGTGCCCAGGCAGAAAGGGACCTGGGGGTCCTGGTCAACAGCCGGCTGAACATGAGCCAGCAGTGTGCCCTGGTGGCCAAGAAGGCCAACGGCATCCTGGCCTATATCAGGAATGGTGTGGCCAGCAGGAGCAGGGAGGTCATCCTTCCCCTGTACTCGGCACTGGTGAGGTCACACCTTGAATGCTGTGTCCAGTTCTGGGCCCTCAGTTTGGGAAAGACGTTGAGATGCTTGAGCACGTCCAGAGGAGGGCAACGAGGCTGGTGAGGGGCTGGGAACACAAGCCCTGTGAGGAACAGCTGAGGAAGCTGGGGGTGTTTAGCCTGGAGAAAAGGAGATTCAGAAGTGACCTTATCACTCTCTATGACTTCCTGAAAGGTGGTTGCAGTCATGTGGGGGTTGTTCTCTTTCTCCAGGCAGCAGCTGACAGAACAAGAGGTCACAGTCTCAAGCTGCACCAAGGAAAATACAGGTTAGATATTAGGAAAAAGTTTTACGTGGAAAGAGTGATAAAGGACTGGAATGGTCTGCCCAGGGAGGTGGTGGATTCACCATCCCTGGATACGCTTTAAAAAAAACTGGATGTGGCACACAGTGCCATGGTTTAGTTGAGGTGTTAGGGCATGGGTTGGACTTGATGATCTTGAAGGTCTTTTCCAACATTGTGATTCTATGATTCTGTGATATTTCCATTGTTTCTGTTCCTGGGCTGGTCAGGAACTGAAAGAGGCATCTTTACATTCATAAACTTTTCAAAAAGCAACTTGAGACTTTAGGCTTATTGTCACTACAGTTATTGGTATTAAAATTACTCTTGATTTCCACATAAGACAAAGAAGAATTTGCCTCACTGATTTTAGAAAGTTTGTTCCTGGCTTCTGCTTTTGTGACTTAAGAGGCAAACCAATGCAATCAATTTTATTGACATTTTCTCTTCTTGCTTCATACAATCCATAATTTTTTCTTTCTTCTTGTCCACAGAAGTATGGAAAGCTGTTAGAAGACAGCAAATGTTTCCAGGGAAATCTGAGGAAGAGAAGTAAACAACAGACATCAAAAAATATACAATGTCAGTATGATCATTTAACACTGTTACTGCAAACTTCACTGCTCTTCCAGAAACTTTTGCAACTGCGCTGACTGGCATTATTTCAACACACTTACAAAATGTTTATTAGACCTCCAGCTGTTCTGTGCTAGCATAAGTGGGAAGACAGTGATAAAATTGTATCCAGCTTGTTCTATATTAAATATTAATTCTTTTTTTTTTCAAATATTATTCTTTTAAGATCTAATCTTACCAAGGGAGAAGTGTGCTGTTCCCAAGGGAGCTACTCTGTGCAGAATGCAGCTAGTGAAACCCTTTTGTCTAAGTCATACGGTGGATGTGCTTTTGCATTTTCTGCATACGGGTGACAGTTAGTATGACAAGATTTGGTAATAATTTGTCCTAAAACACTAGTCAGACACTTCGACCTTTTGCTGAATTGTTATACCCTGAAAGAAGTACTGGCAGCTACACAGGTTGTAGGCCCAAATCTAAAGGTCACAGATGTCAGCCAGATACTTAAGATTTTCATCCTCAATTGCAAATCATTGCATAGCTGCCATTTGTGCCTTTGAAAATATGCCCTTAAGTGTTTTGCTGAATCAGAGCCTACACGTGGTCTAGCTCACATCATATGGTACAGGGTGAAGTTGATAGATAAAGGCTTCACAGGATTAAGAAAACCACTCTTTCCTGATGCACAGCTCTTTTTCTTTGCTGTCTGTAACTTCAGTGAAGACAAAATCTTGTTCGATCCCAAGAGATAACAGAGATCGAAAATGGAATAAAGAAAACTTTGCAGGACAGCACAGGGATATTTGTGATCACATTGCTGGCAGGGAATCTCAGGGAACAGAGATAGCTTACCAGAATCAAACAACTCTTACTGTTTTCCCAGTCTTGTTGGGGAAAAAAAAACAGAGTTCGTATTAGTTAACTGTCAGTGACAGATCTTGGTCAATTACAAAACTGATGAGATGCAGAACTTCACTGCAATGAGAAGAGTTGAGATTATGACATTCCTACGGCCGATTACTTCTACCTGTCATATCAGGTGCTGTAAGCTGGTGGGTCAAGAAGCCCTGGGCACTTTACAAGATCAGATATTAAACAGATGTGAATAATTTATTCACAGAAAAATGTTGATAACAATATTTCTATTAAAGATATACATTTGGTGGAGAAAGGACACGACTGTAGCAATGAACAAAAGTGTTCCCAGAATTTGAAGGCAGCCTTTTAGATGTACTTTCACAGCACTGAGTCCCTCTTCACTGATGCCTATTAGCACTTTCTCGTCCATTGGTGCTTTCTTATCCTTCTTATCCATTGGTGTTAATGTTCTTTTCCTGATCATACAATGACAATCTCATCTCATCTCATCTCATCTCATCTCATCTCATCTCATCTCATCTCATCCTCTTTCTCCACATTCTATTTGGAGATCTATTTGGCAGTTTAGACCCCTTTCAGATATCCAGCCCATCAAATAGTCACAAATGGCTTGTCTCTGTCTCATATTATCATACACAATACTTGAAATTATCGTTCCCATACTTGAAATTTTCATATTCTACTTATCTTTTGGTTTAATCTGTAGGGTAAGTTCATAGAATCAGGACAAACTGTATCTTTCTGTTCTGAATTGCAGATCAGAAGTTGAATGTGAGTTGTTTTTTTTTTCCTTTTTTACCCCAGTTAAAAAAAAAAATCATATTCAGTGGGTTTTGTCATAGGCTTTGTCGTCTTAGCTAAATAATTATAAGCTTCAAGTTTGGTTACTCACCTACCGTTTGTTGCATTTCTCTAATTTGGTTTTAGCAGGTGGTTTATTTCTTGCAGTTGGTACATGACTCTTACATCATTCATTCAAATTTACCTGATCTTATTAAGATATTGTCCTGGTTTCAGGTGGAATAGAGCTGAATTTCTTCTCAGTAGCTCTTACAGTACTGTATTTTGGATTCAGAATGAGAATAGTGTTGATAATATGCTGATGTTTTGGATTTTGCTAAGTCGTGTTTATTTTAAGTCAAGGACCCTTTTCCTGGTCTTGTGAGGTCTGCAAGTGAGGAGGGGCTCAAAAGAAAACTGGGAGGGAGGATGGCCATGACAGGTGTCCCAAACTGGCCAAAAGGATATTCCTTTTGGAATACACTATAGAGTATGTCCAGTATATAAATTGTTCAGTATATAAACTGGGGGAAGTTACTTGAAAAGGGGGCTGAGCTGGACTGAGCAAGAAGATTCTGGCATTGGTCACTCACTTGTTGAGGCTTTATTCCATTATATTATTACTAATAACAATATTTTTTATTACTATTATTATCACTAACCATTTTTACTCTATTTTACTTTGTTTTCTATTTTAAACTGTTCTTATATCAACCTACAAGTTTTAATTTGATTCTCTTTCCCGTTCCACCAGGGTGGCAGGGAGAGAGAGGTGTTGAGGGAGCAGCTGCCTGAAGCTAAATTTCCAGCTGGGCTTAAAGCAGGACAGATACCAAAAAAGTTTCTGAGTGGGACTGTATAGAAAATGTTCAAAGCAGTAAAACCCTAGCCATTACATCTCCTCTTGTTACATTACTGGAAACCATTATAATACAAAATATTATCCCATCAGTGGTCAGCTTTGTGAACATTCTCAGTAGAAGTGTAAAACACCATCGATTGTAATTTTAATTGTTATTATACAAGCAAAAAGTGGTGTTTAGTATAAATCACATTTACATTATGAATTAAATACATTATTTTAAAATAATTACATTAATGCTGAATGGGACATACATCAGATGGAAAAAGGGATAGACCTGTCCTGTATTTATTGATAATAGTTTTTTCAAGGCAGACAGCTCAAGATTAGATTTTTCTAGTATTGTTTTTCATGGTATTCTACAACCTTATTTACACATGTATCATAAATTCAAACACAGAGAAACATGTTTATTCATATGTTGTCTTTCCTTGAATGTATCTATATCCTTTATGTTGCCCTGCTGTTTCACTCTCAGATGTACCAAGCATTCACTGGATATGACTTTTTACAGGTTTACTCCACCTCAGTTTGATCAACTCAGCCATTGCAAAGGCCAGGCCAGAACAGAACTAACAAATTTTGTGAATTTTCCTCGCACACTTTCTTTGGGAATGGGTATTAGCTTCAGCTCCTTGAGAAAGATAGCAGTCAAAAGATGAATGTCAAACTTTCTGGAATATCAATTTCCTTTTGAAATGTCTGCATCTTACAGTTTTACAATGCAGAACTCTCTTTTTCCTCTAGCCAATATGTCTCTTAAACACTAGAGGTAATGGAACTCTTCACTGTGTTTCTGCACCTGGCATATTCTCATGCAATTTTCCAGGCAGACAACCTATGGAAACACCTGCCCACACATTACACCCATGCCAGGCCTGCCTTTGGCAGATGCTTCCTCATTCGCACAGCAGAATCAGCTGCTACCAGAGTCCAGGTGCACCAAATACTCATTCCAGTGAGTGAAAATCAAGGTAAACATCCCTGTTTTGTAAATCTTGCTGGGAATTACACACAGGGATAATACCTGTATCAAGTTCTTCTCCATTGTTAACTTGAACATACCTAAGGGCACACCAAAGAAAGTGAAATTGCAAATAAACAGGAAATTTCTAGGTAAAGAATTAAGCATCTTCTGGATAATGCACTATTGTACACTATTGTACTGAAGTGTACATTTTCTGCATTTTGGGTTTAGGCATACAACATTTGCCTTTTTTTTGTATAGCAAAGTCAGTTGAAAATCTACTTTGTTTATCCTTTTAAAGCCTTAATATAGAAAATTTTCTATTTACAATTAAGCCAGTACCTGGAGAAGCAAAAAAAAATCTCTCTATACAGCATTAAAGAAGGACAGAATAGTCAATATCTTACCTTCTATTTTCTTTTCAGTCTGGAGCTATAGCCTTGTGATATGAACATCCCGTGTGGAGGAAAATCTATACTTTTATCTGAATCTCAGATATACTATTTCTAGTGTAAGGTGATAAGCTACTATGAAGAGTTCAGACAGGGCTCTATGCTATCATTTCCTGTTGTTTATCTCTAATGCTGTTGAAAAAAATGCTTCAAAGTATATAATGTTTTCATTATTGTACAGTTTCCTCACCTGGTCTGCAGAGACCTTGGCTCTTTCAGGAAAACATCTGCACAATTTAGTCTTAATTCCATACAAACAGGGGATATAAGCCACAAAGAATGAGTAGCCAACAGCTGAACAGCATTTTGCACAATTATGCCCATACTATCACTTCAAAGTGTCTGTAATTATGTCTTTTCAAACTCAAGAAAGATGTGGAAAAGGTAATAGGGAACTCTCACTGAAGTTGCGCATTTTATAAGAATCAAGGACATAAAAAGAAAGATCAGGTAATTGCCCCAAAATTATTGTCTCATCAATGTCTAAAATATGAAAACTTACAGTTAAAGTGATGAAAATTATGCACATAAGAAGGTAATGGCATGTAACAAGGAAAAAAACACTCTCACAACCATAGCTATAAAAGCATCTTGCAGCAAAATTGCTATTTTATAGGTAGGGTATTATTCAATAACAGTAAGAAAAATAATCTAAATGTCTGTCAGCATAAAACTGCATTGAAAACCACAGTATAAAAAGCCAAGAATCTCTTTGGATCTCTTTGTCAGTGACTTGAATGTGAGTGCCAGGAGGGGATTCAGTGTCAGATAGCGGCACTGTCATCATGGTATCTTTGTGTGTGTATTTCCACACAAAGTAAACATTCAAGCCCCACCTGCTAACAGATTTCTAGTCAAAGTATTTAGAGTGATCCAACTAAAGTTTCAGCAGACACTAGCATCTGATCAGCTGAACTGTTGCCTCAGCTGTATTTGACAGAGAACTACATTTCATTGCCTAAACATAACAATCTCGTAGTGGTTTTGATTCATGTCAACATTCCCCTGGTTTCTGCTTATCCCTCCAAAGGACACAGGGTTTTTCACATCCCATGCAGAAGGCTCAGCTACTACAGAGAGTTTCAAATGGCATGATGTGCACATATTTAGAGAACTGCATTTGTTTATCCTACATTTACGAATTTAAATAGGAATTCTTTTATTCAGCTTAATGTTTGTGCTTCAGTTTGTGCAGACAGGTCTTTCTCCAGTAATCATAAGGGACTTTGGCAGTTAGGTTTTCCCTTAGGTCCCAAATATTTAGTCATAAGTATCTTCACTGCAATAAAAGAACAAATTATAAAGTCACAGAATGATGACCACTAGATTTTATAGTTATAAAGCTTTATTTGAATGCAGTGAGCATTCAAATAAGTGTAATTTATTTTATACTACTTCTGGATATTGCAAGTTTGTGACTGCATACCAGATATAACACCAGTAGACACACTCATTAAAGAAAAGCATAAAAGAACCAAAAATAATGAATCATACAGCAGAACTACACCATGACTCCTCTGTGGGTGTATGGGCATTATAATAATTGTACGTGTTCACTTCCTTTAATTTGTTTTATTCATTTGTTTTGTTCAGACAAAAATGGTAAAATACATTGAATCAGTGCTGACATCTAACCATTAAGGGGTCTGCAGCAGTAATAAAGGATAAATTCTCACCTCAGATAACTCGCTGAATATATAGCAGAAATAATGAGTTGAACTTGAGTTTAGAGTTCAGCATTAGTAACAGGTGTATTCAGGTCAGAACTTGATTGCCCCTAACCCGAGGATGCAGCCAAGGCCTCTCTAGGACTCTGACTCACTTTGATGGTACAGTTCCTGCTTGCAGTACAAGCCAAAAAATTCAGATGGAATTTTTGATGGAGAAATAATGGTACTGTAACTTATTTACCTTGTGACAGCTCTGATTACATGGACTTATCGCACTGATAATTAAGATACGTCTTCATTTTCCTTGAATTACCTATGTGAGCTGCCCTTCCTTGGTGTGTCACACACTGGGACCAGCACAGTGGCCAGCCACTTAAGTGTGCCTTGGACCTTCCTAGAAGTCAGTCTACTGGTCTCCATCCTTTCTGAGCTGTTTGCAAGGAAGGAATAAAAGTCAGGGGAAAAGAACTGTGGGACAGCTCTTAGCTAGCAGTTGCACAGTGTGATATATTTTGAGCATCCTAAACATACCTGAAAGGTAAATAGAGACACAAAAATTCCTGCATGTTTTGTCTGTTTAAATAATTACCTATAATAATATTTTTATTGTTGAGTTGATAGATTCAATTAGGTACCTATTATATTTCTTTGGCTACTCACACATCAGTGTGGCTTTAAAAACCTTATGGCTTTTTCTCAGATCCTCTGTACTTTCTAATGAATAGAAATATTGTAGTATAATCACATCTCTGTTATCAGCTGCAATATTAACCTTGGCCACTTCTAGTTCGTGGTAGGAATGGAAAACATCTGTTTGGAAAAAAAAGTGGCTAGATTATTCATTCATGTCCATTTGTCTTGCGTCTTTTCCCATGTTCTTGTCCTGTGCTGATCACCATGTTATCTTGGTATAGATTAAGCCTGGAAATCACATAAGTGCCCCTTGCTCTTCAGTCAGAACTCTAGAGAAGAATTAGATGATCTGCTTGATCATCTTTTCTCTGGAAAAAAAATATTACAATAAGTACATTGGTATTTTAGAAAGATGGAAGTTCAAAAAGTGTGCACTTAGAGTGGACTATGATCATGTTTGACATCTGTTAGTTCTCAGGTGAGGTCATTAGTCTGTGAACAGGTTATGTGGTTCGTTTGTGAACAGGTTATCTGCGGGCAGGAACATTGCATTCTCCAGGATTTATGTTGTGTCTTTTGCTTCATACAAGTAATGATGGAATTAAGGAATTTTTCCTGCCTTATTTTGTCATATATCTTTCATCTTAGGAGACAGCAAGTAATGCTTTCAGGTCTATTAATAACATCACAGATCTTGCTCACATGCACATTAAAAATATTCTTATGGTCTTATGTGGCAATATTCTGAAGTCTTCAAAAGAATTTCCATTACCCTTAAATTTAGTGAGTGAAGCCTAAATGATTAAAATTGTTATTTTGTGTCTACTTGCGCACAAGAGAAGGAGAACCAGTGATTAAGGAAAGTTAAATGATAGTGATGTAAATATAAATAAAGTGTTATCATAGGAATGAGAAGAATACTTCAGGGTAAAGAAAGAAGAAACAGAGAGGAAGAGGAAAAAGAAAACATGAGGTAAGGTAGTGTAGGTGATTCAAGAGAAAAAGTTAAGGGATGGAGGAATAATTTGAGATGGAAGATAGTGCAGGGAAGGTCTGGAAAGACAAAGAATGTTGAGACAAATCTGCAAATAGTGGAAAAGGTGTCTCTGTTGTTGAACATACAATCAAATTTGCAGGGAAAGCTTCATATCAATACAATGTAATCAAAAGCAATGTTTCAAAACAAAGTTCATAGGAACATCCTCAGTGACTATACTTGGCCAGCAAATTTAAACCATCATTTTATTACCAGAGGACCTGGAATAGGAATAGTTAGACTCAAGACTACATCTGAAAAAAAAGCAAACAGAAAAAGAGCACCTTATCATTCCTTTATTATGTCAGGATCTGAAACATGAAATCAATTAGCTTGCTTATATTAATTTAAATTTATTTAATATGGCAAAACTTCATTCAACAAACATTTAGACAGGGATGTTGTCTTGGTCAGACAAAATCCCAGTGTTCTCCCTCTTTTGAACTAAATCCACTAAATTCAAGGAGAAATAAAAAGAAAATGAGAAGAGTGCAAACAATTTAAAATGAAGATTGAAAGACATATAGGAAAGAGAATATATCATTAGACAAGAACTCACATATTAAATACACATACTCTTCTATATGAGAATGGGTTTTTGACCGGTCACACATTTGCAATTCTATATGGAGGAAAAGTGGAGAATAGCAAACTGGGCACATCTATCTCTCAAGCTGGTAGATAGAAAGGCTGTAATGTCTCTGTAGATTCAGGAGTCCTCTAGGGTTAATTGCAAAGCATTTTCTTTTTGACAGATTATGGGTAGTAAAAACAGTTAAATATTGCTGTGATATATATACCAGTTATGTATTGCTATTCTGTAAAAAAAAAAAAAAGAGTGTGATTAACTTTTCAAGCAGCTTCAAATCTCTCAAAAACTTATAACAGAGTTTCATGCTTTAAATCAGAAAATAAAGACTCTAAGAGTAATAGTCTATCTTCAACAAAACTATTCAGCCTTTTCCCATTATCTGTTTCAATTCCCAGGTAGCCTTTTTTTAGAAGGGTGAATAGAATTTTCATATCAACTTTCATTGGTGACCCATGTAATTGCCTTAGTCTTATGCTACATGAAAATCCATCTTTTGAGCTGTGTGATGACAGAAAGGCATCTTTGTTTCCCATCTTTGCAAGCAACCTTTATTAGAAAGAAATCACTAGCAGCTATTCTGCTAGTGATTCTGATTTAATCAGCCGAAAAAAAAAAAAAAGAAGAAAGTAATGAGAAACACCAATTTTAAACTGCCTCTTTTTCAATAAAACAGCTTTATTATCAGCTCTGAAATGGATGTGTCTTCATTCGTATTAAAGTTTGATAAAATACGGTCTTATTGACATGAACAAAGCTTTTGCTGTTTTTCCTGTTCATCATTTTTATATTTTTAAATGAAAGCTCTTCCTAGAGATAACCTATCAGCACTCCAGCTATCTGCGTGACCTGTCCATTTAGTCACATCATTTTAATATATTCAAGACATTTGCATATTGATTTATTTGCTGTGAAAGACAAAATATTTATTCATTTGCTCTTTATAGGTAGGAAAGCATCCCCAAAGAGCAGCATTCCTTGAGACCAACAACAGGATTAATTCAGTGCACCAGAGTCCTTGGAACTGGTATCCTGGAACACCATTGCCTATCAATTTTCTGAGGATTCTCTTGACACCAGGAGAGCTGTTATATTTAGATGCTTATCTGTTTTTGACTGCAGTGCAGTACTTGCGAAGGTGTCTTTCATTTTGAGGCTTAACACATTAAATATCACCTGATCTGAAGATGTTTGAGGGTGTAGAGCTTCTGGCATAGAATAAATGTCTTGTCTAAAAATAGCATTACATTTCTGCATAGCCATTCATTCTGTGTAGCAATGCTTTGTACATAAATTAAGGCACAAAAAGAAATTAAAGGTCTGTCTTCACACTGACAGAGGGAAGAAATCTCAAAGCTTAAAAAGAAGATCCTCTGACATTCCTACTCAAAATCTCCCCAGTATGTCCAAATACTGTATTGAATAGCAGGAGCTACCCTTCAAAGGCTTCTAGATGGAAAACAGAAAAAATGAAAGCTGTAGTGTCATGCTGAATCACAGATTTAACAGCACAGATTAAAGCTGCAATAACTCACTGAATATTCAATTTGATTATGTGAGGTTTAAATAAGGTCTTTAAACCAAGATTCCTCTCTGACTAAATCTTTTGTGTACTCCCACTGATCTCTTAAATTACTATTTCCTAACATTTTAGGAAATAATAGATTACTAGAATAAAATTACTAGTCTGGTAGATTAAAGAAGAACCAAGTAACCATAACCACCATAGGCCATGTTGAATAATACTGTGAGTTAGCAATGACAAAGCATTAGATAACAACAGCCTGTTTGCCTATGTCATATGAATATCCCCCAAATGAGGAAATGTGTCACTTGAATGTCTACCCACTGCAGTCCTTTTCAAATCACAAAAGCTTTCTCTTACTCATATCTGAAAATATCAACATATGCTTTTTAATAATAAAGGTTGGAGCTAGATTTTCACAAATAAAAAATACTTAGTAGTAGGCAATGAAATCATCATCTGCAAGCAGTCCACAGATACCAGTCCAGTTCACCTAAAGCACTCTCTGGTAAGGAGTTTATTCCCTGCATAGCCACATAGCAAGGCTTATCTTTATTTTATTTACAGCTAAATTTATAACTTCAAGTCTTGCTCATTCAGCAGTGGAAGAAGAGAAAATTTAGCAAGACCATAATGCACTGAAGCTGTAGGATAAGCTTCTGACTGGCTTGTCAAAGTTGACTTGGAAAAAATCTGGGGCATCACAGCAATGCAGAAACATAGGGTTAAGATTAATATTTCTTCACAATATAGTCCTGATGTCTTACCATGACTATTAAAGAAATGAGGATTTTCTTCCCTTCCAATCTATTCTGTGTTCTTTCCTTTGGTAGCACTGGAGCTATTGACAATGCTAATCATAATGTTTTCATTCCACATTAAGGACAGAGAGGAAAGCATTAAAAATATTTAGGAGTTTCATTCCTATGATTTCAGTGGTTTTCCTGTATTGAGGCCAGGCAGACTATGAGAGAGAAAATGAAAATTAAGAGAAGGGAAAGGGGAATATAGGGAAATCTCTCTACTACTGAAGAATTGGAAAGACAATTACTTCCTCCAGATGCTGTTTTTAAAGATGCTGCTTTATCTGATCATGAAATATGGGACAAAATATTATTGCAAAAATCTTACATATAGAACAATCTTGAGATTCCAGCCTTTGAGGTATTTCTATTTAAATGCCTTGGTGAGTCATTAATTAATTGAAAATATAAAACTAGTAACACAGTCCTAAAAATTATAGTTATATAGAAGAAATTCCCAGCCTGGTTGCAAACAGATAATTAAATGAATTGCTATCATCCTACCGTACTTTCCTTTTCAGTATTACTATTTATTTGTAGTAGTGGAAACCAAGGAATCAAGGGATCAAGGAATCAAGGGATCAAGGTGGAAATTACTTTTCCAAATCACCCTCTTTTCTTCTTCCCAAATTTATGACATCTGTATTCTTGGCTCATTCATAATGAAGGCCATGAACATATCCCTCTCCAGCATGTATATTTTCCATTAATTTGTCATACCAGAATGTACACATCAAGGAATGTTTCTAACAGAATTATTTTCACTCTATTTGGGGAAGCAGGCTTTTTTGTTGTTGTCTTTGTTGGCTTTTTTTCCCCTTGAAGTCACCTCTAATTTCTTCCAGATGTTTATTATACTAATGGAGAAAAGTAAAAATTCAGTAAAGGAAAATAAAACCAATTTATATTTTACCTGCTTTAAATGCTTTAAAACAATTTCAACAACTGCTACGTACTTTTAGCACTTTCATAATCACTAAAGCCACAGGCAATGTGTATACAAAATGTGTATACAAAATGTGATAGAATTATGAAGTGGAAAAATCTGATGGAACTTCAAAAATAATGTGGCCGCTCTGCTGCTGCTTTTCTATAATTTCTATCCCCTTTTCCATCCTCCATCCTTTATCTCAAAAGGTAAACTGCATAGATTATTGGTGGTACCAATATTGAGAACGGGACATGCCTTGGCTTGTCTGGCCCCTGCTGCTGAACCAAATAGTGGCAAATGTGGTGTTTCACCCCAGAGACACCTTTGGCTAGCTGGATGTTGCAACTGGGCACATGGAGACAAGTCCAGGAAAGCCGGAGCTCAGGTGGTGGCGGGATGGAGCTTCCTCTTGCCGAGGGTCCGCTCCTCAGGTGTCCCTCCACCAGAGAAGCCTTTAAGGCTATGGTGAAGGAAAGGAGTCGATTCTGATGGAGGCTTTTAATCCAGAGCTTTTATTCTGGCCCACAGGCCTCTGAATGTAGCAACAGCTCCAAGCAGAACTCCCGGACTGCGTGGTTCCCCTCTCTTTTACCTGGGGGAGGGGAGGAGGGGATGGGTAGGGAGCCCACCAACCAGGTACAGGAGAGGAGGTCTCAAGGGACAAAGGACACCTGGATGTCCCAATGCCCCCTGGGGGCGGAGGGCATCTTTTGAATCTGCCAATCACTCCACGCACTTCTGGAATGCCAGGAGTGACAGACAGTGCTCAGCAGGGGTCAGGGTGGGGAAAGGAGGAGTGATTGACAGACCTGGGAGGACAACTTCAGGGGAGGAGCCCGGGGTTCTGGGATAAACCATGAAGGCACACCGCAACAATAGATAATGCATAATTAAAGAGAATGGTACCAACACTGGATAAAATCTTCAGGAAGGCATTACAAAATAAAAGTTGCTTACCAAGTAAGGAATAATAAACCCAACATGAATCTGTATTTCAGACATTATTTTGTAATATGATGAAAAATGTGCTGGTATGTACAGTTTTACGGTAAAAAAAAAAAAAAAAAAAAAAAGACAAATTTTGTAGGGATAGAATAATTTTTTAGCAACCATGTAACTGTAACAAATCAATTTTTGACTCTCTAGGACAATGTCAAAATTGTACAATTGATTTGATTGGTGCTACTCATACTAGGCAGGGTGGTGTGTTTATAAAGTGTATATAAAGTTAAGAATACTATATATAAAGGTAAGAATGACATCCAGCAATACTTAATCTCTTTATTTTGCATTGAATTGCAACAGTGTCTATGAGCCTCTATAATTCTAGAGACTTATTTTAAAGTGCTTGAACAATTCCAAGAGAGTGTTCATGTGTGGTGGTTTCACATTTTCTGCAGTTTCCTAAATCTAGCCAAGACATTACATATGCAGTGTCCATCGATCTATTTAATTAGGAAGCAAAGAAATCACATCTCTAGTATGCAATGCTAAGTGTCTTTATGGACAAAAAGCTTTTAAGAATTAAAATAAAGATGAAAGGAATACCCACACATTAAAGCTTAGGGTACCTCAGGGCAAGTGAAATACATTAAGTGGGCACTTAGAGCAATTAAGTTTAAAATTAACTTTTGATATAAATCAGCAGTGGTCTATCAGATCAAACTCTTGGATGAGCCTTTGTGATAACTAGGATGTAATCTCTACAGTCTATTGCAAATCATAATGCCAAGCACTGCAGAGCTATAATTAGTCTACAGAAATAAACAGAAGTTTTATCAGTCAATATCTTGATGATTTAAGGAATATTACAGACATCCAAATGTCACAGAACAAGTGAAATATGCTATATAATACTGCTTAAGCTTCTTTAACTACAAGCACTTTTACTGAACTCTGCAACAAAAATGGTAGGACCATGAGACATCAATGTGTGCTTGAACAGAATCAGTAGTGTCTTGCAAAAAAATTAAAATATATGTGCATGGTAAACATCAAAACACGAGTTTATAGTCAAAACACTAGAAATTACAAATTCCAAGGTTTTGGAGGACTTTAGATTTTCACTTTACAGACAGATGCTAATTTTCTTCATTCTGTAATGTACCTTACCTCACACAGATGAGCAAATACAAACAGTCAGCAAGATGTGCGTGGATAGGTGTCAAAACACACCTCTCAAAACCCCACGTTAAAACCCACTTCTCAAACACATTTAGAACTGGAAAGTAAAGGTGGACAGATGTGAAATAAGTGTACTGTGCCCTTAATGATAGCAGCCTTCCTTGATGCAACAGACAGAATCTGGTTAGCTTTCCTGCCCATTTGTGGAGGAAATTGTGAGATGAAATTATTTTGGTGGAATTAGTGTTTGGTACTAGACATCATGGGCAGAAAAGGAGATCAGACAAAATCTGTCCCAAGACTATCAAGTTTCCAACTCATGTAAGAACCTTGTTTTCACACTGGATTTTAAAAATTATCCCTTCTGAGACACCAAGTACCCATTTGAAGCACACCAATATATTAATCTGAGCCACTTTTTTCTATGACCTGGGTAATGATATTTGAAGCCTGCTTTTCCGTATCTGAATTTTGAACTGATTGGAAGCTGAAATTTTTTGTGTTATTCCTATCATTATGTAAAGTGAAATATGACTTCATCTGCAAAAATGCTTAGAAATGTATCCAAAGATAAACTGAGAGACACTGGTCTTCTGTGGCAGTGGTTTCAAATACCTGATAGTGAAGTGTTGTCAGTAAAAAAACAACTGCTTTGTGGATTTTTTAAAAAATCAAACCCAAATTTTTTACTGGGATAACAGCAGTTGCCAAACAAAATGGATAGAGCATTTACCAAAAAAAAACAATTACCAAACAGAAATGGTAGGGTCTCTTCATTAATATATTATTCCTTCAATATAATTTCAGCCTAATTAAAAAATACAACAAACTAAAGTGCATAGTTAATTACAGGACTTACTCTTACAAACTTCATGCTAACTGTTAAATTTTTTTCTCAGAAAAAAAAGTGCACTGAAAACATAGTTCCTAATGTTATTTTGCTTTTGCAGAACTGGCCAAAAGCCAAATTTGAATGGGTATGCTTTATATGTAAAACTTATCATGCAGTTCTAATTAAAATCTACTGAAGCTTTCAGCTTCATTTAAAAGAGTTAATCTTCTGAATACTTTTTATTTTCTTTTGGTTGCATTAAATCTCAGGAGAAACTATCACACTTTCTTAAATTAAATAAGATGGACTAATTTTTAAAACATTGGGAAGCAAAACCCCAAATTTTGTTTCTTATGGACAAAAATCTATGCATATCTTACAGGATTTTTAGTGACAGAAGTTCTGCCTTCAGTAAATATTCAACATCAGCATGTGGAGAAATAAAAAATATTTCAAAAAAGACAGTATTTAATTATTTATTTTCATTGATAGAATATATGTTTTTACATATGAGTACATCTCACTGGGATTTATACTGAATATAGCTGATTTGACCACATGTACAAAGCACCTGTTTCTGTCTTTTAGTGTATTAATTTAAAATGCTATTTAAGTGTGTGCCACTGCTGAAGGAGTAAACTCTGGGCAGTTTTTCTAAGAAATCTCCTCATTCTAGTAGGTAAACATTAACTGGCAAGATTGCAGATATTTACAGGTATAGACCATTTCTATTGTCTTCTGTCTATATTATATGTATTAAGCATGTACATCTATGATATATAATTTATAGTAAGATAATAATGAATAGTTAGCAATATATGGCAATGAAGAAAAGAACTAAAAAATAATGTTACAAAAATTTCAACAATGAAGATTGATATAGATATAGATTATACAGAATTATATAGATAGACATGCTAGGGAAACAGTTATTTTCTTTGTGCCCTATGGAAAGAGTAAGTGAATTAGTCAGACAACACAGACTGAACTACCATCAACAGTGCTGATAAAGCCTGTTTCCACCCCTCCTTTGCCTCTGAACCACTGTTTGGCCCAAGGCTGGCTTGCAGTTAATGGCACCCAGCTCAGAGCCATGCAAGGCAGACAGGAGAACCCTTCAGAAGAGCTCATAGCTAAGGTGAGTCACAATTGGCAATCTAGAGCATAGTTTGTGGGTATTTTAGGATTTACCAGGTAAAAAATCCCCCAAAATAGCTTTCTTTCACCTGTAGGACATCCTGATGTATCCTGACCTCAAGAGATGACAAGGGACTGGTGACACATATTAAAGCTGGAATCTCTCAGGCTATACCCATGCAAACACCTCTGTGTGGTACCTGCACCTACAAACCCTGAAGGACCACTGCAGACTGTAGTGCACCTCAGCACCATTAATGTCACCAGGGGTAGAAAGCACAGGATACAAAATAGTCACTATATTGGATTTCTAGAGAATTACAGAAGAAATATAAGGGTTAATTCTTAAATTTGTTCCACTGCCTGGGAAAGTAAAGAGATCTAAGGAATGAGCTAAAATAGTCATGGCATTGGTAGCGTCGAAAGAAGTTCTGCCAGCCTGAATCTCAGTGAAACTTCTCCTTGAAGCTGATCTTGTTTAAATATGTATTAATGATGCAATTAGGTTTTAATAGTGGTAAGTAGGAGCAGACTGTGAAGTTTGCTGATGATATAAGACTGAGAGTGCTCTAATAAAAGAAAATTTCAGGACACCATGCAGAAAGAGCTGAGTGATCTTTCATAATGGAGAAATAGGAAAGGGAATAAACATGAGAACTGATAATATAAGCACTTCTACTATAGGTTAAGAATTGGAAATGACTGAAAAGTCATGACTGTTGACATATTAATATAGTATAACACTAAAATATGCAAATGTGATCTTTAAATGAGTCAGAAAGGTCTTTCCAGAAGGTATGAAGTAAATGTTTGACCCCTTCTACTCCACCACTTTACTCTGGTCTTCCATATTTAAAACAGTTGCATTCAAACTGAAACAAGTCCAAGAGGGCTATATGAAAAGACTATAATTCAAAGAGAGAATAGTCATTACACTTTTTTGCTATAGCAAACCTCTGGCTGCAAGGGAGTATGCTAATATTGATTAGTAAATCCTAATGTTAAATACTAAAGTGGTAAAGAAATTCTTTAAAATATATATATATATATATATATATATATATATATATGTATATATATATATATACATACATATATATATATATATATATGTATATATATATATATATATATCTTTTAAAGAATTTCTTTACCACTTTAGTATTTAACATTAGGACATATATATATATATATATATATATATATATATACATATATATATGTGTGTATATATATATATATATATATGCATATATATATATAATATATATATTTCCAGCCTACATGTCTGGAAATCAGAAGAATGTGCCTTAAAGAGGAGACTTTTGAAACAGTTTTCATTAACAAGCGGTGGAAACAGAAACCTATATTTTCTGAAATCTATAAAGATTACCACTTTTGATTGATTGTCACACAAAGAGATTGGACTCAATGATGTGGGAAGAGCCTTCTTACCCCACTATATTTGTAAAATATTTAAACTACAACCTTAAACTTTAGGGTTAAATTTGTCATGATCAGGTTTATTCATCTACTATAAATGCACTCTGCAATCAGAGTAAAGGTCGGCTTTGGCATCAGCAGTATATGAATAATTAATTTCTCCAATATCTACAAACTGAATCAATTCTCCTAAATTCTTATCCATTGGGTATTTTGGATAAGATTGTCCCACATGAACAAAAAAAAGAAAAAAATCTCAGAGGCTTTAGTGTCTACATTATAGAATCATTGGGCTTCAACAAAGTCCTAGTCCTGCACTGTGAAGACAAAAGTCAGACCACAGCTCCGGGGGATGGTGTTTCATCTCAGCAGAAACAGCAGAAATATAATTTCTGCAATACTCTTAGTTGCAACAGGAGCAGCTTTTGTTTGCTCAATATCTTTGGATAAAACTGGCTCTGCTTACAATTAAACATGTTTCCTTCTTCCCTCTAGCTAATGATTTTTCATCTTTGCTGTTGAAAATGAAATTCAAATGTTTATTTCAACTGAACTGTTACTGATATGACTCTATTTTAGAGAAAATCCTTCTTGATTTACATTTAGAGTCCCAAGGGAATATTGCCTTTTAATACAAAGAGGGAAGATTATATTTCAAAGATAGTCATCCATTTTACTCCAGCTGAAGCCAATTGAGGGTGTGGGAGTTTGGAGGCTTTGGCAAATTAAGCCCTTACACAGCAGCCATGTTAATGATGGTGAGTCAGAAGGGAACCCATACCACACTCCCACAACTGCATCAGCTCCCTGCTTCTATCATCCGGATGTAGAACACATTTACTTTTTGTCACTGAATTCAAATGTGACTGAATATAGAGCAGATTGGCTGAATGTGAAGGCGCAATTTTCCATAATGCCTTTTCAAAACTGAAAAAGGTCAAAATCTGTTTGACTTACATTGCATGAAATTAATTCAAATGAGATAATTTAGGACAGAATTCAGCCCCAAGCTCCTGTAAGACTACAATTACAGATGGCCTTTTCAGAAACAAAAGAACACGCTACAATGTTTTTCACATATGTCTTATAAAACTTTTCCAAATGAAATTAATGTTAGATACTAAGTAGTTATTGCAAAGGATCACAAAAATAGTAATTCCATCATAATGGGGCTAACATAAATGAACTAACTTGAGACAAGATTTAAAGCTTAGGTACCTTTCATGAACTACTCTCAGTTAGAGAGAGCTTCATGAATACAGCTGATGAGGCATGCATAAAAGACATCCTGGAGAGATATGATGGTCAACAAATATCTAGCATAAACCTAAGGATTTCCTTATTAGAACTGATTTGTTTCAGCCTGAATGGACCATTCCAAAACCTGCTGATTACTTAAACATAGAGGTCTGGTATGCTCCTCATTTCCTGAAAATTCTCTCTGCTCCCAGCACTCTCACAGTAACATTTATATTGTGATGGCTTAAGTCCAGACTGTGAATGATGTATAACAGAAGGAGCAATCAAATTCCTCTAAAACCATTAAAGTCACATTTTCATTGTTAGTTTGTGGCACAATACTCCTCTGACCAATAATTCTACCTGCTAGGAACACAGATTAGTAATACTGTGAGATTGGTTAAATATTAATTTATATTGGGCTACTTCAATTAGTCAGAACAACTCTAGAACTAACAGATGTTCCATACTGTACTGCAGCATCATGGAACAAGAGTATGATACAGCTACATTGATCTTCTCTTTACTACCTTTCCTATTTAGTATCAGACTACAGGCAGGATTTAAGATCAAATACAATTATGAGTCTTTAGAGTTAGCAGCTGGACATGGCAGAAAATATTAGTAAGCTCTCTTGCCCTCAGAAGACCACCATGTGGAAGAAAATCAATTATTATAAAGTTTTGGATGGTTTCCCAGATATACTGCAAAAATTGATAAACACTTGAAAATTTTTCAACCAAAAGAGGACAGGTGTCAGAGGAAAGAGGAGACTTATTGAAGCACTTATATCCTACTTTACAGCAGTGCATCATCACAGCAATGGCTGACCTAAAACCATGGCACTGCTCAATGTCTATTACTATATATAAAATTCATCAAATTTAAGGCCAGAAGCAGCTTCTGCAAACACAAAATCTTACTTCCTATTGAAAACAGGACATAGGATGCCCAGGATGCAGTATGACCTGTTCAGTAAACCCAGCTATAGAAAACCTTTTCAACTTTTTCCTGTTTGGAAAACACCCACAGCTTTCTTTTGATGTGAATTTGCCTCATTTTACCATCTTTCCCTCAGACCATATGAATAATTTTTAGTTTCAAACATCTGCTTCCCATGTAAATGCTTTAGCTTGGAAACATTTGATTCTTTGAATACTAATAATTAGTTACTTGATAAATATAACTAGATTAAAAGAGATTAAGCTGCAAGGGTTATGTACTGTAGGGTTTATTTCCCAATAGGATAATCCCAAGGATTATAATGTAACCTCTCTAAAATATTTGTGTGTCTGTAGCAGCAGATGTGAACATATTACTGCTCTGAAGTAGTAATATTCAAAGTTGACATAACTTCCTTCCTTCTGTACAAATACTGAGAGCAATAACATCACAGTTCATGCTCATCTAAGCTTTGGCTTCTTGGAATTGAAAACTTTTCCTGCTTTATTGGAAATAATATTCTTTCATGCTAGGCCTATGACTTTAGGCTTAGCTGTATATAAATTCAGCTGTTTGTTTGCATCTAACTTGTCAGACAGTCTTGATCAACTTGCATCAAAGACTTACCTTTTTATTATTCCCTACACTCTCAACATTTTTCCTCTGCAATTCTATCAGTATCATTGTGTATTTTCTTCCAAGTATTGAAAAGGAATATTAAATATAATAGAGTCAAATACTGATGCTGATGGCACTTGTAGGCAAGCATCTGAAGAATGATTCTTCATTTACAGTAGTATTTTAAGACCTTTCACTTGCCCAGGTTTTAATCTCTTCAGTATGTGCCATGTTGATTTTCTTTCTTAATCAACATGTCATGTGCTACCAAATGAAATCCCTTATAGAAGACTCAGTGTGTTCTATCAGTTTTATTACCTTTATAAACAAAACAGGATTGCAGCATCATCTGTTTCATTATTCTGCCTGAGATCATTATCAGGCTGACAAATCTATAATTATACTTTTTTTTTGTTTACATTGGAACGGAATAGGATCTCCTATTTACATCTGGCACTACCAACATGCTTTGAGGGTTGAAAATTTGCACTGAAAATCAAACCGAAAAGTACAAGGATATCATTAGACAGCTCTGTTAAAAGTCTTGGATGACAATTGCCTGGACTTGCTTATTTAAAATGTTTGGTTTTATTAATCCTGGTTTAATATATACCTCTGTTTCTTGAACTGAAGTATTTTTACCCTTATGCCATATTTGATTCAACAGCTGCAATATTGATATGGGCCTACAGAGTATTGCAACCTCTTCCTTATGACAAGATAGAGGATATGTCTCAGACATGGTCTTGAACGGCAAATGCCCCTTCTCATAGCCATCACTGTGCTCTGATATGCCATATCATCTGGCTTTTTTGTAAAGCAGGAGCTGTAGTATTTTATTTAATAAATATTTTCCCTCTGCTACGTTATTGTTGAAATGTTCCTATTTAGATCTGGCTTTAAACCAGTGCTAGACCAGAATATACCTTGTCATTATCTACATTGAACATCCTTTGTGTTTTACTGACATTTCTCAGTACCTTTTTGTTCTTCAACTTCTCCCATTATTGCTCTGTATATCATAGTTTTCTTTGTAATCTACAATTGGACCTAACCAAATAGAATTTTTTAAATACAGCTTTAAAAGATAGTGATAAGAGAAGTATGCTTCCATAGGTATGTTTAGTATAGAGTACTATAAAATTCAACAGAAAATATCATATTGGCTGAGACAGAAACTGTTTTTTTCTCATTAAATAACCATATAATCTCTATCTATGACTGCATTAGATATGGGTAATGACTTAATTAAATGTCAACAATATGTAAAACATTTTTATTTAAAATGTAAGACTATATAACAGCACAACACTTAAAATATTTTTCACTTTAAAATGTTAATATTTGCAATGAAAAGTTTCAATTTTGCCTTCTAAAAATTATACTCATCTTTATAAAAATTATACTCATATTGAATTAAAAAAAACAGTTAAAATGTCAAAATATTGTGAAAACCTTTCAATTTTGTTGAAAAAGGACTCTGTATAAGCTGAAATTCATATTCAGAATGTTGTGGCTTTGCATTTCACCCTAAATACTCATATATAGACTCACACAAACAGGATCAAGCACATAATATTTGATAAAAATTAGTCTTGAATCCTGATCTTGCAATTGACTTGAAGATTTGGATTCTTGTGGCTCATTTTTCAATAAGCTGGACTCTGTAGAAACAGAAAACTGCCAACAGAGAACTTGCTACAGAATTAAAATAGTCATTTGCAATCTTAAAACTCTATTATCTACTCATTTATTGATTAAAAATTCATCCTCATTTCTGTAGTAATTGTCTTCAAACACTCTTCTTTTATAAAATACAATTATTTGTACAATTCTCAATCAGTTGTGTTTTCCAAAGGCCCTGAGATATCTCAGGGAAGTTTCTGCAAACAGAGCTTTGAAACTTCATGATTACTTAGATATTGTAAAATAATCTAACTTGTTCAATATTAACATTTATTTTGTGCAGTTTGTAGTCTTTTTTCTCTGAATAGTCACTGTGAACCACGCATGAAATGGGATGTTGTTTACACTGTAACCTATCAGCCAGATCTGCACCTATTTTATGTAAGCGCAAATTTTGCTCCGTATCCCAGTGTTGTGGTTTAACATAGCTTGGTTTTTAGTTAATGAGAAAATCCATCAGTTGTGGAAGTGATTCTCTGTGAGAACTTCTAACAGCTTCCTCTGGACCCAGCAGAACCAATCAGGTGGCTACTTTTGAATATTGACACTCTTTAAAACCAGTTAAGAAAGCTGAACATGCCTCTAAATGTGGTGAAATCACATTTAAAAATGAACAAACCCTGGGAAAAGCTCTCTTCCTTTTGAACAGGTAACTGGACACTGGCCAGGCCAGGCCTTGCTCCACATGCAGCCTAGCCACCTCAGCCTGCGGCGCGACTCGGCTGAGATTCTGCCACCACTGAGTTCCAGCCATGGCTGGCAGGCCAGGCCAGCTCCAGCTCCGCTTTGGCTGGAGCCTAGCTGCTCTCCGCTCCGGCCGCAAGCTGCCGAGCCACCCTGCCAGCCCGGCGGAAAAAAATCGTGGCTACAAACAGAGACAGCCCTGTGCAGAAAGAAGCCCCGTGGCTGGAACTGAACACAGCAGAGGCCAGAAAACAGCCATGCAGCCAGAGCATGCCTGGCAGACATCACATCACCATCCACAGGCCTGGGCAAGATATTAACTCTTTCTGTGCACAGATGAAATTTTCAGACATTAATCCTCTCTTGAGTGAGAGAAAAGTAAAGGGTGAAGACACATAAAGAAAGCAACATGGAGACACTGAGGTCAGTGAGGCAAGATTCAAATCCCAGATGGGAGGAGAATGAGGAGATGCCTTAGTCTTGGGCAGAAATTCTCTTGAAAGTCTATGGTGAAGATATAATTGATATATCAGATTTTTTTTTTCCTGTAACTGGGGGGATGTAGCGTTCTAACCATAGCCATGAACAGGCAGTGTTGAAACAAGCAGATGTTGAAGTAGCTGTGATCCAATGAGAAGCTTGAACAGAGAGAGATGAGAAACCTTTCCCCAGGGATGGAAGAAGAAAACCTCTGTTCCCAGAGATAAAAGAAGAGAACTTTCGTTTCTATACTAGAACAGATCATCCTTAAAATTGCACCCCAATAAGGTGAAATGACCCATGGTGGTAGCTGTGGGAAGACTACCAAACCGTGGGAGGGACTTCATGATTGCAGATTTCTGGGCGGCTGCTATTTGTGAAAATTAAAATCACGAGAGAACTGTTTCTTATGGAAAAGTCTCCATGGCATGGCAGGAGAGACTCCTCTCCCTAAGTGAACTGAAGAATGGTTATTTTAGAAGTGGTAAACTGACTGTAAGTACCAAATTTTTCTCAATGTTGTCAGTGGGAAAGGAAAGTAGAGTTGGGGAGAGGAGAAGTGTTCTGAAGGTTTATTCTGATTCTTATTTATTCTTCTTTTAGTTCTGTTAATAAAGTTTTTCTTTATACTATTTAAAATTTTGAGCCTGCTTTTGCCCTTTTCCTAATCCTTATCTCACAGCAGAAAATGAGTAAATAATTCTAGTGAGTGCACTGGCGTTGGGTCAGTGCACCCACCTCATTAATTGATGCATTGGCCGGGAAATTGAATTAGAGAACCAAAACCACTACACTTCATTGGTGTTTCTACCTGGTTGAACCAAAACTGCTACACCCACTATGCCAAGATCACAGGGCTTGGTGGTGGTGGTGTTGGGAGCAGGGAAAAGGCAGAATAGTGGCCTGTTGTTGTACTACTTGTCTTATGCACTCAGGAGAGGCAACTTTATTTTTGCTGTTGCTCAAACATGCTACACCTCTCCAGCTCTGAATTACTGTCCAATGTATTTGATTTATAATAGGAAACAATGTTCATTTTTCAAGTCACCTAGGAACAGATGTAGGAGGGCACAGTTAAGTAAAAAAAAAATAGCACAGGGCTCCCTTCAAGTGGCTAAGGAGGCTATACATGAAATCACAGCCACAGGTCTGTGTTTTGCTCATGAGAACCTAACACTGTAGTGAAGATCAGTGTAAACCTGACATGCATGGGTAAGGCAGCACTGCCAACAATAATCCTAAAATCCCAAAGTTGTTATTCTTCATTTATGATGTATTTATTGGTAAAAATAAGAGTGGAAGTCTTCAACTCAACTACAACTCAAAATGTATTGTGACCACACCATGTCTGACCTGCTAGAAAGCAGCTCTGCAGAGAAGGACCTGGGAGTCCTGGTGGACAACAGGCTGTGCATGAGCCAACAGTGGGTCCTTGAAGAAGGCCAACAGTGTCCTGGGGTCCATTAGGAAGAGCATTGCAAGCAGGTCGAGGGAGGTGATCCTACCCCTCTACTCAGCCCTGGTGAGGCCATATCTGGAGTGCTGTGTCCAGTTCTGGCCTCTCCAGATGAGGACAGAGCTCCTGGAGTGGGTCCAGTGGAGGGCAACAAAGAGGATTAAAGGCCTGAAGCATCTCTCTTACAAGGAGAGGCTGAGGGAGCTGGGCCTCTTCAGCCTCAAGAAGAAATGACTGAGAGGGGACCTCACCAATGTCTTTAAGTATCTGAAGGGATAGTGCTAAGGGGATGAAACCAGGCTCTCCCTGGTGGTTACAAGCAATAGGACAAGAGGCAATGGGCAGAAACTGATGCACAGAACGTTCTACCTGAATAGGAGGAGAAACTTCTTTACTGTGCAGGTGACTGGGCACTGGATGAGATTTCCCAGAGAGGTTGTGGAGTCTCCCACACAGGTATGAGCCTGTAGCTCATCCTACCACCCCTGATATAGTACTATACCTCCATGTAAGTTCACACAGCTGCAGAACTTCCCCCATGCGCTCCAAGCAGTTGCTGTAGGACCTGACTGTTGCTTTTCGCACAGATGAGTAAATAAAGTAATCTTTGCACCTTCCCCCAGATTACATGGTAACAGCTCTGTGAGAAGCTGCCCCTCTGAGCAGCATTGTTCCCACTCTTCTGAGCTGCATCTGTGCTACCATGCTCACCCACCAACCCCAGGAGAGTGTGAAGTGATTCACCTCAGTTATGCAGAACTGTAGAAAACTCTCCTCTGCTTTGCTGCCAGTGTTCAAAGGCCCTCAAAAGTCCAGAAAAGAAAGGATAAGGAGGGATTAGTGTAACCAGGTTCTATGCAAATCCAGCTTCTACCTGTTCATTCTTGCTCAAGGATAATTCCATGTCTGCCTTCAGGGCTGTGATGTACTGCAGCTGAAGTAACATTATATATACCTGTACATACCAATGTATACCTAACTTTTTGTTTTAATTTAATTCATTGGCTGATGTAGCCCCGCGTTTCGGGGGGGGACCCCCCCAGGCTGTGAGTTCGCTGGTAGCAGCAGGCAGGCAAGGAGACTCCACACGGCTTCTGAGGGTGCTGATTAGATGAGGGTTTATTGGGGGTCCTACCCCTGGGAGGCAGCATGGTTTCTGAGGGGGGGGTGGAAAGGGGAGTGAGGGGGGAAAGGAGAGGGGGAGAGAGGGGAAAGGGGAGGGGGAGAGAGCAGCGGCCAGGGAGAGCCGGCTAAGAGCGAGCGAGAACCGTCCCCCTGGCACACTTAACAGGGAGATTCAAAGTGGGCACGGAACAGATTGGGCCAATGGGATTACAGACACAGGATACTGCAGGGGAGGATCACAGGCTTGGAATAAACCATACATTTTCCAGGGGTGAGACAGACCATACCATTCAACTAAAATATAACACCACAGGCTGACTATACCTCTCTAGCAGAACATAAGAAAATAATATGTTCAAATATGGAAGTAACATTTACTGAGGAATCAGTAATGGTAAATGCAACTCAAGCAGTGCAGACATTATCACAATCAATTACCACAATCAGTATGATAAATGTAACAGCACAAGAGAACAACAGAGAAATGCACAGTAGCTTCTGCAAAATTTTAATAGAAAATAAAGGTTCCTGAAATTTTATTCAAATCTCTATTAGATATATATGTTTTAGAAGAAAAATTAAAAAGAAACTAAGGGCACATTTCACATTCCCAACTTGTAGTCACCAACTTATCATGAAAGTAGAATTACATTTTAAATTTGGCATGCCAATGGGTTGCAAAATTATTTTTTGAATCCTTTATTAAAAATATATGTTTGAATAAATAAAAAGATATGTTTAGTATATATTAGTATACATATTTCATATGCATTACACCTGCATACATGCGCATTTACTGATTAATTTTATGTCATACATAAAGCTTCTTTAACCGAAAGAAACAAAAAGAAGAAAATTTCAAAAGTGTGAAAGCACAAAATGACATCTTTATTTGAAATTAGAAAGTGAGTTGATAGTGGCATTTATCTTTGAAACTATTATTTTTGGCAAGTTATTTTATCTATTTATTTTCTTTGTGACTGCTTATAAAAACACTTAATCATCCTCCATAGTTTAGTTGCAATTTGCTACTGATAAGTCTTTACACATCTTTATTTGTTGTAACTCATTAAGAGCTCTTTAAAACTTGTATCTTTCAAACAAATAATATTTTTACTTGGGGTTTGGTGTATTGAGTTTTTTCCCCTAAGGTATTTCAGCTATGCAATGCAGAAAAGAAATACAGCATTAATGTTTAAGTGAAAAAAAAAAAAAAACTTTCTCCTCCCTTATCATTATTTTTGCCATTTTGAAAAAAAAAAAAAATGCAAACCAAAACCCCAACAGAATAACTCTATTTTTTGAGACAAAAATGAGTATGTTAAAATTCAAATCATTCACTGAAAATATACTCAGTGAATAACAGTCTACCTTTTTTCTCTGAAGTAATTTGTTTTGACTGGGTAGGGTTATTTGTGCTTGAAAATTTCATAGCAGGCAAAGTCTTTTAAAAACATTACTTACAGTTGTATACGAAAGGAAAGCTTGCAGCAACAGAAATACATTTAAAGTGATTTTTTCTGAGAGTTACTATTTTAAGGAACTAAAATCTGGGTCTAGCATGAGTTGTTTGTACGTGAATTATCCTGTGACTCCTGTCATCCTCCTTTCAGCATACATTCCCATACCCTTTTTCATTATGAGCACTATATTTTCATGCAGTAGTCAATATAACTTGGAAACCTTGAAATATAACCATGTTTATATGTCAGGCACATACCTAGCTACCAAAGCCATTGATGACTAATGCCATGCATCTCCACCATTAACAGCTACCCTAGAGTGTCTGACAGAAAAGTTGAATGGGAGAAAAAAGCAATCACAAATTTCTCTTAATTCTTCCCCAAAGATCCAGAAGTCACATTCTGGCTAATCACATCAATTTGAAATAGAAATCTGAGACATTTTACTGGAAGCGTTTTGAAAGAAGTTCGCTGTAAGATGAGAGAAAGAAATAGCCCTCACTCCACCTCAGGATGGAAAACAGACATAATGAACTTCAAAGAGAATAATGGAAGGAAGCAGTAGTTGCCCCTTATGCATTCTTTCCTTCTTCCATGTGTTCTTTACGACCAGACCCAACATTTCATCCAGGTACCTTATTCATCATCTGACTCTATCACTCCAGAATTTCACCCTTTCTTTTCACACTTTTATCTCACATTTCATCTGCCTTGTCCACTAGAAATCTTATCTTGTTAGCACTCCTTTTTCAGAAGAGAAAAGTGTTTGTGTTTATCCCATCAGAGATCACATTCAACCTGCTAAAAATTTGAATTCTGGCTTAGAGGGAGAGAGGATTAGAACCAAAGATCATTCTTTTTACGGATATGTTTTTCCTCCACATCCTTAAAACGTTTTCCTTCTACTCACCACTTAAAAGTATCCCTCTACTTTTGTTTGGGAGCATGGGCAGGTGCAATTGTGCAGATGGCATTTTATTACTACTATGGTGTATTTTTCATTAACCTTTCACCTTTGAGAAAAGATTTTTCCACCTCAAAAACAGTTTAAGAGATACAGGTCATAGACTCACAGGTACAACAAAAGGAATGAAAGGTAAAATGGACTTAAATGTCTTCAGTGTCTTTGGAGTTTCAGTGTTGTCATTAATCACCACCTGAAGGATTTGGTCACCTGCTAATAGGACAGGAATGTGTCGGGCTGAAAGTCTTGAACACTTCAGTCTGTACATTTAAATACCCAATGGAAGAGGATCATCTCATCCTAACCTGATATTAAACCTGGAGCAGATTCAGCACTGGGGTTCATGAGCACACCAATCACCGCCACCAACTCCAACCATATTACCCTTTACCCTATACTAATTCGAGTTTTCTTTTGAGAACATTCTATGAATACAAATAAATTAAAATCCATGCATGACACAGGCTCAAGTAGCTGATTTGTTGAACAGAAGTGAGCTGGCACACCCACCCCCTTTGCTGTTCGTGTTTGTCATGCTTTTTAAATTGGATAACCATGCTGCACAAATGGTGCCAAATCGGGTTCCCCACCTGGCAAAACATGGAGGGAGAAATCTTCTGCTGGTAAGGTGGTTCTGGTCAGTGGGAGACAGCTAAGTCCAGTGCTGTCAAAACTAAGGCAGATTTTATGCCATCCTCTATAGGTAGCCATTTGTGTGGGGCGTTTGAGGATTACAATTTTCAGGTCTGGTATTTTGAATTATAATTTCTTGAGTTCGAACATCTAATATTTCTCTGTCTCTACTTCATCTCAGCCAAGCTGTCAGGCTGTTCCAACCTCCTCAGTGTGTTGATGTTGCCAACATTCTTTCCTACTTCTTCATAATTCTATTAACTGTCTGTAAAAAATTGAGGTTTGGAATATGAATTTGGTTTAAAAAAATCATTCTTATTTCTCTCAGAGGAGGAGGTTACACCACAAGCTAGCAGTGAAGATGAAAAAGGAAACAGTGTCTGGTTAGAAACAAGCAGTTTGCAGAGTTGCAATACTGTGCCTTGCCAAACTCCATTCCTAACACCAGAGGGAGCTGAGCAAAGGTATAAATTCTGAAAACTCCCTCCTTGAGAAGCCCCGACTTTGCAGCAAACGGGCCCCTGAGGCTAATACTGCCATCCATAAAGATTCAGAACAGGAAAAAAAAGTTATTACAAATATTGCCATAAGGAGACCATCCATTTTCTCCTGATTGAGGGGGAGTAAAAAATAGCTTCACAATATTTGCCCGAAAGTTTTCTTCCTTTCTATCATGTTACTGAGAACTTAATCAAATTCTTTATTTTTTTTTGACATAGCATCCATTTTTAAATCTAAATTTTCATACATCTACTTCTTGGGTGGCCTTGGTAGTCTGTAACTTATATTTATTTCATACACTGTTATATTTAGCCCAGTCTTAAATACGGCTTTTATAATAAGCCATAAGTGCTTTTCACAGTTTTGTTATATGGATATCTTCATAGGTTTAATATCATAATCTTATTTATCAACAGAGATCTTACCTCTTCTGCAGTAAATGGTGTTTGGCTTTTTGTTTTTGTTTGGTTGATTTGGTTTATCATTAATATTTATGTTTTCCCCACAGTTTTAAACATATACTGTAATATAAAAACTGTATGATCAGTATTCAAATGTATTGAACTAAAAATGTCTTAAAATATTTTTTAAAAACCCACAAACTACCACATTGTCTTTAGTTTTGCTATAATTCTTAAGGAAAAACAAAGGATCTGCTGATCTATCAAGCTTGCATATACACACTCTGTAATTATTTCAGTGCTTGTCATCAGCATAAATGATGATATGGGGTATCTCTACTGGCAGGTGAAAAACCTCAACCCTTTCCAGGCACCTAACTGCAAAAAATGTAGAGACTCCCACTGAATTCAGAACAAGTTCAACACATGTAGTTTGAGCCAGTAGTTGGGAACTAGCCTATAAATTGAACTTTAACACCCAATAGTTCAATTTGGGGGATTTTTTAATTTATTCAAAACTCTCCTTTTTTATTTTAAAGTGTTTTCTACTGACCTGAGCACTCTGTCATTGCTCATTGTGGTAACCTGCTGGATAGAGGACTTTCCATTTTTGACTTCATTTGCAATTACTGTGCTGCAATACCTTTCCTTAAATATTTACCTTTTATTTTCTACTCTGACCTTTATGTACATCACACCTCATTTGCTGCCCAGGAGTCCAATTAATTTTAAAAATTACATTTTCATCTGCATTCATCTGTTGCTGATCATTTCTGTGCAATGAGTTCAGGTCTGTATGAAACACCACCTACTTGATTTTAAGCAAGCTAAGCCTGCAGTTTTAATTACTGATGTGTATGGTGTATTTCTGATTGTGAAAATGGTCATCATCCATTTGTATGTGCAATTATCTATTCCTCATATACTATCTGCAGGTGAAGTTTTCAGAGGCCACAGTGGTCATTTCACATCCAAATTAGATGTTGACTGCACTTGCACATTTTACACACAACTTACTCACTTAAGACATCTACAAATCAAGAGATAAAATTGCTTTTTACAATAAAGGCAATGATCAAATTCATCAGCCTGATGAAGTTCTAATAAAGATGCAACAGTATGAAATCTTACGTCATATTATGATTGTGTTTAATAGTTATGCCAAAGCTGCTGCTGGAAAAGTGAATAATGCAAAACTTTGTAGCAAGTCTGTGGATGGATTAGGGCATTTGAAGAAATAGTGACTGATAAATGGAAGGCTTTGATGCAAAGTTTGGCTTTGTGAAAGAAGTTGAGGTTCTGTCATGAAAAATGCAAAATGAGAGCACAGGTTCAGTTTTAGGGGAGGGAGAGGTAACCTGTTGCTGAATTGTAGAAGAGAAAGTCTTACAGTGTTAAATCCATTGCAGAAAATGTTGATCAGCTAGTCTTGAACATGTGGTTGTTAGGCCACTGACATTTCACTGTTCAAGCTGCCTATATGTCGAGTTTAAGTCTCACACATATATCAGTGCTAAAATCCATCAGTGAGTGAGGTGAAATAAAGGGTTTTATCCTTACTCAGAAGAATTACTTAATTTTCTATTCATAAAAGAATGTCTTCATCAGGACCTGCAAAAACAGTAAGTGTGAAAAGATTAACATAGATGCCCTTGTTCTTTGCTGAAGGAATGAGAATTTCTTCTAGATGATCTCAGTGAAGAACTTAATTTCTTCTATTAAAATACAAGGCTAATTTGGAATTTGTTTGGTTCCATTCATTTGAAACACCCTCATTAAACTGTTATCCCATTTGTGACTGTGAGAATTCCTGCCTTACAGATAAGTCTCTTGTAAAACATTTGATATTGAGCATTTTTATTTCAGTCAAATTACAATGAACATTTCAACATTCTCTTTTCCATAATAATAGTCACTGACTTTCCAGAACTTCTTGACTCTTCTTTTGTTAAAGGACACTATGGTGCATGTTTTTGCTGACACCAAATTTATCCTTGTCAGTGTTTAAATTTTTTCAGTGGCAAAAGAAATTAAGTTTTTTCGTAGTCACAGATAGCCTCTGAGCTACCCAGCAAGCTTCACTAGCACAGACATAACCTAAGCAGATGGGTCTCCTCAAAATTGAATTATGTTCCTAATTTATTGAGTAGTAGTGCTTTTATAGCAATCAAAGGTCACGAGAAAGACAAGGTTTATAAGGAAAAGCAGTATTTTCTATCAAAAGAATTAATGCAATGTTGTAAAGAAGTGATACATTTGGGTTTCAGAATGCCTTAAAATAAGCATCTTTGAATGACTGATTAAAAAAAAAAAAAAGAAAAAAAATAGAAAACAGTGGGAGAATGGATTGTAAGAGAATAGAGATGATGCCATAGGCAACCTTGCCCCCGATGAGTTGCACCTGGGCTAATAACCAAAGAGTGGAAGCAGCCTTGCCCTTAATAGGTTGCAGCTATGACCAATAAGGATGAGTGTTATAAAAAAGTGGGTTGGCTGATTGGGGATGAGCTGGCTGGTCATGGAAGAAGGAAGAATGAGCAGGAGTCAGTGGTGCATGGTGTTGCCCATGGGAAATTCACAGAGAAAATGAATAAAAGTTTTACTGTAGGATAATAAAGGGCTGACACTTGCCACCATATCTACTGTCAGTGATTTGAGTCCACTGTCAGAAAACTATAAAAAATAATAACTGTTATTAAAAAGAAATATTTTTTTTAAAGAGAACTAAATATAGTTTATCTATGTATAGCCTGTCCTTGTATATTCTCCTCCCTTACTCAGTACTCATTTTTGTGATGTATTGGAACTGGTGGTTAGTTTGTTAAAAAATATGACTACAAAATAGAGATATGGAACTAGATCTGTCCAGGTCACAAGTTCTAGTCATCATTTTGGTAGGTAAACCCTTTCTTAAATGTGTTCTGCTTAAAACTGGTTATGCTCCTTGCTTCCGCTTTTCCAATCACAGAAGTGTGTTTTAAAAACGCACTGCCCCGAATCTTAGAAATTTTTTCCTAAATTCTACCTCAAGCTAGTTGATGGGTCATTTGTCTTGCAGCAATGCAGCTGAAAAAGCTTTTAGCTTTCCCATGTTTGTAGTTGACCTTCTTATGTACCTGTCCAGAGTAATCATATCTGGTAGGATTTTGCTCACCTAAATAATCCAGATTTTCATATTTGTCCTCTAGGAAGAAATAAATTCATTTCCCTGATTGTCTCAGAGCCTGTGTTGCCACTCTAACATAACCTTTGTTAAATATGAGAACCAGTACTGGGTATGCTACTGCTGCCTCTACTGGTATATTACCTATCTGCCCTGAATTGCTGCATCTTTCAACTTTGGTTGTCTTCTTTTTTCTGATCACATCACATCAAGGGCTCACAGTCATCTTGTGATTACTAATGCACTCAATATATTTTACATTTGTCATGTTGTGTTTGTTCATTCTGTTAATTCTCTGAGTCTTTTCCCAGGAGGAGAAGCATGTCCGGGGATGTGTCAGTCTTTAGTAGCAATTTTTTTTCACCCTTAGCTCTGTGGTATGTGTTGCTGCATATTTTTTAATTGCTGTCTTAATTTTTCCATTTGAATGAAAGGGTGAGGACATTGGTGATTGTTAATAGTCCCTGAGCAACTAAATCCAGCACCTCAGACCAACCACACAGATTTTTGTCCTTCAAATAGAAAAATTTTGTTCCTAGAGCAAAATGTTGAAGATGCACACTTATTGACCATGGTCTTATCCTGATATTCTGCGATGGCAATTTAGGTAATTTGGCAACAAAAGAACTTGTCACCAATATCTTGAAACTTAGAGAGAGATCTTGCATGAAATAAATACTGTTACAGCCCACGTGACAGCTATGAGGTGCTCACAGAAGCCTTTAATAGTACAGAAAACAATCTGCAGTATTTCATACCACCCATGAAGACTTCATACCTTGTACCCCCATACAGCTATACTGCCTTGATACCGTCAAGAGGAGAGGAGCGCATAACAAACTACAGTTAAATAATTCTGAAACATTTTGAGACCATCTGCAGTCTCTTCAGTGGGAGCTAATATAGTTGGTCATGCTTAGAAAGGTAGATCACTGATTTTAGCATGAGTGAGGGAGACAGAAAGAGGACCCTGCTATCCACAGAGAGCAATGGCTGACAGAAGAGCCAAATGGTCTGAGCTCCTGAAAATTTAACTGAGAAGGAAAAAAAAAGATTAGTTTCACTTTTTTTTTTTTAATCGAAACCTCTCTTTTCAAGAAACATAAAAGCAACTAAGATTTTCAGGTTATTATCAATTCTGGGAACTTGAATTTTGATATTGGTAATGAGGATATCTATGCATAGAATTCTTAATATATTTTTATCCAATGATTTTTAATTTGTTTTTTGGCAGAAAGAAGCGATTCACTCAGAACCTCAAAACAAGTTAAAATATGCAAAAGGGTAAAAAATACAATGATATGCAAACCTTATATGAGATTATTTTAAAAATAATGAGTGAGGGGGGAAAAAGATCACTTTAAAATGCCTTGATGGGTTTATTTTAAATATTGGGTGAATTATGCAGCCTGTTTTCTTGTTTTCTTAATGAAGCATCAGGACCTAAAATATATTTAGTGTTTCATGAATATGCAATGAATTGCTAAATATTTGCAAAGAGTTTTGGCAGTGTGAACTTTCCTGAAAAGTTACCAACCTGAAAACTTAAAAATACTTTGAATCAGTAAGAAGTCAAACACAGGAGCAGATCAGCTGCTCTCTTTCCTTGTGGAAATTGCTAGTGGCTTTTGGTTTTTGGTTAGGGAATGCAGAAGAGCAGGCACTATGGATGAAATCTTGACCTCATTCAAATAATGTCTTGATCAAATAAGAGATGGAGCTGTTCAAAGGTTCCCCATGTAGGCCAATAGAACTGTATTGGAGTAATTATTATAATAAGACACTGTTGCTTGTTTTGCAGCTGTCACCCAAAACAAAACCTTTAGTACACTTGGAGAGTTTGAAAGCATTTTTCAGCTCTGTTAAACAACAATATATTTATAAAAGACCAGTAATAAATAGAACTAAACTAACTACAAAATAATGTAAAATTGAAGCAGTTTTGCCAGACTGAAATAAGAAAAAGAAATCAGCTTGGTGCTCTCACTTTACTTGGAGTTATGATTATAGAATCTAATAATGGCTTGAGTTGGACTGGATCTTAAAGATAACCTAGTTCCAACTGCACTGCCATGGACAGGAAACCTCTGGGCTTTGTGGTTTTCTGAACCCTAACCTTAGGTGGAGCAGTAAAAGCTGCAGGGTGGTGAGGCTGGTGCCAATCAGATGTGGAGGGAGCCACGTATTGGAGGTCCTGTGTTCCCCTTGGCATGCCTTTTGTAGCTGCAGTGTGCTTGGAGCTCTGGGCTTTGTGGTTTTCTGAACTGTAACCCTAACCCTAGGTGAAGCAGTAAAAGCTGCATGCGTATGAGGTTGGTGCCATGCAGAAAGGTGTGGAGGGAGCCATGTTGTGGCAGACCTGTGCTCCCCTTGGCATGCCTTTCTTATCTGCATCTTATCTGCCTTTCTTATCTGCAGCTCCAGTTCCTGGAGCTCTGGACTTTGTGGTTTTTTGAACCCTTACCTTGTTTTTAACCCTAACTCTAGGCAGAGCAGTAAAAGCAGCTCTGGGCTGGGGCTGGTACCAAGCAGAATGGTGTTTTCTCACTTGATTTCAAAAATGGTCAGAAAATTATCCGACCTCCCCCTCTCTCCTTAGTAAAACTGTAATCAAATACTTTCAACAGTACATATTTTTAATTCATGCCAACTATATTTCATTTCTGCTGCTGGTAGCAGAGTTTTAAATAGGGCTCTGAGTCATATCAGTGCTTTGTGTGGCTGCTTTCCTTGAAAGAAACAGGCATAGCTGCATTAGGTGCCCTTCTGCTGCTGAAGTGTGCAGACTGCCTTTTTATTCCACACTCCTCACAGTAGCTGTTCATGCTGAAATCACAGGCTGCAAATTGCAAGAGCTAAAAGGCAGATATTCTTCCTACTTAGTTATGCTGTTGGGAGGGTGGCAGCACTGTTTAAGGAGAGCTGGGGTGTAGAACAATAATCCTATCATCCATTCCAGCCAAATTCCTCTGGGCAGTGCAGCAGGGCTGGAGTTGTGATGCCACACAGGATAGTAGGATTGCTTAAATGACCTGGTTACAATTAGAAAGCTGCCAAAATAAGCTGCTCAAGTGGCTTCAGACTGTGCACTACAGATCCAAGACCAGTGTCCACCATTAGAGAAGAGGTAGCATATATGCCTTCTGTTTCTTTTGCTGATGTCAAGTGCTTCATCTCACTTGGAAGATCTCAGGGTTTTTGCTCTTGTAGCCAAGGGAAAATGAAAAAATTGCAATGCTTACTGCAAATTTCTAATTTTTTTTCTTTAAGATTTTAAAATTCTGTGGCTTAGCAAGTGTGAAGATATTAGGAGTAAATAAAAAAGTTGGAGTCATCAAGTCTAGACCCAAATCTTTTAAAGCATACACTTGTCATTTCCCTCATTCAGAATTACACATAAAGCACATACAACTTAACACAAGAAGCCAGGCTGAAGTCACAGGTACCTGCTCTATCACAAACCTAACTCATGTTTTCAAGCACATATTAAAAGTACAGAGATGAGTCCCTAGCAAGTCCAAGGGATTAATGCAAAACCTGCTGAGTGTCACTGTTCACACTTGAACCTGATCTTTGGTAGCCCACTGAGGTTTGTGCTGCTAAATTAGAGCAGTTTTTATAGAAAATAGCAAACCTATGGTGAAAAATTTGGCATACAGTGACTGGTAAATAATTAAAACTTTATTTATTCTCAAGTGTTCTGTGCTGACTCTAGAGCATCGGTCAGGCTTATAGGGTACCTACATTCAAGCAACTGCACAATCTATAATCTAAGGATATTCTTTGATGTATAGAGAAACACACAGAACAAGCTGACTGAAAAGTTAGAAAATTGTGAGGATAGTATTCTAAGCTATGGTTGCAGCCTTTTGCAGGTTGTATTACATCTTATCAGACAAGCATAATTTCTAATAGCAAAAAATGTATTGCATGCAAATCCCCCTAGAAAGTTATAGATGAAAGATAGCTGGTTTCTCTTACATGCAAAGAGGATTTTAGGTTGTTCCTGTTTGAGTTACTAAAAGAGGTTTCTTGACACACAGGAAATCCTGACAGAAGCCAATATTAAAGGCATTCAAGTGAGACTTTTACTACTTTCTTCTTCTGAAGAGCCAGGGCAAATGGTTCTTTTTTGCATTTTCTGAGACCATTTTAATTGTATTTAGAGCCAGCTCAGAGTTCCTGAATTCAGAAGATCCAGTGGAGGAGAAAATGCCAAATGCTTTCAGACTGAATGAATTATCAGCATAGACCCTGATCCCTTAAAATGCTCAGTGACATTGATTCCTGTTTTAAATCACAGTAAGCTGTGATTGTTCAGTGTAATTGGCCCCAGGTGTCTGAGGCACAAGACTGCCCTTTAGTATGAAGTATTTCCATCTTGTTAGCACTAGAGCAATGCTAGAAAGCTGTGTAATTTTGTAACAGCTTGATTCTATATACAATGGGAAAAAGAGAATGCTAAATCATAGGAACTTATAGACATTCAGGAACTGTGGTAGTGGCTTTGGAAAAGAATACATTTCAGGGTGATAATATTTGCAGGAAGTATCTATTTTCAATCTTCTTTTCCTTAGGACACTCTATCAGCATAAATTGCTGTGTCATAAGATTCATCCAGTTTATGTGCTCATCATCTAGAGGAATCCAGGAAAGATTGTGCCTGCTGTCCTCAAAACTATGAATGAGAAGGAAATTTAGACCTCTGTTTTTAATAGTGTTATTCAAAATGTTTTTTAAATTCTGAAATGCCTAGTGTAACTTTAAAATATTCTCATGTATGAATCCATAAGCACTCTAAATATTCCAAGTAACATTCCATGTACAACAAAGCACCATAATTTCCTCAGATTAAGTAAGATTTATTTGCAGCTTTGAGGGCCAGTGGTTGACAGAGTATCAAAGGATTAACTTGAAAAATAGCATTTGAATACATGCAGATTTCCCCAAAAAATAGGAATAAATACAGTCACTTTACCACAGGAATATTCCCTTCTTGTTTTCAGCTATGTCATAAATCTTTCTATGGTACAGAAGCTCTTTAATCAGAAAAAAACCCAATAATCTCTGAGCATAGCCACTCCCCCTTGAATAGCTGAGTTCAGATATGATCAACAGTAAAATGAATGGTCTTCCTCTAGAAATGGTGATGCACTAAAATCATCAATAGAACATCAGGGTGGTATGATGATGGCATGCTTGTAAGATATTGTTTGTAACATTCCCACCTGAGATTTAATTGCATCAATTTAAAGGTAGGAATCTCACTGTCACTAAGGATGAGAAACATGCTAATCACCGGCTGACAGCAGATCCACACCAGATGTCTGCTGTCACAGTGCTGCAACACTCATTGAGGCATGTATTCACTTGGAAAATCTTCCATTTGTTGTTCTAGTTCACTGTTTCTGATTATGCTCTCCCTTAAAAGATGCTTTGGGGTAAAGCAGGTATTTCAAGCAATACAGCTGGACTGTGTTCTGCTTGGGCTGATATGACCTGTGTCTTTAGTATTGCTGCCAGGGTCGTGCAATCCAGTCTCCGAGGCTGCTCGGTTTGTGATAACTGCCCAATGCACTGCTCTCTACTGTGCCAGACTGGCAGAGCTCCCACCTGGGAAGAGATGCAATGCCTAGGACTGGTAATTTTGGAAACTCCTTCTACACCAAAGACAGATATGGCTTCAGACTCTGAACTGTATGATGAATTGCTGCAGGTTTTTTTCCAGGTTTCTGGTGTCTCCTGTTGGTTTTCATCAACTTTCCCCTTGTCTTTTGACAACAGAGTCTGTGTGTTTCACTCTAAGGTAAAGTAGCACTTCCACAGGGTTCCATCTACAGAAAAAATATTCCTCCTTGTGGTGTGGTATATTATAGTAGTCAATTACATTGTAGCATTCAGAGACCATTAGGAAAGACGTATGTCCCTCTTATATCTAATTCAATGCTGTGATTTCCAAAAGGTGCCAAAACCCTACTTCACACAGGGAATTTAAAAGAACTATGACTTGCAGGGGAAAAAGAAAAAAAAAGAGTAGATGACAGAAATTTAGGGGAAACAGAAAACCAAAAAAGCAAGGTAAACATGAAAAGGAAATTGTACATTAGGTTTTTACATACAGTTTAATCAGGGACAATATGCATAATGGATTGTTTTTTTTCATTAGAGGCATCTCATAAGAATGGCATGCATCAAAGAAAGCAAGAAAAAGACATGCAAATATGGCTAAAAATTAAAGTGCTAGACTAAGTGAATTAGTAGGGAACAATAGCCCAGAATAATAAGCAAACATTGCGCTTGGGTCTGAAGATCATACAGGGTATTTTGTCAAGCATAAAAAATGTATCTTAAAAATGTGCAGATTAGTAAGATTTCTGTACAAGCAGGAATAATTATCTGACAAGAGCAGGATAGGCCTGAGTGAAATACTTATAACTATTTAATATTATCCATCAACAAAACCAATAAAAATGACTGCTTCCCAGCAGGTGGCACTGAAGCTAATGAGTTCTATTTTACCTAAGCATCTTTCTCCAATCTTTGTAAAAATTGGTAGATTTTCATACTGGAAGGTTTCCTCATTCTCTTTCTAGGAGGCCTCCCTATTGGGCATCTTAAGGAGTCAGAGAACAAAATACCGGCCAAGAGAAAAATTTCAAGTATCACAAAATGCTGTCATTAAAAACTGTCTGGCTAAAAAGAAGGAACCTTTTTCTCTCATAAATACTGCGGAAGAAAGTTGTACAACACCACGGAAACTTGACTGTATCATCTTTGCTTCGGAAGTCATACATTGTGTTTTGCTGCCTGAACCTCTAGTCCCTTCAATCTACTTTTCTTGAAAAGCTTTGCAATTCAGACTAATATTTGCCCTTTATATTTTAAAAATTATAGGCAAGATACTAACATGACAGCTGACAAAGCCCCATGAATGTGGTTAGTGTGAGATATATGGTGCAGCCCTGTGGAAGCACAGTATGATGGATGGTTGCTGTGCAGGCTTACCAGCCATCCTGATTTGTATGCAGTGATTCTGTCCTCATTCTGAGACTCCCACATTATGCCAGGGATTATGATTGTTCTGAGACTCCTGATCCCTAGGAGATGCATGCAGAAAAATATCTAAAACTTCTACAGTGAGTCAAAGTTGTAAAGGAGCAGCTGGAGGGACCAGTCATTGACACCAAACAGGGAAAAGACAATACCATAGGCTTTAGAGAGATAACTGAATGACATAATCTGTCCCTAGCATTCCTGATATCCTGCTATTCTTTTGCCTTGTCTATTATTATGTCACTGCAAATAATAACCCTGTATTTACTAATATAGAAAAGATGTGTACTATGACTATTTTAAAGTTTTGTAAATCATTCTATCTTCATCGTCTACTGCATCCTTGAAAGTCTACTAAAGAGTAAAAAATCCTGTTAGCTGACATGATCTGTTGTAAAGAAGTCTTGGTTTCCCTTTTTGGTTGTTTAAATTTTAAAGTATTTGCTTTAACAAATTATCTGTATGGCTGTCCCATTATATGAAAATATTTAAATTTTAAAATCAATTTACAAATTACTCTTCTGTACTCTGTGCATTAGTTCATTAATAATGGATTTCCATGTGATGCTTCCTTATTGCTTTTTTTAATGGAAGAAATTTAGCAAGTCACTCTCCTAATTGTGACTTGATTATATTCCAGTTTTTACAACAGACTTTCCTAAGATCAACTTAAACACAATTAGCTCTCTTCAATGTCAGCTCCTCCGAAAATGTATATCTAACTGGTAGGACTGACAGGGCAGGTATTTGTGCATTCACACAAGAAGCTGAATGCAGTCCAGCAGAGAAATTGTGAATTTGGGAGGCTATGTTTATTAGAAGTGAATGCAGTAATGTAGCCAATCATGCCTGCAAAGAATAATATTTCAATCACAAAAGAGGTCAGTGAAAAACATGTTTTTTTCAAGGTACTTTGAAAGAGAAACAAAAATCTCAAAAGAGTACAAATTAATTCAATTAAGAGAGGAGCCTAAAATTCATATTTTTTGCAAAAATGAGCTAAGGCTGACTTCAAGGAGAATGCAGTTGCACAGATATACATATATTCTGACCAAAATTGTTGCTAAAAGTATTAAAATTGTAAATCAGAGTTTCTTAAAAGCCAGGAAGTGATGGAAATAAGGTTTTCTATGGAAACCTGTGCATATATTATTCAAAGTGTTTTCCTGAAGGAACCTGGCTCATGAGCCTCCTCTCCTCTTCACAGGATCAAGGAGGGATTCAGATATACAGCACAGTGCAATCTAGTGTTTAAAAGGAAAGATTAGGCCATCCCTGCAGAAAGTTGTTCTCTTCTGTATGGGTCACCATGCAGAGAGGGACCGAACCATGTAGCTGGCAGCTTGGCAAAGTTTGTTATATGGCAAGGGAATGTCTAGCAGTGTGATTAAAGAACTGCTCGACTTCTGAAGGAGAGTGGGTTTGAACTATTCTCATCTCGTCTTTAGCTTATGTTTATTCCCCTCTCGTGTTTCTTCTATCTCTCCGTTTCCTCCTCCTTGTCTAATCTCCTCCTTTCACTTTTTATTAATCTATCCTATCCCTTCCTACCTTCCCTGTGTCCAGTCAGTCAAACCTCTTTTCTAGAATTTTTCCTCATTAGTTGGAGCTGATTGGAAACATGGGAACTCAGCTGCAGGGTCTGAAGCCACAACACCCCTAAAAAGGCAAGAGCAACAACAGACACAGGAATATTCTTGTAGTCAGGAGTATCCTCCTGAACATCTGAATCCCCAGGATGGACATTTGGGAAGGCAGGGATGGGGCTATAGTTCAGGAGGCAGCTACGAAGCAGAAAAAAACAGCATCTTCAGAGGACAGAAAAAATGAGTTTTATCAAGTCATACATAATCAAGTTAATAATACTTCAAAAGCTTTATAGTTTATTCAAATCTGGAGAAATTTTCATAAAATCAGCAAAAAAAACTCATTCTTTTTTACCTCAGAAATCAACCTGACAAATGTCAAGTTCTTGCTCCACAGAACAGAGACCTAATAGCTACCTTTGAGAAGACTTTTAAAATGTGTAAAATAATATTAGTCCTGTTCCCTGAAAATGTCTGGATTATTTCAGCTAAAACTCTCACAAATAACGAAACATACAAACCAGCCCACATATAACATGAACACAAATATTTCAAAAGTTTGATGATATTTTCAGCAACTAGAAAGGAGTCATAGGCTAGAAATTACTGGGAAACTTTTATCATTATCAGATGTATTACCTTGTCAATAGTGTTGAAGAGGGAAATGACCCATTACTAAAACATGCAAAAATTACAAAAACCCTGTAATATCTGCCTGTCCTGCAGGAAACTGCCTAACCTGCACCTCTGCAAGTAGCAAATAGCATTTTTTGTTAGCTAAGGTGTTTTTAAATATCGATTAATAAAGACCTTTCTGCTATTGATGGTAAATTGTCTATTACTCTGATGATTCCCAAGCTGTAGCACAAAAAACAACCATTTGCAATAGGGCTTTGTATGGTACAAATTGCAAAAAATTACAAATAATAAAATATCAATGTATCTTTAAATTGTGTACATTTGCCAGTAATACTTCATTCTTTAATAAGTGTCATAAGGATGATAATTTTTTTCTGCAGGTTTTCTTCATAACAACAAAGCTATTAATGTAACTAACCACAAGAAAAATGCACTTTTTTTCAACCAAACCACTGGAAGAGCCCAGCAGAGCTTGGTAACACATACTTTATGAGTTTGGTTGGCTGTGGTTTCATAGGTCTGATCAATAAACTAATTGAGCTGTGTCAAATTGGTCTTCTGGGGTTTTACTCTTATTAGAAGTAATTCATACTCAGTTTATTCCAAAACACATAGAGGAGACAGGCACAGTGATGAGTCGTCTGTGAACAGCCTAGGTGTACTGCACATTTTCTTTCTGTTTTCCCCTCATAGCTCATTCTGTTAGGATAAATACAGTTTCCACAACCCTGAATTTTCTTAAACTTTTACTTGATTGTAGTGAAACACTCTTTTTAATTTCACAACAGCTTTAAACATGCTGTTCTGCTCTGCTAGTGTTCATCACCTACTTTTCTGATCTGAGTCTTTCACTGTCTTGCTGATGTTGTGCCACATTTTTGACTTTCATTTATCAGGCCTTGCAATATCTTAGTCCTGTGTTGTTTTTATTCTATGTTGTTTTTGCTATACTATGCATGTGAAGTCCAAATGGGAGGATCAATAAACTTTGCATTTTGATTAAAAGCTTGAGGGGAGATAATCAGGTATATGACTTTTATTTACTTATTTATATATTTTTCTGGTGATTTTCAGTTGCATTGAGATATCTCTGAAATGCATTTTGAAGATTTACAAGTCTCTGCTTCAGGACTACTGGGACCTTTCAGCTTCACTATTGACTTAATAATGTCTCCAGAGCTTTATTTCAAAACAAATTCCAGCAGGCATGCACATATTGTCAACTTCCAGAAGCATTAAAAGTAAATGCAACAATGTCAGGGAGGGAATTCCTATGTACGGGGCTGTACCTACAGTTACTCCAGCATCTCTCTGGTTTTAACAGGTCCTGTTTTATCCCACTTACAGATCCTTCTCATATTGCCACTTATAAATGCACAGGTAAGTTTCTCTGGAGATTTGCAGTCCTGAGCATAGTAGTGAGGAATTTCCTTGAGAACCATGTTTGCCAGAGGGGTCAGAACCTGGGTTTGTACTTCCTTTCCTCTCATCTTCTGCTGTTTTACATTAGATGTACACAGAGATGTTTTCATGCCAAAGAACCTTGTGCAGGAGTGCAACAAAGAGGTACGGGCCGATACTCCTTAAGTAATCAAAATAATATCAAGATGAAACTTTAGGAAACGTTTCACTAGTATTTAATCTATTAACAGGAAAAAGTTTTGTCCTGATCAGCTAAGGCTTTAAAATATTTTGATTTTAATAACTGCACTAAACTTTTTTTGCTTTCATAATTCAATGATCTATAAGTTCTACTGCTGCAAGCTGTACAAACCTTTGAGTATAACATCATGATTCTTTCTTAGAGGTATGGGTATTGAGGAAAGGAATTTTATCTGTGTTTGCAAAGTTCCCTAGGATTTGGTGGTTGAAAGAAGTATGAAATGTCGTGACTTTCCTGGCAGCAAGAACGGTTTTTCAAATTGTTTTCTTTGGGTTTTGGGAGATATTTTTTGAGAAGGGAGACAATCTTTTGCAATCTTTGCACACTTAAGAAATGAACTTTCTAGTAGATCTTTTTAAGGTCAGAGGTAGGAGGTAAAACTACTTTTGTGACTATTTTTTTATTTCTCAATTGCACTTTTTTGGAGAGATAAATGTAACATTTAGCAAATTCACCCTGACACTTTTACTGTTCTGCCTCCACTTGGTGATTCCTCCACTAAAGAGTTAACTGGAGCTTTTGCCCGTCAGTACTACTACCTTTCCTATCAACAAATAATAATCTTTAATCTGCTTTTAGACATGATTTAAACCTGCACTAACTGAAACACTGACTATCTAGGAAGGTTGTGATGGGAGGACTCCTGAGTTATGCTCTGACAGATACACATTTACAATGAACAGAGGACATGGAGAAAATCAATCAGCTGTCATTACTTCTCTAGAAACATCCCATAATTCTTGCAAAGAGCAGATATGTTGTCCTGTGATTGACCCAACTGATGGGAAAGAGTTCATTAGACATTTAACACAAAAAAGCCTTATACTTGACCATCAAGTTATGTAAGCAGAAGCAAAGAGAATATGGAAACAATTTCCTGAGGAAAAGTTCAAATTTAGAATAAATTAAACCCTGTGGGTGCCACTCACCCAGATTGCTCTACATAGATGGTCTTGTGGACTGGCTAGCTGTGCTACACTTACTGGTGTGTTAGCATCTTAGCAAGTATTTGTCAACACTCACCAGACTTTTCTCTTTGAGAACCTAGCAGCAGGGAAGTCCAGCATCTTAAAATCAAAGCAGTATGTAATTGCCAAAGAGGGCATCTAGACTTTAGGGCATCTAGAGGGCATCTAGAATTTAGGAGTATATAAGCACAACAAGGAGACCCAATGCATCTTTTTCTGTATGAGCACAGAGGGCTTATCTATTCCTCTAGTATGGTCCAGCCTGTTTTTTCCCTTGGACTGAGAGAGATAGGATGCTTGATGGGGATAGCTAAGATTCAGTTGTGAATGTTTTGTTAACTATTAAATACTCAAGTCAACTGATAAGTAATGCATCAAAGAATTTTAAAGTAGTAAAATGTATATAGAATAATTCTTGGAAGAATAAAATAAAATTATGAGGCATCTCATACATATTTTGCATCTAAAAAAATTAATTTGTTATCCTGAAGAACATGGTATTGCAACATTAATTTACACGGCAATGTCTCCTATAAATTTAGGATTAGAACCAGTCTCCACTCTCCAGCCCAATAAATCTATAATGAAAACCAGTGTAATGCCCAATATATTAGTAAAGCCATACTTCTGTCCCTTCTACATGCCTTCATTCTTTATTAATGCACGAAAACTTTTCCCCTACAAATTGGTAGAAGACCAATAATGAATAAATCATTCAAATAAGCCTTTTAGCAGAGCTATATGTTAATGATAATTATCAATATCTGACATTCCCTCAGGAAGAAAGTATTTAAATTTATTTGCTTTGGGAAATGTTTGGGCAACAGGCATTCTTGTTGCTTCAAAACGACAGCAGGGAGTCTGAAGCATACTGTTAACACCCTCTTGAGTAGATGTGACTACATTTTCAACCTATTGAAATTCCTGTTGCTTTGTATTTAATCACAGTCTTTATTGGCACTTATTCATTGTAACTGTACTTTATTCATTTATTCACTTAAATGTTTATACAAAATTGAATATCTAAAACTGTGGCAACATCTTTTATGAGCAACAAATAAAAATTAATCCTGCTTGCATTGCATGTGCACATCTATTCAACAGATGCCCTGTTATTGTTTGATAGATGCCTGTGCCAGAAAAAGAGCTAGAAGCATATTCTGTTTAGTTTAGAAATAATTGGTTCTTAAAAGATTTTCAGTTTTCCATTTATCAGATACACAAACATATGTTTATGCATACACTCATTTTATAGTAAGATTGTCATTTGTACTTTCTACAGTAAGAATTCTGATTTGAAGGAAGCACGACAGATCAGAGTCTTCACTGCTAAAAGTCACTCTATTTTCAGTTTTCATAGACAAAGACTGAGGCCAGTACGGGTTGACAAAAAGTATGGCCAGTGTTTCTCATAATTACATTTTAAAAAAAGAGTAAGTACTTAATATTAAATTATTTTGTTTTCGTTGTAATATTTTTTCCTTTTTTTTTTGCCAATAAATAAAACCAGAAACGTTTCCAACCTTTGACCACCACCATGCAACTAAACCACAACACTAAGTGCCATGTCCAGTTGTCTCTTGAGCACCTGCAAGGGTAGTAACTCTGTGCTGCCCATTCCAATGCTTAATCACCCTTTCAGGGAAAAAAGTCTTCCTGACGTCCAGCCTGAATCTCCCCTGGTCCACCTTGAGGCCATTTCCTCTTGTCCTGTTATTCGTTGTCTTTGAGAAGTGGTCAACTCCCATAAGCAGTTAGAATCATATTTATCCTCAGATGAGGGAGATTTGGTCCACTACTAGCAGGACTGAATATTCCCAAAAGGCATGTCTCACAGCAGAAAGCCTTTTGTTCTGTGAGCCAGTGTCTCAAACTGGGCATTGTAAAGAGAGAACATGTTGCATCTTAAATAACTAGACCCATGAATAATTTCTCTGCATGTAACCTGCAAAGCTTTTCCTTTAAACTTCTTTCATCTGGAAGGATGTGTCTGGGAATTGTTTCTAGCACAATTATTTCTTCTTGGTACCTGCAGCATTCTGGGCCCTCATCAGAACTGAGCTGCTACAGGTGCAGTGTTTATCTCACCTTTTAAATGCTGACCCTAAAAGAGAATTTCTTGGGGGGGGAAATAAATTCAGGAATCAGAACAGATGTTTTGGGCAAACAACTCCTTCTTCAGGCACTTAATTTTGAAATTGCCTCGTGATAATCACATAAAGACTCTTCTTTTTGTCAGCAAAACCCCTATGGCACTTAATTACTTGATTCTTGGGCACAGTGAACAGTTCTGGGTCTCTTTTGTGCCTAAACCACAGTATGACTCAGAAGTATCTTCACTCTTCCTTAGCTGTGGCATTCTTCTCTAGCGCATATGCTCTAATCACATGGCATAAACCCACAGGACAAGACACCCCTGACCACACAAAAGTTAATATATTCCCTTTGCACTTTCCTTGAGCCAGAAAGACTGGGCTTAAAGTAGTAGACCATAAACTTGAGCATTGGCTTGGAGTAAATATTTAAAGTACTTACAGAAATAATGACACAATCACCAGAGTTTAATATTAATATTTCACAGCATATCCTGCAGATTGATAGCAAAGATAGGATGGTAAATGGGGGTTGAAACTTCTGCCTGCTCTGTGGGTGGCTTAGCCCTTTACACAAACCTCAGTATATAAACCTGGGAAAGAATTAATGAGTCCACAAAGGTGTGTCTATCCAGATTGGATTTAGGTTTCTTTGTATCACAAAGAGGGCTTGAAGCCAAGGTCTTGACTTCAAAAACTCCTCCTAATTACCTTAGAACTTTTCTACAGTGAGTTTTGTGAATCCTGTTTTGAACTACCTTTCTGGTCATTTAATCATTGTGTGGAAATTGTACTTACCTAACTTGTGGCTGGGGATGCTGGTAAGTAGAACTAAAGAGGCAGCTTGCCTCACTGCTGCATTGAATAAAAATTCCCTGTGTGAGTCCAGGCCCAAGAGACTATCATTAAGCAGGAAAAAAATCCTTTTGATAAGCTTGAATAAGTCTTTTTCCAATTAAAATATATAGATATTTTTTAAAAAGTGTTCACATTGCTACTAATTGGAAAGTAAAGAAACAAGAACAGTAGTTTTCTGAATTAATAAAGACTTTGAGTTGCACAAGAGGCTGTATGAATCCAGTATCAGCCCAAGACATATTTCTTTGTTTATTTCCTTTATTCCTCTATACATCATTGAGATTTTAAATGAAGTTATTTCTGGAGGTTGAAAGGGTTTTCCTAATGATTCATAACAACATAACTTCGGACATATTCCAAAACCATGGCAACTAATAGATATCTTTCACTATCTTACTCATGCTTTGAGCTAACTCAATGTCTAAAACATGCTCTAGAATACTGACCCAAAAAATGCAGTATAAGGTGAATCTTTTATGACTAGTATTACATTTGCCAAAACTAAGTAGTAAAGGTAAGTGACATCTTGAAATTAAATTTATATCCTATAAAAAAGAAAGGAAAAAACCTTCACCTTAGTACATGGTACATAACTTTGCCAAAAGAAGTTTTATTTTGCTGACACTTACACTAAAATAAATAAGAAAAGAAAATACGATGGTAGTCAAAGACTTATCATTAAATTGATCAAAATAATATTGTGAATATAGATACACACTATTCATACAGTAGCTGAATATGAAATAATAATGGAGTGAATTTTATCTTAGCACTTCAGTGTCTCTCAGAAGATCCAGCACATAGGTCTCTGTCACGGACAGTCCAGAGATTGCTTCAGATGAGAATCTGGTCTATCACATTAATGTGATGTGAGTTTACATGTCCAAAGATACAAAAATAACTGTCACAGAAAGTTGCCAAGGTCATTGGACTCCCTCCTGGAATTTGTTTCAATAAGATGAGAATAAATGGAGTATCAAAAACTTAGAGATGACTTAAGAAAATCTAATTACACTTGAGAAACTGTTGATCCCTCTTTTACCAAAGCGTAAGGATAAATTCCCAGCTGCCCTGTGCAACCTCCCTCATCAATATTCTGAGGTAGGATAGAAGAAAGCTCCTATTGAGTAACTCCTCTGTCACTCTTGCTTCAGTCCAGCACAAATAATTTAATACAGAAGAAAAACTAACTGATGCTAGTCACAGAGCCACTTACCTTTGATTATCCTATCCATGGAGAGGTTTAAGGTTTGAACTACAAACATTTGAGTTTCAAATTAATCTCTGGTCTCCCTGATCAGCAATGCTGCCCCCCTCCCCCATCACCATCCTTGGCTTTTGACATGTCATTATTAACAACAGTAGCTCAAAAGCTGTCATTGAGGATAATTCTGGTAATTTCAAACAAAGCAAAAAATCTTTTCAATGGCTGTATCCTGAGTAGAGGGATATTCGATCAGCTAGTAGAAAATGCAAAGGAAGGAATGTTAAACTTTAGACAAGCTTGAAAAAAATTTTAACCTGATGATATTTTTGTATAAAAATGCCTCCTGATTTGGCTGTCAAGCAGAGTAAAGCAGAGCTTAATTTTTCACTGTGAAGTAATGCAGTTCTAAGGTGAACCTTCATTTAGTGCATCATTATTCTGGGGTAAAATGATGATCTTCTGTCAAGTAAAAGGATTTGATTGGTAACAGAAAACAGTAATATGAGCAGAAGATCCAGAGGAAAGCTCACAAAGAACAGACAATGTTCAATGAATGTGGATAACAGCCTTCTTTCTTTGACCAAAACACCAGTTTGCATTTCTGAAATGTGCCAGAAAGCATTCTTCAACTATCGGCAGCTGGGAACCTAAGCTATTTTCATTGAGGCTTCATTTGTGATATGAATGCTTTTGTTAAAATATGTTAAATGAAGAGAAGCAAGTGTTATTTTCAATCCTCAAAAAACTCCAAGAAATTGCAAATGCCTCCAGTCCCTCCTGTGAACAGATTTAAGAGATGCCTGCTGAATAGTTGTCCTCAGACTTCCAAGTCTCTACACATATTGACGACCTCTTCATAAGGATTTACGATATGTTTATTTCTCAATAATCACTGCCTCCTTTAAATCATGTTTTATTACTATCATGCATACCAAAAGATTAATTTACAGAAGATATCCTTCTGCTGTTCATGTGAAATGTATAAAATGTACTTAATGTTCCTGTGTGCCTTCTGCAATACCCATTCATTACACAAGAGCAGCAAATGTTGCATATGTTACAGTATAAGATGGTGTACAGTCCAGTGCCATCAGCTAGAAAGTGTTTGATCCCTGCTCAAAGGTTTGCTAGGGATTGTTCAATCCTCAGGGATTTTACAGGCTCACCAGATTTGAAATACAGAGATATTTTACACAGTGCTTTGTGGTGCCTGCTGAGTGGTTTTCTGCAGGTTGCATCAATTCACTTCACTAATCAACAGATGACAGTAAACAAGAGTCATTTAATTACTATTAAAGACCACTTTCTCCCTCTGGATATGAATGAGCAACTGCCAGTGACTTTAAAAAGAGATACTAATCTGAACCAAAGATCTAATTCTATGTAGTTTGGTTTTACTCTATCACTTCGTGGTTTCACTGCTAGTCCAAGGACATAGATCATGTTTTCACGTCTGTTTATGGCTCCAGCAAAACTACTTTACCAAAACTCTTTATCAGCATCCTCATAGCCTTATCCCCCAAACGCAGAGGTTTTTACAAACTGGAATACCCTCACCATACTGGAAGGCCGACATCAAAAAAGCAAACTACTACATTCCACATGCAGCCTGGACCAGGCTACAAGTGGAAAGATTGTTTCTGCCGATCCTCCAAATCCAAGTCTTTTCAGGGGTTACACACCAGAACACTGCACATGTTGCTCAGTTTTTCTCTTCTAAAATGTTGCAGTGCTGGTGGAGGTCACTATAAACTCTTAAACGCTGTGGTTGACATGGAAAGGTGGAGCCAGAGACTGCCCACACCCTGACAAGCAGGAACTCATACAGATGTACCAGCATGTACAGATGTACCAGCATAGCTTACACTTCTTCCTGCAAGTGGCCCAGCAAAGATCCTCCTTCTCTTGGTCTTATGGTCCAACCTGCATTTATCTAATAATTTATAGCAAAGCTTTGGACAACATTATCTAATTAACTGAATCATTCCTTAGAGTAATGAATTTAGGCAAAAAAAAAAAAATTAAAAAGCCAATCTAGTTGGTGAGATGTAAATTCCACCTTGCAACTACTGACTGCAGTAGGAGTTTCATTCTTGCAAATTCACAGGAAATTATTCAACATTAGAAATTAAAATGTTGGAGAGCTCATTACACTTTTAAGATTACCAGCTATATTTGATTTCATGATTGGTACAACCCAAAGAGCTCTGAAACTGTATCTTTACCATGATTAGTATGTCAGGCTCAGGAACACACATTTTGCTCCTCACCATTGGTAGTAGCCTAATCCTAGCCTAGTTGTAGCCTGATCTCCAAAGACTAGGTTCACATAATCTAATTTTAGATTCTCAAATGAGATAAATAGTAGTCAAGCACATGCAGTATCCCCATGGCTAGTGACAGGTTACAGGTTTTTAATAACTGCAAGGACTCAGGATGGGATTTTTCTGACTCTTCCTGTCTGCTCTTGCTTTGCCAGTGAAAAGGTTTATTCCTGCTTATGCCGTTGAAACTACAATTGCCTAATTGCCTAAATGACCAGGTGGACATCACGTAATTTATTTTAGCTTTTCTTAGCTTTGCATAATTTTGTGCTACAGCACTTATTGCTGTTATAGTGTTGATATATGTCCTGTAAATAATAGATATTGGTTAGAGGTAGCTATTCTGGTAGTTAGTCTGAGTAGAGTAAAACATCTGTGGTTCCAGAAAAACAATGTGGTGTAGGGCAATACAAGTGCAGGAGTGGCCACAGAAATGTGGCCCAGACACAGAGGCTTTGGGGCTCTGCACAGCCTGCCTGTAAGCCACTTCTGAGAGCTGAAGGAATGAAGCTCCTGAAGCTCAAAAAAACTGGTTTCAGGAATCACCAAGAGCACAAGTGGTGTCTGGCATATACAATATACGCCATATAGAATTCAGTTTAGAAGCAATTTGAAGTTGCAAACTAAAGAAGACCTAAGTGTAGGATTTCTTGGAAAGCCATAGTAGGCCCAAATTTACACTTGGTTGAGGAGTAAATTATCAACATCCCTCTTGTCATGGCAAAAGACTTGAGATGCTGAGTGTTCAAGTAATCTGGCTATTGAAATAAAGAGGAAAAGCAATGGCATACAGTGACTGGGTTGGTGTGGGGGCAGGGGGAGAGTTAATGAGTAAAAGATAACTTAAAAGAAAGAATTTTTGTAAATATTCAGCCCAAGACATATGGAGACTGATTTATAACAGTGCTGAGTGCTCACATCTAAAAGCAAAATATGCTTGACCAATGTCGTGTATATATAAAGTTCTCTAACAAACACTAAGGCTACAAGGGTGATATTTTAAAAATATATTCAGGCACCAAAAATCATGCCTATAGGGATTTTCTCAGAAGACATGAGAAATTACATCCCTAACAACTATGAGTCAGGGTTAGCATATCCTTAGGCTAATGATATACTCAAATTAATTTGCTTACCTACACTTTAAAAATTAAAAAAAAATCTGTCTTCAAGTATGTGAAAGTTAAGAGCTTGAATTTATATTTTTGACAGGGCTGTCAGGAAGAAACATCAAACTAAAGGCTTTGAAACATTCAGAAAAAGAGTGGGAAAGATATCAAAACATCTTAGTACCTGATCATGGGCAGGTTTACCCCACAGTAGAATGGATAATAGAGAAAAAACACAGCTCAAGCTATAGCTTGAGCTAAAATCAAGGAATCAGGAAAATCAAGCCTGTGAAGAGAATTTTGAGGGACAGGATATGTGTTTTTCTTCTTTGTCTATTTTCTTCAGAACCTGTAAGTACAACTAAAAAAATTATGAACAAATGTATGATATCTTTAAGAAATTCTTCCAAATGTCACACAATTTTCTCAGCCAGAGTGACTTCAACACCTTGAGAGACTTATTGTCAGGTTTTCTATCCTGATTCAGAACCTACTTAGGTGTATCAAACAGAAGTTTAAAGGCCAACTTGATCACGGTTCATAAGAACCCAGAGGAAAAGACTTCAGATATTTGAGACACTTTAATCTGATAGACAACATCATAAAAAGATTCAGATTCTGGATAAGTTGAACATAGAAAAGTAAAAATTAGGAAGAAGAGACAAATTTTAGGAAAAGAAAGCATTTTCGGAAAAGAAGCAATTGATCATTGTTGCAGCTTGCCAAGGTAAGTGGAAAATTTATCTTAACTGAGTCTTTAATTCAAGATTGAAAGACTTTCTGAAGGATGGGAGGCAAACAATAAATTTTGGTGCTAGATAGCAAAAAGGAAAAAACTTCCTGAGGAAGAATATTTTCTGTCCTCTGTGTGCACACATCCAGGCTAAGTCCATGGAATCCAAGGCTGACTTTCATGACGAACAAGAGATGGACACATACCACAGGAGGTACAGAATGCATTCACTGAACTCCGCATGGAGCACTTATCTTTTGGCCTTCTTGTGTGCCTTTGTTTTGTTTTGTTTTTTAATAAAAAAAATAATTACAGGTAATTATTATGAATCCTTTTTTAAATATTATATATCTGCACTGTTTCTTAATATGTATAAACTCAAACACTCTCCTAGACTTCTGTTCTATCATGAATTGAATAAAAAACTGATCAAGGATGAAGGAAAACTACTCTATAGTGTGAAAATTGTTTGCATTCAAGAATATATAATGACATTCCTGTTTTTTGCTTCTGCTGACATTTGCTTGCATTTGCTTTCAATGACTTTATTTCCAAATATATGAAGGTTTTAGATGTTCCAGAGACTATATTCTTTATCAAGGGTAATATAAATAATAAGAATAGATTTTATAATGGATTTTTCTCTCCCAGAATTAAACATAAATATATTTATACGCATGTAGAAGTAATTAACGTGAGCCACTAGTTTTGAAAGATTGTATTAATTTATATCAACCATAAATTTACATCTGTATTGTATGTTCCTAAAATTCAGTGAAGCTTAAAAGATAATTAGGAAACCTTGACAGAGACCAAGTCAGTCTGTATTGTACACTCCCCCAGGGATATTTTAGTCAATTAAGAGTGGTCATTGTAGCAACTGAAGAAAGGGAAAGAGAAGGTAGTACAGGAGTACCACTTCTCTTCCAAATCTATCAGTTAGTTTTGCAAGAGACATTTCCTTTCTCCACAGAGCTTGCCTCTCTTACATTCTTAGATTATCACAACAGTAATTCTGCAAATTAGTACTTTTTTTTTTTTAATATTCTGACTCATCCTGAGGTTTGAGGTTTAGTAGTACCTCCTAGGTTTTTGGAACATGTTTCCTCAGGAGAGTGAATTAAGCTGGAATATTGACATCCAGTGTGACTGATCACGTTTTGAACGCACAAATGATGTTCTGGAGTTTGTCAATGCTCAAAATACATTAATTACTGCATGGATTTTATTGAAGTGGATCTTGGTGGAAAAAAATTTAATTGCTGTCCAACTTGTTCTTCAATCTTACACACTCAAAAAGTTTCAATCTGTTATATGCAAGCAGATTTTTTCCTATTGTTTCTCTAATGATTCATAAAGTATACAAGTGATATTATGTACTTAACTTAAAATAACATAATTCAAAATATTATCTTATTTTCTCTGCAAATTTGCAAAAAATATTTAAATGATAATTTACCATTATCTTCATGAAAACCTTTGACCTCATATATACTTGAAGTGGAGGTTTCCTTAGCTCCAAGTGTTCTTTTTCAACACAAGTCCTGCATCTCCTGCGGTCAGCACAAAGGCAGCCTTTCAAATCCCTCTATGGGCTACTAACTTTGGCTTGTCTACGTACACAAACTTTTCACTGCTGCTTCCCACTCCATTGCATATTTTGCCAACATCAAAGGAATCTGAGGCTTTCCATATGTCCCAGCTTTCTAGCCCATGTGATTACAGGATTTGGAGCTGATGCATTGCTCCTATTACTAGCTACTAGCTGGAACCATACTTATGGGCCATGATCCTCTTGTCCTAAATACTGTAGAAAGTGAGAACAAATGATGGGTTGTGATTCCAAGCACCTTAAATTCCTTCCAGACAAATGAGAGAAGCCAGAAATCTAAAAGAACAGTGCAAAAGAAGGAGTCAGGTCTATAATTAATCTTTAGCAATTTGTAACTGATACTGGACTTAACAATTGTAACTGATACTGAAGAAAAATGCTGAGAGAATAGAGGATTAACTTTCACTTGGGCAAGAAGACTTTTAAAGTTTAAATTCTCCCTTCAAGGACACTATAAAATGAGTTACTGTTGAGTTAAATGTTTGTACTTCTCTCTGTTAGTTTGGTCCCACATATAAGCCTTTTCTAGTGGAAAATGTCCCTGCCCAGCACAGGGAGGGTTGCAACTGATCTGTAAGGTCTCTCCCAGCCCAAACCATTCCATAACTGACTTTATGTTTTAAGTAGAAAACATGTCCATTTTTCTAACAGTAGGCTCTGCCTAACCAGACTGGGCTCTCACATGAAAAGGCTGTATTTCTATTCCCCTCAGTGTTTAGCAATAAAAATGGCCAGACCAGCTGGGTCCTTATTTTCTTCCAGTAATGCACTCACTTACAGTTTCTATATTCTGCTGCCAGTTCCAGCTTAAGATTCAGCTATGCCTACATTGCAGACTTCTGTGGGGATAGCCCTGTGATCCACTGATATGAAAATGTCTTACAGAAGCTCCTGTTAGCTCCTGTTAGACAGAAGCATACTTACAGCTAAAAAAGAAAAGCTACAACCCACAAAAAAACAGAGCTTTTAGCTGTTAAGTTTGTTCAGCTGCTTAACTTGTTTAATTCAGAGGTGATCAAATAAAGTATGCAATATATAACTTTCACAAAAGAAGCAGCATCCTTATTTAGAAAGAGTTACTACTATGGCACATTACTGTAGGAATAACTTTAAATCGTTCCTAGTGAAGATGTGGCCCTTAATGAACAATTCTGTTGATGATACACAGAACAGACAGAGCTTGCAGCGTAGTTGTATTGACTTGGTAGCACTGGGTAATTTTCAAAGAAATTGGTAGATTCTTCGTTTCCAAAACCACCAGATTTAACACTCAACTAATGTAGAAACAAATCCATTGAAGTTTTTGTGCTCCCTTTTTCCTGTATTAAGCTTCCATTTAGTGTACCACTACTGAAATATATATATATATGAAGTATCAACAATATAATACTGGTGCACAAGATAAGAATCAAGGCAGGAAAGAGGCAGGAGAAATCTATAATTAGATTTTCCCCAGTGCATCCATCTTCATTTATCCAAGAGGCCAAAGTCATTATTATTTACTCAAGAATCTCCTTGGAGAGTAGAACTGTAAAGATTTACTGCATATTATGAGAATCTGTAAGTATATTGAAGTTCCTTAGTTCAATTATTTGTGCCTTTTGCACTTGATTAAAACGGAATGAAAGTTATACCAGTTGTATACCATATGTTTGGTTTCTGATTCTATCTTCCCTCTCCTAAGCTGTTCTTGTAATAGAAAAGGGGTAACTGTATTTCAATTCTTCTCTCATACTTATTTCACCAGCTGATATAAGCTTGCCTGTAAAGTTCTTTGTGTTTGGTAAGAGGACCAAATTTGTTAAGAATTTAATGACAGAAAGTCTTAACTAGAATAGTTGCAGTTTTCACAGCTATCCTTTGAGCTCAGGAGAGTTTGAGGCTTAGATGCAGCATGGTCCCTTTAAAGGTCGTGGTACCCCAGACCATTCTGGATTCAAGAATTAAGTCCTTGCTTTGTCTTGGCCTGTTAGAGCAAAACACTTTTTCAGGATCAGTCCTATGAGTCATAGTGCAGAAGCATTTAATTTTAAATTTTAAATCTGATTATCCTGTATAATGTAGAACTGCTGCTTAGCAAACAGCTTTACTTTACAAAAATGGTACTATGCACATACACAAAAAACACCAAACCCAAGCCCAAGCCCAAACCCAAACTCCAAAGCACCCTATTTCACAAGAGATTACTTATTCTTAATCTTTGTTTATCCTTGAAAAAACTTATAGGGAAAACAAAATTTTATGTGACTAAAAGAAAGCAGTAATATAACCTATTATCTACCTTTCCATATAGAAAATATTTTAATAAGTGATTTATTTTATTTTCTCTATAATAAAGACATTAACAGACAGTATAAATGTGCTTAAAAAGACAGACTTAAACCACTCAGCTATCAGAGTGTGTTCTGAAAGCATACAGTTCTTTTCCAGATTCAAATATTAACAGTATTTTGTGTTATTTGTTACACTTAATCAAACCCAAAGCCTCAGCTGGGGTTCGGTTCTCACTGTACAACACAGTTCTGGTCCCAGTCTAGAATCCTACTCCTTGTCCACAACTTTGCATACTGCATCAAGAACCTGTGCTCATCATGGTCATTATGCATAGCTCCAGGTTCTGGCATTAGGCAATCCAGCTACAGAAACAGGGCCAAGTCTAAGGCAAGCTATATCTAATAAATGTCAAGAACAGCAAGCCAAAGGATGATAGATTTTTAAATGATGCACTTAACCCCCAAGCCAACAATCAATTACAAATAGTTAAATGCACACGGGACTCCCACAAGCATGGGTTCTGGGTCCTTTAAAATAAATGTGGGCAAAAAGAGTCCTATCCTTGCAAACACTGATGGGATTAACTTTATGGAAACAACACCAGTGGAAGAGCACACACGTATGTACAGCATGTAAGAATTTTAGTAAGCTCTTAAATATTTCTTCTTTAAAATCATCTCATATAAATATTCAGATCATGTTAGATACAAAATAAATATTTTTCTTTTTTTTCCATGATTTTGATATATATCTACTTTTGCAGTTGGGAAACTGATTGAGAATGGAATTGTTTATTTTGTTTTATTTTTGTAATATTGTTCTGTTTCTTTTGACGCTGACAGTATCATGCTTTTTTTACTTTTAAAATATCTATTAATTTTCCATTATGTGGATAAAACCTATTACTGTGCTCTCAGAAAATATTTTGGAACCTTCAGACAGAAGACAGCATAAGCTGTATTTCCAGTCTAAGGTGGCAAGCTCCGCAGCCAGCGTTTGCAAAGGCAATTTATATAGCAACAGTATAATCACAAAGGGCTTACATTTTATCTTCAATGAAAAAAAATATTTACTGCAATATCAAAGGTTTTATACAAGAGATGAAACCTCATATCTAAGAAGAAACCAGTTCACTACAATGACTTAGAAATGTAAAGGTTAAAATTTGTATTCTTTATAAGCTAAATTCTGCTATAATTTAAAGACATCTGAATCACTGTACATAAACACAAATCCTTGCACAAATATATAAAGAGCATGCCAAAATCTGAAGTAAGAGCTGTAATTTCCTGAAGAACTGACCAATTGTCAACAAAATAATTTTGGTGAAAAAAAAATTCTGTGGGGATATACAAGCTTGCTTTAATGCAAGCTAAATTGTAGTCAAAGATAGGAGAGCTAAAGCCATTCATCTGAGAAAAGACAGGACCTCAACGGTTCATTTCCCATTCTGAATCTCAGTGAAAAAAATGTTTACATTTCTCATTTCTCAGGAATGACTCTAACTACCAGACTACTATTGTATTGTCCCTACTGAAGTCATTTATCAGCAACTAGAGAGCAAGTGAAAAACAACAAAAAAATTAACTGTATGAAAAAACTACATGAAATATACTAAACTTCTATCTTAACTATATTAAAAAAATATAAGCCCATTTCTTTGCCTGTCAGGCTAGATAAGATGATGTCATTATCTATACAGAGCCCAAATCTTTCCCACTGCCCTATTTACCTTCTCTGACTACTTTCATTTCTCTTAATAGCCTAGATCCTCTGCTGAAGAAGGCAAGGGCGGGGGGGGGGGGGGGGGGGGGGGGGACAAAGACAGGTAAAATAGTAAAAACCTGCAAGTTAGAATGGTGCTTAGATCTAATCCCAGGACTGAGACCAGAGGAAAAAAAAAACACCGAAAGATTAATTTGTTGAGTTTCTTCGCAGGCCGCAGTGGTTCGAAATGAAACATTAAGTTCTTCTCCTACTGATTTTAGTGATGCCCAAGCTGGACCTGTAATTTCCCTTCCCTTTCATTTTTGTATTTGGTAGCCTGGTTGAGCCTACAGCAACACGAGACATCCTCTAGCCAGGGGCTGTAACCTGCCTTCTAGTACATATTTTTTGCCAACAGCTGCAGGGAAACAGAGACAGGTCCCTGACCTTCTCTCAATAATCTTATGAAAAGATGCATATTTAGTACCTTTTCCTGTTCCCTGGGAGTAATTTTTCTTTTTCCCAGGGAGTTCTCACTAGAATAGCTGCACTCAAAAATACCTTCAAGCCAACAGCAAGCTCATGGGGGTTTAAACCAATTCCCACCATGGTTATAGAAATATTTGTATTGTCTACAGTGAATTTTGGGTCAGGCCTCTCTTTCTGAATTAACCTGTTAGAAGACCAGACCTACACTCTAAGTGACTCTAGCCCTTACAGCAAATCAGCAGTTTGTGGAGCTACGTGGAAATCTACCCAATCTCTCTCTTTCCTGTCTTCACAAGTGGGAGCTGTTGATACCTGCACAGCTCCTGGTACAAGGCAGAGCAGAAGAGCACAGTAAGTTAATCCACAAGCCATTCAGAAACGTCTAGGACAGAGACAGTGACACCAGGGAATCATATGTCTGCACTGAGCATCGAGTAGATTGTTTACTTGGAGGGTTGATGAGAAACGTGCAAATGAACCTCTGAAGCAACTACTTGTCAGGTAAGGATACTAATGTGCTCTAATAAAAAGCAGTGTGTTCTCATCATTGCAGTATCTTTTCCCCAAACGTACTTGCAGCAGTTTATCAACATTATATAATGCAGGGAGGGTTCAGGACAAGGATAGAGTTGATAGCCAGCTTTTGGTGTGCTTGTTTTTTTGACTCACTTGATTCATAGGTTTCATCTTTACACAATGTACTTTGAGCTGTTTTTTCTTTTATTTTTAATGATCAGTACTATTCTTGATCCTAAATAAACATCCGAGAAATCCTTTAGGTTTCAGGAGCAGGTTTGAAAGACTGCTTTTAAGAACTAATCTAGTGTATGGTTTGTTTCTCATTCAGTCAATGATTATTGCATTCTATGTTTTCCTCTTGTTTACCCCCTTTTTCCCTACCACAGAAGAACCGGTTTTATCCTCCTGCCGTATGGAAAAAAAAAAAAAAAAAAAAAAAGAAAAAAAAAAAAAAAAAAAAAAAAGAAAAACCAAAGCAGAAGAAAGGAAGAGCAGGAGAGCAGGATAACAGTGCTTTTCCTTTAGTGGTTGTGGCGGGAGTGAGGGAGCGAGGCTGGGGACCTCCTGTCCTTCAGAGGAGCAGGTCGCCCTTCCCGGGGGCAGGGACGGGGTGGGGGAAGAGGGAAGGGGGAGTCGGGTGAATGCCCCGCGGGGGCAGCATCACGCCTGCCGTGGCCCCGGGGAGATCCGGGGACACCCTGCGGCGGAGAGCGCGGGGAGGGGACCGCGGGGGAACGGCAGCTCCGCGGCCGGGGAAGCAGAGGGGCTGAAGAATGGCGGGATGGACGGATGGATGAGGGATGAGGGGTAGCGGGTGGAGTGATGGAGGGGTGAAGGAAGGATGGATGGGAGGAAGAGGGATGCAGGGATGAGGGATGGAGAGAGGAGGGGTAGAAAAATAAGAAAATAAAGGCTGAGGGACGGAGGAATGGAAGCGCCGAAGGACAGGGGGCTGCCACAGCGAGAGCCCGAGCTTCCCAGATTCTCCCCCTGCGCTGCGCGCCCCCGCGCCTCTCCCGGTCCCCCCCTCCCCGCTCCGCTGCTGCGCGTGCCCGCGCCCGGGGCTGACTCTCCCTCGCATCCTCCTCCGGCGGCGGCGACGGCGGCAGCGCCGGGGATGGGCAGCGAGAGCGCGCCCAGGAGCAGCCCGGGCCCCGCCGCTCGCCCCTGCTCCCGCGCCCGCTGCTGCTCCTGCCCCGCAGCCCCCCGCGCAACGGGGGCAGCGCCGCCGCCGCGCCATCCGCAGCCCCCGCCTCGGACGGGTGAGTGACCGGGCCTTGCGCCCTCGCCCCGAAAAGCACCTGCCCTGCATCCCCCCCATTCCCGCTCCCGCGCCTCCCGTGCCGGGGTAGCCCAGGGAATGAGTGCCGGGGGAGCGGAGGGCCGCGGGGGAGGCTCCGCGCTCCCCACCCTGCCCCCGCCCCGGGGGAACGGAGGGTCCCGGCCCGCGCCCCCTCCGCCCGTGCGGAAGGTCCGCGGGGCAGCGGGGATGTCCCCGCGGCTCCGCCGGGATGTGAGCAACGGGGCTCCCGCCCTGCTGCCCCTCCCGGGCACCGCTGCCCGTTCCCACGGGGATCTCCCACAGGCGTACACGGACACCCCGGCAGCGCCGCTCCCCAGCCGGGGCCAGGAGACCCCTGAGCCTCCCGAGCCCTCCGAACCCGCACCCCCGGGCGCCAGGGGCGGCTCGGAGAGGGGGCAGCGCCTTAACTTTTGCAAAGGACCCTTTGGAGGTGGGGAGGGAAGACCCAGCTTAGCAGAATTGGCGGCTGTCCCGGAGTCGCCCCGGAGGGAGGTGGCGGAGGGTCCCGGTCCCCCTCCCGGAGCCGCCGGGTGACGCCAAGCGCGGCCCTTCCCGCGGGGCTTGCGGGGCGGCTTCGGGCAGGGCTCAGCACTCAATGGACTTTTCTAACACTCCCTTCACCAGCATAATTAAATAAATAAAGTGATGGGGGGTGGGGGTGGGGGGGCTAGAAGTCTCTACTTGCTCCTCTTTCGCTGCCCAGAGCCGCGAGCGCAAACGACGGGATGCTGTCTCTGAAAAGGGTTTTCTGGTTTTTATGTGTCATGATGCACACGGCTGGTGGTACACTAGTATAGTAACTATCTGTATCCCAGTAGTTCCCTGTCGAAGGGTTGTTATGGCAGCAGCGGTCCCTGCTTCTTTTATTTTTTTATCTCTGGCACAGGGTAATGTTAAAGACCTGGAAATTGCCTTAATTAAAAAGAAAAAAAAAAAAAAAAAGAAAAAGAAAAAAAGAAAGGACAAAAAAGATAAATAAAGCAGCCTCGTGCCTCTTTGCCAAATAGACAACAAGTACAAATACAAGATTCATACTCAATCTTCACTCCCTTCTCCAGAAGCTGGTGCTGCGATAAAGCTAATGACTGGAAGAGGCTGTAGCAAAATGTCTTTCCCTCTACACCTAATTCCTGCTTTTTGCTAAATTTTGTTGAAATTTTAGCTTGATTGTGGCTTGTGCTTTTTCATGTGTTTCACTGACACTTTTTCATAGTGTTGTTTCTTACTTACAGAGAATTTCTTTAGTCCTGCATTACACTGGGTAAATGGATTCAAGTGCTCTTACATACAAGTAAAGCACATCATTTGCAAAATCTTGCAATTCTATAGATTTTGCTTTTTTGTACAAGTCACAGGATGATAGTTTTCTCTTTGTAATGCAGAGAGGAATCTCTATGAGACTCATCTGAATGGTTTCAGCACATCTTACCTGCCACAGCTGGTGGCAGACTGAAACAATAAGATTTAAAGATTATTATGGAAGTAAGTTTCTCTACCACCTTTAATGGTCAGCCTATTCTCAGCCAAAACACATATAGTTCTAAGGGAAACACTCTGATTCTGATTTCAGTTTAGTCAGTTTTTTGGATACAGTGTTTAAACACTGAAACCATTGAGGAGGATGGATGTTAAAGCTCATAATATTGATAGCAGGCTGTACTACATTGACATTTTTACTCTGCACTTTTGTAGATACCATTAGTTGTCTTCGACCAGAGTTTGCTTGGGTAGAGATTGAGCAGTAAATGATAAGGACAGAGGATTTTTGTCCTGGTAGCTCCTGCATTTTGATTTCCATCAGAATATTTGAAAAATAATATTGATATTGCAGAATGAAGTGTTATTGAATTGTTATATCTTGTTTCCAATTGTACATTTTGAAATGCTTGGTTTATCAGTAAGAAAGCAACACAAACATGTAAATGTTGATTTAAGTTTGAAAAAATGCTGTCCCAGGGTGATTCATGTCTAGAAACAGGCTAGATTCAGGTTAAATAAGTGAACTAAAATAATGTAGTGTAAGTGATCCATAAATAATTTTCACTGCTTATAATGAAAACGGGTACTCTTGTCTTCAAGTTGGAATTTAGAGATGCTGGAAGAGAGATGAAGAACAGCAAAATACATATATTTAATGACAGATGGAACTCTTGAATAAACATCAAGTATTTCTGAGGGAATGCAAGCCTATTTTGTAGTATAACTTTCGTCATGATTCTGATCCCAGCTAAATCATTATGAGATTCTCCCCAGGCACTGCTGTGAGCAGAATCAAAGACAGCCTTGCTATCCATTTTTGAGGAATGGGGACATGAAAAGATCATTTGTATTTTCCCCATTATCATAGCTGGAAGGGTTTATTTTGTATCTCATATAGAACATTCCACACTTTACCCTCCTAAGCAGTAGTCAGGCCTACAGTTCTTACCTGCCCAGACAGCTCAGCTGAGATAATTCTTGTGAGAAAGAATAATACATGTTTTGCTAGGGGCAGCTTTATTGTGACCAAATAATAGTCATGTTTACTGAAAAAAGGTTTGACTTTGTATGATATTTTCATATCTGATACCACTAAAATTTCATATTAGGGAGTGGGAATAACACATTTCTTAAAATGGAATTTGCTTTAAGGTTCTAATACGAAAGGACTAGATTAATTTAATCAAGATGGAGGGTAGATGTTTCTATCTTTAGTGATTAAAAATATCCTTAGAGATTTAAAAATATCCTTAAGTCGTAATGAAGAAAAGACAAATTTGGACACTCTGAAAAGGGTTACAAATAAAGTTATTTGATACAAATGAACCAACAGATTGCACTTATTTAACATTAGACAGTAGTAAAATGGAACAAAAAAGAAAGCTGGCAAAAACAAGACATCATGGGAAAAGCACAGTATAAATCCTGAAAGAGTTGCGAAACTTGCCCAAGAGACTCCAATGTTAACTGTTTTACTCCCTTATGGGAGTCAAATGGAAAAAGCCCCATTGACTTCAGTAAACATTAATACCATGAGTGTATGGTAAGAGAAGAGATGGGTAATTCACCTAAGTACCAATAGAATTCAGACTGATAGTTACTGAAATCAGATTAGAAATGTATGGGCTTTCTTCAGTTGCAAGGAAGTCCTGACTTTACTGAAAATTATTTGGAGGCTTGCTATCTATTTCTCAGGGCCAAAATGTCAACCTGAGAATAATGTTTCAAGTGACTTTTAAAAAACGTGGCACGTTATAGTTAATCTGGTTTTAATTTGTGTGATATTCTATTAAAATGATGTTACCTTTGCCAAGCTCAAGTAATTAATTTGTTATTGGTAATCATTTTCCCTTTCCTTTTACATTTTTTTAAATGCCAGTTTTTCAGAAATGGCAAGAAATAAAAAACAGTCTTCCTGCAAGACTGCACTTATAAGCTGAATAATTCAAAGCCTGTACTGTCATAGTGTAATCAAATTTTTAATATGATGTTGTCGAAGTCATAAAAAAAGAAAATCAAATGTGACATCATAAAAGACAACATATATAGCTGACATGACATCCAAATGTTTTAATTTCCCCACATTATATTTAGTAGTTAATGAAGATAGAGTTTTCTTTCTTGCCTCTGAGGAAACTCCTAATACAAGATATTAAATGTTCAGAAAAAAAACTACTTTATTTTCATAAAAACATATGCAAGTTTTGGGAAGATAAGTCCTGAGCATAAAGGAGATGCAATCATTTAAGAGACAATGTAAAACCTTCACTGGGAAACAGAATTGAGATAATTTGTAGATGATGAGAAAAAAATATTGTCAGACAAATTTTCTAGAATATGGTATGTATTATCTCAATAAAGGACATTTTATTAACTGTTCATAACTATCGATGAACCTCTGTCTAAAGAAAGAGACAAAGTCACCCTTGCCCGCAAAAACATTGTAATTTCTTTCTGCAGAACTAAACATTTTGCTGCTGTTTTTCTCCCCAAATTAAGTATAACTAATAACAATTGAAAGTACAAAGTACCAGATTACCAGAAGTGGAAAATGAAACTGTTCTCACCCAGCCTTTGTGGAGCACAGGAATCAACAGTGCAGTGTGATCTGCCATTTCAGCCTGGTTTCACTAGCTTCTTGACATGGAGAAAACGTTTTCCCACTGAGATCTTCCAGGTGGCTAAGGACCAATTTGCTCCAAGTGATCAGTGTACTGAGGAAATTTTTTTGGAATGGGATTTTAGTTGATAACCTCAGCCCTGGTTGTGACTCCATGGGGACCCGACTGGATCCTGCAAGGAGCTCAGCATCAGTGCTTTCAGAAGTGCCAAGTGCCTGCTCAGGATCCTCTAAAAAATGAGTGAAATACCTGTTCATTTCTCACAGGCCACAAACCAGCTTTCAAATCTCAATGATTTTCCATCACTACTGCATGTTGGCTGTATTTGAATCAGTGAACTAGAGGTGAAAGGCTCCAAAAAGGTGATTACCAGTCCCATGAGACATTTAGTTCTTCAAAGACAGCTTATTGGAAATGCTTATTTGTATTTCAGAAACTGGGGTAGAGAGAAATGAATTAACAATACACAAATATTTTTATTTTGTTTTAAGAAGTGCTTTCACAGATTTTTTTGTTTTGGTTTGTTTGGTTTTTATATTTTTTATTTTGTAGAAAGACTGTAAATGCCAGATATTTGATTCTGGAATACATATATAATCTGTGAGCAAACAGCCCCATAGATTTGTATTTCTTTACCAAATAATGCTGCATTTTTGATCTGACAGTAGAAAATTATTTAACCATACACTCCCATACATGGCTAAACTGAAACATTCTAATACTAATGTTTGTAGTTTTGGGTTTTCCCCCCATATCTGCCACTAAAAGATCAAATAAATACTTAAATGTAAAAACAAGTGTAGACTAAATAAATAAACAAACAGATTTTATTTATCATGGATCTTTATGTAAAATGGCTTATTTTGTCTAATTTAAGCCTAGTACTCTTTTGGGGATAAAATCAGCTTAAAACTATTGTTATCATTTTATGCTACAGTCCAAACCTATTATGTAAATAATGCTACTGAATTAAGGAAAGCCACCAACAGTGAAAATGAATATTTAATTAATAATCCATCTGTTCAAAGATCTCTTGTCTTTACTACAGATGTCTTCTTGCTCTTAGTTTATCCAGGACAGCTACTACAGGAATTTCAAACTGAGAAAATGTGCAAGAGCTGAATTTGCAGGAAAGCCTGTTTTCCCATTCCAGTGTTAGAACAGAGGTGAGAGGCAGGGATCCACAAGGTCTAAGCTTTGAAGGTTAGCTTTGTCACAATGACATAAAACATATGCTGCCTTCAAAATTATTTTTCTCATTGAGGCAATGAGTATGGGCTTTTTAAAATATGGAATATTCGTGGGGGGGAATTTGTATTTATCAAGAGCCTTTATTTTTAAAATTAAGCAGTATTAACTCCTTGTATATTCAAAGACTTTCTTCAAATGAGTCACCACATCTTATGACATCAGATACCATCAGCAGTACCCAGAGCAGATTACTAACCAAAGACAGATGGACGCAGGTGGCAAGGAGACCATGCCAGAAACCACGGGGTGAAGCAGGCTCACAAAACAACAAAACCAGTTTTCTCTGTTTATCAGCATGACATTTCAAATTTCAAATCTCTCCTTTTGAAATAAAAGACACAGATTTAGAAGTCCTCAAAAAACAGTTTATTCATTGAAACATTTTGGATAGAATAAAAGGTATTGCATGTATATTGTAATACACATACAAGTATATCAAAGACAATTTAAATATTTCTTTTTTAAAATCTTCTTTTTTTTCCCTTCAAACTAAACCCAGCAAAGTTATTTCAGTTTGGTGAAACAAAATGAATGGATCTCATATTCTGACAAGATAGGATTTCAGCAAAATTTCTTCCATGGCTTAAACTAGAAAAGAAACACCTTCCTTAAAATGAGGGTTGTGGTGAATGAAGGCATCAATCTGAAAAATATTTGTGTAGATGCAGAGCACAGAGAGTGTGTGTATTCCAATAAATTAACTGATTGTGTACATCAAGTTACTCATGTGGCAAGTACTTTGAATTTATCAGAATTGAGTCTTTGGCAAAGCAGTGAGATTCTTGTCTTAGAGGGAGAGGATAGAACTTTTGGTAGAAATTGTTCTGGAATTCTCCATCAAGATTATTTTTCAATGGAAATAGTTCATGCTTTGAATTTAGAATTGGCATTAGTGAGGGTCAGTAATAGAAGACCACTAATTTATCTTGAAAAACAGAAAAACTTAAAATTTTGCAATTTAGAGTTTGAAATGGTAAATATTGTATAGCCACTACTGCTGAGAATTGAATTTAAATGGAATGAGAGGACACCCAACTACACTTAAAGCAATCAAATTATTGCCTATATGTTATGGTTGGAATAAAATCTATCAGCCAAGGCTATCAACCTCGGCTATACTGATTTTATGATTTATTTTAGCTGACAATAAAAGATTTTCACAAACTAGCTGCTTAAGACTGTTGTTCAGCAGTTCTAAATACCCATGGTTTAAAGGCCAATGTTTAAGCATAATGAAGTAAGATTGCTCTGACACAAATGGTAATTAATTTCTTGCAATTACCAGACTTAAAAAAGAGTTTTTAAGCAACCTCATTTAGATGAATGGAGAAAGAAAATGCGGTAGTATCCAAAAAATGGCTTTTGGGGAACATAACAAGCTTGCTAATTCCAGAACTTGCAATAATTAGACATTCCAGTGAGAATGTTTGCCATAAACAACATTCACCTCAACCAGCTACACCGAGACAGCTGATGTCCTACATTCAGTATTAGGACTGGTATTAGAGCTGGAAGGTAGGAGCTCAGGGAAGGGATTGAGCTTCACTACTTGGATGGTCTCCATGGCTTCCCTACAGATGCTTACCAGCCACCCTTTCTGGGCAGCATGCCTGGTGAGCAAAGGAAGGACCAGCTGCCTCCCCAGCAGAGCTTCCTGGGGAACACAGACAAAATTTCCAATTATTTGACCTCACTGAGCCTCAGTACTGTGTAGATAGCTTCCTGACCTGCTGGACCTCCAGCACTGGCCTGCATGCCCACCTGCCACAAACTAACAGTATCTGAGATTCAAACTAAAGAATATTTAGGGAGAAAGCTATGAGAAATTTTAAAATTACATTTAAAATATTTTGGCAGTTAAAATGCATATAGCTTGAAGTATGTTTCCTTAAGGCCCAATTGAAATGAAGTCTTCTTTCCACCGACATCCTAGGATGGCAAGCACAAATAGATGAAAGCATCTGTATTTTTAAAGCAATCGTAACCAAAAAAAAAAAAAAAAAAAAAAAAAAAAAAAAAAAAAAAAACACCACAAAAACAACAAAAACACCACCAACAATTACATCTGCTTTATAGAGCTTTCCGGACAATAGATGTTTAAGCCTTGCATGGCAAGTGGTACCAATATTCAATGGGAAGGAACGCCAAACTGCTTGCACTGGAGTGAAACACAATGGCATTGCTATGAAACTCAAGGCTGAGAATTTTTATACAGTCGATAAAATCCAGCATGAGCTGGAAAATAATTTAATTTGATTCAATCAATGAAATAAATAGGAAGATGGCTTCTATGTGTGTGCACATGCAAACTACAGTATGAATGAATCAACTCAATTCAATAACAGGACAGAAGTAGAGTTTGTTATGTTATCAATGAAGCACTTGGCCATTTGAAAACATGATTTCATTAATGGAAATTTTACAGTTTAACCAGTTCTCCAAAAGAACAAAAACATAAATTGAATGTTTAAGAAGTGGGACTATTTTTTTCAGTCAGGAATTCTACTTTAGGTCAACTTAGTGGTAGATAAATTTAAAAGACTGATTATGATAAAACCAAACCAATTGGTTACTTCTTTAAAATGGAAAAAGACACTGCAGTGGAAAGGTATTTCAGAAGAGAAACCTTACAAATATACGTCTTTCAAAACAATTTTTTCTTGAAATTTGTGCAGTTCCAAGATGGGTTTTTTGGGGTGTAAACATACCAAGCTGTCTTTCATTCTTCCCAGATAAATTTCATGCAGCTTTAGAACTACAGGAATTATATCATGTCCTACTTGAAGTTACTGGAAAACCTGCAGCTTTCTGTGTTAAGGTATATAACAGCAGTAGTTTAATCTGATGAACAGTATCACTATGTCTTAACCATATAATTAGTCTATATATATGTGTGTGTGTATGTGTGTGTATACACATATATATGCATATATATAATTCTTTAGTATATATGCATATATACACATACATATACACATATATATATACACTTACAAAGGAAAATGCATATATATAAAATTATATATACATACATACACACAAATATATACTTATGTTCTTCCTGGTCTGCAATAGCAGCTGATCTCCTCTGGCACCCTACCTGATTAAATTCTTCCTCCCTGAAACTCAGCAGTTTCGGACTTTTTTTGTTTCCCAATAGAGCAATCTGCTGTGGTGGATTTATGAAGTGATTTTTTTTTTCTTGAACTTTTTTGGATTAGCCTAATTTGTAATTCTTTTTGCTCAAATTACTATGCAGATATTTGTTCCTTTCACAGGGTTGTTATAGAAAAGGTAATTTTGATGTTTGTGCCCTGTTTTTGTAAGTGCTTAATGCCATGTAATGGCTATGGATTATCTATGGTTTTCAGGTAAGTAGGAAAAAAATAACTCCAGAATTATCCCTCCCTGGAGGTCAGAGAAGTACAGCTACAAATGGAAACCAAGGCTCTAAGTTCCCAATCCCCAGCTCCAGCCATGCCACCTCTTTGAGTACAAAATTAGTTTAGCCCAGATTTTCCCCAAAATATGGGCAACAATTTTAATGCCACAAAGGGGAGGTAATGTGTGATAATCATAGGCTATTTCACCAGCAATGAGTAAAGGCTGGTATAGAGTTGGGAAGATAGTCTCTGATCAGTCTAGATAGCTATCTACTGATATGTATAAATTTGAATGTACAAAAAACTATCTATCTATATATATATATATATGGTATATATATTTTTTAAGCTTTCTACAAACAATTGCTTCAATATAACATTTTCCTCCTGATTCATTACCACCTGTTTTCCCTTCTAGATTATTCCCTCTTAGTCATTACTTAACATTTTCTTAACTTTTGTGAAACTTTCTTCCTGCATATTGTTTCTCATATTTGTTTTATTTCAGTTCTTAATTTCCATCTTGTCTTTTGTATCATTTCCCCAATTATTCCTTCTTACTTAATTATTGAAAAGTTATTTTATTTGCCCTAGATGAAAAAAAAATGGGAGAAATTTGAAGTTTTCACTACCAATTATCTGGAGCAAAATCCACACAGAGACTTACAGCTCTGTAGAGGTTTCTTGGCAGCAGAAAATGTGACTTGGATGTTTTGGCCTGCATCAGCAACCAATTCAAGCACAATAGGAGCAGAGCAGTAGATCAAAGCATCTGGTGTGGAGGTCCTTATATTTAAACATGATCAATATGTTTTACCACAGACTAGATCTAGTTTGTTGTCTCAGACAAAATGCTATTACTCTGATAGTAGTTTGAGGCTATTTGAAGTACTAATTAGTTCAGATCCTTTTGTCCCCACTGCAGGTTACAGTACATTTGGTACAGACTTTAAGCAGAGCTTCCAGTTTACTTTGCTTCAAGAGAAATCTAATCCATGCACACCATGGCTGCTTCCAAACCTAACCAATGTATGGCAATGGAGATTCACTGCAAACCAACACTGTGTCTCCCAGTCAAGTGGAAGTCTCCTAGGCTCCCAACAACAAACTCCACCACCTTGTCCTGAAATTGCACATTACTAACTCAGTTCTTAGCCTTGAAATTTTTATTTGCTTCTGTCTCCAGAAGAGCCCTAAGTCTTCTGAAAAGTGAACAAGTCTGAGAACTGTAAATATTTCATTGTTCTGGCTCATGGACTAAGTACTGCAATCAGTTACTCATTACTTGGGCAGCTCTGTCAAGCACTAGGCTAAAGAGTCATTCCCCACTACTGTGTGAGCAAATAAATATTTATTTCCTTCATTCTGATCATGGTTCCCAAAGGTGTGGCCAACGTTTTATCTCAGTACAGTCTCTGGGAGTAGTAGGTTGCAGTGCCACAACTACAGCAGGGAATCAGCAAAATTGAACTCAATCTGTCAATATTTTGGCTAGCAAATCTAATCACAATATCATTAGGAGAACACCAGAATATCTCTTATCCTTTGATTTTAAAAGAAAGCTTGATTCCATTTCTTTCGCCCCCTCCTCCACTTTCTAAAAATAAGTTTATTTTGCTAACAAAATCTGAAGCCTGAGCAGATAGATGCATCTCTTTTTAATCTTATACAGCTGCTTAACTTCTGGCTGGGTAAAATTTAAAACAGACTTTGTGATTAAGACTCTCCTCTGTATCAAAGTTCCTTTTCAGTGCCATGACATTACACAGCTCTCTGGGTTCCCCACTACCCAGTGTGTACTGCTTACCTTCCTAAGGGATGCCCATACACCTCATAAACATTAAAATACAGATGCTTCATCCAACATGGGGACAAGACACCAAAAGTGATGTAGTGGATTGGTCTGCTTTTAGCTCCCTAACACTTCTTTGTATACAACCATCAGGAATTGCAATGTTGAACTGACAGGTACTCTGTTTATAAAGACTTTCTCTACCCTGAGTTAGGCTTCCTGCACAAAGCACAGGAGATAGATGGCTGAGAGGGGCAACCGGAGAACTCACTGAGCAGAAGGAAGGCTACCTTCAAGAAAATATAGTGGGACAGTAATATACATAAAACCTACACATTTAAGGTATCTCCTTTCAGTACTAGGGAGGTCTCTACTGTACCTTGAAAATAAATATATAAGACCAATCTGCCTTTTCTCCAAAATTACTAGAACATGCTGCTAATTGATGCCCAAATATCCAGTAATTAGAGCACTTACCACTGAGGTGGATGACCTTTTAAACACATAAACACACTCCTGAGTTGAGGAAAAATTTCACTCATAGGCACTTTCAGGTCAGAAATGTGCCCTAGCTACTCACTGAATGGTTATTTTAGGATGAAGTTAGTGACTTTCTCCTCTTGAAACCTTGCCAATTTGGATAATTGATTAAATAGCTAATGGAGCAGGAACTTAAACCTGACCCCCTTTCTTCACAGAACAGCAGACTAACATTGGTCTGTGGAGTGAATTGCTTGCTATTTGGCTGAATAAATATTTAAAAGCAAACCAAGTAGTTCCAAGAGGGGGAAATTAAAAAGTTGTCTTGTCAAATAATAAATACTTTCTGGTTAATAGGAACCTCCTGGGAGGCAGAAAATCTTAATTCTTATACTCTCTGTAGATCAGATAAAGTGGGCTTGTCAGTTTCCCGAGAGGGAATTTAATTTTTCTGCAGTTTCAGAAAGTCTTGCTTCTATCTTTTTTTTTTTTTTTTCCTTTTGTTTTTTCTTTTCCTCCCATTCATGCGGCATCTGCTCAGCCAAGTGTGTTCTCAGAAAAGGTAGTAGTTCTCTCTGTGGAGTGAGACTATGAGACTGCTACCTCTTGAAAACAGGTTTGGGGTCTGAGAACCTTGGCAGGGTCAGGGCTTGAGGGAGCAGTTGCATGAGCACCATGAACTTGGACTGTGCTGCAATTGTCTGGAGGCTGGAAAGCGTTGGTGGTGTCTGAATGCTCAACTTGATATTGAGCAAAGTGGCAACTGAATCCTTTGATAGAGATGGTAGTCCATTTTAGGGCATTAAAAAGCAACACTTAGAAATACAGGAAGGTACTAATAATGGAAACATTTCATGATTTTAACATTTTAGAGCAAGATCTTAGTATCCAGTTTGGGAAACTAAAGATCTCTCTTTCAAGTAGGAGATACAGTGTAGTGAGTGATAGCATAGCTTCCCATTATTACCCAGTCCTTTAACAGTTGCTCTTCCTATTGAAGACTTTTAAGTCTTCATGGGCCCCGTGTCCTAGAAATCATCTCGGGATTAACTTGATAGTTCAACTTAGTCTAATATAGCTTTTACATTTTTATTTTACATAGGTTTCTGTAGCATTAAAACTGATTTGCCGATGTCGTTAAAAATATAATTTATTCAAGTTCAGTGGGGCATTCATAGTTCCTAATGCTCCTTGAGGAATTTTCAAATCATAGATATAATTCCAGAGAAAACTCTAATGTTTGTGGTAAGTCTTCCCTGATATGGAAAATGGAAGAAAACAAACCCTTGACATTTATTATTCCCTGTTTAGAAGGAAACCTTTCTGAAGCAGGATTAAGTTGACAAGAGCATTGGAATTTCCCAAATATTTATTTTGTCAGTGTTTGCAAAAATATCTGCAATCTGTTGGTGGTAGGCAGGCAGTATGCTGCCTTCACCTATTAATCTTTTACTACTTCCTCTAACCCAAAGCAATGTGATTTCATGCAAAAAAATTTATCTATCTAGGTTTTAACAGGTTGGAAACTGTTATTTTTCTGATTATAATGTGTAGCTTCATTGTTACATGTGTAATTCCTTTTGGATGAGTACCCTGCAATTCTTGGATAGATCAATTATGACTTGCATTACTCCTGGACTTACAGTGCAGTGACTAGAATATAACTATTCCACAATATATTAATGTTTCAAATTATTCTTGGGTTTACGTCTCTCTGTGAGTTCTGCAAAGTCTATCTTTTCTTTCTGAAGCACAGATATGCCAGAATCATCATTGTTTCCTTCTAGAGTCAAATCCTCAGCTATGGATTGAGTGCACATTAATATGTGTGGGAAAGCCAACTTTAAATATTTGCATTTCAAAATCCCTGAGTTTTTCTTCAAAGTCAATGAGTTAAGATAGAGGTGTGCCTCTGACAGTTAAGTATTTAATTAATTTGAAAGACAGGCTAACCTTCCATGTGAAGCCACCTAAATTTCAGGTTTAAGTATTTTAATCCCCATATTTTTTTCTCCTTTTTGTTGCTAGTAATCTGCACCTTTCTTTCTCATCTTCTGTACCTTCCCATCTTTTTTAACAGTATTCTAGCACTTAGGGTCATGATCTTACTTATAATATTATATATAATTGACCCAAAGTTGTCAGCCTGGAGAGATTAATGAGTGGTTTTTCCCTCAGGTAACTTTAGCCACCAAGAAGTCAGCTAACCTTCAAGAGTTCTGTAGTTAGGAGAGAGAAAGCCATCCCAAGAGGGCAATTCACTGCACTTTCTGGACCTGTCTCTTAGAGTCTCTCCTTCTATAAAGGGGAGAGTCTATATAGCACTACAGAGGGGCTTCAGTGAGTGCCATAGAGAATATATACCAATGAGACTTCTTTTTAAAATATGACGACATTATTTAAGACTATAAATTATACTTCTACAAGGCTTTCAGTTTCCAGTGTGATCTTATGTGTAGAGAGCAGGAAAGGAGCCAGATGATCTTGCTGTGCTACCCCTGCAGTTGGGAAAGCAGAGGACTATGGCACACTGATATTTGAGCTGCCAGCACAGAAGCCATTGTGGAGCAGCACAGCTGTATTCATGCAGCACTGCACACTGTGTAAAGAAACACTGCTGAAACCAGTTTAATTCACTGGCGAAATACAAAAATTCATATGAAATTTTTTAATAGCAAGCAGGCTAGAAAAGTCCACATATTTGGCAAGTTTCTTCCAGATTACCACATTCTTTCAGTTTCTAACTGGGTTTTGGACAGATTATCACAAACCTTCAGAGACATCTTAGAGACATCTCATGCAAGCTACTTGCTGCTACAGAGTACATGCTCTCCTGAGAAGCAATGCAATCATTCCTTCACCCTCCAATTTCTACATGAATGCACATCTATATTAAGGAACATGTCAAACAGGAAAAAAGTGAGAACATCATGATATTCAGTTCTGGAGGAGTAATTCAACTTAACTAAATTACAGAAATGTCCTTTCATTATATTTTATTAATGAATTCAAGCTGAATGCTAGTAGACAAGTGCATGTCATTAGTTACTCCTAAACCAAAAGGATAGACCACCTAAATTTTGCAATAAATGCTCACAGTGCCCTTCCAAATAAGATTTTCTGAAGCTTTTCATGATATATCAATACTTCTTTTAGCACTGCAAGACTATGGAGGATAAAACTGCAATTTTTTTCTGAAAGCCTGAGAAGCAAGTCTGGCTTTCTGTACAGTTATTATCATTTTACCAGCTGAAAAGATTTCATTTAAGTTTGACCTTGTAGTATTAGTGCTTCATAGTGTTTTGCATCAGGAAGCATTTTGACTGGACAGAATCAAATCTGTGTTTGCCAAGAAAAATGTCTTTACATTGGAATAGACTAGTCTCTGTTTTGGTTTACTACTCTTTGTCACAAGTATAACTGTGTTGTTTCACCTAAAAGTACTTCTAGTTGGGAAATGTCAATCTGTGTGTGTAAGGAGATTCTAAACCAATAAAAACAGGGCTCAGCTAAATTTATGACTGTCATTCTCAGCAGAGATGAGCAGGGAGCTGTCCTGCTCTGAGGGAATTGCTGGTGCCCCTCCCTAAGAACTGTCAGGACAGCATGAGCATTTGAACTTGTTCTACTTCCCTAAGATGCTTTTGCACCAGGAAGAAAGCATGAAAACAGCAGGTTTGAGATCCAGCTCTGTCTTCTTGGAGCAGAAAGTTGGCTTTAATTCTTTCACATACACATTGGATTCTTATTGGACTTTTGATTTAAAAGTAAGAAGGCACACAAAATAATGAAACTAAAAACTGGTTTAATAGCAGCAATAACGTTGCATTGACTCTCCTCCTAAAAATTCACTGCATAGTTTTCCTACCACTTACGGGCACATGAAAGTTTTGGTGATACCTAATCTCATTATTCTGTGATATGCTATGATTTTTTTTCTCTTAATACTCCAACTTAGAAAATTATAGCATTGCATGAAAATCTCAAATGCCATTAGAGAGGAAAAAAATAAAAAAGAGAGAAAGCTAGAAATACACACACAGTAATAGTACACTTTTTATGCAAAATCCTTTCCAGCTGCTAAGCATATTATTGTCTTCTCAGGTCTGTTAGCAAACAGATACTATTAAAAGTATTTAGGTTACACTAGATTTTTTAGCCTCAATGACAAAACAAATTATGAGTGTGTACTAATGTGAGAAATTTGACTTCTGGATCAGAGAAATTATAATTTTCAGGTGACAGGATGAAGGCAGGTAGAAGTTAATCAAGGTAATCATATCTGTAACCAGAGGATGATGAAGGATGATGTGCTTCTGAATCCTTACTTTCTAGATATCATGAATGTAGACAATATCTTCAAAAGGCATCCCATAAGAAAAAAAACCCAAACAAATGGATCAAAAAAAAAAAAAGTAAAGCATATTTTAAAAGCATTCATGTGTCTTTCTTTTTGATTCACATAATTTTGGAGCACACTTCATAGCATCGTTTCAGCTACTATTTTTGAGCTCTTTTTTCAGTTCTACAAAAAAAAAAATCTATGCTACTGGGGTAATTCAGGCAGAGCCTGAGAGTTTGAGTAAGTCCACTGAAGTTGGATATAACTGTGCTTCAAAAAGGAGACAGATTTTTTTTCTACTTTACATAAACTCTTTATGTAATTTGACACATTTTTTAGTAATTTTATTTTCCTTGACCCTTTTCAGAACCATGAAGTTGTGCAGAAATAAAGACAATTTTTCAGCTTATAGAAGTCTTAATTCTTGTAATAAAAAGGACTGTAGGAATAAAATCAGTCCATTTCTATACAGAATATTTTTCATAGGCAACCTGTTGAGAAATTATCTTTTGGTGTATAATTTGAACTATCTTAACCTTGGTGAATCCTAGTCCAGATTTATCTCCCATATTTGGATGATCATATACCTAAGCAGGTAGTACTACTGACATCAGTGTGCCTACTCACCAGTAGGAATTTAAATCAGGGTGAGTAATCAGCATGGAAATATCTAGTGCTATAATTACAATATTTCACAAAGTAGTAGTCCTCTTGACTGTCATCTTGCTTCATAACTGAAGATAAGCCTTATGCTTGAGCCTTTGGTTAGTCTGTGTTTTTTGGTTATGGGATAGGGCGTGGGGAATTGGTGATGATGACTCATTATGATTTGATGCCGTGAGCTGCAGGTTTCCCAGAGCAGCTGCTTTTTCTGATAAACATAATGCTCTACACTAAGCCTTTGATTTTCTGCATATTTTACTTGCTAATTAGGTCTTGCTCTTTATATATTACTGCTTCATTCATCTCACCTACTGTACTGTATGTTCCAAGATGGTCAAGCATTTTCATCTGTGTTTTTTATTTTTCTGTAGCAGAAATTGCTGAAGGTTTTATAAGCATGAGTGAATAAAGATTGAAATTATAGCTCAAGAAAACAGTGGGAGAAAGGTGTGACTGTAACAAAAATAGCTGGGTGGAGGGCAGAATACTAGGGGTGTACACTTTTTTACGCAGTTTTGAGAGCTGAATCAGTTGTACGAAGAGCTAAAGGTCTGCTGCACCATGAGCACATGCCACTTCTTGGAAATTGTTCCTCTGACTATCACTTTCCCTTGGAAAATACTCAGGTCCTTGGCTGCATGCTGCCAACATTCATTCTGGGCCCTCCATATGGACAGAGGAGGCATTGTTCAATATCTCCTGTATCTGATGCTTATCCACTTTCACAGGAGAGATTCTTGTTTGAATTTTGCCAAAGAAAAAAGGCAGTAGTAATTCTACCACTTAACACTTCATGTTTACTAAGTAATTTCTTTTATCATTAATCACAATAGATTGTATCTGAAATTTAGCGTTATGTATTATTTATGTTTTAGGAACTGTTAACTACATAAGCATCTGGATTTTCTTCATGTATTATCAATATTGTTCTGTAACAGATAAAATGTATTATCTACTTTATAATTTTAGAAATTAATTAATTTTGCTATTTTCACAAAACATAATAATTTTCATTTTGAATTTTAATCCCAGACTATATTCTAGATCATGGTATTCTAAAGAGTTATAACATCAGTCATTTAATGGCCATATAAAATACAGCATTTTGTTTCTAAAATTTTCAGGAACACTTTTGGTTTGCTTTAGGTTATTGCATTTTAGGTCACACTGTGTTTGATTTTGGTTTGGGTTTTTTTCTTAATCTTATTAAAAAGGGATCTAGTTCACACTTTTTTCTTTTCTTTTTTTTTTTTTTTCTTTTTGGCAAATGGATTTTGGAAATGGAAACCTTCTATTCAATTCCTTTAATGTGATACATAACTACTTTGTAGACCAACAGTGTATCATCCTCTACATGACTTAGGGATCACATTCCTCTTGTCCTATGCAGACAAATATTGATTTCTAGATAGATTTCACTCTATTACTTTTGGTACAAGACTGAGAAAGTTCTTGAAGAATTTTGAGCATTGGGTTGCCACCCTTAAGAACCAGTTCTTATGTCACTTTATGAGATTGAAAAGACTAAGACTGAAGCACAGACTTCAGAGAATATTCAGTTTGGATATGTATTTTGGAAAGTTTTATCATCTGGATTGCTAGTTGAGGTTTGCAGTTAACATAATTTTGCTCTAGACACTGGCATGTAGTATTAAAGGAAACGTTATTTTGCTTTGTGCTCTTCCTGTTTTTTCAGATTAGAAGTCTCCTATTTAGGGAGCCTCACAAACACCTAGAATAAGTATCAGGCCTCCAGGGAACACCTTCACACTGTTCTGTATGACCCAGTTGCCTTGTGCAAGGTCAGAACATCACAGATATCTTAGAGAGATGAACTATCCACAGTGTTCTAAGGATTTGCTCCTCCCTGCTGTTGTGAAGCTGGAAATGCTGGGCTGCACAGCCAGCACAGCTCCCTGGGTACCCTCCAGGCTAGTCTGCAAACTCTCATCATCTGGGGAACTGTCACAGGGAACTTACCGCAAGGATAAAGGGAAACAACCTTACAGTCCTTCACAACGCCGTGGAAGGCTTCCAAAATAATCTTGGAAGATCTGGAAAAACAGTTTTTCTTCACAGAGAACAACAGAGAACACAGAGAACAAACCCTGCTTTCAAAGGAAATTAAAGGAGTTTTGTAACACCTGTCCTCTGAGAAATCTTGAACATACGGTGTTCACATTTGCTGAATAAAATTGGTTTTGAAAGTCTTTTTTAATTAAGGAAGTGTATTTTTTTCCCCCCAAATAAAAGGAAACATCATATCACAATATTCCACCATTGTCATTTATCATACTGGTTTAAAAGGATATTTAAAAGACCTCAAGTGTTGCATTCAATGTAATTTCATTTCTGTCAATTATGGTCACCGTAGTGTTATCAGTCCATTCTCCAGAACTTGCGAGTTCTTGGTAAAAGCAGTAAATTTCAGTCCTTGGAAATGAGCTTAATTTTTAAAAATGTGTCAAGATGAGTAAATTGGATTTTAAAAAATAGGTTTTCTTTATATAGATTCATAGTGATGCTAAATGAAACTGAGTTATGCTGATTATACATATATTTATTTTAAATAATGTGAAACTGCATGCATATCATTAGATCTTTAATGCTAATTTTACAAAATTGCTTCACTACGGTCAGCATAATCTATTTTTTTATCAGTACTTCAAATTTATTCTGGTTTTGAATCCTACTATCTCTTTACAGCATCAATCATTTTTATGTATTTAAGAAAGTAATTAAACACATTTCATCACATATTTTTGGAGGCAGTATAAAAAGCTCTTGCTATGATACTAAATGAGAGACATCTTTCTGGGTGAAATTATTGCACTAATGATTAAGAATCTATTTTTTATTCCACATGTAAAACTTTATTTTCTATACAAATAACATAATTGAAAAAACTAACACAGTTTCTTAACAAGTTCCTCTGGAGTGGAGGAAGCTTATTCTGCTGTTTACACAGACTGTTTTCCTAAAGATATTTAAACTCCATTGATCGATACAGAAAAAGAATAGTTTCAATGTCTAAAAGAATGAACATTTTCTTACTCTTTATCTGAGATTTGGGGGAGTAAATATGTGTTACCTCAGCTTTATTTCAAGGCACAGGATTTGTAGTGAATAAAAACAAGTCTAAGATGTGGCTTTTCAGATCTCTGTAGTTAACCCTGGACTCCTCAAATTTTACTGTAGTTGAAAGATTATGAAGATTCCTGCATTGCCATCTCCTCAAGGAGGGAGCATTTCCTTGTGAATCCAGCCTCATGAAGTTTTGGGTTGGTTTGTGTGTTTTTTAACAAGATTGAGAGAAACTTTTTTAATGAATGATAACTTTATGTCCAAGAGGATTTTTCTCTTTATGATTAAAGATTTTTATCTTTAGAAAGGAATTATGGTGAACCTATCATTCAGAGTGGATTATTTAATGATCTTCCCAAGTTGTGCTAAGATGTAGGGAATAAAGCTTTTTTTAAAGACTAGAAATAACAGCAGCATGTAACAAAGTGAAAATGTTCATCCAGAGAAGGGTCTTAAAGAAAATAAAGACAGCAAAATTAAATAAAACCTTTTTATGCTGACCAAAGAGAGAGAAGGAAAAAGAAATGTTGAGGACTCCAACAGCCACTGCAGATAAATTATTGAAAACACAATGTCTGCATTACACAAATTATTTCTGAATGTATTTCCAGTTAGAGAAATAGAAATTACCTTTAAAATTAACAAGAAAGGGAAGCACATCTGTAAAAATTAAAGATTTTAATATAAATTCTAAGGGACCAGTGATTTACTAAGACAGGTGCAAAAAGCATGGTTTATGCAGCCTGGTTTCTGAATTATTGAGGTGCAATTTTCCCCCAATTTCCATCCAAACCCTCCTTATGAGGGTAGTCACATATTAAGTACTTGAAAAGACTAAGCTGGACTTTGCTAAAAATAAAAATAAGACTGGTGTGACTGGCAGCAAAAGTGGTCATGTCCAAATCCATGACATTTATGGCAGTATCACCCAGGCTGCCTCGTTCTACAGAGAAAATCACTTTCCCTTTGCCCTTTCCACTTCTGAGAACAGGATCATAACCTCCATGGTAATCCCATGGTTTCCCCCCAGACATGAATGAGAGGACACTTATTTCAAATATTAAAAAATGATTGCTTGCTAGCTACTTTGCTTTGTATGTATTCCTTATTTCTCTTTTTCAAAGGGAATAGTTGAATTGGTTTTATGCTACAAGTGGGTTGTTCATCTTTAAGAAAACATGGAAGTGGGCATTGTCAGGCAATAGGACTATATATAATTCCCACTTAGATACCCCTTTTTCATGTCTATAGGCATGGACTACTGCCAGTTTAAAATGAAGTCTGTTCTCTTGGCATGCATAGAGCTTGATTAACTAAATATTCCACACCAAACCTGTAGGGACCTGCAGTGTATGGAGTCCAACCATGGGCTTCAAAAGACCTTCCAAATTCAGGAACCCCAACAATATTCATTGCTCCAGAAAATTTGATAAATATTGTCTCTTCAAATATATTTCAAGAAATTTGTTTATGATCTGGTTTAAGGATTATCATCTTCAGGCAGCAGGTATACTGAAGACTGTAATTCTTGTATCCTGCTCATGAGCATGAGGAAAATGTTAGAGTGGCTAAAGAAAGCAGAACCGGAGGGAAATGTCCAAACAAGGGATGGTATTTGACCCCATGAGTTTTTATCCTTGAGCTCCTTACAACAGCACATAACTCTGTTTGACTAAATGTGTCCCAAATTAATAAATAATAAAATAGCTGCATTTAAAGCCAAATATGACAGGTGGAGAATTATTTCTTTTAAATCTATGTAAGCAGCCAGATTAGCTCAAGGTGGGGGCTGTATTTGGGTACTGAATGTAGCAAAATAGTGATTTTTAACTTTGAAATTTTTAGCAAAGGCACAAATATTTTCACCCTCATTTGAGTCTTGCTGGTCTTCTTACTATCAGAACTGCATAATGTCTCTTCCACAGTTATGACATTTCCAGTCTTCCTTGCTCCGTATCTTTTTTAATGATATGATCTTAAAAACAGAGGAAATATCACATCATCTCTCTGGACCCACCTTCTTTTTATTGTTTGATATTCAGCTTCATTATCCCCTACCTTTAAAGGGTATGCTGCAGCCTGCAACCAGTCTTTCAGCTTGGGAAATCTGAGGCACTATTAGAGCATTCAGTTTTGTTCTGTTTTGCTGCCCTTAGTTGTCACTAGGTAAAGCTTTTCCCATTCCTGAGAAGCGCAGAGCCTCCTGTGAATAGTTCCCTTATATAAAAGCGCCCTTTGTCTAAGGTCTTCTCACTCAGCAGAATCAGCAGTATAATAAAAATGTCAGTTTAAGTTTTAGTAGGAAATGCTTGACTTTTTTAACAAGAGAGGAGCACTCAATGTTGAAGCAGTCAAGAAAGAAAATGTCTTTTCATGACCACTGGAAATAGAGGGCAGGGACAGTGAGGGAGAGAGCAAAGGGTGGGAAACTGGCTTTCTTCCAAAATGAGAAAAAGCTATATTTAAGGACAAAATTGAATGATTTGGCATTACTTTGAAGAAGTAATACAGCATATCCTTTTTAAATTAATAAAATCTAAGTGTATAATAATGCTATGTGAAAAATGCATAAATGTTTGAAGTATCAGTGGATGAATTTAAAAAATATTTTAAATGGAGAAAGCAAATAACAACACAATTGCCATCTGAGTTTAAAACTACAAGGCCAATTATCTTCAATGAAGTCACGTTAGAAAAAATAAATGAGGAAACTTTAAAAAAATTAACATCTTGTCAGCACACTCACTTCACTGCTTGCTCAATAGAAAAGTCTGTTATCACTTTTATTTCCTTTGAGGATAACGAAGAAGCTATTACAGTGTAAAATCCCTTGTGCCTATGAGAAAAGAGCCGAAAATAGATTGAAAAATGCGGGGGGAAAGCAGGCATAATCAAAACTAGTTACTCTGCAGGAACATTTCATTTTTCTATATCCCAGCTAATGATACATTTTGCACATTTTTCTGTTTACCTAAATAAGATGCTTATAGTATTTTATATAAGCACTGAAGGGAAAAAAACTGAACTATAGGTGGTTTGAAGAGAGCACCAATAATTGCTGCATACGGCATACTTAAGCAAAAATATTCAAACCCAATAAAAAGGGGCATAAATAAATACTGATAGTGTCTAATTAACAGAGAATCATAGTTGAATCTGTGACATACTGCAAAGGCTAAATATTGTTTTGTGTGCCTAGAAACATGTGTGGGAGGAAAGAAAAATAAGAGCTGTTCATCAGAGAGGCACAGTGAAACTTGTCAATAACAACCTCACAAAGGGCACAACTTTCATCATCTTTGTATCCAATGACTGCATAATGTAGGATGATTAATGTAAGGCATGTCTCCTGAGGACGGGGGTTTGTGCTTACGGTAGGTAGAAGTGACTGTCAAGTGACTGGTAACATTTATTTTGCTCTAAGAAATGTTTTCTCTTTCCTTTTTCGTGAGCAGGCCTGGCATAGCTGTGTGCTCCCAAATATTGAAAGCCTGTGTGATGGCTAGATTTGACAACAACAAAATCAAAACACATTTCAAGGGGTGGTCAGCACCAAAATGGGAATTTTCATCTATGTTGCCCGGAAGGCAGAGATGTCTCTGCTACTGATTAGCGCTTTTTACAGCAAGAGTAAGACTGGAGTGTTGAAGGGTTATTTAGCAGGGAATGATAAGGGGAAAGATTTTGTATGTCATAGAAAGGCACACATACCAAGAATGCCAAACTCACTGTTCCCAACTAAGCCTTCTCACTTCTTCCTCCAGGGCTTTCTACATGAGGAAGTCAAATATAACAGCTGGCTTAATATCGATTTTTTGTATTATTGCCTTGGCAGCTTCCTTTGGCTGCTTTCTCTATCTCTAGTATTATAATGTATTTTCACTGCAAAGTTCACAATACAACAGGAAACAAAGCACAGAGGAATGTACAGCATAAAAATTGATTGAAAAGATGTTGGCAATGAAAAATGGAACAAGTCAAACTAGCATAAATGCAACAATAAGCATGGAAAATTAGCCAGAGAGATGATATCTGTCTTATCAACTGCTATTGAATAAAAAACTTATTTTGATTGGAAGTGGCCAAGAAATCACCACCATCCCTCAGAGAAATTCCACTTTGTTTGCTCTGTTCCAAAGAATAAAGTATGAAAATACCACAAATTATTTCCACTTTTTAACTTTTAATGTTGCTTTGCAAGTGCTCATAAGTTTCAAGTTAACACATGGTGGAGTTCTGCTTTAGTCTGTTTGAGCAGTGTGGCAGCACACTCTTTTGGTTACCAAGTACAGTGAGCTGAATACATCATCTTTGACCCAAATTACAATTGCACAATTTCTTTGAGAAATGGAAACACTGCTGTATGCAATAGAATCATAGAATCGTGTAGGTTGGAAAACCTCTAGGATCATCAAGTCCAGCCACGAACTCGGCACTCCCAAGTCCAACACTAAATCATCTCCCTAAATGCCAATTTGCATCTCTTTCAAATATCTCCAGAGACTGACTCTACTATGCCTGTTCTAATGCATAACAACCCTCTCTATGACTGAATTTTTTATGATACCCAATCTAAGTTTCCCCTGGCACAACATGGTGGTTGAACCTGATACCCTGGTTGTCCCCCAAATGCCATGTGATGGCACTGAAGATCATCTTTTGTGAATAGACTCTCCTCAAATAAAACAACCGAAATACGTAGTTAGTCTAAAACATGTAAACAGACAAAAAAAACTGTTTAACAGGCAAATATCTACTACAAAGTGCCCTGAAATTTTCTTTTTTCATACTTTATAGAAGTTATACCCAATTCACTTGAAATGAAAGCAATCACATCTTATACAGAATATTATAAGATATATTCCCATTCATAAATATCTCTGTTATAGCCAAACTTTTGGTGATTAGCACATTTTTTTATGTTGATAATTTATAGTCTTGTTTTATTACAGTGTAAAGATAAACAAAAGCTATGACATAAAATGGCATCTTTATTACTTAGTTTTCAGTGCCTTCTCCAGCAGAATGTTCCCAAAAATCCTGTTTTCCTACTGCAAGGACAGGGAGCAAGCATGGTAACTTCCATGTATTTTAATAACTTAACATTTCAGTTTTAGAAGAACCTGAACTCCATGTTAGATATGTGACAAAAGGAAGGATATGTACTCTTCAAAACCTGGAGAAGTTATTGTCTGAGACAGAATGAAAAAACCTAACCCTTGCCAACAATCTTTTTCTCCTTCCTTTTGCAATATGAATTTTCTGACAGATTCATCTGCACTGCTTGCCTAATATTAACAATTGTCTGTGTAATTTGGAGCATAAAAAGAGGTGGGTAAGCCTTTGAGGAAAGCCAGCTAAGCATGCAAATACTGCTTGTAATTGCTACAGAAATTTAGATGGTCTAGTTGCATATGTATTTCCTACTTAATGGCAATATTTAGAAACTTGATACTTGTCCTGCTTCCCAACTTTCCAGGCCCTAATCAGTGATCCTTCAATGCATTTGATTTTGCATAGCTTTTACAAGACCCTACACTCAGAACTGGTTGTTAGAATTGATACATATTTAATCCATTTGCCTTTTGCACAAAAAATAATAATGAAAAAGCAGGAATAATATGTATGTATGGAATGATACTTGGCAGATAATTCACTGTTTTCTCTTGTGTTGTTTCAAATTTAGGTTTGTGCTGTTCAGATTGAGCTTTGTCTGAACTGTCTTCTACACAGAGTGGTTTTGAGGATAGACTTGACCACTTATAGACAATACATCATTATTCTTTTTCAAAATACAGGTTCAGGGTTACTTCCTTCCATAATTTTCCTTCATCCATAGAACAAAACAAGCCTAAGTGGTTCACATACTCAGAAGTTTCTTCACAATTCTATTTTCATCCATAAAATACATTTCATTAGTCTCCATTGAACTCACCAGCATCTTCCAAAACCAGCTAAGTTTTATTCTGATGCTAACTTCACTTTGTTCTTACTGTCTGGAATTCCATATCCTTCCATTCCATCCTTCCATTTAATTAATTAATTAGCTCTTCTCTGTCCTTTTTATCTGTATCTTCCCTGGTCTTTCATATTTCTTCTAACTTCTCAGATTGTCTTCATATTGACTTCCTATTTCTGTCAATACTATTTCCAGTTTATGCAGGCCATTGAACTCTGGTAAGTCCCAAACCAGAAGTGACAGTGAATCCTAGAACACTGATGACTAGTAACATCCTCACAAGATAAAAGATGGTAGCACTATTTCTGAGACAGTGACTGCAGGCTCTGGCTCCATTTCGGGGATGCACAGATAAAGCACTTTCTGTAGAATTTCGCAAGGAAAAGCATTTCTTTGGTGAAGCCGAACCCAAAAAAGATATATCTGTCTCTTAGTCAGCAATCTAAAATTGTGTCCACACCTTTTCTTATTGAAACCAAAGCCCACAGATACAATTGGAGATTTGCAGAAAAAATACTAAATTGGGATGCAGTAAATTGGTGACAGTGCTGATGAACATCTTTATCACTATTTTTTACAGGTAGCAGCAGTTACATATTTAGTCCCCATTGTTATATTTCTTGACAGTGATTGTCCCATTCAGTTTGTGTGCAAGTTTTAAATTGAGACATTATCAGTTGATGAGTACATGTTCCACTAACATCTCAATTATATTCACTGTCTCAACATGCAATCGTGAATATAATTGTATGCATGAATACTGGCATTGACATTAAATTGTGTAAAAACTGGATAGCTTAGAAAAATAACAGACTGCCTGTTGTTTTGTTTTACTACTTTTCACAGTTATTGTCATTCTAGGATTTTGAACTCTGATAGGATTCACAGGAGTTTTATTTTTTGTAGCATACTGTAGCATTCTATGTGGTTTCCACGTGACTTAAAAAATACTTCCATGTTACTCAATTGCGACATATATTTTACTTTTCTGAATAAATAATATAAATCTATGATGTCTTTTAGAAAGACAGAATCTCATTTTATTGTTGAGAAATGTGTAGGAGAAAGTTAGAAGATATACAGAACTGAGAAGATAACTCTTTATTCATACACTTAATTAAAAAAAATCAAAATATGTTATCAACAGTAATATTTGACTGAGTCCTTCCAAGGGCTTTTATGTAGCATGAGGTCATGACTCAGGTCCAAAGTTAAAGCGCAGTTGTCAGCTGCACTGAGAAGAAACCTGGAGCCTCAATTACCAGAAAAGTTTTTTATTATTGAATTAAGTATATGATATATTCTTAGAGGAATTTATTGATTAAATTACCAATGGCTGTCACCTTTCATATGCCATTTTTACTGTGATATATTTGTAAAAATTCACCACGAGCCCTCTTAGTCTCATCTTTATTAGGCCTCTTAAATTTTCCTAAAAACGAGATAAACTCCTTCAGATCATCGTAGTAGGGCTTTTTACATAATTTTTCTGAATAAATAAATTTTAACTAAATGGGAGGAATGAAAATTTCTGTTTATGAAAACTTACCAGGGAGAATTTTATTTCCTGAGATAGAAATATTTTCTGATCGTAATGGGAAAAAAATCATTGATTGCATTTTAAACTGGTACAAATATGATAGCAAATTTCCTGATGAAAGAATCTAACCCAAAGATAATAGACAAATGAACATGTGAGGTTTAGATGGTGTCAGATGTTATAGACATTACAAAAGATGATATCACGGGAAGATTTTGAAGGTGCCTGTTATAAAACACACCCCAGTGCAGATAGATTTTTGTGGGATTAGCCCTCTGAGACTCGTGTTGCTACAATTGGTATAAATCAGCTGAGAAACAGGAGAAAACTGAAACAAACTTGTTTTCATTAGTTCAACTGAGAATGCAGTTAAGTATAAAGGAAGATCAGAGAAGAGGATAGCCAGGTAAGGAGACCGGTAGATTTCCAATATATATTTTTTTTTGAAGGGAGAGTACTTTTGACTATTCCTCTTACATATTTTCCCAAGTTGCCATTTTTGCATTTGCTCTTTGGCAGCGAATTCTGTAGCACTGAAGTTTTCAACACTTCTGTTCAATCTTAGTGCCCACAGCAACATTATTTAATTAAACCATGAGACCCATCTGCTATACTGTAGGAAATGATAGGTCCTTCACTGTCATAATTTTATTTACTTGTAACTTACTTATGAGATGAGAAAAACTTCTATCTTAGAGAAAAACATTTGCCAATATAAAAATGTATTTCGTGGTACAAGAAAGTGTGCAAAGGAGTCTTAATTTGCCTTTATATATCTATCTCATTGATTATATTTTTTATAAACACAGGACATAAAAAGAGAGCACTTTTTTTCTGTAGTGTAATATAACACACAAAGGTTTATTTCTTTCAGAAAAGTAGGTATTTCAGATACAGTTTTGACAAACTATAATAAATATCTATTAAAATATAAAGGGAGAGCAGAGAAGAAAAAAAGTGCTAATCTCCTAGGGTAGTCATAACTTTTCCTGAAAAATAGTTGTAAAAACCTGATTGATCCATTACCTTCTCCTTTGTGTTTTAAAGATAATTGCAAGTTGCAAAGAAAAAAAAATAAACAAATAAACAGAAAACCATGAGAAGCTGTTTGCCATCTGAAAAAGAAGACAAGAGCAATATGTATTAACAAACACTGATCCACCCACTGCTGCATGTAGATAGTCTTTTCACTGAATTTGCTAACATCCGCTGAAACTTTTCGTTTTCAGTTTCACTAACATGCAAATATTGAGCCTTATGGCCATTCCAGATATTTTAGCCTGGGCACATGGTCCTGATTGCTGTAAAGCTCATCTCCAGAAGTTATGCTATACCTTCATGACTCTTTATGATACTGACTGTTACCAAGAAGGATGTTATTATTGCTATAAGAAACATTATGTGCTATGAAATATAAAGTACACAGTACTGGTACTAATACAACTTAAGTATAAAAATGCCATAAAGCATGAAGCAAGAATTTTATGATGAAATTTTATAATTTATAGAGTACAAATAAAATAAGGATAAAACTGAAATCAATATCTCTTTTATACTTCCCTTTTACAAATTTGCTTGCAGCTCACTACAGATCACATTAATTATTAAAAACTTCTGCATTATACTGAAAACTTAGCAAAGGTATTTCTTTCAATAGTTTACTGCAAAATCAAAATAAACCAGATGACAAATCCCTTCTTTTCCTTTCCACCTATTTTTTTTCACCATCAATCCGATTTTCCTGTTGGGGCCTGTGTGCTGCCAATACTTGTATTTTTCCTATTCGGAAGCTTTCTGTACAAGAAAGCATTTCTCCCAGAACACAGGCCATCAGAAGGCCCTTTAGCTAAAAGTCAATCCTGGTCACCCTTGCAGGTCACAGCAAAAGTATGTAGCAAGAGAAACAATCTTTGTGGTAGCAGCCTAGTGAGCTGTGGGGGATTTCAAACTCTTCCAGCTGACAAGCAACTGCTGTAGTTTACAGAGGGTTATTTCCAGTCTCACCAGCTCCTGAATTGGATTCTAAAGTTGCACTGCGTTTTTTTGTGACCAGGACCCAGGGTATCTAAACTGAAGTCCCAGAATGAAAGGAGTGATTGATGATTTTGTTCTACCAGCAAAGGGAAACCTTTCCAAGGATGGTAAATCTTATTAAATAGCAAGCAGTGTTTTTGCTGGGGCCAGTCTGAGATTGAGAAATCGACTCATGGAGGAGGCAAGGTCCAGAACAAGTTGAGTGCCATCCTCCTTTCCAAGTGCAAATTAGATTTTCTTAACCTTTCCTTCTGCAACATAAACATTTAGACAAACAGTCAGACAAGCATTATATGTTGTATAACAAAACATTACACAGTAGACACATCTTCCCCTGGGGAGACGAATGAAAGAATAAACATGTAACAAGCATTAGTCACATTGCTTAATGCACTACTGGAAAGCACTCAAATATTCATTGTGAGTATGCTATAGAGATATATGAAGTATAATAAGTGTGTTATACAACTTGTCAGATAATTTACTGCACTCTAGATCAGCCTGAGTAAATAAAATTTAAGAATTGTTCCCTGTACAGTTGAGAAAAGCATCAAAATCTTGTCAAAAAAAAGTTTGCATTTGTCTAACTAAGTGCAGGTATGAAAAGCATTTCTGATTTTTTTAAAATGGAATTCTTTAGCAGCACCTATTATTGGTAAATTGTCAAAGGCCATCTATATTGACAAACTGTAGAGAAATATCCTGAATAAGAGGATACTGTCCTCTTCATCACCATTATCTGACTGTTTCCTAGCAACCTTTCAGTATCATCTCCATTTATTTCCATTTCCATAGGGACTGAGACAGCAGCAGTTAACAACTACAGCAAGTAGATACAGCCTAGGAACAGAGAGCAGCCAGTGGAAGTTGAACAGAAGGAAATTGAAGTTACTGCTCTGCTCAGCAGAAACTTTTTGGAAATACTTGGGGATCCCTTCTAACTTTAAATATTCTATGATTCTATTATTTTATACATAGTTAAAGCTTCCATGTCTGGTTGAAAGTTCATATTTACAATCAGTCACTTGCAGTCTATGGTTTATAAGCACTATTTTTTAGAACAGAATAGACATTTCAGTTGGAAACACAAATTAATTCTTCACACATATGAACTGGAGAGAGTAAAAAAAAAAAATAAATATCCCACTATCCTGAGTTGTGCACACCAAGACAGTTGATGGTCTCAGGTATGGAATATTCAAGACAAGCATATTGAAAATTCATCAGCAGTCAGAGATATACTCTGTGGTCTGCTCTGTTGCCAGAATTCAATTTTCTGACATAATGTTAAAGTTTTTGATGAAAATAGCAGGTTTGCAGTAGATTCTAAATAGAAACAGCTTTCTAAATATTTTGATTTTGGTGGGGGGGATTGTTATTCATTTATTTGCCTATTTATTTTGCTTACATGGAATATTCCTCTGCTTCTCATTTTGTCTTACCCCCTGGCATGGGATTTTCAAACTGCATTGGATGGAAGTCAGCTCTGTCACAATTCCTTCTTTAGACCAGTCAGTGGTGAAAGCTGAAGCATATCACATCTTACCAGGAGTGAATCCAAACTGTCCTATTTTTCTACTTTTCCTGTCACTTGCACACATGTTGTCATCTTGAATATAATTTGACTTCTAATGTGGGTTCCACTGCAGTCACTGCAAGTTGTTCAGTATCTTATTGTGTAGGAGTAGCTTAGACCATGAGCTGTGGCCAGAACTGGACAGCAGTTCCATGTGGACAGGTCCAAAGCATGCATCTAAGCGTGCTTCTCTGAGCATTTCTGCACACTCTGCAGCATGCTGGGATTACAGACTTACTCTTTTGATTGCAGAGTTTAGGAACCCACCTCTGTTTCCTAGGTCAGAATTGCAGAATTTTACATGGGGTCTCCAGTGCCCATTTGATTCAGTTCATTTGGCTTTACTGAGTGGTTGAGGACCTGGCAGAATTTCCATTGATGAGGAAGAATCTGGGTGTATCATGCAGCTGCAGTGCTTCTTTTCACTTCTGAGTTGAAAGGCCGTGTGTTCAGTTAATTACTCAATATTGTGGTGTTAATGGTGCTTTAGAGGTGACCCAGGAGTTTGTACATCCTGGGCCTGAATGTTTCTGAGGCTATGGGAAAGAAAGAGTAGATCAGCAAGCACACTGTCAGCCAGGTAAGATGCACACACTAATAAGACAACCTGAAAGTTGATGGGAATGGGAGGAATCGATTCATTACAACATTTGCAGATGCACTATAGAAATTCCAAGAGATATGTGCAATGACTCTTAGAGAGTAAATTATTTACTCTCTTGCAGAGAGTAAATTATGCAAAACTCTGCCAGTGGCTAACCTTACACAGACTTCAGTGGTTCCAGGATTTAATCAAGTCATCTCAAGCGCCACAAAATTAATACTTCTCTTTGAAAAGCAGCAAATTAAGCTTTGAGTATGTAAAATGTTATACCTGTCACTTGTAATGCATGAATTGAGGCACAAATTTTAGACTTAAGTTTACTTTCCCATTAGAGTTAAATCACTATCTATCAGTATATGTTATTTATACAAAAGGTGCAATTCTGAGAGTGAGTTTTGTACAAAACTGTAGGCTAAAGTAAACAACCTTCGACTTCTCTTGCAACTTGGTCAATTCTGGTTTTATTTCTCTCTTTGGCTTTGCAGCAAACTTTGAACAGCTTCTTGTACAGAATCACTAAATACTTTAGATGGGAAGGGACCTCTTGAGAACACACAGTCCAATTCCCTTGCTCAGCTTCACTTCCCTCTCCCATAGCCATTATCACTTTCTACCCTCTACTCCAAGCACTGCAAGTACATCATCCACAGCCATCTCTTCTGAGCATTCTTCCATTGTAAAGGCTTGTGACTCAGTCACAGGCAACCATTGTCTCCATGTAGGAGTTAGTTCAGTTTAGAGCCTTCCCTGAGAGCCAGGGGGGAATGGTGCTGCCACAGGCTGATACCTGCTGTCCCCTGGGTAAAGGCAGGCATTATTAAGTGCATCAGATGGGTAACAATTCAAGGCCAAGGACAAGCCAGGAAATCAAAATAATTGCTCAGGAACAGGGCTGGAGACCCTGCAACACCTCTGGAGGGTGCTAAACTGGTATCCTGCACTTTGGGTTGGTTTAGGGTAGCTAGGCAAGGACAGTAAGGTCCACAATTCTTTCACAGCCCTACAAAGGTCTCTTTTTAGTACCCAGTCTACTTTAGGATGTGTTGTGAATAAAAATTATAAATGACTACTGCAACGTAAAAAAGTATTCACACAACCTGAAAAAATTGAGCAATATCATTGCATTTTTGTTAACCAAAAAACATAAATTATAAGAAAATGGTTTCTACTGGCAAAGTGATATCACTGAAACTGCAAGGTTTCATTAGCAGCATGATATTCTACAAGCTTTGCAAAATAATTGCTTAAACACTCCCAATATTATTCAGAAAGTTCAAACATATCTCACTTTAAGCCTACTGGATTTTGCTCTGATACTGTATTTCTTAGGAAGCTAAATTATTTGTTGATTTGTTAAGGAGAAAATTATCTAAATGTAAGAACTGAAGTGTATGAAATTGAGGTTCAAATGGAGGGTCATTAACCCTCTCACTAAATTTTAGCGAAGACACTTAAATTGTTCCAAATATAAAAATAAACTCTTTTTCAGTTGGAGCCTTTCCCTGCCAGAAAGTACATTTTAAGAATGACAAATCTTTGTTACGATTTTTTTGTTTTAATATCTCATTCTGAAAGAGCAATAAAAATTACTTTTAGGATGACCCAATACTTGCTTACTTAAGATTATAATCTGAGACTGATTTTAAGTACTGCTATAGATATTATGATTCATTATTGCAGATTTTGCAGCATATCACATTAGAGCATAAGCTCCAGAGGAGTAAAGTGATGGAGAAATTTCAAGGCCAGGGAAAAAAATGTAAAACATTATGTTTTTAGTCTGAGTATTGTGAGAGTTCAGCACATTCTGACTTTCAGCTACAGTCAAGAAAAGAAATTTTTTGTAAATGACATGCCATTAACCTTTGAAAGTAACTTTTCCTTTACAGGATTTGTATTCTACCAGCTCCTTATAATACTATCCATTCCTCTGAGTAACTGAGACTGTTAAACTGCATCTTAAAAGTTAATTTATTTTGCTAATAATGGGAGTATCCCTGGTCTCCAAAAGAATAAACTGTACTTTAATTGTTTCAGCCCAGAAGTATTGCCTTCTTCCAGTGCTGTTTTTTGTGAGTAAATAATAAAAAAAAGTATTTGAGCTTTTAAAAATAAAAGTGTTCTTATCTATTTAACTTCTGCAAGATGCAATTAACTGAATTCCTAGTTCGAGAACTTTCTTTTCTTCATTTCTTCACTCTTTGCAGGTTGGAATCCCTCTAAATTGTTTGTGAGCCCCATAATGATGTCATAATCATTAATTATGGGCTTAAGTATGCTGTGCATTATATATCATTAATCTCTGTATTTTCATCTGCAATTCCAGAGGTCATACCTTTAAATATCCTATGAGGAAAAGGAAAGAATGAATGCAAGCTCATGGTATGGTATTATCTAAAGCTTCCCTGTTTCTAACATGTATTCATTACCCTTCCATCCCCCTCCCTTTTCTGTTTCCCTTTTCAAATCTATGCCTTACTTTGTGATCTTATGTGGCCTCTTTTTTCCTTTTCTCTTCATATGTTGTTTTTTCTGTTCCTTGTTCATTTTCTTTGTCTGTCTCCATGGTATCTAGTGGGAATATTTATTAGCAGTAGAATTCGGACTTCCTCAGCCAATTTTGCTATAAGCTTGACAGACATACATGGAAATGCTCTTGTCCATGATCACACAAGTGACCATACTTCATTGTAGCAGTTCTAGCTAGTGTTTTTAAAGGATCAATCTGCTGTTTATTTGAGGAAATCCAAGTGACACTTAAATAGAAAATTGAGATTCTGACAGTTCAGACCCAATTTAAAGAACTCATGTGTGTTAACAGAGATTTATTTTGAGTTTTTCTTCCATTTATGATGGATTGATTGCATCTTGTAGGTCCTTTCCTCATCTTTATTAAAAGATAAAATATCTGTATATTCCACAGGTTACAGCTGTATTTGACTGGTCAAAAAATCCTGTGGTCTCAAATCTGGCTATAAGACTCCCATGAGAATATTTCTTTTGGGTGATGAGACAGGCACTAAACTAAGATATTATGCAGAATTTTAAGAAACGTATTTTTAAATTTTAAATAGGAAAAGATTTCAAAGCAATCTATTAGTCAGTGATTTGATTTGTAGATATCTAGATATGGGATATTTGCTTTATTTTGCTGTTTATTTTTGACTCTTTAACACACTCCTTCCAACATGAATCTTAAACACATGGATCACAAAGCCAGTTTTGGATAATTGCATTCTTAATTTTAAAAGCCAGTGGTTAAAGGGTAATTGAAGCAAAAATGTTGTGACCTTGACATCCAGTATACAGTCCAGTAGTTTCAATTTTGAGTGAGCATGGAATTCAGCCACATCAACTGTCCTGAAGTAGCTTGCTATCTGCGATACTTTGACCTTAGAAATATTTAAGCCTATCTTAAAGATGATATGAAAGCCTAGAACCTGAACAGCAATTATTTTTCCTTCAAACACTAAACTGTGTTAGTTGATGTGATCACCTTTCAGAAAGTGAGCCCAGTTCTCTTCTATTCTCCTCGATTCTCTACTCAGCTTCTGCAGTTTCAGTAAAGTAATGGAAAAAAAGAAGATAAAAAAGCCCAAGTCAGCAGTGACACTTCTATAGAGTAGCCCACTAACACCACCATTTACATTTTAGTGTGGGTAACAGAAGACATTGGGATTGCTGCCCTAAATAAAAATATTTGAAGATAAGAATACAAAACTGCAAAGCATATTAACAAACTGAGGGTTTTGTGTAATTTTTTACTCTACTTTTATCTCCCTTATCAAGATTATACATTCCAACAGCCAGGGCAGGAAAACAGGATTCAACAACAAGTATTATAATTTATTGGGAATACATAAAAAAACCATTACTTTCTGCAAAGATATGAAGAGGTTCCCCCAAACTACAGACCAGCTTTAATGAAAATACATCTTACTTCTTTCTTTCCAGCTTATTTTGCAAGCTGCTAGAGATTCCTTATCCTTTGTCATTCTAGAAGAACCACTCCCAAAAAATTACTTCTTCTGGCCAAACTTACGGAAAATGGAATAGTACCAGAAGGAAAAATTCAAATGGAAGTGATTAGGGAGGGCTCCTGATTTCTGGTGATATATTTTAAATGGTCATCCCTTTTTATTTGCTCCAGAATTTTTCTGCCTTAGTAGAAGAAGCGTATGTATATTATCTTCTGGGTCATGACACCCTGTGGTTCTGCATATCATTTGAAAATTAAATATGTGGCTTCTATGGGAGTGTCATAGGTTGTGGACAGTGGCAGCTCAGAGGACAATGCCCTTTCACTTTTGTTATCAGCTACCACTAGGCCAATATCTATAGGAAGACAATAAGATCTTAAAAAGCCACTGTTGATCAGTTAGAACCTTGGCTCCACAGTGGTAAAATGAAATTAAGATAAGGCTCACTCACCTGTTGCAATGGCTCATTATTAATACAGAGAAGTCAGCATGAGCAGCAAAGCAGTAAAAGACCCTCCCCATGAATGATAAGCAAAAGCTATTGGGCATTTAAGACCAAAATTACCTAGAAAAGGAGAAGTATGTACGTCTCACTTGCACAAAACCATAAAACAGACAACTCAAGTATTAAGACTAACAGAGAAATGTGGAGAAAGAGGCAGATTTCAGACAGACATCCTTTGTCATCAGTGGGTTTCCTGTATCCTTGAGCATCTCAGCTGAACTGCTATTTTAGAGGGTACTGTTGCCAACTGCTTCCATGAGCTATCATAACACATATGTATATTAATTGCCAAAGGTGTTAAATAAATCTTTCTGCATCTTGGCTTTCTTACACATGACAGCCTACACAGAATGGCTTTTTGCTTTGTTATAGCCTGCTATACTTCAAGTGAAATAATATACTGGATTTGTGCCATTGACTTACACCCTGTGCATCCTACTTATTCCAGTAGATTTATGCGTTGCTGGCAGTAGGGACAGACCATAATCATATATTTCTCCCCTCCATTTTAGTGAAAAAAAAAATGTATCTGATTAAAATATCTTCACAGACTGACATGGACAGCAGTATCCGTATGAGGGAGATTCTCATTGTGTTTGAAAATTACCTGAGGGATTTCAGATGGTCTTTTAATTAATTTATAATAACTTCTGAATATAAATGACAATACAAAATCAAAGCATTGAAACTAAATGCCTGAATGACATTTGAATTTTATTCGGTAATTCAACAGGCCTGCTGAATTGGGATTGCCTCATCATATGGCAAAGATTCAAAGAAATTTCCACATAGAATAAATGACCAGGATAGCTCTTTGCACATTAGAATACTCAAGACTTTTATCTCTTGGAACATATGTATTACTACAGGCCTAATTCTAAATAATGTGTTCTTGCACTTGTTTCATCATCAGCTGTACATTGGAAAGTTGATGCCCAAATTACCATCTTGAATACATTTGCTGGCAGGTCTTTATATCCATTTTGGACACACTGAAGGTGTCTTCACAGTGGTACCAGTATAATTATACACTTAAAGCAAATAGCTAAAATGTTACATGTGCAAATTCATTTTAAAATTAGATTTCTGGCAAGTACATGAGAAAGGATTCAGAGCATGTTAAAATATCTGAAAATAATTGCCACTAAGTTTAATCAGTTATGTGAAATGTGAAGTCAACCCAAGGTCACCTTAAAAAGGAAAGGAACGATTTCAGCAGCCATTGCACAGAACCAGATTGCATGACTGGGAGGTTAAAAACAAGAGAGGACAGAGTTCTTCAAAGCTGTATATATTTGTTAAGATATGCAACTAGAATCATGTAAATGAAAGATTCAATGATTATTTACAAATTAAATTCACTAACTTTATAATTGATGAATAATTAAATGGAGATAAGGCTCTTAAGACACATACAATAGTTTCCTATTCATATGAATAAAAGGTCCATATATTTTCTTTAAAGATTTTTATATTGTTCATAGATATCTCCTGCTCTTCAGGCTCCCCCTACTCATTTCAAAGTGTAAAGAAGATCAGGCAGACTGCATGTCTGCTCCCACATTTTAATAGAGACAGGAAATTAAGCATCTAATAATGAGACATGTATAATTTATCCCAGGCTATCAAGTTTACCCTTCAAACTACCTGTTCCCCTCTCATATCTGTACTCCAGATGATAACTTTACATACCTTTAAACTATTATTGTGTTTGCTGTTGATTAAGACACTTGTCTTTCATGGTACCAAAGTACATTGCATTTGTAATTTAGCTACTATTGTATTAATTAATGAATAGGTCATAGCTGAAAACAGCTAAAAGCCAAACGTTCATCAGAGACATCTAATAGGGTGCTGGACCTGAAGCCAGGGAAGCAAGCATAGCCGTACTAGATAAATAGGCACTGCTGGAATAAAGCATGACCAGCAGAACCATGGTTCTTCTGATTATTATAATCATTATCTGATTATAATAAGATGTAGGAGGACAATTTTCAAGGAAGACTCTATGATAAACATGAAGTCCAGTGTCTATAGAGAGGAGGACAGCAAATGTCCTTCTGGATCTCATATCCTCAAGTATAAACAGGGACTTAGAGTAACCTTCTGCTCTTTGAGATAAGTAAAATTGGCATAAATACAGCTCAGAAACTAGTTGGAATGAGGCTTCATGGTTAGTGTGTGTGTGTGAATGTGTGGGTGTAGGAGGAAAATATCTAAATACCTATTACAGGAATTTACAGGAAATGCCTTCTCCAGGAGAAAAGAATTGGTTACTACTACAAGTTTGAGATTTAAAAAGTGGCTTGTCATTTAAGAGTCCTGTGCTATGATTAGCATTATGACTCCATTTACTACACCATTTACATTCCCTCATAGGATGATATTCCTGTTTAACACTGGCACCTTAAAAACCAGGCATCTTAACCCAAGAAAGTCTCTTTCCATAGCAGTTTAGGCACCCTATGGTGCCTATTAGCTATTTTGAAGAGTTAAAATCACAGGATCAAGGATGAAAGAGTCCTCAGAACATTTCTCGTCCAACTCACTGTTTCCCAGGGCTTTACCTTGCTGGACCTGGGAAGCCTCCAAGGATGGAGACAGCACAACCTCTCTACACAGCCTATTCCACTGTTTCTATTTACATCTAGTCTGAACATTTCATGTTTCAAGCTATGCCCACTGTCTCTCACCCTTTCATTGTTCACAACTGTGAGGGCCTGCTCTGCTTTCTCAGTGACCATGAATAGCTAACAATGGGCTGCTGTTCAGTCTCCCCAAAGCTGCCTCTTCTCCTGCTGAACTCCCTCAATCTCTCCTCAGAGGATAAGTACTCCAGCTCACTGAGCATCTTGGTTGCCCTTGTTGTGCTGTCTCCAAATTACTGATGCCTTTCCTGGACTTTGGGGGCTGAGGGATGAGAATTGCCTCCTCCAGGCCACAGACAAAAGTGTTGAGAGGAGGGGGTACCCAGTTAGACCCTGTGATGATCACTTGTGACTCACCTTCCTGTAGAGTATGACCGATTAAATGCCTGCCCCTCAGTCTAACCCTCCAGTCATCTTTCTACCCTTAGATTTTCTACTCAGTCATAAGTCCTTACTTGCATAAAATAGTATTACGAGAGACAATCAAAAGCCTTGCTAAAACACATGCTAATGGCATCCACTGCTCTATCCTTGCCCACAGATCCTTTCACTTTACTATAGAAGGCAATAAGGTCAGTCATATTGTTTACCACCTGCCTCCATAGACTAGAATTTTACATGCACTACTGCCCAGATTAGATGCTTTATGCTGCAAAAATAAGATTTAAAAAAATCCTCAAATTAGTTTTTCATGGTTCTAGGAACTTTTTATTTATGATGTCCATTGCAAACACAGAACTGTTTCCATCACCAACTGTTTGAACACCATCTATGAGTTCTTACAGCAAATTAAAGAGGTTTCAAGTGACAAAATCATGGCATTGCTGTCAAAAAAGAAGGGCTTTTGACAGGCAGGATGGTAATTGCAGTATCAGGTATCCTGCTGTTTTAGGTTGGCTCCTCAGTGCAGCTCAACTTGGCAGAGTTAATATTGACACAAAAGCTGATTAGTTATAGTTAGATGTTTTTGTCAAGTTTGCCATTTAATCTCCCATTCAAACAATTGATAAATCTTCCATTGCTTTTTGTGGAAACTACGTTATACCATGAAAACAATCCAGAAAATCCAGTTTCTCTCATTTGGTTTTGAGATGCTGGAGAAGACCAGCTTGTATTGGAAATTGGGTTGTTCTGAAAGAAGAGAGTAAAATTTGCTTAGAAAAAGAATGTTCAGAATCTAAATTCCATACCTAGAATACTTCATTGGCCCTAGTCAAATAGAACTTCTACAATACATTTGAGGACCATGAAAGGACATAAAATTAACCAGTGCATTTATCTGAGGAGTTGCTAAGAATATTTCAAGCTCAGACCTAATTTGTAACACGTAATAATGAAAACACTGACAACCTGTTATGGTTTGACACTGGCGCAATGCCAGCGCCCCTATGAAAATACACTTTCTTAAATAATTGCTGTGAGATGTTATCAGGAACAGAGTAGAGTAGGCTTAAGTTTAATAACAAAGGGAAAAAAACTTTATTAAACTACTACTACTATAAAACACAGACACTAAATCCAGGATGAAGACCTCCCAAAACACTCTTTCTCCTCTTACCTAATTTCTAAACAAACCTACAGTGAGACATTACCCAGGATCTTAATTAAGTTGCTAGCCTTCAGATAATCAATACTCAGTCTATTAAGGGAGACAGGAGTCTCTTCTGTGCTACAGACCTTTCAGGAAATACAACTGCTACTCTTGTCTCTCCATGTCACACATGGCAACTGCCTGGAGAAAATTTGCCATGGTGACACTCTCCTTTCCATGTCACAGTGCTCTCACCACCGTGCATGGACAGACTGCTCATAGGGCTCCTTTAAGGATGCTTTGCCAAGGACCAAGAAAAACAACAGTTCACTTTCTCATCTCAGGACTACAGTCCCCCCCATTTTCCCCTGAGGCCAAGGGTCCAAGAACAGAGATCTTCTTCTTCTCTTCTTCTTCTCTGAAGACAGAGGGCCTCTCCACACCCTCTTCAGCTTTCCTCTGTTCTCTCCATTACTCTTGGTAGTCACTGAAACGGTCTCTTGGCCCACCAATGCAGGGTGGGAGATCTGCAGTACACCCTGACCAGAACCAAAGAGAGCAAGCTCTTGGGAGTTCTTGCTTTTAACCCCCTGTGTTCTCAGAGACGTATCCATACCTTCAGTGGTCACTCCAGGTGCCAATATCCAAACTTAACCACTAACTAGTTTAACCTAACTTCTTAAAAAAATCACTTCCATATCAAACCACAACACAACCCCAAGAAACAAACTAACTAACCTTGCTAACCACACACTAACAAACCACACTTTTAAATTTAAAGTGTCTCCTATCCTAAATAAAGCAAAAGTATATTTTGCATTTCTAGCAATGTTACATACAGGTCTTGCCAGTTCAGTAGGTATTATGGTCAAGAAAACATTATGTATTTTGGCACTCTCTTACCTACTTCCTCCTAGGAACCTCTCTTTCTGCAACCTGTTAGATAGTTCAGACTGGCAAGGAATCCCCTTCAGACTATAGAACTTTAATATAGTTTATTTTCTTGGTATCCAACCATCTGTAAGTGCTGTCCCATTTGCCAATCTGCAGGGGCTGTTTTCATATTAAGACACAGAATTGCAAGATCCACCATCACCTTCATATGATTGTTTGATACTCTTTTAAATCATTTGTGCATATACAGCTAAGTGGTTAGTAATACTAAAAACCTTATATTGTCTCTATACATGAAAAGCTTCTAGTTCCCAGTTTCAAGCAGTAGTCTGAAAACCAAATTTCAAGCTGTTACTCAGAATGAATCATGGGACTCAAAGGCCCCCTCACAGGCAAATACTCAAGGAGGCAATCTATCCATGGGGAGGAAATAAAGAGACTGACCTATAACATAATAATAAGCTAGAAGTATGAAGCAGGAGAGGGCTAATGGATGCCATGTTATTTATAGCTACAACAAAACTCATTGCCTACAGTTTATAGATAGAAAAATTCAGAGTGGAAATATGAGACATGCTTCTACCAGTGAGAGAAAATAGACATTGGGCCACTTTATGAAGGAAAGTAGTAGATTTTCTATCCATCATGCAACATTTTAAAATCAATAATGGGTTCATTTCCAGACATATACTGTATTAAACCATAAACTATTGGATTTCATATGGATGTCATTGGGTGGGGTGTTACTGCCTATGTCACATTATGTGTCAGACTAAATGAGTGTAGTGTTCTCTTCTGGCCTTAAAAGCCATGAAGTGATCAATGGCTGTTTTCAGGGCCACAACCATGGATAAAAGCAATTATTACTTATGGCTGAAAGAAAAAAAGAGACACCATGTGACCTGATTGGCCTAGTCAGTCAATACCAACCTATAGAGACTCCAGATACTCCTAAGACAGAAAGTAATCAAATATATCAGAACTGTGCTTTCTGCTTTTTAAAAATTCAGTAATTTATCATTTTTGCTCTCCTGCATAGGATGTAATAGGTTCTGTTAAGAAGTCATTTCATTTCATGGAAAGATGCAAGTACTCAAATGAGAGTGTCATTCTAATGTATATAAACAATGACTGTCCTTCCTGTAATTTTCATCACTGCTCTATTTTACCCCTTTTCTTACTTGAATACCTCCTTTCCATCGGAATAGCATTTCTCATATTTTCTCCCTGCTTCCCCTGGCCAGCTTTGGACTAATGAATCATTTACACTTTTGCATTTATTTATGATTAAAGAAAAGGTGTCTGAAAAAAACTGATGATTGGATGACATAACTCAGCAGGAATGAAAGTGCATTAGAAATTCATTATTCTTTGCTTTCCTAAATATTTTGTATATATTGTGACACAGATAAGTACTTTTTTTTTTTTTTTTAAGAATAAAATTAAGAACTAATGCCTTGTTCAGACAGAAAAATTCTGGAAAGACCACGGTCTGATCTTGTATATTATCACAGTGACAGAATTGCAGAATGATTAGGGCTGGAAGGCACTTCTGGAGATGATCTGGTCCAATCCATCTGCTGAAGTAGGTTGCACAGGATCACAGCCAGAAAGGTTTTGAATAACTCCAGAAAAGGAGACTTTATAACTTCTTTTGGCAACTCCATCAACCTCACAATAAAGTTTTTTTGTCATATTCAGATAGAAGTTCCTATGTCTCAATTTGTGCCAACTGTCCCTTGTTCTGTCACTGTCCTGAAAATGTGCTGTCTTAATTCTTTTGTGCTATTAATTATGTGCTAGCTTAATTAATTTAGCTCTAAATTAACCTTCAGGATTCCTGTGCAGTCCGTCTAGAAGGTCACTAGAATACTAATGAATTCTCTTGTCTCCTTTAGCTATTCTGTGTACAGTAGGCTGTGTAGTCAGAAATGATTGAACTTTCTTTGAGATATTTACTACAAAACAATTTTCTTGTCAAAAATATGTATTAAATGGTGTTCAACGAAAGTACATGGCTTAAAAATATGAATAAATTCTGGATACTACTTATGAGGAACCTTCATTTTGTTTTCATGAAAAAAAAATTTGTTTTCAATTGATTGAAGAATCAATTTCTCCTATTGAGTGCAGAGGACTGTGACAAGATGCTAGTGGAAGATGGATTATATATAGATAGATAAAGATATATAGATATGGATATATAAATAGTTCCATGATCCTGAGAAAAAAGGAGACAGGAGGATGGAAGGAATATCTCATAGCTGTCTGTGACATCATGTTTTTGGATGGGGAAGACTTCCTGTCCCAATCTCATTCAAATATTTTGTTTCAAAAATTGAGTGCCTGGGCGATGCCTCTAAGTTGATGCCTTTTCATGTTATGTACCTTTCAAAATGTTTCTCAAACAGCTGGGTGAAAGGATTTTGTATTTGCATGGGAATTCTATTAAATGGATTAGTTTATTATCATGATGTACAGTTATAACAACCTCATCAAAATGCTATCCATCTTAAAAGAACTGACAATTCAGATTTATAGAAGTGCAGGTAAAATGCTACAGCCTTATTCTGTGTCATTGTATCAGCAATGTGTAAATTAAATTATTCTTAATATGCTTTGCTATAGTTTAAAATGACAGGTTTTCATCAAAGGATTAAAAAGCATTTTATCCCTCTGTGCTGTTCCTGTCTATGTAGAGTGATATGCCTTTAAAGTGCTAGAATAAGATGTAGATCATCATTTGTACATGGAAAGAATGGATAAAACTCCATGAAAAGTTGAATAGCATTATTTTGCTTTCATTTAATTGTAAATTCCACAATATGTACTGAGGAAAAAAAAAAAGCTACAGAAAAATGTTGTCTTTTTTCTGGTTGATTATGAACCCATATAATTCAAATTCTGAAGGACTAAATTTTAAAAAATAAGCTTGAGAATATTATCTGATTAATTATTTTGAATTTGGTCTAAGTTTCACTGGCAATTGTAAAGTTACTTAGCATCTGCATTAAAAATTTGGGAAGAAAAGTAGAATCAAAGATATATCTTCTGAGGGCTGTTGCTATCAAATACATGGAGAAATTTAAAGCCTGAAATTTGTTCAACTTACTGAATGTAAGTAAGTAAATTCATATTTACTGACAGTGTAAAAAAGATCAAAAGAAATCCCTCTCAGAAGAAAAAAAAAAGAAAAACTAAAAAAGAAAATATAATTATTTTATATAGAGATATAAAAGCTTAAAATTTATAACTTAAGCATCACTTTAAACTGTAAAGGCCTTATAAGCTTAAAACTAGAAGTGCTTTCAGTCCTGAGTGCTTTGTTTTGAAGACACGGGTACTCAAAGAAGAAAACAGCATTTGCATCCCAGAGCTGTAGGGTAGCCATCTGTAGAGGTTCCCTACTCCAACAAGCAAGCTCTGGAATGGGAAGCATCAGAGAGGCAACATCCATGTTAGCCAAGTGCCTGAGTAACCATCACTGCAAATTAGGAAAGGAAAAACACCTTGGGATATTCTCTGCTATTTAAAACATCATAGTAAGACCACTAAATAAAGGAGAGGGGTGAGTCACATAGGCGTTTGATGACCTGCCGCAGATTTCTCTATAACTTCTGTGAAAAACTTAGCTGAGGCCTTTCTCAGTACTTACCTTACTGTATTTAAAATGAACATAACAATTCTTCTCACCTGCTTCAGATGCTCTGTTCCCAGTGCCTTTGTACTCAGGGATTCAGAGTGATTGAACGGAAAGGTTGAGCTGATCGTCTCATGCCCTTTTCTATTGAGTGGAAATATTTACATTTTGCTGAACTTCTGAAAATTATAGCCCTGAAAATGAAGGGAAGACAAGAATCTAGGACACTAAGGCTACATCAGCATCTGCTAAACAAGCAAGTCATTGTCATCATCTTACACTGGTTAGTTTTTAGCAGTTTCCCTGCCTTAATTTTATCTGGAGCTAAGAAATGTTGAAACATGGTTTGGAGTCTGGCAAAGTACACAGAGTCAATTCAGCCAGCAGTATTGATAAATGTGTCTCACTTCAGGAGAAAGAGGTTTGTCCATGGCCATGTGGCATAAGTTATCCTCAGGCTCAGGCTTTGGTTTTGATCTATAAGTGTGACCCTAAATTCATTGCCATCAGCCATCTTTCTTTAATCAAATACTTGAACTGGGCTTCAATATCTGACCTTAGCTCTCTGCAGTCTTGGGTTAAAGGTCATTTACACAGGAGGAATCTGGTCATGCTCATGGCTCTGACCAGAATTTGCATTACAGATTGCAGAGCACTTATTGAAAAATGAATAAAAAAATTATTGAATATGTTGTTTCACCAATTTTGCTTCTGAAAACTCATGATTTCCTTATATAAATAAGTTGAATCCAAATATGTTCCTTAAGAGCTTCCTGCTTTGTTTCAAGAGCAAAACATTTTTTACTTTTGAAATATAGGTTTTTTTTCTTCTCCCTGTACATATTTACAACAATTTTATTGTGAACAGGAAGTAAAAATTTATTTTATACTGTTTTGATTTTTCAATCACGGATTACAAAATTCTGAGTATTACTGATCAGTCACGGCTCATAATTTAAAAGAAATGCGACAAAATACATAAAGTCTTGACTAAGCTTATTTTAGGACTTATCATTTATACACACCCAACAGTCAGAAGCTGTCTTTCAAAGTTGTTGCAACACTACCATATCCTTACATAAGGCTTTGGTGAAGCCGTAGATGTATTTTTACATTTGCACTGCCAAACATTATTCTAACATAAGAAATTCTAGTCCAGTCCATCAGCTGCTTTCATTAATCTCCTATACTAAATTTAGAGTTCATTCCTCTAGACATCCCTGGTGCTGAGATAGTGTGCAAGGACATCAAGTTTATCTACCAGTACTAGCAACAGACAACATCCAAAACAAAGTAGTGCATTCAGCATAGCTCAGCATGGCAGAACACAGCATAGAAATAGAACCTCATGGACTTTCATATCTTCATAACCTTTAGCTCTGATACTTACCAATGCAAATATTGTGGAATTTATACAGGGTTCAAGCTCTCAGAAAATACCCAAAAATGGAGAATTATGAACACAACCTAATATCTCACATTCAAACTCCAAGAGCATTTTCAAATTAAAATGGTACCTACCAGCACGTGTACTTTGGTTTCATATTCACATCTTTTATCAGTACATACATTTAGAAAGAGTATATCTCAAGCATAAAAGATCAGTTCAGAAACTGAAGTTCTTAAACAAATTGGTTATTTTAACACTAGGAATTTACTATGTCTACTACAAATTTACCATGTCTACTGAAGCAAGAGATTTGCCTTAGAGTATCCTAGAAGCAATTCTGCAGGCTGTGTCAGTCAGTAACTGGGGGAAAATTAGGAGAATTCAACTTAGACATCAGAATAAGACAAAGATTTAAATGAGACAGAGATGAAATCATAAATAATGCATTTTAATTCATCAGTCATGGCAGTAGCTTAATTTACATAATATTCCTACAACTAGAGCATTCCAAAACCTCCGAAGTATTGATCTCAAAGTTTTACATATGTAGAACTTATATTCTACTTATTTAGAACCTAAATTCTATTCATTTCTCAGGCATCTAGTTTATTTGAAATTTACTGGTAATATTGCAGGAGAAAGTCGTGGCTGGTGACTATATGCTGAAATGAATTTTTTTAATAAAAAATTTATTTGTCAAAATAAATGTTACAAAATGAGTGTAAATTAATCCAGATCAGTTACGCTTATAGCTGTTGGCTCTGAACTGGAAAAGAGCTTCAATAACAGTAAAAAGAACAGCACTGAATATAGAATATACAGCGCACACACACACACACTGCAATTTAATTTTAAGGGATGAGTGGTTTCTCTCTCTGTTGGTTTCCCTTTGGCATGTTCAACTAATGCACTTCCCTCTCTGCCTGACCCTTTTGCTGTTCAAGCTATTTCTCTTGATGCAGAATGAAAACTGCAAGGCTTTTTGAATAGTTAAGTGAGACTCTTTGACAACAAGTCTAAAATAATTTCCAATAATACACATTATAAAGGATCTCAATTTCTTTTAAGTTCAAAACATATATTTTGTATTCTAAGCCAAATGGAAGTAATTTCTGATATTTCATCCAATGGCCAGAATTTAGTAGGCATTTAGCTTAGTGTCTATTAGGCTATAGAACTTCGATTTTGGTCCAAAATTAAATTGTCTAAAGGGAAGGTATTCTTCTCCCCTCACCTTTATTACCGGCACAAAGAAAAAAAAAAAAAGTTTACCAGTGCAAAGTAAAAAAAAAAAAAAAAAAAAGAGTGAGTTGCTAGAATCTTTCTCTAAGCCCTATTGCACTGGTTAAAATGAGGCAAGAGATTTCTTAGCAGAGTTCCTAGAAACCTGCTATAGAACATTAATCTGTAAATGCTTTAAATTACAAAGGTTATTTTTGCAACTTTACTCTTATGAATGAATTGCCTGAATAAGTAAACAACATAAATGTGAATAAATGTACAGATGTGAACTGAAGATGAAGGATTGGTCCCATATTTAATAAGCACTAAGTTAAGTGAAGCCACAAAAAATAAAAGATCATTTTGGAGTCAAAATGCAGCAACAGATTGATGACATGTGGCAGCAAACTAGAGGTGTTAAAAGGTGAAAAAAGAAACTTATCTTTACCAGTTGAATTGCAAAATCAATATAGTCAGGAATTACCCGTATGTAAATTGGACAAGAGACCAATATTTAATTCATAAAACTCAGCTTAAATTGAACCTCTTTCTGGATACACCTTTACTTGTTTTTACTCATTATTGAGGCACTTGAGAAAATTTACACTCGATAATTAGGTGCTCAGTAAATTGCTCAGTCCCTGTGACATGTTGTGGTCCAGAATTTGACTTAACAAGGAAATAGAATTTTGGAGCTTTAAAAAAAATGAAAATTTGCTCTTGAATTATTTAACAGTGTTATTTCAATTAATAGGTCTTACTTGGTGCAACCAAAGTTTTAAGGCAGGTCGTCAGAAGGGCTGGGACAGAGACCAGGCATTCATTCCACATCTGGGATTCACTGAGCAGGTGAATAAATTCACCCTCATTATAGCAGCAAAGAGGAGTTGATTCCAGATTCTGGATGGGTATGAAAATGCTTGGTTGCCATCACAAGATCAGGCTTTTGACCTGAAAGAACACACGAAATAGGACTGGCCTAGATAAAGTCTTTACTTTGTGTACTTTTTAGGTTACTGTCCTCCTGTTAAAAAAAAAAAGAAGCTAAATTATTTGAAATTGAATATTACAGTTGTGCAGTTGTAAAGATTCCATACACTGAAAACTACTCATACATGACAGAATAAATGCATTGCAAGATTTGTGTATTCTTGCAATGTTTTGCTTTAGAATAAGAATGCTCAAATCAAACATTATTTCAGGCACTATTTCGTCCTCATCAGATAAGCAGTCACTTATGTCTGCTCTTAGGAGACAATTTTATTCCATTCCCAGTAAACCATTTCTGTGAAAAACCTCAATAATCAGTCTGAAAGTGAAGCACAGCTCCAAGTCACTACATAGAGCTGTACAGAGTATCTATATGACAGCACACTTTAACTACAGAGAGCAATATGTTTGGAAATAAACTGTATCTTCTCCAGGAGCTATTTTCCTTGACACAGCTGTCTTCTTAAAACATGAAAATTAAATAATGCTGTGTATTTACACCATTTTTTTTCTGTTTTTGTCATACAGATTAAAAATCTATGAGTGCTTGTCACTGTATTTATTGTTACTCCTTCAGTTCTAATTCCTCTTTGCCATTGCAAAGGTTTATGCTTTTTACACTGCCATTAGGATTATGCGCATGTGTACACTGTCCATTCTACTAGCCAATTCTTCAGGTGCAGATTGTAGTGGTGGTTCTGCTGTCACACTCTGCAGGTACCTCAACTGCTTCAAGGTGGGTACTTTACCCTCAAATTCTTCTCCTTTCTCCCATGACCTCTTCTTTCCTTTATGATCTTCTTTTACATAATTCTAAAACACCTACAGGGTTCCTACTATTTTCTTTAAATCTATTCTGATCAGCCTGTTCTTCTGTGATGTCTGCAAGAATCTCATCAGTCATTTATCTACTTAGATATGTTGCATCTATTTATCTAGATAGCATAATAAATAATCCTGGCTTGGATCTATCCTTCCAAATATTAGCATAGTTGTGATAAAATATGATCCTGTTATGAAGGGAACTCTTCTGTTCTTACTGTACTGTCCTTCTGCCTTCATTCATCCGTCTTATATTCATTATGTTACATGTAGTATAATTTGGTGTATTTTCTTTGGATAAGGATCTTGGTGGTTCAGCACAAATATTTATCATTACTGAGAACTAAATTACAATATGAATTAAGTTTTTGCAAATGGAAACACAAATATATTTTAGCTTACAGAGGCAAAAATGCATTTTCACTCATTTGAATTCCTCTAATTATAAATATCGTGGTAAGGATGTATTTCAAAATAATTTTCACTCATTAAATAGTTTAATAACACTTATTGAGTACTTGGAGAAAGTAGCAGCTAATATTTTCAGTTTAGAGAACAGATAGCAAAGAAAAAAAAGCAATTATATTCAGGCTTTGAACTATACAAAAAGAGTTATCAAAAATTATATTAATAGGTCAAAAATGAGATAGGGATTTACTCCTAAAGAGAAATATTTTCTACTAATGGTGTAATAAATGTACACACTGACAATCACTGAAACACAGGCATGAGAACAAAGGGATGATTGCATAAAAGCATGATCAATATAAATCACAAAAAATGTGATTTGAATGTACTTTGAATGTAGTTTTGAATGTACTTTGAATAATGAAAGATAGCAGCATCCTAAAAAGTGGGGAAAAAAGGAACTAAGAAAAATAAATTACATAATTCCAAGGTCATCTAGCAGAGTTGCAGGTATAGTAGCATTTTATCTGGGAATTGGCATGTGATCTTAAAAAAGAAGACACAAATTATGGTACTTCAGAGGCCACAGTGAGTATTTTAGCATCAAACTCCAAGAAAACAATTCAAAATCTAAAAGCACTTTTGAAGTACTGCTTCATCTCATGGAGAATTTTCCCTTTTGGGATCACAATATTCTAATCAAAATGTCTGTGCCTGCACATACTCCAAAATATGTTACAAATACAATTTCAAGGAGTAATTTTCATTTTAGTAAAGTATGTGTTGGGTCACACAACAACTGTGTCTTTCCTTACTCTTTGCCTGCTTTTTATTAGTGTGAATCATCACTGGAGTGTCTCTACCAAATCTCTTACTCAGAAAGACAGGACCTGCCCCCTCCTCCCCATCATTGCCAAAAGTCCATGTTATCCCCAGTGACTTTGATGGAAGAAACATATTAAAGGAAAGGGAAATTGAGATATTTTGGACCATCACATAGCAGTAGCCCCTGTCAGAATCCCAGAACCCCATGCACAAACTGAAAGTGAAGAAGCTATTGAGAGTCTGGGATAATTTGTTTATGACAGTACACACTGATGTCTCATCTTCCTCTTCTTTAAAGATGTTCATAGAACATTAATGAATGCAAAAAGGAAAAGATGACTGTTAGAGGTCTTAAAAACAAGAGCTGAAGAGCATATATGATTAAGGTCTTCTGTGTAGGGCAGTTGTTTGCAAATGTCTCTGTGGAGCTGTATTGTGTTTCTCCATTCTGAGCTGTAACTTTCTCATTATTCTGAGAATTTTATGTTTAAAAAGCTTCCTGTTCATGGTATATTATCCCAAACCCTCTCATATTGTTCTCTTTTAAAGCCAAATTATCTTCCCACTGTGAAATTTCAGTACCACATGGACTAAACAGTGTGCCTGTATTGGGCAGTATTTCTTTCTTTCAGATATGTCCCTGTCACTTTATTTTTGTTGAAGCACGATCCCACATTCTCCTGGGGAGCTGGGCTAATACAAGACCATCAGACATATGAGTTTTTATTACACCCATGGAAGTAGGGCATTACCACCTATTCTAAAAAAGTGGCACAAAGATTCAAATCTTTTTGCCTGAACATCAAACTTGGAAGGAGATGCATCTTGTTTTAAAATTACAACAGGTCACTATTTTAGAAACCACCAGTCTGAGACAAATTACACATGGTGACTTATGCAGACCAACAGATACTCTACCTTGGTTTATTTCAAAGTTTTCAAGAGAAAGCATAAAGTATATCTATAATATTTTATATGTGACCTATAATGTCACCAGAGGACACAAGGAAAGATGACGTACCACAACTATGGTCACAATGAAGAGACTAATTTATTTCCTCTGACTCTAATAATTTATAGTTTTCAAAAGGTGCCAGTGGATTGGAGGGTGAACATGCCACCTCTCCAATGACACTGGATAAACTAACAGTACATCAAATTTCTCCGCCTCTATGAAGGAATGCAAAACAGTAGGTTGTTTACAGAAAGTTGTGTGAGAAAGTTTTCTACAAAAATGTAAACTCAGAAGGCTTTAGAAAATCTTAAAAAATCAGGGCGACACTATAAGTACTTTAAGTCCTCATAAAAAGTATCTTTTTTTACACTCCCTAGAAAAAAATCAGTTCTTCCTAAACTGATTAAATATTAGTCATTTTTTTTATTTTTCTGTCAAAATATCTTCATTATTTGTGACATTTATGCGCATTATCCTTGATTGCTTGATAGATTTTTTTTTTTTAAGTCCCAAGTTATATAGTTGGGAAACTTCTTACCTTTAAAAAAAAATAAATGTTGCCATCTTTAATTCTTTTATGAGATACAAAATTAGTTTCAGTCTCAGAGAAGTGACACCTTTTGTCATTTTACAGTCCAGGGGATAACTCTTCTGCTGTAATTTTATATATATGTATGTGTGTGTGTGTAAATATATATATATATATATATATACATACATATATGTATAAAACTCTTCTGACAAATCATATAGATTATTGTATTTGAATATAATTCCAGAATTACAGTTTTAGTGTGACTTCTGAAGATAATTTGATATCTAGCTTTTTGTGTAACTTACAAAAAATTGCAGCCTTGTTCTTAGAATGAAACTAAGCAATGCTCTGATTTGTGTACTTTTATGATTTCATATTCCAAGGGGATACATTCCCCAATTAGAAATTTTTAACATCTTCCACAGCCAATTTAATTTGCACATTTCTCATTACTTTAGGGTAGTCACAGTAGTTTCTTAATTATGCAGACTGTGGTGAAAGCATGCAGTTGTTAATGGAGACAATGTTTAAAAAGACATCAATTCTGATATCAAAATACATTGAAAGGAATAATAGAGATTTTCCAGCTCTGAAAACAGAAACACAAAGCAGGGAGATATAACAGCATGTTATAACAGTGCATGTATATGTATATATATGTAACTTTTCTGGTACAATATGACATTGCCTTTCTCCTCCTTGTCTTGAACTTGACCACCACAACAGCTGCTCTTTGCTGATGATGTTTAATTGCACTGCTCTTTCATCTATCACTCTTAGACTCCTGGTATCTATGGAACAATGAGGATTGCCAACCTCCCATACTGAATTTTTTCCATTCCTATTTCAATAGGTTGTGTGTTTCTGCCCCATGCTATTATGTCTCATTACAGACTTCATGAGGTCCTCTTTTAAGAGTAACAAATGTCAAGTCATGGGTTGAAATAAAAAGTAGACAAATATGTAACAAGGAAGGAGAAGAAAGCAGGGAGTTAGAGAATAATTAGAGAAGAAATATGTGGTTCAAACATAGAGACAACTTGGAGAACTTCCAAAAGGTAGAAGGAGGAAGGAAGACACAAAGAAAGCATTCACAATGTGAAAGGAAAAATAATAGACAAAAAAGATCATTTTAAACCATGTTTTATTAATGGTATGGAGATTCGTGATCCAGCACAACAAACATAAATGGAAACATACATTCACTCCAAGTTAATACAGTTCATAAAAACCTTATGAGCTTTGTTATAATAACAATAATAATAATGTATATTAATTTAGATAGTGTGTACAGATTTTAAAAGTAAATTTTCCAGGTATACCATAAGTGCCTTTCATTTCAAACATAGTATTTTTTCAGCAGAGAATATAACCAGGAAAAAAAAATCAGTCAGCTAGGTATAAAATTAGTAACCTTGACAAAGGTAATTATAGGACAAAATTGATATTTCTATTTTAAATAATTTTTGAATGGCAAATAAAGCAATAAACACGTAACATTTATAGTTTCTGTAGTATGTAGTTTCTTTACCTCCAAATCTTTACTTAAAGTGGAAAAGACTTTTGCTTGCTGCATGGCTGGGCTTTTTGGATTAAATAAATTAGATTCAAAATGAAGCCTAAGGATAGTGCTGCTGTATTGTCAGTCACTTGGGCATTATTAACTTGCTTTTTAAAATGGTTTGGTAACATACCCAGAATTCTGCATTCCCTGATTAAATAATAAATTGAATTAATTGAATTAATCTTGTTCTAGGGTTCAATCCATTAAAAAGTTTTTAATGAGTTTTTTTCTTTTTGCTAAGATTTTTTGTTTTGGGATTTTTTATAGATTTTATAAATTATACAGGTAAACAAGAAGAGAGCTATATTAATTCCATGTGCAGTTCATTTTCCCTTGGTTGAGCACTGAATCATTATATTTTATTTGTTAGTGTTATGGGACATCACTATCACTGGATGTACTTATCTTTGCACATGAAAAAAGGTGAAAAAGCAAACACTTAAGTCACTGTAACTGTGAGCAGAAACTGGCTTACTCCTTTTTTTTTTACCTTTGAGTAGGAGGTACTGAAGTATTTACAAGTCTGTGACACATTTAAACAGATTTAATATTAGGTATTAAACCTAGTGCTCCAGTAATTTTTTTAGCTACAGTCCTCTCTGATTTCATTGTAATATTCTCATTTAAAGCCTTCAGTAGATTACAGTTGCCTAGACCATGCAAGATCACCCAACTGAATTGGCAGTGTCATTCAGTAAGAATCTGAGAGTAATTGAGGTAGGAATGGACCTTGTGACATTTCTAGTCCACTGTCCTGCTTGAAGTAGTCTCAGATCTGAGATCAGACCAGGTGCTCAGGTTTGTGTCCAGCTGAGTATTGTAAATCTCCAAGGACAGAGACTACTTGACATCTCTGACCAGCTTGGCTGTCTTCAGAATGAAAAATTTTCTCTATTTTTTTATGTCCATCATGTCTTTTTCTCTCTCCATGTACCACTAGAGAGGATAATGTGTTAGTTTTCTCAGGGACCACCTTGTAGATTTGAAGAGCTGTAAGTATCCCCAAAGCCACCTCTTCTCCAGGCTCAAAGGCACTAGTCCCTCAGCTTCTCCTCACAGGGCATGCTCCAGCCCCCCAAGCATCTTGGTGGTCCTTCACTGAATTGACTCCAGTTTATCAGTCATGTACTGGGTGACCTGGTACCTTACCACAGGGTCTGGGTGTCATCTGAGTTAGTGGGGGTTAATAATTTCCTTTGATCTACTGGCCGGATCCCCAGATGCTGCTGGCCTTTCCTGCCAGGGCACAGTGATGGCTCACATTCAGCTTCCTGTCTGCCAATACCTTCAGTTCCTTTTCAGCAGGCCTGATCCCCAGTCATGACAAGGGGTCTTCTTCCCAGGGGCAGGACTTGGCATTTGTTGCTGAAATTTGCAACCTTTCTTCTGGCCCATTCCTCCAGTTTCCTCCAGCCTGCTTAAATTGCTCTGAGTCATAGACCATTAGCCCTTACCTACTTATTTGGTTGCCAAGGCAAAAAAATTTCTTACCAAAAACACTTATCACCAAGAAACATCTTAGTTATCTAAAGACAAAAGCCTATGTAAGATGGTCATTCACAAGTCATTCTAGCAGTGAGAACTGGAAAGTTCATGAAAGCTAAGCCATTCTTAGTCCAAATTAACATAAATTTTAATTGAAAAGATCATTTTTGGTGCCCTCATGTGACCTTTACTGCTCATTTAGTGCAACTTTGGCATTTTCTTTGCTTCTGAATAGGTTTTCTTGAGAAGAACACATGATCTAAACCACCTTTGTTGAAAGCAGTACTAAGCTTGTTTGAATCGTCAAATAATACCTTTTTTTCACTCTTTCCTGATACATTAAATCCCACTCATAGTTTTTTTAAGTGCCAGAAGTCCTGGAATCAGGATTATCTTTAGCAGACAGGTACATTCATGGACATGCTGTGCTTTTTTTCTTTACTAGAGTATACATGGATTTTCATGTCAACAAAAAGACAAAAAAGTAAACATATATCTGGCTTTCTTCCTCTCCAGATGTACCAATCAAACTCTGTAATTCATATGGTAAACTCAGGGGTGCCCTTTTGGAGGCTGATCTTAAAACCTTTTCATCAACTCACACCAGAAAATTTCTTCAGTATTTCATTTGCATATTCATATATAAATAGGAATGTATTTCATTTCAGATCAACAAAAGAGTTTCTTTCCAATTGGATGGCAGTGTGTCTGTGGTCACTAGGGTGAGAGGTCATTCATTTGTCCTCAAACTATGGCAGATGAGTCAGTCACTATTAAGAGTGAGCAAGGTTCAATACTTTCCACAGCCCCGTGCATTGAATTTAGGCTGAATGAGTATCTTGTATATATCCTGCCCCATAAGCTACTTAGTGCCACAGACGTACATGATCCTTACATTCTCCTTGCCCAGTGTAATAGGGATAACCATGGAAAAAAAGAGGATGTAGGCTGAGGACAGCCACTATAGCAGTCAGCATGGCCAATTCTTTCTCCCAGATCCATTTTGACATTAATATGCTACTGAATTTGAAACTAGAAATCTAGTTGTGTTGTCTCTATCACCTGTATTCAATTACTGCCTTTTCTATTTCCATTGCTTTCAAATGTTAGTCAGCCTATTGAGCTCTTTTAGATCATCTTGGAATGAGATCACTGGGCTGCCAATCCCCAAAAACCTCTATTATTCCAGTAACATTTCCCTGCATGACTATAAAGCATGCCCACATCCATTGCTGTCTTTCATCCTCAGTCACTGATTAGCAATAGATTTCTTTTACCTTTTTCATCTTTCTCATAAATCAATGCCTCCAGGACTCCTTATCACTTTGTTTCCATTTCATGGTCTTGCTCTCTTTTCATCAATGTCCTCTGAAGCCTTCCTGCCCAGGACTGTGTCCTCCCACAACTGCCACAAAGAGGCATTATATTTTTTTTCTATGTAATGATGCCTTTACAAAAACATGTTATTTTAAAAATGTTATTTTACTTTAATTTAGTTTATTTATGACTATCTTAGTCTGAAAAAAGAAAATTCTGAACAAATACTGAACTGGAACATACTTCCTTAGTTCTCTGGTAACCCTGGCAGCTTGTATTATCCTCACTATGGATCGCAGCCTTATTATTTTCTTTTCAAGGCAAACACTTAATTTGCTTTATTTGTTTGTTGACTGGTCAAACATGCTAATAGCAACTCAGGAGAACATTGCAACAGTAAGCAAAGTTATACAGATCGAGAGTTGAGATAGCAGAGTCGATTTTGCCACGAACATTCTAACCTGAATTTTGCAATAGCTCTATACCAGATTCTAGAGGCCCTAGACAAACATCTAACACTTGTTCACAAAACTCAAACTAACTGAAAAAGAAACCTGAGATTTTTTTTCCATTCAGATTTGGAGGAGTGGCTGGAATTTTCCTTTTCTTGTTTTTTTTTTTTTTTCATTTCATAGATTTACAATTAATTTTTTATTAAACTGGACCAAAAAAAAAATCCCACAAGCTCTAGTGAAAAATTTCAAGGGTCTCTATCATCTTTAGATGATCCTGCTTCATATAAGTCTTCTCTGTGATCAAAAAGAAGACTGTGTCAAGGATCTGAATAGAAATCAGAACAGCTAGTTCTCTATTTTGCTCAAAACACTATTCCTCTTAATATGAATCTCCTGGTCACAGCAATGTTTTTCTAAATCTAGTTGCACTTTGTTGATTTTTTTTTTATGTTTGGAAGACATTGCATGTGAAAGTCTGAGACTGCTCCTGCTGCAACTTTGAGCAGATAAGAGAAAGTGTACCTCATTAGCTCACAGTGACAACAGGACATTCTCAGGCACTCAGATGAATCCAATAAAGCTAAATTTTATGCAGGGCCTCACAAAATGAAATAGTAATGCCACGTGTTAACTTGTCAATTCTTCTACCAAAGATAATGGTTTTATAGTAATTTCTTCCTACTTTACATGTCATCCTTGTACTCCTGTTTTAGAGCTGTATGCTGCTGCCTGTTTTACATATGCTGTCAGTATCTTTTCATCTTTGTCAAAGCTCCACACCTCATTGTCACCTGAGTTCCTCTCAAGCAGGACAATTTCTCATAAAGCTACAAGGGACTTCTGTACAGTTGATGAGGAGTTCAACAGCATATTTACTGCTTTTATGTGTTTGAAATCACAGCCTTAATATTACTCTTTTTTTTATACATAGAATTTTGAAATTTTAGTGAATTTTTTTTAAATGAAATATCCTTTATATCTGTTAACATTTGTTTCCTTATGTTTGGTGCTCTATTTTTATCTTCTCTCTGTTTCCTCACTGCTTCATGTTTTATAGTACATCGGAAACAATAATGGTCTTATGCCTCATACCTGACTATTTCTATGCTCAAATTTTCTGGAATATTTACTGGAAATTTTCCAGAATCACAAGGGCAAAAAATAATCTTCATAAAACAGAACAGATGGCAGAAACCTTTGTATTCATGATGGCATTGTCGTTTTAGAAATTTACAGGTCCAGATGCTAAGAATAGGATGAAGGTTTGTTCACTGAGGCCAGTATCTGCTGCTTATTTCACACTGTGTTAAAATTATGGTAAATATGTCATCTTTTTATGACCCAGTAACTTGGGTTTATATGTGTAATTGCCTGTGGGCCTTTGTTTCCCTACTTCATTTTAATAAGAAAATTGTGGGCTCAAATGCAATTTCAGAATTGTAGCAGTCAAAAAAATCCCATCCTATTCATTCTGTTCTTAGCTGATAAACTCATATTGAGTTCATATCCATCAAGCTGGGCTAAGTGCTGAGAACTGAGCAGGAGTTCTCACCACTCAGACCTTGAGGTCTCAGCTTCCTCAAGGCAGGATAGATACAATAGCAGAATTGAAAAAGAAATGGAAGATTATATGATTCCTAGGATCTAGTTTCCACAGATATTTTTAGGAGTATATTTTTTACTTCAGAAAATTTTCACGTGACAGTCTATTTTTTACAAAAAAATTGTGTAGCTGAGTAAGAGCATATAAGAATCCATCCAAAGTTGCTATTGACCTGTTTTTAAACTACAACGTTCAAATACTGATCTACTGTAGACTAACCTGAAAATCCAATGGAGTCTCTTTCCTTTACTTGCAGACTGAAGATATAGATAGCTATAGATAAACTTACCTGGAAGGAAGATAAATAATTACATGCAATGATAAAGAGCAGAGGAGTTGCCTCAGAGGCATGAAAAGATATAGAATAACAAGATGATGTCAAGTCAATGCTTTCTGTAAGCAAATTAGGAAAAGTTGCTCAGTCTACTTGATGCACAATGAATTCACATTTTTTGGAAAGTTGTGCAACACTTAAATTTAGTTCAGACTATTCCTTTCTTTATTTGAATCACATTTCCTACAAATGGTAATTTACATAAACCAATTCTTCACCCACAAAAAAAGGTGAAGAATGTTACTTGGGTTGGAAAGCCAAAATGCAGAGCTGAAAATTGTCAGAGTCAAGGCTTGTCAATATCAGTCTACCCTTGTGTGAATGTTTGTGTCATATCTTTAATTGCACGATCCCATACTGGTTTTCCCAAAACACCTTGCCACACTGGTCACAAAAGTTTGAAAATCCTCAGTGAATGGCAAATAAAGGGCTCAGCTATTCAAAAGACACTTATACTAAAGGAAAGATAAAGACTTATTGGCCAACAGAAAAAAACTGATAAAAAAGGAAGTTACTTTCACTTTATAGGGGTGGAGCAGGTGAACATACAGGCTTGGCATCAAAGTGTCTAAATACTGGTAAGTTTTTGTCAGGGAAGTCAATTGAAAGTATCCTATTTCCTTATGCAATTTTTAGAATATTTAAGTATTTAAATGCAAACAAACTTTAAAAGGATCAAGCTGTTTGACTTCTACTTACATTAATACTAGCTGCCCAGCTGCATTCTTAGCAACAGCACAAGTTTTCCTCCATATTACATTTTATAATAGAAATCATAATGCACAGTTTGAAACAAATTATAAGACAACCCAGTTGCACAGATAAATTATAAAGTGAAGGTCTTTAGTTGTCTTTAATTGCTAGTTAGTAGAGCTACTTGAGGAAAAGAAGTCATGCTAATTTCAGTACCAGGAAGATAGCAACAGAAGGATAAGAATATTGTGGATGATCAGGTAGTTCCAGCACGTGGAGCATGGTTGGAAGATCATTAGGGACAGGAAACCACAATTTTCCCACTCAGCCTCAGTCTGCAGTGTTTTTCTCTCATAATTTGATTATTATTATGATTATTCACCATCTGGAAGAGTCTTTATCTGACCAAAACCAAGAGACGAGAGGCAAGACCTGAGGAAGAATGTCAAGTACTTAGTTCACATACTCCACAAGAAAAGTTAGATAAATCAAAAGCAATAAGTACCATCACTCAGGACTTTTGCCCATGTTCTGAAGACAAAAAAAAAAAAAAAAAAAAAAAAAAAAAAAAAAAAAAAAAGTAAAGCAATGGTTTAAAAGTCAACTTCCAAATGCTGAAGGCCATGTTATTTATGAAAGCCTGAGTAAAAAGCACAAGGACAATGTCTTTTGTGCATAATGTTTTTTCTAGGTAAATAATCAAGTTGAAGGCTGATGAGAATAAACAAAGATTAATCCACCTTCTCTTGTTATAGCCATTCCATAAACTGGTGACTTCTAAGCTATTAGATGCTATGTCATCCAATAAAGCTCACTTCTCTTTGTAGCTAATCAGCAGCTTAAGCTCCACCATAGACAGGTGGTCAAATTGATTCATGAGTGCCTGACATAAAATCTGACTACTTTGCCTTCTATCTACAAAGCAAAACTCCCAAATCAGAAAGTGAGTTTTAAAGGCATTTATATTACTGTTCCACCTAGTAAACCAGTATGGTATGAATGCACAAAGTAGATCTAAATGAAAGGAAGAAAAATCTTCAGAGGAAAGACAGTAATGTGGAAAGCTTCATGCAAATAATTTGAAATATAAAGTGCATAAGTCTCATTAGGTTTCCTGCACTTTAAAACTCTGTCAGAGAAACACAGAAATTTTTTCCCTGCATGTCACTCCATTACTTATTTTATGTCCAGTTATGGAGCTATTACAGGCCTTGACAAACAGCTATTTTATAGTTTAAATTGAAATATCTGGGTAATGGTTTTTTGTGCAATTCATATGCACCTAATCTGCAAGAAAACAATTTTATTTCTGCCTTTCCAGTCTCATTCTAAGATTACTTATGTGTGTGTTTAAATAAGTCTCAGCTTTTATGAATTTATGCCTGACCTGTTGGTTTGACTTTATTTTTCCTGAAAAAAGTTTTACCTGCTTTATTGATTCTGTGTTTTTTTGTCAAAAGCAGCATAGCTAGCTTCAGTTTTATTTTGATAAATTTCTAAATAAGTATAGGTTTGAACTACAAATTTATTTACAGAAGGTAGGATGAAAAACACAGCACATAACAAAAGCTATTACAGAAACAGATTATTAAAAGAGAAAAGTAACTTGACCTAGGTATGTCATGTTTTTACTGAAACTTGAAATTTGAAGCAGCTAAGCTTTTATCCTGCAAAGGCATGCTCAGAGGCTTGCTTTAGCTCACTAAAATCAAGGGGGCTTTTTGCAATGCAAAAGAGCAAGCAAGTGCATCCATCTTTCTAGTACCATGGCATAAATGTGTCAGTAATGAAAAGCGTGCATGAAAGCCCAAAGTCTCACTGTATAACAGTTTTTAGAGAAAGTAATGGAAATTATGTTAATCTGAACTCCACATTGTTCTTGACTTACATTGTATTTGCTAAAGATAAAAAAAAAAGAATACAGTACTAAAGAGAGGGAATATGATACTAAAGAGACAATCACCTTCATGATGTGTTTCCACGCAAGAATTGCTCACCACAATATGGCTTTTGATTTTTTCTTTTTTTGAACCATTGTCATTACACAGAAATTCATGCAAAACTAATTTAAGTCAGGCAAACCATTTACTCCTGCAAACTTTGGATCACTGAGAAAAAATTTACAGATCCACTTCCAAGAAAAGGAGCCTTTTATATTGTTGAGAACTTTGGTGAAAATAGGGTAGTGATTGTCACAGGGTTGATTCTGATCATGCAGAATCACAGGGTGATTCTGTCTCTACAGTGATTTTTTTTCCATCTGATCAATTCTCAGTAGCTTAATGGTAGCAGAAAATTTAGTAGATAAGACAAACCATTTTCTCACTTAAGTCTGTGGGGAAATGCACACTTATGCTAGTGAAATTAGGCTTTGTTTTGGTTTTTAACGTGCTCTTAACTTCTGGCCCAAATGTAAAGGGATAATCTTGGTTTGTGAAGATAATGAGACTCAGGTGGTATGATTACAAAGAGGTCCATACCAACATTTCACGCATCTGCCAAACACTTTAGATGGTTTATTTGCAGCTTAACAGTACACCATGGATACTGGTGAGTTTAAAGCTATGAAGAGATTATCTATAATCTAACATATTATCTACAAACTAATTATAAATGAACAGATTGCCTATAAACAACAGAAGAGGTTATCTGTAACTAACTACATTTTTTAAAAATGTATTTCATAATTTTGTTTAAAACCAAGCATTCTGTCTCTGAAAGAGTTGGAAGACACAGAGGAGTGCAGTTTATTTGTGGAATTGCAAACCTGAATTATAGAGATGTTTACTGCTAGTTCTTGTAACTGATGTCTTCATTATTCTGCAATTTTAAAAGTGAGTTAATGATTTTAAAAAAATATTTTAACTTAAATATAAAGTGGTTTATATAGTTATTTGATTTCTTTCACTATTCCTTTTCCCATCCTCTGCTACCAGATGAAAATGAAATACCAATGCAATCCTTTGCCCAAAAAAATTGGGCAAAGAACCCTTTGGTGTGTTTTTTTTTTTTTTTTTTTGATGGTTTGGTTTTTGTTATAGTTGTGGATAATCTCCCTACCCATTTTATTCCTGTATTTGAATTTAGATTCTTCTATAAGGTGGTAGTGTCTTCTTTCATAGTACAGTAACAGTAATGTCAGTAGGAAAACTGCACAGGTTCTTTTTCAGTTTTCATAGTGATTGTATATTCTAATTCCTGTGTAGAGAAAAAAAATAGTTTTGCAATGCAACTGTTTTGATTAGATAAATGTTCAATTCTGCACTAGCTGTAACAGTCCTTTGGTGGTATAAGTCACCCCTATGTGAAGGACACACCAACAAAAGGACAAAAATGAGCTGGTTTGAACTGCCCATTTGCAACATTAAGGACATTTCACTTCAGAGAAAAATTATATATATATGGATTTAAATGTTTTATAATTTTCTGGAAGAGAAGTCTTCTGCATATAAAATCTATGCCATATCACTTAATTTTCTTAAGTGGATGAGGGGGAAATGCAGTCACTTTTCTTGTGCTAGTTCTACTATTGCCATCTCATGTGTGTCAGTTTTAGGAATAATAACTGGAAAGAGTGAGCAGGGAATAGCTCCAAGGTATATAGTTTGCCCTAATACATACAGATGGAAATTCTAGGGCCAGCACAGGTCAGGATTTTACTATCTAGAACTGCAGAAATACAGTGAAAATATAAATGTGCTATATATTCCCAAGACAAGAGTTCTCAAATTGTAAAATATTTTTACTCTAAATTTCAGCTTGTCTTCACTCTTTGTGTATTCTTTCCCTCTAAGGACTTGTAACCTTGGATACTTGCCAGCCTGCTAGTAAAAATCCTGATCATGCAATCCTTATTCAAACAAATCTGTTGTTGATTTTTATTAAGCCTGTTCTGCTCTCATATTTATCTACACATAGCCACAGTGTCTCCAAAGGACACAGGACACAGGATACAGACATATATGCTGGGGAAAATATAACTCTCGATTTGGGAGTTGATCACGAACTCTTCAATCAAGCAGAACTTCCAGAAGAAAATTAACTCTTTTTTTTTTTTTTTTTTTTTTTTTTTAATCTCTTGGCTAAGCTACTATGTTATTGTCCCACATTACAGCTGTCAAAGGTAATGTTCACTTTTTCTGGCTTGAGGTACCAAAAACTTTGTACTCATACGTAGGTGTGAGGAATCATGTGCGTGTGTCTTAGTCTTGCCTTTTTCCAACCAAAAATAGGGCACTTGAATCCAAATTTCATCAGTACAATATTCTCTAAATAACTACCCAAAGATGATTATCTTAAAATCATTCCTGTGAAATTCTTTTGCATGTGCTTAACTCTTTACACATAAGTAACAGCTCAGTAGAATTGTCAACACACATTAATGAAAATTACTTTTAAAGCTCCTTTAGAAAGTTAGTATAATAAGGAATACCAACATCCTTAGAATATTTTGGAGAAACACAGAATGATCTAGTTTAGTATTAAATATTCGGCTTATAATGTAGATGATATTAAAATCTATTTTGTGTACTGATGTAGGTCATTTAAGAAAGTATAAACTGCCCTTTTTGTGAGTGGAATGATTTATATTATAGCTAATTAGACAAGAGCATCAGAAATATGTTCAAGAAAAAATATATTGTCAACTAAGAGAAATAGCAAAAAATCACTTCTAGGGAAAAAACAATCACAGGATCAGATTAAATTAGGACAATAAAAAAGAGGAAGAAATTGGCAAAAAAAAGTCAAATTAAGATAACCCATGGATAACAAACACAAAAAAAACCCCTGAGATATAGTGAATGCCATTTCATCTAGAAAGATAAAGGACGTTATCTGATGTTTTAAAAGTAACAGTGAAGAACTTGTGGTGGAAATGGCTTTCTCAAATCTTTTGATGAACAAAGTGGATTGACTGTCAATCAACTTAACGATGCAGGAACAGAAACTCCTTGAGGCTGAAGCAGCAGATTTGTATTATAAAAAGACTAGACATTCACTTTAATAATTTTTTTTAAATTACTTAATTTTATATATGAGCTGAATTTACAGTCAGCAAAAGGAGATAAAATGTTAAATATTTGTGAAACATTTTAGTTCTTAATAAGGACAATTATGTAGTATTTTGTACCTTTTCGTAATAGATCATCAGTAAATCTTGATCAGCTTTTCAATTCTATTTAGATACTTACTGGTATTTTTTTACATATATGAACCAAGAAAGAAATTATCAACAAGCAGCACTTTAAAGTAGGAAGGCTTTGAGGTGTCAAGAGACTATTTCTGTTCTAGAAAGTATCATGCTGCCCCATTCCCATGAGGATGACTTGCCCAGTGTAAACATCAGTAAAAAATAGGCTTTCATGGATGAAGCTGGAGAAAGTTTTAAAAGGCTTGCAAGATTTGCAAAGTTCTTTCCCAAGGAGAAGAGGGCTTTCCCATCAGATCAGCAGCAGCTAGGGACCTTGTAATTTGGAACAAAAGTAGCCATGCTGGTTGTATATATGAGTTGGCAGATAAGGGAGACAAGTTTGTACTAACCCAGACAGGAACTTTGAAGAATTGCACTTCCATTATTAAGCATCATATATCTTGCTTCATGTCCATGACCATCCGAATACTTTGTCTGTGTTTAACGTTATGTTCATGAATAATTCTGCTTAGTTTAAGTGTGACCATTCAAGAGGTTCAAATGGAAAAAATAAGAATTTCTGAGTCTAAATTCAAGGTAGCATCCAAGCTTCAGGGGTGAAGTTTCTGTTTTGAAGATGAATGTTTTAAGGCAACTATAACTATTCTGGCTGTATGCACCCTCAGCACAGGAAGAATTTACTTCTTATCTTTTCAATTATCTCCAGGTCAAACATTATATTTACTGACTACCTACAATTGAGCATATTGGCAGGATACCTCTGAAATTCTCTTTTTTAGGTGTTTGTTGTAACAACAAACTTTTGCACTGGTTAGATGTGGAAAAAACACAAGCTTTTCACCCTCCATTTCTTTCATATTCTTAGCTGACAAAATGCAACAGGGATAAAAATAGAAGTTGTTTTACCAACATCTTTCCACAATGAGTTTGTTGGTTTGTTGACTAGGTCACTCTTCTGAAAATACTTGCTCTTACTTGGATTTGATGTTCTCGAAAGTCTTTTCCAACCTTAACAATTCTAAGTGCTGCACTCTACAATCATGTATCCTTCATATCCAAGGAAGGAAAGGTCACTTAACACCTTATTTGGTAGCCAAGGTCAGGGCCGAGCTTCAGGACTCATATTCCAGTTTAAGAGACATGACACCAACCATTTGAAGTTGCCTGTTTGTAAGCAAAATGGAGATGCAGATGGACCCAGCTCTGGACTGGTTTAAGCATCAGATTGTTTCAGCTGCTGTTAAGTGCAAACCCCTCTTGTACACCTCTAGATGTCCCATTCATTCAAGGGAACAGGGGCACCTGATTTTATATTGCAAACCCAACTCCAAGTGCTCCCCTTCTCAGTAGCACAGTGCACCCCTCAGTGCAAACGTTACGCTTGGCTCCAAGTGAGGAAGTTTTAGGCATTGCAGCATTAAACTGTATCTGCCTGAATACTTTTCTAGTTCTTAAGACAAGTGACTCTGAGCACTGTATTCTATCATTCTTCAATTTTCTTTCATTAGAAAAAAGTTACAAAAATTGCCACAAGCTTTGGATTATAAGAAAAGGCAGAAAAGCCAGAAAAAAGTGGGCACTTTGCTGCCTGCATAAATGAATAGAAGATGCATATGAGTTCAGAGAAGAGGAAATTATTCCTAACACCTGTGAAGGATGTATTTCAGAGTGGTTAAGATGATTTCAGTTTGGAGATTAATGCTAAAAGTGAAGAGAGTGGTTGCAGGATAGAAAGACGATTTGTGAGTGTTATCTGGGATGGAATCTTCCAGTTCGGGAAAGAATTGTAGTATGCCAGGGCAATCTTAGGGCTATTTTGCACTCATATATCATACTTGTAATTTGATGGAGAAAAGATTATAGAAAAATGGGTAAGGAAATTATTTAACTTAGGAGCAATGTAATTATTGAGACATAATTCATACAAACAGCATCCCTGTTATTGGCTATAAATGCCTTTTGGCTTCTACTTGTGAAGTATAAATGCATTTTATAAACCTCCCTCCTCACCTGTGTTTTGAGAGGACATATCCTGTAGAAAAGGCCTCTTCTTAAAAAGGATTAAGGGGACAGTACCTTCATTGTGGTAGTCACACTGCAAAAGGAGAAAAAGACAATGATGTCCTCTGTGGCAGCCAAGTCAGCATCCACTCAAGTTCTAACATCTCAGAGGCTAAGTGCACAGTTAGTTTTCTACACAAAAAGATAATAAATAATGCAATTAGATTTAAAGATTTCAGAGTATTCAGCAAGCACCAAGCAAACAGAAATCCGTCAGGAGAGACTGAAGACCATGCTGGAGAATATTTGCTATATAGAATATTTGTAAAGTACACTGGAAAGAAAGGGAATAAAATGAGAATCAGCAATAAGAACATTGACTTAATGTGTGGACATAGGAATACTCCATGTTTTTCTTACCTAGATATTCCATCCCTTCCCACCATTAGACTGGATTGCCATGACGCAGTGCTTGCAGATTTTTCAGATAATCCAAACATTAAAAAACCAATGATGCCTTAACTTGCAAGAGAAAAATTTTAATTCCTCCTTTTCCATTGCCTTTATTGTCATGATAAAGCCATGTGGTTCCTTCAGATGAGCTTACACTGTGTTTTCTTTTATTGCTGCTAAAGGCCTCCTCTGTTCTCTTAGATTTTTGACCAGGTTCCTTGCTGCATTCTCTGCTCATATAAAATACAGCTGCCAAAATAGCTGTGTCAGTTGATATGAAAGGCTTGCTTCTGTTCTGAAGCTCTTTCTCCTTCTCCTGTTTCCTACTACATCAGAGTCAGCCTTTATGTTTTGCCATTGTACTCACCTTGGAACCTGTCCATCTTCGCTCATATAGCTGCTGTGGTAGCAAACACCTTTCAAGTTCCCTCTGGATTACCCTTTAATGCTACAATAGGCTGCTCAAGTTGATCTTGCCATTAACAGCTAAGGAAAGAAAAGTCAAAAAACACCAAAAAATGAGAGAGCACTCTGGTATGAATTCACTAGCAAACAGGATGGCTGATATAGATCAGATACTTTAAGTTTTCTAAAGCCATTGAGAACTGCATACTTAAATGCCTGATCTTCCTTGCTCTATTTTTGTCTTATCATTCTTCTCCTCTTTTGCTGCCATCATTTACTGTATCGTAGCTCAGGCAAAATATTTCTTGTGGCAAGTTTTCCACCTGAAAGGGAATGCTCATATTGCAAACACAATGAAATTTTTGTTTTGATGGAGCCCTCCAGGAACTTGACAAAAGATATGTTATTACTATAATATTTTAGAAACTACAACTGTTAGATAAACTAGTTAAACTACATCTTTATAAAGAAGGGGGTTCTGTGGTCATATAGTTTTGCAAAATATTAAAAACGTTTGAGCTATCTGATGACCCAAATGAACTCAGTTTGAGATAGGCTCTGTCCATCATCTGTTAAGCAGGATATGACTCCTAACATAAAAGTGAAAGTCAAATTCCACTGAATAATAAAATGTATTGTATACAGAAAAAGTACTTCAGATTTTCAGTTTGAGCAAAAGGGACAAACATATATATCATAGTTTAGAGCCATCAGGAAATAACAATTTCCATTTCTTAACTACTGTTTTCCACACGTTTATAGTGCAGTTACCTTTATATGTATTTAATTATTTCTCAGATAATGTAATACACTCTAACACTAGCTTTTCTATTTGTAGTAGCCAAAATTTTAAAATAGTCTTTAAAACAACAGCAAAAAAGTGTTTAAAGCTGAAAACGCAGTTTTGCAGATGAAAGAACCTTACATTTAATTATTCCAATTGGGATCTCTAAGAGCATTGAGCAAGCTCACTCAGTCCCCAAGCTCACATTTGCAGGAGGAAATTCAAAAACCGCTGAACAAATGCATACGTTAAGCAACCTGACCTTGACTCTGTACTCTGCACATTATGCTAGTGATGTCTTTGTAAACTGTTGTTTCGGCTGAGTTAATGAGTACAATTCCTAGACAAGATCAGACTGAGAGCTCAGGAGAATGCAGGTGACTCAGAGCTAATGCAATATCAGATGGTGCAAAAAAAAAGAGCAAAGACACACACTCCCTTTTGATTTCTCTGAGGGGGTAAACAGATACAATGAAAAAAAAAAGTCTATTGAAGAGAGGGAGTGGGAAAATATGCCTTTGGTAAGTGTAGGGAGTTAAGAGGTTTTGTGCTGCAATTCATTTTCAATATTTTGTGTAAAAATCTGCTCAGAGCATCCTGAAGAGTCTCTCACTGGGAAATCTCACTGTAGGAAGTAGCTGCTAATTCCATTTTAAATTAGTATGTGTTCCTGAAGTACAACCTTGGCGTTTTAAGAACATGTGTTCTTAAAACGCCAAGTTTGTACTTCAGCATTCTACTGAATGCTTTAAGCCAAGTGTTCTTCAGCTGCTTGAAGGTAAGGGTGTGCAGCATGGTGGTTATCCCCTGGAGCTGACCTCCAAGGCCTGCTGTGTGTTTGGTGAGGGCCTAATTGCATCCTTAGCACACCAGACATTTTTAAAACAAGCTACAACACTCAGCTGAAATCCTTTACCCTACACACCAGGAAGTTGGGAATATTCAAAAGACTTTGACTCAGCTTTGAAGGAGAATTTGTCATACTGCAGAGAAAACCAGAGGCTAATCAAGAGGCATTTTACTGAGAAAGTCAATGATAGTGAACTAAGAGAAATAATTTAGTGTATGAACCAGATAAAAATCAAATTTAGGTCTGGAAATACCTAGACTACAACTGAAATATTTAATGGATTTGAAATAGCTAGGAGAGGATAAAAAAGGCTGTGTTTTTTCTTTACCCTGAAGGTCAGGGTAAAGTGTTTAGTTTTTCACCCTGAAGGTCAGACTGGAGAGGTGTGACAAATGCATGGGAAAGCTGGACAGCAGGAATTCAAAAAAGAATAAACATATTGTGCCTTTTTTGATATTCTAATTGCATTTCTTCCTTCTGCTTCTTCAAATCATATCTGACACTTATATAGTTGGATTATCCTGATAGATTGCAAATGTATTCCAGGGTTGTAAATGTATTTGGCATATTAAAAATATGATCATATTGGTCAAAAATATCTGCATCTTGTCCTTCTAAGGACATAATTTTTTTTTTTTTACCAGTAAGTCATAAATAGGAGAGGTGTTTAGTTTGTGCTCTTACTTTGCTCAAAACATTATTTTACTACATGGTTTAGATCTGTCATTTCACTTGTCATGCCCAGTGGCTGTGATGTCCTTAGCATTCAATAGTATGAATTTTTTTTTTTTTGCATCCCTGTATTACTTTCTGTGAATTTAAGACCTGTCATGCTGACAAATGTTTAATTCTCTTTAAGCCTGATAGAAGAGACTATGTTTTTGTCCTGAAAAGGCAGGTTTTCTTCATCACAGAAAAACTTATTATATTTTTGCATGTTACTAATACCATTTTAAATTACAAAGATTAAATTATCATTTCAAATAATAAAATAAATAAGTAAATAATTAAACAGCAAACTTTATTCCATATTTTCTAATTATTTTATTATGTTATTTTCTAATAATTTTATTATTTTCTTTACTACAACACTTCTATAAACCATTTTTGGATCTGTGTTTATTGTACACAGATTTCATTTTCTTTTGGATTTTTTTTTGTTTGTTTTATTCATTTCATGTTTGTAATGGCATGATGGAATTTATATCCTGAGCTGCTACTTGCAGTTTTCAAATAAAATGCTCTTCACAGTCTGCAACATCCTAGGTAGTGACACTGCCCTTTAGATTTTTATTTTAAAGATGGAAGAGAAGACATGTACAGATGAGGGTTCTAGATACAGTTTTGCACCCTGTTTATAACAGTTCAGGTTCTATAGTTAAACTAAATCTATAGTCAAGGTATAGAATGTTTCTGATGTCATTGCATTTTATAATACTGTTCATGAGAATACATGCATGCAAACTCCACAGAGCAGAATTAAATGTAGATAGGAAAATGTATTAATCCCCTGGTTTTGTTGTTGTGTTACATATTTTGTGTGAAAGCATTAGAATTTTTTCCATGCAAAATAAAATTATTTTTTATGACCAGAAAGGATACATGCACCCTCTCCTAGTTTATGCTGACAAATAAATCAGGTGGGAAGTTCCACTTGTTTAGCTGCATCAGATATTTAAAGAAGCTGAAGACCTTTGTCCGCGCAACCCAATCCAAAGTAAAAATACACAAAGACCAATAACGATAAGAAAATGTTTTCATAGAAAGACCATTAACCTCTTTCTGTTGGACTATGTAGGAAATTTTTGAAGATATTTGTTGGCAATTACTTGGTGCTTCAAAGTAGCAGTACTTGTTCATCACAAGTATTACTCCGTAATTTCTCTGAACAATTCATCAACCATTCGAGTGCATTTGGTAGCTATGTAGCCTTTTTCTTGTAACTACTGCTTGAGAGGTTTGCTTAATGTTCTGTCTGGGGTACTCAGATCCAGCAGCTGTGTGGGCCAGACCTGTGCTTCAGGAACTCATCACCTGCAAAACAATTCTCTGTTGACCATGAGTGTATTCACCAGCTCAATCAGAAGCAGAAAGTTGTGGGTTTTTTTCCATTCTCCAGGACCTGCATGCTAAGCCTGAAACTTAGTTCCATGATGATTTAGGGGGTTTTAAACCATTAAATTGCAGTAAATGTATTTTACCTGGAAGACACTCTGCACTCATCTTCCTGTGGAACTGGCAGGTACAATCAGTGGAGGTAGACTTGAACATTATTGTTCTCTACTGCTTTTGAGATTAATTTGGGCATTAATTACATTTAAGAGACCTGAGAAAGACTTCACATTTGTTGCTCAATACATTTCTGTCAGGGTAGTTGTTGGATATAAAAAGTAAAAATTTTTGTATGATAAAATAGCTGGGCAAAAACATCAGAACTTAATCATTCATCACACTCTGCAATCCTATCTATATTATCTCAGAAGATATAAATACTAAATAATTAAGACCCACAATCTCTCAGCAAGTTGAATCTTATTATTTCCGTTTTATAGAAAAACTGCAGGGCACAAAAATTAAACACTTTGGTTAAGGTCACATCTGTTGAAGATGTGCAGATAGATTCAAACTCTGCTAATTCTCATTTTGTTTTTTTAACCAAAGAACAGTTTTTGTTCTGCAGCATTTCTCTCACTCATTAAACATCCCTTGCATAGTTTAAATTAGGAGCATCATTAAAAAGTGAAGTTAATTACCTTCTCTCCTTTTTAAAACCATTTGCTGATTTATAAATTGAATAGATCCAAGCAGGTTTTCTCATGTGTTTATAATGGTAAAACATCTGAACACAAATATGAAAATAATCATGCTGCTTCTCCATGTTTTCATGATCTAAACAGCCAATGACACCCACAGCAACTTTATTAAGACAAAGATTAGCAAATATAGGGGTTTAATTGGATTCTGTTTTCAAACATATCAAAGCCCTAAAAGACTAGTATTTACACTCTCCTTTATTTCTTCTTTACAGGCAAACCTGATGTTATGAAAATTAAGTCAGTGTTTGAACCAATAAAACTTCTGCATTTTTCTAGTGAAATGGGAGGGTAGTTTTTCACAGTAGGTTACGAAAGAATTTCTAAAATCACATTTTCAAAAGCAAGTACAGGGCATGGAGAGGGCAGAATTTGAAGATAGGAATGTTAACTGCTTAACAGAATACCCAGAATCTTTAGTAAATTCTTCTGGTGTATTCTTTGAATTTTTAGGTCCTTACATAAAAGTAAAACATTTAACCTACAGGCACTTATGGAAATATTTCATATAGAGCCTAGAGAGTCAAAGTCTCATTGAAGATAACTTAGGCAACAGCCTCATGTTCCTGAATTCAAATGTTTAGGCACCTGTGGGACACTCTACCCTCTCAGCTGCCGTGTAGGCTTTCTGTCTCTGGAGACCTCTTCATCCAAATTGTTGGTGAAGTCTCCAGCATGAAAATCCACACATTGGCTCCTTGGCTCTGAGGAAGCCACAGACCTTTCTACTGTGACTGTGCTACCAAAAACCTGGGGACATCTCATTACCCTTCTAGGATTCTCAAATCAAAATGTGTTCTCCCTATAGTATATCTCACCCCCTCATGATTTTTGGAGCATGACTGAACTTCACATAAATCAGCATGGAGAGAGAGAGAGGAAGGATACTTAATTGACATGTAGCTGAAAGCACTGACTCATGATGTCACAAGATGACCTTAAAATGTGTTTTATTTCATTTCAAAACAGATATTTTCCCATTCTGCAATCTGTCACATGAAGCTGCTGTATTCTAGGATGAATCACAGATGGAAGATTTTGTCTCCACAGCCACAATGTTCTGGTGAGAATCACATTCTGTTACAGTAGTCAAGTATTTAAGTATCACCTGTGATGCACAAAAACCTTTATTTCTAAATTCCTCCTTACAGCTTAGTTGTTAGATTTCTTTCCTGGAAGATAAGAACCCAAATTACACACAGAAGGTATTTGGATTTTATTCTCCTATTTTCTAGAATGGCATTTAAGACATGCTCCTTACATTCTCCACCTGCCAATCCAGAAAGAACTGACCCTACTTCATCCACTTGACTCCACAAGAGGATTAATAACTCTACATCCCTAGAGGAAATAAGAAATAAGCATCTAGTCTCCCTAAAAGACAGCTATTTTGTGAATTTCTTACTGAGTAGTCTCTCTCTCTCAAGTGCTAAAAAACTACTTGAAAGATATCTCTCCTTAAATATGAAAATAGATTAGACAACCAATTTAGAAAATATGCCTAACTTTTAGAAGACTGAAATCCCAATTAAAATGTCTAGGTTAGTTTTGAAAACATTGATGGATTTCTAACGCATATGGATGTCAGGTGATTTTTAAAAGTGTGACCTTATTCCTTCTATGAATAGGATGAATTTCACTAAGCTTACTGTTTTGACATGGGACTTTGTAGAATTCTGCAACATACAGCTCAAGCTTAAATTACACTTCTTCTCAAAACTGTTAATATGTACTAAATCAGGAATTTAATGTGGCAATCATCATTAGACTCACATAGTAAGAGTTAACAGGGGTTTTTTGTGTGTAAAAGAGTTAATTTCATTAAGATTCTTTATTAAATGGCTAGTCCAAAATTAGGTGATTTATTTATACTTCATGTAAAGCAGTTATAAAATACTCTGTAAGAAGTTTTAAAAAGCTACTTTTATATGTAAAGTCTTTGCAGAGAAATGGAAACACATGCTGACACTTAATATTTAATCTTCTTATTGTCACAACACCTTTTTTTAGCTCTTTTTTCTTTAGCTCCCACAGAGAAGAGATTCTGAAAGAAAATAGAAATGAGTCTTCATTAATCCTGATTATCCTTATAACTAAGTTTATCAGACAATATTCTGAGCTTAATAAGAGCATATTAAAGTTATAATACAGAAAAAATAATTATCTGTGATCACTGCTGTAATTTATATGTCATTAAAAAGATAGATTTGAATTGAAAATCATGTTTTGGGGAAATAATCTGAAGTAGCTGAGAGAAGAAAACTGAAGAAGGAATTTTGGGAAAATTTTTGCCCCAGAGACAACGCCACAACCGAAAACTTTTTAAATTTAAACTTTCTCAAAAATAACCTTTGTTAATGAATTTTAATAGCAACGTGCTACAGTGGCATAACTACACTGATAATGCAGTAAGAAAGAGCTTAACATGGAACAGAACTCCATACATTTTTTTTTCTAATGTGTAACTGATGTAGTCTACTTCTTCTTATTGATTTCTTTGGGTTTATGGGTTTAGATCCATGTCACTTGAAATATATCTGAAAGTAATGAATAGATGAACAGAGACTTCTAATTCTACTCTTACTACCAAGTGTCTATATATAAAGTACATACAGGCAGAAAAAAATGTAACAATAATACTAATACTACTACTACTACTAATAATAATAGCTGTACTCTATATCAGCTTGCAGTATATTTGCTTAGTCTGCTTTTCCTCTGTGCCCATCAGTGTTATCCTTCTTCATATCACCTTGAGACTAAAAACTGCTTTTTCCAGGCTTTGAAGTCATACTAGAATAGAAACTGTATTTTCTCAATTTAAAAAACGTGGTGTCAGTAAAAGAAAGTGCATGACAATCTTTCAAACAGGAAATCCTTTACACACAAGATCCATGCAGTGTATTATTATTACCTGTACATGCCTCCTGTGAGCAAAGTTCTGACCCCGTTGCCCTTTTGTGTGAAGTAGTAGAAGTGCTAATGAATTGTGATTCATAAGGATTGCCACAATGTCTATGCTGTGTAAGATCTTTGCTTCATAGTGGATCTGTCCATGCTCAAGAAGTGAGCCTGCTCTGCTCCATGTTGATTTTCAGGGCACCAGTGCAGTCAGCCCCTCAAAGCCATGCTGAAAGGCTGGATACATCAGCTCAGGTAAATTACAGCTGGTGCTCCCATGATATCTCAACTAAAATGATTTATTTTGGTCTTATTTGGAAAGCAATCACATTGAGGCTATGATCTGGTGATCTGGACCTACCAGAAATGCAAATCAGAGTTTCTTCTGCAGTTACTACAACCTACTATGTGAACTTGACATGACACTGAGATTAGGAAGTAATCTGATAGATCACTTTTTGATTTTTGCTTTTCCAGTCTGCTGAATCTCATCTGCGCTGATTTGCAAGCCCAAAGCTGTCACAGATCCCAATTACTCACTTAACAGAGGATTCAGTCAGTACAAGAGAAACAGTTACATGATATTAGTTACATGATAATTTCTGTACCTACTTTAAGAATGCTGTACAAAGAAGGTGAGTCTCTTTAACTCCATTTTTTGTTTGAGGAAACTAAATCAACGCATAAGATCTGACTTGCTAGTGTCCCCATCAGCTCTTTCAACATTCAAGTAGACCAGGTAAAATGTCACCAACACTCAAATTTATAATAGGTTGCTGTCATTTCTAATTTCTGTCAGAAGTGACATCACAGCTTCTCTTATATGGTAGTCTGAAGTATAGTTTTATATGTAAAGGAATTAAATGATACTTTGAAAGTGTAAAGAAGTTTACAGTGAAACAAACCTGTTCCTTTTGATGTAGAGGGAGATTTTATTTATGTAACAAAAATCTTTCATTTATAGCAAAATTAAATACCAGACTAGTCATTATTCTTTCTACAGTTTCTTAAAAAACAGGTTTGTTTGCAGGTAACATATCTAGCTATACCAGGATTTCCAAACCTAATGACGTATTGTAGCCAAGTGTGTCCAGCACAACTTCTGCTCCCAACACAAAATAGGCTGCAGTCATGGTTCAGACCCATGTGGCATCATCAAAAGAAGAAAAAAAAAATTAGAAAAGGTAGAAAAGAGCATTTTTTCAAGACTATTTCAAACCTTCCACGTTAAGAGCTTTCTGTCTTGGGAGAACAAGCAGCAAGTTCTTATACTGTATTGGAAATAGCAGTGAAACTCGGGAGCTGCTTTCCTACAGTCTCCTAATAGGATTTTTTGCAATCAGTACTGTATTTTTTCACCTTATTTTTGGGGTAGAGCGCATTACTTCTTCAAGCTTTGCAGTACTGCTGTGATTCCTAGAAATGTATCTCCTTGGGAAAATGGAAGCTCTGTGTATTCACAGTGTTGCAGAACCCAGGAACCTCAGGCTTCCTGGATTTAGGTTTGCCATGAAATTGAATCAAAACCAATGCTGAAAACATTTTGAATAATTTTATGGTGTGGGATTTTTTTTTGTGTGGGAATTCATATGCGTGTATGCAAGCATGCAGTAAAGATACTAAGAGGCAGAAATTATATTGGTTATACTCTTTCTTTACCATTCTTCAATTTTATAGGGTCCCAGGAGTGAGGTGCACTGAACTCTGGCAATTCTCATCCATGTTTAACTGCTCCTCAGCAGCTGTCTAAGCCAGAGCAGTTCACAGCATAGGTGTACTTTCCTGCCATGTTTAGCTGTTCAGATCTATGTTCTATAGTGTGTCTGGGACGTTGAACAAGCTAGGATTAGAGATGTTGTTCAGCTGTTTGATTGCAATAATGCTACTTCCCTCATCACAGACATTTTGATTGGAAATCTGCAGTGAGAGTCACAAAGGACAATGTTGATGTAATTAGGATGCTAAAATGACAGTGACAGCATGTTAGTTGACCTGTGGGAATGACATCCAAATAGTGGGTTTCATACTCTGTATTTACCACTGAAATACACCTTCAGACTTAGGACGCAATACAGCAAACATCTGCCACCCTTATTAAAGAGAAAGTGGAATAACAAGGAGGTTATTTAGGGAGTAACAGCAGCTTTCAAAGCAAAAGGCAAAGTGCTGATCAGTGAATACAAAGAAAGTCCATGTTTGTGCTTCCCCTATCTTAGAAAAAAGTCAATCCATTTTCCTATCCCAAGCAGCTGTTTGTTTAGGAGACTTTTCCATTAAATTTAAAAGGGAGAGGGCTAAGAATTGCCTTCCCTGTATCATTTATTTGTTACACTACCCTTGCCTTGCTTTGTCTAAGTGATTTTCTTCCCTGGCAGCCACAGAAGGAATTAGTTTAGTCTGTTGTACTCAGTTTGATAATAGTCATACTCTATATCATTCTGTGGTTTGGTTTATTATGCTGCTTTATGTGAAATCATAACTTGACCTGTTTGGTGTATAGGTATCTTTATACCCTAGTGGTCAAATTTATACTATGGCAAATCAAAAGGGAAAGTTTGAGAACTGTAATTCCCAATTACATATGAAAGTTTACAAATTTATTATAGGCATATTAAAAGTGAGATCCAGTATGGAACCTCACTAAAGATCAGAAGAGGACCAGGTAGATGTTGGACCAGATGCAGGCTCTGGATCAGGCATGTTGAGGAAGATGGGAAAAAGCAGCTTGCTTCAGAGCATCATCACTGGTCACAGTGCTTTCACCTGCAGCCAGAGTCATCCAGAAGATCTGAGAAGCAGGACAGTGAGGAAACTTGATTTGTGAGCAGACAGAGCTGACCACAGACAGAAGAACATAATACCTCTTATTTCAAATGAGGTATTTTTGATGATTAAGCTTTATCTTTCATATTTTTTAGATTCTGTACTGCCTTAGTGTGTGACTCTGAACTTCATATAAAGTGTTAGCAAGCTCTCTTCACAGTTTAGTTAGACAAAACAATCCTTTTCCAGCTTGAAAACCAAGGACACTGTTGCAGCTTTAGGCTCAAGAAGTATAAACAACAGTGAATTGAGGAGAGCAATCTGGGGTGATGGGACTTCACAACCTGAAGATGTAATTGGACAATTGACCCCAATATGTAAATGAACCAAAGCTTGCAAAAGTGTGAAAACTCGTGACTGGTTTTGCATCTTGCGTCCAACTTGTGCAGAGCCACAACCAGGCCCTTGTACTGCCCAAGGTGTATCCCTTGAAAGCCTTTTAATAAAAACCTACTTTATTCCTTTAACTCTGTCTAGCCCATGTTCCAGGTCAGCCTCTTTAGGCATCATTTGCATGGCAATCTACACAAAGCCTGCAATCACAGGTCCAGAAAGTGTATACAAAATAAAGTGTTATAACCAAATTCATGGGTTTTTTAGTTCAAGTGCATGCTCATTAACTGGGTAATGATTACACCTGAAAGTGTCAGTGATTAGATTCTGCAGTCATTTTTAATTTGAAGTGTCTGCTGCTGGGGTAACGAGGTCCAACTCTAGCAATGAATGAGTAGAGTGAGGCTGGTATAAAATGCATGTAAGATTAAGAGCCTACATGAAATGTCAGAGATGTAATGCACCCTGCACCTTGTCCCCATAAAAGTAACTCTAGCACCCTTCGTGTAAACATGTGTAGGCATGGAAATTAATTCTGCATAATAAATAACATAGCAAAGCCATGATCCTTCAATTCTGATTCAATTATACAGAATAAATAGCACAGTAGGACATATATATATTATGTCTTTATTTCTTTTAACAGAAAAATAACTATAAAGAAACTGCTTCTTTTCTGCCACCTTTCCTCTAGATGAGTCTGGAGATCCTGTCTCTCCTGAATGCTCTTGAAGTCTTAAGGCTTCAAATTCTTTAATGCTCCTTGTCTGACTATTAATAATCTTTCCCCTTTCTCAAAGGAGCAGTACAGAAAGAAAAAAAAATGCAATGTTTCCAAGTCCTTTTCTCCCAGTCTTTTCATAGATCTATATTTCATCAATTTCCTTTTATGAAATAATTGTTGTTGAATTAATATGTGGGGCTTTATCAAGAACAATCAAAGTTCTGCTAATGTGTCTTAAAATATGTAAATGCTCAGTAAATAAAAACACTCTAATATATGACAAAGGCTAGGAAAAGAGGCATTGGCAGCGTTATTTGGATGCTTCAGTGAAGTGGTTTGTATGTTGCTAGAGCTGACAGATTTCCCTAGTTTTTTCTAATTCTGAGAAATTGAAAGGTTCTGACATTGCCCCAAAAAGAAAAGGAGTAAAGATGAAAATAGGGTCAGAAGAATTATGAAAAGGGAACCGTAGAAGGGAAAAAAATAATAGAGAGGCGGTTAAGAGAGGTCAATCTATTAGTAGGATCATAATATCTGAGGTTACCACCATAAGGAGAAGCATTGTATTGTAGAAGCATTGTACATGTACATGTTCAGGTACAAGCTCTTTAAGACACGTCCTCTGAGGTGCCCCTTCCTGAAATCTTAGGGGACACTGGGAAGCTTAGGGGACACTGGTACTCCTGTGGGTGCTTGCTGCTAGAGCAGCAGTTGCTGGATTGTCTCCTGATAGAAACTACTAATTACTCAGGCTATGTCAGTATCAAGGTGAGATACATTTCTTCCCCTCTTTCTTTCTTTTAGAAGGTAATTCAGTCTTGCAGCTCATGAGAGGAATGTGATGCTATTGTCATATCCCACCCTGACAGCATCCTGACCGTGTGTATCTCTCCGCCAAGCTTGACAGCAGAAGAAATCCTCCAGCCACTAAGGGAACTTTAATGATTGCTGGGATAATTTTTGTCCTCTGCAAGTTTTTGTGATATTAAAATATTCCCTTTTTGTCCAGAGCAAAACTGAAATCGTTCAAACTAATCTTTCCCTAATGAGGTACACTGATATTAAAGCATCTTTGTGCTTTCTTTCAAATTGAAACAAATTTGAAAATTTGTTTCAAATATGACAAAATACATCCCTGAGAAAATGTTAGCAAACCCGACTTTCCCAAGTAGATTTTTGTGTTGACAAATTTATAAGAGAAAAAGAAATTAAACATTTTTTGGTCGAGTCTCTTTGAACTTTCATAGATCAAAATATAGTTTTATGCACAATGCATCAAAAAATAATTTTAGAAGCAGTTTATGAAGAGAGAATAGGGAACAAAGGACACAATTCATCTTGTCCAATGAAAATAAGAAATTCATTTCCACCATAGTTTATAGCTTCTATGCAGTAAATCTGAGTTTGTCCTTCACTGGCAGAAAACAGGTTATACACTGCAGGATTTTGGAAAATAAATTTTAAAAATTTACTCTTCAAATAATTATAGCAATGGAAAGGTTTTTATTGTTCTTAAATACTGTAAGTCAATCTCTTCCAAAGCTAAATTCTGATCCACATTTTCCTGCATGCTGTTATTTTTATCTAGTTTCCCTTTTATGCGGCAGATAACAGTAATGTAAAATCCAAAAGGGAAAATAAATCTAGCTGGAGTAATCATATTATCAACACATCAGCTCTGCAAAACTCTGTTGTGCTTCCTTGCATAAAATGACAATTTAAAGTCTCTTTCCAGAAGTCTCATGGAGATTATTGTATTTTATTCTCTATTTAGGATTAAAAAAAAAGTCTTAGACAACCTATTTGAAGCCTCCTAGTGAAATACTTACAGTTTAGTTCAGCATTATATGCCAGTTTCAGAGAGGTTGAAGTGTAATTTATTTCATTTTACTTTCATCAGCAAATCAAGCTCATCCATCCAAAACCAGCTTCTCTGGATGCACACATTTCATTTGTTATCATTTTAGGTAGCACAGAGTGCAGTCAAATTCCAATATCTGTCAATCGCACACAAGTATTGTTAAGTAATATTTTACTTTCTATTTAAATGCTTACACCATAAACATTGAATAAATACTTGCTTAGCATTCAAACAAACAGCTTAAAGCAGCAAAACTGCCTTTAGACTATATGGAGTTTTCTAATTATTTGATGGGTATCTAAAAATTCTATTTTCCAGTTAATATTAAATTATTTTGAATCTATAAAAAAGCATTCTGCACTGTAGTTACACCTCAAAAAATCCAAAGTAACTCAATTTTAAAAAATACTCCTCTGATCTTCATATCTTTCTCTTGATTTGTTGTAGCAAATTCTACTTACATTTTAATCTTCTCTTTTGGCATTGCAGAGCATAATTTCAGAACAATAAATAGCAAAACCAGATGCTATGGTGTTGAACATGACATAGGAACCTGAATAACTCAAAAAACAAACGGACGATATGTAGAAAAAATTTAAATTTAAAAAGCTTCATTCTAACATGTTCTTATAATTTTTTATTATTTTTTAAACATGCTCATAAGTCTTAGACATCTGTATTGGTGACTAAAATGAATCCACTTAAAATAGCTTGTTGAAGACAATTGCATTTGTCTTATACATGACTAAAAATCTTAAAGAGCAGAACACTTGAAAGAAACTGGCTGGTAATAAAAAAGAAGTTGATAATAATTGCTGATGCTAAAAATGCAAAAGAGGGACAGAAAATGAATAAAAATTCAATTGGAATTTAAGAATCGTTTATCTTTTAAGCTTTCTATTCATATCAGCTGTATCAATAAACATGCTTGTTTGCTTAATGGAGAGTAAATTCACCCAATTCCCCCATGACATATTTCATCAGAATTCTAGTCTAAGCAACTGCCTTCTGTTCCTTCCTAGACTTTTTCCAGAAATGTAAAGGCAGATTTCCATCTCCAGTAATTTATACAGAGGTTTCATGCATCTCATGCTGTAAATAATTTTCAGGATTGCAGGATTTAGCCTGCTGCTGTGTTTCCTGCCGAAATAATTGTTTCAGAGCAATATGTTCTTTCATGTCCTCTCTGACAAAAGAGTTAAAGGACATGAGAAAGAAAAAGATTTTATTTCTCCTATAATTATATTACCTGTCTCTCCTCTCTGCCTTGTTTCCCCATCCACACCTCCCTGGCTCAGTGACCCTGTGAATTCAGTGCTCTGTTTCCCTCCTCCCTGTTTGCCAGCACGGTAGTAATAGTGACTCCATTGCCTTCTGCACCCACTGGCTGTCACATTGCAGCATATCTCAAAATGACAAGAAAACAGTAGCACTTCCCATTGGATCACAGCCTCCATCCAGGGCCAGCAGCTTGGGCAGTGATGCCTAAACATTCGTAAGTTTATTGTGTGTGTGTGTGTTTGCATACTACACATATAGAGAGGTAAGGGTATGGATACAAAGAAATATAAAGCATAATTGATAAATCACATTTCAGGGAATCTAAGGAATTAAGTGTGCTAGAAATACCACATAAATAGTGCAAGTATATATATATATATATATATATATATATATATATATATATAAAAGTATACATAGAAGTATGTATTTATAAAATACTGTAGGTGTGAAAACTGAGAAACACTTCAAAAAGGTGATTAAATCCTTCCTGAAGTTACAGACTGTGTGTGGCACTGTATGTGTGTGTATAAGGGAAGGTGTTTATTATTTGCACCTTGTTCCAAATTTTAGATTCCCTGTGCTCTAACTTACATCTGTCTCGTTGTATCCTGAGTTGCCTTAGGATTTTTATTTCTAAGTTAACTTTAAGGAACACAAAGGAATAGCTTTTGAGCTCTCTTTTTTTTCTCTTCTTACATGTTGCTGCAATCCACTGAAAGAACAAAACCCTAACCATACTGAAATTAATAGGTTTTCCAGTGTTTCTGTGAGCAAGATTTCATCTCTGATACTTCTTGTCTTTCAGCAAATCCAGCTTTGCTGGTAGAATTTTAACTATAGCTCTGCAAAAGGGTTGGGGTTTTCTTAAAGATCAAGGTGTCATTGACTTTAATCTGATTAAATCTTCCATTTCCTTGTACTAATTTACCTCAACCAAGAAAATGTGGATGTATTTTCAGAAATTTGAAACAAAGATACATAAAAAAGATATCTGATCTGAATAAATGTGATATGACAACCTTCTCGTGAAGTTTGTTTGAAGAAAAATTCTGTCCCACAGATCCCACTGCTTTGATGCAAATTTAAGTCATAGTTGTCAAATAGTTGTTCAAATTTTCATGATATTGTAAAAATGACTTATCTTTCCTGGACTTGATTTCCACCCCTCCTTTACTCTACATAAAGCAGCTTCAGTAATAATTTTCTGACTGTGTTTTGATTAAGACTTTATGCTAGCAAAAGTCCAAAAGATTCTTTAGGGAAAGGCATTTCAAAAGTGAATGTATTGTTATTACTAGAGCAGCATTTATTTTGCTGGTACTCTTCATTGGTAGATTTGAAAGTATTTTATTAAAGGAAAGTGGTCTTACACTTTAGCTATCTATGAAAGTTATTAGTGCCTAACTCAAATTAAATTCTGCTCAACTAAACTCAGGTTAAACTGATAATAGAGTCAGGAAGTTCTCCACCACTTTGTTCTATGTGCTGTGTATGAGACTTGCCAGGGCATCAGCAGGGTATAATTGCCCTGGTAAAACAGTGCTGTCCAGCTGGCCAATGTGCTTGTCAGTGGAATAAAGATTTCCTAACATTATTATAATTGCTTTTGATTAATCTTCCTTTAGGAGGACTTACAAAAGGTATATATTCTAGCAGAAATTCCATTCAGTTTGGTTGGGAAGAAGTCTTTGTGGTACTATAATATTTGTTTTGTGTGACATTTGACTGTAACTAACCACAGAGATCAAAAGCTGTCCTCAACAACCGCCAACTGCTGACCATCAGCAGGTCTGGTTGTTAGACCGAAAACTTCCTTAGGGTTCCTGGAGCACCAGAACTGGGGTATGTCTTCCTCCATCCTTCACCAAGATACATCCAGTGATCTAAAGGACTGGGTCCTTCTTGGAATTCAGAGCTGGGAATCCTCCCTCAAGAGCAGGGATCTAGACCCTTCCTTTTATGATGAAGTTAGGAAATTATACCTTTTGAAACACATCCAGAAAATTATTCACCCAAAATAAAGACCAGTTTTTGTGGTCTTTCCAACAATGGAGATTTAAACCCTCTCTTTCACCTTCTCTTTACAGGGTTGTAAACTGCATGAGAAAGGAAGCTGTCTCTCCCTTCTACTGCTGCAGATGCGCCCCTGAGCATAAATCATTAGGGAGTCAATAGGCAGGAGAAAGAGGTCAAAAGAAAATAATATTGTCTTGATTAGCACCTAGGCCTCCAGTGAGGGGAAAAGGATTGCTCACCTCTATTCCTAAAGCTCTTCACACATTGTAAAATCGACAGACATTGTTGTCTAGGAGCTAGAAAGCCTTTAAGGAAATTGAAATATCAAGATCTGAATCACTTGAGGTTGAAGAAAGATTCATATCTAATAGGTCATAGCTTCAATTTCTGTATAAGGGGACTTCATCCTATGCCTGTTTCCTTTAAATTCAAACAAACAAAAAGCAGCTGTTACAGTGCATTTAAGATGGGGTCTGCTCTTGCAGGCACATCTATTTCCTTAGGGCTCAGAGCTGGGGTAATAGCTAGTTTATCGATTTTGAAGTGGCCCTTCCTCGTGAAGAATGAGCCCCTTCTGGGAATGTGCTGGCACCAGGCAGCTAAGAGCACAGGAGTCTGAAAGGCAGAGGGTCAGAGAGAGTTTAAGCATGACCAGCACTAAAAGACAAATGAACAGAGGTTTTCAGGGTTGCAGGATTGCAACATGTCCCCTGATCCCTACCTAGTAGAGCTTGTTTCTGGTTTGGGGCTTCTTAGGACTTGGGATAGCCTAATCAACTAGGGATTTAGGTTCCTCTTAACATTTTTGTCATCAAATTTGTCCTACCCACATTTGCTAAACTGAATTAACTGCATGGATTCTAAGTCTGCTTGAAAAGGCAACTGCTTGCCATCACTTTTTTTTATACCAATTTCTTCAAAGCAAAGGAATCCAGCATTAAGTGCTGCTGACCTCATATGTAGACCCCTTTTTTAATCTTTTCCAGTTTATTTCCCTTGCTCTTTTTCTTTCTTTCTGTGTTTCCTCCTACCTATCTCAGCAGACTTTCTTTAGAAAGTTACTTTCTGAGTGAAATTGCTATATAAAGTCGTCCTTGCATTGTAGGAACAAAGGAAATCTCTTTCTTTCCACTTTTTAAATGCTTAGTTTTAATAGGCAGTCAAGTTGTGCCAGAGAAAGACTATGGGTTGCAAACCTTAAGATGAGAAAAATACTACATGGCAAATTGTATTTCTAAGACACAGCAAATAATTGTACATTGAATTGTTACTCTAGTAGCATAACATTCATTAATACATTATGGATTTTTTTTTTCTTTATTAAGAGTAGAATAATGTATGACACTAAAATCCAGTAATTGAACGTTAGAATCAAGTGCAAATTGAATATTAAAATTAAACTTAGACTGCAAACATTTAACTTGTCTTTTTAAGATGCTTAAAAGGTAGACAGTAAGCTAAAAAGTAGCAAATAACTTGAGCCTTTTCAAAAGAAATATGATCTCTGGACTAACTGCTGGCCTGCTTTGTGCAGTGTTGTGTCAGCAGCCTGTGCAGAATATTCTTTATTGCCATGTTCTAACCTTGAGTTGCTCTCAGAGGCATCAGTGTCTATGTTAACCTGGACAATAAGTAGTAAAAAGAAAACATCACCTTAGAACATGTCAGTGTTTGCAGCTACTGGAGGATTTTATCAAACAATTGTTCTTTCAACCCATTCCTCTTGTGAATTTGCTATTTCTTCACCGAAGGACTTCAGGTCCTTTCTTTTCCACAGAAAAAGTCTCTTCAGTGACTTTGTTAAGCTTTGTATTTCTCAGCTTGTTATACTTGTAGTTTTAGCTATCTACTCTTCCTTTTGTTGTGCACACAAAGAGAAAGTTATGTACACTCCAAGAAATTAATCACTGCTGTCTCTCAATTTTGTTTTCTCAGAAGAGTGTGCAGTTTGAGAGGCTGAGGGATTGTTAGTTTTGCTGGTTTTATAGTATAGAGTATCTAAAATATATATTGTTTATTAAATATGCTTTCATTCTGGTTTTATCATGCTTTAGGTTTTGGATGATTAAGTTTTTGTTTCAGTTTGTGTGCATGCATATGTTTAAACTTCTTATTAGGAAAGTTTCTGAATTTCCTTTTTGTTGATCTTGCTCTTTGTCCCCGTGTTTGAGTAAAAAGGCACTTGTATAAGATCTTAAAAGTCTTGTGCTCGTTTGCAATGTCCAAATTTTGCAGTAGAGTATAATCCTTATTGTGAATTACTAATCTTTCTCCAGCAAGACAAGTATTTCATTCAAGAGTCTTGTTTTATAATCACCTTCTATCTTACACTTAACAGCTTTTGAAATATTTGGTACTACCAACACAAGGAATCTTGAAAACATAGCTGTTGGTGCTATGAAAATGATTGGTGCTGTTTTTCTTTTCTTCCAATCAATGCTGGTGTCCTTACACACACAAGTGCTCTACAATCCATCAATTATTTGAATTGCACTTTTCAAGCAGCCATCGTTTTTGGCACTCAGTATATTACAATATGAAGTACTCTCTATGCACAGAATCTAACCCGAAGCTTTGAGTCACTGATGGGCTTTTAAGAAAGCTGGATCAGTGAGGAGTTCTGCTCAAGGCATTTAGACAACTAGAACCTGGATGAGGACTCTTGGCTATCCTGAATCCTCTTGAGAAACACTTAGTTACTTCTTAGCTATGAATAGTCAAGAAACCCAGTTCTGTTGATTGTATTGTAAAGCAAATGCCCATCCTTCCATTCTGTGAGGGGAAAAAATGTCTAATTTGCAAAAAATATGGATGGACATATTTTAAAAAGTAAGCCTATAAATTATCACCTCTCTTCTCTGTTAACATAGTAGTAAATGGCATTTTCCAATTCAGCCACAGAGCAGCTTGCAACTGATTTGAGCACTTCAGTGGCTTTCTTTTCTCTCTAGGGCAGTTGTTGTCTCACTGGCAACTAGGATCCATAGCACAGAAGATTTTTTAAATTAAAGCAAGAACATTGACCTGCATCCTAAAAAACCAGTTATATCAGTACAGATCCCAAACCTAGAGGTATAACGAGTCTCTTAAGGAAAAGGTGCTAGGCAAGCAGAGAAGTGAAATGTTAAGCAGAGATCAGATTACGGGGAATTTATAGCATTTCTTAAAGGCCTCTCAGGCTTTCTTTCCTGGCTACAGAGCTATCTCACAAGTTGTGTTGCCACTGGCAAAATCCTCAGATCTATGAAGGTTTATCTGCAAAAAAAGGCAGCATTAAATCTCAATTAAATTTTTTGAGCTTGCTTATGCAGCAGGATAGAGCAGTGTAACTACTGCACCTAGCCTGTAATCATATCTACACAAACAGCTGGTGCTGAGAGCTCCAAAAGCCTTGCTTTGCACAGAACTAATATACCCTAGAGTAAGTGTTCAGTATTATAAGTAGGCATCCTCTGCTCTTTCCTGATTCTGATTTATCTTCTTCACTGGAGGAGGTGTTTTTCCACTATAGAAGGGAACTATATATGAGGAAATCAGTCAGAAGCAACCATGATTTTTTGATGGGGAGTTTAACTTATGTGCACAGGAATGCCTATGGTTCTTCTTTCACTTCATGCTCCCTCTCTGTTTGGCTTTGCTCACTTCATTTTCACAGCCACTGTGAGTTAATCAGGGCTTTCTGGTGGGCGGGTGGCCATCACAAATACGTGGCTTGTGCAGGTATGTTATTCGTATTTCAGCTGGCCGGCTGCAGCTTTACAAGCCAGTAACAAAGCTGCTGAAGAGCTCTTTCTGCAAGTCTGGCAGAATCAGAGAGAACAGCAGTTTGCTGTTCCCAAACCACATGGAAAGAGGGGAGGAAGAGACCACTTGCTTTTGGAGCACTTTTCTTTGATCAGCTTCATTTTGTGCAGAGCCTTTTCAGGGCTTTTGAAAGAGGCAGGGACTGGCTTGTGCTGCATAACTAGGATGAGCTTTATATTCAGAAAGATAAAAAGCTATTTTCTAGCAAGGCAGATAAAATTTGCTACTAAGCTACAATGGTGAAGAACTCCATTTTCTATACCTAGCACAGTATCGAAAGCCATCACCCCTTTCACAGATTGCTGTCGGTCATAAACTAGCTGTGATGTGGACGAGCAGATGTGGAAGTTAAGGTAAAAAAAGGTTCTGTCTGCATGCTACCAAAGCTGGCAGTGCTGCTGAGGTTCTGACCACTTTGCATGCCATTTATTTTCCAGTTTTGCCAAGGGAAGGAAAGGGTACCTCCTGTACGCTCTGGGACGAAGTCATAAGCTCATGATTAGAAAGCAACACTGCTGCCATGTGGAGTGTCCTGACAATAACTCTGGGTTGCCTGGAAAAGTTTCTTGCTGATAGGACTGTATTTTTTTAATATGTGGCAGTGCTGGTAGACATAGAGTCACTCCAGTATGGACAGCAGTGCTTCAGCCATTTTCCCCTGCTGTTCTGAGAGACTCTGTGTCCCTGGCTAATGTCTTTTGCTGTACAGTTGGATCACAGTAAGAAACCACTGAGCTGTTGTATAAGCAGCAGGAGAGTGACAGTGTGTGACTGCCATGGAGAGAAGGAGAGGATAGATGAAAATCAGGGGGAAGGCTGGGGGCTGCTGAGCCATAGCAGGAAGTTGTGCACAGCACAGCAATTTGGGGAACAAAGCTGAGAATAGGGTTTTCTTCAGCAAGGGGTCAAGATTCAGACATTCACAAAAAAAGCAGCTGTACCCCATCTAGCAATTGACAGGAAGACTTAGGTTTAGCCTTTAACAATAGGGACTTTGTATTGCTGTGGTCCACATAATTTTTTGCTTTCCTTCACATTTTCACTCCATGTGCCATGTGGCTACTTCATAGTTTGCAAGACAATTTTGAGGATGGGGGATATTTTACTCATTTATTCTTCAGTTCGTTGCAGTTTTAGACTGCCAGTTTGTGTTCTTAGTAGGTTTGTTTTATAAGAATCTGTGTTTAATGCTATGAGCACAAGGCTGGAAGGAACCAAGTGAGGTCATTCTAGCCCAGCCCTAGGACCTGAGGGCACAATCTGATCTCTCATTGCTTAGTGGTGTTTTTCTAACCTTCTCCACCTTGTCTTACCAGTCTCCAGTGGTAGGGTCTGCACCATTCCTAAGCAATCTATCTTAATGGCTAACTGTCCTTGGGGTGCTTTTAGGTCATTTTTCTAAAACTGTTTGAAGTAAAATTTACCACCACTGAATAAAATTATTCTATACTATTCTCAGAGTGCAAATACACGAAACTGGAATCTGTGGAATTAACAACTCGAAAACAGAGGAGATGGAGAGGGGAAGAAAAAGAATATTGTAAACAGTAGAATAAAAATATGCAGTCTGAGATCAGCAGCTCATTCAGTTTTCAGCCTTTTAAATCTGTGTAGCTCTGTTGAGTCTTTTCATGCTGGGCTGTTTTCAGAAATCTGTGGACAGGCATGGAAATGTGTGGAAGCTAGCCTGTGTTTGGATGTTGGGGGGAAAAAATCCACTGTTCTGGTTGCAACAGAGGAAGCTTAACTGAGAGCAGTGAGTGTTAATTCCAATAAAAAGGAGCACTCTTCAGTTTCAGAGAGCTAAAGTAAAAACACTTGGCGCCATGTCCATGCAGCAGTGACTTGGAGATAAGAAGTTACACACTGGCTATCCTGAGGCAGTCAGGTTTTCTTCAATACTGCAGGTGAAAAAGGTCCAGCTAATTGGAAATGTGCTTTAAGAAAATCCAGCTGTAAGCATAAATGCAAATATGCCATGGCCAAGTCTGGTAAAACATGCTAGAGGACAGGGAAAGCAATCTTATATGAGCTTTCTTTCCAACAATAATAGTTGTTTGCTTGTGATTCCTATCAGTTCAAACTGCATTCAACTGTCCTTTTATAGCCCTGAAGTATCTGCCTAGACTGTCTGCTTCTAGAGGTACCTACCTCTGACACCTCTGTTAACCTCAAAGTCCTTCTGCTCTTCACCCAGACTGATGCCAGGAGTGATCCTCAGAGACTATCTTGAGGTTAAGTATTTATACCTGAGGAGTCCTAAGACTAGTTGGTGGTGAAGACAAGCGTTAGACCCAAACACTTAAGAATTCTAAGGTGTGAAACTTAACATGATTGCTTTTTCATTATTCAGTGTCCATGCTTTTAAGAATCTTTACTTCATTTTTTATTTTAAAATACTGTCCTTTTCATTTGGAAAATCTCAGTACTAGACTAGTAATGAAAGTTATACCTCTGCAAGTAGTGATATATTTTGGGCTACAGGCAAAACTTTGAGAAACTGGAGAAATTGGTGCAAAAAATGCTGGAGAAATAGGCATCAATATTATTGATGAGAAAGTTTATATTTTCTCCCCCCTGCAGTGTTGCATAATCAGAAAAAAACCAAAACATATCTCTCCCTTCTGGAATGACTGAGAAGTCCCAGTTGCAAGGAAAATATGATAAAACAGTTTCCATAAAATTCAATTTTATTTCTTAATAAATATAATGCATTCAAAAACAGACATTTTTTTGCAAGCCTTTCTGGGTAAACTTGGGGTTAACAGAGCTGATACCCCATTACTATCTCCCTGTTTGTGTTGCTGCTAAATGCAGTTGCTTGCTGATGGAATGCCAAGATTTGCACTTAAAAAGAAGCCTTGCTAAGTTTTGTAGGAGAAAAACAATCTTGTACTGATAAAATACTATACTTTCAACTTGGGAAAAAAGCACCTAGAAAATACTTGCTATGCCACAACACTCTGAAATGTACTTTATTACAAAACCATCAAAAGCACAGAATTCTTCCAGCTGGCAAAAATCTCAGTAAACACATCTCTTTGACAAAGTTCTCCTTTCAGACTCCGACATGCATGGGGGAGGGAATCCACAGAAAGGAAATTTGTGATTCTGTGGTGGAAGGAAAGCCATGAAAGAGGAAGGGTGAACTAAGGTGACTTGCCTGGATGGCTTGTAACAAATGTCTCCTTAGTACCACCTTTATAGTAAGAATTACAGTGAGATGTTAATGGTTATCTTGGGCACAAAAAAGGACATAAATAAATATGGAAAAGACTGCCCATTTTTGAGATTATTAAGAAAAAAATAGTCTATGAATTCTAGTGCACCATAACCTTTATGTCCTAGTAGTATACACATGCTACTTCTCAAAAAAATCCCTTCTAACCCAAACCATTTTATGAAGCTATGCAAATAATATTTGTCAGCACGTGCTTAACACATGCCTTCAATCTACTTACTGCTGCCTGACTGTGCCCAGGACTCAGTCCCAAAAGCCATGAAAGCAGAGTTTACTGGTCCATTCCATGGGTTCCTCAATCTGCCTTGTGAAGCACAGAAATTATTGATTCTGTTAGTACTTCATCATGAAAAATCACCTCTATTCCCAGTATGCATCTTAATAGTTACTACTGTATTCCACAAAATGGAATACAAAAATAGAATTCCATGAAAATATCCTGTCCAGCTCCTCAGGGTATAGCTAAGTGGTATTTTTAGGAGTCTGCTCAGGTCCTCTGCTTCCTTGCAAGACTCTCATTCAATATTTTAATGGGTCTGGCTATTAGAACATTTTTCCACCATCCCAGAGCAAAGCATGCCAGTGATGCCAATACATATATTGGATCTGTGATACAGCATAATAAATGGTTAGTTCTCTGAATCCAAAGGATGTAGGACTATAAAGGACTATACAGCCTGGATGTGTTTTGGTAAAAAGCAAAAACTAAAAACCAAGATCCCACATCAGAAGGAGGACATGCGTTCATAGGGCAGCAAAGCCAGGAGAGGAAATCAACCCAGAAGAGACAAAAATAGGCAAACTTATCTGTTTAACATGGTCAGATGTTAATATTGGTACTTGGGGTAGCACAAAGCACGAGTGATTATCCTCACATTGGCTCTACATTTCAGAAGCTTCCTACACAAATGCATCAGTCTGGATAAACTAGAATTTCGGGCAGAGGACAGAATACATAATATCTGGTCATTTCCTATGTAGTAAGAATTGTCATGTGATGATGCAGGGGTTTGTTATTAGTTAGCAGAAGAGTTTAGTGTAAAATAATCCCTGTCAGAGACTTGAGTCAAAAGGCTTTTAACTGGAGGGTGGCTATGTTACAAGGCACAATGTTAAAATCCTTTTCAGATTTTTCATCATCCTTTTTAATCCCTAGAAAATTATCAGCTTCTGTGAATAAAAGTGTCCCAATCTATTGTTCAAACTCAAGTCACACTGTCCAGTGATAAGTTATACCTATTCTGTGTATAGCTTTCAAAAGCACAGAAACAAAGAACAGCTTTATATGATTATCGGCTCAGCCTCTTGCTTTTTCCTTGAGCTGCATTTCCTAGAGCTGTTCAACTTAAATCCCTTCTTCCTCAGAGGTCCCATTCTCACTTTCCCCGTAGTAAGGCAAGGAAGCAGTCTTAGGCTTATAGGTCATATCCTTCCTTCTACACATATTTTCCACCAACAATCAACACAGGCTAAAAAAAGACAATGTAATGTTGTTGTAAATCCTCATTTTTCTTTCAGAGGGATTTAAACTGATGAGGATAAGTGGAAAAGCCATGGACACATCGTTCCCCTTCTTTACTCCCCTCAGGATCATTTTGCTAAAATCAGAGAGGGCCTGCTAAATTATGTCCTTCAGAAAAAGGTCCTAGATAAAAGCACCTGACTCTGCATTCCATATATTTTATATAATTGTAGGAGATGTTTGTGCCCAGGCACTGGTAGTGGGGACTGCCAGACAGACTCTGCAAAGAGTGGCCGGGGCCACCCCATGCCAATTCCAGCATATTCCAGCCCACCCACTGCAGGGCATGGCTAAGCCCTGCAGCCAATGTGCTGGCACCTCTGGGAAAGTGTATTTAAGAAAGGCACAAACAGTGGAGAATGAGGGGGAAAATGTGAGAAATAACCTTGGAGCACCAAAGTCAGAGAAGAAGGATAGGAAGATGTACTCTGAGCACTAGAGCAAAGATTCCCCTGCAGCTCATGGTGGCCTGGGGAGGATCCTGCAGGAGGATGTGTCCTGAAGGAACAGCACCCCATGGACAGCCCACTCAGTAGCTAAGTTTTCTTTTCCCCTGAAGGAATTGCATCCCAAAGTTAGGACACATTTTGGAGGAAAGGAAATGTATGAGGAGGAAGGAGCAGCTAAGAGGAATAGTTGTGGACTGATCACAAACCTGCATTCCTATCCCCCTGCACTGCTCATGGGTGGGTAGGAGATATAGGAGTTGGGAGTGAAGGAGGAAGCTGAGCCTGGAAAGAAGAGAGGGAAAATTATTTTAATATTTGTCTTTGTTTCTCACTATATAAATCTATTTTAAATGGCAATAAATCACACTATTTTGCCCCAAGATTAACCTGTTTAGCCTCTGAAAGTAATTGAAAAGTGACCTTCCCCTCCTCACTTCAACCCATGAGACTTTCATCTTATTTTCTTCCCATATTTTGTTGAGGAGAGATAGTGAGAGAGTGGCTGGGTGGGTCTGACAGCCAGACAAGGTTAACCCACCACTATAACTAAAACCACAATTAAGACCATCCATCTTCCCAAAACCAGGAGATATTGTGACAAATTCCCTTTTCTACAAGATAGAGTGTTAGAGTAAAGCCAAGCTAAGGGATGTTCCCTCTTTCTTCCTTTCCTCAACAATGCATGTGAAAACATTTCTGTTGTAACTGTTGTGCTACACTCACACATCAGTTTTTTACACTCACAAAGACAGCAAAGTTATGTTCTATTAGTGGACCTCTGAATCACATTCTACCATGTCTTCACTCTGAATTTAATGATTTATTTCATAGTAGGAAGAGATGAACTATGGAAGTGATTTTAAAGGCCTGAAATTCACTTTCTGCTTTCTTTGACTTTGATTGTATATATATAAACACATATATATATAATTTATATTTTTCTATTTATAGGGGTGGGGTTTTATAAAATTTTTTGTGGCACTACCTAGCCAAGAAAAAAAAACACAAATAATTGAATTACGTGCAGAAAAAGAAGGTCAGACAAAATTTACAGTAATTGTAACACATCATAAAATCTACAGTGTGCCAGTATGTTCAGAATACTTTTTCCTGGTAACTGACTTCTCCTCCTTTTCCCTTGGGTGCCATGGTGCTGCATGGTTAACTTTTTTAGTTTTAGAACATCTGTGAGTTCTAGGGCTACATTCAGGATCAAAGGTTAGCTATTAACAGCCCCTAACTAGGGTTGTTAGGTTTTGCAAGAACCATATGGAAAAGTCGTTCTGGAAAGAGACTGATCACTTCTCTCAGGAGGAAACAACTAGAGCAAGGACAAAGGAGGCTATATGAACATCTTAGCCCTACCTCCCCATGGAAAAAAAAAAAAGAATACTTCATAACGATGCAGCATATCTCTACTTTTCCTCATTTTGAACACATAAAAACATAATGAAATATACAAGGACATCTTTTATATTAATTTCTCATTATTTTTCTTTATGTGGGAAACATATGAGATATGTGGCTGCATAGGGAAACCCTCTATTGGTGCTTCCTCCCCTAGCTATTTTAGGAGTCCCCTGGAGAAGGCATGAATGTTCATCCCTATGTAGCTACCAGACATGAACTAGTTTTCTAATAAGAGTCTTACTGATTACACAATTAACGTTCTAGTGCCTTCCTTTTTCAGTCCTCTAATCCTATGTCCTCCACATTCACACAAATACAAATGCAACAAATCTGCAGCGTGTTACCCTTTACACAGACACAGGGATAGAATTATAGGGTAATTTTGTCTGTCTTCTGTGTTCCAAATGCTTGACCTAGGTTCTGAGCAAAAAAACTTCTCAATATGTACTGATTCACCAAGTATGAGACATATTAAAATCCCACTTTTAATTTGTCAGTGAGCTTTTAATGTGACAAAGAGAAATATTGTCACTTTGTCACAGACTGCAAGAACCCATGCCCTCTCCATTCAAAGGAAATTTCTGAGGTTGCAGTTCAGTGTTATTGAAGTTCAATCTATTGTGATATCTGATTGTTTTAACAGGACATATATATGTAATTTAATACCTGATATTATTTTCTCTCTTTCTCTTCCTCTTTTCTCAGAACAAATTATGACATCGACATCTAAAGGAATTTTCCGGCCATTTTTTATTATCTTCATTATCCTTGGTTGTTTCATGGCATTTATATTAATTTATATCAAACCAACAAATAGCTGGATCTCTGGTCCTATAGAATCAGCCAGTTCAGTATTGAAAATGAAGAACTTCTTTTCTTCCAAAACTGATAATCTCAATGAAACTACTGTTTTGATCTGGGTTTGGCCGTTTGGTCAGACATTTGATCTAACATCCTGCCAAACGATGTTCAATATCCCTGGGTGCCATCTGACTATTGACCGCTCGCTATATAACAGATCCCATGCTGTTCTCATTCATCACAGAGACATTAGCTGGGATCTGGCTAATTTACCTCAGCAAGCCAGGCCACCATTCCAGAAGTGGATTTGGATGAACTTGGAGTCTCCAACTCATACTCCACAAAAGAGTGGCATTGAACACCTTTTTAACCTGACCCTGACTTACCGGCGTGATTCAGACATCCAGGTGCCTTATGGCTTCATGATGGTTGGCACCAGTTCCTTCACATTTGAAATACCAAGTAAGGAAAACTTGGTCTGTTGGGTTGTGAGTAACTGGAACCCTGAGCATGCTCGAGTCAAGTATTACAACGAGCTTAGCAAATACATTGAAATCCACACCTATGGACAAGCCTTCGGAGACTACGTCAATGACAAAAACTTGATTCCAACTATCTCCACATGCAAATTCTACCTTTCCTTTGAAAATTCAATCCACAAAGATTACATTACTGAGAAACTCTACAATGCTCTTCTGGCTGGATCAGTACCAGTTGTACTGGGCCCTTCCAGAGAAAATTATGAGAATTACATTCCAGCAGACTCTTTCATACATGTGGAAGATTTTCTCTCCCCCAGAGAGCTGGCAGAATATCTTTTGATGCTTGACAAAAATAATAAGATGTATCTTAGTTATTTCAACTGGAAGAAGGATTTTTCAGTGCATCTTCCTAGGTTCTGGGAATCACATGCATGTCTTGCTTGTGATCATGTGAAAAGACATCAGGAATACAAGTCCATTGGAAATTTAGAAAAATGGTTTTGGAATTAATTTGTGGGGGGTGGGTGTGGGTGTGGGTGTGTGTGTGTGTGCATTTTTTTTTGAAGAAGCCAGAAAGGACTTCAGTCCAATTGGAGAGGAAAGGAAAAGAGAAAAAAAGGAAGGAAAATAGAATCTCATGTCATGGTTTACCAGTTACTCTCTTGGCTATCCTATTTATATTTTGTAAGAGATTTTAACAGATCAGCAGCAGCAGTCATCAGTACTCAGTTTCAAATTATAATAGAGATACTAATTATGGGCACTGTGGAGTATTTGATTGCTTATTATAAATTTAAAACAATATTTTCCACGTTTTCTGTGAAACATGATCCAGTCTTACACTTGAAGTAGTCATTTTTAACATTTTTTTAAACATTATCTTTGTTGTTTAACCTATTTGGAAAATGAGGAAACAATTTTTAAATATCAGAGAAAATTTTAAGAACATAATTTGTTGTTTCAGACAGAAATGTGTGTAATACTTCAAAAGACAGTAAAGTTTCATATGTTCATCTTGCATTTAAGAGCACAGAAGAGTACAATACCTAACATTATGGAAGTGTGATTAAGTGCCCCCTTTTTAAGGATAATGAACCTAGAACTATAGTTTTTTAAACTTATTAGAATAGTGAATAGTCTTTGTTTCTAAAAAGGTTTCCTAACAAATGGTCCTATTATGTTGCTTTAGGAATATATCTCTTCTTACCTTTGAAAGAGGGTCAGATTTAGAGAAAATTACCAGTCCTGGTGACCAAAGCCCAGATTCATCAATTTTTTGAGTGTATTCAAATGCAGCACACCCTTGGCTCTCAATATGTCTCAAGTATGTTTAACCTGAACAAGGGCTTTAAGTAGTGTTACACTGAGATAAACAGATTTTAACAAAGGTGTTTGATTACATCAGCCTTATGCACTGAATTCAGCTGGTAATAATGGATTTTTAGAAGCAGTTTGCTGAGAAATTTTAGAATGCTCTCTCATAGCATTTCTTGAATAATAGTGAATTTTCCGCCAGTTCTCTAAAGATCTGATGAATTTTTATTGTAGCTGGACAACTTGATATTATGACACATAAGTGTGGGGAAAAATTACTAAGCAGTCAATTTTCTCAGAGAAATATGCTGAAATTCAGTAAATAAGCTATCAGGTTTCTATATAACTATTCAACCTACTATACTAATGAATTTGGGAGGTTGAAAATAGTTTGTATGAGAGGTATTAAAACTGCACTCTTCAGAGCAACAGCTGCTATCAATGTTTGATAATTTTTTAAGTATTAAATTTGGTCTAATAGCAAATACAAAATTGTGGTGATTGTCATAACTTTTAAAATGTCTGCTTCAAACATGTATAATTTGATTTTACTACTTCTTTCTTTTGGTTAATATAAATTTCTGATTGCCATATACATTCATATGTATATGTTGGTTGATTTAATGACATTAATGTATGGGTATGTTTTGGTATCAAATGAAAGCAAAGCAGCTTGGATTTTCAGGTCAAAGTTCTGCAAATCACACCTGCTACTGGAAAAAAAAAAAAAAAAAGAAAAAAGTAAAACTGGAAAGATTTCTGCTTATGAAATATATAAGACCCTGATCAAGCAAAGTGTCGATCAAGTAACTGAGGTTAAATTCGCAGAAAAAAATGTTGCTGCAGTAAGGAAATGAGAGATAAGTAATAAATATTTAGCAAAAGACAATGGGACTTACTACAGGCTAAGTAGTTAAATTTCTAGAACTGAAAACCCCATGGAAAAGTTATAGAATCACTTCTGCTCTGCCTATGGTTTCAAAAGCTGTATTCTGATCCAGAAAGCTTTCAATATACTGTGAATCACCTAAACTCACCAGCATTCTAGTATGCAGCAAGATAAGCTTACCTTGAAAACTAATGCAATATAAGGAAACCGAGTCTTCTAAAAACAAGCTTCTGACATGCATGTAATATGAATAGTATTTTATCATTTTGAAGGCACGTGGCTATAGCTTATAGTCTGTCCTACAGGACATCATACCATTTTGTTTTCAGGAGTGTGAAATTGCCAGTCACTGAACATACCAATGGTTTGGCTCAATAACCTGATTCCCTCAGTGCTGGAATTAGGAAGTCCTTTGCTTTGACCTCAGTGAAAGGTGAATGTGTACAACCATTCCTCACTTCAGATCATGAGAGTTGTTCTGTTAGAAGGTCTTGGGTTGATTCAGACTGATTTCTTGGCAGCAAGTTCAGCTAAGTCCTTATAGTAATAACAAGCAAACATATATAAAATATATGAAGTGTTACTACAAATATTGGTCAGTGTATACACAGGAAAGTTTTGAAATATACACTGAATTTTAATCTTCTAAGTAATGTCTTTACATCTGTAAGCACAAGATCCAGTCAGCATGGCTAATCTCAGGCTGAATTTTAAGAAATGTGAAAGTCTTTTGATGGAACTGGAAAGAATGTTGTTCTCTTCACAAGAAGAAAAGCTCCACACAAGGCTTGTATATATTTCATTCAGGAAACATTGCTAAAATTGCTTCAAAGATAAGTAAAACAGGATAGAAATCTAATCCAGAATTATGCATAAAAATCATTACCAAATCCAAAAAAAATATACATGACCCTAATGCCTCACTGGCATTCTTGAAGAGTAAATGCTGGAAAAAAATTGAGCCAATTTTTATGAAGATTTTAAGGTGATCTGCAAGTATCAGGCCTTAAGCAGTTCTGGATATAAAGATCTTTGCTGACAGAAGATGAAGCATTTTTAGGCATGTTCAGCTTATAAAGTAAATTATGTGAAGCAATGAATACAAAACATCTGTGCTCCATGCATGCATAAAGGCTGCCTACCTAGACATAGACACTTAACTCACCTAAGGCTGCTTCCAGTCTGTATCTGACATTCAGCTTTGTGAGGTCTGTGCTTCTTTTGTGATCTACTCTACATGAGCAGCAAGCATAAACAGAAGAATAACAAATCACTGTGAAAGAAAATGAGCAAACTCCACTAACTGTGGAAGGGACTAGACAAAATAGGTATTGTGCTTTGGTATCACTGGCAAAAGAAGATAATTGTACCAGAAAAGTGAACTAGAAGATGGGAAATCACACCAGTTCTGTTTTCTCAACAAATTTCCTTCAGACATTCAGTTTCTTTTGTTTGCTAGCCCACAACAATCTTGAGTTGCACCCATCACAAGTTAACTAAGCAGTCAGTGAAGACACAGAGTAATCATCATTCTTTCTTTTACAGTGGCTTACTTTGGATGTTTTTGACTCTCTGTCATGCACTGAGCTATCAACATTACTGCTTTTCTCAGTATGGAAAATAAGACCCAAACCAGATAAAATACTAAGTGCACATGCATTGTTACCCCACTGAATGTGAGCAGGTATAAGACAAAACTGGCAGCAGATCCTTCTAAAGCAGTTTTCTTTTTATTTCATAGACAATGTCCACAGCAGATCTTGCTTAGGATGAAATCCCCATTCCATAGTTCAATTCTGTTGCCAGTTTCTTTGAATGTCTCATTCCATATGTCTATACCACAGTGAGCAAGCAGCCTGAGTGAGGCTCACAGAAAATGTGAGACATCCAGTAACATATTTGTCTTTTAAGAAACAGATCAAATAAAATGAAAGTTGGACTGAGAGATCCATAAATGTGGGGCTTTGTAGAGTTCATGCAGGCTGAGCAAGATATGGGAAATTGGCACCACTGAACACAATAAAGAACTACTTGCTCTCTCTGGACACTCATGTTTTTTCGCAAAATAGGCTTGAAGAAAACCCACATAATTTTCTCCCATCTCTAAACAAGAAGTTAAATAAACAATAACTGCTCCCTTTTATTCAAGAATGGGACTCCTGTTAGTCTTCTACTGTCTTTTTTTATTAGATGCACAATAACATTCAGGAGAAGAGACAAGTCTGTCAGTAAAATAATTCTATTTCTTATCTAGTTTCAAGGATCTTTATTCTTATTTTCTTATTTGATTTGTAAGTCCTCATGCAGCAACATTTTCTGGAAACAAAACAAAAAGACCTTTAGAGTATGCAGATGACCATGAGACTTAAGCATGTGCTTAATTTTAAGAACATCTTAAATGCTTTAATGCACTGGGGCTCCAGAAAATATGTTTTTATTGCCTTTAGGAATTGTGCCAAAGAGTGCAATCTATAGACATCAGAGACCAACATGTGTGGCCTCTTTTGCATCATGTCCGTAGAGAGTAAAGACTGGCTGAGTACTGAGTAGTCCACACTGAAAACCTTGGATTCATTCTGATTTGGTGTCTAACCAATAAATCTTGGCCCAACTCTTCTGCTCCTCCACCACCTCAGGCCATCCCCTCAGCACAGCACCTCAGCTTACAGCCTGCCCGTGCTATGCAGGGTCGCTGAACTTCCCTATGACATAAAGAAGCCAGAGTGGCTGAGGATGCTGAGATAGTATTTCAAGGCCCGTCCAAGGATGAAAGCATAAAATGTGGTCATGTCCTAAAATCTGGACTCACTGTGCCCTACAGGGAGTCAGTCTCAGCCATACCTGATTTTCCTCTGAGGAAAGTATTTGGTTCATTCTAGGTGAGACTGTGAGTAATCACTGTGTGTGCAAAGTGGGAGCAAGAGATGTGTCTGTGTAGGCTGACAAGGAAGCTTCTGACCTATTTAAACCTAGAAGCAAAAATTTAACAAATACTCAAGTGTTTCCTTGGTTAAAACTAGTATGTTATTGAGAACAGAGTCCAGGGGAAGTATTTGTATACCTACCTAAAAGCTGGCAGGCTTTTTCATTAATTTTGGCTGACAGTTCTCTTTTAGGGTTTTTGTTTGTTTGTTTGTTTATTAATAAAATTGGTTTGAAAATGTTTGAAATGAATCAATATGATTCAAAGAAGATAGTTTATTTCACCTTTATATTTTGCTCTTTGCTTGGGCAAATCTTTTACCAGAGTTAGCAGGTGATTTGGGAGATTCCTATGCTAGTAGAAAAGGATTGAGCAAGGATTGAGCCAAATGGCTTGGGTAGAAAAACCCTGTCTTATTCATGGATATTTCCCTTCTAATATTTGGATGTCTAGCTAGTGCTATGGCCGATTCTATGTTCAGAGAATCAATATAAAAATCATTCTGGTTAGATATACTCATAAAAGGTACGGAAATACCAATAAATTTATTAAATAAATCATGCAATTGTAATTTTAATTCATGGCACAATTGCTACAGGGGGATACAGATGATAAAAACCATCAATTTGTGAGAAATAACTTGGCCTAGAGACTTCACCCAGCAGTTTTCGTACTGGAGGAAGTCACTTCATTACTCTATTGCAAAAATAATTAATTGGCAATCTTTTGTGCCACCATATTCTCTACATTATTGACTGAAAGCAACAGTCTCTGTGCAGTGAATAAATCAGAGGTTCATTCATGTGGCAGAGAGCCTTTCACCCCCCGGTGAACAGCCACAATTAGGAGTTGGTTGGTACAGATCACTGTTTGGCAACCTCTAGTAGGTGGTTCTGTGGTCGCAGGTTTTGCATTGCTGCTTTCAGCCAAGGAAGGCAAAGAACAGAGCTGAGACACATCTGACACCCTCTGTGCATTTTATGGCAGGCTCACCGGGTGGCTTAAGACACTCTCACTCCTGTAGCCTATACCCTGCCTGTTTATGAGAATGCAGAAGGCTTTGCTGTTCCAATAAGAAAACTAGCTTTTTTTTTGAGGTGTGGTGCAAGTTTGCACAAATGAATTATTGATACCTGGGGGAATTCCTCATTAGCATTCTTAAGTAATTAATTATCAGGAAAATAATTTAATCATTGCAAATTGGCAGCAAGAGCAACTGTTTGTTATTCTTTATTATGAATTAGTCCAGTGGAAAAGAGGATTTGATGAAACTTTATCCTCTTGTCTTGATTTACCCTGGTTGGATTCAGATATAGAAAAATGTTTGATAGCAAAATTTGAAAGATATATGGTAAACCAACACATATATAAGAAATTGGCACAAATTTCCTATAGAACCTTGAAACTATAAATAAGCACTTTAGCAGTTACCAGACAGAAAATGTTCCCATCAATCTATTTCTTTATAACATCATGAGAAAAACCAGCCTGATATATGCTGTTTGGCAAATAAGTTAATTACAAAACCTACATTTTCTTTGTTGCTTTGTAACACACATAAGAGCTGAGATTAAAAAGTTTGGAAAGTTAACTCCCTTGGTGTAATTTAATGTTTTAAAGAATCCGTGGATACACTGAAAAGAAGTGAGAAGCTTTTCCATCTATACAAAGTCCTGATGTGCCAAACTGTTTCCAGTGAATGACCAACACAGTTAAGTACACTGACTTTTTATTAGGATTTACAAAATATTCTATTAACGCACTGTAATTTTGCACTATTTTGTAAGAAAATTTTAAAAAAAAGGAAAAAATAAAAAAGGAACTGAAAAAGAAACAGAAAAAAAATCTAAAAATAGATGCCAAATGTATAGTTTGTAAAATACTATTTTTCTGATATAAGGTGTCATTACATTGTGAATCTAACTGTGTTATTGTAAACTGTGAAAAAATGTGATGTTCTGTTGTGACACAGGCTATGAAGGGCCATTTCTAACACAGATTATTCACCTGGACTTGTTTATATGAAACATATTCATAAATCTGAGATCACTTTTATATTATATTTTGTAGACTATTTTTCCACATTTGCAACACAACTGTTATTTTATATCAAACATTAATTTTGCATTAAAATATTATTTGAATAGGTGGGTGAGTGTCTTAAATGTGCCAGAGATTCAAATCTGTAACAGAGATAATTCAGAAACTATTCTTTGCCAAACTCTAATGATACTAAAATCAATGATGTTTTGTTGAAAAATAGTCACGCTGTCAATAAACATAAGTTTCTAGTCCAATAATGATGACAATGTCACATTTTCTAGGATAAACGAGCTGCATTTCCCTGCGGTCTTTGTGTATGTCGAGGAAACAAAACTGTGTGCCATAGCTGAACATCACAGTTAAATAATGTGCCATGGATTTGACCTCTGAGGTACATTAATGAGGATAAGGAGAAAAAAACAAGCTGTTTGTCCTGACTCAAACGCAGTTTCTGTGATGGGTCACATGAAAATGGGGTAGTTGTCAAGGCAGGACTGGTACAATCTCATCAGGGAGAGTAAGTTCTGTACATAAAAACATGTGGGGACTACGTTTATTATGTTAGTGTAAGATCAGGACCAAATTCCCTTTCTTTTACATTTGAACTTACACATATAACATTGAGTGAAATCTGATAGGAAGCCTTTCTTCAATGTTCCCAGCTAATGATATTCCTTGTACTGACAACTTTTATGTGTTTTATATAATATATATATATATAATGCATAAATTCATGTGTAAGAAAGAGTAACCACGGCAAATTGAATCTTAATAAAGAAAATGGAAACCATTCTTACCTGCAGGCACATTTGAAGATGCCGTGTTGAAAGATCTTGTAAAAAGCTGTATTTTTTTATTTATTAGTGATTGTATATTTTGCCCCATGATCTAGACATTTTATATCAGGGAGTCTACCAAAAACCATTTTTTTCTTCTCTTTGAACGCTACCATCACCCTGAGATGCTTCTGGAAAATGTAGAGGTCAACCACTGATGTTTTGTGGTATTTTTTTAGTATGATGTTGTTGTTGAACTTTCTTCCGATTACCTATAGCTATGTTCAGAGTTTCAACATAATTTAACTGCAGACTGAAGATACCTACTGAATGAAATGACAGGTAACCATAATTATTTCAAAGACTTTCACCATTTATGTGAAATTAATATTTCAGAATACTGATTCCAAGATGGTTAATGAGCAGCTCATTGACTCTTATTTATTGAGCACTGGAATTCTCCCTAAAGGATAAACACTGAATCATGTAAATAATAGTGCTCTATATAAGCCTAACAAAATATTGTAATAGGTATATTTAAAATAAAAAGAGAACATTCCACGTGTACTATAGTCTCTGATCATTATTTCATAGGTCTGATGTCACTCTTTTTCTTCTTGTGATACTTCTGATCAAGAGCCTGATCTGAAGATTGTTGCTACTTATAACCATGACTTCTGGCAGAGATTTCACAAACAGAAATTATTATTATTTTTAAGCTGTTGCACATGAGATTCCTGTAACTGCTCAGGGTCAGACTGAATTCATACAGACTGTTGTGTGAGTTTACTATGTACAGCAACCAGCACAGATTAATTAATAAGATCCTTTAATTGACATTACTTTGCCTTGCTTTTAACAATGATCTTTAAAATTTTTCCAAGTGGAATAGTAATTTACATGGTCATATTTCATTGTTTTTATCTACTGTACAAATAACCTACATTTGCAGAGATTAACTGTATCTAAAATAGCAAATGGTTAAAACAATGGTGTCAGATTTATTTCTAAATACATATGCAAACAATGGAAAGAGCTGCCACTGAAATAAATGTAACAAATAATGCAGTATTTCCAGTAGAAAAGATCATCTAGTCAAAGCAATTGCAGTTTATCGAAGACATAATATTATATCTGACTCCTGTGCAGCTTGAAAAATAAGTGGTTAGGGGTCTTCAAAAATCCTTTTCCTTTCTATCAGACAGCCAAATTTACTTTACTCCTGAGCTAATAAACCTTTGTTAATTTGGATACATTCTTTAAAAGTTTATTTAACTCTTGCCATTTACTTGAAGAAAACTTATAATCATCTTGAGCTCGTCCTTGACAAGTACAGAGACAGACTGACTTTTCAATAGTATGTGTGACCAAAGTCCCTGCCACGTTTCACACACACACACACACACACACACACACACACACACACACAACCCTTTCATGTTCTTACATTCAAAATCCACTTTGAAAATTCAGTCTAGGGTAGAACATACAATTTTCTGTCTTTAAAACAGGCCTTTTTTCTTAAATGATCCACTTCTATTTCCTCTCACAAAATTCCCCTCGATATGCCAACAAAGCCTTGTGTGTTTGGAAAGCCAGGTCTCTACCCTGAATGCCAGAAGCAGTCAGTTTAATGATATGCTTCTGAAAGCAGAGCACTGAAGTGGAACCTGAAAGAGAAAAGGGTCAGGCACAGAAGGTGTGCAGGTTTCTAACCCTGCCAACAATAGCGTGCTATTACAGATGCTGAAACTACATCTCTGGGTGATAAGGCTGCTGTTGGCACAACTTCTTCATGAAGTGAAACAAGCAATAAGCTCTTCATAAGCTCTACACAGGCTGATACTACAGCACAAAACACTTCATTGTAACAAGTGTGCTGCCAGTGAGCCTGAGAGTAGGCTACCACCACTCAAAATACAAAATACTCCATGTCAATTCTCATACAGACTAAAACAGAAGTCTCCTTTCAAGAAATATATCATCTCAACATATATTTTAGTTCTGATAAACCCTTTGGAAAGAATAACAAGTTTTTAGACCAAAGACCTGGTGGTAATTTAAGATACCTCAGAACAGGTTTCTACAGGTAGATGTACAGAGGAGGATTGAATTCCTAAATTTCCAGTGTACACAAGACAGTCACAAGTTTGAAAAAGTAAAGGGAGTCCAAGAGTAACTCAGCTCACCTACCCAGAATGTTTTCATCTTTAATCCTAAGATCATATTAAAATACAACTTAATGACTTACAGTTTAATAGCAATTTTTATTACAATTGATTTTGATGTACAATGAATCAGAAGAAAGAAAGAAATGAAAATTGCCCGTGTTGGAATGTGAAAAATTATCAGGTTTCATTTTCCAGTCAAAATTAGTTGTTTGTGACATTCTGATTGATGGTTTCATGAAAGATCAAAATTACTCTCAAAATTCCTGTCTTAATCAAAAACTTAAGATTTCTGTAATTGCTAAATAAATTTAATTTCAGAAATTTCATACTAATTTTAACACTTTTTTTCTGAAATGGTTCTTTTTCCTAAAGGAGTCTGTTTTTCTATGACAGGATTCTTGAATGAGGAAAATATCATTAACTGCATTTTCATTCTTCTCTTGGCTTCTGACATCTGAATTCTCTCATGTGTGAAGAACACACACTCAGTGTGATATGGTTAATCAATATGGAAGAGTTTCAAATGGTTTCAAAATAATTTCTATATAGTCACAGACTCTTGCCATACCACAATTATGTCATTCCTGCAACAGGAGCAATAATTTAATAGCTTATTTCCAGCTTTCAGACATACACACTGACAAGTTACAAACTCTACTCTGCTTTTTAAGCTGCCCAATCCTGTTACCACAGTTTCTGATATTTGTTGACATTCTATTCACCTTATATCCATGGGGTTTCCTCAGACATACCATGCCCTGTCCTTCTACACCAACTGTATAACTTTACATGCTCTGTCTGCATTTTGACATTAAAAAAAATCTATTTCCAGCTACAAATACAAGGCTCTGTAACCTTGAAGTAGTGAGTCCGACACCCTCATGCCACTGCCCCTTCCTTGTCACTGAATTAGATTTAATTCACATTAAGTTTAACGCAGTGAAATGAAATGTAACAAGGTACATGGGCAATCAGGTGATTTTTAATCAGTTCTGCTTGTCAAACAAATATATTGCACTGCAATCAGCTGGATGTAACAAGTACACCCAGAGTGGTGGCTTTACCCTTGAAACCTTTTATTCAAATGTAGATCCAAGATATCATGTGGCTATAGCACACCAGTCCCAGTCCTCAGCTCAAAGACAGCAAGCAATGCTGAGGGGACAAACCATTACCACAGGATAATAATTTAGGCAGTTATCCAATACTCCCTGATTAATGGAAGAAAAACCAACCAAAATACATCTAGACACACCATATAATTTACTACAGTCATATCATCCTGCACAGGCTCAGTTTATGTACAGCAGAGTTTATCAGCTCTGTCTCAGCACAGCCCTTGAGTCTCAGCCTAGGATCTGTCTGGCACTTCTGGCTTCTTCGAATCCATGGAACATCCAGCACCCTGGACAATCTTCCCAGAAACAAGAAAGTACAGATGGATCTCCAAGCATTCCTGAGAGTGGGATAGTACTGCCTGATGTGCAGGATTAATCCTGTGGGCCACCTATTAGCCATATGAGAGATAGGTCAACAAGAGAATGTGTTCAAAAGTGCATCTTTCTTTGTTTCCAGTATTTTTCAAGTCTTTCATGTTGGATGTCTGAAAAATTCTTTTATCTTCCATTTGTTTGATATTAAAAAGCTCTGTAAGCAATGGCACTTAATATGATCACTCAAAACCTCTTACAAAAATTAGAAAATCAATCCCTTAATCTTTGTAGTGATTTTACATGTCTCTGATGCATTAAATTTAAGTTTGTGTTCAAGATGATGCATTTACAGATAAACATATTGTATAGCAAGGCAAAGCTCATTTACCTTTTCTGTAAGGATCAAACATGTATTTGTAAATCAAAATACAGTTTATGAGTTCTATCTTATCAGCAAAAATATGCAGGAATGTGCACCAGAATGATAATTCTCACAGCCACCAGTCCCATTCAACGAAGGAGATCAAAGAGTTGGTAAAATAGATCTGACCCTTCAGCATCTATAAAAATGTTTTCCTTTGATGTTGCAAACTGTAGGCTTAAATGGTTTTGAGACTCTTTCCACACTTATGTAAAGCATCTGCACAAGTGCTTTCAGAACTATGGCCTTTACTTCTCAGAAAAACTGGTGCCTTGCATAAATATTTTATTTTATAAAAATATATAATTTCTATATTAAATTTTTTTATATAAATATCATTTTTTCATCCTTGCATTAAAGAACTGAGGCAGAGGTGATGACTGACATTCCACTTGAGCTATCTGGGTTGCCTGCACAGCCCACTGCAGTCATGAGCAGGGTGAAGGAGCTCAGTTGTTGTATAGCACAGCTGTACAAAAATATAAAACCCCTGTCTACACTGGCCCAGCGTCTGAACAAGCTCATTTGAAACCATTGCACTTCTGCAGGGGATCTACTAAACCTTTCAACTCAGAAAATCTCTAGAATTCTCCAGAAAAGTTAGTCACAAAACAGGCCTTAGGCACTTTTCTAAATTTCTTAATCCATAGTGAAAGGTGTGACTAAGTCACCTGGGAGCACCTCCCTGGGGTGGATATTAATGCATATTTTTACAGTTCACCACAACATTAATATAGATGTCTCAAAGATTCTTCTCTTAAACTCTCAGCACAATCCTTTTAAGACAACTATAACCTGCCATCAGTGAAACATTTCCGGTTTTGGAAAACCCTTACTGAAAAGAGAGCTGTCTTCTTCCTACCAATTGGTTTTCTAGTACTCTTCTGTCTTTTTCAGGCATTTGCTGGCAGCATGATATGGAAGATTTAAGACTTGACTGGAACAGACACATTCCAGGCCAGGACACCCAGAACTAGCAATTCTCAACAAATCTGAGTGTACAATTCATACTTGTGCCAAAAATTACTTTTGAAGGTGTTTTGCTGCTCTGAAATCTCAGTTTCTTAAGTCAGAACATTCCTTCTCATGAAAGTCCATCTCATCTTATGAGAGCACTGCTCTTTATCTTAGGAGGGAAAATACTTTTCTCCTCCCTTAAGTTTAGGCTCATTATGTGCTTCCATAGTGTTGCAATCTATTTTTAGTTTGTTCTTCCATTTGCTTCCCACATCAATATCAGGGTTTGCCATCCCCTGATATTCTTACTTGCTAGGAGGAATTTATCCTTCCTGAATACGAGTGACTAGACATCTACACAGTGCTTGAGATGCTTGGTCATACCAGCTTCAAAATTTCAAAAATAGTCAATAAGTTTTCCATCTTCCTCCCCAACAGAGACCCTTATTAGTGGTGTCTTGGGTGTTGTAGTGGTTTCTTATTGTTCTCCCAGTGGCTGATTGCTTAGTTTGAGGACATTTCCCAATTACATTCCTTTAAGAGTTTCTCAGTCACTTATTCCCACTGCAGGAGAATTCCCTTCATTCATTTATCAGCACAGCACCCCAATGTTATCTAAAAGTCTTACATAGCTTTTGTTTTCCCAATTTAACATATTAGCATAATATAATTGAAATAGCTTGTGAAGTCTATAAATGTTAATTTCAAGGCATTGTTGATTTCATTGTTCTAATATCTCCATTGTATGACACTACACCCCATGGACAGAGGAATACATACTTAATAAGCTTTGTTATCGCTACTGAAGCTAATTGCTTCTGTGGGTTTTCCTTCAGAATGCAATCTCGTTTTAAAAATTTTCTGAAAACATTGCACTTCACCGTCATTTTTTAATCCAGACAATATGGTGCTCTTCCTCACTCTGTTTACCAAAAAATAACAATGTCCCTCCACAGCAGTCTTTCAGCAAAGCATATCAGCAGCCTCATCCTCTTAACAGACATATATTCCTTTTAAGATCCTCTAGCAGAGGACACAATAAAGCTTAGTTTATGAATTCAGGTCTTGTAATTGAATTCTCTAGCATATAATTAGGCATGATATCTAATTAAAGCTTTACTCACAATTAGGGTACTCATAATAGTTCTTCGTTGTGGATTCCCTCATGTCTCTGGGGGGTTGCATTCATAAATCAGGTTTTCTTTCAGAAAGGGAACTTTACAGGTCTGCTTGGACTATTCCATTGTCTATTTTGATGAACAACATGTGAACATACTACCTTTGCATCTACTAACACTGTGAATCAGCGATATGCTGGTAGTTAGGAAGTGTGAAAGAGGGTGGCAGAAAGGGAAACACAGGTAAAGATAATCAGAGAAGGAGAGAAAGCTTAAGCCTCATATCCTTAGGGGATATCTAATATGTCTAATCCTGATATATATCTCCTTCTACCATACAGCAGTATAAATGTTTGCCATTTATACACACTTAGGTTCAATTGTTCACCTTCCATGCAACATGAAAGACAAAGCCAGGCCCTGTGCTGAAACAACTGCAGCTTCACTTTTAACCCAATTTCAAACCTTTTCCTTCTTCTTCAGACTGTCTTGAATTTGTAAGTTTCACATAAAGCTCTTTTCACACAATATTTTTCTTGTCTCACATAAAAAAAACTCTGTTTCTCAAATGTCCAGATAAAGTGTTTTAAACATGAGAATGACAGCTAACAATTTTTGCTAAAGGATAACCATTTCCCAACTGTTCACTCAAACACAAGCTGCTCACAAATAAGCATTAAGCCAAACAGCCATTTAAAAATGATTCTTCGGCAGCCAATGATATTGCACATTTGGACATCGGCTTGTGTCTGTTCTTGGAGACAGACCACCTGCCTGGAGAGACTCCTTGGCTACCCAGTTTGATCCTTCTTATGCCCTCATACAAAAGAGCCATGGTGAGCTTTCCATGAGAGCATCTCAGAACTGTCCCACAGGCGGCCAGCGGTTTTCATTCTGGAGACCAATGTCAGCACCACGTTCACTGGCCAACTTCTAAAATCCCTGTCTTGGATATTTAACAGTGTGCACTCCTCAGGCAATCCCAGCAGCATGCACTTCTTTTGGTCAGCCTCAGACATGGCAGCAGATGGCAGGCCTGTGTAACAGCATATTTTACCTCAAAGTATGTCTCTTGAGTGTGTTAATTGAAAACTTACCTGTCTGCACCTGCAGAAGTGCTAAACAACACGGTGCCAGGTACAAGGCAACTGCATACATTAGAGACAGCAGTGTGTGGCTAGAGCTGCCTAGCTACTACTGTCAGCACCATGACATTGTTGGTAGAATCACTAATAGAATTCTTGGTCTCTTTCTGTAAAATATAGGCTGGTTTCTGTTAACTAATTCCAGAGCCAGCATTAGCCTCCTGGAGTCACAGATAAGGGAAAGATACCATTCTCTCAGTCCTCTCATAACTGTTAGAAGGCTCATCCTTGCTTGGCTCGATGGATTTCCACATCTTTTGACCCCATAGAATTTCTTTCCCAGCCTGACCCTAAAGTGACTGAGGAACGCACAACTCTCTCTTAAATCTGCTTTTGGTGAAATGGGCCAAATATTCAAATACAAACACAGACGACAGGAATCTGATATTCAAGGTCAATTTTTCCATCACATCCCAAGTTTTGTTATCTGATGTAGTATGTTACATTGCTAGAGGGATCTAAATAACTACATTATTAGAGTGAACCCTGCTCCCACTTATGCTTCAGACCACCTGCTGCCCTCCCAGTACCTCCCTAGTACATTTCAGGGGTCATCTCATGTCAAGAGGCACTTAATATGTGACTATTCTGTTCTGAAGGATAGATTTGACTGGTGTGGACACGTGTGGCTACTGTAGCTAGTCCCAGAGAATGGTCATGTACATATTTTAGTAGTAAAATGCAGCTATATGTCAAGTATAGATTTAAGCATTTAATGCTAGGTACCTAGTATTTAAATTCGTGAACAGTCTTTCTCATTAACTAAAACAATATCACATCCCTTTTGCACCTGCAAAAGGCATTGTCATATTCCCTGGGAATGGTAATCATATTATGCTAAAATAGCCCTAAACTCAATTTAGGAAAAATCTTTTTCCATTACTGTTCAATGCATTATCAGTTTGGCAGAGTTCTATTAATTTGCTCTCCTGTATTTAACGTGATTGTGGCAATTCCTCCTTAATGAAACTAAATTTTTTACAACTGGTATGACATAAAATGTGAACCTAATCTATGTCTAAATTTTGTGCTGTTTGATGACCTCCCTCCCCCTGATTACCATGAAAGCCCTCCTGCAGAGTTCAACTGTGTAAGAGTGAACTCAATCTTTTTCAGGTATTTGAAGAATTGATAGCTCTTGATTAAATAGTCCATTCATTAAATCACAGCACTCAATATCTATTCAGGCAAAAAGGGTAGCTTCCATATAATTGAATAGAAAGCAAGATTCTGTACATATTTCCAAATACAAGCTGCACAGAACAGGAACTGGTGGACATGAGAAATATTGAAGCAAGCAGAAGAAATATGGCTCTTCTGATAAGCATCTGCTGAAATTCCTTGAATTCTAGGACACATTATTTACCAAACCAGGACTGAATATTTTTGAAGAAACACAAGAGAAATTCACCATGGCAGATCAGATGTCCAGCATGGAAGAATTTTAATGAATCAAATGAATATTTGCATGTTTGCAAACACAACTAAATATATGTTCCAAATTCACCTATTTTGCACATATTGCATTTCACTTTTCAAAAATAAATTAGTTTATTAATTAGTTCATCATATTAATTCATTATTTAGGTGAACATGCTTCAAAAATTCTATACCATTCAGATAAAAATCCCAAAAAAAGAATAATTCGATATACATTGTTTTGGTTTGAGTTTTTTGAGGTTTTGAGTAAGGAATGTGGAACCTAGTAGATCTAAAATTTAAGATCTAAAAGTCACACAGACAAGATAAAGCAGTCCTAGCATATTTACAATCCACCATTATTTTCTTGTGTTCTAATTTTCACTACAATACAAAAAATAACATTCTCCATCCAAAACTCTTGACTGGCACAGCATTTTTCTCTAAAGTAATAAGTTATGACCTCATCATCAAAACTCAGTAAAAAAAATTTGCATAACAACAGTGCTTAAACATGTGAGGTGGTTAGAACTAGCTGAATGAACAACATTTCTTACAAAAAAATCAGATAATACTGAGCTGAATTTATGTCCAATATCCAAGCTATTCTGAATTAACCTCATGCCAGCAAGATACCATCAGATATCTTGGCTGAGTGTGACTGAATGGTGTATACTTTGCAATGTCATTTATTCTTTTTGTTTCTGCCTCAGATTCTCTCTTTCTTCCTCCTGTTTCTGGCAGAAACCTCAATAAGCTGACAAGACCCTTCTATTTCATTCTTGGGATGGCAACACTAAATTGTTCCCATGCTACTCATAAACTTTGATGGTAGGGATATGTTCACTTACCTTTTTTCCTGAATGGACCTTATTGACTGCAACAGGATTACACCTCTGCACAATATTAAACCCTCATACAACTGCAGGCAAGACTGATTATTGTAATAATAAAGCTTGCTCACCTTTTAATATCTCTTGAATTATCAAGGAAAATACTCTATCCCTCTTTTGTATTTTTTCATGTCCAGTTTCCAGGAGTAGTTTTTTGTCTGAACTCACTAGTAATACCTACAAACAGAATTCTTTATCAAAATATTGTGGCCCAGCAGCTTTTTTAGGTGAATGTCTGTTCACTAAGGAACATCACTAATATAGCACACAATTAACACACACTAGATTATTCTGCAAAAATGCTAGATCCATGAGGCTCAACAAAGAGTCTGCTGGAGAAAAAACCTATTTTTGTTCCAAAATTATATAAAGCTGATTTCACTGGAATTTCTTCTAAAATTATGTCAGCATGTCTTTTGATTTTAGTCTGTTTTCTAAGTTCTTTTGTGTTGGTTTTCAATTGATACCCACTGACTTACCTACTAAGCATATAATCTGTTAGTAGTACTGAATCTACATATGTATGGGTTCCCAGCTGGACAAAGCTCATAGTCTGGTAGGCATAAATTATAATTTAATAGACACATACCAAGAAAAAATCCCTGCCCATCTGTTTCATCCTTTAACTAAATATTTTGGAAGGAAGTAATTCACCTTGGCAAGGTTCCACAGTAAATTATGAATTGAATAAATAAGCTTCCATGTATTTCTGTTTTACGTGCATTGTCTCTGAAGTCAGGACAACTTATATTCATCTCTTTTAAAACATTTTCACAGTAAATGAATAAAACAGCCACTGTTCTTAAAAGCTGACTGGTTGCAAAGATCATGTTATAGAACCAAAGGCATTTTTGTCTGGGAGAGGACATAAGAAGAGAACATGGTATCTGGAGGTAAACTGGTTTTAACTAAAACATCTCTGGCCAGTGAGGTGCCAGAAACTACTCAGGAAGGACCTTCTCATACTATAAAGGAGGAATAAAAGTGTTTTTTCTCTGAGTAGTTGCCTTGAATTTTCCTTGCTGCAAAGTAACTTTTCTCTTGCCTCTGATCACTACGGAGAATATCCTTATACTTACATTTTGGTAGCCACAGCCTGCTGCCATCTTCCCATCTGTTCTGTTTTCTAGATCAAATAAACCCAACTGCTTCCCAAGTGCTTTTTTTTTAATTTCAATGGTCTTCCTCTAGGGTTTTATAGATTCTTCTTTAAATTTGTTGCCCAAGTTCCAGTTCCTCAGCAATTCTTAACAGAGGAAGTAATTTGTTCCTTTATACACCACTCTTGCTAATACAACACAGAATGAGAGATACTTTTTCCTTCATTATAACATCCCAGCAGGGAATCATGTTTCATTTGTGATCTGCTACAATTCTCACAGCCTTCACTGCAGTATCTCTGACAACTCAGTTGTTACTCATTTTGTACTTACACCTTTGATTTTGCCTTCCTGATTGCTGAACCTGTATTTGGTGAATTTTGCCTTTTCCACTTTAGATTATTTCTTCCATTTACAGAGAACCATTTTATTCTGATCTTTCCAATTTCTCTTTGAAGTTATTTGGCTGTTAATATGGTGAGCTGGACTGGATTGCTGTACATCACATACAATGATCAAAGAATTTATCCTGAGAAGTGAAAAATATTGTGTGGTGGGAGGAGCAAAGCAGAAATGTCACCCATCATCAGTTTGCTCCAGGAAAGCTCATGAGCCTATACTCAAAGCCCAGGAATTTTTCAAAAGTGTACTGGTATCAGAAATGTAAATAAGATGGAATGGCTGCAACTGTGTAAGGTACATAGAATTTTCTCTCCTAATGTCCCACCAAGCAGTGAGGGAACGCTTCTACCTGCCACATCCTTCCCCACATGTGTGGGGCTGTGATGCATAGCCGTAGCTAAAGAAAAGACACCTCTTCCTGCATCACCACAGCTCAGCACCAGCTCCCTCTTGCTTGTGTGGCAAAAAAAGGCATCGCTTTGGGCTGGAAACACAATAATTTCAGTGTCATAGCAGCAAAGCAGGAAATGGGACAGAATTTCACTGTTGTTCTAGAACTATCAGCAGAAGGAAGCAACACTGGGAAATTGGGTTTTATTACATAAAAGATGGGAGTGAAAATGATTGAAAGCCTGAGAGGTTCAAAAAGAAGCAACTGTCAGGAAAGTGTAAAGCAAATAAGACATTTCCTAGAAATTACAATTCACAAACCACAAAATTTGCTATAGTAAACTTATGGATTCAGCTAGAAAAAAAATAAGTAAATGAAAAAAATACTTCAAGAGAGGGGAAAAAAAAGAAATAATTTTATTGGTTTGTATTTTGCTGTACAGACTCTTGCATTTTTATTAATCTATTTCCATTTATTTTCAAGGAAAAATAATAGAGGGCCAGCCCAGTGTCTGTTATGACATTCCATGCATTTGTTCTGCACACAAGATTTCTTAAGATTATTGAGACATCAACTATTTCTGAAATCAAAGATCTCAAAAATAAAAAATCTAGTTCATAAGCAGTATTAAACAGCTAAGTAGATCTAAGCAGCCCTGAAGAGATCACTTTTTCTAAAACCTTTACTACTTTTTCATGTTATTTCACAGCAAGTTAACTATTCTAGCACATCCTCGCTTATATCATCTGATGTGAATTTGACTGCCTCTTATCTCGATATCCAGCAAAAGGTTGGCTGGATATATGTTTGCACAAACTGATTTGGCTTTAAAGAAAAGAACAAAAAAAAAATCAGGAAATAATTCAGTATTACCGAATTACTACCTGTACCTACTGGTACAGGGACCAGTAGGCTCACTGCTGGAATGAGCACAAAGGAACCAACTATATTTATAGTAAATTTGCTTTATATCACCCAAGTTCAGCTATCTTAAGGCTGGGCATATAGTTTAACATGTAAGTCTTGACACCTAGGCTTTCTCCTTTCAAATATCTCCATGGAATGACTAACAGGATATGTACTTTAGACATTTAAGATCAAGATATACTTGAGGATGCCTGTCTCTCTCCACTAACTGTAAATGAAGTTTAGGTAAATGGCTGAAAGTATAAAATATAAATATATAAATAATTTATTTATATAAACATCTAAATCCTGGGCAGATAAATTGGATGAAGCATATACTACCTTAGAAGTGCAGCATGATATAACATCATTTTGATTTGCACAGACTTTTCAGTCTTGAATGATCAAAGAACTGTTTTAGTGTGCAGAGAGCATTAATGAGTGTAAAGGGAAGGGAAAGGATTATGGTCTATGTAAAACATAGAGTAAATTGTAGAGGAAGATTTTCTGTGGAAATGTTAATTTTCTGGAGCAAGGCCTAGAATCCAGATGCAAACAGCTTTCTGCTTGTTAGTTTTGAAGGATAAACATGAAATGGCTAGTAATACCTGAGGGATATTTGGAAACTAGGATAAACCACAGTTACAGTCATAAAGTTTAAGACTAGGCTGAGAGAAGTTATTACAAAATGAAACATTTTTGTGTTTCACCTTGACACTAAATCACATACTCTAGATAGAATGGGGTTGGAGTTTTGCTTCAGATCTCAGACAAACGTAGAATGGGATTTGAAAGTCAATGTGAACTATTACTATGGATACTAGAAAAGCTGCAGGAAGGGATTGTGATAACCAAAATACTCTACTTCTGGTGGCTGAAATCATTCAAGTATCTCTTTCAGGACCTGCACTGAGTTTTAGAGAACTGACTTCTGCCATTGTTACATAATCACTGGTAAAAGGTTACCTAACATTATTATCCAAGTTCTGTGTTTAAACTCTTACCAAAAAACACTGAGTTTTCAGAATTTACGTTCAAATAAATAAATGGCAATGAATAGGAAACCTAGCTGACATGCTGTACCATTTTTGTAAGGCAAAGTCAAATCTTTCCAAGTTTATTCTTCCTAGCTGGTTTTTTTTTTTTAACATTGGCTTGATCTCTAAAACATCTTTGAGATACAAAGCTGAATGGGTGCAAATCTGTCCATAATTTGTACATTTCCTCCAGACTTATAATACTGCCAACAGCTGCAAGCTATACAGAACAATCCCATTTTGAAGAGCTATTTAAAAAGTTTGAGTGGCAATATCCTTCATATGGCATATGAGGCAATAAACACGGAGCAGTTGATTTTTATGTACTTCCCTCTTACATTATAAAGCACTTTTCTTGCAGAGATGGTTTCTATTTCATTCTCTGTGTTCTGAAGTCTATGGAAAGCAAAGCTGCCTGATGGACACTTGACTTTTATTTTTTCTTCTTGTTCTTCCTTAACTTAAAATAAAGGTAATCAGTAGGCAAAGACTGTATGTGGAGAAAGATAATTCCAGCTACATTAAAAGAAATAATACTATAATCCCTATTTAATTCTTTTTGTTGAAAGGAAGTTATTTGTAGCTGCTTCTAACTTGAATAATTTTTGCTTTAGCAGCATTTAAAACTTATCGTTGTTTTAAAATTGCATTTATGAATAAAACCTAGGAGTTCTAAAAACAGTCTGTCTTTGCAGTGTTGTGAATTGAGAGGAAAAAAAACCCAATTAATCAGTATGATTGAATTTCACCTGATATTTTATGGGCAGCAATCTTACAGCTGATTTAATAACTGAATCATCTTAACTGCAGGGATAGCCTTAAGAATGACATCAATAGTTTTGAATGGGCCTGATTTAATTCCTATCTTTCAGTTTGGCCCCACTTCAAAATTCTATACTGTTAGCAAGAGTATTTACAAATGGATTGCTAGGAGGGCAAGAGATAGAAGATAAAAATTAGATATTACAAAAAACCACACCAGTGTTCTTTCAAAAGAATTACTAACTCTAGAAACAAGCAACATTAGGGCTAATATGGAGTTTCTTTTCCCTTTATGGGAGACATTATATTCTATTTTTTCAGTCTTGGAGTAGCCTGAGTGACTTCAACTTTGACTTTGAGATGAGATACAGACATCCAACAAGTCACAAGATTAAATCCTTGCTAGCATGTGGAAGTAAATCTCTCCCTCAGTCTGCTACATGCGTGCCTGTGAATTTAGGGAAAGGTGCAGGTTGCAATTAGCTTCACTGAATGCTCAGGACTTCTGAACTCTACAGAAAATATATGGAATCACTATGAGATACAAAATCCAACTCCAAAGGGGCCCCTTGTATGGTTGGTCTTAGATCATTAGGTTTGCACCAACACCCCTATTGCTCATGGCAAGGTCCTAACAGCAAAAAGGAAAGGCTAATTCAAACAGCAAACTCAACAAGGCCTCATTTCATGCTATTTTCTGGTTCAGTCTGAACTACTGTTACTACCAGTTGTTTCTTTTCATTTCATTTTCAGTACCCACACATAAGCAACTTAAGTAACTGCTCCCTGCTTTCAAAAACAGAACCTGAAAGTAATCCTATCCACCGTCAAGCACCTGATATTATTGGATAACCAGTGCATTACAATAAGTGAAAGTATGGTCTAAACAACATCCCAAGGTGCAGTTCCCCAGTTTATATATACTAGAATGTTATAAACATGGTTGGTAATTCTAAATAGATCTCCTGTCTACACTGAGTTTCACTTAAGAGATTAATCCTTGTGTGTTGGAGTCTGTGATGAAAGTTAAGTTTCACAAAACATTCAGGTTTTCTTTGCAAGTCCTCCTTTTAAGAACTGGTATGAAATTCCAGGGAGACACAGAGTGAAATAGCTCCCAATTCTGCAAACACCAGCACGGCTAATTGGAAAGTTGTGTGTCAGAAAATCCAGGGGGTACTCAACAGCAGAAATTAATTTCTGTCTAATGCAGCAGTTTTCTTTTCAGGTGAAGTCACCATGGAGATGAACACACCTCCCAAAGCTGCACTAAGGCACCTCCTCTTCTGCAGCTACTGTGGACTGTATGATCAGCAGCAGGAGAGGCACTGGACAGGCCCTGCTCTCAATTAGAGCCAGCATGAGATTAGACCACCAAGCTTCAAGGTTTGGGGTCCACGTATGCTGTCGGTCCTTGTGCCTAGACATAATGGGCACTGAGATGAGGCAGGATCCTAGCCCTAGTGCATATTCTCACATAACCCTTCTGCTAGACAAAAAACATTTGCAGATTCCTCTTGCCCACTCCTCCCATCAAGTAAAGTTTTTATTCCCTGGCAAAAAGCTCACTCATTTGTCCTCAAAAATGTCATTGTGTTCTTTTCTGAAATACTGTGGGCTTTTTCCTGTGTGGCAGGGATTTCTGTCTGATTTTCATGCATTTTACTCTGTGAGAGAAGATTCTCCTTCTCAGAAGGAGAATTTCAAGACTGAACAGTTGGGAGAAAGAAAATGAGGAGGAACTGCTAGACAGCAAAAGAGTTCTTGACACAGTTTTTTTTATTGCTTTATTGACCATCAGTGTCAATAAGCAGGGAACCTGTGGGTCATTTTCATTTTCATTCTTTGTGATGCTTTAATACAGGAGCATCCCTGTGGAACTTCCTCAGCTCCTTGAAGCTCAAAGGTAAGGTCTCTTCAAGAACTAAAAGTCCTGTTACACAGAGGTATTGTAAGATGTCCTAATATCCACACCTTCCACTTATGTAGATGCAAATGTGGCATTTCCTCCAAGACATGGTCCCATGTGCAGGAATACAAATGAACAGGAAAAGTTTCATTTAATTACATAAGAAAAAGCAATAGTCAAAAGCAGCGTTCTACAGTCTCCACAGTGGTGGTAGTTTTGCAAAGAGTTTACAATCAGCGTTGAATATGCAAACAGTTAGTTCATTTAATCTGGGACTATTTAATGTTTCAAAGTTAAGCAGATGCCTAATTGCAGCATTCACAGAGCAGTAACAATGCCTGAAGTTAATGGTCCCTGAGATTTTTTATTACAATACTTATTTTAGATAAGTTTTTCTTTCCCACACATGATTTATAGCTGGTGGTTTCTTATAAACTCAGCAATTTATAGATCACACAGTCAAATTATTCTATCCCATTTCTTCAGGTAATGAGTGGATGAGGTCAAGCAAGTGTTAGGTACATACAGCAAAGTATTTAATTGGACTTATAATAAGTTCTTTGTTTCCCTGGCCATCTAACTCACAGTGCAGGTATGCTTGTGGCATCTTTCTCAGCCCGGATCCCACATTGTCCAAACTGGAGAATGTGTGAAAACGCACCATGGGTCTTCACCTCAGTAGTACAAACCTTCATTTAATGGAAACCAGGGTCAGGCAGATGTATAAATGTGGTTCATGCCTGTCTCCTTTGCCAACAGGGAGTGAGGTTGTGGCTTGGATGTGCACAGCTCTGAGGAACTGTGAACCTGTCCCAGATCCCACAATAGTCATATAATGAAGTGTGAACTATTTTGGTGAGAGAAGAGGAGATTCTCTGGCACAGCCTGTCTCTTATCCCCCAACCACATTTCATGCTATTTTGGTTTTTAAAAGGTTCTGTGAAACCTCAATGTATTGCATATTTGTGTTAATGATAATGCAAAAATTAAAGCATACTGATTCTGAATTCAGAATCAAAGCAGCCTAATACTTAATGGCTTATAAGCTTTGACATTTCATGGGTCTTCTGGGACACTTATGAAATATCCATCTTATTTTGTGAAACTCAGCTGAATATTTTACTGCTATTCTGTATTAACATTTGGTACTATTTGAAGGTTTCCTCAAAGGATTTCAAAGGATTTCTGGTAGGCTGCACATATAATAATACTTCCACCCCCATCCTTGTGTTTTATAGCAATAGTATAGACAGGCTGCTTACAAGTTTACACTAAAGGACATAGTCATCATAAAAAGTAATGAGCGCAAATTCAGAATTCCTCCCTACATAGAATCAAGCGCCTGTAGCCTAGTAATTACTCCAGGGCAAGACATTAAGTCAAAACTTCTAAGAGCTCCTTCTTGTAGCAGCTGCTAAATGATTAATATCACATTGGTAGATTTCACAGGAGAATCTGTTAAATAAAGGAAAGTTCAGTGTATATGCAAAGTTTTAATTCCTCACAATTTGGTTTAGAGTCAACATAAAATATTGCATATTTTATGGTTCCAAGAGGAGTGCAGCATTCATTAAGAAAATACAGATGGTTTTCAGATAGCTAACAAGATTTCACAGCCATTTCTTTTCTCCATGCTGTGAAACCTGGAGAGAAAATAACACTAACAATGAACTCACTATGGCTGAATCTCAAGGCTCATTTCTGCCAAAATATCATAATCCTGAATTCATGTTAGCAGTCAAGTTCCACCAAGTTTAACAGAGCTAAGCTACTTACAGGACTTTGAAATGTATCCCTCTTTTCTCCAGTGGTACTTTTCTCACTTTTGAGGGTAAGACTGTCAATTTATTGTGAGCCCTGAATAGAGAGCAGTGTGCAGTTTTACTGCCCCAAGAGCACAGCAGTCTGAATCTTCAGACTCAGAGAATGAGAATTCAGTCTTTGGGAGATGCCACTTCTGCACCACAATCACACAGACTCTGCCTTGCCCTGCCATGCACTAATGCGGGGTGGAGGGAGGAGTGAAGAGATGAAGGTCAAACCCCTTGTGCTGCACTTCTCTGCACAGCAGGACCAAATTGTGCCTGAAATTTGCATTCAGCAGTCTAATATCCTGTACAATGTGGAGAAAACAAGAGATAACAAGCATGGTTTGCTGGTCTGAATCCACTGATTTCTCTCACAGTTTTCTTGGCTAAAAAATAAGGATTTCAGGATTTCTTCCCACATGATTTCTGCCTGCAGAAAGAGAACATTTGATGAATGATGCAAGTATGAACACTGAAAAACAAACTATGAACTATCAGAATTTAGATCAGGAAGTTAGTTTTACCTTCACCTTACACTCAAAAATATTATGCCTTCTGCCTCCAGTTTCTATGTTTGACTTCCCCTCTGTTATTCTAATTAATTCACTTTTTTTCTCCTGGAGCATCTCAGGATAAGAACAAATACATACATTGAATATGCACACAAACACAGATATATATTGTTACTGCCCCAAAAGACCTTCTACACTAAAATAAAATTGAGATATATAAAAACTTGAAAATATTTGAAAATTTATGTTTGTTAAATCAAAGACTCTTCACCACTGTGGTGAGCTGGTTTTGACTGGAATGGAGTTAATTTTCATACTAGCAGCTAGTGTGGGCCTATATTTTGAATTTGTACTGGAAACAGTGTTGATAAGACAGGAATGATGTCATTATTGCTGAACAGTGCTTGCGCAGAGTCAAGGCATTTTCTGCTTTTCACCCCACCCCATCAGTGAGTGTGGTATTCACATGCCCTCTGAAGAGAGAGAGACTTAGCTTTCTCAGGATTTCTCCTGAAAGAAGCTGTGAGAGAAGCAAAGAAAAGAGAATCAAAGCAATTCTTATTCGCTGCTCCTGTGTTTGTGCCCATGTGGAATGTGGTATGGAGATTTTTTACCCAAGGTGATTGTTTGATTGGATTCTGGTGATGGTTGTTTAGATTCATTGACCAGTTGGATCCACGTGTGTGTCAGGACTCTCAGGAGAGAGTCACGGGTTTTCTAGTTAGTTAGTTAGTGATAGTTTTTGTTCATGTAATATAGTGCAATATAGTTATAGTATAATATAGTGTAATAAAGTAATTAAGGAGTCAGAGCATCATTCTTCCCAAGCTGGGGATCCCAGCACTGATAAGTGAGGAGGCTGGGGGTGCACAAGAAGTTGGGAATGGGCACAGCTGAGACAGCTGGTCCCAACTGACCATAGGGATATCCATTATCATATGGCGTCATGCTCAGCTTATAAATCTGGGGGGGGCAAAGGAAAGGGTAGAGGCCATTTGGAATGGTGGTGTTTTTCTTTCCAAGTCCCTGTCATGCTTGATGGAGCCCTGCTTCCCTGGGGATGGCTGAACATGCCTGTCAATGGAAAATGTTGAATTAATTCCTTGTTTTGCTTTGTTTTTGTGCATGGCTTTTGCTTTACCTGTTAAACTGTTTTTATCTCAGCTCATGAGTTTTCTCACTTTTACCCTTCCAATTCCATCCCTTGTTTCACCAGTGGGGAGTGAGGGTGCAGCTGGATGGGACTGAGTTGGCAGCTGAGACCAAACCATAAAATACCCTTAAGTATACCTATGCTGTCTTCACCCTCTAGGATGCAGCACTGGGCCTACATACAAGCACTCCACAATTAAGTGAAAAATACTAGCTTAAGGCTACTGTTGCTCAAACACAGTTTAGTCTCACCCTTGCTCTCAAAACTGGGAAGTTAGCCATTATTTAAGTTTTCAGTGAAGAGCTTGTAATCTGCTTATTTTCAGGATCTACCAGATCTTTTGCAGACAGCCCTGAGCTTGCTCTGCTTGCACTTGGAGCTGGCAGAATGCAAGCAAGGTCTCACCCAGAATTCCCATCGTTTCCTTAGGTAGCTCTTTGCCCTGAGCAAGGCTTACTGTATTACTCCAGGCATGGTGCTTTCAGTTTAAAGCTGGCGAGTACGTTGTTGACTTACAGTACAGGTGAAACAAGCTTCTGTAAAAGTACAAAAACATCTCTGCACAAGTATATGTTTATAAATATTTATGGTCTGACACTATTAGCCAGAATGTCAGGCTGCAGGCTCTTACTGATATTTTAAAATCCTACCTGGAGCTCAAGCTTAGGGCTATAGCTGGCGTACAGAGCCTCACACATGCAAATGCAGAACTTGTACTGCAGACAAGTTTTTCCACAAAAACAAAGTCAAAATCACTGTCTACTTTGTATTTATTCTCTCTGAGTACAAGGGCTGTCTCTACATTACCAGACTGATGTCCACATCTGCATTTATCCATATTGCTAACCTAGGGGAGCATTCTTGCAGTGGTTTTGCAGGAGGTATCTCAAGTGGCAGGATTGTTTTTGAAATAAGGCACAGATTTGTTTAGTGTCTACATGGACCTTGAGGCTTTGGGTTCCATTAATTTAGGCCAGTGGATTGGGTAGAGAGATTGTCACATGATCTTGCCAGCTAGGTCAGCTTCTGTGTTCTACTGTAGGTTAATATGTAAACCCTATATTTTCATCAGGTATTTCTATTTTGCTATGATATCTCCAGACTGAAAGAGTGAAGGGCTACTGCAGACTCTCTTACAACTGGCTATACATTAGTTATGGTTCTAGTGAAATCTCTATAGAGATTTCTCTATAGAAATGAAAACCCATCTTGCAAGACTTCTGCTGCAGTATTAATGGAATATTTCATATATAATATTTATTTTATATATAACACTAATGGAATAATTTATATGCAGTATATATATAGAATACTTGTGATATGGTTCAAGATTTTAGTGGAATTTTATCATATAATTTACCTTTAAAGCCTTCTATTCCAAAGCAACTGTATTATATTGGCAGAGAAAAAAATTACCATAATATTTAAATTTAATATTCTGTGAATTCTTCATTGGTTACACTGAATCACATTTCCTGTCTCTCTAACATACACATGCAAGATTACTGTGGTTAAAACTTCCTTGATGAAACATACAAGATTATTATATGTCTGAGAGTATAAGTATTGCTTTTGGACATTTTCTTTTTTTTACTTTTTTCTTTTTGCAGTTTCTTTTTGAATTATTAGTTTGTACACCTTAAATGTGAAGATAGCTATACAAGTGGCAACCACAAGTCTTCTTAGAACTCCTAAAAATCTTTGAAGCTTTTGTTTCTCTGTCTGGTGTATTTTAACTCAGTGCGACCTGAGTGATTGACTTTTAGTCTGATTACTTATGTGGGATTCAAACTCCAATGTTGCTGAAGCCTTTAGACCTCATCATGCTACCATGCAGTCTCCCTTACACACTTTTTTTTCTGATCTAGACGTAAGAAAAACCCTTTCAAAGAATAAAAATCTCATCATTTGTTGCGTTGTCAAGCAGTCATGTTGTTAAAACTTTCCTTATTGAACCATGACGGGAATTGTGCCTTTTTAAAAAGGAAATTGAGACCTAGAATGAAGCCAGGACTGCCAACAGAGATCTGGGGTGTTAAAGGGAACCTGTCACGAATTCTAACTATGCTGAATGAAATCACCCTCAGCCTCTCTTGCTTATGAGGCACTCCACTTACCCAGAAAAATACCTAACTGTGTTAAACAGGTATGCCAGGCTTTTTCATCCATTTGTCTTTCCATTCTAAATACACAAGTCACCTTGTTATTGCAGTAAATATTCTTCTCAAATAGACCCAAATTCTTAAAAAAAAAAAAAAAAGGAATTTGATCTTAATAAATCCAGATAAAGGAGAATAACTCCAACTCAGCTTTTGAAAATTACCCAATGAATAATGACATAGAAGTGGCCTGGAATAAAGTAAAGTCACAGATTTTTCAAGAGCAAGTTTGTGTTACTGTAATTTTTTACTGATATTAAAAAAACTAAACAAAACATCAAGTAAAAATACCCACAAACAAACAACTAAACCCCAAACCAAAAACAAAACAGTAATAGATGTTGTATTACATAAAACTTTTTAATTTAGCTCTTACATGCCTGGCTAGCTCAATGAGTTCATCTAGTATTAGACTTACTAATTTTTTTGCTACAATTTGTTACCATTCAACAAACTGGGCAAGTACAAATCATTATCAGAAATCCTGAAATAATTATGATACAGAACGATTGCAAAAATATATTCCTTGTTTTTGTTTTCCAAATTTATAATATAAGAACTCTATTGAAGTGCAAGATACATTGACTATGTTCTGGAAAGACAATGAGTTTAAAGAACCTGCATACCTGTGTCAATAAATAATAAAGAAAACTATTAACCTCTTTTGTATGGGTCATTTTTTTCTGCAGTGATATCATCTGTGCATTTTTATTATGGTAGTTATGCTATTGCCACTGGATTTAAAATTCTATATGCCTCCTATTGTTAAATATTTTTAATAACAACTAAATAAATATACATGAAGTTAAAATTACCAGTTTGTACGACCATAGCACTAACCATCCAGATTAAATAACTAACATTGTGAGTATGAAAATTTAAGCTTCCAACAAAGGACAAATAATTTATATATCTAATTAATTCTCCCTCAGCTTTACATGTGCATGAATACCACATAAGACGTGCTGTCCGACCTTCACAGGTTTTTTTCTATACCTACACACATTGTCCAATAGACTGTAAATTGTAAATAGACTGTAGCTTGAAATAATTACGGACAAGAGGCTGTAATAGCAGTCTGTTCATCACTGTGTTATTTTTGTCAAGAGCAAAGAAATTGAAACTGAGCAGTCCTGAAATTGCTCAGAATGCCTCATGACACTGTGAAAGTAAATTATATTCTCCTCATCTGTTGAAATGGGGGTAGTGATATTTACAGTGTTTGGTTTTGTTTATTAAGTGATTTGGAAATGAAAGGTTCAGTTTCACACTGACTCCTTCCATTGTTCCAAAAAAATGTCTTGCATTTCCTTCCTGTGGAGCCATATGCCCCACAAGGAAAAAGATTTGAGTGTCAAAGTGCTCTGCAGATACAATCCTTAACAAGAGTATTAGGTTAATAACTATCTGAAGCTGCTGGGACAAATTAGAGCACAATCTTCAGTAACAATATTATCCTGAATGTCGCTGTATATATATAAATATATATATATATATATATATATATATATGTTTCCCTAGTATTAATATTACTTTCCTGTCTGATGTAATTTTGTGTTTTTGTTTAAAGTTTTAAGAAGCATAAGAACAGGGTTTCATGAAATCAGTGTCAGGAACATATCATGAATGTATATGAATTCTGATGTCTTTCAGCTCCAGAAATAGAAGTCTTCAAAACAATTTAAAGTGAAAAACCTCCTGTAATTGTAAGTGAAAGTTGTCTCTTATCCTTTCTGAGGAAAAAACGCCAGAAGGCTATCTAGCATTTTCAACCACATATCCTTAATTGCAACACATTACACAGTGGAAGTACTGGCAGCTGTACCACCTTCTCAGAAATTATGTAGCCTGTGTCTTTGTCTCAGCAGATGGTATTTTTATGACCCACAGTTCTTATCCTATGCTCAGAAAGTCTAGAGAAGAAAATAGAAACCAAGCAAAATTGGGAATATAATTCTCATTTTGCATTTCAAACTACAGTAACCAAAGTTTTTCAATCTTAATAATAGTCTTAACATTAAGAATTATGGAACTAAATGTTCTGATTTCAGAGATACGCAGTAATGTGTTAAATACAGCTTCATGTGGAAATCCTGTCAATTTCTGTAGGTGTCCTACCAAGTATTAGTGACTTGGGCAGAAGAACTCAAGGAAACAAGTGCTGTTTGCAAAGAAAGCCTCTATAAGATCCTGGGAAAACACACCACTTCCTGCTGTTCACTTTTTATAAGGCTGAGTTCCAGCAAGGGTTTTCAGCATCCCACATCAATTCCATACACTATGGTCATTTTGACATATAAATAGCAGATCGTATCAGATTGTTTCATCTTCACAAGTATGGATTTGATCAATCAAGAATACCAAAATATATACCTCTCTTCATTTTTATCTTATCTCAATCTACATGCTTAATCAAATTTCATTTTGTGCTCGTTCTGCCTGGAGTGGAGTGAATTTCCCTCATAGCAGGTAGCATAGGGTACCACAGGGTGTCATGATCAGCATATAAAGCTGAAAAAGGAAAAAGGAAGAAGGGTGTGACCTCCAGAGTGATGGCATTTGTCTTCCCAAGTAACTGTTATAAGTGAAGGAGTCTTGCTTTCCTGGGGATGGCTGAACAGCTGCCAGCCCATGCAAAGTGATGAATGAATTCCCTGTTTTGATTCGCTTGAATGTGCAGCTTTTTCTTTAGCTGTTAAACTGTCTTTATCTCATCCACCAAGTTCTCTTGCTTTTACTCTTCTGACTCTGCCTCCATCCTACCATCAGAGAAGTGAGAGAGCAGCTGTGTGGGACATGGTTGTTGGCTGCATTAAACCATGTCATATTTTGAACTGGTATTTTGAAAATGGGACAGGTGATTCAAAATTCTTCATTTTTTATATATTTAAAGATATGCAACTGTGTGTAGCTGCAATAAACAGCAAAAAGACTTAAAAGTAGCTCCACATGTTTTAGTTCATTATCAGTATGTGAATATCCTGGTACATACTGTACACCATTTAATAAATGACTTTCCCTAGATGTACAAACACAGATTCATCATCATACATTCAGTTCTGGTCTTTGTACTGCTGTAAATCTACCATAACTCCTCATTGGCAATTTCTTTGGATTTCTATCAGTACAACTAGAGGAAAAATATGGCCACCCTAACTGAATATTTTATATGGTCCTCTAAAATGTCACTTAAAAAAAAAAAAAAAAAAAAACCAACTCTGTGGACAGCTTCTACCCCTTTATCAGCTTGTGAGAAATACAACAAAGCAAACAAATAATTTCCCAGCTGTTAGAACACCTAAAGAAACTGTCATTCTAATAAATCCCAGAGTACTTCTTGAGTAAACAAGTGTTTATATTTAAAAGCCACAATGTCATTCTAACGAATTCTTTCTATCCCACTCATTGATCATGGTTAGAGCTAATTGGAAGCCGTTTTCTCAGTCTATTGATGATTAATGAGCGGCATTTTGGTTTTTTAAACACTGTATACTTTTGTCCAATGTGGAAAGACAGAAAAAATTAGTGGCTTTTTAACTTAGAATTTCAGAGCAGAGAAAAATGTACATGGTGAAAAGGCAAAGGAGGACACACAACAAGCCTTATTTAGACAAATCCCCCACTGAGAGCTAGAAGAGTTTGGAACCACAAGTAGTAAGCAAAATCAATTAATTTTGGTGTAACTCAAGTAAAGTTATTGATTTTATTTAAGGATTTGATCTTCCATGCTCATGAGTTGCCAGCATGAAAAATTAATCTCATTTGACAGGAGAGTATTGAATGCAGAGAGTGCAAGAGTCTGAGTTTAAAAAGTAGAGGGTAAAAGACACTGTATTTATATGCTCAGAATTTCTTGGTGGTGTGTGGGATGTCTTTCATTCTTTCTTTTTTTTTTTAAATATAAAACCATGGATATCTATACAAAGTTTAGCTTTCTTGCCCAGCACTGTACCTCCTTTCATGCTGTCAGCACAAGAATTATGACCCATCCATGCTTTTGAATAGATGTCTTCATAAGCTCCTTAAAGAATGATGAATAATACCATTTACATTTCTATAATCTACAACCAAACTAGAAAAAAATGGTCAAAAGATATATCCAAGAAAAAGAGACAATAAAGAAAAACATAAATTACAAAAGCAAAATGTTAAGTGAACTACATCCTGATGGAGCTTCAGGGATAATACTGCTTCTAGCTGGCTCTGGAAAAAGTCCACACTTGCCTTTGATTTTGAAGTTACTGAAAGTAGCAGATTTCAGATCAAGACCTGGAATTTCAGCACCCAATGATCAATAGAGTTTGGGAGTAGCCAGCCATATACAGATCCTGGTGTGGATTTTCTGTACATCTTATACTTCCAAGAGCTACATCCAGTAGCTCTGGATGATGTAAATTTTGATAGGAGGTCAGCAATGACCTTGCCTTGAAGGAACAATTAATCAGAGATGAATCTTTGCATTTTTGCTTCAGGATTGTGGAAAGGCACCCTCCACATTCTCTGCTGCCTTGTATTGTGTGAGTTCATCAAAATTTCATCTGTGCAGAGCAATATACAAATGTTCATAAATGACAAGCACTGATGGAACCTGCCACTTGAACTAGGTATGAAAACAGTGAGTGGGAGGAAGGCTTATAAAGTTTCAAAGATAATATTGTTGCAGACTTCCTCACTTTAGATCATTAGTTTTTATTTGATAGAAGTCAATTATTTGCTCTGTGCTGCTACTGTACTAACTTCCAAGGTTTTTTTTGAGGGCAGGCAAAGTCATTTTGTCTTATCACCCAAAGTGTAGGTAAAAGATAATTTATTATCAACTTGAAAATACGCATGATAGCTAATGGTCTGATAAATAACCATAAGGCAGATATTCTTATAATAAACATATTCCCACACCAACTAGATTACAGTGACACCAGAAAACAACAGAGCCTAGTTTTCCGTCTCAATCCCAAAAGCAGCCTCTGCTTTCCAAAGCTAGGTCAGGGTAACAGGCCACTGCCCAGGACCTCACATACAAAGCAACTGTACTGTTCTACTGTGAAGCAAAAATATCTCTCACTTAATGCAAACAGAGCAGGCCCAAGACCCAAAGCAGGCAGATGTCCCAGGCAGCACACTGCTGAGAGTGAGCTGGATATGGCTCACTGCTCACCACAGCTTGTCCAGAGTCCTGAAAAAAATCAGCTTTCTTTGCTGCTGCCATCCAGGAGAAGCTGAGAGGTGAAGGCCACTGCTCCAACCTCCATAAAATCTTCAAATCCTGCTGCTATTTCCAGTCCTCTTGTCTCAATTGAAACAACAAGCTGGTTTCCCCAGTATTTCTTCCTTGACTCCTTATCCGCCTCTGTCCCCTTTCTTCTGTTTCTCATGCTGCTCTGGCAGGAGTAACCCAGGGTCAGTCAAAATCTGAATTGTCTTTTTAGAGTAGCATATTAAATTTTGCCAATGATGCTGAAATTCACTGCACTACCTCTGAAAAAACATAAGCTCAGAGCCATGACTTACTTCTGTGCAACACAGCACTGAATCCTGCCCTGACCTTAAAGTATATTCTAAACCTCCTGTCTTCAAGCAGATTAGCTGAGTTTGCGCATACACTTAATTGCTGTCTTGAGCTAGGCTAGATTAAACCTCTAGGTCTGTCAAAGCAGAAATATTTTAAAGAGCACATGAAAAAATAATCCAAAAGAGGGACACTGAAATTCCATCAGCCAGAATTATTTTTTTCCTCCTGCATGTAGAAAGTGAACTGGGTCATTCAGCATTCAGTGACTTTTTTTCTTACATGCTTTACCACACACAGCAATTACTTCTCTAGATTTAGATCACAGTCACAGGAGGTTTAGTAATTTAATATTTTAAAATGAAGTGGCACTTCAAATTAAAGGGGCGCAAATACTGTTTGAACATGGCAAATGCTGATCGTATAATTACATGGCAATTAATTTTCATGTGGTATCTGTGTGATTATGAGATAAATATATAGCTTTTCTGTCTTCCAAACAGCACAGCAGTTTACCAGTTAATTACTTTTATATCTGCTTAGTGTAATTACACTGTAATCCATGAAAGTCTGTACATATTCTGTCATTACTTCCTGTTTACTAATAGTAGCACACAACTGCCTTAGGTCAGATCTCATCCTTTCCTCAGTATCCTGACACCTTGGCATAGGTGTAGTTCTACAGAGGAAAAGGAATGCAGGAATTCAGGAGGATTTATTCAATGCTTCACACTGTATATATAATGTGCAATGTGTTCTGGTTCTGCTAGGATTTCTTACTCTGCAATGTAATGAGATTTCCAAGACCATTGCTAGAATTTTAATATTCATATTTTGGATGTAGGATGAAGAGAGGGGCTGAATAGCTTTGCATCCATCAACTACTTTTTTTTCCTGAGTTGCTTTATTTAAATACAACAATACTTAACGTTCTCTGTGCTTCTTCCAAACTTCACATATCACCAGTTCATGAAAGTATCTCAGTGTCTCAGACAAAGAAGTAGTTCAGTTGAAGAAAAATACTCCAAATCTCATCAAGCAACTTCTCCATGTCCAAGAGAAAGACCCTCCCACCTGCAGCTGGAAAAAAAGTGAGGGAAGGGTAAGAATGTGCAGTTGTTCTCTGTTCACACTGGCGTTCAAATTTAGCAGGCTGCTGTTCCAGTATGAGAGATTACAATGATGAGCTTTATCCCACATGTGATATGAATGGAGAAAAGACATAATAAAACTATAGTAGCTCTACATAACTTGTGCCTTGTGGTTTGAATATCTGCTATGGGCTCACTCTGTGTATATTGTTCTTATTGTGCAAATGCAACTTTTTGTCAGGGGGAGAGAAAATGCTGCAAGGCATTTGCATTGCATTTGCATTTACATTTATTTACTGCATCCTTTAATTCACACCCATGCTTAGATATGTAACTTAGGCTCCCCTCAGTGACTGACATCTTATCTAGGGCATTGTGCATTACCATGTTTTGGTAATGTTGCTTAAACATCATATGGAAAAAAATGAGCTGAAAGACAACATAACTAACAATTGGAATATTTAATCTATTATTAAATCAAAGGGGTAGTGTTTAGGAGGTTCCAGATTAAAATTTTGAGGACTAGGAGATTCCCTTCATCATGAAACCAAATGCCAAAAGAACTGACTTTCAGCAAGCTATGTGAGAGCAATTATTTTTCTAGAGTCATGATCCATAAATCATCTTCAAGGCAAATCATTGTGACTTCTCTGTGGTAGCAGTTTCAACATCATAAAGTATACATAGTTTTAAAGCAAATGGCAGCTTGTAATGTCTTTGTTAATGGCCCAATAATTCTAGATTTTTACTCAGATAATGAATTTTCAATGTATCCAAACAGTATCAGACTTCAGACAATCCTTGTTATTATGTTTCACTTGCTGAAGTCAAAAGTGTTTTGAAAAGCCTTTTAAAATGGTAATTACTGGAAGTAAGACATGATTCACCATCTGTCACAGAGGTTCACTGGTTATATTTGGATCCATTAATAAACTCATAGGTTGCAGATGAGTAAAAGTGAGCCACCCCCCAAGTGGAAGCAGCTGGCCCAAATCTTTGCCTTGTTTCACGGCCAAACTGTTAAAGTTCATTCTGACTCAGAGAAATGGCATAGTATGGAAAAGATAAATTAGTCACTCTGTCTGCATAACAACCCACCCAGATGGATCCCCGTTGGATTGCAGGTCTGGCCATGCCAAGCAAGCAGGATGACACCTTACCTTCCTCTGCCTCTGGAGTTCAACAAGAGCTTCAGGAGACTCAGAGAATTTAAGACCCTCTGAGGGCCTTTGTGAACAACTCTTCACTTTTTAAGTTTGAAGTATGAGCTAAAGGGTTCAAAGGTGGCAACATTTCTGACCTTTAGCAAGGAATTTATATCACTTGTCAATTCATCTCCCTGACTTTTCCTGATTGCATCATTGTTAAACATTTCTGCTTCCCTCTGTGTTTCTAATTGGTTTGTCTGTTGGAGATATTTACAACAAAGGGAACTGTTTTTCAGCCTAGCATTGTCTGAGCAGCAGAAGAGATCTCAGAGATTGCACTATCCTTACTCAAGCATCAGTTTTCTGGGTAAATTTCTATGGGATTTCTGAAGCTTGAAGACAGGTAATCTGGAGATGAAAGAAACTAGAGAATCTGCTCAAAACCTTATCCTTTCTCCTTCAGGTCTACTTTAGCATTTTTGTTTAAATCAGGAATGCATTCTTTTAATCAAATCAGCAGATTGTAGCCATTTACCATATTTTGATTCACAATGCAAAGCAGACACGAAATACAGGAACAGGATTTGTTTCACTATATGTCCAAAACAGGGACTTCTAAGTTTAAAGGCACAAGCTGACATCAGTCTGAGAAGGACTCAATACACTTAACAGACCACAAAAGCACACACACACACATACACACAAAAGTATTTAGAAGTATTTTAAATTATTATTTTTTTCCTCATGGGTAACAACATTTCAAAAATTGCTGGAAGCAGGAATAGATCCTCAGCTTCCATTAGTCCATTATTTCAGAGGAATTGTTCTCCAAAGTGAAGGAAACTGAAAGCTGGAGTCCATCAGGTAAGTAAACTGAAAAAAACTGGCAAATTTCCAGATGATGGCTATCTGTCAAGAATAACTCATGAGATCTATCCCATTGTTTCATTACAACTTCAGAGAAGGCATGATACAGGGTCTCCAGTAATGTTATTGATTCCATATGAAGAATAATGCCCATTAACCTTGTATTTAAGATGTTAAGTATATCTTTTTAATTTATATTAATCTATTATATTATGAAGCTTTAGAATTTGACTTTTATCTCCCTGGACTTACAGATGCTCATCTGTTTAAGCTGTTTTTAAGAAAACTTAAGAGAATCTAGATGAAGGCAACTTAAGGTGAATATCTTATGGATAAGGATTCAGTTTCCTGTGATCATAAATGACAAATCAAATTTGGTTTTTTAATGCTAATTTCACATAGTTGGGCATATAATAAGAAATAAGGATCTGTAGTTCCATACCATGCCTGATACTGTATTGAGAATATCACTAGGATATCTCATTAAATATATACCTGAAAACTGTATTGAATTTAGTGTTACTATTAATGAAAAATTCAATAACAAGACAAGCTGAAAATTCACAAAACATGAAACACTTTAGCTTTAAAGAGAATGAGCCAACATATTCTTTGCTGCTCTTCATCATCATTTTGCTTTGTCAGTCTTTAATGGCAATCTGTCACTGACAATATCTGGCAAACACCTACCACACACTTATATGTAAGACTGACTGTGCATGTGCATATATTGACATGAGTGGGAAAGAATGTCTTACACCAAAAGCCATATACACTCACATATATAGGTAATCTGAAGTGATTTGACAAGACTGTAAATAAGGTGTCATTTTCCTTCACAGGAAACAAAGAGTGGGAGAGATCCAGCCTCAGAAGTCTCTCTCACTACATTTTGTCTTCCTGTGAAATTCTACCAAAGAATGAAGGAAATAATTTCAGCCACTTTCTTATGTGACTTTTTACTCACAGAATGCTTTGCAACCGGGAGTAGCCCATCCTCAGAGTTCTCCTCTTTAGGTAGGTACTATGAATTCCTTCCTCTCAAAGTTCTCATGATAATTATCACATTGCCATTAGGATTATTCCAGTCTTAATGATCAGTATCTAAGAGTGGGCTTTTCCTTTGCGTCAAGGTTCATCCATCTCTCAGCTTCATTTTCAGAGGAAGAGGCTTCTGTGATCCTGTCTTTTTGTGTTCATCTGTGTACTTAACCTTGAAAAAATCTCAACTCAGAGCCCAGTTTCTACCAAATTTAACAAAGAGGCAAAAGTTCAAAGACATTCACTTCTGACATGCTTGAGGGTTGGGATGAGGACAAGGTAAGTAGAGGAGACATTTCCCATTTCCACTGAAATGCAATTCATCCCATATTAGTTGTTGAAACAAAGAAAAAAATCCATAGGAAATTGTGACTCTACCCTTATGAGGGAAACTTCTGTCAACAGTAAAATATAAATAATTTCCCTTACTGTGAAGCAGGGATTGTGACGATTTAGTTCTGAGTGCATAAGAAAAGAGACAAGATATTATAGCCTTTCTTTTCATGGTAATAAAAGCTTTGTTTATCTTGTCCTGCTTCTGCAATGAGAATCTCAGTGCATGAATTCTGCAAAAACCAAGGACCCTACAGTAAAATTCAAGTTCATCTTGCTCTAGAGAAAGTGAGATTTTATTTTACAAAGATACAGAAGTTAAGATATAAAAAAGTAGCCGGAAGATATACATGTGAGTTCACTGCTTACTTCTTTTAGGAGTTAACATTTCCTCTTTGTACTAATCAAACAATGCAGAAAAAAGCCTTCAATATTTGTGAGTAATTTATCTTAGAGACTAGAAATAAAGTTGTATATTGCATTGCATTACAGTTCATTTTTATATATAAGCAAACATGGCTTAGCTATGAAGTATAGACAGGTGCTGTGAGAGAACGAGGGATGGGAAAAGCCTCAACAGAAAGGCAGGGAGAGGTCAGAGGCAGCTGAAGGAAAATAATACTTGGTTCATTCCTCATACCCACATGAAATGACAGTTTATTAGAAGGACTGTGACTGGCTTTACATCATGTGTCAGCTTTCCTGCCTGTTCAGTCTTTATTGCTGTCAAATTTTATTGTTCAGACTGACATACAACTGAACACGACTTTAAAGGGTTAGGGCATTGTATTCAAGTGCAGTTCTAGCTGATTTAAATCAGCAAGTTGCAGCACCCCTGACTCCCCAACCTGTTGTCTCCCTAACCCTTACAGCTTCCCAAGCACCAGTAGCACCAGAGGCAAACATGGGAACTACATGACTGCAGTCAGAAGATGGGACCCTGACATCCCTACTATGGCCAGTTTAAATTCTAGTGGAGACACTTCCTGAGACCATGTTCAAATACAGCTAAATGCAACAGAGGAGAAGGATGCCCAACATCCAAGGGCAATATTACATACCCAAGCAATTATGCTAAGCAGTATTCATGTCCACTGATCATGGTCGTAGAATAATTGCTTTCCATCACATATTTTTTTTCAGGGGTGTCTCATTCTTTTCCTGTACAATAAAGACTTTTCTCTAAGAAGTCCCTGCAATAACTAATAGCTCCTTTGTGCTCTATCTTCATAGTTACCAGGTCTGGATGAAGGAGTTGTATGCTTTGATTGCCAGCCTCACCCAGACGTGATGTAAAAGACATTTTCCTTACATTTACATAGAACCACCTTGTTTCACTTTGTGCCCCAGTGCCTCTGAGTACCACTGAGAAGAGTCTGGCTTTGACTTCTAACACTGTCCCATCAGGTATTTGCACACATTGCCCAGATACATCCCTTCCTTGGGGCTGACCAACCCCCATTGGAAAGATCTGGCAATCTCAATCATCTTTGTTGCCTCTTTCTGGACTCTCTCCTGCCTGTCTCTTGCACTGTAGAGGTACACATGGACACAGCACTCCAGAGCTAAGTAGAGGGGAAGGATCGCCTCCCTCCTCCTTCTGGCAGTGGGGAGGCTGTTGGCCTCCATGGTACAAGGACACATTCCTGTCTCATGTTCGAGCTCTTATGCAGGATCCTTATTTCTTTCCTGGAGAGGTGATCTCCATCTGGTCAGCTGCCAGCCTTCACTGGGGCATGGAGGTATTCCTCACCAGGCACAGGACTTTACATATCCCATCAAAGGAACAGAATGTAAAAGAATTTAGCACACAGAATCATTTATAAGGCTGCTTTTTGTACCTCAGAATATTATGTACTAGAGAGGGCAGATGCTGTCTGACCATGTGCAGGTAATTTTCATACTGTTAAATACATCTCTTATGTTAGGTCCTCTTCTCATCTCTTGCAGAAAACACAGAAATCAGTAGAAATAACTCAAATATTTCCTGTCCAGTCTGAGCTCTATTGCTTTCTTAATGTAAACCCAAAGTGAAATAAAAACCCTGGTACTGTGTGACAAAATCCCAGTTTAGTTACTCAGGTTAAAATGTGAGGATAAGTGCAAATTTAATAAAAAAAAAAAGATTATTTTTCAATTTTCAAGATTTCCACTTGAACAGGCCTAAAATAACAGATTATTAAACAATTTTACTCTTGCATTTTCCCAGAGTAAAAGGTGGTAGCAGAACCAGAGATCTGATTCTCTAAGATGGTGAATGATCTCAGCCCCTTCTAAAACGAGCTTCTTACTAGGTGGAGTCCCAAATGCTTTATGTAAAATACCACAGAGGGAAGCCTAACTCAACTTGCTTTCCATATGGGAAGACACAGACACGAGACTGACAGAACATGATACACAGGGATTCATGTGGTGGTTGGCTTGTTGTTTTGCTTTTTTTCAAAATAAGAATATGGTCTCCGAATACTTTTTTTATTTTCAGGGGAGCTTCAATTTCAACTCTTTTTCCATCTGTGGTTCTTCATTCAGGGGAGATATACCCACAGCCATAGAAATGTGTAGTGTGAAATAATAGATAGGACAATTTAGATGGGAAAAAATACCTTGATGCTTTTACAATGAGCCTTGGAAGCTCAACTCCCAGTGCCTGAGGCAGCAGCTGCTGAGCTAGTGTCATCCTCTCAGGCACTTGTAAAAAGTTTCACATTTTATGAGCCTTTTAAAATGATAGGCATGGAAAATTTTGTTTGTAACAACAGGGACCTCTTGCAGAGTGGTGCTTTTGCCATGCAGACCCCCACCTCCTTCCCTAGTTCCTTCCCCCAGTAATACCCAGCCACTGACCAGGACACACAGTGCTTCCTGCCTCACTCCTTGGCCTTGGAAAAATGCAAAAACAACTAGTAAAACCGTACAGAAAATTCCTAAGTGTTGTCTCAGAAGCCTGAATAAAACTTTTCCATGTCTTTCCATGTCAAGACAAACCTGAAGCCAGAAAGGGGAGGTATGAACTTGTAATTTCCCATGAGTCTATGACAGTTCTTGGATGACCAAACATGTTCTGAAAACATGAATTCTGATAAAGGATTTTCCTGCAGTTTATTCCTACATATTTGTCCCATGTAGATCCTTTGGTGTCTTTAAAAAAATTCATCTGTGCCTTTTCCCTTTCCTTTACTGGAGAACTACTCTGTTCACTTTCTTCGTATCTTTCTATTTCACAACTATAGGGTATATGTTTCACATCTTTATCTGTCTGTCAAATTTAGTTAAAATTGGCCACAGAGATTATGTGGCTTTTTGTGGGGGCAGCCAAGAGCAGCTGACAACTAAGCATGAAATATCCAAAAATATATAATACTCTCAGGAACCATGAAGCTTCACATATGCTAGATGATGGAATTACTTAATTTCTACCTTTTTACAATAAAATTAGAGGAAAATCCAAATGCTCCAATTTCCCCATGAAAAAATAACTTCTTTTATTTAATACTTGAAATTTCTGAGTGAAGCCTCAACGGCAGGTTCATTTTAAAGGAAGAGTTTATTCCTTTTCTTATGCCAAACCATAGAAAGCTATCATTGTTAGAAACCTTTTTCCTTTTAGCTTAAGTACTGACCCAGAAGTCAAAACTGCAAATTACAGTCCACTTACAAAAGCAGAACTGTAGACTGTGCAAGTGTTAAGCTTTTTAATCTCTAGAATGTCACACTCCAGCTCAAGTCACTATTCATTAAACAGGAGCTGTTAATGTTACGTGTTGACAGCATGAGTTATCACTTTTTGACAGTCATTATCTTGCAGCAAAGCTCTTTAGACTTTTTTGGACCCTTTTTCTGTGATTATGTTGTATTTTTTTTTTTTTCTGTAAGCAGTAGCTCATTTATTATTTGAATTGGGAATTCCCACAGAAGCTCAGTTTCCCAATGAGTTATTAGTTAGAAAGTAAGAGGGATGTAGTAGTTTTGGATGAAATTTGGACCATCTTATCTTTGAAATAGGGTAAAAAATTATATTCTCCACCTAGACTGGTAGTTCCCCTTAACAATGTTTCAAATATGGTTGTGTTACTTTCTCTGACCAAAGACTTTTTTTTTGTAAAAGTAAGAAGGAAAGGAAGGAAAGCATGATTCCTAATCTCTGCAAAATTCATCCCTTAAGTAGTAGGAGGAAGACCATGTTAAAAAAAAATAGTGGGATGATGGAGATGGCAGGAATAAGATGATCTAAGGTAGTCTGTGACTCAGGTTGCCTTTTCAGTAGGGTTTTGTAGCCTGTGAAGTATCACATTATACTGCAAAAATAATAGAAGCAAAAGTTTGAATTTCCAGTCCTTTAGCAAAGAAGTTTTTTCTTCCAAATTAATGTCAAAATATTGAGGATTTTTTCTCATCAAAAAGTTCATAAAATCCCTGATTCACAAATATTGTGTTATGAGTCAGTTTGACATTAAATTGGATTATCTGTCATCCCACATGGTCTCAAAGGAGCTGTATCATTTCCAGTTCATAATCTACTTCATAAGCAGTGCTCAATGTCAGGACTTCATCTTTCACAGCACACTGACACTCGTGATTCTTCATATGTTTCAATCAAAGGCTACTATAAGGCACCATGGGAGTTATAATCCATCTGGGCAACATAGATTACAGAATGCCTGGAGGCAGGACTCTAACCACCTAATGGACAGATGTTTTGAAATTTCACTGACAGGAGGAGACCCAGGTTAATTCCAAATTTGACAAAAATAAGTGATTAGGCATTCCTAATGGATTTTTTTTTTTAATCATCAAACTAAAAACAGAATATGTATTTTGTGTAGCAGTCGGCCTCCTCTAGCTGAAATAAATAAACCAAATTTTTTTTGTCTGCCTCCTGGTATGGTGCAAGTTGATGATTTTTAGACTAGTGCAGGAGAATGTGAGATAGTTCTAAAGAATGACAGAACTTTTTGCCTTTGATTCTTTGGTTGTGTAGAGACTTTAAACAAGGCACTGCCTCAGAAAGGCAGGACAGGCATTAATAGCTGGACTATTTTAAAAAGTCAGAGGCGGGATGTCAGGCAAAGTCACTGAAGTATTCCGATGTTTGATAATTCTGTAACTGAAGTCATCTATTTCAGGCTAGATTACAAATTGATTGAAAGCAGCTAATTCATCTGAGCAACCCAATTATGTGAGCTACGCAGAATCACATTGACAAAGGACTATTACATATCAAAGCATAATAAAATTGAGGGCATGTTGAGAACCAAGGGTCACTGAGGTGCTGCTTTATGCTTTATCACCACTTAACAATAAAGGCAAAGAAAGAAAATCTTCTAATCAGTCCAATATGAAAATACAAGATGAGAGGTCTTTTTATGCTCTTTGATACTTTTCCTATGCAGTTGCTCTTTGAACCAGATTTTTTGAACAGATTTCTTTCCCAAAAATGAATATAATTTACAGGATCTTTTTCCTTCTTGTTGTGGTGTTTTGTTTGTTTGGGTTTTTTTTTCCTATTGTTTTTGAAAATTTGGATGAGACCATGAAAGACTCATGTCTATTTCCTTACACAGCATTCTGTTCTAAGCATTTTCAGCCTTTATTGCATCACGTTTCCTATTTGATCTCATAAAGTCGCTCATCATTTCTTAATCATGACTCTTGCCTTTGCTGTTATGAAAAGGTTGGAGTGAGATGCAGGTTAGAGCAAATTAAATGATAAGAATATACTTAATGTCCCTTGGTGTGGATAGAATGAAAATAGGCCTTGTCAAACAAATAAGATTTCATTTTTGTTGAAATTACAGGTTTGATTGATGAAGATAACTACACAAGTATAATTGAATAGCTAAGCATTGACACCTGAAATACCAATTTAAAAATTAGCTGTATTTATGAGCAATGAATTAATCATCCAACTTATAAACCTTCAAAAGTCAGTGGAGAACATTGCTTAGCACTTCTTCTAAAACAGACTAGGAAAGGCTTTCCTGTCCATAACAAACACAATGCAATGCAAAAAGCACTAGCATTTTGTGGTAAAAAATGCTACAAAATTAGAACATTTTACAACAGAGTATATTGTCCTTCTCCATCAGCAAATATTTAAGTCTATACATAAAACAAGAAACAGCTATTGAGACCATTTTAAGAATGACTAGAGTAAGGCAAGATACTTTTGGGATATGGGAAATTTGGGTTGAAATCCAATTTTTAGCCTGAATAAAAGAGAGAAATCTGCACTTAGACTCTCCCAATTCCTAAGAGATGGATTTATCAATATCCTAGAATGTAATTCCGTCATCTTTAGTTTTCATTACACATTTCTGAATCTAAGAAACCTCTCTGTAATACTTATCAAAATCAGCTTTTAATTCCAACATCTTGGTATAATCCAGTGAGAAAAATCTTTAAAAATACTGGCCTATGACTGTTTTCTATGGAAATCTGGTAGAGCATGACAATACAACTGACACTAATCAGTATCTCCTTCAGTGATATGGAAATAACATAAACCTACTGCCGATAAAATTGTATCAGCTGATGCAAAGATGAGTGGAAGGCTAAATAATGGTGATGGTTGGTAAATTCCTCAGTAAACTGAGTCCATTCAGGCAGGATACATTACACTAAAATATGTATGAAGAGCAATATATGTAGTACAGAAAGAGGGACTATTCTGTGGCCGCAGAAGCTGTGAACAGGGCTTAGGATTCCCACTGAGTTAACTACTTCAGCTGAGGATGGATGCAGGTCCTGCTTAGAATGCAGATGATTCTTTCAGGTTGTATGTGTGTTTCTGAATAATAATAATTACTAAACATCTCTCAAATTGAACAGAAAAATTGAGTTATTCAAATTGGAAAAAAGTCTTACATTTGTAATTATATAAACAGAGGAGTAAAATTGAATTCCTCTTCCCTCACTTCAAGTGAGCATTTAATAGCTTCAAGAGAAATAATGTTTCAGCCCAACAATTTTCTATGTTTTCTTAGTAACGTTTGCTTCTGTGTTCTTGCTGCCAGATGAAGAACTGTCTGGACACCTGCTGGGTTATTCTTCAATGCTTATTCTTCAATTCAATGCTTATTCTTCAAAAACCACTGGCCTATGGAACCACACAATGTGGGATCACGTTAAACATCAACCAAGAAGAAGAATGGAAAGTAACCAGCTAAGTTATGCCAAATTTTCACCAGTTCACCAAGAAGCCAAGAATGACTTTGGGGTCACCAACCACCAGGGACCACGAAAGAGACCCCCGATGACACAAGAATGCATGCACAAAGGGGAGGGAATAAATGTTGAAAATTTTGGGGAAATGATCATCAAATATATGTTTATTCCAGGAAAATCAATGAATATGTATGTAAAATGCAGTATAAAAAAAAGCTCTTTCTGTACTCAGTATGCATGATATTTTGGAGAACATAGCCCCTCATGCATTCAGATAGAAAGACTGCCTGCTTCTTAATGTTACGTTGGTGTTAAAGAGTTTTATTTTTACTGATTTTTGGTAACAATCTCATCTTTGATGAGATTGCACAGGAACAAGTTATTAGCCTGCAACACTTCCAACAAAATGAAATGTGGCCTCTTCACTAAGAAAGCCAGGGTTCCCATGAGCTTTTAAGCTACATCACAGACTTCTGGTGTGTAAAAAAAAAAAAAAAGAAAAAACCCGCTAACTCCAGCTAGAAATTCAAGCCCCTTCCCATCTGGATTGGCTGGTGGCTCCAAAGGATATGCTCCCAGAGGTGACTTTGCTTCAGCTTTTACACATGCAAGGTACTTTCCTACACTTTCCAGCTGTTTTCATGACACTAGAAAACTAGCCTGCAGTTTAGGCAAGCAAATTGAAGCCTGTCATTTGAACATGTCAGTTTTAGATAACTAGTGATTCTGTTACCATGCCCTAGCACAATAACCACTGAATGGAGAGCAGTAGGTGTTTCTGAAGGCCTTCAGAAGTTATTGTCTACCTTAATTCTGAGCCTAAACTACAGTCATCAAGATCTCTCTTCAGAGAGATCTCTAAAGCACCCACTTTTCTGCCTTAACTGTGCAAGGAATTCAGCCAGTTGCTTTAAAACACTTCTTTGCTAGGAGTGGAAGTATAATCACATTATGAGTTCGCAGTTAAATGGTAGTCAGCAGCAGCAGCTGTATAAAAAAATACAATAGAAGAGCAGAATCCTGAAGTCTGTATTAGCACTGAAACATGAATGTATCATATGATCCCAAGTATTTCTTCCCATAGCAAGCATAAAATGTTTCATTATTAATTACTCTTTTATTTTTATCTCTAAAAAACAATCTTCAGCATATTTTAAGTTAGCTGGCATCCAAATTTTTAGAACAAATTTCTATTTTAAGGAAAATTGTGTGAGAAGATTTTCACAAAATCTAGTATCTTTTTTTTTTTTTTTACATAAGATTATTATTGATTTCTTTATTTGTCTAGAGAGCAGGGCTTAATAAATATCAACACTACTTCATCACATTTTTAAGCTAATACTACTACTTACCATTATTGCTGAGAGGCTATTGCAGTTTGATGAACTGTCCAGCAAGAATCTAACTGATCACTGAACTGGACTTAAGTCAGAAGAATTGCTGACAGCAAAGCCTGTGCACTGAGAATATATAGATCTGCTAGACATGTACTTCTGTTCATTATATAGCTCCACATTTTCATTTAGTGTACATAGAGAATTTCTTATCCTTGTGCTACCTTCAGTTTATGATTTGACTTGGATTTGTTTCCCTCTTTCGTCTATGCAATAGCCCAAAGCACAGTGCTTTTTCTTCCTGAATTTTTGATGCTCTTTCCAGCATGCTAGCCTATGAGGGTTATTTTCTCCATTATTCAATCTTTGTCCTATTTCTTGTCTTCCTTTAGCTTGTTCCAAACGGATGGCTGTTTTACTTCAGTGCTCTCACTGAAATTCAATAGGAGATAACTTTATAGAGATAAAGCTGTTCTTCTCATAAATCTCCCCAGCAAATTGGATTCACATAGTCCACGAGAGATTCAGCCTTTGATTAGGGATTTCTTTCTCTGATATCATATAGGAATATACAAATTCTTAACTGTGCACGTTTTTGAACATTTTTTGATCTGCAGTTTTTGTCTCAGAACTCATCAAATTGCTCTCTCCTGTCTTCATACAACATTTCTAACAATGGTGTCCCACTTCTTTGTTTATTTTTTTTTTGTCTCATTAAAATATTTAAAAGGCATTATTGCATTTAAAAAAAATCTTTATCACAGGGAGGTCTGTATACACACATCTCTTTCATCCATTGCTTTTACACAAAGATATTTGTATCTGTGGTTCAGCCTGCAGCTGTGTGATTATTTTTTTTCTTTGGGACTGTAGTGTTCAGCAATTTATCAGTGTCTTCCTAAGCATGAACATCAGACAACTGAATATTGCTACTGTTTTTTCTTGCATCACCTGTTAAGTAATATATAAGAAGATTCTTTTTTTCTTATGGCCCATTGCCTCTTTATTAAGACTTAGATATATTCTAAAACAGTAGCCAGCATTCTAGGTACACATTGTCTTCTCAGTCCACTTTCCTTTTGCAATGCCTTTCCAGAATTTTTAATTATTGCAAAGTTTACTAGAGGGTAAACAAGCAATCAGCAGCATTGCCAGTGTTCAGTAGCTTTAGCTCTTCATATGGAACAATAATTTAGTAATTCCCTTAACATTCTCAGTACATGACTTCTTTTCTGTAGCAGCAGCTGAATAGTAGCTGATAGGGAAGGAAAAGTCATTGAAACTTTCTTGAAATGTTAAAAACTGTTTTGGAAGTGTCAATCTCAGAAAAAGTTAAATTTATGATATAAGGATCAAAACAGTCTCAGTATCATTTAGTGGATATAAAATTTCTCTTGCTATTTCTGTACTTGGGACACAGATAACATGGACAGATTAATTAAATAACTCTAAATTTCAAAAATAGTAGAAATATAAGAATACAATGATTTATAATTACACCATACACTAGTGAGGTTTTATATGTAAGGTAATTAACTATTCTATGTGTGTTTGAAACTCATGTGACTCTTTGAAACCATCAACACTTTGACCCTTTATTATTCATAGCATTAATTAACAAGTGAAAAGTACTGCAGGGCACTACAAATAAGTGTAAAACATCTTTAGCACTTTCTCAGTCCCTGTCTCAAGCTGACAAAACAAAGTGTATCTCAGATACCTGAAGAAAATAAATGGTAATCACAAATTATTATAAGTATAAAACCACAGTAGTGCCTGTGCGAAGTGAAAGAAGGTAAAATAAGAAGAATTGATCAGAAACAATGTTGGTTTTTTCACTGGTAGGATTTAATTTGAGTTCATTAAATGGTACTCACAGTTAGGAGGAACATGGAATTCCCAGTTGGTTAGTGACGTCTCATTGAATGCAACAAGTAATCACATGTGCAAATAGCAGCTTCATCACACCAGTACCCTTTCTCAGGTTGATGCTGTTCATTTGGCTGTACAGCTGTGAGACAGCAATACAGACTCTAAGCTGTTTGCACAACTTTGAAAACGGTAATCCACCACATCAGCTACTCAGGTGGTAGCCACTCAGGTGGCTTCTCTGTGCTTCTGTTTTCAAACTACTGGCTAGAAACCCTGAAACTCTTTCATGTCCAAAAGTTAAAAAATACTAGGTTTCTTTTCCATACCTGAGTGTTACACACTTCCCTGACTGAAGATCAAGACAATGAGGAAAAGGCAGTTCATCAAGCTGCAATAGCTTCTATCCTTTTTCTTTCTATCTCTGTTCTATTTAGGTTTCTCAATGATACTTAGGTTTGCTCAATGATACTTTTTGTTCTCTAAGTGAAACCACAACTGTGACCTTTCTTCAACAAGGACCACCAAATTATTAGCACTGGTGACAGAAATAGAGCCTGAGATTTAGGTTTTGGAATAAAATCAAGATTTATTATTTGTTCTGTTTCTCTGTACTCCATTTTTTAACATAAAATTGTCACAATAATGTGTCTTTCCTTGAAAATGTTGTGTTTTGCCTCCAGCAACCCACAAATCACAAACACAGATTGCTGAGGATGTTACTATCTTTCTTTTTTTCCCTCAGAAGTAAACTTTTTGTCTGGTATTCTCTCCCCAAGAGAAATTATCTTCTAGCAAGTATGGCAGGTATTTATTCTGAGTTAATATGATTCTATCATGCACTTTGCCCATGACTGATTTTCTGCTTTGTTGACTGTGAGTTTTATGTCTTTTTAGGATTCCTGAAAACTGATGGTAAGCATTAGAACTTTTTCATTACCACAGATTCCAGTGGTGTAAATTCCATTGAAACTCTCCTGCCCAGCATTTTCTGTTTCTCGCTGGTAGACCCTCAGAGATGAGTGGCTATTAGCCACTGTACAACGAGCCTGAAGTGGAATTCAGGTTGTCGGAACCCACATCTCTATGCTTGCAAATCTGGAATCTCAAGGAGTATCTTCTTTCTCTCTGAACTGAAAGGACTTTTTATCTAAACACAATAGGTAGCACCCTTCAGAGTTAGCTTTACATAAGCCAGCAACCTTCACCAAATTATATGGCTTTTCAAGCTTCTAAGGGAAATTAGCAATGAGCCGTAGACAGTTGGCTCTCTTCTGTATTTTCACACACCACTGGATTCCAGATAGCTGGTCCTTTGTTTTGGCCACTACGTGTGTCCTTATTGTGAGCTACCTCTACACTTGGGCATCTTTTTAGCGTTCTAAAGCTTTCAGCACATAAATGATGATAAAGCTATTCTGGTTACTGACTAGTGTAATGTTCTGGGCAGCATTTGCTAAGGAAGAGAAACAATGGGCAAATCTTCATAGAGGATTGCTACTTCTATCAGCTCTACACAGTGGATGACCAATCCTATTCTTGATAGAAAGCCAGTGACCTGTTGTCAGTATTTTTTTTCTTTTCACTCCTTGGTTGCTGAAACAGAAGTAGCCAAAAGAGTTTAAATTAATGAGAGGACACAGGACAAATGAATAGTTGTGATAACATTAGCTAAATTAATAGGATCTGCAAGACTTGACACACATAGTGGAAATTCCTTATTTCTTGTCACCCCCAATCATCTTTGTAGCCCATCACTGGACTCTCCAGCCTGCCCACGTCTCTCTTCTAGGGGCAAGGCCAGAACTGGACATGGTACTATAGATGTAGCTTCACCAGTGCTCAGCAGAGGGAAGGACCACCTCCCTTGACCTGCTGGCAATCTTCAGCCTCCTGCAGCACAGGATGCCATCAGCCTTCTTCTATGCCAATACTGGAAAATGTAAGACGGGAATAAAATCCTTGTATTTTCTCCATAGAATACAAAGTGCTAGGTACTTAAATCTTCTTATGAAAAAAAATGAGGCATTAAGGAAAAACAGCTCATCAGTGGTCATTACAAGTGAATTAATCTTCTTTATAGCATCCATAAATATTGCTAATGCATTAGTGTTTCACACATTGAACTCAGAGATGAGAAAATATAAATCAGTAATACATCCACTATTATCCAGTCACCTCATAACCAAAAAAAAAAAAAAGCCTGTGTACCTTAAAAAAATTGTGGGGCTCTCCACATCCTACAGAGCTGAGAGACACATGTAAGGTTATTTGCAGCAGGCAGCAGGTGGTAGGAGGAATTGTTCATAAATTCAGTTCTCAAAGGACAGATTCTCCAGTGTTCATAAGCCACCAGCCATCAAAAGCAGACCAGTTTGCTCCTCCACACACATTATGAACTAAAGAAGTGTTCTAAGGTGTGGTACAACATAGGTGAGAAGGGTACACTTGTACTGCACTTGAGGGGGATACATCCCAATCTCCCAGCAATTACATACAGCTATCCATTTTTCACTTAATCTGAGGTCTCATGCTCTTTCTGTCTGTTACACGCCTTTGATCATTTTCATATTCCCTTCCATATTTCCAGAATATGTCCTAATTGAGAATTCCTATCTCCCTTTTCAGTGTTATTTTGCTGCCTTTGTGCAGCTGATGAAGGAGACAGATGCAGCAAGCAAGATCTGTCTCTTCACTTTGGCTATAAGCACATAGCAAAGGTCTGGAATTTAAAATAAATTAAACTTAACTAGAAATTCCTGCCTGCATTTCATATATATCCATAGTAACTGAGCTCACAGCAGACTTTTTCACTTGGTCAGCCACCCTGATGGTGGTTGCTATGGATGTTTTGATGGTTTCTTTGCAATTATAAGGTTTTGTAGAAACTGATGTTTCTGACAGTACATTGTTTCTCTGAGGTGAATTTCACATTTGACTACCTGCTATTCCAGCATTCTACACATACACACACACAAATCAAGCAGCAGAAGATGCCTATGTCATTCAGGATGTTTCCAATGCACAGTTAATGAAAACACTCCACAGGCAGATGATAACAAAAAGTGAATATGGGCAGTCTAGTTCAATGTAATTGCAACCCACCACTATAATCACTGTCTGCATAACAACAAGACATCACACAGCCTTGCAGCAGGTCAGAACCTAAACCATACCTTTGAAGATGAGAAGGAAACAAAACAAAACAAAACAAATTAATAGCGTCTGATATTTTCACATTATTATATAGCACAATGGGACATTTTGTGGCTTTTCATTCCAGTGCAGGAATTAAACTGGAGAATGCTAGGTCCAAGTGATATGTTTCAGATTTAAAGTACTTATAGATGAAAACCAGCTTATATGGTTTTAGGATAAAATTAATAACTCCACAGGTGAAGAATACAATGATTAAACGGTTGGTACACTAACAGATTAAATAAAATTTGACTTTACAGGACAGACACCTTTTATTACTTCAAATTTCATTTGACTTTATTCACCTCCTTCTATGTAGCCATTTAAAATTACATAAGCAATTAATATAAAACAGATTAAAAATTAATTATTCAATCAAACAAATCTTTCACATTTTTCTTCTCTCTAATAAAGATCTTCATATTGTGCACATTTAATCTCAAGAGCATAAGAATCATTTGGAATTCAAGCTTTGTCTTACTTAAATGTCAGGAAAAAATATTATTTTAATAATAAATAAATACAAATTATTACAATTTAGAGATATGCAAAAATCAACAAGCAGTCATGCATGCTATTATGCAAATTAGAATATTTCCTCCCCATTTATATTTTAATCATCCATGAATGGCTAGAAACATATTATGGATATTCTGGACACAAAATACATTTTAGCACCAGCAATTTCATCATCACTTGTGGTCATATACTGAAAATGAAGATAGAATATGGGAAAAAAGATTGCTGTGAGGAATCATTCAAACTGGTTATTATGTGGGTTAACTAATTAAGTGCTAAGGAGGAGTGCAAGGTAGTGGCCTACTGACTGGCTTTGGACATCAGTTAGTGCTGGTTCTGGTCAGCTCTTCAGGGATGACTGAGTAGCTAGAGAACAAGACAGTAATTTGGAAGCAGTCCTGTTGAATGGAGATGTAAAAAGCAATGACACAAAGAAATCTGGAAAGATTAGAAATCTGTGCCAAAATCAAACAGAGCAAAATGAGTTTCCTTCTTCCAAAAAAAAAAAAAAAAATAAAAGGTCAATCTAATAAACCTGCGAAAATCCAATTAAAAACAGAAGTACTCAATCTGGTGGAGAAGTGTAGGTAAGATTAATGATATAGAAGTCCCAGGGGCAAAATTTAAAAGTGAATGAGACAGAGTTTGGCAATGTGATATGGCTGCAAAACCAATTGTGCTTGTGAAGGGCCTTGAGGGGAAGCTGTATGAGGAGCAGCTAAGGTCACTTGGTCTGTCCAGCCTGGAGAAGTGAAGACTGAAGGGAGACCTCATTGCAGTTACAACTTCCTCATGAGGGCAAAAGGAGGGCCAGACACTGATCTCTTTTCTATGGTGACCAGTGACAGAACCCGACAGAACAGCCTGAAGCTGTGTCAGGGGAGGTTTAGGTTGGACATCAGGAAAAGGTTCTTTCCCCACAGTGTGGTTGGACACTGGAACAGGCTCCCCAGGGAAGTGGTCACAGCACCACACCTGACAGTTCAAGAAGTGTTTGGACAATGGTCTCACACACATGGTGTGACGTTTGGGGATGGTTCTGTGCACAGTGAGGAGTTGGACTTTGATGATTCTAATGGGTCCTTTTCAACTCAGAATATTCTGTGATTCTGTGATCTATTTTCTGAAATTTTTTAAGAAATTGGAGTCATCATATATATTATCTTCTACAAATATGATCTAATTAATATTTCAAACCATGAGAAATGAATAGCACAATATACATTGCTATATGAACATAATTAGTGCAATTATAGTTTTCCATATTCTTATAGAAATCGGGGATTTACATCAATTTTTATCCCTAATAACTTTATATTGGCAGAAGAGCCAGACTGTAGAAAATTCAAATGTATGAAGTTGTACTGATCTTTGGGAAAATTTGAGGATCAAAATCAATGTAGAGAAGGCTAAATCCTCTTTTTCCAGTTTACTTAAAATTATAAGAGCAATGTGTGTAAAAAGCATTTCATTAATATTCTCCAATAAGTTTAAATAAAGAAGCAATCTTGCCTGAGTGAAACAACTACTAATAAAAAGCAGCATGAGTTTTCATCTCCAGACACTGCATGAAATTCATATTGTAAATCCTTGATATCAAGTGAATGAGTATGCCATGATGATATGGAACTTTCATTACAATGTTGAAACATTTTACAACGGAAAACAATATACAGTTGTCATTTGCTCCCCTGAACAATGACTCAATACAGGGCAAGTTTTCTGTGAGTTATATGTATTTTCTGATGAAATCACAACTAATACTGAAAGTACCACAGCAAATATTCCCTTGATGAAAGCTTCAGATTGTCTCTTTCTCAACTGCTGAATCCATTTTATAAATAATCTTTGAGACAATAAAGGGCACAGACATATGTGTCTTCTGCTGTTAGATTTTATTTTCAGAGGAGAATTGTTAGCCAAGATGATTTCAAGATGTAACATGAAGGAAAAATACACAGCATTCCCAATTTCCAGTAACAAAACTCCAGGCTTCTTTTGTATTCCTTAAGCTAACTTTCTTCAGCTAATCAATAAAATATTTTTCCATATTTTCCTGCACCTGTCCGTAAAGAAAAATGAACACTGTCTCATCATAGCTGAGAAACTGAACAGTGTACAGTACTTACAAGAATCTACATAATTCGGAAAAAAAACCCCATCTTGCTTAAAATAATCACCTCTGGCAGAAAGCTTATACCACGTGGGGGGAATAACATGCATGAAAATATGCAGGCATCTGAACAGGTTATGCAAGCATAGGCATGGGTGAAATGACAACTGATTAATAAGGCATCTCACATTTGTGGAAATGCTGGCTTCCTTATGACAATGGAAGCAGAATACAGCACTTTCAGACAGGAGAATTGTATTTTGAAGGAATCTGAAGAGATAGGGAAGAGATAAGGAAGAGTGGCAAGAAAAGGTGAAATAGTCTTTATTTTAATTACCAATATTTTCTTAAGAGTTTTGAAGGAAAGAAGATAAAACATAAATGAAACAATACCCTCCCTTCAGTAGTCTTTACAGAATTTTATTCCTGCCAATGACTTTAACTAATGGTTAGAAGGAAAATTTCTTCAAATATGCCATCTATCACTGCCAACACAGTCCACAATTCTCTTACAAGCTTGAAAGTATTCAAGCCATTTAAATAAAATATTATATTCTAGTTCATTATGTAGCAAAAGAAAATTCAAATACTATCAATAAGGGCCTAACCGGAGAAGATAGAGTTATATGCCATTATTTCTATGCAATTCAGAAGAGAAAAAAAATATTTGTGTGATTATTTATTCTATCAAAAGCTCCTCCCCACAAGTCAAATTGAAAATATCATAGATTCAAATTCATGGATACTTACTTTGGTTCTGTAGTGACAGCCCTACAAGACTGGACTTTCCTATGGATGTTCATATAAGTCACTGAGAGTTAAATGAGAAGTCCTTTTACAGCGATAGAAAACTACTCATAAACAGATGATAAATCTAGTAATAACTGTCTTTTTATTGTAAGAAAAATTATTTTGCATACTTCTTTATCCATATAGCAATGCAGCAAGTAGGGTTAATATTATATTATTCAAATAGCAGTATCACTTGACTCAACTCAAAGATGGTCCTTATAACCAAGTGCTGCAACTTAATGGCCTCAAAACTGACTGATTTAAGGACCTGGCTGGAGTTGTAGAGGGCTCCCAAAATTCCCATGTAAATTATTGCTTTTCTTATAGAATGCAACCCATTGTGGAATTCAAAGACAGTTTTGTTTGAAGAGCAAACATGCCAAACCTAAACAGAAACCTATGTTTCTCCATCAAATGTTCCTTTATCAGTCAGTTTTATTAACAACACACAATATTGTCATAGTGCAACAGAAGTAACATTTAAAATGGAAGTAAACAGCTTCAAAGAACTAAAAAAACCTCTGAAAGATAATATAATAAGATGATCTGTGACAAGGCTGGAGAAAGAAATTGTGAATACATGTAAAATACATACTTGGAGACATTGCACACTGGGAGAGAGTACACACACCAGCTAACTGGTAAGGTAGATTAATAAGTTAGTACACATTAAAAAAAATACAACATACCGAGTTCTAGGTTCAAGGGGCTGAGAAAGAAAAGCGTGATCTACAAAAAGACCTCTCTACTGAGAATTTTTTTCTGGACAAAGATTGAATTTCCTTGCCTATAAACTTCCTCTGTTGTTAGGGTTATGGTCAGAGTTAAGACAAAAAAGAATACTTGAAGGTTCATTGATAAGAAAAGGACCCTACATTTGAAAAAGTTGAGACTGGATGGACAGAATGATCCCCAAATATTATCACTCATGAGGTGAGACAGTGTCTCTGTACATAAGAACAGAGAAGGAGAGGAAGGGAAACCCCAGAGGCACAGCCTTGAGGGCTCTGGAAAATCTTCAGCAAAGCAAGAAGGATGGTCTGATGTAGTAATTCTCGTATGGAAATAGTCACGTCTGGCAGTGGAAACAGTGGCACAAAGGTCAGAAAGTGGGAAGGTTTTAACTTGTGAGAAAGCAGATAGCACCACCTGCAATGGGTAGGGGTTAGGTCTAAGAAAGTGAGAAAGCATCTGGTTGCACTAGGACTACAAAGATAAAACAAAGGTGGTGGAGGGTAGGGATGGAATGGTAGAAGAATCAGTAAATTCCCTGGAAATTTTCTCAGCTTGGTCTTGTCTGGGAACATGGATGTGCCTAGGATTTGCATTATGATTCTCTTAGAATTAGGTGAAAGAGAAAACCTAGACCTCCCAGTGGACTGCAGCTGCAAACAGACTGAAAAAGTGAGGGCAAAGCTCAAAAATAATTGTCCCCTGAGAACATGTTCATCTGGGCCAGGACACTGGGTCTCAAATAAAGGCTCAGCTAAGGCCAGGACCAGTATTAAGGGTTAGGGTATTGGTTGGGAAAGGGACAAAATCTACAGCAGCACTTAGACAAAGGCTGCAAAGAGGCTGAAAAACAAGGCTGTCAAAAGAATTGTTCCCTCCAAATGTTCTCACCTCTGCTGTGGTACTGGGCATTGAGCTAGGGTTCAGCCAAGGAGAAAGCTCAGCTTAGGAAGAGAGTTAGGGTCAGAAAAGAGACCTACAACAGGAAGTTGAGGTGGCATTTCAAAGGGGCCATCCAGAGAGGTGTAGGTTTCGCTCTTCAGCCTATACCTTTCTTGTGGCAGCCTCTTTGAAGCTCTCCTTCAAGTGGATTTCTGTGGTTATTTTTTCCCGACTCCTAATAATCCCAAGTGATAAGGGGACTGCTCCAGCCCCATTTCCTGCATCTATCAGAGGCTCCAGATTCTTGGGAGGAAAATTCAAGTCTCAGCTGTTCCTTTTCTTAGAAGATTTTTCAGTGTCCTAAACACAGTTATCCTACAGTTTACTGCAATTTTATTCCTAAATATAATCCCAAACATAAAATAAGTCTAGGCACTTTCCTTCTTCATTTTACCCAGAAAAATATTTACTCCAGGGCTAGAAAAAGCCTAGAGGGGTTTTGATTTTCAGACAGCCCTTCTTCTGCACCACTCAAGCTGTACCTCTAGGCTCTTTCTCTCAATCATTAGAGTTGTAAAAGGAAGTGACTGGTGCAAAAATAATTTTTTCCTTAGGAATTTTTAATCTTCACTGGCCTTTTATTTTCTGAGGTTTATTTCAGGGTTTGGGTTAAGGTTATTTTTGACTGAAAGTCCGCAGCTAAGTTTGAACCCATCTGGATGGAAGCTGACAAAGAAACACATGGGCAGACTCCAATATTCTCCTTGGAAGAACATTGCATCTTTCCATGGAACATTTTTTTGGTTTATGCATCAGTCAAGCATTTATATCAGTGCCAGAGGAGGTTTAGAGACAAAGAGAAATCTGAAATGAAGTTATAGTGAGGCTGCAATGTATCCTCCATTGCTAGGTACGAACTGATACTACAACTGGAGAATTGTATCATATTTATCTAATTGTTTGTCTGAATGGAAAAGGATTCCTCTCCTATATCCAGGCTAGGCTTAGGGCACTCTGTTAATGTTAGGTGTGTTGAGGAGAGGAATTAGCTCAGAACTTCAGGGAGACTAAGTCTGATAATAGGCTGTCAGAGGGAATTGTGAGTTCAAAAAAAAGTATTCTTTTGGCCAGTTTTCAGTATAGATAAAGTCCATCTGGTCTTTTGTGACATTCACGTGACATGTAAGATTTGGTGTTAGGGCTTTGGTTACTGTTTTGAGAAAGAGAAATAAACAAATGACACTTTGGATATATCTTTTACAGTTAGGACTTACATGTAAATTTTATTTTTTTTTAGGAATATTGATTCTTTTGGTTGGAATATTAGCCCTGTCCTAGATCAAACTATAGTTTGATCAGGGGAGGCTGGTAATGAACAGCAAAAGAACCCTGAAATTCTCCCATGAGGAAATTTTTGTCATGACTGGGCTGCCATGCTTTTTTTCTGAGGTTCCCCTTGCTCTCGGCTTTTGTTGAAGGAAATGTAGTGATTTGTTTGAACATGTAAGATATTTCCATTTTTACTTGCCTTAGCCAACAGAGTCATGGTGGATCCATGTGTTTTGCATGGTACCACAAGTAAGGATTTCTTGTGCTAACCACTGACTTGCAGAGCAGGCATATATTCACTTAGGCTAAGTGCAAAAATTATGGAGGACAAAGTTGCATGGTCTTGTGTAAAGGAATGGCCTTTCCTTCCCCCCATTTTCTAACATACAGCAAAAAATACTCTTATCTTGTTAGCATTGTTTTGGCAATAAAAATCCTACATGTTCTTGTTTTGTATGACACCATTTTCTGTTGCATTACATGCATATTGACACCAGGTCTGCTCCAGTTTTCTCTCAAGATCTGTAAAAACTGAAAAGCCTTAGAACCATGAGTAGTGGTTAGAACAAACTGAATTTGTATTCAGTGAATTTTGAGGAAATACATTTTATATAATTATTCTACACAAATATTTAATTGTATAATTTGATTTGCACTCAGCATCACAGCATCTATGTGTTTATGTTTGTTATATGCTAAAGTAAAGCATCAAACCAACAGCTTTATGATTATAAACCTAGCACATACACCATAGCTTATATTTGAGAGAACATAAATATAACTTTTCTGTTGCTTCTGGCTGCATGGATAATCTTCCATAAACAAATTGCGGATGACTGAACAATGCTAGCCTGAACATGCCTGTTTAGGAGATTTTTGTAATAAACCCCTTCTTTCTCAGGGAGATGCTTATGCCTTAGGCTCTCTGCAGTAAGAGACAGAATTTAATTTTCTTTACTTGAGGGAGCTCAGATTCTGTTTTTCAGTTTAGTTCACTCAGAGTAAGAGAGACCAGCATCTAAATATGACCATAAAGATTAATGCATCCCTACCAGGATCTGATTGAGATCCATCACACCTTCCTGTCTAGGTATGAGCAAATCAGTATAAGTGAAACAAGGAATCTCTCTGAAAGGCTCTGACATAAATAAGAATGGTTATGGCAGCAATGGTTATGGGAATAATCCTAAGAGTATTGCAGAGATAGCTCATATTTGGTTAACTTTCCACAAAGCTGACCCAGTTTATATGTACGTTGCTTCTGCTTTATGAGCAGAACATCTATTAATCAAGTCAGAATTCAGACCACTGTTTTGCCTTCTGCATCATGCATTACTCAAAATCCTCTTTCATATTCTGCATTACAATCTTTAGAACTTCAGAGCGATATTTTGAGTAAAGTACATGAAAAGGACTTGTATATGAAATGACTGCTGTTTTGTATGACACTATTTTCTTGAGTCTCCCCATTTAACCTATTTTCATTATTATTTAAATATATGGATATACAAAGTTCTTAACATCCTTATATTCAGTACTGAATATATTCAAAGGAAAGCATAATATACATGCACTGCATTCCAAGTATAAAATGAATCCTATAGAACTGCACAGTATCACTGGTCATATCACTAATTATTACAATGAAATTGCAGAACAAGAAAACATGACATAGCAGAATTAAGCTACATGATATTGAAAAGTTCTTCAGACTGTTTTCATGTTGTCTAGAGTATAAGACTGAGGCAAATGTAGGTACGTGGTGATGCCTTAAAGATCTAGAAAAAACAGACTTTCAAGACAATATTAGTATAGGAGATAATATAAAGGCTGGTAGGAGATAATGTAAAGACCTCCAGGCGTAGATATGGAAAAATGTCCAGCCCACACAGGGTGAAAACAGTTTTATTCGTCTAGCAAATTACCACAATTGACAAGTATTCACAATTAGAAGTATAGGTGATAAGGGAATTCTCCCTTCTGGTTAAACCTTTTTCTGGACACCCTCTCTTCCCCCTCTTGATACTAGCTGTACTTTGCTTATGAGAAAGTGTCTGGAGAGAGTAGTTCATCCTTGCTTCCCAGAGAATTTAGTCTTGGACCCCCACAGCTTGGAGCCTCTGGAGGATGTATTTTGTCTTTCTGTCTGTCAGGGGAGGAAAAGTACTGGAGTTAGCTAGGAACTATGTAACTATGCAGCAATAGTCTACAAAGCTATGAATATATAGGAAACACAAAACCAGAAATAATTCTGGCATCAGTGGTATATTCTGTTGTTCTGACTGCACAGGAATTCTGAGGATTCTACTCTGTAAATGTGTGAATATGCAGCCATGTGCTAATCAAAGAAGCAAGAATATCACAATGGAAATTCAAAACACATGTTAACTGCTGGAAAAAAGTATCTGCACCATTTTTTGAAAGTCCTTGTCTGTTTGGTATCAACAAGAAGTACAGAAACTTCCTGAGGCAAATGGCATTTCTAAGGATAAATATGAATTTCAGCAACTGTTATTTTTCATCTTTTGTAGGTTATAGAGAGTAACTTTCTATTTACAGAGATATGGAGACAGGTGAGCAGGAGTGTTTGCTGAGAGCAAACAAGGGTTAATTGATTTTGCTTACATGCTAAGCTCAGCCCCTTCTCAGTGCCCATTCTGGAATACATAGCAAGTAAAATTTTATCCTCAATTTTATTTATGTGTCTGTATGTGTGTTTACACACATAAGTAAGGGCTTGGACTGGTGACCTAGCTACTCATCTTTGGTTTTTTATTTTCCCTGAGCACAATAGTGCTGTGCCTTATTGCAACACCAGATCATTACAAAATAAAACTATTTTGGGACTGTGCTCATTGTACTCAGGGATCCAACTGTTCAGGCCTCAGGCAGTACTGTACAAATGATGTAAAGAAATTATTTAATCTCTACTGGAAAGTAGAGAAGTATCACTGGAAACAGCTGAAAAGAGCCCAGGTAGTGAAAATGGTCAAGCTCATTCTATATCAGGGCACAGGCTTGTCCATGTACTTGCCCTATGGCAATGGGGCTATAATGAGAGCTGTAGCTGCTGGGTTAAAAGAGATGCTGCAATACTCAAACTCCTATTATGGGCAAAAAGGAACATAACAAATGAATGGGGCTCAGAACGTGTTTTTCTTCCATTTAAAGTTTTACTAGTCTAACAGTCTAAGTTAGATAATTAATTGTCATGGTCCTCAGCCCATCAATAAGTTTTGATTGCTTTGACCTGCATCCATGCCCATTGGTCCAGGAGATGCAGTTAAGCTCCTTGCCTGAATTATGCTGTAAATATGTCTGTGCTCATCTCTGACCCTAGCTTGGTTGCTTGTTGCTTTGTCTCAGATCATCATTAGACTGCAGTAACATCCACCACACCTATGCTTCTGTTTGAATGAATGCTGTCCCTCTGCACATTGCTGTACCCAGTTTGAATATTATTTTTTGTGGTGAAAAATACTTCAAGAGCTATGCCCCCAATCTGGGCTTTTATAACTCTGATAAGGCTTCATCTGCTACAGCACAAGCAGCTAATGAAGAGCCAAGACACAGGCACACCTTACCTTCTATGGCAGCAGCAAAAATGCATATTTTCTACCCAAACATTGCCTTTTCTGTTTCAGACTGTAATGGCTCAGCACCCTGTGCTGCTCTCCATCTGTGCCTTAAGCTACAGTAAAGCACTGAGCTATCATGGAAGCTCTGTTAACAGGCTGATAAGAATTCTTTCAACACCTGCACATTAAGCACATTACTAAGTTTTATAGGATGAAAATAAAGAGGAGGAAGAAAAAAAATAAGTGCTTTACGGAAGACTATTCTACAGTGGTTATCACTAAGACATGTTTGAAATAAGCATTTAAGAAAAACATCTAAAATTCACTCACAGATGCTGCCACCTAGAGTCCGGCATTATGACACGGTGAACACAAGGATTATAGAGTAACTTTCAGGCAGGAATATTCAATTTGTGTGGAGGTGAAGGTGTTAGTTTCTGGGGGAGTAGGTAGCAGGAAAAGGTCAAAGAGTAGCCAAGCAAGTAGAAGGCAATTTTAGACCTTGAAATTTGTGTCTTCCTTCAGTAATGGTCAAAGTCAGATCTTACACTGAAAGGTGGAACAGTAGAACTTAGCATGGGAAAGCAAATTAGACCTGCTATTCTGTCCATTTATCAGAACACTTAAAACATAGATTTTTTTTTTCCAGTTCAATTTCCAGGTCTGAAAAATAATGGTCAGCAGAATAAGAGATGCTCTAGTTGTGCAACCTTGCCTTCAATTTTGATGAAAGAGCCTGCCAGTTCTCAAAAAGTCATAAAGCATATTTAAGCTTCTCTCTCTCCCCATCAGTAGAATATTGTAGAAGACAAAATATCCCCATGAGGCAGCCTAACTGGAAATCCAAGGCAGCCTGGAAAATGAGCTATCCTGCTATGCTTTAGAAATTGTAAATAGCAGCAACCCAGTTTCTCAGCTAACCTGAAGGACCTGGCAGCATTTGCTACAAGATGTCTAATACCGTGCCTGGACTCTCACACTGTGGGCTATTTGTTTAGAAATGAACTACAAACCTGGATCTCAATTTGCTCAACAGGATATGGTTTGATTAAATGTGTCTGGATGCATTTGTAATCGGATTATAGATTTCAATTAGGAGTCATTATAAAGCAATACTTTGTCATGCATACTTTAGCAAGCAGAACTGGGGCAAGAAATAGGGCTATGTTGGAAAAATCTCTCTTTTCCCTCCAAGACATTGTTACTGTTTCTTCTCCAGTCCTGTTTATTTCTCAAGTTCATGTTATGTTTCTTTCCTTTCTCTTTGCTGGCCTATTGTCAAATTGATGGCTTCTAGTTCCACTGAGCTCTGAACATGGTCGCAGTAACAAGATGATCTGCAATTCTTCTTCCTGCTAGTGAATGACAGTGAATAGATCTTTACTGTATTTGATTGCAGAAGGGTTAAGCCAATTATCTCCATGTTGGCAGGGGTTCAGCTTGACTGAACTAAACCAGCACTTCCTTACCTTGTGTCTGCGCTGCATGGTGGAGAACAGGCTTGAGAAGACAGTGTCTGTTCAGTGAGCCCCACAATCTTCCCAGCTGGTGACAGCTGAAAGAGCCAAAACCCAACACCTACTGCTCAATAGGTGAGTAGGCCTCACTTACATCTGCTTTGTCAGGCTGCATCCCAGAGTCCTACTGCACACAAGGATTCTCTCTTCTCCAGGAAGCACTAGAGCTAAGGCTGGTTTGACCCCTTTGTGCAAAATTAAGGGTTTACAACATGGTTTGTGTTCAGTTTTCTTCTAATGAGGATTCACATCTCTGCTTCCTGCAGTAGAGACTACTGTCACAGAGACATGTAACAAAGTGCAACTTACAACCATGCATCTGCATTTTCTTTCCACCAAACAGGATGACCTCATTCAAAATGGAAATGCTGCATAGCCTGTACTGCTCTCCAGACTATTTCCTGAAGTCTGAAAAGCTATTACATGGCATGGGCTAAAATCATGCTAGAAAGAGAGTTAACAGTGCTGGACTTCACTTGTATCTGTGCCCTGGACTTGAATAGTCTTGTGTCATCAGAAAGCAGGATCTCAAGACAGCGGTGAAAATCGGTGTGCAACTGATTCTGAATAGGATGCCGGTTTAACAAAATACTGTTGGTTAACTATGATTTAAGTGCTCATATCCTCCTGCAAAAAAAAAAAAAAAAAAAAAAAAGAATGCTGAATGGCTAAGGTGAAAACAAGACAAAGCAGCTTATTCCCCTGGACTCCCTCTAAGGGCATTGTTACTGAAACAAAAAATAATCACTTAGGATAGGCAAGAGAGAAAAGTTCTAATATGTTTTACAAGCATGATGTCAGGAAATCTATTCAGTCCCATACAATATCATAGAAATACAGAATCATAGAATGGTTTGTGATATCTATTATCAATAGACATCTGGCCTGCTACTGTTATGATCTGTCAGTGATTGCACATGCTCAGATTTTATTCCAACCTACAGAACCAGTCTGCATCAGTTTGCACTGTACTGGAAATCCCGTTTGCATACATTGCTGTGCACTGGCACAAATAGTATGGAAATGACTCACAGGCAATGCACTACTTACAATTTTGCCAAATGGGACAGTGTATCAGCAATTTTGTTGCATCTGCCATGATATTCAGGACAACTTTCGCTTCTGCAAGGGAAAGAAAACTGCCTTCCATACCAGATGAATTTAAAAGGAAATATGACAAATTCTGCCCATTCATTCCACTAACACATTTCTATTCACTAGTTATTATTTTATTTATAGCCTTTAGCATAGTGAAGATCTGGTGCCGCTTAGTTCCAGTATTTTGGATAGCTAATACCAACCCATGGAATTGAGTGAACTACTAAGAAAAAAACTCCTTTCTACAAGAACAGCACAAAAATATGCTGTTACTTAGCCTGGACTGATCACCTAGTTTTTTGTTAATCCTTTGATGGAATTTAATTCTTTGAAATGTACAGCAAAAAAAAATGTAAAAAACACGCTGGTGTTTAGAGTACAGACGGACAAATGGAAAACCAACTGAGGAAGGAAGAACAAAAGAAAGTGAGAAATGCAGGTAACAATTCCAAAGACTAACAGCAGACTCATATGATGAATTATCATTAACTGTCAGAAAGGAGCTGACAATATCCTACAGACATAACTGATCATATCATTCAGCAAATGAGAGAGTGGGAAGAAATATTGCTGACAAGTTGCAGTGACCTGAGATTAAGTTTTCCTGAAAAATCAGTCCATAGGGGAAATAAATTTTAAAGTTATAGGTATGCTTCTGAAAAGCACCCACCTTTATAGCATTTTCCAGGATCACAAAGCATTTGATGTTAGATGTACATTAGGCACAATTTTCAAAGATCATAAGCAAAACAAGTCTTAGTTAAATATAGGGTTATTAGACCAGACAATATCACTGAAAATGCTTCCTTCAGAAGGTATTTCCCTTATGTCTGAAATTAAAACCTGACCTGCAGATCTTCCATTCTACCCAACTTTCTTAATCCTCTCTAGACCTCTCTGCTTCCCTCTGGTCACCTTCAGGAAAACCCTCCAGGAGAAAGATGTCAGAAACTTACAGATCAGGAGCAAGACTGAGTATCTGATATGTAGGGTGGCCAATGAGTTCAAGGCAAATCAAGCAACCATCAGATTGAAAAAAAATGTCTTAAATAGCCTGTGTGATTCTTCTGTCCAGGGAAAAATGAGAGACAGTGGAGACCATGTTCACTCTTCATTTTCTCATCAGTCCCACAAACCCATATTTCCTAAGATTTTAATTTATATTGTAATACTATTTATAACAGTGTTTTTCTCCAGAGTTAAAACTAATAAGCAGGGAAGTACAAATATGGTGGGATTCAGGCAAGTATAGGATCAACATGTATACACCAAAAGGTAGCTGCCTGGGAGAATTAAATGCAAGCACTAATGAGCAGTGATAAATTATTTTCACAACACAGACAAGTTTTAATGCTTTAAATTGGAATACATTCAAGTATTAGGTGAGGGTTTTGGGAAGTCTTTGGGGGTTTGGGTTCGTTGCTTGCTTGTTTAGAGAAAATAGAAAGTATTTCCAAGACTGCATATTGGAAGAAATATTAGTTTCCCTTCATCTTACAGGATCAGAGAAAAGAGTATCAGGTCTATGTTCTCAGTAACACTTGTCTGCTTCCACTGAGCAATGCCAGAGCTGCTGTATTCCATGTGGCAATATAATGAAGTTCATTGGAACCTCAGATGGCTCACATTTATTTCAGCACATCATTTTTTAGTGTTGTTCTAGATAACAGTTATGATCTATAATTCCCTGGGTGGTTAAAAGCCACTGATGTTCTCATATTTTCCACCAGCAGCTGAAATCTACTAAACCAACAGCCACTGTGGGGTGTTTGCTGCATGCATGGCTGGGGTTTTTCAGCAGTCAGCCTTTGCAACCTACTCTTGATTCAATGAAGCTGAAAGACATCTGACTTTCAGCTAACAGAGTGATGCAGAGAGAATTTTTCAAGGAATGGGAAGGCAATCCCAGCAGGATTGCAGGCACAAAAATGAAAACATTACTGTGTTTTCTTTGGAAAGACAATTCATTATGTAGTGAGGCCATTTCATGGGCATACACTCCTCTCACCCTACCCTCAAATGAAGGACTTCACTGCCCAAATGGCTGGAAAAGCAGAGGCAAATACTACTCTGGGTTTGCCGAGCCATTATTCCTCAATAAGTTGACACCTGTAAGACTGTGCTTAAAGTGGACACATGTTCACACACAACCTAACTCCATAAAAGACTGTTTTCTTAGTGTGTCCTTACTAAAGCATTTTAATTGCTCTTTACCTGGCATATCAGGTACTTGCAAAGATTCCAATATTTTAGCACATTTATTCTTTCCTTATATTCATATCTGTTTTGATTTTTTTTATTCAACTGAGAGCTGAAGAACAGGAGAACAATGTTAGTGCCTTCTGGGCTTGCCATAAGGAGAACTGACATGATCAGCAGAAATTCCCAGTAAGCATTCTGTCTAGAATTGAAGTATATAAAAAAAGGATGACCAACTTACTGCTCTAGGCCAGCTGTGCCTCTTCAACACTCACAGCTTTACTATTGCTGACAATGCAGTATAGACAGGCAACAAACAGCACTTGCATGCAGAGCATCCCTTGGCTTACAGTAGACTGCACGATCCATAGCAATTCAATCCCACTGGGAAGCACGGGCAAAAGACACTGTTGCAAGAATTACTAATTCTGACTTTTGATTCAAAGGAACCTCTATGATAGGTCTTGCATTTTAAAAGATCTGTTCTCTGGGGATGTGAATCTTTCCATTTTATTCATGTATCATTTTGCTCAGCATCTGTGGTCTCAGGTTTCCCTTTGTATTCCTCTTATAAAATGTCAGTCCATTTGATATGGCATTTATTCTACTCACCTCTGGAGTCATCCTAAGGCAGCTGGTTAGCCATGGAGAACATAATAAAATTAAAAACAGCAAACAAAATCCCAGAATGGAATAGGATGACTACTTCAGGGATATTTCATTTTATATAAATAAGCAATGCAATTTAGATTCATGGAAAGTGAGAATCCAAGCTTTGACTCCAATTTGCAGATGTTACTTCATGCAGAAAAGAAACATGTTTAAGCGGTTATTCTTTTGATGTCAGAATTAACTTATAAATGTATAAATTATTTGTCAATTTTCCTCTACATTCAATCAGTCTTCACTACTGTGAATTTATTTTCTAAAAGACAGATCTCTGAGTTTCTGAAATGTTTGGGAATGAGAAACTGTACTATCAGTGTTAAGCTCATCTACTCAAATTCATTGCCATTTATTTTACAGATTTCTTCTGTGAAAAATCCAAGACTAAAATAGTGGCACTTATTGGTAAATCATCCTAGATGTTATCAGCTCAATGGTTATAAACATTACTTTGATTTCTGTGCACTCTGCTTTCCAGTCTTTTAAAAGTTATTGCCTCAGCTACCTGCAAGCTGCACTTTTGTTATGAAACCTACACACCTCACAGCCCATTGCAGAATAATCAGAGGTTTGTAAAAGCATATTCAATTCATTGGCACACATATTTTCTTTCATTAGGTATTTTGCAGTTCATGCCATGAGGTTTTTTAACTATATGGAACTAGAATGACTGCCTTAAGGTCTAGCTCCCTGATTTCATTAATTAATTTTTTAGCAAGGAGATGATGAAAGGCTGTCAATTTCTGAGACTGGAAATAGATTTGAGTTCATTATACAGCACTTGGATTAAAATATCAGATTCTGACTACACAATTAAGATTCTGTGAAATCCACTTCACTTTTTTCTCCATTTTTTAAAACTCCATTCCCATGAGATAATTTTTCCTTCATATTATGGTGGATTGACCCTGGCTGGATGCTGGGTGCCCACTGAGTCACTCTGTCACCCTGCTCTGCAGCTAGACAGGGAAATTTAACAAAAGGAGAGAATGATAGGGAGCATGGACAAGAGTGACTTAACTTCGGGAAATTAGTTTAATTTATTACCAAACAAATCAGAACAGGATAATGAGAAATAAAGACAAAACTTGAAACACTTTCCACCTGTGCATCCCTTTTTTTTGGCTTAACTTTAATCCCAAATTCTCTTTCTTCTCCCCCGCAGCAGCTAGGCGGGACAGTAGATGGGGCTGTGGTCAGTTCACCACAGGCTGTCTCTGCCACTCCTTCCTCCACCACAGGTAATTCTTCACGCTCCTTCCCTGCTCCAGTGTGAGGTCCATGGGAGACGTTCCTTAGTGAACGTCTATGAAAATTGGCATATTACTCAGACTTTAATTCTATGACTTTAAATTTCTATTCTTGAAAGAATATCAACCTCCATAGCTTCAACCTTCATAGCTTATGAGAACACATAAAGAGTGAACCAAAAAAGCTGTAAAACAAGAAGGCAAATAAAGAGAGCAAAAAATTATTCCTTTAATAAAAAATAAATTTACAAATATAGACAGAAAAGTAAAACTCATCATTTTGGAGTTAAGTTCAGGTTCTGCTGAACATTAGGGACAACTATTGCTCACCCATTTGTCAAGGAAGTTGATTGCCAAGTCTCTGTTTGTAGCTACTGCCTGTAGCACTCCAGGTCACCGCTCTCCTGAAATGCCAGTTAAAAAGCAAACAGGAGCCAGGTGTAGGCATCTCCCACTCTTGTGGAGGGGATTCCTCCAGCAGGGTCCTTCTTGTAAAACTAAATATGCCCCCCATGAACCTCATGGGCACAGCTCATATAGCTGTGTTTAACACCATTACTGCCACATGCTCATTCTGCCCATGCCAACCTCACAGAAAACTCAAGTAAAACCGTAACTAGATATTGGTTACCAATTAAATAGATATTTCTAAATTTTACCTGGGGTGACAGTCTCAGTTAGTGCTGAATAATAAAAAAGCATCACGTATTTTCATTGTCCAAAATTACATTTAAGCTATTCTAAGCAGCTTTGTTATGGATTCTCATGGCTTAGTAATGGACAAACTTGAGCAATTTCTTGTGATACTGTTTTGGAGGCAACACCAAAAGACCAGCAGACACATCTACCATCTGTAAGCTAAATCTGAGTGTTCAATATCAGTGCAAATTTGATGAAAAACTCAAGAGCCTGTTAGCATATTCACAGCATTCCACGTTCCAATTACAAAAGGGAACATTAATATAATCAACTTCAGTCAACTCAAAGCTGACTGCTTCAAAAAGGGTAACCTTAAGCCCTGTATGTACCAAGAGAGCAAATGAGGCACCTCCAGTGGGTAATCCATCTCCTAATTCATTCACCCTAAATCTGGTGTTTTAGACAAGATGAATCACTCCAGACACTCAATTCATTTCATGGACTCAAAACTCAGTGTTTAAACTTGTACAGCTTCCAAGATTATGTCAGATAGGATAAAAGTTGCATAAAACATCTATTTTCTGAACTCTGTTATCAGATATCAGATAGGTATTTGGGTTCCCAATATTCCGACAGAGACCTGCCCAGGCTTGCCTTGCTGCTGAGTCCAATGGCGGCAGCTGGGATGTTTCCTCCCCAGTGACACCCTTGGGTTACTCAGAGGCTGCGAGCGATATTCCTCAGTGGAGAGGCTTCAGGCGATGGTGAAGAAAGGAGGCACTTCTGCTAGAGCTTGATCCAGAGTCTTTATTTCAGCTACAGAGTTGTGGACCTGGCGGCAGCTCCAACAGAAGGGCCGGCCACGTGGCTGGATTGTCCTTTTAACCCGGGGGTAAGGGGAGGGGCAGGGACAGGTAGCCACCAACCAGGTGAGGGGGAGGGGTGCCAGGGGAGAAGGGGCACTTAGGTCTACCAATAGCCACAGGGGGCAGGGGGTATCTTTCAGATCTGCCAATCACTCGACCCCCTGGACCCCCTGTCTCACAGCCAGGGCTCATGGGGGTTGGGGCGGGGGGAGAGGGTTACCTTTGGGAGGGAGGAGACACACCGCAACATCTCCCCCTTTGTTTTGTTTTAAAATGAAGAGGACTGGGTTTGGGGGGCGGAAGGCTCGCCGAACCATGGCTGGTAAGTAGGGTCCTCTTCTCAGGAGCGTCAGTGTTAACTGAGCCTTCTGGGTTCTCCACTGGGGCTCTGGGGGCTTCTAGGTGGTAGACTTCAGGAGGGGAAGATGAGCTTGGAATCAACTTATAAAACATGCGCTTGATTAACCAAAAGCTATGCTAACAACTACAATAACAATAACTAGAACAGATAGTACAGAAAACACAGTTTTCAGTATAGATCCCAACCAGCCCGAGAGTCCCCAGCCCTTGAACAGTCCACTCAGCCAGTCGTCTGTTTCTCTCTTGATGTCATTCACCATGGTTTTCATCTTGTCGATTGTGGTATGGACATTCTCTCCTTTCGATGACAAGTTGAGGCAGCAAAGTCCTTCAAACTCTTCACAGCGATGGTTGTGCAGGAGGAGCAGATAGTCTATGGCTGCCCTGTTTTGAAGGGTGGCTTTCCTGGTAATTTCCTCGTCTGATAGGAGGCCACTCAAGGCAGTAGAAGTGAGGTTTGCCTGTTTTGCAGCCCAACATTCCAATCGGCCTAATTCTCCCATGCTTTTTGCTGCCGAGATCCACGGCAGAAGGACTGTAATTGCGGTGGCCTTAAACCTGGACCAGTGAACAATTTCTGAATTACAGTCTGGGTCTAATTGTCTTAGGTCTCTTTTTTGGATAGCCAATTTATGGGTATTGTTTTTTATTTGCCAATGCATTAGAATGGTTCGGTTTGGGGTGAACAGGCTCAGCTTGCCAAAGGTGCACGGACCTCCGAGCAGACGAGGGGGGAGACCTGCCCATGCTCTGTCTCCACATATTAGGCTGTTGCTGTGGAGAGACAGATGTGATTTTGTCCAAGGGCTTTGGTCAAGGTGGTCCATACGTTTGCTTTGGCCTGAGGGACTATCCAAGAGATCGCTGGTGGGGTGATCACGAGCAAGACGAGGAGCAGACTCGGTCTCATGGTGCCTCGACACTGCACACCAACAGCGGGATCTAAACTGGTAAAAGGCAACTTAAGACAGAAAAATTATTACAAACTGTTCCTGATAGGAAGTGTAGATGGAATTTTTTCCAGGGACCACGCGCGGCGTTTCCTTCTCCAGGCAGCATTAGCCACCTGGGGCACTTCTGCAGAATCCCCTGAGACTCTGGGGACATAGGGCCTTACCCATTTAGATGGAACCCACTTTAAACCAGAGGGGGTGGACACGCAGGCATATCCACGTCCCCATGTCACTAATTTGTGTAAGGTCCCACTGTCTGCCAAGTCTCAGGGTCCTTTACTAGAACTGGAGGCTTTTCTTTCACTGACATCTGACTGTTCCCCCCAAAGTGGCGTAAAATTGGTGGATTCAGGTTGTCAAAGGAACAGTTCAGAAAATTAATGGTGAAAAGCACTCTGGACAACCGGATGTGGGGTGGTTCGATTTTTAGCACCTGATTTTGCTGGTCCAGGACTCTTCTGATATCACGGTGAGTCCTTTCTACCACAGCTTGACCTGTAGGGGAGTAGGGGATGCCTTTTTTGTGCTCTACTCCCCATTGTTGCAGGAAACTCCCGAATTCCTTGGATTTGTAAGTGGGCCCGTTATCAGTTTTCAGCTCTTTGGGGATGCCCATGAAGGAGAAAGCCTGTAGGAGGTGCTTTATTGCATCAGAGGATGATTCTCCCGTGTGGGCAGAGGCATAGACTGCTCCAGAAAAGGTATCTACACTGACATGAACATATTTCTGCCGTCCAAAGGATGGTATGTGTGTTACATCGGTTTGCCACAGCTCACAACTGTTCAATCCCCTCGGGTTTGCTCCCGCACTTATCGTAGGGAGTGCATGTTGCTGGCAATGGGGGCAGGTGGCTACAATTGCTCTGGCCTGTTCTCGAGTGATGTGAAACTGACGAACCAGGCCAGGTGCATTTTGGTGGAAGAGCTGGTGGCTGAGTTTTGCCTGCTCAAAAACATTTGGGAGAGGGGCCATCTCTGCAGGCGCAGCAAGGGCATCTGCCCTCCTGTTGCCTTCAGCGAGAAAACCTGGCAAGTTGGTGTGTGACCTGATGTGCATTACATAAAATGGTTGCTCTTGGTGGGAGACTAACTTTACAAGTTTTGAGAGCAACTCGAAAAGTGCGATGTTAGGCACTTCTCGCAGTACTGCTTGATCTGCCCTGGATACTACTCCTGCCACGTAGGCAGAGTCTGTAATCAAATTGAATGGTTCTGAGAACCTTTCAAAGGCCCTGACAACTGCAGCCAATTCAGCAACTTGAGGTGAACCTTCCACCTCAGCAATGTCTGACTCCCACTCTTGAGTTTTGGGATTCATCCAAGTCACAACAGACTTATGGGACTTTCCAGACACGTCTGTAAAGACGGTTAGAGCCTTCTTTAAAGGTCTCCTACTTTGAACACTCCCCAGTTTTAGACTGAATTGTGCCTGTTCCTCAAAAAGTTTGTGGGCAGGGCGATGGATAGAGATTTGTCCTGAGTAGGAATCCAGGGCAAACTGCAGCACTTCATTTTCCCGAAGGAAACCTTCGAACATCGGTTTAGTAATGGGGCCTGATTTTATCTCAATTGGAATGTGAATGCACTCAAAGTCACATCCTGCCAGCTCCCTGATCCGGGTCCTAGCTTTCCGGATCAGTTCCGCTACCAGCTCCGGGGGCTGTGTCATTCTTTTGGACCTTTGGTGACTGAGGAAAATACACTCTATGATTAAGAGAGGGTCCCTCCGGTCTTGGCCCTTTTTAGGTGTTTCTCCTGCCTTTGGTGTTTGTTTCTGCTCCCACTGGAAAATGATCCCATGGAGATGTGGAAACTTACCTAGGATGATAAATTGGAATGGCAGCTCAGGCTGACATCGGTGGGCCTTTCTTGTGGACATTATTGTCTGAACCTTTTCTAGAGCTTTCTGTGCCTCTGGGGTAAGAGCCCGAGGAGACCCTGAGTCCTTTTCCCCTTCTAATAAATCGAAAATGGGGCCGAGGTCATTGTTAGTCAGACCTAGCCAGGGCCTTACCCAATTCAAAGACCCACACAATTTTTGGACATCTGCATATGTCTCGATATTTGTTTTGATTTCTAATTTTTGAGGAACAATGGTCCTCTTTCCAATTTCCAAGCCCAAATACTTCCAAGGTGGCATCCTTTGAATTTTCTTTTCCTGGAGCTCGAACCCTGCAACAACCAATGCATTGATCATTAGGTCAAGCGCGTGGGTGAGTAGATCATCATTGGGGGCACACACAAGGATATCATCCATGTAATGATAGATGATGGCCCTTTCTGCGGCTGCACGTACTGGGGACAGAAAGGAAGCAACATACCACTGACAGATCGTTGGCGAGACCTTTAGTCCTTGAGGAAGAACTTTCCAATGGTACCTTTTCTGTGGGTCTCCTTTGTTGGTGGAGGGGACAGTGAATGCAAAACGCGGGGCATCGTCAGGGTGCAGGGGAATTTGGAAAAAACAATCTTTTATATCAATGACAGCCAAATTCCAATTTTGGGGGAGCATCGCCGGGGATGGCATACCACATTGGAGAGAGCCCATATCTTCAATGACATTATTAATTTCTCGGAGGTCATGGAGGAGCCGCCACCTCCTTTTGTCAGCCTTTTGGATGACAAACACTGGAGAGTTCCACGGAGACTCAGTCTCCACAATGTGGCCCTTTTTCAGCTGCTCTTCCACTAGTTCATTCAGCGCCTTAAGTTTTTGTTTACTGAGCGGCCACTGTCCTACCCAGACTGGTGTATCTGTCTTCCATTTAATTTTTCGGATAGGGCGCTCCTCAGTGACCGCTGCCCAAAAATCCTGTGGAGAGTCTGGAATGTCAATTGTGACTCCCCACTGGGCCATCAAGTCTCTCCCCAATAAGGGTTCTGGATAGTCTAAAACAAACGGACGTATATTTGCCAATTGTCCATTTGGCCCCTCAATTTGGACGATGCTCTTGGATTGTCTCGCCAATTGCAAGCCCCCTATACCTTGAACGTGACCAGCCACGTTTTGCAAAGCCCAGTGTGACGGCCAATCCTGTGCTGGGATCACCGTGCAGTCTGCACCCGTGTCTAAGAGCATTTCAATGCATTTAGACTCCCCACCCCCCTCTGACATTACACCAGATTTTGGGTTTGTCCCTCCCGACAGCCTGGACCCGAGCAACTGTGGGCCCTTGTTTTCCAGTGCTTTCAGGTAGCCTTGGCACTGGGATAGCTTGTGCTATGATTTGTCCTTTGGGGAGAAACAGGGGTGGGTGGAAACAGTGCAGCCAGAGAACGAATTGCCCAGGATCTGATGTTATCATCCCTGGAGCAATTTCGATGTCTTGTGGTGTGTGTTTGGTGTCCCCAACGATGATGTACTTACAGCGAATTTCGTGCCAGGTACCCTGCTGTTGTGGGTTCACGGAGACAAAATGCCAGTCAGTGTCTTTCAGGTGGAGCGGGTTCCGTCAGCTGCAACCTGAAAGGCACATTTACAGAAGTTGTGGTTAGAATGGGTTTGCCTAAGTCATAGCAAAGGTTGTTTGCTGTCACGTTTGGTGGTGGACCAGCAGAAGTGGTCTTTGAAGCACCTGCTTCGCTTAGAGAAATTGAGACGTCACCGCGCGCTTGGTGTTTCCCACCTCCCTCATTCCCTTGGCCTGCTCTTTTTGTGTCTGCACGCCTGGCAGGCCAGTGCTCCCCCCTCAGTTTTTTTGTTGTTGTTGACCCTCTGGGAGAGCTTGTAGTTCTCTTTCCCTGCTATTTACAAATTCATCAAACTGTCTTTTCAGGGGACACTGGTGAGCCCAGTGCCCAAGGTTCCTACAAAGCATGCATGGCTTTGTAGGGTCCACCGTCGCTGGTCTTCGCTGCTGCCCAGTGTGTCGCTGTGCTGATGGAACGGGTGCAGGGCTGGCAACAGCGACTCTCTGTGGTGGTCTTGGCAGCGGCTTTGGTCTGGTGTCCTCAGCAACACTCATCAGAGACACTTTCCTGCTACAGACTAGAAGCATATCGTTTAGAGTAGGAGGCGGGTCTAGAGGTAAGCTTAAAATTGCAGTTCGACATTGTTCATTAGCATTTGCCAATGCCATTCCCTCCAAAACTTCTTCCCTCGCATTCTCTTTCCTAACTTGGACTTCAATCGCTCTGGTCAATCTTTCTACAAATTTTGAGAAAGGCTCTGATGGTAGCTGTTTGATCTTACTATAAGGCTCTAGAGGCCCATCAAGTTGAAGAGTAAAGAAGGCCTTTTCAGCTGCTTCTTTGACTCTCTCAAGGACTTCTACAGGGATTGTTGCAGCTTGGACTGGGGGCCAAAGACCATTGACCCTCACCAGAGAGATGCTCAATGGTAATTGGGAGACCATTGACATCTTTTGCCGTTTTAGGATCAGCATGCAAGGCTGGGAGAGCCTCTTTCAGCAATTGTTTCCATGTAATTTCCAATAATTTGAATTCTGTAGTGGTCATGAGACATGCAAAAAGCTGTTTTAAATCATACGGGACCACTACAGCTCTGCTTAATTCAGCATTTAAAAGGCCACGGAAGTATGGGCTGTGTGAGCCGTATTGGTTATGAATTTTGCAAATTTCTTTTATTATTTGTTGGGCAAAATTTCTCCAATTAGCAGTTGTGGCTCCTCCCGCTTGCCCTGCTTGCTGATATGTAACAGGAGCAAGTGAGAAAAGGGGACCCTGTATTGGGTCTGCGGTTCCCTGTTCCCTATGGTTTGAATTGCAAGCATTGGGATCACCTGTAGGGGTACAGGGACAAGCAGTGGGCGTGTTCCCACCGTGGGAACCCGGGGAGGGGGCGGGGACACCGTGGGAACGGGGGGCGGGGACAGGGGGTTGGCAAGGGGCGGGGACACTGTGGGAGCAGTGGGTGGGGACGCCTGGTGACATCACGTCAGTAGACGCCCCCTGGGGAGGGTATGGGGGCGGCGCTGAGGGAGTGACAGAAAGGGTAGGGGGAGGGAAGGTATCACGAGGATTAGCAGGGGTGATGGGTAAGAGAGGATTTTTGGGATGCCAAGGGGGATCATGGGAAGGAGAAGACCAGGTGGGAGATATTGCCATGTGGCATCCGCCATTTTGTGGGCTCTCTGGTGACTGGGAGCCATCTTTGAAATCACTGCTCTCTGAAAAACCAACACGTGCTCGGGGTTTCTGAGCTGGGGAGACAAGGGTTGGGGGAGAATTCCACTCGGTCTGGCCAGAACCTCGTGGACAGGGGGTCTCGGACATTTTAAAGTGCTCAGGGAGACCAGCTTCCTGGGCGTGAGCAGATTCTGTTCCCTTTAAAATACGAAGTTTTGGGGTACAGGGTTGGGAATTGGGGTGAGGGGGAATAGGGAGAGCAGAGGCACAATCATTGCTGTTTGGCTTTTCCTTCACTTCCCTTTGTTTGGGCAAAGCAGATCGAATTTGCAAACTCCAAAACACAAACTGAGCAGTAGAAGTATTTCCAGATTTTCCAATTTTTACCAATTCGCGTCCAACAGTGTCCCAGAACTGGGTGCTGCGGACATCCTCGGGTGAGACTTGTGGGAAGTGGAGAAAAAGCCATCTTTTAAACTGCTTCAATTTTCCCTTAGAAAACGACACATTTCCACCAGCTAAAATTCCTAAAATCTCATAATAAACTCCTTTTTGTGTAGTATTAAGTTTGGACCCCATCTTAGATGTTACAAGCACTACACAAACCCCACTGACCTAAAACAAAGCCAAAATCGCAACCGAATTCCAAAAACCGCAGTCAGGAAGCGAACACCCACGTGGCTTTCAGCCCTGCACAAAGCAGCAGCTCCTGCGAGCTTTAAACTGCCGCCAGCAGCTCCCGCCGACTCCCGCGCGCCACGTGGCTGAGCCGCGCCGCCCGCGCGCACCGAGGAAGCGAAAGCCGCGGTCCCCCCGCCGCCCGCGCCCCCCCGCCGCCCCCGGGAGCCGCCGCCGCCGCCCGCGCCGACGCTGCCGCGGTCGCGCTGCCGGGTGCCGCTGCCGCGCGGACCCCCCGCGCTCCCCCCCCCCGCCGAAACTCGCGCCGAGAGAGGCACGGGCGGAGCCCGCCGCTCCTCCCGGCCGCGTCAGCAAAGCTTCCCGCGGCTGTTAAAAACGGCAAAGCCGCGCCGTACAAAGCTGAGCCACACGTGCTGCTGTTCCCGATTCTGCCGGGCTCCGTAGCCTAAACCTGCCCTAATAAGGGCGAAAAAGACGGGATCCCTCCGCAGGGATTTCCCTTTGAGCTTCCCACCCCCCCGTGGAGTGGAAATACTCACCCAGATCGGTGCGAAAGCTCCTTGGTCTGTCGGGGTTTTCTCTTCACCTGAACAGGACCTCCCCGGGGCTGGAGAAGCTACCCTGTCCTCCTCTGAGAAGTTGGCTCGCCAGAAAGGAGCTTTTCTTCTCCGAGGTGCAAAACGTTCAGGAGACTTTTTTAATCCAAGTCTGTGCTGGAGAGCTGCGTCCAAAGCCCTGCCAGTGAACGCCAAGCTGCCAGAAACTCTCTCGGTGGTCTTGCGAAGCTCAGATGGGTCTCCGTCTGGTCGCAGGGCCGAGTTTTTGCCCCACGAGTGGGCGCCAAATATTGGGGTTCCCAATATTCCGACAGAGACCTGCCCAGGCTTGCCTTGCTGCTGAGTCCAATGGCGGCAGCTGGGATGTTTCCTCCCCAGTGACACCCTTGGGTTACTCAGAGGCTGCGAGCGATATTCCTCAGTGGAGAGGCTTCAGGCGATGGTGAAGAAAGGAGGCACTTCTGCTAGAGCTTGATCCAGAGTCTTTATTTCAGCTACAGAGTTATGGACCTGGCGGCAGCTCCAACAGAAGGGCCGGCCACATGGCTGGATTGTCCTTTTAACCCGGGGGTAAGGGGAGGGGCAGGGACAGGTAGCCACCAACCAGGTGAGGGGGAGGGGTGCCAGGGGAGAAGGGACACTTAGGTCTACCAATAGCCACAGGGGGCAGGGGGTATCTTTCAGATCTGCCAATCACTCGACCCCCTGGACCCCCTGTCTCACAGCCAGGGCTCATGGGGGTTGGGGCGGGGGAGAGGGTTACCTTTGGGAGGGAGGAGACACACCGCAACACATAGGCATTTTCATTGGGAATGTATGTCCAGAAACACCTAGAAAAACAGGTTTCATAATGACAGGCAGATTCTGAGTATAAATATTTCAGAACTTAGTAACACAGTCATTATATAGCATGCAGTTACTAACATCTATAGACATGACAAAGCACTACAATACATATATGAGCCTTCAGTAAAAAGATCCATGACTTTTCAGAATTCTGCTAATAGACTTTTCAAATATCCTGTCTGAAATGAACTGAAATTTCCAAGGAGAGGACCTGTTGACAAGGCTACAGTAGTTAGAAGAACTAAAAAAGGCAGAAAATCGACATTTAAAGGGCCCAAATAATTTAAGGTTTTACTATTTATAATGTATTATTCATTTTAGTATCATCATGCCTGGAATTCGGCATACGCAATATTAGATATGGCAATTGTGTAGTTCTCTTATTCAGCAAATGCCAAAAGTGCTGATACTGTAAGTATATGACATGAGAAAGGGAATAAGCACGTCACAAAACAGAAGAGCACAGAGGTGCTGCAGAAATAGTGAGGCAGCTGGCTCATGAATACCTCAGACTGAAGTTATTAACTTCTTATGGTCAAGTAACTGGTGTTAGCCTTTCTGCTAAAAGATTGATCACCATACCCTTCCCCCCCCCCCCCCCCCCCCAGTCTTTTTGGCTCTGCAGGAATTTAAAATTCCACTTCTTACACAGCATTTTGGGGCTATCCTAGGAAACATTTTTCTTCTGTGTTTAAGCTGAAGATAATGGCTGCAATTCCACATGAGGTCAAGTAAGCTGGAGAGCAAGTACAGACATCCAATGCATATAAAATGCTTTCAGCTATCCAAAACACCTGTATAGGGTGGGTAAACATGACACAATACTTGAGGAATACATATATTTCTACAGGGGCTGTGAGAGAGCAGAAGAAATATGCCACAAAACCTAAATGACACTAGAGATCTACATACATGCAGCTGAATCCTTCCCAAAGGTAGGTGCCTACAATCATGCTGCTTACTAAGGGTCTCACTACAACTAATAAAGATCTAACAGCATAATCCACAGAGCCTAGAAAGCTTTGTCTTACTGAGTAGATATTAACAGCTTGATTTCATTGCCCATCAGTAGACACCGAACATTATTTCTGATGTCATAAGCTATTCAAAACTCATGACTCCCAAACATGACATGCCTCCGTGCCCACCCTGAAGCTCCCTGGCTTCGCCTGCCCGGCAGAGGCACGGTCAGCTGCAGGGGACACTCCCCTGTGTCTCGAAGAGAGTCGGGGAGCAGCTAAGACAGAGCACTGCGCTGTCTACCTTGTATGGAGGAGAGGTGGCATCCGAGGAGGTAATAAGGGAGTTGACTCAAGGCTGGGAAGACAGTCTCAGGTTTAATCTGAGCTCCAAGGAGCTCCGAAGGCCAGAGTGTCTGACAGCCCTCAAAAAAGTGCCCTCGAGGCTTTCACAAAAGCTCAAATACCGGGGTGGTAACCAGGGGGAAAGGACGCCCATTAACCAATGGGGGGATTTGGGGGAGTGGAAGGCGGAAGGACAGACAGACACATAAACCAATGGGGGAAGTTCAAGGGAGGGACCCTGGCCCTTGTCCACTCCTCAATGCCTACGGTGGAAGATTCTGGGAGAGTGGGATGAGGAGCTGAGTGATGGACAGGGTTCCAGGGAGTGGGCAGGGGAATGACTGAGCATTTTCAGGGAGATTGGCATGGAGGGAAAGGCGGGAAAGCTCGGGGTGAACCACCAGGAGAAAATGGGGGGTGGAGGCAAATCACTACAGAACTGTTACAGAAATATAAAAACACAATACAACAATGACAAAGCTCTTGGGGAAGACCAGTGTCCTTCTGGAGTGGTGGCTAGAGGCCAGCAGGGTAGCTCTTTAATATCTCAAACAGCACTCAGTATCTGTGACCTCTCATAGCTGGTCACATGAAGCTTCCTCTGGGCTCCACTGACTATATTGACTCATTTTAGCTGACTAAGCATAAAAACCTAATACCATTTGAGATGTTTAAAGTCTTCCATGTGACTTTCAGAAAAGCTAAGGACTCCTTCAGGCCTTTTGTTATATTTATCAGATCCATAGAGGTGATAAATGTTAATCTCAGACTGGATACCAAGCAAGATTTCTTATCTAATATTTAAAGTGAACTAACTAGGAGGTTTCTAGAAGAGATCAAAAAAACAAAAAAAAAAGCATAAAATGCTCAGGGACTTTCAGCTGAGAGCATTAATCAAGAAGACTATTCTGTTACTAGTAAGACTAAAATTTGTACTTGTGCTATAGAGCCAATGTCATGCACAGTGTTTCAAATGCATATCAATGTAATTTCTGGCTCTTCCTTAGACAACAATCTAACAACTAAAATCTGTAAAACCCATCCTAAAAACTGAGGAACGTTGTTTTGCTACTTTGTACTGTTGCTGCTATTTAGGTACTCTTCCCAAACCGAGTGTCCATTTTATTAAGTGAGATATATATATATACATATATATATACATATATATATATAGCCATCAAAAGGGCAAATTTCTGCCCTAGGAACCTGCAGTCTAATAACAAGACAAGACACAGCAGATGGAGACCAGTGAAACCATGACATATTTTTGTGTGTCAAGCGCTCTCTGCACACCAGCAATCTGTTAACTTTCTGTAGGAAAACAAAATTTCTATGAAAAGTTCATAGTTGGCAAACTGATATAAAAGCTTTTTCACTATTTGAAATTAAGTTTAAAAATCCATTCTCAGAAACTGAATTAAATAAGTTGTTTTTTAAAATTTTAGATTGCATCCCAATTGTACAATCTATTAATCTTGACATCACCTGCCAATCCAAGTGAAGGGGTAAGTAAGATGAATTCATGACTCTGTGATTTTTTCCCACTCTTCCTTTTTGGCTTTTAATTCTCCTATTACTCACCAGCAGCAGTTTTTTCTGTGCCCTTTAATTAGACTGACATTAAAAGATGGTGACTTCTATAGGGAAAGAGTAAATTTTTTATCCAAAATATTGAGACAAAGTGCCATGTGGAGAAAACAGAAGAGGAAAATCTCTACAATTTTCTGAGATTTAATGTTTACATCGGTCCTGAAAAAAGCAATTCAATAATAAATACATTGTGCAGAATGCCAAAATCTAAGGCATCATTTTTGCCCTATATATCTGACTCCTTAGGTTCAGTGGTTATCATTGGAGCACTTAGGAAGATTATTCTACACAAATTTTGCAGGTGCACAGGAAGATTTTTTTCCTCAAACCTAATATCTGCAGATGTACATTTCGCAGAAGTACATTAATTTAATTTTTTTTTTTTTAACTGTGCTGTTTCAGGTAGAAGGATGAATTTGCTTCTCAGTGTGCATTGGTATTTCATAAAGATCCATAAAGATCTATTTGCAGTGTGCACAACACAAATGCACCCTCAAATAAAACAACATAGAACTGAATGAATTTATATGTTGAGCTAAAATAGAGTTGTTCTGCTTGAGCATGCCTATAATTTCAGAGGTTTAGTGCTGCATTAAGTTGAAACAAAGATGAAAAAAAAAATTAAAAGTCAGAATTTTAAGGTTTTCTCTGAAAAATACTTCTACTTCTTTGAGTCTGTTTAATTAGTTTTCTAGAAAGATATTAAAATAACTTTTCCAAGTGATTTTATTGCTCAGTTCACAAAGAAAAGTCAAAGCGTAGGATTGTTTATTTCAGTTACAAATGTAAACAAATTTTGGTATAGCAGTCAGGAAATAGATTAGCAAACAGTATGTAAGAACACAATCAGAAGCATTTGGGCTACTGCAACCTGGCTGTTTACCACACAGGACAGATCTCCTACAGTGATCCACACCCTGGGACATTTTAGGCAACTGAGTCTCATCTCCCTTAGAAAATTCCAGCTAAAACCAGTTCAGTTGTTTCCCCGTAACTCATATCTTGACATAGTTACAGAACCTCATTGTTCTGTTGAACTAAATTTGTGTCTATCTTAATTATAGCTTTTCCTTATAGATCAGTTTTTTACCCTTCTGGTTAAAGGCTCAATCATATTTCAGGCTTTTAAAAGCAAAGACAGATCCTTTTTGTAAAACGTACCCTTCATTCCTTGTCATAAACTGTACTTAGACATCTTACAGGTTTTTTTCTTCTTAACTTGGACAGTTAGAATTGTACATGATTCTGATAGGCATTGTCTTTCACCAGGGCATTAACACTCCCAAGCATCCCCAAGCTTGGGGCATATCTGGCCCCAAGCATCCTTGCATCATAGTAATCCTTCTCACAATATTATATATTTTTAGGCCATGCTGATTCTGTGGACTAATAAAACTAAAATGCTACGGTGACACAACCATTAATGCTCATTAAGCCAATCTGGAAATTAAATTAAATCATCTAGATAGGTTGATTCCAAAACAGCTTTCCATATGGAAGAGACTATGAGGGAAGAAAACAGTTACTACTTGTACTTTGAAATGAGGAACATGTGGTCTCCGGTGAAGTGATATAAGCATAGGCAAAGCAGTGATCTGAAGTGACTATTTTCATTCAGGGCTGAAAACATCCCAAGGAGGATGGGCGAGCAAAAGAAACTGCAGTCAAAAGCCTTCTCTCCTGTAAAGTGATGGAAACCACATGGTTGAAAAGGGTAATTTCAGAGGTCAAGGCATGACAGAGAGACAGGTAGGCTTGAAACCTGGTTCCTTCCTTTCCATTAAAATTCCCCCTCCTGTGTGAAATACAGAATTCTATGCTTTTATGAAGGTCGCTCCCATTTTATGGCAATGGATTTCCAGCACCTTTAGTACCAGAACCCACGCTTTGCTCTGAGCTGGCACCTCTGCTGATCTTTTCATGCCTGTCAAGAATATGCAAAATCTCAGTTCCTTGCTTTAGGATAAGATTAGTGACAGCTCAACTACAACATCATCCTCATACAAACAAAGAATCACATAAAAGGCATTTGAAAATATATCCCAGGAAAAAAAAGCACTCCAGGGATAAAAAAAGTTTGGTTTTCTTTTTATTTGTGTATTTGTTCACATTGCATTTTTTAATTATATTAACAATAAATCTGTACTTCCCTTCTGTCTTTAAGCACTTTTACTTTAATTCTCTGGTTTTATGTGCTATTTAAGTATTTGCCTACCATTGGATTTTGAGACTTTCTGTCGACAAACTCCTTAAAATTTTCTCTGTTCCCTTTGATCGCATAAATTCTTGGTTATTTATGCAGCAACGTATATTTTGTATTGTTGCAATACTTCACAAGGGCTTCTAGCACACTATAAATAAAAATTTTATATACTACTTCAGTGCTTTGTTCCATGATAGTTCCGTATATCAAAGGAAGATACATCTAATGTTTGCAGTTTCTCACTATGACATGCTATGCTATTACTGACAAATTTATCCTCTATGTAACATTATTCAAAATATTCAGCTGAATGACAAATGTGGGTATTTACAGTGACTTTTGTTTTTTTCCAATTTTTTCTACAAACATTTAATCTTTACTGGGCATATGGCTGAAAACTGCAGGAATACATGTCTCTTCCCTTGGATTATGTTCACAGATCAGGTCAAACAAATGGTTACTCTAAATTCTGCATATTGTGTTTAACCATTCCTCAGAAAAGATCAAAGGCAGTTTTGTCAAACACAATGTGGGAATTTGCTCATTTGAACACTTCAGTACATTTAGTCTTCTAATCCAAACAGAGAAAACTACCTTTCCAAATAAGGATATAAACTGAACTCAGTACTTCAAAGCTTAGAAAAACTCATTAGCTCTACACATATATTAACAGAAAGATCTACTTAAAATAGTAAAAAAAACATGGTACTTATATGAATATAATTTTATGAGCACATGTCTGAACCACATTAATAATGTGTATAAATGAGGCTGCTGCTGATGCATTTAATACTGTCACTTGTGAGATTTTCCACATACATGTGTTCTTTAATACCCTGTATGTCTAGAAATATTTTTCTCAGGGAAGATTTTATTATTGAATATTCACTGCAAAGAAAGAATCAAATGAGTACCAAATTTCCTCTACCTACTGTTAGGTATGTAATCACACTAATTAATTGAAAGTGTGTTGTTTCCTAACTGGACCAATTATGCAGAAAAGGCTGCCTGAGGTTGAGTTAAGCACCATCCCATTAGCACAGCTACAGTGCAAATGACAGGAAAAGAGAAAAGAATGCACCAAAAAGCAAAACATTATGCTATTTATAACTGTGCATTAAAAAGGGACTGTGAGAATGAAAAAAAGCCAAATCTACACACAGCACAAACAGCCAGGGTGAAAACTCTTCTTCTAATGAAAGTCCAATAGCCAGTCACCATTTAAAAAAAGCTTGTTCTTTATCCTGCCAGCTCTCTCTGATAAAGGAAGGGGTCATTAGGCACCTGTTCCTTTATCAGAATCATCCTTATGAGTCACTACATCAAAATTGTTACTAATATTTTGTATACAATAAAAAACAAATGAGATGAGAAGTATTTTTGATTGCTAAAATCAAAGTAAATGCATTAATGAGCAAAACATGACAGCTAAACCATCCAAATTCACAAACTCACCTGTTTGGTAGGAAAAGATATCCAGCAAGTTATGAAGATAATATCATGACATATGCAGAAGGAAAGAACCATTTTTAAAAATTCTAATTTATATTCCATTTCATTCAGTTTACAAAACATTTTCAGACATCCAATTACACTATTATTTATCCATTTCTAACTGCATCATTACTAATTTTTCACCAAAACAGTGGTTACACTGCTATTTACTGTCTTTGTCTTAATAAATTCTCTGTATCAAAATCAGAGCCTGCACACAATCCAATTCCCCTGCAAATATCAGGTAAGGTTCCATTATGAGGTGTGACACTGCTCTTTCCAAAGGAAAGAAAAATATACTGTGCATATCAGAATTCCACCAACTTATTTTTTATGCCAAGCAAAATATTTTGTGATAAACCACACCTCTTAGAAACTTTGTTCTTCTCTATTTTGCATTACTCATTTTTTCTATGTATTTTATATATACTCCTACAAATACCTGCTATACTACTATTATATTATTACATGAATACTAGAATACCAATCTTCATAATGTGCTTTATGTCATACAGAGAGCATTGATTCATTTTGACAGGAGCAAGAACCTTATCATTTGCTTTTATTGTTCCCAATTAAGACAAGGTAATTGATATTCCTAGAGTGAATCAATGCAATACTGTGCTTGGCTTTCATAAGGAATTATTTAATTTGTGTCAATGGAATATAACCATCAATCCATATAATAATAGCTATGTAAAAGTCTATTTAAACTTTTGCCCTCATTATAGCTACATAATCATTCACACTTATTTTATATACCCGCAACAATGAAACAAAAATATTTGTGCTACTGTGATAGCCCTGGAATCAGTGAACTCAGAAGACCTGCAGAAAAATAAGTAGTATCAACGTCATTTTTCAGCATCATAGCCATGCATAAAATAGATGCTAATAACATCAGAGCTCAGTTAACTGCAAGAGGTTTGTGCTAGCAAAATGAAGCAGTTACTCTATTTTTAAAATGAGATTTAACTTAACTTATAAGATGTCTATAGAAAATTGATTTCTACAGAAAAAATAAAACTGAATTGCTACTTGAATAGCAATTAGGTATAGAAAATACAAATGCACATGTTGTGCATGTGTACATACATCTCAAAAGAAAAGGGTCCTTATAAAATTTATTTGATTGCGGACTCAAAACAGAACCTGCAGTTTGGAAATATCAAATGCCTATAACTGTTGGGTATTTATGATTCATCTGCTTCTTCTTTGCCTGTTAGTGAAACATACCTCTAAGCTTAATAATTAAAAAAAAAAACCAACACAAACTCCCCCCCCCCAAAAAAAAAAAAAAAACCAAAATAACACAGCTCTATTTAAGGATGACTATTTCCAAAAATCTGAACTGTGGCTTGAACTCAAGTTATGCACAGACAAGTGAAGGTCCACTTTGGGATCTTAACTGCAACACTCAGATTGGCCAGTCCAGTGATTTAGCTCCAAGGGATACTCTATTGCCTGGTAGAGTATACATATAATTAAAGGACTTCAAATCCATTTAAGATTAGGTAGGAGGAATACAGTTCCAAGTCCCTAGTTCTTTTTCCTGTTGTCCCCTAAGGTAGCCTATTTCTATATAATCTTCATAAATACTGCCCCCAAAATTGCTATCACATTTTTTCCCTATTTTTCCACTACCCTATTCATTCATTCACAGAATTATGTCTAAACCAAGGACCTGGCTAAGAAATCTCCCTTGCTGTCTTCTTTGCCTGCAGAGGAACACAGACACCTCCCTGCTGTAATTAGTGAGTTGGTTTAGAGCTATGTTTTAGGAAGAGCTGCTCTTTGAGGAGCCTGTCTCGCTGCCGGCAAAGGCTCCAAGACCTGACCTCAACAGCAAACCTCAGATGCCCAAGCAAAATGAAACCTGCCCCAAATTTTTTATCTCAAAGTGAACGACCCGTAAAACTGAAACCACATACCTATCACACTATAAATGCTGTTACAACTTACTATGCCAGTTGCAAAGTCTTTGTTCATGCTGTTTAAACCGCATCCAGCGAGACACCAGTCCTGCCAGAGACATTTTCATGTGACTTTTGGAAGGCAGAGTCACAGAGTGGCTGTCAGGGCCAGTGAAAACAGCGGCCACGCAGGGAGCAGCAAGAAATCTGGAAGGACAAGGACAGAGCCTCAGCAGCACGAGCCCCGTTCCCGGCGCTGGGCAGCTGGCAGTGTCCTGCTGCTGTCCCGCCTGGGAGGTGCCAGGTCCGGGCGGCTGACGCTCCCTCTGCTCCCCCCACGGTGGGAGCACTCCCTGCGTAGTGCTCTCTGCCATCGCCACAGGCGACTCAGATCCAGATAAGCACCCAAAAGGCCTGTAAGTCTGCGGACCACACCTCAGGTATGACAACTAAAAAAATTCTAAATAAATAAATGTGGAACAGCGGACCCGTAAAGCAGCAACACTATTGACCTCACACCCAACTCGTGGTCTAAATTAAATTTCTAATGGAACAAAAGCTAACCACGGAAACAGGAAGAAAAAGCAGCGTACGCCGTAGGGCCTGGCTCCGGAAGGAGGGACAAGGCGGGGCGGGCACGGCAGCAGCTCAGATGTACTGCCCGCGGCGGCACAAGATCGGCCGCGCAATTCTGGATAGGAAAATTGCAGTAGGAACCGGGCTATGAGCTCAGCTCAGAAAAGAAATCTTGCGAAACGGAAAAGAAAGGCTCCCTAAGACTCTGGAAATGACATATGATCAAGTGAAATGCCCTTGAGAAAAAAAAAAACCAAAAAACGGAAAGTGGGGAAATGTAGTGAGCAAAAGAAAACGGTTTGGGAGCAAAAGAACTGCAGTGGAAAAGAACAAAACATGCCAAAATTAAGCTGAGAAATGCTGCAAAATCAGGGAAAAAATCACGGGGGAAGAGAGGACACAGAGGGGAAGAGGGATGTGACATGGCATGCAGAGGGAAACAAAAATTGGAAAAACCTCGGCCCAAGTAAAAGGCAGCAAAAGTGATGGCATGGCAGCAAGAGCAAAGCTATGCACCAAAGCTTGCCCCTTTGGTCCCCATTGAAATCGCAAGATTTCGTTTCCCTTCCCGAAAGGAAGCTTTGCTCCCAGACCGATTTCTGGTGCTCACTGCGTTTCCCAATTTCCCATTTTTGGCTTTTTTTCTCAAGGGCATTTCACTTGCTCATATCTCCTTTCCAGAGTCTTAGGGAGCCTTTCTTTTCGGATCCGCAAGATTTCGTTTCCCTTCCCGAAAGGAAACTAAGTTTCCTTTCGGGAAGGGAAACGAAATCTTGCGATTTCAATGGGGACCAAAGGGGCAAGCTTTGGTGCATAGCCCTGCTCTTGCTGCCATGCCATCACTTTTGCTGCCTTTGGCTTGGGCCGAGGTTTTTCCAATTTTTGTTTCCCTCTGCATGCCATGTCACATCCCTCTTCCCCTCTGTGTCCTCTCTTCCTCCGTGATTTTTTCCCTGATTTTGCAGCATTTCTCAGCTTAATTTTGGCACGTTTTGCTCCTTTCCACTGCAATTCTTTTGCTCCCAGACCGATTTCTGGTGCTCACTGCGTTTCCCAATTTCCCATTTTTGGCTTTTTTTCTCAAGGGCATTTCACTTGCTCATATCTCCTTTCCAGAGTCTTAGGGAGCCTTTCTTTTTGGATCCGCAAGATTTCGTTTCCCTTCCCGAAAGGAAACTAAGTTTCCTTTCGGGAAGGGAAACGAAATCTTGCGATTTCAATGGGGATCAAAGGGGCAAGCTTTGGTGCATAGCCCTGCTCTTGCTGCCATGCCATCACTTTTGCTGCCTTTGGCTTGGGCCGAGGTTTTTCCAATTTTTGTTTCCCTCTGCATGCCATGTCACATCCCTCTTCCCCTCTGTGTCCTCTCTTCCTCCGTGATTTTTTCCCTGATTTTGCAGCATTTCTCAGCTTAATTTTGGCACGTTTTGCTCCTTTCCACTGCAATTCTTTTGCTCCCAGACCGATTTCTGGTGCTCACTGTGTTTCCCAATTTCCCATTTTTGGCTTTTTTTCTCAAGGGCATTTCACTTGCTCATATCTCCTTTCCAGAGTCTTAGGGAGCCTTTCTTTTCGGATCCGCAAGATTTCGTTTCCCTTCCCGAAAGGAAACTAAGTTTCCTTTCGGGAAGGGAAACGAAATCTTGCGATTTCAATGGGGACCAAAGGGGCAAGCTTTGGTGCATAGCCCTGCTCTTGCTGCCATGCCATCACTTTTGCTGCCTTTGGCTTGGGCTGAGGTTTTTCCAATTTTTGTTTCCCTCTGCATGCCATGTCACATCCCTCTTCCCCTCTGTGTCCTCTCTTCCTCCGTGATTTTTTCCCTGATTTTGCAGCATTTCTCAGCTTAATTTTGGCATGTTTTGCTCCTTTCCACTGCAATTCTTTTGCTCCCAGACCGATTTCTGGTGCTCACTGCGTTTCCCAATTTCCCATTTTTGGCTTTTTTTCTCAAGGGCATTTCACTTGCTCATATCTCCTTTCCAGAGTCTTAGGGAGCCTTTCTTTTCGGATCCGCAAGATTTCGTTTCCCTTCCCGAAAGGAAACTAAGTTTCCTTTCGGGAAGGGAAACGAAATCTTGCGATTTCAATGGGGACCAAAGGGGCAAGCTTTGGTGCATAGCCCTGCTCTTGCTGCCATGCCATCACTTTTGCTGCCTTTGGCTTGGGCCGAGGTTTTTCCAATTTTTGTTTCCCTCTGCATGCCATGTCACATCCCTCTTCCCCTCTGTGTCCTCTCTTCCTCCGTGATTTTTTCCCTGATTTTGCAGCATTTCTCAGCTTAATTTTGGCACGTTTTGCTCCTTTCCACTGCAATTCTTTTGCTCCCAGACCGATTTCTGGTGCTCACTGCGTTTCCCAATTTCCCATTTTTGGCTTTTTTTCTCAAGGGCATTTCACTTGCTCATATCTCCTTTCCAGAGTCTTAGGGAGCCTTTCTTTTCGGATCCGCAAGATTTCGTTTCCCTTCCCGAAAGGAAACTAAGTTTCCTTTCGGGAAGGGAAACGAAATCTTGCGATTTCAAGGGGGACCAAAGGGGCAAGCTTTGGTGCATAGCCCTGCTCTTGCTGCCATGCCATCACTTTTGCTGCCTTTGGCTTGGGCCGAGGTTTTTCCAATTTTTGTTTCCCTCTGCATGCCATGTCACATCCCTCTTCCCCTCTGTGTCCTCTCTTCCTCCGTGATTTTTTCCCTGATTTTGCAGCATTTCTCAGCTTAATTTTGGCATGTTTTGCTCCTTTCCACTGCAATTCTTTTGCTCCCAGACCGATTTCTGGTGCTCACTGCGTTTCCCAATTTCCCATTTTTGGCTTTTTTTCTCAAGGGCATTTCATTTGCTCATATCTCCTTTCCAGAGTCTTAGGGAGCCTTTCTTTTCGGATCCGCAAGATTTCGTTTCCCTTCCCGAAAGGAAACAAAGTTTCCTTTCGGGAAGGGAAACGAAATCTTGCGATTTCAATGGGGACCAAAGGGGCAAGCTTTGGTGCATAGCCCTGCTCTTGCTGCCATGCCATCACTTTTGCTGCCTTTGGCTTGGGCCGAGGTTTTTCCAATTTTTGTTTCCCTCTGCATGCCATGTCACATCCCTCTTCCCCTCTGTGTCCTCTCTTCCTCCATGATTTTTTCCCTGATTTTGCAGCATTTCTCAGCTTAATTTTGGCATGTTTTGCTCCTTTCCACTGCAATTCTTTTGCTCCCAGACCGATTTCTGGTGCTCACTGCGTTTCCCAATTTCCCATTTTTGGCTTTTTTTCTCAAGGGCATTTCACTTGCTCATATCTCCTTTCCAGAGTCTTAGGGAGCTTTTCTTTTCGGATCCGCAAGATTTCGTTTCCCTTCCCGAAAGGAAACTAAGTTTCCTTTTGGGAAGGGAAACGAAATCTTGCGATTTCAATGGGGACCAAAGGGGCAAGCTTTGGTGCATAGCCCTGCTCTTGCTGCCATGCCATCACTTTTGCTGCCTTTGGCTTGGGCCGAGGTTTTTCCAATTTTTGTTTCCCTCTGCATGCCATGTCACATCCCTCTTCCCCTCTGTGTCCTCTCTTCCTCCGTGATTTTTTCCCTGATTTTGCAGCATTTCTCAGCTTAATTTTGGCACGTTTTGCTCCTTTCCACTGCAATTCTTTTGCTCCCAGACCGATTTCTGGTGCTCACTGCGTTTCCCAATTTCCCATTTTTGGCTTTTTTTCTCAAGGGCATTTCACTTGCTCATATCTCCTTTCCAGAGTCTTAGGGAGCCTTTCTTTTCGGATCCGCAAGATTTCGTTTCCCTTCCCGAAAGGAAACAAAGTTTCCTTTCGGGAAGGGAAACGAAATCTTGCGATTTCAATAGGGACCAAAGGGGCAAGCTTTGGTGCATAGCCCTGCTCTTGCTGCCATGCCATCACTTTTGCTGCCTTTGGCTTGGGCCGAGGTTTTTCCAATTTTTGTTTCCCTCTGCATGCCATGTCACATCCCTCTTCCCCTCTGTGTCCTCTCTTCCTCCGTGATTTTTTCCCTGATTTTGCAGCATTTCTCAGCTTAATTTTGGCACGTTTTGCTCCTTTCCACTGCAATTCTTTTGCTCCCAGACCGATTTCTGGTGCTCACTGCGTTTCCCAATTTCCCATTTTTGGCTTTTTTTCTCAAGGGCATTTCACTTGCTCATATCTCCTTTCCAGAGTCTTAGGGAGCCTTTCTTTTCGGATCCGCAAGATTTCGTTTCCCTTCCCGAAAGGAAACTAAGTTTCCTTTCGGGAAGGGAAACGAAATCTTGCGATTTCAAGGGGGACCAAAGGGGCAAGCTTTGGTGCATAGCCCTGCTCTTGCTGCCATGCCATCACTTTTGCTGCCTTTGGCTTGGGCCGAGGTTTTTCCAATTTTTGTTTCCCTCTGCATGCCATGTCACATCCCTCTTCCCCTCTGTGTCCTCTCTTCCTCCGTGATTTTTTCCCTGATTTTGCAGCATTTCTCAGCTTAATTTTGGCACGTTTTGCTCCTTTCCACTGCAATTCTTTTGCTCCCAGACCGATTTCTGGTGCTCACTGCGTTTCCCAATTTCCCATTTTTGGCTTTTTTTCTCAAGGGCATTTCACTTGCTCATATCTCCTTTCCAGAGTCTTAGGGAGCCTTTCTTTTCGGATCCGCAAGATTTCGTTTCCCTTCCCGAAAGGAAACTAAGTTTCCTTTCGGGAAGGGAAACGAAATCTTGCGATTTCAAGGGGGACCAAAGGGGCAAGCTTTGGTGCATAGCCCTGCTCTTGCTGCCATGCCATCACTTTTGCTGCCTTTGGCTTGGGCCGAGGTTTTTCCAATTTTTGTTTCCCTCTGCATGCCATGTCACATCCCTCTTCCCCTCTGTGTCCTCTCTTCCTCCGTGATTTTTTCCCTGATTTTGCAGCATTTCTCAGCTTAATTTTGGCATGTTTTGCTCCTTTCCACTGCAATTCTTTTGCTCCCAGACCGATTTCTGGTGCTCACTGCGTTTCCCAATTTCCCATTTTTGGCTTTTTTTCTCAAGGGCATTTCATTTGCTCATATCTCCTTTCCAGAGTCTTAGGGAGCCTTTCTTTTCGGATCCGCAAGATTTCGTTTCCCTTCCCGAAAGGAAACAAAGTTTCCTTTCGGGAAGGGAAACGAAATCTTGCGATTTCAATGGGGACCAAAGGGGCAAGCTTTGGTGCATAGCCCTGCTCTTGCTGCCATGCCATCACTTTTGCTGCCTTTGGCTTGGGCCGAGGTTTTTCCAATTTTTGTTTCCCTCTGCATGCCATGTCACATCCCTCTTCCCCTCTGTGTCCTCTCTTCCTCCATGATTTTTTCCCTGATTTTGCAGCATTTCTCAGCTTAATTTTGGCATGTTTTGCTCCTTTCCACTGCAATTCTTTTGCTCCCAGACCGATTTCTGGTGCTCACTGCGTTTCCCAATTTCCCATTTTTGGCTTTTTTTCTCAAGGGCATTTCACTTGCTCATATCTCCTTTCCAGAGTCTTAGGGAGCTTTTCTTTTCGGATCCGCAAGATTTCATTTCCCTTCCCGAAAGGAAACTAAGTTTCCTTTTGGGAAGGGAAACGAAATCTTGCGATTTCAATGGGGACCAAAGGGGCAAGCTTTGGTGCATAGCCCTGCTCTTGCTGCCATGCCATCACTTTTGCTGCCTTTGGCTTGGGCCGAGGTTTTTCCAATTTTTGTTTCCCTCTGCATGCCATGTCACATCCCTCTTCCCCTCTGTGTCCTCTCTTCCTCCGTGATTTTTTCCCTGATTTTGCAGCATTTCTCAGCTTAATTTTGGCACGTTTTGCTCCTTTCCACTGCAATTCTTTTGCTCCCAGACCGATTTCTGGTGCTCACTGCGTTTCCCAATTTCCCATTTTTGGCTTTTTTTCTCAAGGGCATTTCACTTGCTCATATCTCCTTTCCAGAGTCTTAGGGAGCCTTTCTTTTCGGATCCGCAAGATTTCGTTTCCCTTCCCGAAAGGAAACAAAGTTTCCTTTCGGGAAGGGAAACGAAATCTTGCGATTTCAATAGGGACCAAAGGGGCAAGCTTTGGTGCATAGCCCTGCTCTTGCTGCCATGCCATCACTTTTGCTGCCTTTGGCTTGGGCCGAGGTTTTTCCAATTTTTGTTTCCCTCTGCATGCCATGTCACATCCCTCTTCCCCTCTGTGTCCTCTCTTCCTCCGTGATTTTTTCCCTGATTTTGCAGCATTTCTCAGCTTAATTTTGGCACGTTTTGCTCCTTTCCACTGCAATTCTTTTGCTCCCAGACCGATTTCTGGTGCTCACTGCGTTTCCCAATTTCCCATTTTTGGCTTTTTTTCTCAAGGGCATTTCACTTGCTCATATCTCCTTTCCAGAGTCTTAGGGAGCCTTTCTTTTCGGATCCGCAAGATTTCGTTTCCCTTCCCGAAAGGAAACTAAGTTTCCTTTCGGGAAGGGAAACGAAATCTTGCGATTTCAAGGGGGACCAAAGGGGCAAGCTTTGGTGCATAGCCCTGCTCTTGCTGCCATGCCATCACTTTTGCTGCCTTTGGCTTGGGCCGAGGTTTTTCCAATTTTTGTTTCCCTCTGCATGCCATGTCACATCCCTCTTCCCCTCTGTGTCCTCTCTTCCTCCGTGATTTTTTCCCTGATTTTGCAGCATTTCTCAGCTTAATTTTGGCACGTTTTGCTCCTTTCCACTGCAATTCTTTTGCTCCCAGACCGATTTCTGGTGCTCACTGCGTTTCCCAATTTCCCATTTTTGGCTTTTTTTCTCAAGGGCATTTCACTTGCTCATATCTCCTTTCCAGAGTCTTAGGGAGCCTTTCTTTTCGGATCCGCAAGATTTCGTTTCCCTTCCCGAAAGGAAACTAAGTTTCCTTTCGGGAAGGGAAACGAAATCTTGCGATTTCAATGGGGACCAAAGGGGCAAGCTTTGGTGCATAGCCCTGCTCTTGCTGCCATGCCATCACTTTTGCTGCCTTTGGCTTGGGCCGAGGTTTTTCCAATTTTTGTTTCCCTCTGCATGCCATGTCACATCCCTCTTCCCCTCTGTGTCCTCTCTTCCTCCGTGATTTTTTCCCTGATTTTGCAGCATTTCTCAGCTTAATTTTGGCACGTTTTGCTCCTTTCCACTGCAATTCTTTTGCTCCCAGACCGATTTCTGGTGCTCACTGCGTTTCCCAATTTCCCATTTTTGGCTTTTTTTCTCAAGGGCATTTCACTTGCTCATATCTCCTTTCCAGAGTCTTAGGGAGCCTTTCTTTTCGGATCCGCAAAGGAAACAAAGTTTCCTTTCGGGAAGGGAAACGAAATCTTGCGATTTCAATGGGGACCAAAGGGGCAAGCTTTGGTGCATAGCCCTGCTCTTGCTGCCATGCCATCACTTTTGCTGCCTTTGGCTTGGGCCGAGGTTTTTCCAATTTTTGTTTCCCTCTGCATGCCATGTCACATCCCTCTTCCCCTCTGTGTCCTCTCTTCCTCCGTGATTTTTTCCCTGATTTTGCAGCATTTCTCAGCTTAATTTTGGCACGTTTTGCTCCTTTCCACTGCAATTCTTTTGCTCCCAGACCGATTTCTGGTGCTCACTGCGTTTCCCAATTTCCCATTTTTGGCTTTTTTTCTCAAGGGCATTTCACTTGCTCATATCTCCTTTCCAGAGTCTTAGGGAGCCTTTCTTTTCGGATCCGCAAGATTTCGTTTCCCTTTCCTTTCGGGAAGGGAAACGAAATCTTGCGATTTCAATGGGGACCAAAGGGGCAAGCTTTGGTGCATAGCCCTGCTCTTGCTGCCATGCCATCACTTTTGCTGCCTTTGGCTTGGGCCGAGGTTTTTCCAATTTTTGTTTCTCTCTGCATGCCATGTCACATCCCTCTTCCCCTCTGTGTCCTCTCTTCCTCCGTGATTTTTTCCCTGATTTTGCAGCATTTCTCAGCTTAATTTTGGCATGTTTTGCTCCTTTCCACTGCAATTCTTTTGCTCCCAGACCGATTTCTGGTGCTCACTGCGTTTCCCAATTTCCCATTTTTGGCTTTTTTTCTCAAGGGCATTTCACTTGCTCATATCTCCTTTCCAGAGTCTTAGGGAGCCTTTCTTTTCGGATCCGCAAAGGAAACTAAGTTTCCTTTCGGGAAGGGAAACGAAATCTTGCGATTTCAATGGGGACCAAAGGGGCAAGCTTTGGTGCATAGCCCTGCTCTTGCTGCCATGCCATCACTTTTGCTGCCTTTGGCTTGGGCCGAGGTTTTTCCAATTTTTGTTTCCCTCTGCATGCCATGTCACATCCCTCTTCCCCTCTGTGTCCTCTCTTCCTCCGTGATTTTTTCCCTGATTTTGCAGCATTTCTCAGCTTAATTTTGGCACGTTTTGCTCCTTTCCACTGCAATTCTTTTGCTCCCAGACCGATTTCTGGTGCTCACTGCGTTTCCCAATTTCCCATTTTTGGCTTTTTTTCTCAAGGGCATTTCACTTGCTCATATCTCCTTTCCAGAGTCTTAGGGAGCCTTTCTTTTCGGATCCGCAAGATTTCGTTTCCCTTCCCGAAAGGAAACTAAGTTTCCTTTTGGGAAGGGAAACGAAATCTTGCGATTTCAATGGGGACCAAAGGGGCAAGCTTTGGTGCATAGCCCTGCTCTTGCTGCCATGCCATCACTTTTGCTGCCTTTGGCTTGGGCCGAGGTTTTTCCAATTTTTGTTTCCCTCTGCATGCCATGTCACATCCCTCTTCCCCTCTGTGTCCTCTCTTCCTCCGTGATTTTTTCCCTGATTTTGCAGCATTTCTCAGCTTAATTTTGGCACGTTTTGCTCCTTTCCACTGCAATTCTTTTGCTCCCAGACCGATTTCTGGTGCTCACTGCGTTTCCCAATTTCCCATTTTTGGCTTTTTTTCTCAAGGGCATTTCACTTGCTCATATCTCCTTTCCAGAGTCTTAGGGAGCCTTTCTTTTCGGATCCGCAAGATTTCGTTTCCCTTCCCGAAAGGAAACAAAGTTTCCTTTCGGGAAGGGAAACGAAATCTTGCGATTTCAATAGGGACCAAAGGGGCAAGCTTTGGTGCATAGCCCTGCTCTTGCTGCCATGCCATCACTTTTGCTGCCTTTGGCTTGGGCCGAGGTTTTTCCAATTTTTGTTTCCCTCTGCATGCCATGTCACATCCCTCTTCCCCTCTGTGTCCTCTCTTCCTCCGTGATTTTTTCCCTGATTTTGCAGCATTTCTCAGCTTAATTTTGGCATGTTTTGCTCCTTTCCACTGCAATTCTTTTGCTCCCAGACCGATTTCTGGTGCTCACTGCGTTTCCCAATTTCCCATTTTTGGCTTTTTTTCTCAAGGGCATTTCACTTGCTCATATCTCCTTTCCAGAGTCTTAGGGAGCCTTTCTTTTCGGATCCGCAAGATTTCGTTTCCCTTCCCGAAAGGAAACTAAGTTTCCTTTCGGGAAGGGAAACGAAATCTTGCGATTTCAAGGGGGACCAAAGGGGCAAGCTTTGGTGCATAGCCCTGCTCTTGCTGCCATGCCATCACTTTTGCTGCCTTTGGCTTGGGCCGAGGTTTTTCCAATTTTTGTTTCCCTCTGCATGCCATGTCACATCCCTCTTCCCCTCTGTGTCCTCTCTTCCTCCGTGATTTTTTCCCTGATTTTGCAGCATTTCTCAGCTTAATTTTGGCACGTTTTGCTCCTTTCCACTGCAATTCTTTTGCTCCCAGACCGATTTCTGGTGCTCACTGCGTTTCCCAATTTCCCATTTTTGGCTTTTTTTCTCAAGGGCATTTCACTTGCTCATATCTCCTTTCCAGAGTCTTAGGGAGCCTTTCTTTTCGGATCCGCAAGATTTCGTTTCCCTTCCCGAAAGGAAACTAAGTTTCCTTTCGGGAAGGGAAACGAAATCTTGCGATTTCAATGGGGACCAAAGGGGCAAGCTTTGGTGCATAGCCCTGCTCTTGCTGCCATGCCATCACTTTTGCTGCCTTTGGCTTGGGCCGAGGTTTTTCCAATTTTTGTTTCCCTCTGCATGCCATGTCACATCCCTCTTCCCCTCTGTGTCCTCTCTTCCTCCGTGATTTTTTCCCTGATTTTGCAGCATTTCTCAGCTTAATTTTGGCACGTTTTGCTCCTTTCCACTGCAATTCTTTTGCTCCCAGACCGATTTCTGGTGCTCACTGCGTTTCCCAATTTCCCATTTTTGGCTTTTTTTCTCAAGGGCATTTCACTTGCTCATATCTCCTTTCCAGAGTCTTAGGGAGCCTTTCTTTTCGGATCCGCAAGATTTCGTTTCCCTTCCCGAAAGGAAACTAAGTTTCCTTTCGGGAAGGGAAACGAAATCTTGCGATTTCAATGGGGACCAAAGGGGCAAGCTTTGGTGCATAGCCCTGCTCTTGCTGCCATGCCATCACTTTTGCTGCCTTTGGCTTGGGCCGAGGTTTGTCCAATTTTTGTTTCCCTCTGCATGCCATGTCACATCCCTCTTCCCCTCTGTGTCCTCTCTTCCTCCGTGATTTTTTCCCTGATTTTGCAGCATTTCTCAGCTTAATTTTGGCATGTTTTGCTCCTTTCCACTGCAATTCTTTTGCTCCCAGACCGATTTCTGGTGCTCACTGCGTTTCCCAATTTCCCATTTTTGGCTTTTTTTCTCAAGGGCATTTCACTTGCTCATATCTCCTTTCCAGAGTCTTAGGGAGCCTTTCTTTTCGGATCCGCAAGATTTCGTTTCCCTTCCCGAAAGGAAACTAAGTTTCCTTTCGGGAAGGGAAACGAAATCTTGCGATTTCAATGGGGACCAAAGGGGCAAGCTTTGGTGCATAGCCCTGCTCTTGCTGCCATGCCATCACTTTTGCTGCCTTTGGCTTGGGCCGAGGTTTTTCCAATTTTTGTTTCCCTCTGCATGCCATGTCACATCCCTCTTCCCCTCTGTGTCCTCTCTTCCTCCGTGATTTTTTCCCTGATTTTGCAGCATTTCTCAGCTTAATTTTGGCACGTTTTGCTCCTTTCCACTGCAATTCTTTTGCTCCCAGACCGATTTCTGGTGCTCACTGCGTTTCCCAATTTCCCATTTTTGGCTTTTTTTCTCAAGGGCATTTCACTTGCTCATATCTCCTTTCCAGAGTCTTAGGGAGCCTTTCTTTTCGGATCCGCAAGATTTCGTTTCCCTTTCCTTTCGGGAAGGGAAACGAAATCTTGCGATTTCAATGGGGACCAAAGGGGCAAGCTTTGGTGCATAGCCCTGCTCTTGCTGCCATGCCATCACTTTTGCTGCCTTTGGCTTGGGCCGAGGTTTTTCCAATTTTTGTTTCTCTCTGCATGCCATGTCACATCCCTCTTCCCCTCTGTGTCCTCTCTTCCTCCGTGATTTTTTCCCTGATTTTGCAGCATTTCTCAGCTTAATTTTGGCATGTTTTGCTCCTTTCCACTGCAATTCTTTTGCTCCCAGACCGATTTCTGGTGCTCACTGCGTTTCCCAATTTCCCATTTTTGGCTTTTTTTCTCAAGGGCATTTCACTTGCTCATATCTCCTTTCCAGAGTCTTAGGGAGCCTTTCTTTTCGGATCCGCAAAGGAAACAAAGTTTCCTTTCGGGAAGGGAAACGAAATCTTGCGATTTCAATGGGGACCAAAGGGGCAAGCTTTGGTGCATAGCCCTGCTCTTGCTGCCATGCCATCACTTTTGCTGCCTTTGGCTTGGGCCGAGGTTTTTCCAATTTTTGTTTCCCTCTGCATGCCATGTCACATCCCTCTTCCCCTCTGTGTCCTCTCTTCCTCCGTGATTTTTTCCCTGATTTTGCAGCATTTCTCAGCTTAATTTTGGCACGTTTTGCTCCTTTCCACTGCAATTCTTTTGCTCCCAGACCGATTTCTGGTGCTCACTGCGTTTCCCAATTTCCCATTTTTGGCTTTTTTTCTCAAGGGCATTTCACTTGCTCATATCTCCTTTCCAGAGTCTTAGGGAGCCTTTCTTTTCGGATCCGCAAGATTTCGTTTCCCTTCCCGAAAGGAAACTAAGTTTCCTTTCGGGAAGGGAAACGAAATCTTGCGATTTCAATGGGGACCAAAGGGGCAAGCTTTGGTGCATAGCCCTGCTCTTGCTGCCATGCCATCACTTTTGCTGCCTTTGGCTTGGGCCGAGGTTTTTCCAATTTTTGTTTCCCTCTGCATGCCATGTCACATCCCTCTTCCCCTCTGTGTCCTCTCTTCCTCCGTGATTTTTTCCCTGATTTTGCAGCATTTCTCAGCTTAATTTTGGCACGTTTTGCTCCTTTCCACTGCAATTCTTTTGCTCCCAGACCGATTTCTGGTGCTCACTGCGTTTCCCAATTTCCCATTTTTGGCTTTTTTTCTCAAGGGCATTTCACTTGCTCATATCTCCTTTCCAGAGTCTTAGGGAGCCTTTCTTTTCGGATCCGCAAGATTTCGTTTCCCTTTCCTTTCGGGAAGGGAAACGAAATCTTGCGATTTCAATGGGGACCAAAGGGGCAAGCTTTGGTGCATAGCCCTGCTCTTGCTGCCATGCCATCACTTTTGCTGCCTTTGGCTTGGGCCGAGGTTTTTCCAATTTTTGTTTCTCTCTGCATGCCATGTCACATCCCTCTTCCCCTCTGTGTCCTCTCTTCCTCCGTGATTTTTTCCCTGATTTTGCAGCATTTCTCAGCTTAATTTTGGCATGTTTTGCTCCTTTCCACTGCAATTCTTTTGCTCCCAGACCGATTTCTGGTGCTCACTGCGTTTCCCAATTTCCCATTTTTGGCTTTTTTTCTCAAGGGCATTTCACTTGCTCATATCTCCTTTCCAGAGTCTTAGGGAGCCTTTCTTTTCGGATCCGCAAAGGAAACAAAGTTTCCTTTCGGGAAGGGAAACGAAATCTTGCGATTTCAATGGGGACCAAAGGGGCAAGCTTTGGTGCATAGCCCTGCTCTTGCTGCCATGCCATCACTTTTGCTGCCTTTGGCTTGGGCCGAGGTTTTTCCAATTTTTGTTTCCCTCTGCATGCCATGTCACATCCCTCTTCCCCTCTGTGTCCTCTCTTCCTCCGTGATTTTTTCCCTGATTTTGCAGCATTTCTCAGCTTAATTTTGGCACGTTTTGCTCCTTTCCACTGCAATTCTTTTGCTCCCAGACCGATTTCTGGTGCTCACTGCGTTTCCCAATTTCCCATTTTTGGCTTTTTTTCTCAAGGGCATTTCACTTGCTCATATCTCCTTTCCAGAGTCTTAGGGAGCCTTTCTTTTCGGATCCGCAAGATTTCGTTTCCCTTCCCGAAAGGAAACTAAGTTTCCTTTCGGGAAGGGAAACGAAATCTTGCGATTTCAATGGGGACTAAAGGGGCAAGCTTTGGTGCATAGCCCTGCTCTTGCTGCCATGCCATCACTTTTGCTGCCTTTGGCTTGGGCCGAGGTTTTTCCAATTTTTGTTTCTCTCTGCATGCCATGTCACATCCCTCTTCCCCTCTGTGTCCTCTCTTCCTCCGTGATTTTTTCCCTGATTTTGCAGCATTTCTCAGCTTAATTTTGGCATGTTTTGCTCCTTTCCACTGCAATTCTTTTGCTCCCAGACCGATTTCTGGTGCTCACTGCGTTTCCCAATTTCCCATTTTTGGCTTTTTTTCTCAAGGGCATTTCACTTGCTCATATCTCCTTTCCAGAGTCTTAGGGAGCCTTTCTTTTCGGATCCGCAAAGGAAACAAAGTTTCCTTTCGGGAAGGGAAACGAAATCTTGCGATTTCAATGGGGACCAAAGGGGCAAGCTTTGGTGCATAGCCCTGCTCTTGCTGCCATGCCATCACTTTTGCTGCCTTTGGCTTGGGCCGAGGTTTTTCCAATTTTTGTTTCCCTCTGCATGCCATGTCACATCCCTCTTCCCCTCTGTGTCCTCTCTTCCTCCGTGATTTTTTCCCTGATTTTGCAGCATTTCTCAGCTTAATTTTGGCACGTTTTGCTCCTTTCCACTGCAATTCTTTTGCTCCCAGACCGATTTCTGGTGCTCACTGCGTTTCCCAATTTCCCATTTTTGGCTTTTTTTCTCAAGGGCATTTCACTTGCTCATATCTCCTTTCCAGAGTCTTAGGGAGCCTTTCTTTTCGGATCCGCAAGATTTTGTTTCCCTTCCCGAAGGGAAACTAAGTTTCCTTTCGGGAAGGGAAACGAAATCTTGCGATTTCAAGGGGGACCAAAGGGGCAAGCTTTGGTGCATAGCCCTGCTCTTGCTGCCATGCCATCACTTTTGCTGCCTTTGGCTTGGGCCGAGGTTTTTCCAATTTTTGTTTCCCTCTGCATGCCATGTCACATCCCTCTTCCCCTCTGTGTCCTCTCTTCCTCCGTGATTTTTTCCCTGATTTTGCAGCATTTCTCAGCTTAATTTTGGCATGTTTTGCTCCTTTCCACTGCAATTCTTTTGCTCCCAGACCGATTTCTGGTGCTCACTGCGTTTCCCAATTTCCCATTTTTGGCTTTTTTTCTCAAGGGCATTTCATTTGCTCATATCTCCTTTCCAGAGTCTTAGGGAGCCTTTCTTTTCGGATCCGCAAGATTTCGTTTCCCTTCCCGAAAGGAAACAAAGTTTCCTTTCGGGAAGGGAAACGAAATCTTGCGATTTCAATGGGGACCAAAGGGGCAAGCTTTGGTGCATAGCCCTGCTCTTGCTGCCATGCCATCACTTTTGCTGCCTTTGGCTTGGGCCGAGGTTTTTCCAATTTTTGTTTCCCTCTGCATGCCATGTCACATCCCTCTTCCCCTCTGTGTCCTCTCTTCCTCCGTGATTTTTTCCCTGATTTTGCAGCATTTCTCAGCTTAATTTTGGCATGTTTTGCTCCTTTCCACTGCAATTCTTTTGCTCCCAGACCGATTTCTGGTGCTCACTGCGTTTCCCAATTTCCCATTTTTGGCTTTTTTTCTCAAGGGCATTTCACTTGCTCATATCTCCTTTCCAGAGTCTTAGGGAGCTTTTCTTTTCGGATCCGCAAGATTTCATTTCCCTTCCCGAAAGGAAACTAAGTTTCCTTTTGGGAAGGGAAACGAAATCTTGCGATTTCAATGGGGACCAAAGGGGCAAGCTTTGGTGCATAGCCCTGCTCTTGCTGCCATGCCATCACTTTTGCTGCCTTTGGCTTGGGCCGAGGTTTTTCCAATTTTTGTTTCCCTCTGCATGCCATGTCACATCCCTCTTCCCCTCTGTGTCCTCTCTTCCTCCGTGATTTTTTCCCTGATTTTGCAGCATTTCTCAGCTTAATTTTGGCACGTTTTGCTCCTTTCCACTGCAATTCTTTTGCTCCCAGACCGATTTCTGGTGCTCACTGCGTTTCCCAATTTCCCATTTTTGGCTTTTTTTCTCAAGGGCATTTCACTTGCTCATATCTCCTTTCCAGAGTCTTAGGGAGCCTTTCTTTTCGGATCCGCAAGATTTCGTTTCCCTTCCCGAAAGGAAACTAAGTTTCCTTTCGGGAAGGGGAAACGAAATCTTGCGATTTCAATGGGGACCAAAGGGGCAAGCTTTGGTGCATAGCCCTGCTCTTGCTGCCATGCCATCACTTTTGCTGCCTTTGGCTTGGGCCGAGGTTTTTCCAATTTTTGTTTCCCTCTGCATGCCATGTCACATCCCTCTTCCCCTCTGTGTCCTCTCTTCCTCCGTGATTTTTTCCCTGATTTTGCAGCATTTCTCAGCTTAATTTTGGCACGTTTTGCTCCTTTCCACTGCAATTCTTTTGCTCCCAGACCGATTTCTGGTGCTCACTGCGTTTCCCAATTTCCCATTTTTGGCTTTTTTTCTCAAGGGCATTTCACTTGCTCATATCTCCTTTCCAGAGTCTTAGGGAGCCTTTCTTTTCGGATCCGCAAGATTTCGTTTCCCTTTCCTTTCGGGAAGGGAAACGAAATCTTGCGATTTCAATGGGGACCAAAGGGGCAAGCTTTGGTGCATAGCCCTGCTCTTGCTGCCATGCCATCACTTTTGCTGCCTTTGGCTTGGGCCGAGGTTTTTCCAATTTTTGTTTCTCTCTGCATGCCATGTCACATCCCTCTTCCCCTCTGTGTCCTCTCTTCCTCCGTGATTTTTTCCCTGATTTTGCAGCATTTCTCAGCTTAATTTTGGCATGTTTTGCTCCTTTCCACTGCAATTCTTTTGCTCCCAGACCGATTTCTGGTGCTCACTGCGTTTCCCAATTTCCCATTTTTGGCTTTTTTTCTCAGGGCATTTCACTTGCTCATATCTCCTTTCCAGAGTCTTAGGGAGCCTTTCTTTTCGGATCCGCAAGATTTCGTTTCCCTTCCCGAAAGGAAACTAAGTTTCCTTTCGGGAAGGGAAACGAAATCTTGCGATTTCAAGGGGGACCAAAGGGGCAAGCTTTGGTGCATAGCCCTGCTCTTGCTGCCATGCCATCACTTTTGCTGCCTTTGGCTTGGGCCGAGGTTTTTCCAATTTTTGTTTCCCTCTGCATGCCATGTCACATCCCTCTTCCCCTCTGTGTCCTCTCTTCCTCCGTGATTTTTTCCCTGATTTTGCAGCATTTCTCAGCTTAATTTTGGCATGTTTTGCTCCTTTCCACTGCAATTCTTTTGCTCCCAGACCGATTTCTGGTGCTCACTGCGTTTCCCAATTTCCCATTTTTGGCTTTTTTTCTCAAGGGCATTTCATTTGCTCATATCTCCTTTCCAGAGTCTTAGGGAGCCTTTCTTTTCGGATCCGCAAGATTTCGTTTCCCTTCCCGAAAGGAAACTAAGTTTCCTTTCGGGAAGGGAAACGAAATCTTGCGATTTCAATGGGGACCAAAGGGGCAAGCTTTGGTGCATAGCCCTGCTCTTGCTGCCATGCCATCACTTTTGCTGCCTTTGGCTTGGGCCGAGGTTTTTCCAATTTTTGTTTCCCTCTGCATGCCATGTCACATCCCTCTTCCCCTCTGTGTCCTCTCTTCCTCCATGATTTTTTCCCTGATTTTGCAGCATTTCTCAGCTTAATTTTGGCATGTTTTGCTCCTTTCCACTGCAATTCTTTTGCTCCCAGACCGATTTCTGGTGCTCACTGCGTTTCCCAATTTCCCATTTTTGGCTTTTTTTCTCAAGGGCATTTCACTTGCTCATATCTCCTTTCCAGAGTCTTAGGGAGCTTTTCTTTTCGGATCCGCAAGATTTCATTTCCCTTCCCGAAAGGAAACTAAGTTTCCTTTTGGGAAGGGAAACGAAATCTTGCGATTTCAATGGGGACCAAAGGGGCAAGCTTTGGTGCATAGCCCTGCTCTTGCTGCCATGCCATCACTTTTGCTGCCTTTGGCTTGGGCCGAGGTTTTTCCAATTTTTGTTTCCCTCTGCATGCCATGTCACATCCCTCTTCCCCTCTGTGTCCTCTCTTCCTCCGTGATTTTTTCCCTGATTTTGCAGCATTTCTCAGCTTAATTTTGGCACGTTTTGCTCCTTTCCACTGCAATTCTTTTGCTCCCAGACCGATTTCTGGTGCTCACTGCGTTTCCCAATTTCCCATTTTTGGCTTTTTTTCTCAAGGGCATTTCACTTGCTCATATCTCCTTTCCAGAGTCTTAGGGAGCCTTTCTTTTCGGATCCGCAAGATTTCGTTTCCCTTCCCGAAAGGAAACTAAGTTTCCTTTCGGGAAGGGAAACGAAATCTTGCGATTTCAATGGGGACCAAAGGGGCAAGCTTTGGTGCATAGCCCTGCTCTTGCTGCCATGCCATCACTTTTGCTGCCTTTGGCTTGGGCCGAGGTTTTTCCAATTTTTGTTTCCCTCTGCATGCCATGTCACATCCCTCTTCCCCTCTGTGTCCTCTCTTCCTCCGTGATTTTTTCCCTGATTTTGCAGCATTTCTCAGCTTAATTTTGGCACGTTTTGCTCCTTTCCACTGCAATTCTTTTGCTCCCAGACCGATTTCTGGTGCTCACTGCGTTTCCCAATTTCCCATTTTTGGCTTTTTTTCTCAAGGGCATTTCACTTGCTCATATCTCCTTTCCAGAGTCTTAGGGAGCCTTTCTTTTCGGATCCGCAAGATTTTGTTTCCCTTCCCGAAAGGAAACTAAGTTTCCTTTCGGGAAGGGAAACGAAATCTTGCGATTTCAAGGGGGACCAAAGGGGCAAGCTTTGGTGCATAGCCCTGCTCTTGCTGCCATGCCATCACTTTTGCTGCCTTTGGCTTGGGCCGAGGTTTTTTCCAATTTTTGTTTCCCTCTGCATGCCATGTCACATCCCTCTTCCCCTCTGTGTCCTCTCTTCCTCCGTGATTTTTTCCCTGATTTTGCAGCATTTCTCAGCTTAATTTTGGCATGTTTTGCTCCTTTCCACTGCAATTCTTTTGCTCCCAGACCGATTTCTGGTGCTCACTGCGTTTCCCAATTTCCCATTTTTGGCTTTTTTTCTCAAGGGCATTTCATTTGCTCATATCTCCTTTCCAGAGTCTTAGGGAGCCTTTCTTTTCGGATCCGCAAGATTTCGTTTCCCTTCCCGAAAGGAAACAAAGTTTCCTTTCGGGAAGGGAAACGAAATCTTGCGATTTCAATGGGGACCAAAGGGGCAAGCTTTGGTGCATAGCCCTGCTCTTGCTGCCATGCCATCACTTTTGCTGCCTTTGGCTTGGGCCGAGGTTTTTCCAATTTTTGTTTCCCTCTGCATGCCATGTCACATCCCTCTTCCCCTCTGTGTCCTCTCTTCCTCCATGATTTTTTCCCTGATTTTGCAGCATTTCTCAGCTTAATTTTGGCATGTTTTGCTCCTTTCCACTGCAATTCTTTTGCTCCCAGACCGATTTCTGGTGCTCACTGCGTTTCCCAATTTCCCATTTTTGGCTTTTTTTCTCAAGGGCATTTCACTTGCTCATATCTCCTTTCCAGAGTCTTAGGGAGCCTTTCTTTTCGGATCCGCAAGATTTCGTTTCCCTTCCCGAAAGGAAACTAAGTTTCCTTTTGGGAAGGGAAACGAAATCTTGCGATTTCAATGGGGACCAAAGGGGCAAGCTTGGTGCATAGCCCTGCTCTTGCTGCCATGCCATCACTTTTGCTGCCTTTGGCTTGGGCCGAGGTTTTTCCAATTTTTGTTTCCCTCTGCATGCCATGTCACATCCCTCTTCCCCTCTGTGTCCTCTCTTCCTCCGTGATTTTTTCCCTGATTTTGCAGCATTTCTCAGCTTAATTTTGGCACGTTTTGCTCCTTTCCACTGCAATTCTTTTGCTCCCAGACCGATTTCTGGTGCTCACTGCGTTTCCCAATTTCCCATTTTTGGCTTTTTTTCTCAAGGGCATTTCACTTGCTCATATCTCCTTTCCAGAGTCTTAGGGAGCCTTTCTTTTCGGATCCGCAAGATTTCGTTTCCCTTCCCGAAAGGAAACTAAGTTTCCTTTCGGGAAGGGAAACGAAATCTTGCGATTTCAATGGGGACCAAAGGGGCAAGCTTTGGTGCATAGCCCTGCTCTTGCTGCCATGCCATCACTTTTGCTGCCTTTGGCTTGGGCCGAGGTTTTTCCAATTTTTGTTTCCCTCTGCATGCCATGTCACATCCCTCTTCCCCTCTGTGTCCTCTCTTCCTCCGTGATTTTTTCCCTGATTTTGCAGCATTTCTCAGCTTAATTTTGGCATGTTTTGCTCCTTTCCACTGCAATTCTTTTGCTCCCAGACCGATTTCTGGTGCTCACTGCGTTTCCCAATTTCCCATTTTTGGCTTTTTTTCTCAAGGGCATTTCACTTGCTCATATCTCCTTTCCAGAGTCTTAGGGAGCCTTTCTTTTCGGATCCGCAAGATTTCGTTTCCCTTCCCGAAAGGAAACTAAGTTTCCTTTCGGGAAGGGAAACGAAATCTTGCGATTTCAATGGGGACCAAAGGGGCAAGCTTTGGTGCATAGCCCTGCTCTTGCTGCCATGCCATCACTTTTGCTGCCTTTGGCTTGGGCCGAGGTTTTTCCAATTTTTGTTTCCCTCTGCATGCCATGTCACATCCCTCTTCCCCTCTGTGTCCTCTCTTCCTCCGTGATTTTTTCCCTGATTTTGCAGCATTTCTCAGCTTAATTTTGGCATGTTTTGCTCCTTTCCACTGCAATTCTTTTGCTCCCAGACCGATTTCTGGTGCTCACTGCGTTTCCCAATTTCCCATTTTTGGCTTTTTTTCTCAAGGGCATTTCACTTGCTCATATCTCCTTTCCAGAGTCTTAGGGAGCCTTTCTTTTCGGATCCGCAAGATTTCGTTTCCCTTCCCGAAAGGAAACTAAGTTTCCTTTCGGGAAGGGAAACGAAATCTTGCGATTTCAATGGGGACCAAAGGGGCAAGCTTTGGTGCATAGCCCTGCTCTTGCTGCCATGCCATCACTTTTGCTGCCTTTGGCTTGGGCCGAGGTTTTTCCAATTTTTGTTTCCCTCTGCATGCCATGTCACATCCCTCTTCCCCTCTGTGTCCTCTCTTCCTCCGTGATTTTTTCCCTGATTTTGCAGCATTTCTCAGCTTAATTTTGGCACGTTTTGCTCCTTTCCACTGCAATTCTTTTGCTCCCAGACCGATTTCTGGTGCTCACTGCGTTTCCCAATTTCCCATTTTTGGCTTTTTTTCTCAAGGGCATTTCACTTGCTCATATCTCCTTTCCAGAGTCTTAGGGAGCCTTTCTTTTCGGATCCGCAAGATTTCGTTTCCCTTTCCTTTCGGGAAGGGAAACGAAATCTTGCGATTTCAATGGGGACCAAAGGGGCAAGCTTTGGTGCATAGCCCTGCTCTTGCTGCCATGCCATCACTTTTGCTGCCTTTGGCTTGGGCCGAGGTTTTTCCAATTTTTGTTTCTCTCTGCATGCCATGTCACATCCCTCTTCCCCTCTGTGTCCTCTCTTCCTCCGTGATTTTTTCCCTGATTTTGCAGCATTTCTCAGCTTAATTTTGGCATGTTTTGCTCCTTTCCACTGCAATTCTTTTGCTCCCAGACCGATTTCTGGTGCTCACTGCGTTTCCCAATTTCCCATTTTTGGCTTTTTTTCTCAAGGGCATTTCACTTGCTCATATCTCCTTTCCAGAGTCTTAGGGAGCCTTTCTTTTCGGATCCGCAAAGGAAACAAAGTTTCCTTTCGGGAAGGGAAACGAAATCTTGCGATTTCAATGGGGACCAAAGGGGCAAGCTTTGGTGCATAGCCCTGCTCTTGCTGCCATGCCATCACTTTTGCTGCCTTTGGCTTGGGCCGAGGTTTTTCCAATTTTTGTTTCCCTCTGCATGCCATGTCACATCCCTCTTCCCCTCTGTGTCCTCTCTTCCTCCGTGATTTTTTCCCTGATTTTGCAGCATTTCTCAGCTTAATTTTGGCACGTTTTGCTCCTTTCCACTGCAATTCTTTTGCTCCCAGACCGATTTCTGGTGCTCACTGCGTTTCCCAATTTCCCATTTTTGGCTTTTTTTCTCAAGGGCATTTCACTTGCTCATATCTCCTTTCCAGAGTCTTAGGGAGCTTTTCTTTTCGGATCCGCAAGATTTCGTTTCCCTTCCCGAAAGGAAACTAAGTTTCCTTTCGGGAAGGGAAACGAAATCTTGCGATTTCAATGGGGACCAAAGGGGCAAGCTTTGGTGCATAGCCCTGCTCTTGCTGCCATGCCATCACTTTTGCTGCCTTTGGCTTGGGCCGAGGTTTTTCCAATTTTTGTTTCCCTCTGCATGCCATGTCACATCCCTCTTCCCCTCTGTGTCCTCTCTTCCTCCGTGATTTTTTCCCTGATTTTGCAGCATTTCTCAGCTTAATTTTGGCATGTTTTGCTCCTTTCCACTGCAATTCTTTTGCTCCCAGACCGATTTCTGGTGCTCACTGCGTTTCCCAATTTCCCATTTTTGGCTTTTTTTCTCAAGGGCATTTCACTTGCTCATATCTCCTTTCCAGAGTCTTAGGGAGCCTTTCTTTTCGGATCCGCAAGATTTCGTTTCCCTTCCCGAAAGGAAACTAAGTTTCCTTTCGGGAAGGGAAACGAAATCTTGCGATTTCAATGGGGACCAAAGGGGCAAGCTTTGGTGCATAGCCCTGCTCTTGCTGCCATGCCATCACTTTTGCTGCCTTTGGCTTGGGCCGAGGTTTTTCCAATTTTTGTTTCTCTCTGCATGCCATGTCACATCCCTCTTCCCCTCTGTGTCCTCTCTTCCTCCGTGATTTTTTCCCTGATTTTGCAGCATTTCTCAGCTTAATTTTGGCACGTTTTGCTCCTTTCCACTGCAATTCTTTTGCTCCCAGACCGATTTCTGGTGCTCACTGCGTTTCCCAATTTCCCATTTTTGGCTTTTTTTCTCAAGGGCATTTCACTTGCTCATATCTCCTTTCCAGAGTCTTAGGGAGCCTTTCTTTTCGGATCCGCAAAGGAAACAAAGTTTCCTTTCGGGAAGGGAAACGAAATCTTGCGATTTCAATGGGGACCAAAGGGGCAAGCTTTGGTGCATAGCCCTGCTCTTGCTGCCATGCCATCACTTTTGCTGCCTTTGGCTTGGGCCGAGGTTTTTCCAATTTTTGTTTCCCTCTGCATGCCATGTCACATCCCTCTTCCCCTCTGTGTCCTCTCTTCCTCCGTGATTTTTTCCCTGATTTTGCAGCATTTCTCAGCTTAATTTTGGCACGTTTTGCTCCTTTCCACTGCAATTCTTTTGCTCCCAGACCGATTCTGGTGCTCACTGCGTTTCCCAATTTCCCATTTTTGGCTTTTTTTCTCAAGGGCATTTCACTTGCTCATATCTCCTTTCCAGAGTCTTAGGGAGCCTTTCTTTTCGGAATCCGCAAGATTTCGTTTCCCTTCCCGAAAGGAAACTAAGTTTCCTTTCGGGAAGGGAAACGAAATCTTGCGATTTCAATGGGGACCAAAGGGGCAAGCTTTGGTGCATAGCCCTGCTCTTGCTGCCATGCCATCACTTTTGCTGCCTTTGGCTTGGGCCGAGGTTTTTCCAATTTTTGTTTCCCTCTGCATGCCATGTCACATCCCTCTTCCCCTCTGTGTCCTCTCTTCCTCCGTGATTTTTTCCCTGATTTTGCAGCATTTCTCAGCTTAATTTTGGCACGTTTTGCTCCTTTCCACTGCAATTCTTTTGCTCCCAGACCGATTTCTGGTGCTCACTGCGTTTCCCAATTTCCCATTTTTGGCTTTTTTTCTCAAGGGCATTTCACTTGCTCATATCTCCTTTCCAGAGTCTTAGGGAGCTTTTCTTTTCGGATCCGCAAGATTTCGTTTCCCTTCCCGAAAGGAAACTAAGTTTCCTTTCGGGAAGGGAAACGAAATCTTGCGATTTCAATGGGGACCAAAGGGGCAAGCTTTGGTGCATAGCCCTGCTCTTGCTGCCATGCCATCACTTTTGCTGCCTTTGGCTTGGGCCGAGGTTTTTCCAATTTTTGTTTCCCTCTGCATGCCATGTCACATCCCTCTTCCCCTCTGTGTCCTCGCTTCCTCCGTGATTTTTTCCCTGATTTTGCAGCATTTCTCAGCTTAATTTTGGCATGTTTTGCTCCTTTCCACTGCAATTCTTTTGCTCCCAGACCGATTTCTGGTGCTCACTGCGTTTCCCAATTTCCCATTTTTGGCTTTTTTTCTCAAGGGCATTTCACTTGCTCATATCTCCTTTCCAGAGTCTTAGGGAGCTTTTCTTTTCGGATCCGCAAGATTTCGTTTCCCTTCCCGAAAGGAAACTAAGTTTCCTTTCGGGAAGGGAAACGAAATCTTGCGATTTCAATGGGGACCAAAGGGGCAAGCTTTGGTGCATAGCCCTGCTCTTGCTGCCATGCCATCACTTTTGCTGCCTTTGGCTTGGGCCGAGGTTTTTCCAATTTTTGTTTCCCTCTGCATGCCATGTCACATCCCTCTTCCCCTCTGTGTCCTCTCTTCCTCCGTGATTTTTTCCCTGATTTTGCAGCATTTCTCAGCTTAATTTTGGCATGTTTTGCTCCTTTCCACTGCAATTCTTTTGCTCCCAGACCGATTTCTGGTGCTCACTGCGTTTCCCAATTTCCCATTTTTGGCTGTTTTCTCAAGGGCATTTCACTTGCTCATATCTCCTTTCCAGAGTCTTAGGGAGCCTTTCTTTTCGGATCCGCAAGATTTCGTTTCCCTTCCCAAAAGGAAACTTAGTTTCCTTTCGGGAAGGGAAACGAAATCTTGCGATTTCAATGGGACCAAAGGGGCAAGCTTTGGTGCATAGCCCTGCTCTTGCTGCCATGCCATCACTTTTGCTGCCTTTGGCTTGGGCCGAGGTTTTTCCAATTTTTGTTCCCTCTGCATGCCATGTCACATCCCTCTTCCCCTCTGTGTCCTCTCTTCCTCCGTGATTTTTTCCCTGATTTTGCAGCATTTCTCAGCTTAATTTTGGCATGTTTTGCTCCTTTCCACTGCAATTCTTTTGCTCCCAGACCGATTTCTGGTGCTCACTGCGTTTCCCAATTTCCCATTTTTGGCTTTTTTTTCTCAAGGGCATTTCACTTGCTCATATCTCCTTTCCAGAGTCTTAGGGAGCCTTTCTTTTCGGATCCGCAAAGGAAACTAAGTTTCCTTTCGGGAAGGGAAACGAAATCTTGCGATTTCAATGGGGACCAAAGGGGCAAGCTTTGGTGCATAGCCCTGCTCTTGCTGCCATGCCATCACTTTTGCTGCCTTTGGCTTGGGCCGAGGTTTTTCCAATTTTTGTTTCCCTCTGCATGCCATGTCACATCCCTCTTCCCCTCTGTGTCCTCTCTTCCTCCGTGATTTTTTCCCCGATTTTGCAGCATTTCTCAGCTTAATTTTGGCATGTTTGCTCCTTTCCACTGCAATTCTTTTGCTCCCAGACCGATTTCTGATGCTCACTGCGTTTCCCAATTTCCCATTTTTGGCTTTTTTTCTCAAGGGCATTTCACTTGCTCATATCTCCTTTCCAGAGTCTTAGGGAGCCTTTCTTTTCGGATCCGCAAGATTTCGTTTCCCTTCCCGAAAGGAAACTAAGTTTCCTTTCGGAAAGGGAAACGAAATCTTGCGATTTCAATGGGGACCAAAGGGGCAAGCTTTGGTGCATAGCCCTGCTCTTGCTGCCATGCCATCACTTTTGCTGCCTTTGGCTTGGGCCGAGGTTTTTCCAATTTTTGTTTCCCTCTGCATGCCATGTCACATCCCTCTTCCCCTCTGTGTCCTCTCTTCCTCCGTGATTTTTTCCCTGATTTTGCAGCATTTCTCAGCTTAATTTTGGCATGTTTTGCTCCTTTCCACTGCAATTCTTTTGCTCCCAGACCGATTTCTGGTGCTCACTGCGTTTCCCAATTTCCCATTTTTGGCTTTTTTTCTCAAGGGCATTTCACTTGCTCATATCTCCTTTCCAGAGTCTTAGGGAGCCTTTCTTTTCGGATCCGCAAGATTTCGTTTCCCTTCCCGAAAGGAAACAAAGTTTCCTTTCGAGAAGGGAAACGAAATCTTGCGATTTCAATGGTACCAAAGGGGCAAGCTTTGGTGCATAGCCCTGCTCTTGCTGCCATGCCATCACTTTTGCTGCCTTTGGCTTGGGCCGAGGTTTTTCCAATTTTGTTTCCCTCTGCAATGCCATGTCACATCCCTCTTCCCCTCTGTGTCCTCTCTTCCTCCGTGATTTTTTCCTGATTTTGCAGCATTTCTCAGCTTAATTTTGGCATGTTTTGCTCCTTTCCACTGCAATTCTTTTGCTCCCAGACCGATTTCTGGTGCTCACTGCGTTTCCCAATTTCCCATTTTTGGCTTTTTTTCTCAAGGGCATTTCACTTGCTCATATCTCCTTTCCAGAGTCTTAGGGAGCCTTTCTTTTCGGATCCGCAAGATTTCGTTTCCCTTCACGAAAGGAAACTAAGTTTCCTTTCGGGAAGGGAAACGAAATCTTGCGATTTCAATGGGGACCAAAGGGGCAAGCTTTGGTGCATAGCCCTGCTCTTGCTGCCATGCCATCACTTTTGCTGCCTTTGGCTTGGGCCGAGGTTTTCCAATTTTTGTTTCCCCTCTGCATGCCATGTCACATCCCTCTTCCCCTCTGTGTCCTCTCTTCCTCCGTGATTTTTTCCCTGATTTTGCAGCATTTCTCAGCTTAATTTTGGCATGTTTTGCTCCTTTCCACTGCAATTCTTTTGCTCCCAGACCGATTTCTGGGTGCTCACTGCGTTTCCCAATTTCCCATTTTTGGCTTTTTTTCTCAAGGGCATTTCACTTGCTCATATCTCCTTTCCAGAGTCTTAGGGAGCCTTTCTTTTCGGATCCGCAAAGGAAACTAAGTTTCCTTTCGGGAAGGGAAACGAAATCTTGCGATTTCAATGGGGACCAAAGGGGCAAGCTTTGGTGCATAGCCCTGCTCTTGCTGCCATCACTTTTGCTGCCTTTGGCTTGGGGCCGAGGTTTTTCCAATTTTGTTTCCCCTCTGCATGCCATGTCACATCCCTCTTCCCCTCTGTGTCCTCTCTTCCTCCGTGATTTTTTCCCTGATTTTCAGCATTTCTCAGCTTAATTTTGGCATGTTTTGCTCCTTTCCACTGCAATTCTTTTGCTCCCAGACCGATTTCTGGTGCTCACCTGCGTTTCCCAATTTCCCATTTTTGGCTTTTTTTCTCAAGGGCATTTCACTTGCTCATATCTCCTTTCCAGAGTCTTAGGGAGCCTTTCTTTTCGGATCCGCAAAGGAAACAAAGTTTCCTTTCGGGAAGGAAAACGAAATCTTGCGATTTCAATGGGGACCAAAGGGGCAAGCTTTGGTGCATAGCCCTGCTCTTGCTGCCATGCCATCACTTTGCTGCCTTTGGCTTGGGCCGAGGTTTTTCCAATTTTTGTTTCCCTCTGCATGCCATGTCACATCCCTCTTCCCCTCTGTGTCCTCTCTTCCTCCGTGATTTTTTCCCTGATTTTGCAGCATTTCTCAGCTTAATTTTGGCATTAGTTTTGCTCCTTTCCACTGCAATTCTTTTGCTCCCAGACCGATTTCTGGTGCTCACTGCGTTTCCCAATTTCCCATTTTTGGCTTTTTTTCTCAAGGGCATTTCACTTGCTCATATCTCCTTTCCAGAGTCTTAGGGAGCCTTTCTTTTCGGATCCGCAAGATTTCGTTTCCCTTCCCGAAAGGAAACTTTGTTTCCTTTCGGGAAGGGAAACGAAATCTTGCGATTTCAATGGGGACCAAAGGGGCAAGCTTTGGTGCATAGCCCTGCTCTTGCTGCCATGCCATCACTTTTGCTGCCTTTGGCTTGGGCCGAGGTTTTTCCAATTTTTGTTTCCCTCTGCATGCCATGTCACATCCCTCTTCCCCTCTGTGTCCTCTCTTCCTCCGTGATTTTTTCCCTGATTTTGCAGCATTTCTCAGCTTAATTTTGGCACGTTTTGCTCCTTTCCACTGCAATTCTTTTGCTCCCAGACCGATTTCTGGTGCTCACTGCGTTTCCCAATTTCCCATTTTTGGCTTTTTTTCTCAAGGGCATTTCACTTGCTCATATCTCCTTTCCAGAGTCTTAGGGAGCCTTTCTTTTCGGATCCGCAAGATTTCGTTTCCCTTCCCGAAAGGAAACTAAGTTTCCTTTCGGGAAGGGAAACGAAATCTTGCGATTTCAATGGGGACCAAAGGGGCAAGCTTTGGTGCATAGCCCTGCTCTTGCTGCCATGCCATCACTTTTGCTGCCTTTGGCTTGGGCCGAGGTTTTTCCAATTTTTGTTTCCCTCTGCATGCCATGTCACATCCCTCTTCCCCTCTGTGTCCTCTCTTCCTCCGTGATTTTTTCCCTGATTTTGCAGCATTTCTCAGCTTAATTTTGGCATGTTTTGCTCCTTTCCACTGCAATTCTTTTCCTCCCAGACCGATTTCTGGTGCTCACTGCGTTTCCCAATTTCCCATTTTTGGCTTTTTTTCTCAAGGGCATTTCACTTGCTCATATCTCCTTTCCAGAGTCTTAGGGAGCCTTTCTTTTCGGATCCGCAAGATTTCGTTTCCCTTCCCGAAAGGAAACTAAGTTTCCTTTCGGGAAGGGAAACGAAATCTTGCGATTTCAATGGGGACCAAAGGGGCAAGCTTTGGTGCATAGCCCTGCTCTTGCTGCCATGCCATCACTTTTGCTGCCTTTGGCTTGGGCCGAGGTTTTTCCAATTTTTGTTTCCCTCTGCATGCCATGTCACATCCCTCTTCCCCTCTGTGTCCTCTCTTCCTCCGTGATTTTTTCCCTGATTTTGCAGCATTTCTCAGCTTAATTTTGGCATGTTTTGCTCCTTTCCACTGCAATTCTTTTGCTCCCAGACCGATTTCTGGTGCTCACTGCGTTTCCCAATTTCCCATTTTTGGCTTTTTTTCTCAAGGGCATTTCACTTGCTCATATCTCCTTTCCAGAGTCTTAGGGAGCTTTTCTTTTCGGATCCGCAAGATTTCGTTTCCCTTCCCGAAAGGAAACTAAGTTTCCTTTCGGGAAGGGAAACGAAATCTTGCGATTTCAATGGGGACCAAAGGGGCAAGCTTTGGTGCATAGCCCTGCTCTTGCTGCCATGCCATCACTTTTGCTGCCTTTGGCTTGGGCCGAGGTTTTTCCAATTTTTGTTTCCCTCTGCATGCCATGTCACATCCCTCTTCCCCTCTGTGTCCTCTCTTCCTCCGTGATTTTTTCCCTGATTTTGCAGCATTTCTCAGCTTAATTTTGGCATGTTTTGCTCCTTTCCACTGCAATTCTTTTGCTCCCAGACCGATTTCTGGTGCTCACTGCGTTTCCCAATTTCCCATTTTTGGCTGTTTTCTCAAGGGCATTTCACTTGCTCATATCTCCTTTCCAGAGTCTTAGGGAGCCTTTCTTTTCGGATCCGCAAGATTTCGTTTCCCTTCCCGAAAGGAAACTTAGTTTCCTTTCGGGAAGGGAAACGAAATCTTGCGATTTCAATGGGGACCAAAGGGGCAAGCTTTGGTGCATAGCCCTGCTCTTGCTGCCATGCCATCACTTTTGCTGCCTTTGGCTTGGGCCGAGGTTTTTCCAATTTTTGTTTCCCTCTGCATGCCATGTCACATCCCTCTTCCCCTTTGTGTCCTCTCTTCCTCCGTGATTTTTTCCCTGATTTTGCAGCATTTCTCAGCTTAATTTTGGCATTAGTTTTGCTCCTTTCCACTGCAATTCTTTTGCTCCCAGACCGATTTCTGGTGCTCACTGCGTTTCCCAATTTCCCATTTTTGGCTTTTTTTCTCAAGGGCATTTCACTTGCTCATATCTCCTTTCCAGAGTCTTAGGGAGCTTTTCTTTTCGGATCCGCAAGATTTCGTTTCCCTTCCCGAAAGGAAACTAAGTTTCCTTTCGGGAAGGGAAACGAAATCTTGCGATTTCAATGGGGACCAAAGGGGCAAGCTTTGGTGCATAGCCCTGCTCTTGCTGCCATGCCATCACTTTTGCTGCCTTTGGCTTGGGCCGAGGTTTTTCCAATTTTTGTTTCCCTCTGCATGCCATGTCACATCCCTCTTCCCCTCTGTGTCCTCTCTTCCTCCGTGATTTTTTCCCTGATTTTGCAGCATTTCTCAGCTTAATTTTGGCATGTTTTGCTCCTTTCCACTGCAATTCTTTTGCTCCCAGACCGATTTCTGGTGCTCACTGCGTTTCCCAATTTCCCATTTTTGGCTGTTTTCTCAAGGGCATTTCACTTGCTCATATCTCCTTTCCAGAGTCTTAGGGAGCCTTTCTTTTCGGATCCGCAAGATTTCGTTTCCCTTCCCAAAAGGAAACTTAGTTTCCTTTCGGGAAGGGAAACGAAATCTTGCGATTTCAATGGGGACCAAAGGGGCAAGCTTTGGTGCATAGCCCTGCTCTTGCTGCCATGCCATCACTTTTGCTGCCTTTGGCTTGGGCCGAGGTTTGTCCAATTTTTGTTTCCCTCTGCATGCCATGTCACATCCCTCTTCCCCTCTGTGTCCTCTCTTCCTCCGTGATTTTTTCCCTGATTTTGCAGCATTTCTCAGCTTAATTTTGGCATGTTTTGCTCCTTTCCACTGCAATTCTTTTGCTCCCAGACCGATTTCTGGTGCTCACTGCGTTTCCCAATTTCCCATTTTTGGCTTTTTTTCTCAAGGGCATTTCACTTGCTCATATCTCCTTTCCAGAGTCTTAGGGAGCCTTTCTTTTCGGATCCGCAAAGGAAACTAAGTTTCCTTTCGGGAAGGGAAACGAAATCTTGCGATTTCAATGGGGACCAAAGGGGCAAGCTTTGGTGCATAGCCCTGCTCTTGCTGCCATGCCATCACTTTTGCTGCCTTTGGCTTGGGCCGAGGTTTTTCCAATTTTTGTTTCCCTCTGCATGCCATGTCACATCCCTCTTCCCCTCTGTGTCCTCTCTTCCTCCGTGATTTTTTCCCCGATTTTGCAGCATTTCTCAGCTTAATTTTGGCATGTTTTGCTCCTTTCCACTGCAATTCTTTTGCTCCCAGACCGATTTCTGATGCTCACTGCGTTTCCCAATTTCCCATTTTTGGCTTTTTTTCTCAAGGGCATTTCACTTGCTCATATCTCCTTTCCAGAGTCTTAGGGAGCCTTTCTTTTCGGATCCGCAAGATTTCGTTTCCCTTCCCGAAAGGAAACTAAGTTTCCTTTCGGAAAGGGAAACGAAATCTTGCGATTTCAATGGGGACCAAAGGGGCAAGCTTTGGTGCATAGCCCTGCTCTTGCTGCCATGCCATCACTTTTGCTGCCTTTGGCTTGGGCCGAGGTTTTTCCAATTTTTGTTTCCCTCTGCATGCCATGTCACATCCCTCTTCCCCTCTGTGTCCTCTCTTCCTCCGTGATTTTTTCCCTGATTTTGCAGCATTTCTCAGCTTAATTTTGGCATGTTTTGCTCCTTTCCACTGCAATTCTTTTGCTCCCAGACCGATTTCTGGTGCTCACTGCGTTTCCCAATTTCCCATTTTTGGCTTTTTTTCTCAAGGGCATTTCACTTGCTCATATCTCCTTTCCAGAGTCTTAGGGAGCCTTTCTTTTCGGATCCGCAAGATTTCGTTTCCCTTCCCGAAAGGAAACAAAGTTTCCTTTCGAGAAGGGAAACGAAATCTTGCGATTTCAATGGGGACCAAAGGGGCAAGCTTTGGTGCATAGCCCTGCTCTTGCTGCCATGCCATCACTTTTGCTGCCTTTGGCTTGGGCCGAGGTTTTTCCAATTTTTGTTTCCCTCTGCATGCCATGTCACATCCCTCTTCCCCTCTGTGTCCTCTCTTCCTCCGTGATTTTTTCCCTGATTTTGCAGCATTTCTCAGCTTAATTTTGGCATGTTTTGCTCCTTTCCACTGCAATTCTTTTGCTCCCAGACCGATTTCTGGTGCTCACTGCGTTTCCCAATTTCCCATTTTTGGCTTTTTTTCTCAAGGGCATTTCACTTGCTCATATCTCCTTTCCAGAGTCTTAGGGAGCCTTTCTTTTCGGATCCGCAAGATTTCGTTTCCCTTCCCGAAAGGAAACTAAGTTTCCTTTCGGGAAGGGAAACGAAATCTTGCGATTTCAATGGGGACCAAAGGGGCAAGCTTTGGTGCATAGCCCTGCTCTTGCTGCCATGCCATCACTTTTGCTGCCTTTGGCTTGGGCCGAGGTTTTTCCAATTTTTGTTTCCCTCTGCATGCCATGTCACATCCCTCTTCCCCTCTGTGTCCTCTCTTCCTCCGTGATTTTTTCCCTGATTTTGCAGCATTTCTCAGCTTAATTTTGGCATGTTTTGCTCCTTTCCACTGCAATTCTTTTGCTCCCAGACCGATTTCTGGTGCTCACTGCGTTTCCCAATTTCCCATTTTTGGCTTTTTTTCTCAAGGGCATTTCACTTGCTCATATCTCCTTTCCAGAGTCTTAGGGAGCCTTTCTTTTCGGATCCGCAAAGGAAACTAAGTTTCCTTTCGGGAAGGGAAACGAAATCTTGCGATTTCAATGGGGACCAAAGGGGCAAGCTTTGGTGCATAGCCCTGCTCTTGCTGCCATCACTTTTGCTGCCTTTGGCTTGGGCCGAGGTTTTTCCAATTTTTGTTTCCCTCTGCATGCCATGTCACATCCCTCTTCCCCTCTGTGTCCTCTCTTCCTCCGTGATTTTTTCCCTGATTTTGCAGCATTTCTCAGCTTAATTTTGGCATGTTTTGCTCCTTTCCACTGCAATTCTTTTGCTCCCAGACCGATTTCTGGTGCTCACTGCGTTTCCCAATTTCCCATTTTTGGCTTTTTTTCTCAAGGGCATTTCACTTGCTCATATCTCCTTTCCAGAGTCTTAGGGAGCCTTTCTTTTCGGATCCGCAAAGGAAACAAAGTTTCCTTTCGGGAAGGAAAACGAAATCTTGCGATTTCAATGGGGACCAAAGGGGCAAGCTTTGGTGCATAGCCCTGCTCTTGCTGCCATGCCATCACTTTTGCTGCCTTTGGCTTGGGCCGAGGTTTTTCCAATTTTTGTTTCCCTCTGCATGCCATGTCACATCCCTCTTCCCCTCTGTGTCCTCTCTTCCTCCGTGATTTTTTCCCTGATTTTGCAGCATTTCTCAGCTTAATTTTGGCATTAGTTTTGCTCCTTTCCACTGCAATTCTTTTGCTCCCAGACCGATTTCTGGTGCTCACTGCGTTTCCCAATTTCCCATTTTTGGCTTTTTTTCTCAAGGGCATTTCACTTGCTCATATCTCCTTTCCAGAGTCTTAGGGAGCCTTTCTTTTCGGATCCGCAAGATTTCGTTTCCCTTCCCGAAAGGAAACTTTGTTTCCTTTCGGGAAGGGAAACGAAATCTTGCGATTTCAATGGGGACCAAAGGGGCAAGCTTTGGTGCATAGCCCTGCTCTTGCTGCCATGCCATCACTTTTGCTGCCTTTGGCTTGGGCCGAGGTTTTTCCAATTTTTGTTTCCCTCTGCATGCCATGTCACATCCCTCTTCCCCTCTGTGTCCTCTCTTCCTCCGTGATTTTTTCCCTGATTTTGCAGCATTTCTCAGCTTAATTTTGGCACGTTTTGCTCCTTTCCACTGCAATTCTTTTGCTCCCAGACCGATTTCTGGTGCTCACTGCGTTTCCCAATTTCCCATTTTTGGCTTTTTTTCTCAAGGGCATTTCACTTGCTCATATCTCCTTTCCAGAGTCTTAGGGAGCCTTTCTTTTCGGATCCGCAAGATTTCGTTTCCCTTCCCGAAAGGAAACTAAGTTTCCTTTCGGGAAGGGAAACGAAATCTTGCGATTTCAATGGGGACCAAAGGGGCAAGCTTTGGTGCATAGCCCTGCTCTTGCTGCCATGCCATCACTTTTGCTGCCTTTGGCTTGGGCCGAGGTTTTTCCAATTTTTGTTTCCCTCTGCATGCCATGTCACATCCCTCTTCCCCTCTGTGTCCTCTCTTCCTCCGTGATTTTTTCCCTGATTTTGCAGCATTTCTCAGCTTAATTTTGGCATGTTTTGCTCCTTTCCACTGCAATTCTTTTCCTCCCAGACCGATTTCTGGTGCTCACTGCGTTTCCCAATTTCCCATTTTTGGCTTTTTTTCTCAAGGGCATTTCACTTGCTCATATCTCCTTTCCAGAGTCTTAGGGAGCCTTTCTTTTCGGATCCGCAAGATTTCGTTTCCCTTCCCGAAAGGAAACTAAGTTTCCTTTCGGGAAGGGAAACGAAATCTTGCGATTTCAATGGGGACCAAAGGGGCAAGCTTTGGTGCATAGCCCTGCTCTTGCTGCCATGCCATCACTTTTGCTGCCTTTGGCTTGGGCCGAGGTTTTTCCAATTTTTGTTTCCCTCTGCATGCCATGTCACATCCCTCTTCCCCTCTGTGTCCTCTCTTCCTCCGTGATTTTTTCCCTGATTTTGCAGCATTTCTCAGCTTAATTTTGGCATGTTTTGCTCCTTTCCACTGCAATTCTTTTGCTCCCAGACCGATTTCTGGTGCTCACTGCGTTTCCCAATTTCCCATTTTTGGCTTTTTTTCTCAAGGGCATTTCACTTGCTCATATCTCCTTTCCAGAGTCTTAGGGAGCTTTTCTTTTCGGATCCGCAAGATTTCGTTTCCCTTCCCGAAAGGAAACTAAGTTTCCTTTCGGGAAGGGAAACGAAATCTTGCGATTTCAATGGGGACCAAAGGGGCAAGCTTTGGTGCATAGCCCTGCTCTTGCTGCCATGCCATCACTTTTGCTGCCTTTGGCTTGGGCCGAGGTTTTTCCAATTTTTGTTTCCCTCTGCATGCCATGTCACATCCCTCTTCCCCTCTGTGTCCTCTCTTCCTCCGTGATTTTTTCCCTGATTTTGCAGCATTTCTCAGCTTAATTTTGGCATGTTTTGCTCCTTTCCACTGCAATTCTTTTGCTCCCAGACCGATTTCTGGTGCTCACTGCGTTTCCCAATTTCCCATTTTTGGCTGTTTTCTCAAGGGCATTTCACTTGCTCATATCTCCTTTCCAGAGTCTTAGGGAGCCTTTCTTTTCGGATCCGCAAGATTTCGTTTCCCTTCCCGAAAGGAAACTTAGTTTCCTTTCGGGAAGGGAAACGAAATCTTGCGATTTCAATGGGGACCAAAGGGGCAAGCTTTGGTGCATAGCCCTGCTCTTGCTGCCATGCCATCACTTTTGCTGCCTTTGGCTTGGGCCGAGGTTTTTCCAATTTTTGTTTCCCTCTGCATGCCATGTCACATCCCTCTTCCCCTTTGTGTCCTCTCTTCCTCCGTGATTTTTTCCCTGATTTTGCAGCATTTCTCAGCTTAATTTTGGCACGTTTTGCTCCTTTCCACTGCAATTCTTTTGCTCCCAGACCGATTTCTGGTGCTCACTGCGTTTCCCAATTTCCCATTTTTGGCTTTTTTTCTCAAGGGCATTTCACTTGCTCATATCTCCTTTCCAGAGTCTTAGGGAGCCTTTCTTTTCGGATCCGCAAGATTTCGTTTCCCTTCCCGAAAGGAAACTTTGTTTCCTTTCGGGAAGGGAAACGAAATCTTGCGATTTCAATGGGGACCAAAGGGGCAAGCTTTGGTGCATAGCCCTGCTCTTGCTGCCATGCCATCACTTTTGCTGCCTTTGGCTTGGGCCGAGGTTTTTCCAATTTTTGTTTCTCTCTGCATGCCATGTCACATCCCTCTTCCCCTCTGTGTCCTCTCTTCCTCCGTGATTTTTTCCCTGATTTTGCAGCATTTCTCAGCTTAATTTTGGCATGTTTTGCTCCTTTCCACTGCAATTCTTTTGCTCCCAGACCGATTTCTGGTGCTCACTGCGTTTCCCAATTTCCCATTTTTGGCTGTTTTCTCAAGGGCATTTCACTTGCTCATATCTCCTTTCCAGAGTCTTAGGGAGCCTTTCTTTTCGGATCCGCAAGATTTCGTTTCCCTTCCCGAAAGGAAACTTAGTTTCCTTTCGGGAAGGGAAACGAAATCTTGCGATTTCAATGGGGACCAAAGGGGCAAGCTTTGGTGCATAGCCCTGCTCTTGCTGCCATGCCATCACTTTTGCTGCCTTTGGCTTGGGCCGAGGTTTTTCCAATTTTTGTTTCCCTCTGCATGCCATGTCACATCCCTCTTCCCCTTTGTGTCCTCTCTTCCTCCGTGATTTTTTCCCTGATTTTGCAGCATTTCTCAGCTTAATTTTGGCACGTTTTGCTCCTTTCCACTGCAATTCTTTTGCTCCCAGACCGATTTCTGGTGCTCACTGCGTTTCCCAATTTCCCATTTTTGGCTTTTTTTCTCAAGGGCATTTCACTTGCTCATATCTCCTTTCCAGAGTCTTAGGGAGCCTTTCTTTTCGGATCCGCAAGATTTCGTTTCCCTTCCCGAAAGGAAACTAAGTTTCCTTTCGGGAAGGGAAACGAAATCTTGCGATTTCAATGGGGACCAAAGGGGCAAGCTTTGGTGCATAGCCCTGCTCTTGCTGCCATGCCATCACTTTTGCTGCCTTTGGCTTGGGCCGAGGTTTTTCCAATTTTTGTTTCCCTCTGCATGCCATGTCACATCCCTCTTCCCCTCTGTGTCCTCTCTTCCTCCGTGATTTTTTCCCTGATTTTGCAGCATTTCTCAGCTTAATTTTGGCATGTTTTGCTCCTTTCCACTGCAATTCTTTTGCTCCCAGACCGATTTCTGGTGCTCACTGCGTTTCCCAATTTCCCATTTTTGGCTTTTTTTCTCAAGGGCATTTCACTTGCTCATATCTCCTTTCCAGAGTCTTAGGGAGCCTTTCTTTTCGGATCCGCAAAGGAAACAAAGTTTCCTTTCGGGAAGGGAAACGAAATCTTGCGATTTCAATGGGGACCAAAGGGGCAAGCTTTGGTGCATAGCCCTGCTCTTGCTGCCATGCCATCACTTTTGCTGCCTTTGGCTTGGGCCGAGGTTTGTCCAATTTTTGTTTCTCTCTGCATGCCATGTCACATCCCTCTTCCCCTCTGTGTCCTCTCTTCCTCCGTGATTTTTTCCCTGATTTTGCAGCATTTCTCAGCTTAATTTTGGCATGTTTTGCTCCTTTCCACTGCAATTCTTTTGCTCCCAGACCGATTTCTGGTGCTCACTGCGTTTCCCAATTTCCCATTTTTGGCTGTTTTCTCAAGGGCATTTCACTTGCTCATATCTCCTTTCCAGAGTCTTAGGGAGCTTTTCTTTTCGGATCCGCAAGATTTCGTTTCCCTTCCCGAAAGGAAACTAAGTTTCCTTTCGGGAAGGGAAACGAAATCTTGCGATTTCAATGGGGACCAAAGGGGCAAGCTTTGGTGCATAGCCCTGCTCTTGCTGCCATGCCATCACTTTTGCTGCCTTTGGCTTGGGCCGAGGTTTTTCCAATTTTTGTTTCCCTCTGCATGCCATGTCACATCCCTCTTCCCCTCTGTGTCCTCTCTTCCTCCGTGATTTTTTCCCTGATTTTGCAGCATTTCTCAGCTTAATTTTGGCATGTTTTGCTCCTTTCCACTGCAATTCTTTTGCTCCCAGACCGATTTCTGGTGCTCACTGCGTTTCCCAATTTCCCATTTTTGGCTTTTTTTCTCAAGGGCATTTCACTTGCTCATATCTCCTTTCCAGAGTCTTAGGGAGCCTTTCTTTTCGGATCCGCAAGATTTCGTTTCCCTTCCCGAAAGGAAACTTTGTTTCCTTTCGGGAAGGGAAACGAAATCTTGCGATTTCAATGGGGACCAAAGGGGCAAGCTTTGGTGCATAGCCCTGCTCTTGCTGCCATGCCATCACTTTTGCTGCCTTTGGCTTGGGCCGAGGTTTTTCCAATTTTTGTTTCTCTCTGCATGCCATGTCACATCCCTCTTCCCCTCTGTGTCCTCTCTTCCTCCGTGATTTTTTCCCTGATTTTGCAGCATTTCTCAGCTTAATTTTGGCATGTTTTGCTCCTTTCCACTGCAATTCTTTTGCTCCCAGACCGATTTCTGGTGCTCACTGCGTTTCCCAATTTCCCATTTTTGGCTTTTTTTCTCAAGGGCATTTCACTTGCTCATATCTCCTTTCCAGAGTCTTAGGGAGCCTTTCTTTTCGGATCCGCAAAGGAAACAAAGTTTCCTTTCGGGAAGGGAAACGAAATCTTGCGATTTCAATGGGGACCAAAGGGGCAAGCTTTGGTGCATAGCCCTGCTCTTGCTGCCATGCCATCACTTTTGCTGCCTTTGGCTTGGGCCGAGGTTTTTCCAATTTTTGTTTCCCTCTGCATGCCATGTCACATCCCTCTTCCCCTCTGTGTCCTCTCTTCCTCCGTGATTTTTTCCCTGATTTTGCAGCATTTCTCAGCTTAATTTTGGCACGTTTTGCTCCTTTCCACTGCAATTCTTTTGCTCCCAGACCGATTTCTGGTGCTCACTGCGTTTCCCAATTTCCCATTTTTGGCTTTTTTTCTCAAGGGCATTTCACTTGCTCATATCTCCTTTCCAGAGTCTTAGGGAGCCTTTCTTTTCGGATCCGCAAGATTTCGTTTCCCTTCCCGAAAGGAAACTTTGTTTCCTTTCGGGAAGGGAAACGAAATCTTGCGATTTCAATGGGGACCAAAGGGGCAAGCTTTGGTGCATAGCCCTGCTCTTGCTGCCATGCCATCACTTTTGCTGCCTTTGGCTTGGGCCGAGGTTTTTCCAATTTTTGTTTCCCTCTGCATGCCATGTCACATCCCTCTTCCCCTCTGTGTCCTCTCTTCCTCCGTGATTTTTTCCCTGATTTTGCAGCATTTCTCAGCTTAATTTTGGCACGTTTTGCTCCTTTCCACTGCAATTCTTTTGCTCCCAGACCGATTTCTGGTGCTCACTGCGTTTCCCAATTTCCCATTTTTGGCTTTTTTTCTCAAGGGCATTTCACTTGCTCATATCTCCTTTCCAGAGTCTTAGGGAGCTTTTCTTTTCGGATCCGCAAGATTTCGTTTCCCTTCCCGAAAGGAAACTAAGTTTCCTTTCGGGAAGGGAAACGAAATCTTGCGATTTCAATGGGGACCAAAGGGGCAAGCTTTGGTGCATAGCCCTGCTCTTGCTGCCATGCCATCACTTTTGCTGCCTTTGGCTTGGGCCGAGGTTTTTCCAATTTTTGTTTCCCTCTGCATGCCATGTCACATCCCTCTTCCCCTCTGTGTCCTCTCTTCCTCCGTGATTTTTTCCCTGATTTTGCAGCATTTCTCAGCTTAATTTTGGCATGTTTTGCTCCTTTCCACTGCAATTCTTTTGCTCCCAGACCGATTTCTGGTGCTCACTGCGTTTCCCAATTTCCCATTTTTGGCTGTTTTCTCAAGGGCATTTCACTTGCTCATATCTCCTTTCCAGAGTCTTAGGGAGCCTTTCTTTTCGGATCCGCAAGATTTCGTTTCCCTTCCCGAAAGGAAACTTAGTTTCCTTTCGGGAAGGGAAACGAAATCTTGCGATTTCAATGGGGACCAAAGGGGCAAGCTTTGGTGCATAGCCCTGCTCTTGCTGCCATGCCATCACTTTTGCTGCCTTTGGCTTGGGCCGAGGTTTTTCCAATTTTTGTTTCCCTCTGCATGCCATGTCACATCCCTCTTCCCCTTTGTGTCCTCTCTTCCTCCGTGATTTTTTCCCTGATTTTGCAGCATTTCTCAGCTTAATTTTGGCACGTTTTGCTCCTTTCCACTGCAATTCTTTTGCTCCCAGACCGATTTCTGGTGCTCACTGCGTTTCCCAATTTCCCATTTTTGGCTTTTTTTCTCAAGGGCATTTCACTTGCTCATATCTCCTTTCCAGAGTCTTAGGGAGCCTTTCTTTTCGGATCCGCAAGATTTCGTTTCCCTTCCCGAAAGGAAACTAAGTTTCCTTTCGGGAAGGGAAACGAAATCTTGCGATTTCAATGGGGACCAAAGGGGCAAGCTTTGGTGCATAGCCCTGCTCTTGCTGCCATGCCATCACTTTTGCTGCCTTTGGCTTGGGCCGAGGTTTTTCCAATTTTTGTTTCCCTCTGCATGCCATGTCACATCCCTCTTCCCCTCTGTGTCCTCTCTTCCTCCGTGATTTTTTCCCTGATTTTGCAGCATTTCTCAGCTTAATTTTGGCATGTTTTGCTCCTTTCCACTGCAATTCTTTTGCTCCCAGACCGATTTCTGGTGCTCACTGCGTTTCCCAATTTCCCATTTTTGGCTTTTTTTCTCAAGGGCATTTCACTTGCTCATATCTCCTTTCCAGAGTCTTAGGGAGCCTTTCTTTTCGGATCCGCAAAGGAAACTAAGTTTCCTTTCGGGAAGGGAAACGAAATCTTGCGATTTCAATGGGGACCAAAGGGGCAAGCTTTGGTGCATAGCCCTGCTCTTGCTGCCATGCCATCACTTTTGCTGCCTTTGGCTTGGGCCGAGGTTTGTCCAATTTTTGTTTCCCTCTGCATGCCATGTCACATCCCTCTTCCCCTCTGTGTCCTCTCTTCCTCCGTGATTTTTTCCCTGATTTTGCAGCATTTCTCAGCTTAATTTTGGCATGTTTTGCTCCTTTCCACTGCAATTCTTTTGCTCCCAGACCGATTTCTGGTGCTCACTGCGTTTCCCAATTTCCCATTTTTGGCTTTTTTTCTCAAGGGCATTTCACTTGCTCATATCTCCTTTCCAGAGTCTTAGGGAGCCTTTCTTTTCGGATCCGCAAAGGAAACTAAGTTTCCTTTCGGGAAGGGAAACGAAATCTTGCGATTTCAATGGGGACCAAAGGGGCAAGCTTTGGTGCATAGCCCTGCTCTTGCTGCCATGCCATCACTTTTGCTGCCTTTGGCTTGGGCCGAGGTTTTTCCAATTTTTGTTTCTCTCTGCATGCCATGTCACATCCCTCTTCCCCTCTGTGTCCTCTCTTCCTCCGTGATTTTTTCCCTGATTTTGCAGCATTTCTCAGCTTAATTTTGGCATGTTTTGCTCCTTTCCACTGCAATTCTTTTGCTCCCAGACCGATTTCTGGTGCTCACTGCGTTTCCCAATTTCCCATTTTTGGCTGTTTTCTCAAGGGCATTTCACTTGCTCATATCTCCTTTCCAGAGTCTTAGGGAGCTTTTCTTTTCGGATCCGCAAGATTTCGTTTCCCTTCCCGAAAGGAAACAAAGTTTCCTTTCGGGAAGGGAAACGAAATCTTGCGATTTCAATGGGGACCAAAGGGGCAAGCTTTGGTGCATAGCCCTGCTCTTGCTGCCATGCCATCACTTTTGCTGCCTTTGGCTTGGGCCGAGGTTTTTCCAATTTTTGTTTCCCTCTGCATGCCATGTCACATCCCTCTTCCCCTTTGTGTCCTCTCTTCCTCCGTGATTTTTTCCCTGATTTTGCAGCATTTCTCAGCTTAATTTTGGCACGTTTTGCTCCTTTCCACTGCAATTCTTTTGCTCCCAGACCGATTTCTGGTGCTCACTGCGTTTCCCAATTTCCCATTTTTGGCTTTTTTTCTCAAGGGCATTTCACTTGCTCATATCTCCTTTCCAGAGTCTTAGGGAGCCTTTCTTTTCGGATCCGCAAGATTTCGTTTCCCTTCCCGAAAGGAAACTAAGTTTCCTTTCGGGAAGGGAAACGAAATCTTGCGATTTCAATGGGGACCAAAGGGGCAAGCTTTGGTGCATAGCCCTGCTCTTGCTGCCATGCCATCACTTTTGCTGCCTTTGGCTTGGGCCGAGGTTTTTCCAATTTTTGTTTCCCTCTGCATGCCATGTCACATCCCTCTTCCCCTCTGTGTCCTCTCTTCCTCCGTGATTTTTTCCCTGATTTTGCAGCATTTCTCAGCTTAATTTTGGCATGTTTTGCTCCTTTCCACTGCAATTCTTTTGCTCCCAGACCGATTTCTGGTGCTCACTGCGTTTCCCAATTTCCCATTTTTGGCTTTTTTTCTCAAGGGCATTTCACTTGCTCATATCTCCTTTCCAGAGTCTTAGGGAGCCTTTCTTTTCGGATCCGCAAAGGAAACTAAGTTTCCTTTCGGGAAGGGAAACGAAATCTTGCGATTTCAATGGGGACCAAAGGGGCAAGCTTTGGTGCATAGCCCTGCTCTTGCTGCCATGCCATCACTTTTGCTGCCTTTGGCTTGGGCCGAGGTTTGTCCAATTTTTGTTTCCCTCTGCATGCCATGTCACATCCCTCTTCCCCTCTGTGTCCTCTCTTCCTCCGTGATTTTTTCCCTGATTTTGCAGCATTTCTCAGCTTAATTTTGGCATGTTTTGCTCCTTTCCACTGCAATTCTTTTGCTCCCAGACCGATTTCTGGTGCTCACTGCGTTTCCCAATTTCCCATTTTTGGCTTTTTTTCTCAAGGGCATTTCACTTGCTCATATCTCCTTTCCAGAGTCTTAGGGAGCCTTTCTTTTCGGATCCGCAAAGGAAACTAAGTTTCCTTTCGGGAAGGGAAACGAAATCTTGCGATTTCAATGGGGACCAAAGGGGCAAGCTTTGGTGCATAGCCCTGCTCTTGCTGCCATGCCATCACTTTTGCTGCCTTTGGCTTGGGCCGAGGTTTTTCCAATTTTTGTTTCTCTCTGCATGCCATGTCACATCCCTCTTCCCCTCTGTGTCCTCTCTTCCTCCGTGATTTTTTCCCTGATTTTGCAGCATTTCTCAGCTTAATTTTGGCATGTTTTGCTCCTTTCCACTGCAATTCTTTTGCTCCCAGACCGATTTCTGGTGCTCACTGCGTTTCCCAATTTCCCATTTTTGGCTGTTTTCTCAAGGGCATTTCACTTGCTCATATCTCCTTTCCAGAGTCTTAGGGAGCTTTTCTTTTCGGATCCGCAAGATTTCGTTTCCCTTCCCGAAAGGAAACAAAGTTTCCTTTCGGGAAGGGAAACGAAATCTTGCGATTTCAATGGGGACCAAAGGGGCAAGCTTTGGTGCATAGCCCTGCTCTTGCTGCCATGCCATCACTTTTGCTGCCTTTGGCTTGGGCCGAGGTTTTTCCAATTTTTGTTTCCCTCTGCATGCCATGTCACATCCCTCTTCCCCTCTGTGTCCTCTCTTCCTCCGTGATTTTTTCCCTGATTTTGCAGCATTTCTCAGCTTAATTTTGGCATGTTTTGCTCCTTTCCACTGCAATTCTTTTGCTCCCAGACCGATTTCTGGTGCTCACTGCGTTTCCCAATTTCCCATTTTTGGCTTTTTTTCTCAAGGGCATTTCACTTGCTCATATCTCCTTTCCAGAGTCTTAGGGAGCCTTTCTTTTCGGATCCGCAAGATTTCGTTTCCCTTCCCGAAAGGAAACTTTGTTTCCTTTCGGGAAGGGAAACGAAATCTTGCGATTTCAATGGGGACCAAAGGGGCAAGCTTTGGTGCATAGCCCTGCTCTTGCTGCCATGCCATCACTTTTGCTGCCTTTGGCTTGGGCCGAGGTTTTTCCAATTTTTGTTTCTCTCTGCATGCCATGTCACATCCCTCTTCCCCTCTGTGTCCTCTCTTCCTCCGTGATTTTTTCCCTGATTTTGCAGCATTTCTCAGCTTAATTTTGGCATGTTTTGCTCCTTTCCACTGCAATTCTTTTGCTCCCAGACCGATTTCTGGTGCTCACTGCGTTTCCCAATTTCCCATTTTTGGCTTTTTTTCTCAAGGGCATTTCACTTGCTCATATCTCCTTTCCAGAGTCTTAGGGAGCCTTTCTTTTCGGATCCGCAAAGGAAACAAAGTTTCCTTTCGGGAAGGGAAACGAAATCTTGCGATTTCAATGGGGACCAAAGGGGCAAGCTTTGGTGCATAGCCCTGCTCTTGCTGCCATGCCATCACTTTTGCTGCCTTTGGCTTGGGCCGAGGTTTTTCCAATTTTTGTTTCCCTCTGCATGCCATGTCACATCCCTCTTCCCCTCTGTGTCCTCTCTTCCTCCGTGATTTTTTCCCTGATTTTGCAGCATTTCTCAGCTTAATTTTGGCACGTTTTGCTCCTTTCCACTGCAATTCTTTTGCTCCCAGACCGATTTCTGGTGCTCACTGCGTTTCCCAATTTCCCATTTTTGGCTTTTTTTCTCAAGGGCATTTCACTTGCTCATATCTCCTTTCCAGAGTCTTAGGGAGCCTTTCTTTTCGGATCCGCAAGATTTCGTTTCCCTTCCCGAAAGGAAACTAAGTTTCCTTTTGGGAAGGGAAACGAAATCTTGCGATTTCAATGGGGACCAAAGGGGCAAGCTTTGGTGCATAGCCCTGCTCTTGCTGCCATGCCATCACTTTTGCTGCCTTTGGCTTGGGCCGAGGTTTTTCCAATTTTTGTTTCCCTCTGCATGCCATGTCACATCCCTCTTCCCCTCTGTGTCCTCTCTTCCTCCGTGATTTTTTCCCTGATTTTGCAGCATTTCTCAGCTTAATTTTGGCACGTTTTGCTCCTTTCCACTGCAATTCTTTTGCTCCCAGACCGATTTCTGGTGCTCACTGCGTTTCCCAATTTCCCATTTTTGGCTTTTTTTCTCAAGGGCATTTCACTTGCTCATATCTCCTTTCCAGAGTCTTAGGGAGCTTTTCTTTTCGGATCCGCAAGATTTCGTTTCCCTTCCCGAAAGGAAACTAAGTTTCCTTTCGGGAAGGGAAACGAAATCTTGCGATTTCAATGGGGACCAAAGGGGCAAGCTTTGGTGCATAGCCCTGCTCTTGCTGCCATGCCATCACTTTTGCTGCCTTTTGCTTGGGCCGAGGTTTTTCCAATTTTTGTTTCCCTCTGCATGCCATGTCACATCCCTCTTCCCCTCTGTGTCCTCTCTTCCTCCGTGATTTTTTCCCTGATTTTGCAGCATTTCTCAGCTTAATTTTGGCATGTTTTGCTCCTTTCCACTGCAATTCTTTTGCTCCCAGACCGATTTCTGGTGCTCACTGCGTTTCCCAATTTCCCATTTTTGGCTTTTTTTCTCAAGGGCATTTCACTTGCTCATATCTCCTTTCCAGAGTCTTAGGGAGCCTTTCTTTTCGGATCCGCAAGATTTCGTTTCCCTTCCCGAAAGGAAACTAAGTTTCCTTTCGGGAAGGGAAACGAAATCTTGCGATTTCAATGGGGACCAAAGGGGCAAGCTTTGGTGCATAGCCCTGCTCTTGCTGCCATGCCATCACTTTTGCTGCCTTTGGCTTGGGCCGAGGTTTTTCCAATTTTTGTTTCCCTCTGCATGCCATGTCACATCCCTCTTCCCCTCTGTGTCCTCTCTTCCTCCGTGATTTTTTCCCTGATTTTGCAGCATTTCTCAGCTTAATTTTGGCATGTTTTGCTCCTTTCCACTGCAATTCTTTTGCTCCCAGACCGATTTCTGGTGCTCACTGCGTTTCCCAATTTCCCATTTTTGGCTTTTTTTCTCAAGGGCATTTCACTTGCTCATATCTCCTTTCCAGAGTCTTAGGGAGCTTTTCTTTTCGGATCCGCAAGATTTCGTTTCCCTTCCCGAAAGGAAACTAAGTTTCCTTTCGGGAAGGGAAACGAAATCTTGCGATTTCAATGGGGACCAAAGGGGCAAGCTTTGGTGCATAGCCCTGCTCTTGCTGCCATGCCATCACTTTTGCTGCCTTTGGCTTGGGCCGAGGTTTTTCCAATTTTTGTTTCCCTCTGCATGCCATGTCACATCCCTCTTCCCCTCTGTGTCCTCTCTTCCTCCGTGATTTTTTCCCTGATTTTGCAGCATTTCTCAGCTTAATTTTGGCATGTTTTGCTCCTTTCCACTGCAATTCTTTTGCTCCCAGACCGATTTCTGGTGCTCACTGCGTTTCCCAATTTCCCATTTTTGGCTGTTTTCTCAAGGGCATTTCACTTGCTCATATCTCCTTTCCAGAGTCTTAGGGAGCCTTTCTTTTCGGATCCGCAAGATTTCGTTTCCCTTCCCGAAAGGAAACTTAGTTTCCTTTCGGGAAGGGAAACGAAATCTTGCGATTTCAATGGGGACCAAAGGGGCAAGCTTTGGTGCATAGCCCTGCTCTTGCTGCCATGCCATCACTTTTGCTGCCTTTGGCTTGGGCCGAGGTTTTTCCAATTTTTGTTTCCCTCTGCATGCCATGTCACATCCCTCTTCCCCTCTGTGTCCTCTCTTCCTCCGTGATTTTTTCCCTGATTTTGCAGCATTTCTCAGCTTAATTTTAGCATGTTTTGCTCCTTTCCACTGCAATTCTTTTGCTCCCAGACCGATTTCTGGTGCTCACTGCGTTTCCCAATTTCCCATTTTTGGCTTTTTTTCTCAAGGGCATTTCACTTGCTCATATCTCCTTTCCAGAGTCTTAGGGAGCTTTTCTTTTCGGATCCGCAAGATTTCGTTTCCCTTCCCGAAAGGAAACTAAGTTTCCTTTCGGGAAGGGAAACGAAATCTTGCGATTTCAATGGGGACCAAAGGGGCAAGCTTTGGTGCATAGCCCTGCTCTTGCTGCCATGCCATCACTTTTGCTGCCTTTGGCTTGGGCCGAGGTTTTTCCAATTTTTGTTTCCCTCTGCATGCCATGTCACATCCCTCTTCCCCTCTGTGTCCTCTCTTCCTCCGTGATTTTTTCCCTGATTTTGCAGCATTTCTCAGCTTAATTTTGGCATGTTTTGCTCCTTTCCACTGCAATTCTTTTGCTCCCAGACCGATTTCTGGTGCTCACTGCGTTTCCCAATTTCCCATTTTTGGCTGTTTTCTCAAGGGCATTTCACTTGCTCATATCTCCTTTCCAGAGTCTTAGGGAGCCTTTCTTTTCGGATCCGCAAGATTTCGTTTCCCTTCCCGAAAGGAAACTAAGTTTCCTTTCGGGAAGGGAAACGAAATCTTGCGATTTCAATGGGGACCAAAGGGGCAAGCTTTGGTGCATAGCCCTGCTCTTGCTGCCATGCCATCACTTTTGCTGCCTTTGGCTTGGGCCGAGGTTTTTCCAATTTTTGTTTCCCTCTGCATGCCATGTCACATCCCTCTTCCCCTTTGTGTCCTCTCTTCCTCCGTGATTTTTTCCCTGATTTTGCAGCATTTCTCAGCTTAATTTTGGCACGTTTTGCTCCTTTCCACTGCAATTCTTTTGCTCCCAGACCGATTTCTGGTGCTCACTGCGTTTCCCAATTTCCCATTTTTGGCTTTTTTTCTCAAGGGCATTTCACTTGCTCATATCTCCTTTCCAGAGTCTTAGGGAGCCTTTCTTTTCGGATCCGCAAGATTTCGTTTCCCTTCCCGAAAGGAAACTAAGTTTCCTTTCGGGAAGGGAAACGAAATCTTGCGATTTCAATGGGGACCAAAGGGGCAAGCTTTGGTGCATAGCCCTGCTCTTGCTGCCATGCCATCACTTTTGCTGCCTTTGGCTTGGGCCGAGGTTTTTCCAATTTTTGTTTCCCTCTGCATGCCATGTCACATCCCTCTTCCCCTCTGTGTCCTCTCTTCCTCCGTGATTTTTTTCCCTGATTTTGCAGCATTTCTCAGCTTAATTTTGGCATGTTTTGCTCCTTTCCACTGCAATTCTTTTGCTCCCAGACCGATTTCTGGTGCTCACTGCGTTTCCCAATTTCCCATTTTTGGCTTTTTTTCTCAAGGGCATTTCACTTGCTCATATCTCCTTTCCAGAGTCTTAGGGAGCCTTTCTTTTCGGATCCGCAAAGGAAACTAAGTTTCCTTTCGGGAAGGGAAACGAAATCTTGCGATTTCAATGGGGACCAAAGGGGCAAGCTTTGGTGCATAGCCCTGCTCTTGCTGCCATGCCATCACTTTTGCTGCCTTTGGCTTGGGCCGAGGTTTGTCCAATTTTTGTTTCCCTCTGCATGCCATGTCACATCCCTCTTCCCCTCTGTGTCCTCTCTTCCTCCGTGATTTTTTCCCTGATTTTGCAGCATTTCTCAGCTTAATTTTGGCATGTTTTGCTCCTTTCCACTGCAATTCTTTTGCTCCCAGACCGATTTCTGGTGCTCACTGCGTTTCCCAATTTCCGATTTTTGGCTTTTTTTCTCAAGGGCATTTCACTTGCTCATATCTCCTTTCCAGAGTCTTAGGGAGCTTTTCTTTTAGGATCCGCAAGATTTCGTTTCCCTTCCCGAAAGGAAACTAAGTTTCCTTTCGGGAAGGGAAACGAAATCTTGCGATTTCAATGGGGACCAAAGGGGCAAGCTTTGGTGCATAGCCCTGCTCTTGCTGCCATGCCATCACTTTTGCTGCCTTTGGCTTGGGCCGAGGTTTTTCCAATTTTTGTTTCCCTCTGCATGCCATGTCACATCCCTCTTCCCCTCTGTGTCCTCTCTTCCTCCGTGATTTTTTCCCTGATTTTGCAGCATTTCTCAGCTTAATTTTGGCATGTTTTGCTCCTTTCCACTGCAATTCTTTTGCTCCCAGACCGATTTCTGGTGCTCACTGCGTTTCCCAATTTCCCATTTTTGGCTTTTTTTCTCAAGGGCATTTCACTTGCTCATATCTCCTTTCCAGAGTCTTAGGGAGCTTTTCTTTTCGGATCCGCAAGATTTCGTTTCCCTTCCCGAAAGGAAACTAAGTTTCCTTTCGGGAAGGGAAACGAAATCTTGCGATTTCAATGGGGACCAAAGGGGCAAGCTTTGGTGCATAGCCCTGCTCTTGCTGCCATGCCATCACTTTTGCTGCCTTTGGCTTGGGCCGAGGTTTTTCCAATTTTTGTTTCCCTCTGCATGCCATGTCACATCCCTCTTCCCCTCTGTGTCCTCTCTTCCTCCGTGATTTTTTCCCTGATTTTGCAGCATTTCTCAGCTTAATTTTGGCATGTTTTGCTCCTTTCCACTGCAATTCTTTTGCTCCCAGACCGATTTCTGGTGCTCACTGCGTTTCCCAATTTCCCATTTTTGGCTTTTTTTCTCAAGGGCATTTCACTTGCTCATATCTCCTTTCCAGAGTCTTAGGGAGCCTTTCTTTTCGGATCCGCAAGATTTCGTTTCCCTTCCCGAAAGGAAACTAAGTTTCCTTTCGGGAAGGGAAACGAAATCTTGCGATTTCAATGGGGACCAAAGGGGCAAGCTTTGGTGCATAGCCCTGCTCTTGCTGCCATGCCATCACTTTTGCTGCCTTTGGCTTGGGCCGAGGTTTTTCCAATTTTTGTTTCCCTCTGCATGCCATGTCACATCCCTCTTCCCCTCTGTGTCCTCTCTTCCTCCGTGATTTTTTCCCTGATTTTGCAGCATTTCTCAGCTTAATTTTGGCACGTTTTGCTCCTTTCCACTGCAATTCTTTTGCTCCCAGACCGATTTCTGGTGCTCACTGCGTTTCCCAATTTCCCATTTTTGGCTTTTTTTTCTCAAGGGCATTTCACTTGCTCATATCTCCTTTCCAGAGTCTTAGGGAGCCTTTCTTTTCGGATCCGCAAGATTTCGTTTCCCTTCCCGAAAGGAAACTAAGTTTCCTTTCGGGAAGGGAAACGAAATCTTGCGATTTCAATGGGGACCAAAGGGGCAAGCTTTGGTGCATAGCCCTGCTCTTGCTGCCATGCCATCACTTTTGCTGCCTTTGGCTTGGGCCGAGGTTTTTCCAATTTTTGTTTCCCTCTGCATGCCATGTCACATCCCTCTTCCCCTCTGTGTCCTCTCTTCCTCCGTGATTTTTTCTCTGATTTTGCAGCATTTCTCAGCTTAATTTTGGCACGTTTTGCTCCTTTCCACTGCAATTCTTTTGCTCCCAGACCGATTTCTGGTGCTCACTGCGTTTCCCAATTTCCCATTTTTGGCTTTTTTTCTCAAGGGCATTTCACTTGCTCATATCTCCTTTCCAGAGTCTTAGGGAGCCTTTCTTTTCGGATCCGCAAGATTTCGTTTCCCTTCCCGAAAGGAAACAAAGTTTCCTTTCGGGAAGGGAAACGAAATCTTGTGATTTCAATGGGGACCAAAGGGGCAAGCTTTGGTGCATAGCCCTGCTCTTGCTGCCATGCCATCACTTTTGCTGCCTTTGGCTTGGGCCGAGGTTTTTCCAATTTTTGTTTCCCTCTGCATGCCATGTCACATCCCTCTTCCCCTCTGTGTCCTCTCTTCCTCCGTGATTTTTTCCCTGATTTTGCAGCATTTCTCAGCTTAATTTTGGCATGTTTTGCTCCTTTCCACTGCAATTCTTTTGCTCCCAGACCGATTTCTGGTGCTCACTGCGTTTCCCAATTTCCCATTTTTGGCTTTTTTTCTCAAGGGCATTTCACTTGCTCATATCTCCTTTCCAGAGTCTTAGGGAGCCTTTCTTTTCGGATCCGCAAAGGAAACTAAGTTTCCTTTCGGGAAGGGAAACGAAATCTTGCGATTTCAATGGGGACCAAAGGGGCAAGCTTTGGTGCATAGCCCTGCTCTTGCTGCCATGCCATCACTTTTGCTGCCTTTGGCTTGGGCCGAGGTTTTTCCAATTTTTGTTTCCCTCTGCATGCCATGTCACATCCCTCTTCCCCTCTGTGTCCTCTCTTCCTCCGTGATTTTTTCCCTGATTTTGCAGCATTTCTCAGCTTAATTTTGGCATGTTTTGCTCCTTTCCACTGCAATTCTTTTGCTCCCAGACCGATTTCTGGTGCTCACTGCGTTTCCCAATTTCCCATTTTTGGCTTTTTTTCTCAAGGGCATTTCACTTGCTCATATCTCCTTTCCAGAGTCTTAGGGAGCTTTTCTTTTCGGATCCGCAAGATTTCGTTTCCCTTCCCGAAAGGAAACTAAGTTTCCTTTCGGGAAGGGAAACGAAATCTTGCGATTTCAATGGGGACCAAAGGGGCAAGCTTTGGTGCATAGCCCTGCTCTTGCTGCCATGCCATCACTTTTGCTGCCTTTGGCTTGGGCCGAGGTTTTTCCAATTTTTGTTTCCCTCTGCATGCCATGTCACATCCCTCTTCCCCTCTGTGTCCTCTCTTCCTCCGTGATTTTTTCCCTGATTTTGCAGCATTTCTCAGCTTAATTTTGGCATGTTTTGCTCCTTTCCACTGCAATTCTTTTGCTCCCAGACCGATTTCTGGTGCTCACTGCGTTTCCCAATTTCCCATTTTTGGCTTTTTTTCTCAAGGGCATTTCACTTGCTCATATCTCCTTTCCAGAGTCTTAGGGAGCCTTTCTTTTCGGATCCGCAAGATTTCGTTTCCCTTCCCGAAAGGAAACTAAGTTTCCTTTCGGGAAGGGAAACGAAATCTTGCGATTTCAATGGGGACCAAAGGGGCAAGCTTTGGTGCATAGCCCTGCTCTTGCTGCCATGCCATCACTTTTGCTGCCTTTGGCTTGGGCCGAGGTTTTTCCAATTTTTGTTTCCCTCTGCATGCCATGTCACATCCCTCTTCCCCTCTGTGTCCTCTCTTCCTCCGTGATTTTTTCCCTGATTTTGCAGCATTTCTCAGCTTAATTTTGGCATGTTTTGCTCCTTTCCACTGCAATTCTTTTGCTCCCAGACCGATTTCTGGTGCTCACTGCGTTTCCCAATTTCCCATTTTTGGCTTTTTTTCTCAAGGGCATTTCACTTGCTCATATCTCCTTTCCAGAGTCTTAGGGAGCTTTTCTTTTCGGATCCGCAAGATTTCGTTTCCCTTCCCGAAAGGAAACTAAGTTTCCTTTCGGGAAGGGAAACGAAATCTTGCGATTTCAATGGGGACCAAAGGGGCAAGCTTTGGTGCATAGCCCTGCTCTTGCTGCCATGCCATCACTTTTGCTGCCTTTGGCTTGGGCCGAGGTTTTTCCAATTTTTGTTTCCCTCTGCATGCCATGTCACATCCCTCTTCCCCTCTGTGTCCTCTCTTCCTCCGTGATTTTTTCCCTGATTTTGCAGCATTTCTCAGCTTAATTTTGGCATGTTTTGCTCCTTTCCACTGCAATTCTTTTGCTCCCAGACCGATTTCTGGTGCTCACTGCGTTTCCCAATTTCCCATTTTTGGCTGTTTTCTCAAGGGCATTTCACTTGCTCATATCTCCTTTCCAGAGTCTTAGGGAGCCTTTCTTTTCGGATCCGCAAGATTTCGTTTCCCTTCCCGAAAGGAAACTTAGTTTCCTTTCGGGAAGGGAAACGAAATCTTGCGATTTCAATGGGGACCAAAGGGGCAAGCTTTGGTGCATAGCCCTGCTCTTGCTGCCATGCCATCACTTTTGCTGCCTTTGGCTTGGGCCGAGGTTTTTCCAATTTTTGTTTCCCTCTGCATGCCATGTCACATCCCTCTTCCCCTTTGTGTCCTCTCTTCCTCCGTGATTTTTTCCCTGATTTTGCAGCATTTCTCAGCTTAATTTTGGCATGTTTTGCTCCTTTCCACTGCAATTCTTTTGCTCCCAGACCGATTTCTGGTGCTCACTGCGTTTCCCAATTTCCCATTTTTGGCTTTTTTTCTCAAGGGCATTTCACTTGCTCATATCTCCTTTCCAGAGTCTTAGGGAGCCTTTCTTTTCGGATCCGCAAAGGAAACTAAGTTTCCTTTCGGGAAGGGAAACGAAATCTTGCGATTTCAATGGGGACCAAAGGGGCAAGCTTTGGTGCATAGCCCTGCTCTTGCTGCCATGCCATCACTTTTGCTGCCTTTGGCTTGGGCCGAGGTTTTTCCAATTTTTGTTTCCCTCTGCATGCCATGTCACATCCCTCTTCCCCTCTGTGTCCTCTCTTCCTCCGTGATTTTTTCCCCGATTTTGCAGCATTTCTCAGCTTAATTTTGGCATGTTTTGCTCCTTTCCACTGCAATTCTTTTGCTCCCAGACCGATTTCTGATGCTCACTGCGTTTCCCAATTTCCCATTTTTGGCTTTTTTTCTCAAGGGCATTTCACTTGCTCATATCTCCTTTCCAGAGTCTTAGGGAGCCTTTCTTTTCGGATCCGCAAGATTTCGTTTCCCTTCCCGAAAGGAAACTAAGTTTCCTTTCGGAAAGGGAAACGAAATCTTGCGATTTCAATGGGGACCAAAGGGGCAAGCTTTGGTGCATAGCCCTGCTCTTGCTGCCATGCCATCACTTTTGCTGCCTTTGGCTTGGGCCGAGGTTTTTCCAATTTTTGTTTCCCTCTGCATGCCATGTCACATCCCTCTTCCCCTCTGTGTCCTCTCTTCCTCCGTGATTTTTTCCCTGATTTTGCAGCATTTCTCAGCTTAATTTTGGCATGTTTTGCTCCTTTCCACTGCAATTCTTTTGCTCCCAGACCGATTTCTGGTGCTCACTGCGTTTCCCAATTTCCCATTTTTGGCTTTTTTTCTCAAGGGCATTTCACTTGCTCATATCTCCTTTCCAGAGTCTTAGGGAGCCTTTCTTTTCGGATCCGCAAGATTTCGTTTCCCTTCCCGAAAGGAAACTAAGTTTCCTTTCGAGAAGGGAAACGAAATCTTGCGATTTCAATGGGGACCAAAGGGGCAAGCTTTGGTGCATAGCCCTGCTCTTGCTGCCATGCCATCACTTTTGCTGCCTTTGGCTTGGGCCGAGGTTTGTCCAATTTTTGTTTCCCTCTGCATGCCATGTCACATCCCTCTTCCCCTCTGTGTCCTCTCTTCCTCCGTGATTTTTTCCCTGATTTTGCAGCATTTCTCAGCTTAATTTTGGCATGTTTTGCTCCTTTCCACTGCAATTCTTTTGCTCCCAGACCGATTTCTGGTGCTCACTGCGTTTCCCAATTTCCCATTTTTGGCTTTTTTTCTCAAGGGCATTTCACTTGCTCATATCTCCTTTCCAGAGTCTTAGGGAGCCTTTCTTTTCGGATCCGCAAGATTTCGTTTCCCTTCCCGAAAGGAAACTAAGTTTCCTTTCGGGAAGGGAAACGAAATCTTGCGATTTCAATGGGGACCAAAGGGGCAAGCTTTGGTGCATAGCCCTGCTCTTGCTGCCATGCCATCACTTTTGCTGCCTTTGGCTTGGGCCGAGGTTTTTCCAATTTTTGTTTCCCTCTGCATGCCATGTCACATCCCTCTTCCCCTCTGTGTCCTCTCTTCCTCCGTGATTTTTTCCCTGATTTTGCAGCATTTCTCAGCTTAATTTTGGCATGTTTTGCTCCTTTCCACTGCAATTCTTTTGCTCCCAGACCGATTTCTGGTGCTCACTGCGTTTCCCAATTTCCCATTTTTGGCTTTTTTTCTCAAGGGCATTTCACTTGCTCATATCTCCTTTCCAGAGTCTTAGGGAGCCTTTCTTTTCGGATCCGCAAAGGAAACAAAGTTTCCTTTCGGGAAGGGAAACGAAATCTTGCGATTTCAATGGGGACCAAAGGGGCAAGCTTTGGTGCATAGCCCTGCTCTTGCTGCCATGCCATCACTTTTGCTGCCTTTGGCTTGGGCCGAGGTTTTTCCAATTTTTGTTTCCCTCTGCATGCCATGTCACATCCCTCTTCCCCTCTGTGTCCTCTCTTCCTCCGTGATTTTTTCCCTGATTTTGCAGCATTTCTCAGCTTAATTTTGGCACGTTTTGCTCCTTTCCACTGCAATTCTTTTGCTCCCAGACCGATTTCTGGTGCTCACTGCGTTTCCCAATTTCCCATTTTTGGCTTTTTTTCTCAAGGGCATTTCACTTGCTCATATCTCCTTTCCAGAGTCTTAGGGAGCCTTTCTTTTCGGATCCGCAAGATTTCGTTTCCCTTCCCGAAAGGAAACTTTGTTTCCTTTCGGGAAGGGAAACGAAATCTTGCGATTTCAATGGGGACCAAAGGGGCAAGCTTTGGTGCATAGCCCTGCTCTTGCTGCCATGCCATCACTTTTGCTGCCTTTGGCTTGGGCCGAGGTTTTTCCAATTTTTGTTTCCCTCTGCATGCCATGTCACATCCCTCTTCCCCTCTGTGTCCTCTCTTCCTCCGTGATTTTTTCCCTGATTTTGCAGCATTTCTCAGCTTAATTTTGGCATGTTTTGCTCCTTTCCACTGCAATTCTTTTGCTCCCAGACCGATTTCTGGTGCTCACTGCGTTTCCCAATTTCCCATTTTTGGCTTTTTTTCTCAAGGGCATTTCACTTGCTCATATCTCCTTTCCAGAGTCTTAGGGAGCTTTTCTTTTCGGATCCGCAAGATTTCGTTTCCCTTCCCGAAAGGAAACTAAGTTTCCTTTCGGGAAGGGAAACGAAATCTTGCGATTTCAATGGGGACCAAAGGGGCAAGCTTTGGTGCATAGCCCTGCTCTTGCTGCCATGCCATCACTTTTGCTGCCTTTGGCTTGGGCCGAGGTTTTTCCAATTTTTGTTTCCCTCTGCATGCCATGTCACATCCCTCTTCCCCTCTGTGTCCTCTCTTCCTCCGTGATTTTTTCCCTGATTTTGCAGCATTTCTCAGCTTAATTTTGGCATGTTTTGCTCCTTTCCACTGCAATTCTTTTGCTCCCAGACCGATTTCTGGTGCTCACTGCGTTTCCCAATTTCCCATTTTTGGCTGTTTTCTCAAGGGCATTTCACTTGCTCATATCTCCTTTCCAGAGTCTTAGGGAGCCTTTCTTTTCGGATCCGCAAGATTTCGTTTCCCTTCCCGAAAGGAAACTTAGTTTCCTTTCGGGAAGGGAAACGAAATCTTGCGATTTCAATGGGGACCAAAGGGGCAAGCTTTGGTGCATAGCCCTGCTCTTGCTGCCATGCCATCACTTTTGCTGCCTTTGGCTTGGGCCGAGGTTTGTCCAATTTTTGTTTCCCTCTGCATGCCATGTCACATCCCTCTTCCCCTTTGTGTCCTCTCTTCCTCCGTGATTTTTTCCCTGATTTTGCAGCATTTCTCAGCTTAATTTTGGCACGTTTTGCTCCTTTCCACTGCAATTCTTTTGCTCCCAGACCGATTTCTGGTGCTCACTGCGTTTCCCAATTTCCCATTTTTGGCTTTTTTTCTCAAGGGCATTTCACTTGCTCATATCTCCTTTCCAGAGTCTTAGGGAGCCTTTCTTTTCGGATCCGCAAGATTTCGTTTCCCTTCCCGAAAGGAAACTAAGTTTCCTTTCGGGAAGGGAAACGAAATCTTGCGATTTCAATGGGGACCAAAGGGGCAAGCTTTGGTGCATAGCCCTGCTCTTGCTGCCATGCCATCACTTTTGCTGCCTTTGGCTTGGGCCGAGGTTTTTCCAATTTTTGTTTCCCTCTGCATGCCATGTCACATCCCTCTTCCCCTCTGTGTCCTCTCTTCCTCCGTGATTTTTTCCCTGATTTTGCAGCATTTCTCAGCTTAATTTTGGCATGTTTTGCTCCTTTCCACTGCAATTCTTTTGCTCCCAGACCGATTTCTGGTGCTCACTGCGTTTCCCAATTTCCCATTTTTGGCTTTTTTTCTCAAGGGCATTTCACTTGCTCATATCTCCTTTCCAGAGTCTTAGGGAGCCTTTCTTTTCGGATCCGCAAAGGAAACTAAGTTTCCTTTCGGGAAGGGAAACGAAATCTTGCGATTTCAATGGGGACCAAAGGGGCAAGCTTTGGTGCATAGCCCTGCTCTTGCTGCCATGCCATCACTTTTGCTGCCTTTGGCTTGGGCCGAGGTTTTTCCAATTTTTGTTTCCCTCTGCATGCCATGTCACATCCCTCTTCCCCTCTGTGTCCTCTCTTCCTCCGTGATTTTTTCCCTGATTTTGCAGCATTTCTCAGCTTAATTTTGGCATGTTTTGCTCCTTTCCACTGCAATTCTTTTGCTCCCAGACCGATTTCTGGTGCTCACTGCGTTTCCCAATTTCCCATTTTTGGCTTTTTTTCTCAAGGGCATTTCACTTGCTCATATCTCCTTTCCAGAGTCTTAGGGAGCCTTTCTTTTCGGATCCGCAAAGGAAACAAAGTTTCCTTTCGGGAAGGGAAACGAAATCTTGCGATTTCAATGGGGACCAAAGGGGCAAGCTTTGGTGCATAGCCCTGCTCTTGCTGCCATGCCATCACTTTTGCTGCCTTTGGCTTGGGCCGAGGTTTTTCCAATTTTTGTTTCCCTCTGCATGCCATGTCACATCCCTCTTCCCCTCTGTGTCCTCTCTTCCTCCGTGATTTTTTCCCTGATTTTGCAGCATTTCTCAGCTTAATTTTGGCACGTTTTGCTCCTTTCCACTGCAATTCTTTTGCTCCCAGACCGATTTCTGGTGCTCACTGCGTTTCCCAATTTCCCATTTTTGGCTTTTTTTCTCAAGGGCATTTCACTTGCTCATATCTCCTTTCCAGAGTCTTAGGGAGCCTTTCTTTTCGGATCCGCAAGATTTCGTTTCCCTTCCCGAAAGGAAACTTTGTTTCCTTTCGGGAAGGGAAACGAAATCTTGCGATTTCAATGGGGACCAAAGGGGCAAGCTTTGGTGCATAGCCCTGCTCTTGCTGCCATGCCATCACTTTTGCTGCCTTTGGCTTGGGCCGAGGTTTTTCCAATTTTTGTTTCCCTCTGCATGCCATGTCACATCCCTCTTCCCCTCTGTGTCCTCTCTTCCTCCGTGATTTTTTCCCTGATTTTGCAGCATTTCTCAGCTTAATTTTGGCATGTTTTGCTCCTTTCCACTGCAATTCTTTTGCTCCCAGACCGATTTCTGGTGCTCACTGCGTTTCCCAATTTCCCATTTTTGGCTTTTTTTCTCAAGGGCATTTCACTTGCTCATATCTCCTTTCCAGAGTCTTAGGGAGCTTTTCTTTTCGGATCCGCAAGATTTCGTTTCCCTTCCCGAAAGGAAACTAAGTTTCCTTTCGGGAAGGGAAACGAAATCTTGCGATTTCAATGGGGACCAAAGGGGCAAGCTTTGGTGCATAGCCCTGCTCTTGCTGCCATGCCATCACTTTTGCTGCCTTTGGCTTGGGCCGAGGTTTTTCCAATTTTTGTTTCCCTCTGCATGCCATGTCACATCCCTCTTCCCCTCTGTGTCCTCTCTTCCTCCGTGATTTTTTCCCTGATTTTGCAGCATTTCTCAGCTTAATTTTGGCATGTTTTGCTCCTTTCCACTGCAATTCTTTTGCTCCCAGACCGATTTCTGGTGCTCACTGCGTTTCCCAATTTCCCATTTTTGGCTTTTTTTCTCAAGGGCATTTCACTTGCTCATATCTCCTTTCCAGAGTCTTAGGGAGCCTTTCTTTTCGGATCCGCAAGATTTCGTTTCCCTTCCCGAAAGGAAACTTAGTTTCCTTTCGGGAAGGGAAACGAAATCTTGCGATTTCAATGGGGACCAAAGGGGCAAGCTTTGGTGCATAGCCCTGCTCTTGCTGCCATGCCATCACTTTTGCTGCCTTTGGCTTGGGCCGAGGTTTTTCCAATTTTTGTTTCCCTCTGCATGCCATGTCACATCCCTCTTCCCCTTTGTGTCCTCTCTTCCTCCGTGATTTTTTCCCTGATTTTGCAGCATTTCTCAGCTTAATTTTGGCACGTTTTGCTCCTTTCCACTGCAATTCTTTTGCTCCCAGACCGATTTCTGGTGCTCACTGCGTTTCCCAATTTCCCATTTTTGGCTTTTTTTCTCAAGGGCATTTCACTTGCTCATATCTCCTTTCCAGAGTCTTAGGGAGCCTTTCTTTTCGGATCCGCAAGATTTCGTTTCCCTTCCCGAAAGGAAACTAAGTTTCCTTTCGGGAAGGGAAACGAAATCTTGCGATTTCAATGGGGACCAAAGGGGCAAGCTTTGGTGCATAGCCCTGCTCTTGCTGCCATGCCATCACTTTTGCTGCCTTTGGCTTGGGCCGAGGTTTTTCCAATTTTTGTTTCCCTCTGCATGCCATGTCACATCCCTCTTCCCCTCTGTGTCCTCTCTTCCTCCGTGATTTTTTCCCTGATTTTGCAGCATTTCTCAGCTTAATTTTGGCATGTTTTGCTCCTTTCCACTGCAATTCTTTTGCTCCCAGACCGATTTCTGGTGCTCACTGCGTTTCCCAATTTCCCATTTTTGGCTTTTTTTCTCAAGGGCATTTCACTTGCTCATATCTCCTTTCCAGAGTCTTAGGGAGCCTTTCTTTTCGGATCCGCAAGATTTCGTTTCCCTTCCCGAAAGGAAACTTTGTTTCCTTTCGGGAAGGGAAACGAAATCTTGCGATTTCAATGGGGACCAAAGGGGCAAGCTTTGGTGCATAGCCCTGCTCTTGCTGCCATGCCATCACTTTTGCTGCCTTTGGCTTGGGCCGAGGTTTTTCCAATTTTTGTTCCCTCTGCATGCCATGTCACATCCCTCTTCCCCTCTGTGTCCTCTCTTCCTCCGTGATTTTTTTCCCCGATTTTGCAGCATTTCTCAGCTTAATTTTGGCATGTTTTGCTCCTTTCCACTGCAATTCTTTTGCTCCCAGACCGATTTCTGATGCTCACTGCGTTTCCCAATTTCCCATTTTTGGCTTTTTTTTCTCAAGGGCATTTCACTTGCTCATATCTCCTTTCCAGAGTCTTAGGGAGGCCTTTCTTTTCGGATCCGCAAGATTTCGTTTCCCTTCCCGAAAGGAAAACTAAGTTTCCTTTCGGAAAGGAAACGAAATCTTGCGATTTCAATGGGGACCAAAGGGGCAAGCTTTGGTGCATAGCCTGCTCTTGCTGCCATGCCATCACTTTTGCTGCCTTTGGCTTGGGCCGAGGTTTTTCCAATTTTTGTTTCCCTCTGCATGCCATGTCACATCCCTCTTCCCCTCTGTGTCCTCTCTTCCTCATGATTTTTCTTCCCTGATTTTGCAGCATTTCTCAGCTTAATTTTGGCATGTTTGCTCCTTTCCACTGCAATTCTTTTGCTCCCAGACCGATTTCTGGTGCTCACTGCGTTTCCCAATTTCCCATTTTTGGCTTTTTTTCTCAAGGGCATTTCACTTGCCTCATATCTCCTTTCAGAGTCTTAGGGAGCCTTTCTTTTCGGATCCGCAAGATTTCGTTTCCCTTCCCGAAAGGAAACAAAGTTTCCTTTCGAGAAGGGAACGAAATCTTGCGATTTCAATGGGGACCAAAGGGGCAAGCTTTGGTGCATAGCCCTGCTCTTGCTGCCATGCCATCACTTTTGCTGCCTTTGGCTTGGGCCGAGGTTTGTCCAATTTTTGTTTCCCTCTGCATGCCATGTCACATTCCCTCTTCCCCTCTGTGTCCTCTCTTCCTCCGTGATTTTTTCCCTCGATTTTTGCAGCATTTCTCAGCTTAATTTTGGCATGTTTTGCTCCTTTCCACTGCAATTCTTTTGCTCCCAGACCGATTTCTGGTGCTCACTGCGTTTCCCAATTTCCCATTTTGGCTTTTTTTCTCAAGGGCATTTCACTTGCTCATATCTCCTTCCAGAGTCTTAGGGAGCCTTTCTTTTCGGATCCGCAAGATTTCGTTTCCCTTCCCGAAAGGAAACTAAGTTTCCTTTCGGGAAGGGAAACGAAATCTTGCGATTTCAATGGGGACCAAAGGGGCAAGCTTTGGTGCATAGCCCTGCTCTTGCTGCCATGCCATCACTTTTGCTGCCTTTGGCTTGGGCCGAGGTTTTTCCAATTTTTGTTTCCCTCTGCATGCCATGTCACATCCCTCTTCCCCTCTGTGTCCTCTCTTCCTCCGTGATTTTTCCCTGATTTTGCAGCATTTCTCAGCTTAATTTTGGCATGTTTTGCTCCTTTCCACTGCAATTCTTTTGCTCCCAGACCGATTTCTGGTGCTCACTGCGTTTCCCAATTTCCCATTTTTGGCTTTTTTCTCAAGGGCATTTCACTTGCTCATATCTCCTTTCCAGAGTCTTAGGGAGCCTTTCTTTTCGGATCCGCAAAGGAAACAAAGTTTCCTTTCGGGAAGGGAAACGAAATCTTGCGATTTCAATGGGGACCAAAGGGGGCAAGCTTTGGTGCATAGCCTGCTCTTGCTGCCATGCCATCACTTTTGCTGCCTTTGGCTTGGGCCGAGGTTTTTCAATTTTTGTTTCCCTCTGCATGCCATGTCACATCCCTCTTCCCCTCTGTGTCCTCTCTTCCTCCGTGATTTTTTCCCTGATTTTGCAGCATTTCTCAGCTTAATTTTGGCACGTTTTGCTCCTTTCCACTGCAATTCTTTTGCTCCCAGACTGATTTCTGGTGCTCACTGCGTTTCCCAATTTCCCATTTTTGGCTTTTTTTCTCAAGGGCATTTCACTTGCTCATATCTCCTTTCCAGAGTCTTAGGGAGCCTTTCTTTTCGGATCCGCAAGATTTCGTTTCCCTTCCGAAAGGAAACTTTGTTTCCTTTCGGGAAGGGAAACGAAATCTTGCGATTTCAATGGTGGACCAAAGGGGCAAGCTTTGGTGCATAGCCCTGCTCTTGCTGCCATGCCATCACTTTTGCTGCCTTTGGCTTGGGCCGAGGTTTTTTCCAATTTTTGTTTCCCTCTGCATGCCATGTCACATCCCTCTTCCCCTCTGTGTCCTCTCTTCCTCCGTGATTTTTTCCTGATTTTGCAGCATTTCTCAGCTTAATTTTGGCATGTTTTGCTCCTTTCCACTGCAATTCTTTTGCTCCCAGACCGATTTCTGGTGCTCACTGCGTTTCCAATTTCCCATTTTTGGCTTTTTTTCTCAAGGCATTTCACTTGCTCATATCTCCTTTCCAGAGTCTTAGGGAGCTTTTCTTTTCGGATCCGCAAGATTTCGTTTCCCTTCCCGAAAGGAAACTAAGTTTCCTTTCGGGAAGGGAAACGAAATCTTGCGATTTCAATGGGGACCAAAGGGGCAAGCTTTGGTGCATAGCCCTGCTCTTGCTGCCATGCCATCACTTTTGCTGCCTTTGGCTTGGGCCGAGGTTTTTCCAATTTTTGTTTCCCTCTGCATGCCATGTCACATCCCTCTTCCCCTCTGTGTCCTCTCTTCCTCCGTGATTTTTTCCCTGATTTTGCAGCATTTCTCAGCTTAATTTTGGCATGTTTTGCTCCTTTCCACTGCAATTCTTTTGCTCCCAGACCGATTTCTGGTGCTCACTGCGTTTCCCAATTTCCCATTTTGGCTGTTTTCTCAAGGGCATTTCACTTGCTCATATCTCCTTTCCAGAGTCTTAGGGAGCCTTTCTTTTCGGATCCGCAAGATTTCGTTTCCCTTCCCGAAAGGAAACTTTGTTTCCTTTCGGGAAGGGAAACGAAATCTTGCGATTTCAATGGGGACCAAAGGGGCAAGCTTTGGTGCATAGCCCTGCTCTTGCTGCCATGCCATCACTTTTGCTGCCTTTGGCTTGGGCCGAGGTTTTTCCAATTTTTGTTTCCCTCTGCATGCCATGTCACATCCCTCTTCCCCTTTGTGTCCTCTCTTCCTCCGTGATTTTTTCCCTGATTTTGCAGCATTTCTCAGCTTAATTTTGGCACGTTTTGCTCCTTTCCACTGCAATTCTTTTGCTCCCAGACCGATTTCTGGTGCTCACTGCGTTTCCCAATTTCCCATTTTTGGCTTTTTTTCTCAAGGGCATTTCACTTGCTCATATCTCCTTTCCAGAGTCTTAGGGAGCCTTTCTTTTCGGATCCGCAAGATTTCGTTTCCCTTCCGAAAGGAAACTAAGTTTCCTTTCGGGAAGGGAAACGAAATCTTGCGATTTCAATGGGGACCAAAGGGGCAAGCTTTGGTGCATAGCCCTGCTCTTGCTGCCATGCCATCACTTTTGCTGCCTTTGGCTTGGGCCGAGGTTTTTCCAATTTTTGTTTCCCTCTGCATGCCATGTCACAACCCTCTTCCCCTCTGTGTCCTCTCTTCCTCCGTGATTTTTTCCCTGATTTTGCAGCATTTCTCAGCTTAATTTTGGCATGTTTTGCTCCTTTCCACTGCAATTCTTTTGCTCCCAGACCGATTTCTGGTGCTCACTGCGTTTCCCAATTTCCCATTTTTGGCTTTTTTTCTCAAGGGCATTTCACTTGCTCATATCTCCTTTCAGAGTCTTAGGGAGCCTTTCTTTTCGGATCCGCAAAGGAAACTAAGTTTCCTTTCGGGAAGGGAAACGAAATCTTGCGATTTCAATGGGGACCAAAGGGCAAGCTTTGGTGCATAGCCCTGCTCTTGCTGCCATGCCATCACTTTTGCTGCCTTTGGCTTGGGCCGAGGTTTGTCCAATTTTTGTTTCCCTCTGCATGCCATGTCACATCCCTCTTCCCCTCTGTGTCCTCTCTTCCTCCGTGATTTTTTCCCTGATTTTGCAGCATTTCTCAGCTTAATTTTGGCATGTTTTGCTCCTTTCCACTGCAATTCTTTTGCTCCCAGACCGATTTCTGGTGCTCACTGCGTTTCCCAATTTCCCATTTTTGGCTTTTTTCTCAAGGGCATTTCACTTGCTCATATCTCCTTTCCAGAGTCTTAGGGAGCTTTTCTTTTAGGATCCGCAAGATTTCGTTTCCCTTCCCGAAAGGAAACTAAGTTTCCTTTCGGGAAGGGAAACGAAATCTTGCGATTTCAATGGGGACCAAAGGGGCAAGCTTTGGTGCATAGCCCTGCTCTTGCTGCCATGCCATCACTTTTGCTGCCTTTGGCTTGGGCCGAGTTTTTCCAATTTTGTTTCCCTCTGCATGCCATGTCACATCCCTCTTCCCCTCTGTGTCCTCTCTTCCTCCGTGATTTTTTCCCTGATTTTGCAGCATTTCTCAGCTTAATTTTGGCATGTTTTGCTCCTTTCCACTGCAATTCTTTTGCTCCCAGACCGATTTCTGGTGCTCACTGCGTTTCCCAATTTCCCATTTTTGGCTTTTTTTCTCAAGGGCATTTCACTTGCTCATATCTCCTTTCCAGAGTCTTAGGGAGCTTTTCTTTTCGGATCCGCAAGATTTCGTTTCCCTTCCCGAAAGGAAACTAAGTTTCCTTTCGGGAAGGGAAACGAAATCTTGCGATTTCAATGGGGACCAAAGGGGCAAGCTTTGGTGCATAGCCCTGCTCTTGCTGCCATGCCATCACTTTTGCTGCCTTTGGCTTGGGCCGAGGTTTTTCCAATTTTTGTTTCCCTCTGCATGCCATGTCACATCCCTCTTCCCCTCTGTGTCCTCTCTTCCTCCGTGATTTTTTTCCCTGATTTTGCAGCATTTCTCAGCTTAATTTTGGCATGTTTTGCTCCTTTCCACTGCAATTCTTTTGCTCCCAGACCGATTTCTGGTGCTCACTGCGTTTCCCAATTTCCCATTTTTGGCTGTTTTCTCAAGGGCATTTCACTTGCTCATATCTCCTTTCCAGAGTCTTAGGGAGCCTTCTTTTCGGATCCGCAAGATTTCGTTTCCCTTCCCGAAAGGAAACTAAGTTTCCTTTCGGGAAGGGAAACGAAATCTTGCGATTTCAATGGGGACCAAAGGGGCAAGCTTTGGTGCATAGCCCTGCTCTTGCTGCCATGCCATCACTTTTGCTGCCTTTGGCTTGGGCCGAGGTTTTTCCAATTTTTGTTTCCCTCTGCATGCCATGTCACATCCCTCTTCCCCTCTGTGTCCTCTCTTCCTCCGTGATTTTTTCCCTGATTTTGCAGCATTTCTCAGCTTAATTTTGGCACGTTTTGCTCCTTTCCACTGCAATTCTTTTGCTCCCAGACCGATTTCTGGTGCTCACTGCGTTTCCCCAATTTCCCATTTTTGGCTTTTTTTCTCAAGGGCATTTCACTTGCTCATATCTCCTTTCCAGAGTCTTAGGGAGCCTTTCTTTTCGGATCCGCAAGATTTCGTTTCCCTTCCCGAAAGGAAACTAAGTTTCCTTTCGGGAAGGGAAACGAAATCTTGCGATTTCAATGGGGACCAAAGGGGCAAGCTTTGGTGCATAGCCCTGCTCTTGCTGCCATGCCATCACTTTTGCTGCCTTTGGCTTGGGCCGAGGTTTTTCCAATTTTTGTTTCCCTCTGCATGCCATGTCACATCCCTCTTCCCCTCTGTGTCCTCTCTTCCTCCGTGATTTTTTCTCTGATTTTGCAGCATTTCTCAGCTTAATTTTGGCACGTTTTGCTCCTTTCCACTGCAATTCTTTTGCTCCCAGACCGATTTCTGGTGCTCACTGCGTTTCCCAATTTCCCATTTTTGGCTTTTTTTCTCAAGGGCATTTCACTTGCTCATATCTCCTTTCCAGAGTCTTAGGGAGCCTTTCTTTTCGGATCCGCAAGATTTCGTTTCCCTTCCCGAAAGGAAACAAAGTTTCCTTTCGGGAAGGGAAACGAAATCTTGCGATTTCAATGGGGACCAAAGGGGCAAGCTTTGGTGCATAGCCCTGCTCTTGCTGCCATGCCATCACTTTTGCTGCCTTTGGCTTGGGCCGAGGTTTTTCCAATTTTTGTTTCCCTCTGCATGCCATGTCACATCCCTCTTCCCCTCTGTGTCCTCTCTTCCTCCGTGATTTTTTCCCTGATTTTGCAGCATTTCTCAGCTTAATTTTGGCACGTTTTGCTCCTTTCCACTGCAATTCTTTTGCTCCCAGACCGATTTCTGGTGCTCACTGCGTTTCCCAATTTCCCATTTTTGGCTTTTTTTCTCAAGGGCATTTCACTTGCTCATATCTCCTTTCCAGAGTCTTAGGGAGCCTTTCTTTTCGGATCCGCAAAGGAAACTAAGTTTCCTTTCGGGAAGGGAAACGAAATCTTGCGATTTCAATGGGGACCAAAGGGGCAAGCTTTGGTGCATAGCCCTGCTCTTGCTGCCATGCCATCACTTTTGCTGCCTTTGGCTTGGGCCGAGGTTTTTCCAATTTTTGTTTCCCTCTGCATGCCATGTCACATCCCTCTTCCCCTCTGTGTCCTCTCTTCCTCCGTGATTTTTTCCCCGATTTTGCAGCATTTCTCAGCTTAATTTTGGCATGTTTTGCTCCTTTCCACTGCAATTCTTTTGCTCCCAGACCGATTTCTGGTGCTCACTGCGTTTCCCAATTTCCCATTTTTGGCTTTTTTTCTCAAGGGCATTTCACTTGCTCATATCTCCTTTCCAGAGTCTTAGGGAGCCTTTCTTTTCGGATCCGCAAGATTTCGTTTCCCTTCCCGAAAGGAAACAAAGTTTCCTTTCGAGAAGGGAAACGAAATCTTGCGATTTCAATGGGGACCAAAGGGGCAAGCTTTGGTGCATAGCCCTGCTCTTGCTGCCATGCCATCACTTTTGCTGCCTTTGGCTTGGGCCGAGGTTTTTCCAATTTTTGTTTCCCTCTGCATGCCATGTCAATCCCTCTTCCCCTCTGTGTCCTCTCTTCCTCCGTGATTTTTTCCCTGATTTTGCAGCATTTCTCAGCTTAATTTTGGCATGTTTTGCTCCTTTCCACTGCAATTCTTTTGCTCCCAGACCGATTTCTGGTGCTCACTGCGTTTCCCAATTTCCATTTTTGGCTTTTTTTCTCAAGGGCATTTCACTTGCTCATATCTCCTTTCCCAGAGTCTTAGGGAGCCTTTCTTTTCGGATCCGCAAGATTTCGTTTCCCTTCCCGAAAGGAAACTTTGTTTCCTTTCGGGAAGGGAAACGAAATCTTGCGATTTCAATGGGGACCAAAGGGGCAAGCTTTGGTGCATAGCCCTGCTCTTGCTGCCATGCCATCACTTTTGCTGCCTTTGGCTTGGGCCGAGGTTTTTCCAATTTTTGTTTCCCTCTGCATGCCATGTCACATCCCTCTTCCCCTCTGTGTCCTCTCTTCCTCCCGTGATTTTTTCCCTGATTTTGCAGCATTTCTCAGCTTAATTTTGGCATGTTTTGCTCCTTTCCACTGCAATTCTTTTGCTCCCAGACCGATTTCTGGTGCTCACTGCGTTTCCCAATTTCCCATTTTTGGCTTTTTTTCTCAAGGGCATTTCACTTGCTCATATCTCCTTTCCAGAGTCTTAGGGAGCCTTTCTTTTCGGATCCGCAAAGGAAACAAAGTTTCCTTTCGGGAAGGGAAACGAAATCTTGCGATTTCAATGGGGACCAAAGGGGCAAGCTTTGGTGCATAGCCCTGCTCTTGCTGCCATGCCATCACTTTTGCTGCCTTTGGCTTGGGCCGAGGTTTTTCCAATTTTTGTTTCCCTCTGCATGCCATGTCACATCCCTCTTCCCCTCTGTGTCCTCTCTTCCTCCGTGATTTTTTCCCTGATTTTGCAGCATTTCTCAGCTTAATTTTGGCACGTTTTGCTCCTTTCCACTGCAATTCTTTTGCTCCCAGACCGATTTCTGGTGCTCACTGCGTTTCCCCAATTTCCCATTTTTGGCTTTTTTTCTCAAGGGCATTTCACTTGCTCATATCTCCTTTCCAGAGTCTTAGGGAGCCTTTCTTTTCGGATCCGCAAGATTTCGTTTCCCTTCCCGAAAGGAAACTAAGTTTCCTTTCGGGAAGGGAAACGAAATCTTGCGATTTCAATGGGGACCAAAGGGGCAAGCTTTGGTGCATAGCCCTGCTCTTGCTGCCATGCCATCACTTTTGCTGCCTTTGGCTTGGGCCGAGGTTTTTCCAATTTTTGTTTCCCTCTGCATGCCATGTCACATCCCTCTTCCCCTCTGTGTCCTCTCTTCCTCCGTGATTTTTTCCCTGATTTTGCAGCATTTCTCAGCTTAATTTTGGCATGTTTTGCTCCTTTCCACTGCAATTCTTTTGCTCCCAGACCGATTTCTGGTGCTCACTGCGTTTCCCAATTTCCCATTTTTGGCTTTTTTTCTCAAGGGCATTTCACTTGCTCATATCTCCTTTCCAGAGTCTTGGAGCCTTTCTTTTCGGATCCGCAAAGGAAACAAAGTTTCCTTTCGGGAAGGGAAACGAAATCTTGCGATTTCAATGGGGACCAAAGGGGCAAGCTTTGGTGCATAGCCCTGCTCTTGCTGCCATGCCATCACTTTTGCTGCCTTTGGCTTGGGCCGAGGTTTTTCCAATTTTTGTTTCCCTCTGCATGCCATGTCACATCCCTCTTCCCCTCTGTGTCCTCTCTTCCTCCGTGATTTTTTCCCTGATTTTGCAGCATTTCTCAGCTTAATTTTGGCATGTTTTGCTCCTTTCCACTGCAATTCTTTTGCTCCCAGACTGATTTCTGGTGCTCACTGCGTTTCCCAATTTCCCATTTTTGGCTTTTTTTCTCAAGGGCATTTCACTTGCTCATATCTCCTTTCCAGAGTCTTAGGGAGCCTTTCTTTTCGGATCCGCAAGATTTCGTTTCCCTTCCCGAAAGGAAACTAAGTTTCCTTTCGGGAAGGGAAACGAAATCTTGCGATTTCAATGGGGACCAAAGGGGCAAGCTTTGGTGCATAGCCCTGCTCTTGCTGCCATGCCATCACTTTTGCTGCCTTTGGCTTGGGCCGAGGTTTTTCCAATTTTTGTTTCCCTCTGCATGCCATGTCACATCCCTCTTCCCCTCTGTGTCCTCTCTTCCTCCGTGATTTTTTCCCTGATTTTGCAGCATTTCTCAGCTTAATTTTGGCATGTTTTGCTCCTTTCCACTGCAATTCTTTTGCTCCCAGACCGATTTCTGGTGCTCACTGCGTTTCCCAATTTCCCATTTTTGGCTTTTTTTCTCAAGGGCATTTCACTTGCTCATATCTCCTTTCCAGAGTCTTAGGGAGCTTTTCTTTTCGGATCCGCAAGATTTCGTTTCCCTTCCCGAAAGGAAACTAAGTTTCCTTTCGGGAAGGGAAACGAAATCTTGCGATTTCAATGGGGACCAAAGGGGCAAGCTTTGGTGCATAGCCCTGCTCTTGCTGCCATGCCATCACTTTTGCTGCCTTTGGCTTGGGCCGAGGTTTTTCCAATTTTTGTTTCCCTCTGCATGCCATGTCACATCCCTCTTCCCCTCTGTGTCCTCTCTTCCTCCGTGATTTTTTCCCTGATTTTGCAGCATTTCTCAGCTTAATTTTGGCATGTTTTGCTCCTTTCCACTGCAATTCTTTTGCTCCCAGACCGATTTCTGGTGCTCACTGCGTTTCCCAATTTCCCATTTTTGGCTGTTTTCTCAAGGGCATTTCACTTGCTCATATCTCCTTTCCAGAGTCTTAGGGAGCCTTTCTTTTCGGATCCGCAAGATTTCGTTTCCCTTCCCGAAAGGAAACTTAGTTTCCTTTCGGGAAGGGAAACGAAATCTTGCGATTTCAATGGGGACCAAAGGGGCAAGCTTTGGTGCATAGCCCTGCTCTTGCTGCCATGCCATCACTTTTGCTGCCTTTGGCTTGGGCCGAGGTTTTTCCAATTTTTGTTTCCCTCTGCATGCCATGTCACATCCCTCTTCCCCTCTGTGTCCTCTCTTCCTCCGTGATTTTTTCCCTGATTTTGCAGCATTTCTCAGCTTAATTTTGGCATGTTTTGCTCCTTTCCACTGCAATTCTTTTGCTCCCAGACCGATTTCTGGTGCTCACTGCGTTTCCCAATTTCCCATTTTTGGCTTTTTTTCTCAAGGGCATTTCACTTGCTCATATCTCCTTTCCAGAGTCTTAGGGAGCCTTTCTTTTCGGATCCGCAAAGGAAACTAAGTTTCCTTTCGGGAAGGGAAACGAAATCTTGCGATTTCAATGGGGACCAAAGGGGCAAGCTTTGGTGCATAGCCCTGCTCTTGCTGCCATGCCATCACTTTTGCTGCCTTTGGCTTGGGCCGAGGTTTTTCCAATTTTTGTTTCCCTCTGCATGCCATGTCACATCCCTCTTCCCCTCTGTGTCCTCTCTTCCTCCGTGATTTTTTCCCTGATTTTGCAGCATTTCTCAGCTTAATTTTGGCATGTTTTGCTCCTTTCCACTGCAATTCTTTTGCTCCCAGACCGATTTCTGGTGCTCACTGCGTTTCCCAATTTCCCATTTTTGGCTTTTTTTCTCAAGGGCATTTCACTTGCTCATATCTCCTTTCCAGAGTCTTAGGGAGCTTTTCTTTTCGGATCCGCAAGATTTCGTTTCCCTTCCCGAAAGGAAACTAAGTTTCCTTTCGGGAAGGGAAACGAAATCTTGCGATTTCAATGGGGACCAAAGGGGCAAGCTTTGGTGCATAGCCCTGCTCTTGCTGCCATGCCATCACTTTTGCTGCCTTTGGCTTGGGCCGAGGTTTTTCCAATTTTTGTTTCCCTCTGCATGCCATGTCACATCCCTCTTCCCCTCTGTGTCCTCTCTTCCTCCGTGATTTTTTCCCTGATTTTGCAGCATTTCTCAGCTTAATTTTGGCATGTTTTGCTCCTTTCCACTGCAATTCTTTTGCTCCCAGACCGATTTCTGGTGCTCACTGCGTTTCCCAATTTCCCATTTTTGGCTGTTTTCTCAAGGGCATTTCACTTGCTCATATCTCCTTTCCAGAGTCTTAGGGAGCCTTTCTTTTCGGATCCGCAAGATTTCGTTTCCCTTCCCGAAAGGAAACTAAGTTTCCTTTCGGGAAGGGAAACGAAATCTTGCGATTTCAATGGGGACCAAAGGGGCAAGCTTTGGTGCATAGCCCTGCTCTTGCTGCCATGCCATCACTTTTGCTGCCTTTGGCTTGGGCCGAGGTTTTTCCAATTTTTGTTTCCCTCTGCATGCCATGTCACATCCCTCTTCCCCTCTGTGTCCTCTCTTCCTCCGTGATTTTTTCCCTGATTTTGCAGCATTTCTCAGCTTAATTTTGGCACGTTTTGCTCCTTTCCACTGCAATTCTTTTGCTCCCAGACCGATTTCTGGTGCTCACTGCGTTTCCCAATTTCCCATTTTTGGCTTTTTTTCTCAAGGGCATTTCACTTGCTCATATCTCCTTTCCAGAGTCTTAGGGAGCCTTTCTTTTCGGATCCGCAAGATTTCGTTTCCCTTCCCGAAAGGAAACTAAGTTTCCTTTCGGGAAGGGAAACGAAATCTTGCGATTTCAATGGGGACCAAAGGGGCAAGCTTTGGTGCATAGCCCTGCTCTTGCTGCCATGCCATCACTTTTGCTGCCTTTGGCTTGGGCCGAGGTTTTTCCAATTTTTGTTTCCCTCTGCATGCCATGTCACATCCCTCTTCCCCTCTGTGTCCTCTCTTCCTCCGTGATTTTTTCTCTGATTTTGCAGCATTTCTCAGCTTAATTTTGGCACGTTTTGCTCCTTTCCACTGCAATTCTTTTGCTCCCAGACCGATTTCTGGTGCTCACTGCGTTTCCCAATTTCCCATTTTTGGCTTTTTTTCTCAAGGGCATTTCACTTGCTCATATCTCCTTTCCAGAGTCTTAGGGAGCCTTTCTTTTCGGATCCGCAAGATTTCGTTTCCCTTCCCGAAAGGAAACAAAGTTTCCTTTCGGGAAGGGAAACGAAATCTTGTGATTTCAATGGGGACCAAAGGGGCAAGCTTTGGTGCATAGCCCTGCTCTTGCTGCCATGCCATCACTTTTGCTGCCTTTGGCTTGGGCCGAGGTTTTTCCAATTTTTGTTTCCCTCTGCATGCCATGTCACATCCCTCTTCCCCTCTGTGTCCTCTCTTCCTCCGTGATTTTTTCCCTGATTTTGCAGCATTTCTCAGCTTAATTTTGGCACGTTTTGCTCCTTTCCACTGCAATTCTTTTGCTCCCAGACCGATTTCTGGTGCTCACTGCGTTTCCCAATTTCCCATTTTTGGCTTTTTTTCTCAAGGGCATTTCACTTGCTCATATCTCCTTTCCAGAGTCTTAGGGAGCCTTTCTTTTCGGATCCGCAAAGGAAACTAAGTTTCCTTTCGGGAAGGGAAACGAAATCTTGCGATTTCAATGGGGACCAAAGGGGCAAGCTTTGGTGCATAGCCCTGCTCTTGCTGCCATGCCATCACTTTTGCTGCCTTTGGCTTGGGCCGAGGTTTTTCCAATTTTTGTTTCCCTCTGCATGCCATGTCACATCCCTCTTCCCCTCTGTGTCCTCTCTTCCTCCGTGATTTTTTCCCCGATTTTGCAGCATTTCTCAGCTTAATTTTGGCATGTTTTGCTCCTTTCCACTGCAATTCTTTTGCTCCCAGACCGATTTCTGATGCTCACTGCGTTTCCCAATTTCCCATTTTTGGCTTTTTTTCTCAAGGGCATTTCACTTGCTCATATCTCCTTTCCAGAGTCTTAGGGAGCCTTTCTTTTCGGATCCGCAAGATTTCGTTTCCCTTCCCGAAAGGAAACTAAGTTTCCTTTCGGAAAGGGAAACGAAATCTTGCGATTTCAATGGGGACCAAAGGGGCAAGCTTTGGTGCATAGCCCTGCTCTTGCTGCCATGCCATCACTTTTGCTGCCTTTGGCTTGGGCCGAGGTTTTTCCAATTTTTGTTTCCCTCTGCATGCCATGTCACATCCCTCTTCCCCTCTGTGTCCTCTCTTCCTCCGTGATTTTTTCCCTGATTTTGCAGCATTTCTCAGCTTAATTTTGGCATGTTTTGCTCCTTTCCACTGCAATTCTTTTGCTCCCAGACCGATTTCTGGTGCTCACTGCGTTTCCCAATTTCCCATTTTTGGCTTTTTTTCTCAAGGGCATTTCACTTGCTCATATCTCCTTTCCAGAGTCTTAGGGAGCCTTTCTTTTCGGATCCGCAAGATTTCGTTTCCCTTCCCGAAAGGAAACAAAGTTTCCTTTCGAGAAGGGAAACGAAATCTTGCGATTTCAATGGGGACCAAAGGGGCAAGCTTTGGTGCATAGCCCTGCTCTTGCTGCCATGCCATCACTTTTGCTGCCTTTGGCTTGGGCCGAGGTTTTTCCAATTTTTGTTTCCCTCTGCATGCCATGTCACATCCCTCTTCCCCTCTGTGTCCTCTCTTCCTCCGTGATTTTTTCCCTGATTTTGCAGCATTTCTCAGCTTAATTTTGGCATGTTTTGCTCCTTTCCACTGCAATTCTTTTGCTCCCAGACCGATTTCTGGTGCTCACTGCGTTTCCCAATTTCCCATTTTTGGCTTTTTTTCTCAAGGGCATTTCACTTGCTCATATCTCCTTTCCAGAGTCTTAGGGAGCCTTTCTTTTCGGATCCGCAAGATTTCGTTTCCCTTCCCGAAAGGAAACTAAGTTTCCTTTCGGGAAGGGAAACGAAATCTTGCGATTTCAATGGGGACCAAAGGGGCAAGCTTTGGTGCATAGCCCTGCTCTTGCTGCCATGCCATCACTTTTGCTGCCTTTGGCTTGGGCCGAGGTTTTTCCAATTTTTGTTTCCCTCTGCATGCCATGTCACATCCCTCTTCCCCTCTGTGTCCTCTCTTCCTCCGTGATTTTTTCCCTGATTTTGCAGCATTTCTCAGCTTAATTTTGGCATGTTTTGCTCCTTTCCACTGCAATTCTTTTGCTCCCAGACCGATTTCTGGTGCTCACTGCGTTTCCCAATTTCCCATTTTTGGCTTTTTTTCTCAAGGGCATTTCACTTGCTCATATCTCCTTTCCAGAGTCTTAGGGAGCCTTTCTTTTCGGATCCGCAAAGGAAACAAAGTTTCCTTTCGGGAAGGGAAACGAAATCTTGCGATTTCAATGGGGACCAAAGGGGCAAGCTTTGGTGCATAGCCCTGCTCTTGCTGCCATGCCATCACTTTTGCTGCCTTTGGCTTGGGCCGAGGTTTTTCCAATTTTTGTTTCCCTCTGCATGCCATGTCACATCCCTCTTCCCCTCTGTGTCCTCTCTTCCTCCGTGATTTTTTCCCTGATTTTGCAGCATTTCTCAGCTTAATTTTGGCACGTTTTGCTCCTTTCCACTGCAATTCTTTTGCTCCCAGACCGATTTCTGGTGCTCACTGCGTTTCCCAATTTCCCATTTTTGGCTTTTTTTCTCAAGGGCATTTCACTTGCTCATATCTCCTTTCCAGAGTCTTAGGGAGCCTTTCTTTTCGGATCCGCAAGATTTCGTTTCCCTTCCCGAAAGGAAACTAAGTTTCCTTTCGGGAAGGGAAACGAAATCTTGCGATTTCAATGGGGACCAAAGGGGCAAGCTTTGGTGCATAGCCCTGCTCTTGCTGCCATGCCATCACTTTTGCTGCCTTTGGCTTGGGCCGAGGTTTTTCCAATTTTTGTTTCCCTCTGCATGCCATGTCACATCCCTCTTCCCCTCTGTGTCCTCTCTTCCTCCGTGATTTTTTCCCTGATTTTGCAGCATTTCTCAGCTTAATTTTGGCATGTTTTGCTCCTTTCCACTGCAATTCTTTTGCTCCCAGACCGATTTCTGGTGCTCACTGCGTTTCCCAATTTCCCATTTTTGGCTTTTTTTCTCAAGGGCATTTCACTTGCTCATATCTCCTTTCCAGAGTCTTAGGGAGCCTTTCTTTTCGGATCCGCAAGATTTCGTTTCCCTTCCCGAAAGGAAACTAAGTTTCCTTTCGGGAAGGGAAACGAAATCTTGCGATTTCAATGGGGACCAAAGGGGCAAGCTTTGGTGCATAGCCCTGCTCTTGCTGCCATGCCATCACTTTTGCTGCCTTTGGCTTGGGCCGAGGTTTTTCCAATTTTTGTTTCCCTCTGCATGCCATGTCACATCCCTCTTCCCCTCTGTGTCCTCTCTTCCTCCGTGATTTTTTCCCTGATTTTGCAGCATTTCTCAGCTTAATTTTGGCATGTTTTGCTCCTTTCCACTGCAATTCTTTTGCTCCCAGACCGATTTCTGGTGCTCACTGCGTTTCCCAATTTCCCATTTTTGGCTTTTTTTCTCAAGGGCATTTCACTTGCTCATATCTCCTTTCCAGAGTCTTAGGGAGCTTTTCTTTTCGGATCCGCAAGATTTCGTTTCCCTTCCCGAAAGGAAACTAAGTTTCCTTTCGGGAAGGGAAACGAAATCTTGCGATTTCAATGGGGACCAAAGGGGCAAGCTTTGGTGCATAGCCCTGCTCTTGCTGCCATGCCATCACTTTTGCTGCCTTTGGCTTGGGCCGAGGTTTTTCCAATTTTTGTTTCCCTCTGCATGCCATGTCACATCCCTCTTCCCCTCTGTGTCCTCTCTTCCTCCGTGATTTTTTCCCTGATTTTGCAGCATTTCTCAGCTTAATTTTGGCATGTTTTGCTCCTTTCCACTGCAATTCTTTTGCTCCCAGACCGATTTCTGGTGCTCACTGCGTTTCCCAATTTCCCATTTTTGGCTGTTTTCTCAAGGGCATTTCACTTGCTCATATCTCCTTTCCAGAGTCTTAGGGAGCCTTTCTTTTCGGATCCGCAAGATTTCGTTTCCCTTCCCGAAAGGAAACAAAGTTTCCTTTCGGGAAGGGAAACGAAATCTTGCGATTTCAATGGGGACCAAAGGGGCAAGCTTTGGTGCATAGCCCTGCTCTTGCTGCCATGCCATCACTTTTGCTGCCTTTGGCTTGGGCCGAGGTTTTTCCAATTTTTGTTTCCCTCTGCATGCCATGTCACATCCCTCTTCCCCTTTGTGTCCTCTCTTCCTCCGTGATTTTTTCCCTGATTTTGCAGCATTTCTCAGCTTAATTTTGGCACGTTTTGCTCCTTTCCACTGCAATTCTTTTGCTCCCAGACCGATTTCTGGTGCTCACTGCGTTTCCCAATTTCCCATTTTTGGCTTTTTTTCTCAAGGGCATTTCACTTGCTCATATCTCCTTTCCAGAGTCTTAGGGAGCCTTTCTTTTCGGATCCGCAAGATTTCGTTTCCCTTCCCGAAAGGAAACTAAGTTTCCTTTCGGGAAGGGAAACGAAATCTTGCGATTTCAATGGGGACCAAAGGGGCAAGCTTTGGTGCATAGCCCTGCTCTTGCTGCCATGCCATCACTTTTGCTGCCTTTGGCTTGGGCCGAGGTTTTTCCAATTTTTGTTTCCCTCTGCATGCCATGTCACATCCCTCTTCCCCTCTGTGTCCTCTCTTCCTCCGTGATTTTTTCCCTGATTTTGCAGCATTTCTCAGCTTAATTTTGGCATGTTTTGCTCCTTTCCACTGCAATTCTTTTGCTCCCAGACCGATTTCTGGTGCTCACTGCGTTTCCCAATTTCCCATTTTTGGCTTTTTTTCTCAAGGGCATTTCACTTGCTCATATCTCCTTTCCAGAGTCTTAGGGAGCTTTTCTTTTCGGATCTGCAAGATTTCGTTTCCCTTCCCGAAAGGAAACTAAGTTTCCTTTCGGGAAGGGAAACGAAATCTTGCGATTTCAATGGGGACCAAAGGGGCAAGCTTTGGTGCATAGCCCTGCTCTTGCTGCCATGCCATCACTTTTGCTGCCTTTGGCTTGGGCCGAGGTTTTTCCAATTTTTGTTTCCCTCTGCATGCCATGTCACATCCCTCTTCCCCTCTGTGTCCTCTCTTCCTCCGTGATTTTTTCCCTGATTTTGCAGCATTTCTCAGCTTAATTTTGGCATGTTTTGCTCCTTTCCACTGCAATTCTTTTGCTCCCAGACCGATTTCTGGTGCTCACTGCGTTTCCCAATTTCCCATTTTTGGCTGTTTTCTCAAGGGCATTTCACTTGCTCATATCTCCTTTCCAGAGTCTTAGGGAGCCTTTCTTTTCGGATCCGCAAGATTTCGTTTCCCTTCCCGAAAGGAAACTTAGTTTCCTTTCGGGAAGGGAAACGAAATCTTGCGATTTCAATGGGGACCAAAGGGGCAAGCTTTGGTGCATAGCCCTGCTCTTGCTGCCATGCCATCACTTTTGCTGCCTTTGGCTTGGGCCGAGGTTTTTCCAATTTTTGTTTCCCTCTGCATGCCATGTCACATCCCTCTTCCCCTCTGTGTCCTCTCTTCCTCCGTGATTTTTTCCCTGATTTTGCAGCATTTCTCAGCTTAATTTTGGCACGTTTTGCTCCTTTCCACTGCAATTCTTTTGCTCCCAGACCGATTTCTGGTGCTCACTGCGTTTCCCAATTTCCCATTTTTGGCTTTTTTTCTCAAGGGCATTTCACTTGCTCATATCTCCTTTCCAGAGTCTTAGGGAGCCTTTCTTTTCGGATCCGCAAGATTTCGTTTCCCTTCCCGAAAGGAAACTAAGTTTCCTTTCGGGAAGGGAAACGAAATCTTGCGATTTCAATGGGGACCAAAGGGGCAAGCTTTGGTGCATAGCCCTGCTCTTGCTGCCATGCCATCACTTTTGCTGCCTTTGGCTTGGGCCGAGGTTTTTCCAATTTTTGTTTCCCTCTGCATGCCATGTCACATCCCTCTTCCCCTCTGTGTCCTCTCTTCCTCCGTGATTTTTTCCCTGATTTTGCAGCATTTCTCAGCTTAATTTTGGCATGTTTTGCTCCTTTCCACTGCAATTCTTTTGCTCCCAGACCGATTTCTGGTGCTCACTGCGTTTCCCAATTTCCCATTTTTGGCTTTTTTTCTCAAGGGCATTTCACTTGCTCATATCTCCTTTCCAGAGTCTTAGGGAGCCTTTCTTTTCGGATCCGCAAGATTTCGTTTCCCTTCCCGAAAGGAAACTAAGTTTCCTTTCGGGAAGGGAAACGAAATCTTGCGATTTCAATGGGGACCAAAGGGGCAAGCTTTGGTGCATAGCCCTGCTCTTGCTGCCATGCCATCACTTTTGCTGCCTTTGGCTTGGGCCGAGGTTTTTCCAATTTTTGTTTCCCTCTGCATGCCATGTCACATCCCTCTTCCCCTCTGTGTCCTCTCTTCCTCCGTGATTTTTTCCCTGATTTTGCAGCATTTCTCAGCTTAATTTTGGCATGTTTTGCTCCTTTCCACTGCAATTCTTTTGCTCCCAGACCGATTTCTGGTGCTCACTGCGTTTCCCAATTTCCCATTTTTGGCTTTTTTTCTCAAGGGCATTTCACTTGCTCATATCTCCTTTCCAGAGTCTTAGGGAGCTTTTCTTTTCGGATCCGCAAGATTTCGTTTCCCTTCCCGAAAGGAAACTAAGTTTCCTTTCGGGAAGGGAAACGAAATCTTGCGATTTCAATGGGGACCAAAGGGGCAAGCTTTGGTGCATAGCCCTGCTCTTGCTGCCATGCCATCACTTTTGCTGCCTTTGGCTTGGGCCGAGGTTTTTCCAATTTTTGTTTCCCTCTGCATGCCATGTCACATCCCTCTTCCCCTCTGTGTCCTCTCTTCCTCCGTGATTTTTTCCCTGATTTTGCAGCATTTCTCAGCTTAATTTTGGCATGTTTTGCTCCTTTCCACTGCAATTCTTTTGCTCCCAGACCGATTTCTGGTGCTCACTGCGTTTCCCAATTTCCCATTTTTGGCTGTTTTCTCAAGGGCATTTCACTTGCTCATATCTCCTTTCCAGAGTCTTAGGGAGCCTTTCTTTTCGGATCCGCAAGATTTCGTTTCCCTTCCCGAAAGGAAACAAAGTTTCCTTTCGGGAAGGGAAACGAAATCTTGCGATTTCAATGGGGACCAAAGGGGCAAGCTTTGGTGCATAGCCCTGCTCTTGCTGCCATGCCATCACTTTTGCTGCCTTTGGCTTGGGCCGAGGTTTTTCCAATTTTTGTTTCCCTCTGCATGCCATGTCACATCCCTCTTCCCCTTTGTGTCCTCTCTTCCTCCGTGATTTTTTCCCTGATTTTGCAGCATTTCTCAGCTTAATTTTGGCACGTTTTGCTCCTTTCCACTGCAATTCTTTTGCTCCCAGACCGATTTCTGGTGCTCACTGCGTTTCCCAATTTCCCATTTTTGGCTTTTTTTCTCAAGGGCATTTCACTTGCTCATATCTCCTTTCCAGAGTCTTAGGGAGCCTTTCTTTTCGGATCCGCAAGATTTCGTTTCCCTTCCCGAAAGGAAACTAAGTTTCCTTTCGGGAAGGGAAACGAAATCTTGCGATTTCAATGGGGACCAAAGGGGCAAGCTTTGGTGCATAGCCCTGCTCTTGCTGCCATGCCATCACTTTTGCTGCCTTTGGCTTGGGCCGAGGTTTTTCCAATTTTTGTTTCCCTCTGCATGCCATGTCACATCCCTCTTCCCCTCTGTGTCCTCTCTTCCTCCGTGATTTTTTCCCTGATTTTGCAGCATTTCTCAGCTTAATTTTGGCATGTTTTGCTCCTTTCCACTGCAATTCTTTTGCTCCCAGACCGATTTCTGGTGCTCACTGCGTTTCCCAATTTCCCATTTTTGGCTTTTTTTCTCAAGGGCATTTCACTTGCTCATATCTCCTTTCCAGAGTCTTAGGGAGCTTTTCTTTTCGGATCTGCAAGATTTCGTTTCCCTTCCCGAAAGGAAACTAAGTTTCCTTTCGGGAAGGGAAACGAAATCTTGCGATTTCAATGGGGACCAAAGGGGCAAGCTTTGGTGCATAGCCCTGCTCTTGCTGCCATGCCATCACTTTTGCTGCCTTTGGCTTGGGCCGAGGTTTTTCCAATTTTTGTTTCCCTCTGCATGCCATGTCACATCCCTCTTCCCCTCTGTGTCCTCTCTTCCTCCGTGATTTTTTCCCTGATTTTGCAGCATTTCTCAGCTTAATTTTGGCATGTTTTGCTCCTTTCCACTGCAATTCTTTTGCTCCCAGACCGATTTCTGGTGCTCACTGCGTTTCCCAATTTCCCATTTTTGGCTGTTTTCTCAAGGGCATTTCACTTGCTCATATCTCCTTTCCAGAGTCTTAGGGAGCCTTTCTTTTCGGATCCGCAAGATTTCGTTTCCCTTCCCGAAAGGAAACTTAGTTTCCTTTCGGGAAGGGAAACGAAATCTTGCGATTTCAATGGGGACCAAAGGGGCAAGCTTTGGTGCATAGCCCTGCTCTTGCTGCCATGCCATCACTTTTGCTGCCTTTGGCTTGGGCCGAGGTTTTTCCAATTTTTGTTTCCCTCTGCATGCCATGTCACATCCCTCTTCCCCTCTGTGTCCTCTCTTCCTCTGTGATTTTTTCCCCGATTTTGCAGCATTTCTCAGCTTAATTTTGGCATGTTTTGCTCCTTTCCACTGCAATTCTTTTGCTCCCAGACCGATTTCTGATGCTCACTGCGTTTCCCAATTTCCCATTTTTGGCTTTTTTTCTCAAGGGCATTTCACTTGCTCATATCTCCTTTCCAGAGTCTTAGGGAGCCTTTCTTTTCGGATCCGCAAGATTTCGTTTCCCTTCCCGAAAGGAAACTAAGTTTCCTTTCGGGAAGGGAAACGAAATCTTGCGATTTCAATGGGGACCAAAGGGGCAAGCTTTGGTGCATAGCCCTGCTCTTGCTGCCATGCCATCACTTTTGCTGCCTTTGGCTTGGGCCGAGGTTTTTCCAATTTTTGTTTCCCTCTGCATGCCATGTCACATCCCTCTTCCCCTCTGTGTCCTCTCTTCCTCCGTGATTTTTTCCCTGATTTTGCAGCATTTCTCAGCTTAATTTTGGCATGTTTTGCTCCTTTCCACTGCAATTCTTTTGCTCCCAGACCGATTTCTGGTGCTCACTGCGTTTCCCAATTTCCCATTTTTGGCTTTTTTTCTCAAGGGCATTTCACTTGCTCATATCTCCTTTCCAGAGTCTTAGGGAGCTTTTCTTTTCGGATCCGCAAGATTTCGTTTCCCTTCCCGAAAGGAAACTAAGTTTCCTTTCGGGAAGGGAAACGAAATCTTGCGATTTCAATGGGGACCAAAGGGGCAAGCTTTGGTGCATAGCCCTGCTCTTGCTGCCATGCCATCACTTTTGCTGCCTTTGGCTTGGGCCGAGGTTTTTCCAATTTTTGTTTCCCTCTGCATGCCATGTCACATCCCTCTTCCCCTCTGTGTCCTCTCTTCCTCCGTGATTTTTTCCCTGATTTTGCAGCATTTCTCAGCTTAATTTTGGCATGTTTTGCTCCTTTCCACTGCAATTCTTTTGCTCCCAGACCGATTTCTGGTGCTCACTGCGTTTCCCAATTTCCCATTTTTGGCTGTTTTCTCAAGGGCATTTCACTTGCTCATATCTCCTTTCCAGAGTCTTAGGGAGCCTTTCTTTTCGGATCCGCAAGATTTCGTTTCCCTTCCCGAAAGGAAACTTAGTTTCCTTTCGGGAAGGGAAACGAAATCTTGCGATTTCAATGGGGACCAAAGGGGCAAGCTTTGGTGCATAGCCCTGCTCTTGCTGCCATGCCATCACTTTTGCTGCCTTTGGCTTGGGCCGAGGTTTTTCCAATTTTTGTTTCCCTCTGCATGCCATGTCACATCCCTCTTCCCCTCTGTGTCCTCTCTTCCTCTGTGATTTTTTCCCCGATTTTGCAGCATTTCTCAGCTTAATTTTGGCATGTTTTGCTCCTTTCCACTGCAATTCTTTTGCTCCCAGACCGATTTCTGATGCTCACTGCGTTTCCCAATTTCCCATTTTTGGCTTTTTTTCTCAAGGGCATTTCACTTGCTCATATCTCCTTTCCAGAGTCTTAGGGAGCCTTTCTTTTCGGATCCGCAAGATTTCGTTTCCCTTCCCGAAAGGAAACTAAGTTTCCTTTCGGGAAGGGAAACGAAATCTTGCGATTTCAATGGGGACCAAAGGGGCAAGCTTTGGTGCATAGCCCTGCTCTTGCTGCCATGCCATCACTTTTGCTGCCTTTGGCTTGGGCCGAGGTTTTTCCAATTTTTGTTTCCCTCTGCATGCCATGTCACATCCCTCTTCCCTTCTGTGTCCTCTCTTCCTCCGTGATTTTTTCCCTGATTTTGCAGCATTTCTCAGCTTAATTTTGGCATGTTTTGCTCCTTTCCACTGCAATTCTTTTGCTCCCAGACCGATTTCTGGTGCTCACTGCGTTTCCCAATTTCCCATTTTTGGCTTTTTTTCTCAAGGGCATTTCACTTGCTCATATCTCCTTTCCAGAGTCTTAGGGAGCTTTTCTTTTAGGATCCGCAAGATTTCGTTTCCCTTCCCGAAAGGAAACTAAGTTTCCTTTCGGGAAGGGAAACGAAATCTTGCGATTTCAATGGGGACCAAAGGGGCAAGCTTTGGTGCATAGCCCTGCTCTTGCTGCCATGCCATCACTTTTGCTGCCTTTGGCTTGGGCCGAGGTTTTTCCAATTTTTGTTTCCCTCTGCATGCCATGTCACATCCCTCTTCCCCTCTGTGTCCTCTCTTCCTCCGTGATTTTTTCCCTGATTTTGCAGCATTTCTCAGCTTAATTTTGGCATGTTTTGCTCCTTTCCACTGCAATTCTTTTGCTCCCAGACCGATTTCTGGTGCTCACTGCGTTTCCCAATTTCCCATTTTTGGCTTTTTTTCTCAAGGGCATTTCACTTGCTCATATCTCCTTTCCAGAGTCTTAGGGAGCTTTTCTTTTCGGATCCGCAAGATTTCGTTTCCCTTCCCGAAAGGAAACTAAGTTTCCTTTCGGGAAGGGAAACGAAATCTTGCGATTTCAATGGGGACCAAAGGGGCAAGCTTTGGTGCATAGCCCTGCTCTTGCTGCCATGCCATCACTTTTGCTGCCTTTGGCTTGGGCCGAGGTTTTTCCAATTTTTGTTTCCCTCTGCATGCCATGTCACATCCCTCTTCCCCTCTGTGTCCTCTCTTCCTCCGTGATTTTTTCCCTGATTTTGCAGCATTTCTCAGCTTAATTTTGGCATGTTTTGCTCCTTTCCACTGCAATTCTTTTGCTCCCAGACCGATTTCTGGTGCTCACTGCGTTTCCCAATTTCCCATTTTTGGCTGTTTTCTCAAGGGCATTTCACTTGCTCATATCTCCTTTCCAGAGTCTTAGGGAGCCTTTCTTTTCGGATCCGCAAGATTTCGTTTCCCTTCCCGAAAGGAAACTAAGTTTCCTTTCGGGAAGGGAAACGAAATCTTGCGATTTCAATGGGGACCAAAGGGGCAAGCTTTGGTGCATAGCCCTGCTCTTGCTGCCATGCCATCACTTTTGCTGCCTTTGGCTTGGGCCGAGGTTTTTCCAATTTTTGTTTCCCTCTGCATGCCATGTCACATCCCTCTTCCCCTCTGTGTCCTCTCTTCCTCCGTGATTTTTTCCCTGATTTTGCAGCATTTCTCAGCTTAATTTTGGCACGTTTTGCTCCTTTCCACTGCAATTCTTTTGCTCCCAGACCGATTTCTGGTGCTCACTGCGTTTCCCAATTTCCCATTTTTGGCTTTTTTTCTCAAGGGCATTTCACTTGCTCATATCTCCTTTCCAGAGTCTTAGGGAGCCTTTCTTTTCGGATCCGCAAGATTTCGTTTCCCTTCCCGAAAGGAAACTAAGTTTCCTTTCGGGAAGGGAAACGAAATCTTGCGATTTCAATGGGGACCAAAGGGGCAAGCTTTGGTGCATAGCCCTGCTCTTGCTGCCATGCCATCACTTTTGCTGCCTTTGGCTTGGGCCGAGGTTTTTCCAATTTTTGTTTCCCTCTGCATGCCATGTCACATCCCTCTTCCCCTCTGTGTCCTCTCTTCCTCCGTGATTTTTTCTCTGATTTTGCAGCATTTCTCAGCTTAATTTTGGCACGTTTTGCTCCTTTCCACTGCAATTCTTTTGCTCCCAGACCGATTTCTGGTGCTCACTGCGTTTCCCAATTTCCCATTTTTGGCTTTTTTTCTCAAGGGCATTTCACTTGCTCATATCTCCTTTCCAGAGTCTTAGGGAGCCTTTCTTTTCGGATCCGCAAGATTTCGTTTCCCTTCCCGAAAGGAAACAAAGTTTCCTTTCGGGAAGGGAAACGAAATCTTGTGATTTCAATGGGGACCAAAGGGGCAAGCTTTGGTGCATAGCCCTGCTCTTGCTGCCATGCCATCACTTTTGCTGCCTTTGGCTTGGGCCGAGGTTTTTCCAATTTTTGTTTCCCTCTGCATGCCATGTCACATCCCTCTTCCCCTCTGTGTCCTCTCTTCCTCCGTGATTTTTTCCCTGATTTTGCAGCATTTCTCAGCTTAATTTTGGCACATTTTGCTCCTTTCCACTGCAATTCTTTTGCTCCCAGACCGATTTCTGGTGCTCACTGCGTTTCCCAATTTCCCATTTTTGGCTTTTTTTCTCAAGGGCATTTCACTTGCTCATATCTCCTTTCCAGAGTCTTAGGGAGCCTTTCTTTTCGGATCCGCAAAGGAAACTAAGTTTCCTTTCGGGAAGGGAAACGAAATCTTGCGATTTCAATGGGGACCAAAGGGGCAAGCTTTGGTGCATAGCCCTGCTCTTGCTGCCATGCCATCACTTTTGCTGCCTTTGGCTTGGGCCGAGGTTTTTCCAATTTTTGTTTCCCTCTGCATGCCATGTCACATCCCTCTTCCCCTCTGTGTCCTCTCTTCCTCCGTGATTTTTTCCCTGATTTTGCAGCATTTCTCAGCTTAATTTTGGCATGTTTTGCTCCTTTCCACTGCAATTCTTTTGCTCCCAGACCGATTTCTGGTGCTCACTGCGTTTCCCAATTTCCCATTTTTGGCTTTTTTTCTCAAGGGCATTTCACTTGCTCATATCTCCTTTCCAGAGTCTTAGGGAGCCTTTCTTTTCGGATCCGCAAGATTTCGTTTCCCTTCCCGAAAGGAAACTAAGTTTCCTTTCGGGAAGGGAAACGAAATCTTGCGATTTCAATGGGGACCAAAGGGGCAAGCTTTGGTGCATAGCCCTGCTCTTGCTGCCATGCCATCACTTTTGCTGCCTTTGGCTTGGGCCGAGGTTTTTCCAATTTTTGTTTCCCTCTGCATGCCATGTCACATCCCTCTTCCCCTCTGTGTCCTCTCTTCCTCCGTGATTTTTTCCCTGATTTTGCAGCATTTCTCAGCTTAATTTTGGCATGTTTTGCTCCTTTCCACTGCAATTCTTTTGCTCCCAGACCGATTTCTGGTGCTCACTGCGTTTCCCAATTTCCCATTTTTGGCTTTTTTTCTCAAGGGCATTTCACTTGCTCATATCTCCTTTCCAGAGTCTTAGGGAGCCTTTCTTTTCGGATCCGCAAAGGAAACAAAGTTTCCTTTCGGGAAGGGAAACGAAATCTTGCGATTTCAATGGGGACCAAAGGGGCAAGCTTTGGTGCATAGCCCTGCTCTTGCTGCCATGCCATCACTTTTGCTGCCTTTGGCTTGGGCCGAGGTTTTTCCAATTTTTGTTTCCCTCTGCATGCCATGTCACATCCCTCTTCCCCTCTGTGTCCTCTCTTCCTCCGTGATTTTTTCCCTGATTTTGCAGCATTTCTCAGCTTAATTTTGGCACGTTTTGCTCCTTTCCACTGCAATTCTTTTGCTCCCAGACCGATTTCTGGTGCTCACTGCGTTTCCCAATTTCCCATTTTTGGCTTTTTTTCTCAAGGGCATTTCACTTGCTCATATCTCCTTTCCAGAGTCTTAGGGAGCCTTTCTTTTCGGATCCGCAAGATTTCGTTTCCCTTCCCGAAAGGAAACTAAGTTTCCTTTCGGGAAGGGAAACGAAATCTTGCGATTTCAATGGGGACCAAAGGGGCAAGCTTTGGTGCATAGCCCTGCTCTTGCTGCCATGCCATCACTTTTGCTGCCTTTGGCTTGGGCCGAGGTTTTTCCAATTTTTGTTTCCCTCTGCATGCCATGTCACATCCCTCTTCCCCTCTGTGTCCTCTCTTCCTCCGTGATTTTTTCCCTGATTTTGCAGCATTTCTCAGCTTAATTTTGGCATGTTTTGCTCCTTTCCACTGCAATTCTTTTGCTCCCAGACCGATTTCTGGTGCTCACTGCGTTTCCCAATTTCCCATTTTTGGCTTTTTTTCTCAAGGGCATTTCACTTGCTCATATCTCCTTTCCAGAGTCTTAGGGAGCCTTTCTTTTCGGATCCGCAAGATTTCGTTTCCCTTCCCGAAAGGAAACTTTGTTTCCTTTCGGGAAGGGAAACGAAATCTTGCGATTTCAATGGGGACCAAAGGGGCAAGCTTTGGTGCATAGCCCTGCTCTTGCTGCCATGCCATCACTTTTGCTGCCTTTGGCTTGGGCCGAGGTTTTTCCAATTTTTGTTTCCCTCTGCATGCCATGTCACATCCCTCTTCCCCTCTGTGTCCTCTCTTCCTCCGTGATTTTTTCCCTGATTTTGCAGCATTTCTCAGCTTAATTTTGGCATGTTTTGCTCCTTTCCACTGCAATTCTTTTGCTCCCAGACCGATTTCTGGTGCTCACTGCGTTTCCCAATTTCCCATTTTTGGCTTTTTTTCTCAAGGGCATTTCACTTGCTCATATCTCCTTTCCAGAGTCTTAGGGAGCTTTTCTTTTCGGATCCGCAAGATTTCGTTTCCCTTCCCGAAAGGAAACTAAGTTTCCTTTCGGGAAGGGAAACGAAATCTTGCGATTTCAATGGGGACCAAAGGGGCAAGCTTTGGTGCATAGCCCTGCTCTTGCTGCCATGCCATCACTTTTGCTGCCTTTGGCTTGGGCCGAGGTTTTTCCAATTTTTGTTTCCCTCTGCATGCCATGTCACATCCCTCTTCCCCTCTGTGTCCTCTCTTCCTCCGTGATTTTTTCCCTGATTTTGCAGCATTTCTCAGCTTAATTTTGGCATGTTTTGCTCCTTTCCACTGCAATTCTTTTGCTCCCAGACCGATTTCTGGTGCTCACTGCGTTTCCCAATTTCCCATTTTTGGCTGTTTTCTCAAGGGCATTTCACTTGCTCATATCTCCTTTCCAGAGTCTTAGGGAGCCTTTCTTTTCGGATCCGCAAGATTTCGTTTCCCTTCCCGAAAGGAAACTTAGTTTCCTTTCGGGAAGGGAAACGAAATCTTGCGATTTCAATGGGGACCAAAGGGGCAAGCTTTGGTGCATAGCCCTGCTCTTGCTGCCATGCCATCACTTTTGCTGCCTTTGGCTTGGGCCGAGGTTTTTCCAATTTTTGTTTCCCTCTGCATGCCATGTCACATCCCTCTTCCCCTTTGTGTCCTCTCTTCCTCCGTGATTTTTTCCCTGATTTTGCAGCATTTCTCAGCTTAATTTTGGCACGTTTTGCTCCTTTCCACTGCAATTCTTTTGCTCCCAGACCGATTTCTGGTGCTCACTGCGTTTCCCAATTTCCCATTTTTGGCTTTTTTTCTCAAGGGCATTTCACTTGCTCATATCTCCTTTCCAGAGTCTTAGGGAGCCTTTCTTTTCGGATCCGCAAGATTTCGTTTCCCTTCCCGAAAGGAAACTAAGTTTCCTTTCGGGAAGGGAAACGAAATCTTGCGATTTCAATGGGGACCAAAGGGGCAAGCTTTGGTGCATAGCCCTGCTCTTGCTGCCATGCCATCACTTTTGCTGCCTTTGGCTTGGGCCGAGGTTTTTCCAATTTTTGTTTCCCTCTGCATGCCATGTCACATCCCTCTTCCCCTCTGTGTCCTCTCTTCCTCCGTGATTTTTTCCCTGATTTTGCAGCATTTCTCAGCTTAATTTTGGCATGTTTTGCTCCTTTCCACTGCAATTCTTTTGCTCCCAGACCGATTTCTGGTGCTCACTGCGTTTCCCAATTTCCCATTTTTGGCTTTTTTTCTCAAGGGCATTTCACTTGCTCATATCTCCTTTCCAGAGTCTTAGGGAGCTTTTTTTTTCCGATCCGCAAGATTTCGTTTCCCTTCCCGAAAGGAAACTAAGTTTCCTTTCGGGAAGGGAAACGAAATCTTGCGATTTCAATGGGGACCAAAGGGGCAAGCTTTGGTGCATAGCCCTGCTCTTGCTGCCATGCCATCACTTTTGCTGCCTTTGGCTTGGGCCGAGGTTTTTCCAATTTTTGTTTCCCTCTGCATGCCATGTCACATCCCTCTTCCCCTCTGTGTCCTCTCTTCCTCCGTGATTTTTTCCCTGATTTTGCAGCATTTCTCAGCTTAATTTTGGCACGTTTTGCTCCTTTCCACTGCAATTCTTTTGCTCCCAGACCGATTTCTGGTGCTCACTGCGTTTCCCAATTTCCCATTTTTGGCTTTTTTTCTCAAGGGCATTTCACTTGCTCATATCTCCTTTCCAGAGTCTTAGGGAGCTTTTCTTTTCGGATCCGCAAGATTTCGTTTCCCTTCCCGAAAGGAAACTAAGTTTCCTTTCGGGAAGGGAAACGAAATCTTGCGATTTCAATGGGGACCAAAGGGGCAAGCTTTGGTGCATAGCCCTGCTCTTGCTGCCATGCCATCACTTTTGCTGCCTTTGGCTTGGGCCGAGGTTTTTCCAATTTTTGTTTCCCTCTGCATGCCATGTCACATCCCTCTTCCCCTCTGTGTCCTCTCTTCCTCCGTGATTTTTTCCCTGATTTTGCAGCATTTCTCAGCTTAATTTTGGCATGTTTTGCTCCTTTCCACTGCAATTCTTTTGCTCCCAGACCGATTTCTGGTGCTCACTGCGTTTCCCAATTTCCCATTTTTGGCTTTTTTTCTCAAGGGCATTTCACTTGCTCATATCTCCTTTCCAGAGTCTTAGGGAGCCTTTCTTTTCGGATCCGCAAAGGAAACAAAGTTTCCTTTCGGGAAGGGAAACGAAATCTTGCGATTTCAATGGGGACCAAAGGGGCAAGCTTTGGTGCATAGCCCTGCTCTTGCTGCCATGCCATCACTTTTGCTGCCTTTGGCTTGGGCCGAGGTTTTTCCAATTTTTGTTTCCCTCTGCATGCCATGTCACATCCCTCTTCCCCTCTGTGTCCTCTCTTCCTCCGTGATTTTTTCCCTGATTTTGCAGCATTTCTCAGCTTAATTTTGGCACGTTTTGCTCCTTTCCACTGCAATTCTTTTGCTCCCAGACCGATTTCTGGTGCTCACTGCGTTTCCCAATTTCCCATTTTTGGCTTTTTTTCTCAAGGGCATTTCACTTGCTCATATCTCCTTTCCAGAGTCTTAGGGAGCCTTTCTTTTCGGATCCGCAAGATTTCGTTTCCCTTCCCGAAAGGAAACTAAGTTTCCTTTCGGGAAGGGAAACGAAATCTTGCGATTTCAATGGGGACCAAAGGGGCAAGCTTTGGTGCATAGCCCTGCTCTTGCTGCCATGCCATCACTTTTGCTGCCTTTGGCTTGGGCCGAGGTTTTTCCAATTTTTGTTTCCCTCTGCATGCCATGTCACATCCCTCTTCCCCTCTGTGTCCTCTCTTCCTCCGTGATTTTTTCCCTGATTTTGCAGCATTTCTCAGCTTAATTTTGGCATGTTTTGCTCCTTTCCACTGCAATTCTTTTGCTCCCAGACCGATTTCTGGTGCTCACTGCGTTTCCCAATTTCCCATTTTTGGCTTTTTTTCTCAAGGGCATTTCACTTGCTCATATCTCCTTTCCAGAGTCTTAGGGAGCCTTTCTTTTCGGATCCGCAAGATTTCGTTTCCCTTCCCGAAAGGAAACTTTGTTTCCTTTCGGGAAGGGAAACGAAATCTTGCGATTTCAATGGGGACCAAAGGGGCAAGCTTTGGTGCATAGCCCTGCTCTTGCTGCCATGCCATCACTTTTGCTGCCTTTGGCTTGGGCCGAGGTTTTTCCAATTTTTGTTTCCCTCTGCATGCCATGTCACATCCCTCTTCCCCTCTGTGTCCTCTCTTCCTCCGTGATTTTTTCCCTGATTTTGCAGCATTTCTCAGCTTAATTTTGGCATGTTTTGCTCCTTTCCACTGCAATTCTTTTGCTCCCAGACCGATTTCTGGTGCTCACTGCGTTTCCCAATTTCCCATTTTTGGCTTTTTTTCTCAAGGGCATTTCACTTGCTCATATCTCCTTTCCAGAGTCTTAGGGAGCTTTTCTTTTCGGATCCGCAAGATTTCGTTTCCCTTCCCGAAAGGAAACTAAGTTTCCTTTCGGGAAGGGAAACGAAATCTTGCGATTTCAATGGGGACCAAAGGGGCAAGCTTTGGTGCATAGCCCTGCTCTTGCTGCCATGCCATCACTTTTGCTGCCTTTGGCTTGGGCCGAGGTTTTTCCAATTTTTGTTTCCCTCTGCATGCCATGTCACATCCCTCTTCCCCTCTGTGTCCTCTCTTCCTCCGTGATTTTTTCCCTGATTTTGCAGCATTTCTCAGCTTAATTTTGGCATGTTTTGCTCCTTTCCACTGCAATTCTTTTGCTCCCAGACCGATTTCTGGTGCTCACTGCGTTTCCCAATTTCCCATTTTTGGCTGTTTTCTCAAGGGCATTTCACTTGCTCATATCTCCTTTCCAGAGTCTTAGGGAGCCTTTCTTTTCGGATCCGCAAGATTTCGTTTCCCTTCCCGAAAGGAAACTTAGTTTCCTTTCGGGAAGGGAAACGAAATCTTGCGATTTCAATGGGGACCAAAGGGGCAAGCTTTGGTGCATAGCCCTGCTCTTGCTGCCATGCCATCACTTTTGCTGCCTTTGGCTTGGGCCGAGGTTTTTCCAATTTTTGTTTCCCTCTGCATGCCATGTCACATCCCTCTTCCCCTTTGTGTCCTCTCTTCCTCCGTGATTTTTTCCCTGATTTTGCAGCATTTCTCAGCTTAATTTTGGCACGTTTTGCTCCTTTCCACTGCAATTCTTTTGCTCCCAGACCGATTTCTGGTGCTCACTGCGTTTCCCAATTTCCCATTTTTGGCTTTTTTTCTCAAGGGCATTTCACTTGCTCATATCTCCTTTCCAGAGTCTTAGGGAGCCTTTCTTTTCGGATCCGCAAGATTTCGTTTCCCTTCCCGAAAGGAAACTAAGTTTCCTTTCGGGAAGGGAAACGAAATCTTGCGATTTCAATGGGGACCAAAGGGGCAAGCTTTGGTGCATAGCCCTGCTCTTGCTGCCATGCCATCACTTTTGCTGCCTTTGGCTTGGGCCGAGGTTTTTCCAATTTTTGTTTCCCTCTGCATGCCATGTCACATCCCTCTTCCCCTCTGTGTCCTCTCTTCCTCCGTGATTTTTTCCCTGATTTTGCAGCATTTCTCAGCTTAATTTTGGCATGTTTTGCTCCTTTCCACTGCAATTCTTTTGCTCCCAGACCGATTTCTGGTGCTCACTGCGTTTCCCAATTTCCCATTTTTGGCTTTTTTTCTCAAGGGCATTTCACTTGCTCATATCTCCTTTCCAGAGTCTTAGGGAGCTTTTTTTTTCCGATCCGCAAGATTTCGTTTCCCTTCCCGAAAGGAAACTAAGTTTCCTTTCGGGAAGGGAAACGAAATCTTGCGATTTCAATGGGGACCAAAGGGGCAAGCTTTGGTGCATAGCCCTGCTCTTGCTGCCATGCCATCACTTTTGCTGCCTTTGGCTTGGGCCGAGGTTTTTCCAATTTTTGTTTCCCTCTGCATGCCATGTCACATCCCTCTTCCCCTCTGTGTCCTCTCTTCCTCCGTGATTTTTTCCCTGATTTTGCAGCATTTCTCAGCTTAATTTTGGCATGTTTTGCTCCTTTCCACTGCAATTCTTTTGCTCCCAGACCGATTTCTGGTGCTCACTGCGTTTCCCAATTTCCCATTTTTGGCTGTTTTCTCAAGGGCATTTCACTTGCTCATATCTCCTTTCCAGAGTCTTAGGGAGCCTTTCTTTTCGGATCCGCAAGATTTCGTTTCCCTTCCCGAAAGGAAACTTAGTTTCCTTTCGGGAAGGGAAACGAAATCTTGCGATTTCAATGGGGACCAAAGGGGCAAGCTTTGGTGCATAGCCCTGCTCTTGCTGCCATGCCATCACTTTTGCTGCCTTTGGCTTGGGCCGAGGTTTTTCCAATTTTTGTTTCCCTCTGCATGCCATGTCACATCCCTCTTCCCCTCTGTGTCCTCTCTTCCTCTGTGATTTTTTCCCCGATTTTGCAGCATTTCTCAGCTTAATTTTGGCATGTTTTGCTCCTTTCCACTGCAATTCTTTTGCTCCCAGACCGATTTCTGATGCTCACTGCGTTTCCCAATTTCCCATTTTTGGCTTTTTTTCTCAAGGGCATTTCACTTGCTCATATCTCCTTTCCAGAGTCTTAGGGAGCCTTTCTTTTCGGATCCGCAAGATTTCGTTTCCCTTCCCGAAAGGAAACTAAGTTTCCTTTCGGGAAGGGAAACGAAATCTTGCGATTTCAATGGGGACCAAAGGGGCAAGCTTTGGTGCATAGCCCTGCTCTTGCTGCCATGCCATCACTTTTGCTGCCTTTGGCTTGGGCCGAGGTTTTTCCAATTTTTGTTTCCCTCTGCATGCCATGTCACATCCCTCTTCCCCTCTGTGTCCTCTCTTCCTCCGTGATTTTTTCCCTGATTTTGCAGCATTTCTCAGCTTAATTTTGGCATGTTTTGCTCCTTTCCACTGCAATTCTTTTGCTCCCAGACCGATTTCTGGTGCTCACTGCGTTTCCCAATTTCCCATTTTTGGCTTTTTTTCTCAAGGGCATTTCACTTGCTCATATCTCCTTTCCAGAGTCTTAGGGAGCTTTTCTTTTCGGATCCGCAAGATTTCGTTTCCCTTCCCGAAAGGAAACTAAGTTTCCTTTCGGGAAGGGAAACGAAATCTTGCGATTTCAATGGGGACCAAAGGGGCAAGCTTTGGTGCATAGCCCTGCTCTTGCTGCCATGCCATCACTTTTGCTGCCTTTGGCTTGGGCCGAGGTTTTTCCAATTTTTGTTTCCCTCTGCATGCCATGTCACATCCCTCTTCCCCTCTGTGTCCTCTCTTCCTCCGTGATTTTTTCCCTGATTTTGCAGCATTTCTCAGCTTAATTTTGGCATGTTTTGCTCCTTTCCACTGCAATTCTTTTGCTCCCAGACCGATTTCTGGTGCTCACTGCGTTTCCCAATTTCCCATTTTTGGCTGTTTTCTCAAGGGCATTTCACTTGCTCATATCTCCTTTCCAGAGTCTTAGGGAGCCTTTCTTTTCGGATCCGCAAGATTTCGTTTCCCTTCCCGAAAGGAAACTTAGTTTCCTTTCGGGAAGGGAAACGAAATCTTGCGATTTCAATGGGGACCAAAGGGGCAAGCTTTGGTGCATAGCCCTGCTCTTGCTGCCATGCCATCACTTTTGCTGCCTTTGGCTTGGGCCGAGGTTTTTCCAATTTTTGTTTCCCTCTGCATGCCATGTCACATCCCTCTTCCCCTCTGTGTCCTCTCTTCCTCTGTGATTTTTTCCCCGATTTTGCAGCATTTCTCAGCTTAATTTTGGCATGTTTTGCTCCTTTCCACTGCAATTCTTTTGCTCCCAGACCGATTTCTGATGCTCACTGCGTTTCCCAATTTCCCATTTTTGGCTTTTTTTCTCAAGGGCATTTCACTTGCTCATATCTCCTTTCCAGAGTCTTAGGGAGCCTTTCTTTTCGGATCCGCAAGATTTCGTTTCCCTTCCCGAAAGGAAACAAAGTTTCCTTTCGAGAAGGGAAACGAAATCTTGCGATTTCAATGGGGACCAAAGGGGCAAGCTTTGGTGCATAGCCCTGCTCTTGCTGCCATGCCATCACTTTTGCTGCCTTTGGCTTGGGCCGAGGTTTTTCCAATTTTTGTTTCCCTCTGCATGCCATGTCACATCCCTCTTCCCCTCTGTGTCCTCTCTTCCTCCGTGATTTTTTCCCTGATTTTGCAGCATTTCTCAGCTTAATTTTGGCATGTTTTGCTCCTTTCCACTGCAATTCTTTTGCTCCCAGACCGATTTCTGGTGCTCACTGCGTTTCCCAATTTCCCATTTTTGGCTTTTTTTCTCAAGGGCATTTCACTTGCTCATATCTCCTTTCCAGAGTCTTAGGGAGCCTTTCTTTTCGGATCCGCAAGATTTCGTTTCCCTTCCCGAAAGGAAACTAAGTTTCCTTTCGGGAAGGGAAACGAAATCTTGCGATTTCAATGGGGACCAAAGGGGCAAGCTTTGGTGCATAGCCCTGCTCTTGCTGCCATGCCATCACTTTTGCTGCCTTTGGCTTGGGCCGAGGTTTTTCCAATTTTTGTTTCCCTCTGCATGCCATGTCACATCCCTCTTCCCCTCTGTGTCCTCTCTTCCTCCGTGATTTTTTCCCTGATTTTGCAGCATTTCTCAGCTTAATTTTGGCATGTTTTGCTCCTTTCCACTGCAATTCTTTTGCTCCCAGACCGATTTCTGGTGCTCACTGCGTTTCCCAATTTCCCATTTTTGGCTGTTTTCTCAAGGGCATTTCACTTGCTCATATCTCCTTTCCAGAGTCTTAGGGAGCCTTTCTTTTCGGATCCGCAAGATTTCGTTTCCCTTCCCGAAAGGAAACTTAGTTTCCTTTCGGGAAGGGAAACGAAATCTTGCGATTTCAATGGGGACCAAAGGGGCAAGCTTTGGTGCATAGCCCTGCTCTTGCTGCCATGCCATCACTTTTGCTGCCTTTGGCTTGGGCCGAGGTTTTTCCAATTTTTGTTTCCCTCTGCATGCCATGTCACATCCCTCTTCCCCTTTGTGTCCTCTCTTCCTCCGTGATTTTTTCCCTGATTTTGCAGCATTTCTCAGCTTAATTTTGGCACGTTTTGCTCCTTTCCACTGCAATTCTTTTCCTCCCAGACCGATTTCTGGTGCTCACTGCGTTTCCCAATTTCCCATTTTTGGCTTTTTTTTCTCAAGGGCATTTCACTTGCTCATATCTCCTTTCCAGAGTCTTAGGGAGCCTTTCTTTTCGGATCCGCAAGATTTCGTTTCCCTTCCCGAAAGGAAACTAAGTTTCCTTTCGGGAAGGGAAACGAAATCTTGCGATTTCAATGGGGACCAAAGGGGCAAGCTTTGGTGCATAGCCCTGCTCTTGCTGCCATGCCATCACTTTTGCTGCCTTTGGCTTGGGCCGAGGTTTTTCCAATTTTTGTTTCCCTCTGCATGCCATTTCACATCCCTCTTCCCCTCTGTGTCCTCTCTTCCTCCGTGATTTTTTCCCTGATTTTGCAGCATTTCTCAGCTTAATTTTGGCATGTTTTGCTCCTTTCCACTGCAATTCTTTTGCTCCCAGACCGATTTCTGGTGCTCACTGCGTTTCCCAATTTCCCATTTTTGGCTGTTTTCTCAAGGGCATTTCACTTGCTCATATCTCCTTTCCAGAGTCTTAGGGAGCCTTTCTTTTCGGATCCGCAAAGGAAACTAAGTTTCCTTTCGGGAAGGGAAACGAAATCTTGCGATTTCAATGGGGACCAAAGGGGCAAGCTTTGGTGCATAGCCCTGCTCTTGCTGCCATGCCATCACTTTTGCTGCCTTTGGCTTGGGCCGAGGTTTGTCCAATTTTTGTTTCCCTCTGCATGCCATGTCACATCCCTCTTCCCTTCTGTGTCCTCTCTTCCTCCGTGATTTTTTCCCTGATTTTGCAGCATTTCTCAGCTTAATTTTGGCATGTTTTGCTCCTTTCCACTGCAATTCTTTTGCTCCCAGACCGATTTCTGGTGCTCACTGCGTTTCCCAATTTCCCATTTTTGGCTTTTTTTCTCAAGGGCATTTCACTTGCTCATATCTCCTTTCCAGAGTCTTAGGGAGCTTTTCTTTTAGGATCCGCAAGATTTCGTTTCCCTTCCCGAAAGGAAACTAAGTTTCCTTTCGGGAAGGGAAACGAAATCTTGCGATTTCAATGGGGACCAAAGGGGCAAGCTTTGGTGCATAGCCCTGCTCTTGCTGCCATGCCATCACTTTTGCTGCCTTTGGCTTGGGCCGAGGTTTTTCCAATTTTTGTTTCCCTCTGCATGCCATGTCACATCCCTCTTCCCCTCTGTGTCCTCTCTTCCTCCGTGATTTTTTCCCTGATTTTGCAGCATTTCTCAGCTTAATTTTGGCATGTTTTGCTCCTTTCCACTGCAATTCTTTTGCTCCCAGACCGATTTCTGGTGCTCACTGCGTTTCCCAATTTCCCATTTTTGGCTTTTTTTCTCAAGGGCATTTCACTTGCTCATATCTCCTTTCCAGAGTCTTAGGGAGCTTTTCTTTTCGGATCCGCAAGATTTCGTTTCCCTTCCCGAAAGGAAACTAAGTTTCCTTTCGGGAAGGGAAACGAAATCTTGCGATTTCAATGGGGACCAAAGGGGCAAGCTTTGGTGCATAGCCCTGCTCTTGCTGCCATGCCATCACTTTTGCTGCCTTTGGCTTGGGCCGAGGTTTTTCCAATTTTTGTTTCCCTCTGCATGCCATGTCACATCCCTCTTCCCCTCTGTGTCCTCTCTTCCTCCGTGATTTTTTCCCTGATTTTGCAGCATTTCTCAGCTTAATTTTGGCATGTTTTGCTCCTTTCCACTGCAATTCTTTTGCTCCCAGACCGATTTCTGGTGCTCACTGCGTTTCCCAATTTCCCATTTTTGGCTGTTTTCTCAAGGGCATTTCACTTGCTCATATCTCCTTTCCAGAGTCTTAGGGAGCCTTTCTTTTCGGATCCGCAAGATTTCGTTTCCCTTCCCGAAAGGAAACTAAGTTTCCTTTCGGGAAGGGAAACGAAATCTTGCGATTTCAATGGGGACCAAAGGGGCAAGCTTTGGTGCATAGCCCTGCTCTTGCTGCCATGCCATCACTTTTGCTGCCTTTGGCTTGGGCCGAGGTTTTTCCAATTTTTGTTTCCCTCTGCATGCCATGTCACATCCCTCTTCCCCTCTGTGTCCTCTCTTCCTCCGTGATTTTTTCCCTGATTTTGCAGCATTTCTCAGCTTAATTTTGGCACGTTTTGCTCCTTTCCACTGCAATTCTTTTGCTCCCAGACCGATTTCTGGTGCTCACTGCGTTTCCCAATTTCCCATTTTTGGCTTTTTTTCTCAAGGGCATTTCACTTGCTCATATCTCCTTTCCAGAGTCTTAGGGAGCCTTTCTTTTCGGATCCGCAAGATTTCGTTTCCCTTCCCGAAAGGAAACTAAGTTTCCTTTCGGGAAGGGAAACGAAATCTTGCGATTTCAATGGGGACCAAAGGGGCAAGCTTTGGTGCATAGCCCTGCTCTTGCTGCCATGCCATCACTTTTGCTGCCTTTGGCTTGGGCCGAGGTTTTTCCAATTTTTGTTTCCCTCTGCATGCCATGTCACATCCCTCTTCCCCTCTGTGTCCTCTCTTCCTCCGTGATTTTTTCTCTGATTTTGCAGCATTTCTCAGCTTAATTTTGGCACGTTTTGCTCCTTTCCACTGCAATTCTTTTGCTCCCAGACCGATTTCTGGTGCTCACTGCGTTTCCCAATTTCCCATTTTTGGCTTTTTTTCTCAAGGGCATTTCACTTGCTCATATCTCCTTTCCAGAGTCTTAGGGAGCCTTTCTTTTCGGATCCGCAAGATTTCGTTTCCCTTCCCGAAAGGAAACAAAGTTTCCTTTCGGGAAGGGAAACGAAATCTTGTGATTTCAATGGGGACCAAAGGGGCAAGCTTTGGTGCATAGCCCTGCTCTTGCTGCCATGCCATCACTTTTGCTGCCTTTGGCTTGGGCCGAGGTTTTTCCAATTTTTGTTTCCCTCTGCATGCCATGTCACATCCCTCTTCCCCTCTGTGTCCTCTCTTCCTCCGTGATTTTTTCCCTGATTTTGCAGCATTTCTCAGCTTAATTTTGGCACATTTTGCTCCTTTCCACTGCAATTCTTTTGCTCCCAGACCGATTTCTGGTGCTCACTGCGTTTCCCAATTTCCCATTTTTGGCTTTTTTTCTCAAGGGCATTTCACTTGCTCATATCTCCTTTCCAGAGTCTTAGGGAGCCTTTCTTTTCGGATCCGCAAAGGAAACTAAGTTTCCTTTCGGGAAGGGAAACGAAATCTTGCGATTTCAATGGGGACCAAAGGGGCAAGCTTTGGTGCATAGCCCTGCTCTTGCTGCCATGCCATCACTTTTGCTGCCTTTGGCTTGGGCCGAGGTTTTTCCAATTTTTGTTTCCCTCTGCATGCCATGTCACATCCCTCTTCCCCTCTGTGTCCTCTCTTCCTCCGTGATTTTTTCCCCGATTTTGCAGCATTTCTCAGCTTAATTTTGGCATGTTTTGCTCCTTTCCACTGCAATTCTTTTGCTCCCAGACCGATTTCTGATGCTCACTGCGTTTCCCAATTTCCCATTTTTGGCTTTTTTTCTCAAGGGCATTTCACTTGCTCATATCTCCTTTCCAGAGTCTTAGGGAGCCTTTCTTTTCGGATCCGCAAGATTTCGTTTCCCTTCCCGAAAGGAAACTAAGTTTCCTTTCGGGAAGGGAAACGAAATCTTGCGATTTCAATGGGGACCAAAGGGGCAAGCTTTGGTGCATAGCCCTGCTCTTGCTGCCATGCCATCACTTTTGCTGCCTTTGGCTTGGGCCGAGGTTTTTCCAATTTTTGTTTCCCTCTGCATGCCATGTCACATCCCTCTTCCCCTCTGTGTCCTCTCTTCCTCCGTGATTTTTTCCCTGATTTTGCAGCATTTCTCAGCTTAATTTTGGCATGTTTTGCTCCTTTCCACTGCAATTCTTTTGCTCCCAGACCGATTTCTGGTGCTCACTGCGTTTCCCAATTTCCCATTTTTGGCTGTTTTCTCAAGGGCATTTCACTTGCTCATATCTCCTTTCCAGAGTCTTAGGGAGCCTTTCTTTTCGGATCCGCAAGATTTCGTTTCCCTTCCCGAAAGGAAACTTAGTTTCCTTTCGGGAAGGGAAACGAAATCTTGCGATTTCAATGGGGACCAAAGGGGCAAGCTTTGGTGCATAGCCCTGCTCTTGCTGCCATGCCATCACTTTTGCTGCCTTTGGCTTGGGCCGAGGTTTTTCCAATTTTTGTTTCCCTCTGCATGCCATGTCACATCCCTCTTCCCCTCTGTGTCCTCTCTTCCTCTGTGATTTTTTCCCCGATTTTGCAGCATTTCTCAGCTTAATTTTGGCATGTTTTGCTCCTTTCCACTGCAATTCTTTTGCTCCCAGACCGATTTCTGATGCTCACTGCGTTTCCCAATTTCCCATTTTTGGCTTTTTTTCTCAAGGGCATTTCACTTGCTCATATCTCCTTTCCAGAGTCTTAGGGAGCCTTTCTTTTCGGATCCGCAAGATTTCGTTTCCCTTCCCGAAAGGAAACTAAGTTTCCTTTCGGGAAGGGAAACGAAATCTTGCGATTTCAATGGGGACCAAAGGGGCAAGCTTTGGTGCATAGCCCTGCTCTTGCTGCCATGCCATCACTTTTGCTGCCTTTGGCTTGGGCCGAGGTTTTTCCAATTTTTGTTTCCCTCTGCATGCCATGTCACATCCCTCTTCCCCTCTGTGTCCTCTCTTCCTCCGTGATTTTTTCCCTGATTTTGCAGCATTTCTCAGCTTAATTTTGGCATGTTTTGCTCCTTTCCACTGCAATTCTTTTGCTCCCAGACCGATTTCTGGTGCTCACTGCGTTTCCCAATTTCCCATTTTTGGCTTTTTTTCTCAAGGGCATTTCACTTGCTCATATCTCCTTTCCAGAGTCTTAGGGAGCTTTTCTTTTCGGATCCGCAAGATTTCGTTTCCCTTCCCGAAAGGAAACTAAGTTTCCTTTCGGGAAGGGAAACGAAATCTTGCGATTTCAATGGGGACCAAAGGGGCAAGCTTTGGTGCATAGCCCTGCTCTTGCTGCCATGCCATCACTTTTGCTGCCTTTGGCTTGGGCCGAGGTTTTTCCAATTTTTGTTTCCCTCTGCATGCCATGTCACATCCCTCTTCCCCTCTGTGTCCTCTCTTCCTCCGTGATTTTTTCCCTGATTTTGCAGCATTTCTCAGCTTAATTTTGGCATGTTTTGCTCCTTTCCACTGCAATTCTTTTGCTCCCAGACCGATTTCTGGTGCTCACTGCGTTTCCCAATTTCCCATTTTTGGCTGTTTTCTCAAGGGCATTTCACTTGCTCATATCTCCTTTCCAGAGTCTTAGGGAGCCTTTCTTTTCGGATCCGCAAGATTTCGTTTCCCTTCCCGAAAGGAAACTTAGTTTCCTTTCGGGAAGGGAAACGAAATCTTGCGATTTCAATGGGGACCAAAGGGGCAAGCTTTGGTGCATAGCCCTGCTCTTGCTGCCATGCCATCACTTTTGCTGCCTTTGGCTTGGGCCGAGGTTTTTCCAATTTTTGTTTCCCTCTGCATGCCATGTCACATCCCTCTTCCCCTCTGTGTCCTCTCTTCCTCTGTGATTTTTTCCCCGATTTTGCAGCATTTCTCAGCTTAATTTTGGCATGTTTTGCTCCTTTCCACTGCAATTCTTTTGCTCCCAGACCGATTTCTGATGCTCACTGCGTTTCCCAATTTCCCATTTTTGGCTTTTTTTCTCAAGGGCATTTCACTTGCTCATATCTCCTTTCCAGAGTCTTAGGGAGCCTTTCTTTTCGGATCCGCAAGATTTCGTTTCCCTTCCCGAAAGGAAACTAAGTTTCCTTTCGGGAAGGGAAACGAAATCTTGCGATTTCAATGGGGACCAAAGGGGCAAGCTTTGGTGCATAGCCCTGCTCTTGCTGCCATGCCATCACTTTTGCTGCCTTTGGCTTGGGCCGAGGTTTTTCCAATTTTTGTTTCCCTCTGCATGCCATGTCACATCCCTCTTCCCCTCTGTGTCCTCTCTTCCTCCGTGATTTTTTCCCTGATTTTGCAGCATTTCTCAGCTTAATTTTGGCATGTTTTGCTCCTTTCCACTGCAATTCTTTTGCTCCCAGACCGATTTCTGGTGCTCACTGCGTTTCCCAATTTCCCATTTTTGGCTTTTTTTCTCAAGGGCATTTCACTTGCTCATATCTCCTTTCCAGAGTCTTAGGGAGCCTTTCTTTTCGGATCCGCAAGATTTCGTTTCCCTTCCCGAAAGGAAACAAAGTTTCCTTTCGAGAAGGGAAACGAAATCTTGCGATTTCAATGGGGACCAAAGGGGCAAGCTTTGGTGCATAGCCCTGCTCTTGCTGCCATGCCATCACTTTTGCTGCCTTTGGCTTGGGCCGAGGTTTTTCCAATTTTTGTTTCCCTCTGCATGCCATGTCACATCCCTCTTCCCCTCTGTGTCCTCTCTTCCTCCGTGATTTTTTCCCTGATTTTGCAGCATTTCTCAGCTTAATTTTGGCATGTTTTGCTCCTTTCCACTGCAATTCTTTTGCTCCCAGACCGATTTCTGGTGCTCACTGCGTTTCCCAATTTCCCATTTTTGGCTTTTTTTCTCAAGGGCATTTCACTTGCTCATATCTCCTTTCCAGAGTCTTAGGGAGCCTTTCTTTTCGGATCCGCAAGATTTCGTTTCCCTTCCCGAAAGGAAACTAAGTTTCCTTTCGGGAAGGGAAACGAAATCTTGCGATTTCAATGGGGACCAAAGGGGCAAGCTTTGGTGCATAGCCCTGCTCTTGCTGCCATGCCATCACTTTTGCTGCCTTTGGCTTGGGCCGAGGTTTTTCCAATTTTTGTTTCCCTCTGCATGCCATGTCACATCCCTCTTCCCCTCTGTGTCCTCTCTTCCTCCGTGATTTTTTTCCCTGATTTTGCAGCATTTCTCAGCTTAATTTTGGCATGTTTTGCTCCTTTCCACTGCAATTCTTTTGCTCCCAGACCGATTTCTGGTGCTCACTGCGTTTCCCAATTTCCCATTTTTGGCTGTTTTCTCAAGGGCATTTCACTTGCTCATATCTCCTTTCCAGAGTCTTAGGGAGCCTTTCTTTTCGGATCCGCAAGATTTCGTTTCCCTTCCCGAAAGGAAACTTAGTTTCCTTTCGGGAAGGGAAACGAAATCTTGCGATTTCAATGGGGACCAAAGGGGCAAGCTTTGGTGCATAGCCCTGCTCTTGCTGCCATGCCATCACTTTTGCTGCCTTTGGCTTGGGCCGAGGTTTTTCCAATTTTTGTTTCCCTCTGCATGCCATGTCACATCCCTCTTCCCCTTTGTGTCCTCTCTTCCTCCGTGATTTTTTCCCTGATTTTGCAGCATTTCTCAGCTTAATTTTGGCACGTTTTGCTCCTTTCCACTGCAATTCTTTTCCTCCCAGACCGATTTCTGGTGCTCACTGCGTTTCCCAATTTCCCATTTTTGGCTTTTTTTTCTCAAGGGCATTTCACTTGCTCATATCTCCTTTCCAGAGTCTTAGGGAGCCTTTCTTTTCGGATCCGCAAGATTTCGTTTCCCTTCCCGAAAGGAAACTAAGTTTCCTTTCGGGAAGGGAAACGAAATCTTGCGATTTCAATGGGGACCAAAGGGGCAAGCTTTGGTGCATAGCCCTGCTCTTGCTGCCATGCCATCACTTTTGCTGCCTTTGGCTTGGGCCGAGGTTTTTCCAATTTTTGTTTCCCTCTGCATGCCATGTCACATCCCTCTTCCCCTCTGTGTCCTCTCTTCCTCCGTGATTTTTTCCCTGATTTTGCAGCATTTCTCAGCTTAATTTTGGCATGTTTTGCTCCTTTCCACTGCAATTCTTTTGCTCCCAGACCGATTTCTGGTGCTCACTGCGTTTCCCAATTTCCCATTTTTGGCTTTTTTTCTCAAGGGCATTTCACTTGCTCATATCTCCTTTCCAGAGTCTTAGGGAGCCTTTCTTTTCGGATCCGCAAAGGAAACTAAGTTTCCTTTCGGGAAGGGAAACGAAATCTTGCGATTTCAATGGGGACCAAAGGGGCAAGCTTTGGTGCATAGCCCTGCTCTTGCTGCCATGCCATCACTTTTGCTGCCTTTGGCTTGGGCCGAGGTTTGTCCAATTTTTGTTTCCCTCTGCATGCCATGTCACATCCCTCTTCCCTTCTGTGTCCTCTCTTCCTCCGTGATTTTTTCCCTGATTTTGCAGCATTTCTCAGCTTAATTTTGGCATGTTTTGCTCCTTTCCACTGCAATTCTTTTGCTCCCAGACCGATTTCTGGTGCTCACTGCGTTTCCCAATTTCCCATTTTTGGCTTTTTTTCTCAAGGGCATTTCACTTGCTCATATCTCCTTTCCAGAGTCTTAGGGAGCTTTTCTTTTCGGATCCGCAAGATTTCGTTTCCCTTCCCGAAAGGAAACTAAGTTTCCTTTCGGGAAGGGAAACGAAATCTTGCGATTTCAATGGGGACCAAAGGGGCAAGCTTTGGTGCATAGCCCTGCTCTTGCTGCCATGCCATCACTTTTGCTGCCTTTGGCTTGGGCCGAGGTTTTTCCAATTTTTGTTTCCCTCTGCATGCCATGTCACATCCCTCTTCCCCTCTGTGTCCTCTCTTCCTCCGTGATTTTTTCCCTGATTTTGCAGCATTTCTCAGCTTAATTTTGGCATGTTTTGCTCCTTTCCACTGCAATTCTTTTGCTCCCAGACCGATTTCTGGTGCTCACTGCGTTTCCCAATTTCCCATTTTTGGCTTTTTTTCTCAAGGGCATTTCACTTGCTCATATCTCCTTTCCAGAGTCTTAGGGAGCTTTTCTTTTCGGATCCGCAAGATTTCGTTTCCCTTCCCGAAAGGAAACTAAGTTTCCTTTCGGGAAGGGAAACGAAATCTTGCGATTTCAATGGGGACCAAAGGGGCAAGCTTTGGTGCATAGCCCTGCTCTTGCTGCCATGCCATCACTTTTGCTGCCTTTGGCTTGGGCCGAGGTTTTTCCAATTTTTGTTTCCCTCTGCATGCCATGTCACATCCCTCTTCCCCTCTGTGTCCTCTCTTCCTCCGTGATTTTTTCCCTGATTTTGCAGCATTTCTCAGCTTAATTTTGGCATGTTTTGCTCCTTTCCACTGCAATTCTTTTGCTCCCAGACCGATTTCTGGTGCTCACTGCGTTTCCCAATTTCCCATTTTTGGCTTTTTTTCTCAAGGGCATTTCACTTGCTCATATCTCCTTTCCAGAGTCTTAGGGAGCCTTTCTTTTCGGATCCGCAAGATTTCGTTTCCCTTCCCGAAAGGAAACTAAGTTTCCTTTCGGGAAGGGAAACGAAATCTTGCGATTTCAATGGGGACCAAAGGGGCAAGCTTTGGTGCATAGCCCTGCTCTTGCTGCCATGCCATCACTTTTGCTGCCTTTGGCTTGGGCCGAGGTTTTTTCCAATTTTTGTTTCCCTCTGCATGCCATGTCACATCCCTCTTCCCCTCTGTGTCCTCTCTTCCTCCGTGATTTTTTTCCCTGATTTTGCAGCATTTCTCAGCTTAATTTTGGCACGTTTTGCTCCTTTCCACTGCAATTCTTTTGCTCCCAGACCGATTTCTGGTGCTCACTGCGTTTCCCAATTTCCCATTTTTGGCTTTTTTTTCTCAAGGGCATTTCACTTGCTCATATCTCCTTTCCAGAGTCTTAGGGAGCCTTTCTTTTCGGATCCGCAAGATTTCGTTTCCCTTCCCGAAAGGAAACTAAGTTTCCTTTCGGGAAGGGAAACGAAATCTTGCGATTTCAATGGGGACCAAAGGGGCAAGCTTTGGTGCATAGCCCTGCTCTTGCTGCCATGCCATCACTTTTGCTGCCTTTGGCTTGGGCCGAGGTTTTTTCCAATTTTTGTTTCCCTCTGCATGCCATGTCACATCCCTCTTCCCCTCTGTGTCCTCTCTTCCTCCGTGATTTTTTCTCTGATTTTGCAGCATTTCTCAGCTTAATTTTGGCACGTTTTGCTCCTTTCCACTGCAATTCTTTTGCTCCCAGACCGATTTCTGGTGCTCACTGCGTTTCCCCAATTTCCCATTTTTGGCTTTTTTTCTCAAGGGCATTTCACTTGCTCATATCTCCTTTCCAGAGTCTTAGGGAGCCTTTCTTTTCGGATCCGCAAGATTTCGTTTCCCTTCCCCGAAAGGAAACAAAGTTTCCTTTCGGGAAGGGAAACGAAATCTTGTGATTTCAATGGGGACCAAAGGGGCAAGCTTTGGTGCATAGCCCTGCTCTTGCTGCCATGCCATCACTTTTGCTGCCTTTGGCTTGGGCCGAGGTTTTTCCAATTTTTGTTTCCCTCTGCATGCCATGTCACATCCCTCTTCCCCTCTGTGTCCTCTCTTCCTCCGTGATTTTTTTCCCTGATTTTGCAGCATTTCTCAGCTTAATTTTGGCACGTTTTGCTCCTTTCCACTGCAATTCTTTTGCTCCCAGACCGATTTCTGGTGCTCACTGCGTTTCCCAATTTCCCATTTTTGGCTTTTTTTCTCAAGGGCATTTCACTTGCTCATATCTCCTTTCCAGAGTCTTAGGGAGCCTTTCTTTTCGGATCCGCAAAGGAAACTAAGTTTCCTTTCGGGAAGGGAAACGAAATCTTGCGATTTCAATGGGGACCAAAGGGGCAAGCTTTGGTGCATAGCCCTGCTCTTGCTGCCATGCCATCACTTTTGCTGCCTTTGGCTTGGGCCGAGGTTTTTCCAATTTTTGTTTCCCTCTGCATGCCATGTCACATCCCTCTTCCCCTCTGTGTCCTCTCTTCCTCCGTGATTTTTTCCCCGATTTTGCAGCATTTCTCAGCTTAATTTTGGCATGTTTTGCTCCTTTCCACTGCAATTCTTTTGCTCCCAGACCGATTTCTGATGCTCACTGCGTTTCCCAATTTCCCATTTTTGGCTTTTTTTTCTCAAGGGCATTTCACTTGCTCATATCTCCTTTCCAGAGTCTTAGGGAGCCTTTCTTTTCGGATCCGCAAGATTTCGTTTCCCTTCCCGAAAGGAAACTAAGTTTCCTTTCGGGAAGGGAAACGAAATCTTGCGATTTCAATGGGGACCAAAGGGGCAAGCTTTGGTGCATAGCCCTGCTCTTGCTGCCATGCCATCACTTTTGCTGCCTTTGGCTTGGGCCGAGGTTTTTCCAATTTTTGTTTCCCTCTGCATGCCATGTCACATCCCTCTTCCCCTCTGTGTCCTCTCTTCCTCCGTGATTTTTTCCCTGATTTTGCAGCATTTCTCAGCTTAATTTTGGCATGTTTTGCTCCTTTCCACTGCAATTCTTTTGCTCCCAGACCGATTTCTGGTGCTCACTGCGTTTCCCAATTTCCCATTTTTGGCTTTTTTTTCTCAAGGGCATTTCACTTGCTCATATCTCCTTTCCAGAGTCTTAGGGAGCCTTTCTTTTCGGATCCGCAAGATTTCGTTTCCCTTCCCGAAAGGAAACAAAGTTTCCTTTCGAGAAGGGAAACGAAATCTTGCGATTTCAATGGGGACCAAAGGGGCAAGCTTTGGTGCATAGCCCTGCTCTTGCTGCCATGCCATCACTTTTGCTGCCTTTGGCTTGGGCCGAGGTTTTTCCAATTTTTGTTTCCCTCTGCATGCCATGTCACATCCCTCTTCCCCTCTGTGTCCTCTCTTCCTCCGTGATTTTTTCCCTGATTTTGCAGCATTTCTCAGCTTAATTTTGGCATGTTTTGCTCCTTTCCACTGCAATTCTTTTGCTCCCAGACCGATTTCTGGTGCTCACTGCGTTTCCCAATTTCCCATTTTTGGCTTTTTTTCTCAAGGGCATTTCACTTGCTCATATCTCCTTTCCAGAGTCTTAGGGAGCCTTTCTTTTCGGATCCGCAAGATTTCGTTTCCCTTCCCGAAAGGAAACTAAGTTTCCTTTCGGGAAGGGAAACGAAATCTTGCGATTTCAATGGGGACCAAAGGGGCAAGCTTTGGTGCATAGCCCTGCTCTTGCTGCCATGCCATCACTTTTGCTGCCTTTGGCTTGGGCCGAGGTTTTTCCAATTTTTGTTTCCCTCTGCATGCCATGTCACATCCCTCTTCCCCTCTGTGTCCTCTCTTCCTCCGTGATTTTTTCCCTGATTTTGCAGCATTTCTCAGCTTAATTTTGGCATGTTTTGCTCCTTTCCACTGCAATTCTTTTGCTCCCAGACCGATTTCTGGTGCTCACTGCGTTTCCCAATTTCCCATTTTTGGCTTTTTTTCTCAAGGGCATTTCACTTGCTCATATCTCCTTTCCAGAGTCTTAGGGAGCCTTTCTTTTCGGATCCGCAAAGGAAACAAAGTTTCCTTTCGGGAAGGGAAACGAAATCTTGCGATTTCAATGGGGACCAAAGGGGCAAGCTTTGGTGCATAGCCCTGCTCTTGCTGCCATGCCATCACTTTTGCTGCCTTTTGGCTTGGGCCGAGGTTTTTCCAATTTTTGTTTCCCTCTGCATGCCATGTCACATCCCTCTTCCCCTCTGTGTCCTCTCTTCCTCCGTGATTTTTTCCCTGATTTTGCAGCATTTCTCAGCTTAATTTTGGCACGTTTTGCTCCTTTCCACTGCAATTCTTTTGCTCCCAGACCGATTTCTGGTGCTCACTGCGTTTCCCAATTTCCCATTTTTGGCTTTTTTTCTCAAGGGCATTTCACTTGCTCATATCTCCTTTCCAGAGTCTTAGGGAGCCTTTCTTTTCGGATCCGCAAGATTTCGTTTCCCTTCCCGAAAGGAAACTAAGTTTCCTTTCGGGAAGGGAAACGAAATCTTGCGATTTCAATGGGGACCAAAGGGGCAAGCTTTGGTGCATAGCCCTGCTCTTGCTGCCATGCCATCACTTTTGCTGCCTTTGGCTTGGGCCGAGGTTTTTCCAATTTTTGTTTCCCTCTGCATGCCATGTCACATCCCTCTTCCCCTCTGTGTCCTCTCTTCCTCCGTGATTTTTTCCCTGATTTTGCAGCATTTCTCAGCTTAATTTTGGCACGTTTTGCTCCTTTCCACTGCAATTCTTTTGCTCCCAGACCGATTTCTGGTGCTCACTGCGTTTCCCAATTTCCCATTTTTGGCTTTTTTTCTCAAGGGCATTTCACTTGCTCATATCTCCTTTCCAGAGTCTTAGGGAGCTTTTCTTTTCGGATCCGCAAGATTTCGTTTCCCTTCCCGAAAGGAAACTAAGTTTCCTTTCGGGAAGGGAAACGAAATCTTGCGATTTCAATGGGGACCAAAGGGGCAAGCTTTGGTGCATAGCCCTGCTCTTGCTGCCATGCCATCACTTTTGCTGCCTTTGGCTTGGGCCGAGGTTTTTCCAATTTTTGTTTCCCTCTGCATGCCATGTCACATCCCTCTTCCCCTCTGTGTCCTCTCTTCCTCCGTGATTTTTTCCCTGATTTTGCAGCATTTCTCAGCTTAATTTTGGCATGTTTTGCTCCTTTCCACTGCAATTCTTTTGCTCCCAGACCGATTTCTGGTGCTCACTGCGTTTCCCAATTTCCCATTTTTGGCTTTTTTTCTCAAGGGCATTTCACTTGCTCATATCTCCTTTCCAGAGTCTTAGGGAGCCTTTCTTTTCGGATCCGCAAGATTTCGTTTCCCTTCCCGAAAGGAAACTAAGTTTCCTTTCGGGAAGGGAAACGAAATCTTGCGATTTCAATGGGGACCAAAGGGGCAAGCTTTGGTGCATAGCCCTGCTCTTGCTGCCATGCCATCACTTTTTGCTGCCTTTGGCTTGGGCCGAGGTTTTTCCAATTTTTGTTTCCCTCTGCATGCCATGTCACATCCCTCTTCCCCTCTGTGTCCTCTCTTCCTCCGTGATTTTTTTCCCTGATTTTGCAGCATTTCTCAGCTTAATTTTGGCATGTTTTGCTCCTTTCCACTGCAATTCTTTTGCTCCCAGACCGATTTCTGGTGCTCACTGCGTTTCCCAATTTCCCATTTTTTGGCTTTTTTTCTCAAGGGCATTTCACTTGCTCATATCTCCTTTCCAGAGTCTTAGGGAGCCTTTCTTTTCGGATCCGCAAAGGAAACAAAGTTTCCTTTCGGGAAGGGAAACGAAATCTTGCGATTTCAATGGGGACCAAAGGGGCAAGCTTTGGTGCATAGCCCTGCTCTTGCTGCCATGCCATCACTTTTGCTGCCTTTGGCTTGGGCCGAGGTTTTTCCAATTTTTGTTTCCCTCTGCATGCCATGTCACATCCCTCTTCCCCTCTGTGTCCTCTCTTCCTCCGTGATTTTTTCCCTGATTTTGCAGCATTTCTCAGCTTAATTTTGGCACGTTTTGCTCCTTTCCACTGCAATTCTTTTGCTCCCAGACCGATTTCTGGTGCTCACTGCGTTTCCCAATTTCCCATTTTTTGGCTTTTTTTCTCAAGGGCATTTCACTTGCTCATATCTCCTTTCCAGAGTCTTAGGGAGCCTTTCTTTTCGGATCCGCAAGATTTCGTTTCCCTTCCCGAAAGGAAACTTTGTTTCCTTTCGGGAAGGGAAACGAAATCTTGCGATTTCAATGGGGACCAAAGGGGCAAGCTTTGGTGCATAGCCCTGCTCTTGCTGCCATGCCATCACTTTTGCTGCCTTTGGCTTGGGCCGAGGTTTTTCCAATTTTTGTTTCCCTCTGCATGCCATGTCACATCCCTCTTCCCCTCTGTGTCCTCTCTTCCTCCGTGATTTTTTCCCTGATTTTGCAGCATTTCTCAGCTTAATTTTGGCATGTTTTGCTCCTTTCCACTGCAATTCTTTTGCTCCCAGACCGATTTCTGGTGCTCACTGCGTTTCCCAATTTCCCATTTTTGGCTTTTTTTCTCAAGGGCATTTCACTTGCTCATATCTCCTTTCCAGAGTCTTAGGGAGCTTTTCTTTTCGGATCCGCAAGATTTCGTTTCCCTTCCCGAAAGGAAACTAAGTTTCCTTTCGGGAAGGGAAACGAAATCTTGCGATTTCAATGGGGACCAAAGGGGCAAGCTTTGGTGCATAGCCCTGCTCTTGCTGCCATGCCATCACTTTTGCTGCCTTTGGCTTGGGCCGAGGTTTTTCCAATTTTTGTTTCCCTCTGCATGCCATGTCACATCCCTCTTCCCCTCTGTGTCCTCTCTTCCTCCGTGATTTTTTCCCTGATTTTGCAGCATTTCTCAGCTTAATTTTGGCATGTTTTGCTCCTTTCCACTGCAATTCTTTTGCTCCCAGACCGATTTCTGGTGCTCACTGCGTTTCCCAATTTCCCATTTTTGGCTGTTTTCTCAAGGGCATTTCACTTGCTCATATCTCCTTTCCAGAGTCTTAGGGAGCCTTTCTTTTCGGATCCGCAAGATTTCGTTTCCCTTCCCGAAAGGAAACTTAGTTTCCTTTCGGGAAGGGAAACGAAATCTTGCGATTTCAATGGGGACCAAAGGGGCAAGCTTTGGTGCATAGCCCTGCTCTTGCTGCCATGCCATCACTTTTGCTGCCTTTGGCTTGGGCCGAGGTTTTTCCAATTTTTGTTTCCCTCTGCATGCCATGTCACATCCCTCTTCCCCTCTGTGTCCTCTCTTCCTCCGTGATTTTTTCCCTGATTTTGCAGCATTTCTCAGCTTAATTTTGGCACGTTTTGCTCCTTTCCACTGCAATTCTTTTGCTCCCAGACCGATTTCTGGTGCTCACTGCGTTTCCCAATTTCCCATTTTTGGCTTTTTTTCTCAAGGGCATTTCACTTGCTCATATCTCCTTTCCAGAGTCTTAGGGAGCCTTTCTTTTCGGATCCGCAAGATTTCGTTTCCCTTCCCGAAAGGAAACTAAGTTTCCTTTCGGGAAGGGAAACGAAATCTTGCGATTTCAATGGGGGACCAAAGGGGCAAGCTTTGGTGCATAGCCCTGCTCTTGCTGCCATGCCATCACTTTTGCTGCCTTTGGCTTGGGCCGAGGTTTTTCCAATTTTTGTTTCCCTCTGCATGCCATGTCACATCCCTCTTCCCCTCTGTGTCCTCTCTTCCTCCGTGATTTTTTCCCTGATTTTGCAGCATTTCTCAGCTTAATTTTGGCATGTTTTGCTCCTTTCCACTGCAATTCTTTTGCTCCCAGACCGATTTCTGGTGCTCACTGCGTTTCCCAATTTCCCATTTTTGGCTTTTTTTCTCAAGGGCATTTCACTTGCTCATATCTCCTTTCCAGAGTCTTAGGGAGCCTTTCTTTTCGGATCCGCAAAGGAAACTAAGTTTCCTTTCGGGAAGGGAAACGAAATCTTGCGATTTCAATGGGGACCAAAGGGGCAAGCTTTGGTGCATAGCCCTGCTCTTGCTGCCATGCCATCACTTTTGCTGCCTTTGGCTTGGGCCGAGGTTTGTCCAATTTTTGTTTCCCTCTGCATGCCATGTCACATCCTCTTCCCCTCTGTGTCCTCTCTTCCCTCCGTGATTTTTTCCCTGATTTTGCAGCATTTCTCAGCTTAATTTTGGCATGTTTTGCTCCTTTTCCACTGCAATTCTTTTGCTCCCAGACCGATTTCTGGTGCTCACTGCGTTTCCCAATTTCCCATTTTTGGCTTTTTTTCTCAAGGGCATTTCACTTGCTCATATCTCCTTTCCAGAGTCTTAGGGAGCTTTTCTTTTAGGATCCGCAAGATTTCGTTTCCCTTCCCGAAAGGAAACTAAGTTTCCTTTCGGGAAGGGAAACGAAATCTTGCGATTTCAATGGGGACCAAAGGGGCAAGCTTTGGTGCATAGCCCTGCTCTTGCTGCCATGCCATCACTTTTGCTGCCTTTGGCTTGGGCGAGGTTTTTCCAATTTTTTGTTTCCCTCTGCATGCCATGTCACATCCCTCTTCCCCTCTGTGTCCTCTCTTCCTCCGTGATTTTTTCCCTGATTTTGCAGCATTTCTCAGCTTAATTTTGGCATGTTTTGCTCCTTTCCACTGCAATTCTTTTGCTCCCAGACCGATTTCTGGTGCTCACTGCGTTTCCCAATTTCCCATTTTTGGCTTGTTTTCTCAAGGGCATTTCACTTGCTCATATCTCCTTTCCAGAGTCTTAGGGAGCCTTTCTTTTCGGATCCGCAAGATTTCGTTTCCCTTCCCGAAAGGAAACTAAGTTTCCTTTCGGGAAGGGAAACGAAATCTTGCGATTTCAATGGGGACCAAAGGGGCAAGCTTTGGTGCATAGCCCTGCTCTTGCTGCCATGCCATCACTTTTGCTGCCTTTGGCTTGGGCCGAGGTTTTTCCAATTTTTGTTTCCCTCTGCATGCCATGTCACATCCCTCTTCCCCTCTGTGTCCTCTCTTCCTCCGTGATTTTTTCCCTGATTTTGCAGCATTTCTCAGCTTAATTTTGGCATGTTTTGCTCCTTTCCACTGCAATTCTTTTGCTCCCAGACCGATTTCTGGTGCTCACTGCGTTTCCCAATTTCCCATTTTTGGCTTTTTTTCTCAAGGGCATTTCACTTGCTCATATCTCCTTTCCAGAGTCTTAGGGAGCCTTTCTTTTCGGATCCGCAAGATTTCGTTTCCCTTCCGAAAGGAAACTAAGTTTCCTTTCGGGAAGGGAAACGAAATCTTGCGATTTCAATGGGGACCAAAGGGGCAAGCTTTGGTGCATAGCCCTGCTCTTGCTGCCATGCCATCACTTTTGCTGCCTTTGGCTTGGGCCGAGGTTTTTCCAATTTTTGTTTCCCTCTGCATGCCATGTCACATCCCTCTTCCCCTCTGTGTCCTCTCTTCCTCCGTGATTTTTTCTCTGATTTTGCAGCATTTCTCAGCTTAATTTTGGCACGTTTTGGCTCCTTTTCCACTGCAATTCTTTTGCTCCCAGACCGATTTCTGGTGCTCACTGCGTTTCCCAATTTCCCATTTTTGGCTTTTTTTCTCAAGGGCATTTCACTTGCTCATATCTCCTTTCCAGAGTCTTAGGGAGCCTTTCTTTTCGGATCCGCAAGATTTCGTTTCCCTTCCCCGAAATGAAACAAAGTTTCCTTTCGGGAAGGGAAACGAAATCTTGCGATTTCAATGGGGACCAAAGGGGCAAGCTTTGGTGCATAGCCCTGCTCTTGCTGCCATGCCATCACTTTTGCTGCCTTTGGCTTGGGCCGAGGTTTTTCCAATTTTTGTTTCCCTCTGCATGCCATGTCACATCCCTCTTCCCCTCTGTGTCCTCTCTTCCTCCGTGATTTTTTCCCTGATTTTGCAGCATTTCTCAGCTTAATTTTGGCACGTTTTGCTCCTTTCCACTGCAATTCTTTTGCTCCCAGACCGATTTCTGGTGCTCACTGCGTTTCCCAATTTCCCATTTTTGGCTTTTTTTCTCAAGGGCATTTCACTTGCTCATATCTCCTTTCCAGAGTCTTAGGGAGCCTTTCTTTTCGGATCCGCAAGGAAACTAAGTTTCCTTTCGGGAAGGGAAACGAAATCTTGCGATTTCAATGGGGACCAAAGGGGGCAAGCTTTGGTGCATAGCCCTGCTCTTGCTGCCATGCCATCACTTTTGCTGCCTTTGGCTTGGCCGAGGTTTTTCCAATTTTTGTTTCCCTCTGCATGCCATGTCACAATCCCTCTTCCCCTCTGTGTCCTCTCTTCCTCCGTGATTTTCTTTCCCCGATTTTGCAGCATTTCTCAGCTTAATTTTGGCATGTTTTGCTCCTTTCCACTGCAATTCTTTTGCTCCCAGACCGATTTCTGATGCTCACTGCGTTTCCCAATTTCCCATTTTTGGCTTTTTTTCTCAAGGGCATTTCACTTGCTCATATCTCCTTTCCAGAGTCTTAGGGAGCCTTTCTTTTCGGATCCGCAAGATTTCGTTTCCCTTCCCGAAAGGAAACTAAGTTTCCTTTCGGAAAGGGAAACGAAATCTTGCGATTTCAATGGGGACCAAAGGGGCAAGCTTTGGTGCATAGCCCTGCTCTTGCTGCCATGCCATCACTTTTGCTGCCTTTGGCTTGGGCCGAGGTTTTTCCAATTTTTGTTTCCCTCTGCATGCCATGTCACATCCCTCTTCCCCTCTGTGTCCTCTCTTCCTCCGTGATTTTTTCCCTGATTTTGCAGCATTTCTCAGCTTAATTTTGGCATGTTTTGCTCCTTTCCACTGCAATTCTTTTGCTCCCAGACCGATTTCTGGTGCTCACTGCGTTTCCCAATTTCCCATTTTTGGCTTTTTTTCTCAAGGGCATTTCACTTGCTCATATCTCCTTTCCAGAGTCTTAGGGAGCCTTTCTTTTCGGATCCGCAAGATTTCGTTTCCCCTTCCCGAAAGGAAACAAAGTTTCCTTTCGAGAAGGGAAACGAAATCTTGCGATTTCAATGGGGACCAAAGGGGCAAGCTTTGGTGCATAGCCCTGCTCTTGCTGCCATGCCATCACTTTTGCTGCCTTTGGCTTGGGCCGAGGTTTTTCCAATTTTTGTTTCCCTCTGCATGCATGTCACATCCCTCTTCCCCTCTGTGTCCTCTCTTCCTCCGTGATTTTTTTCCCCTGATTTTGCAGCATTTCTCAGCTTAATTTTGGCATGTTTTGCTCCTTTCCACTGCAATTCTTTTGCTCCCAGACCGATTTCTGGTGCTCACTGCGTTTCCCCAATTTCCCATTTTTGGCTTTTTTCTCAAGGGCATTTCACTTGCTCATATCTCCTTTCCAGAGTCTTAGGGAGCCTTTCTTTCGGATCCGCAAGATTTCGTTTCCCTTCCCGAAAGGAAACTAAGTTTCCTTTCGGGAAGGGAAACGAAATCTTGCGATTTCAATGGGGACCAAAGGGGCAAGCTTTGGTGCATAGCCCTGCTCTTGCTGCCATGCCATCACTTTTGCTGCCTTTGGCTTGGGCCGAGGTTTTTCCAATTTTTGTTTCCCTCTGCATGCCATGTCACATCCCTCTTCCCCTCTGTGTCCTCTCTTCCTCCGTGATTTTTTCCCTGATTTTGCAGCATTTCTCAGCTTAATTTTGGCATGTTTTGGCTCCTTTCCACTGCAATTCTTTTGCTCCCAGACCGATTTCTGGTGCTCACTGCGTATCTCCCAATTTCCCATTTTTGGCTTTTTTTCTCAAGGGCATTTCACTTGCTCATATCTCCTTTCCAGAGTCTTAGGGAGCCTTTCTTTTCGGATCCGCAAAGGAAACTTTGTTTCCTTTCGGGAAGGGAAACGAAATCTTGCGATTTCAATGGGGACCAAAGGGGCAAGCTTTGGTGCATAGCCCTGCTCTTGCTGCCATCACTTTTGCTGCCTTTGGCTTGGGCCGAGGTTTTTCCAATTTTTGTTTCCCTCTGCATGCCATGTCACATCCCTCTTCCCCTCTGTGTCCTCTCTTCCTCCGTGATTTTTTCCCTGATTTTGCAGCATTTCTCAGCTTAATTTTGCATGTTTTGCTCCTTTCCACTGCAATTCTTTTGCTCCCAGACCGATTTCTGGTGCTCACTGCGTTTCCCAATTTCCCATTTTTGGCTTTTTTTCTCAAGGGCATTTCACTTGCTCATATCTCCTTTCCAGAGTCTTAGGGAGCCTTTCTTTTCGGATCCGCAAAGGAAACAAAGTTTCCTTTCGGGAAGGGAAACGAAATCTTGCGATTTCAATGGGGACCAAAGGGGCAAGCTTTGGTGCATAGCCCTGCTCTTGCTGCCATGCCATCACTTTTGCTGCCTTTGGCTTGGGCCGAGGTTTTTCCAATTTTTGTTTCCCTCTGCATGCCATGTCACATCCCTCTTCCCCTCTGTGTCCTCTCTTCCTCCGTGATTTTTTCCCTGATTTTGCAGCATTTCTCAGCTTAATTTTGGCACGTTTTGCTCCTTTCCACTGCAATTCTTTTGCTCCCAGACCGATTTCTGGTGCTCACTGCGTTTCTCCCAATTTCCCCATTTTTGGCTTTTTTTCTCAAGGGCATTTCACTTGCTCATATCTCCTTTCCAGAGTCTTAGGGAGCCTTTCTTTTCGGATCCGCAAGATTTCGTTTCCCTTCCCGAAAGGAAACTTTGTTTCCTTTCGGGAAGGGAAACGAAATCTTGCGATTTCAATGGGGACCAAAGGGGCAAGCTTTGGTGCATAGCCCTGCTCTTGCTGCCATGCCATCACTTTTGCTGCCTTTGGCTTGGGCCGAGGTTTTTCCAATTTTTGTTTCCCTCTGCATGCCATGTCACATCCCTCTTCCCCTCTGTGTCCTCTCTTCCTCCGTGATTTTTTCCCTGATTTTGCAGCATTTCTCAGCTTAATTTTGGCATGTTTTGCTCCTTTCCACTGCAATTCTTTTGCTCCCAGACCGAT